>NC_141695.1:1729789649-1731117377 GCF_964263255.1 Lissotriton vulgaris | reverse complement strand
CTGCCCCAAACGTTTGTGCAGCATTTAAGTCACTGTCCACATGGACAGGGTGTATCCAGCAGAGATTCGAGATCATCCGGACATTGTCTGGCGTTCTGTTTTTTTTTTCAAAAAAAAGAAAATGGACTTCCACATTTTCCAGAGTGTCACAGAAAATGTCCTTGGAAGCGATATTTTCTGCAAGACTGGTGCTGCATAAAGGTAAAAGGTGCCCATGTTTAATACAACGAATGGTTTTTGCTAAAGCCTTCTGCCCATGGCTGTCGTCGTATTTTGCAGTTTTGGGGTTATCTTGACTTCGTCTGTAACAGCGCAGCGCTGCAGCGGGCGTTCCCCAGAATATTTTCGGGCCTTGTGCGGCGGTACAGCCCTTCGGCAGGGGAATGAAGCAATGTCTGGAGTTTTTAGCCAAAAAATCGACTTTTAATGTGTTCCCTGGGCTCGGGAGTTCCAATCAGACGCCGTCCCACCCATATATAGTTATACATTTTTTTCAAATTATACATTGTTTCCAAGACCTGGGAGCGGCTGAGACGGCTCCGAATGAACAGAAAGAGAGAAATCCTGGAGAGAGGCAGAGAGACAGGCGAGGAGAGTCACGCAGAACGGACAGAGAAGGTTCTGGAAATAAACGTGAGTTTGCGTTTTCTTAAAGGCATAGATGCATACTGCATTGGTGGTGCAAGGGCGCGGCCCGAAGAGGCTGGGGGCAAGTTGAGATATTGGCTTTGATGGACTAAAAATACTGGGCTATGCAAGGAGAGGAAAAAAGGGAAGGAAAGGAGGGAGGAAGGCAGGAAGGGAATGGAGCAAAGGAAAGGGAGGGAAGGGAACAGGAGTAAAGAAGAAAGGGATGTAGGAAGGAAGGATGAAATCAAGGAAGGAAGGAAGTCTATTAGAGGAAGGAAGGGGTGAAAGAAAGATAGGATGGAAGAAGAATGGAAGTTTGTGTGAGAGAAAGGGCAGAAGGGTGGAGAGGATGACTGAATGGATGAGAGGAGGAAGGCAGGGAAACAGGAAGAGAGGAGGTAAGGAAGAAAGGAAGAAAGAGAAGAAAGGAGAAGGGAAACGAGTGAGGAAGGAAGGAAGGAAGTGAAGATGTTTACGGGGAAGGGAGTGAAGAAAGGAGGGAAGGAGGAATGGAAAGAAAGAGGAAGGAAAAGGAAGCCAAAATGAATGAATGTATAGGAGGGAGGCAGGAAATAACGTATGAAAGCAGGGAGGAAGGGGGGAAGAACAACGGGGGAGTGTAATGAAAAAAAGGAAGAGTAGGAAGGAAGTTGGAAGGATGGAACTTAGAAAGAGGTGGAAGAAGGACGATAGGAGTGAGAGGATGGATGAATAAATAAAGGAAGGAAGGTTAGGGCAAAAGGAATGGAACTAGGAAGGAAGAGAGGCACTGATAGAGGGAGGAAAGGATGAAAGAAGTTAAAGAAAAGGGATGGAAGTTAGGGGCTGTAGAAGATAGGTAGAAGGAGGAAGGAAGGCTAAACAAAAGAAAAGATGAAATGAAGGAGGGATGGGGAGAAAAGAAAGGGGGAATGAAGGAAGCTAGAAACTAAGCCATCGAGGAAAAAAGGAAAACAGGAAGAAAGAATAAAGGCATTAAAGAAAGAGAGGTGAGAGAAGAGAATGGATGGGGGAAGGAGAAGGGAACGACGGATGGCAGCGTACAAAGCAGGACGGCGGTAAATAGTAAAAGGCAGGGACGGGGAGAAGCTGAAGATAGAAGATGGGTGGAAGGAATAAAAATAAATGAAAGAAGCTGCCAGCGGGTGGATGTGGGGAAGGATGGACCAAAAAAAGAAAGAAAGGAGGAAAGAAAGGACTGGAGAAATACTCGATGGAATGAAAAAAAGTGCGAGATGGAAGGTGGGTCTCAGCCTGTAATTTTTACCTTTCTAACCCCCACTGTCCTTTCCCACTCCTGCGTCCACGTGTTACACCCCTTTTTTCTTGGACCCATGTTTCCTCATCCCCCGTGTTTACTACACTAACCCTGCGCCCGTTTCCTCCAGCTCGAGGTGAGGACAGTCGCCCTCTCTGACCTCTGCTCCCCCAGCCTCAAGGTTTGAAACCCCCTAGTTTCTTGGCCCTCTGCTGTCCCAGCCCCGTGACATGGTACGTGCTTCCTCTGCCTCCTGAAACCCTGCCCCAGGGTTAAACCCCGATTTGTTCCGATTCTTGTCCGTCCTTGCCCTTAAATTGATAGTGTCTCATTTGCCACCCTCCCCTCCACGTTTCACCGGCCACCTCGGTTACACCCCTGCTTCCTTGGCCCTCTGCTTCCCGAAGCCCCCGGGATATGTCCCATAAACTTTCTCCGCTACTCGAGCCCCGGCCCCAGGGGGTGGACTCAGGCGCATCATTTGTCCTCGCTATCCTTAACTCCTGGTTTGTGCTCACTATCCTTGACCTCTGGGTGACCCCTATTTCACCGGCCCCAGCCCTCTCGGCTCTCTGATCTGACGTGTCCTCCTCCTCTCCTTCTAGAGACGATGTTGGCCCTCCGCCCAGCCCTGCTGCTCTGCATCCTCGCCGCCTCCCTCCCTGGTGAGTCATCCTTTATCTGTTGCCATGGATACGAGGGGATGGATCCTGCAGATGAGCGGCTTGGACCAGGCCCTGGGTACCCACGGGCGAGGTGTGGTGGAGGAGACGGGAGAGGGAGGGGGGAGAGTGCTGCGACAGCGGATGTTGCATTCTGCTGATGGGGGGTCATACGATATTACAATGTCATCAGTCCGGCGCCCAGCCCCCACCCTCTATTTGTAGGGATAGCCCCTTGGATGCTGCAGCAGAAACGGTTTCTATGGAGACGAGGGCGGGAGGAGGGATCGGGGCGGTGTCTGAAAAATCCACCATATAGTCCTTGCAGCTGATGTGTTTTATTTGAGAGGACGGGAAACTGGGAGCAGTATGTGTGTGTGTGTGTGCGTGCGTGTGTGTCTTGGAATTGCCTTTGTTGGGCGTTAGCTCTGAATTGTTGGATATTTGTGTGTGTGGTCGTGAGAGGTGTTGGAAATATGCTAGGGTGTAGGCTAACTAGTGGGTTTGTGAATTGACCCGTCAAGGAAAAAGTGATTTTAATTAGTGGGTAGATTTCGACGGACCCCAGGCGCTTTCCTGTCTTTGGTAGGGTTTCTGTTGAATGATTCTTGTGGGTTGGGTTTGCTGCGGGTCTGTTGGGGCTCGTAAAGCGTCATTGAGGGGTAGTTTGGGGGTGTGGGTGTATTGAGAGATTCTACACACTCCTCTTTGAAAGGGGATGTTTCTTGGGGGTCCTAATGGCTTGTTAGGTGCTGCCTCTGAATTTGTCGAGTCGTGTTGGGTGTTTTTAAGTTGTGAGTGGGTTTAGGGCTTCACACTTTTTCTGGTACTGAGTACTTCGATGCAGGTTTGTTCGGAGGTTTAGGCATTTATTATGAATGTAATAGGCGGAGAGAAGCATTACTTACATTTTCTTGTGATTGGAAATGTGCGTGACCTCTGGGGGAAACCAGACATTTACACGACCGGTATTTTTAATACAGTTTATTGAAGTTATACATTTCATTGTAGTTAGTTTTTCTTGGGACATTTGTTTTGGACGAGGGGTGGCTGAATAATGTTTGAATTTGGAGGTTTTCCCCCTAATCTCCCACACGACGATTGTTATCTTTTAGACTTTTTATAGATCTCGTAGTCAATTTGCTGGGGCTAGTTTGAAGGTTGGTGGGGTTTTAATGGCAGTTAGTTGGTATTTGTTTTAGGCACAGTACAAGTTTATTAGTCTTTTATTTGGGATCTGTAATCGGTGGTGTTCATTAAAGTTTGTTTGGGACCGGGGATTTATTTTTTTACAAGAATATTCCTGTGGCTGTTTGTGATTTTAAGTATATTTTTGTTTTAGGGATTGCTGGAGATTTATTTGTTTTTGCCATTGCTGATGGCTTACAGGGGGTTTTAGGTCTGTGATCAAATTGCGAGGTTGCCTTATATTTGCTTGTGGCGGCGAGAGGTGTGCTTGAGAGATGATGGGTGGGGGAATTGTTGCTGTTTGATGAGGTGTATTGAGGTAGATTGCAATATTTCATATTTTGCCACCTTCCCAGCTTAATCCTCAGGCCATCCTTCCATCCAGCTGTTCTTTCTCCTCATTTACTCGTCATCTTACGCTTTGCCACCCCTAAACTGGCCACATCTATTTTTTTCCACACTTGATGTTTATTCCCTTCCTTACCTGTCTCTACTGCACCACCTCCCTCACAGTCTGCTCCCTGCTTCCCAGTTGCCCACTCTCTCATGCCGCCACAGTTTCCTGCTCCCTCCCAAATACACAACTCCTCCCTTACAACTCCCTCCACCCTCAACAACCTAACATTTTACCCCAGCTCCTTCTCTCCTCTCCAGTGCACATCTTATGCTTACTAGCCGCCTCCCTGTCTCCCCCCACCCATTGACTCAACCACCCTCCATCGCATTACTCCTTTCTTTTTCCTCAGCTTCTCCTCGCCGTTACTCACATAAATCCATCTTCCAAGGTCCTCATCCTCAAATCCTCAACTTGTTTCCATTCCTCCCTCCCTGTTCTGTGGCTTCTCTCTCATTCCTTTGTTCATGAGTAACCCTGAACACCCACATTACCCCTTCTTCTGCAGCTGAGCAATTCTCTAGCTCTTCCTCAAATGTACCCTGTTCCCCACCATTCCTCCACATTCTCCACCATCTCAGAATCCCTTCAATTTTCCAACATTTACTTATGTCTCCACTCCAATGTTTAGGTTTTACTTTCTGCATCAGAGCCGCCCACCCAACCATCTTCCTTCTCTCTAGCTGAGGACCCTCTCCAGTGTCCACACAACCCTTGAACCCCCCCCCACTCCCTTCCTGAACCTGTATCTTACTCTCTCCTTCTCAGATAACTCTTCCTCCCAACCTCTACATTTCTTCCTCTCCCGAGCATTTCCTTATCCCCTACCCCTTCCTAACCCAGCAGATAGCCCGTCATTCCAACTCTCCACAGTTATTATTCCTCTTCAGCTCTTTTTATCTCCCCCCAACCACTTCTCTCTTTCTCAGATATGCTCTCCTCCCCAAACTAAGACCCTCCTTCTCCTCGCCAACTCCCCTTTATCTCACGCTCCCTTCTCATCCACACTTTCGATGCTTCTCCCAAACCACTTCTCTCCTCGGGTAAACCCTGTTTCCTCAATCTCTACATGTCTTTCTCTCCCTAGGTTCCCTGGGCCCCTACATCTTACTCTTTCCTCAGAGAGCCTTTCATCTACAATCTCTACATCTGTTCCTACTCTAGCTCGCCCCTATCCGCTCCACCTTCTCATGCCCACCATCACTGCTTTCCCCTAGCTACTTCTCTCCTTCTCAGATAACCCCTTTTCTTCCAATTCCTAACTTTCTCTTTCTCCCTTTGCATCCTCTAGCCCCTCACACCTCCTCACCCACTATAGCTTTGTTCCCCCTGCTCCCATCTGTCCCCTCCGCCTTCCCACGATCACCTTCCTTGCTCCCCTCTAACCACTTCTCGCCGTCTCAAGTAACCACACTTCCCCCAATCTCTAAATTTATTCCTCCCTGTAGGTTCCCCCAGTCCTCTACACTGCACTCTGTCCTCCAAGAGCCTTTCCTCCACAATCTCTAGATCTTTTCCTACTTGGGCTGCCCTTTTGCCCCATCCTCGCCTTCCCAATACCGCCTTCCTTGCTCCTTCATACCCACTTGTCTCCTTCTCACATATCCCCTCCCCTCCTGCCCAAAGTGACCATGCTTTTCTCCTCCACATGTCTCCTCTAGCACCACCCATCTTCTTTATGCTCACCTTGCATACTCCATCTGCACCGCTTCTCCCTTGCCATCGCCTGCATTCACCCTCCCCCATCCCTTCCGCTGATTCCGCCTGCAGCCGCTGCTGACTCTGCTGCATGGCTGGAGATGAGGTCACTGTGTCCACCATGCTTCAGCCCCTGCAGTCATAACCTGCCTCTCTCCTTTCCCTCTACAGCCTGGCACATTGTGGGGGTCAGTGCCCAGCAGCAAGGACAGCTTGGTAAGTGTTGGTGTGTTTATGAAATGGCCATCAAGGCTGCATTCCAGCCCATGCCTTTCTCCAGCTCTTTCACTTTCTTATCACCTGCTTTGCCTCCAGGGAGTAACTTTTCTTCTGGTTTCTGCAAAGAGCCCATGCCCACACAAACACAACAACTCTCCCTATTCAAGATGGAGAATTTGTTAGCTAAAATGTTGTCATGTTTCTACTTTTCAAATGGCCAATTTTAAAATAGCCCTTATACCAATGAACCTCCAAGTGCACATGCTCATGGCCCTCTCGGTTAGTGAGCCAATCCCCCATTAAAGGAAGTGCCCGACTTGCCACTTGTGTGCACTTTGCGTGATGACGCATTTTGTGCAGTGCACAGTTTGTGCCGGCTGTTGTAGCTGGTGCCACCGCAATTCACTTTTGGGAGCTGCAACCTATTTTTCATCATCAGACTTTGACTCAGAGCAAGAGAGTGACAGGAAGAAAGTGGCAGAAAGGAAGATATAGGAAGATGAGACAACTATGACAAAGGGTGATGTAGAGAGAGACAGGAAGTGTAAGGTGCTGGAAAAAATAGGACTGAGGTGAAATCAAATCAATCTACATATCAGCAACCATGGAATTTAGCAGCGCTGGGCAGGCCTCCTAAGAAACACCTTCGGCCCTTGCATTTTTCTTTTTTTACAAATTAAGCACAGGGTGTGTTGTGCGAGGGCAAACATAAAGAAGAGGGTGTGCTGGAATTGTGCGCCCTCCTGTGCACCAGCACCCACTATAGCAATTGTAGGTCAGCTGCATTTCTAGGGGGTGGTCAGAAGGGGCTGTGCTCGTGCTTTATTTGTCCTGTGCCCCACCACTACAGCGTCTGAATGAGTGAGGAGGCGACACAGAAAAAAACAGACACTGCACCTTACCATATAAATTAATTTGTCCAGCTGTCTTTCCTTGCAAAGCAGTGTTGTATGACTTATATATGTAAATCTAACTTTGTATATATGTGAGTGTATATATATCTATATCTCTCTATATATATGTATGTATCTATAGAACTGCAGTCCTGCAGTTCTTCTGCCTTTGTCCACCTGGCAGGGTCAGTGCTGGGGCAATGAGTGCAGGATCCACTATAAATTCTAAATGGACTCGCGCAGCAGTGCAAGTAAGCGCGCGCACTCCAAAAGGGCAATCCAACAGAAGTTCATTAGAGAGGCTGATGTGTTTCGACCTCCCAGTCTTTCTCAAACTCACATGACAAAGACAGGTCGAAACTCATAAGACACTCTAATAAACCTCCATGGATTATCCTTTTAAGTGCGGGCGCTTACTTGCGCTGCTGCACAAGTACATTTTGAGATTATATATATATATATATATATATATATATATATATATGAACTCACACAACTGGGTTTGCGAGATTAGCGAGAACGCCATACAGGGTGTTTAACAAATGAATGCGCTGACTGAGATATCGTTGTGAATTTCAATTATTTCACATTGTTTTTAAATTTAATATAATTTGTGCACATGAGTTGTATTTTAATCATACATTGCTCATCGCAGAGTGGGCTAATGTGAATGAAACATTTAGTCTAGCTGTGTACAATGCGCAGAGGCAATTCATAGAAGCCTAGTTTCCATGGAGGTAATTTACACACAGAACTCTTCTATGTTGTTTGAAGTGTCATGACAGGGTTGTCATGACAACCTGAACCAGTTGTAACCTGTCAAACTTCTAAGTATATAACTGTGATTAAGGTGTAAACCAGATGTAGTGAGCAAGGCGGTTAGATACCGCCGAAACGCGTCTGGGCTGTAAAGCGGAGTAAAAGAATGTTACTTTGGATTGATTCACGGTGTCAGCGCCTTCTTTGCAACAAAAGTTTGGACTGGTATTTTATATATATATATATATATATATATATATATATATATCGCCACTGACTCCTCCAGTAAAGAAAAGTATGAAGCCCAGGGTAATCCAGGAGAACCTTTAATTGAAAATTCGGGCATGATGCATTTCGGCGTTACAGCCTTCTTCGGATGCCACTAAACAGCAGGATGCTGCTCCACCCGCTCCTTTGAATCGCTTGCTCCACTCCTATTGGTCGGAGTGCACCTAGCCCCAGATCACATGTCCGTGTACACACTGCAGAACAATTGGCACTACAGTTCCCAGAAGCCATCACATTGGGTAAGTACTGCGTTAGGGGAAGCAAGCAGAAATCCAGCCCATATGGTTCAAGGTGTTAATGTCAAAGGTGCCAGGTGGCCGGTTAGTTGCGCCTGGGGTGAATTATAGTCCAAAAAAGGCTTCCCTGGGTCCCCTATTCCGTTCAAGCCCCCCATGCAGGTGTCCGCCGGGCTGTGAGCCGCAGTGCAATGAGAGCGGCCCCACGTGAAGTCACGAGCTTCACCTGACAGCAGCCACTGGCTTGGCGAGCACTGGAGGCGGGCTGGAGCTGTCCGAAACCTCGGAGAAGCATAGACGCTGTGAACAGCGGATGCCAGCAAGCTCCAGACTCTTGAAGAACGTGGCCTCATTAGCGCCTCTAGCCGGCGCGAAATATCGCCACTGACTCCTCCAGTAAAGAAAAGTATGAAGCCCAGGGTAATCCAGGAGAACCTTTAATTGAAAATTCGGGCATGATGCATTTCGGCGTTGCAGCCTTCTTCGGATGCCACTAAACAACAGGATGCTGCTCCACCCGCTCCTTTGAATCGCTTGCTCCACTCCTATTGGTCGGAGTGCACCTAGCCCCAGATCACATGTCCGTGTACACACTGCAGAACAATTGGCACTACAGTTCCCAGAAGCCATCACATTGGGTAAGTACTACGTTAGGGGAAGCAAGCAGAAATCCAGCCCATATGGTTCAAGGTGTTAATGTCAAAGGTGCCGGGTGGCCGGTTAGTTGCGCCTGGGGTGAATTATAGTCCAAAAAATCCAACTTCACAGTTCGCAATGATCCCCAGCCACTCGCAGCGGTGGGCCCGGACAGGACTGCGACTCCCGATATTCCACCAAAATTGTTTTCTGTCACAAAGAACAAAACTATGTCCAGGCCGCTTGTGCAATTCTTCAGCGTGTATTTAATTCAGTAACGCTCACTCGACACGTTTCGGGGGACAAGCCTTCTTGATCACGAGTATGAGTGCCGTTTTACCGGCACGCCTTTCGGTCAGGAGCACCGCGATAAATTGCAAAGAGTGGTGTGGTTTCTGGAAGAGACAACGCGGCGCCCCCCTGGATGGTTGAGCAATACTCACCTGAGTGCGAAACTGTGCAGGGAGAAAGCATACGGCGGTCTGTAATGGGCCGCTGTGTGGAAGTGACTCAAGCTGCAACTTTTAAACATCGCTGCCTCTCCGCCATGCACATCGGAGGTAAATGCCTGCCACCACCAGACTTCGAGTTTGGGACACCACCATGGTGTTGGAGGGAGCAGTTCACTGTACCTGCAGTCTCAGTGGGAGACATGAAAACTCCGACATGGACTACCAGTAGGATGGGCGGCGGTGCAAGCCGAGGATAGTGGGCCAATCAGAGACCATCATGCTGACTTTTAAATCACGAGACCCTTGGCCATATGTTTGTAAGAGCGAAGCGGGCACTGAAGAAAGCCGTCAGGCTGAAACGCGTCTGCCCCAGCGTTTCGCGATATTCATCAACAGAGCTGCTTTTAAATAAAAGGAAAACTTGAGTCACCGAGCATGTGTCGGATCTGTCCTCTTGGGATGGAAGTTGGTGTGGAGATATAAACGGTTTGCAAGTACCGTTTTACCGGCACGCCTTTCGGTCAGGAGCACCGCGATAAATTGCAAAGAGACGTGTGGTTTCTGGAAGAGACAACGCGGCGCCCCCCTGGATGGTTGAGCAATACTCACCTGAGTGCGAAACTGTGCAGGGAGAAAGCATACGGCGGTCTGTAATGGGCCGCTGTGTGGAAGTGACTCAAGCTGCAACTTTTAAACATCGCTGCCTCTCCGCCATGCACATCGGAGGTAAATGCCTGCCACCACCAGACTTCGAGTTTGGGACACCACCATGGTGTTGGAGGGAGCAGTTCACTGTACCTGCAGTCTCAGTGGGAGACATGAAAACTCCGACATGGACTACCAGTAGGATGGGCGGCGGTGCAAGCCGAGGATAGTGGGCCAATCAGAGACCATCATGCTGACTTTTAAATCACGAGACCCTTGGCCATATGTTTGTAAGAGCGAAGCGGGCACTGAAGAAAGCCGTCAGGCTGAAACGCGTCTGCCCCAGCGTTTCGCGATATTCATCAACAGAGCTGCTTTTAAATAAAAGGAAAACTTGAGTCACCGAGCATGTGTCGGATCTGTCCTCTTGGGATGGAAGTTGGTGTGGAGATATAAAGTTTTGCAAGTACCGTTTTACCGGCACGCCTTTCGGTCAGGAGCACCGCGATAAATTGCAAAGAGTGGTGTGGTTTCTGGAAGAGACAACGCGGCGCCCCCCTGGATGGTTGAGCAATACTCACCTGAGTGCGAAACTGTGCAGGGAGAATGCATACGGCGGTCTGTAATGGGCCGCTGTGTGGAAGTGACTCAAGCTGCAACTTTTAAACATCGCTGCCTCTCCGCCATGCACATCGGAGGTAAATGCCTGCCACCACCAGACTTCGAGTTTGGGACACCACCATGGTGTTGGAGGGAGCAGTTCACTGTACCTGCAGTCTCAGTGGGAGACATGAAAACTCCGACATGGACTACCAGTAGGATGGGCGGCGGTGCAAGCCGAGGATAGTGGGCCAATCAGAGACCATCATGCTGACTTTTAAATCACGAGACCCTTGGCCATATGTTTGTAAGAGCGAAGCGGGCACTGAAGAAAGCCGTCAGGCTGAAACGCGTCTGCCCCAGCGTTTCGCGATATTCATCAACAGAGCTGCTTTTAAATAAAAGGAAAACTTGAGTCACCGAGCATGTGTCGGATCTGTCCTCTTGGGATGGAAGTTGGTGTGGAGATATAAACGGTTTGCAAGTACCGTTTTACCGGCACGCCTTTCGGTCAGGAGCACCGCGATAAATTGCAAAGAGTGGTGTGGTTTCTGTAAGAGACAACGCGGCGCCCCCCTGGATGGTTGAGCAATACTCACCTGTTGGACCCGGGCCTTTATGGCTGGTTCACCCCTGAACTTTTTGCTTTTGATGGCGACCTGGCGTTCATGATTTCTGGCTTGGCGCACTTTTTCCCTGGGTCCCAGAGTGAAAGTGCGTGCGTGTAGTATGGCTGGCCTGCCCTCCCATAGGAATGCATGGGGAATGTGTGTGTCCCTGGTAGTTCCTGATGCGTGGGGAGTGCAGGCTCGAGTTTGGTATGTGTAAACTCGTGAGAGTGAATGCTGCAAGATGGTGTCTGCGGCATGTGTGTGTCTAGTTGGGAAGTGCTACTTCTGGACATTGAGATATGTGTGCAGTGAGGGTACTGGAGCGTGATTGGCTGGAGCTGGCTGGCATGCCAGGCTCCAGGAAGTCTGGATGGGTCTGCCCGGTGGTGAGTGGGAGATTAGCATGAGTGATGTGTGGGAGGAGTGTACCTGTGTCCTGGATGGGCTGGGTTTTCCCCACACAATGCTGGCTCCACCCCCCTGTGGTGTGTCTAACGACCCTAGCCTCCCCAGTGAATGAAATGGGTGGTTGGGCCATCAAGAGTGCTCCAGAACCAGCTGCGACTGGTTTTCCCCCCACCCTGCACATTGTGACAAAGGATTTCAGTGTATAAAAATGGGGCTGTGTCCCCACTGAAATGGTTCTCTGCTAGGATCTTGAGGGGGCTGCTGCAGCTGCTGGGGCCAGGAGGAACCGCCACTTGGACTGCCTCCCTGCCTGGAGGGCCAGTGAGCTGGCCCCTGGCCCAGCCTTGCCCCCTGCCTACCTAAGGACTTTGCTGGATTTTGCCAAGCACCTGAAAGTGCTTACTTTCTCCCCTAGCGCCTGGAAGCGCTTCGCTTGGCCTCTAGCGCTTAAGAGCGCTTTATTCTGTCCATTCGCGCTTAGGAGCGCTCTGGGTACTTTGGCCGGTGCCTACCCGGCATTGCCAGCGGAGTCGTGCATTTCTTTATTAGCGCTTCGAGAGCGCTTTTGCTGGCCAGCCGGTGCCCACCCGGCATTTGCAGGCGTGTGTTACTCGCCGGTGCCCACCCGGCATTGCCCCCGAAGGATTGCCACTAGAGACTTCACCGCCGCAGCCAGGGAGTGTGTGAAGCCCCGCCGGGCCGCCGCGCTGCCTGCGACGACCCGGAAGCAGCTTGCGGGCTGGCCAATCCCAGCGCGAAGGACCGGAAGTCCCGCCCTCGGCGCCGCAGCGAGACGCGAGGGAGAGCCCGGGAAAAGAGAACAGTCCAGCCGCCGCCCCGGAGAGTCCCGAGGAGCGGGAGCTCTCCGCCTACAGCCACCACCCCGAAGAGCCCAGCAGAAGAGAAGCTGACGCCGCGAGGAGCCGCCGCCTCCAACAACCGGTGAGTGCGAGCGGGCTCCGGGTCGCTCCTCTGCTCTGGGAGGTGCAAGGGTGGGGGAGAGCACGGCAGGCGGCAGGGTCCCCCGAGAGGGACGTCAGAAGAGTGGAGACCTCTAGAGCGGCCCCGGTTGGCAGCGGGCCGCTCCGACGCCCTTGGGCATTTGTCTTCACGAGCCTGCAAGGCTCGAGGCGCCATTCCTGGTTTCGAGCCCACAAGGCTCCAACGATGCCCGCATTTTGTGCTTTGTAGCCCAGAGAGGCTCATGGCCCACCGTTTGCTTTAGAGCCCCAGAAAGGCTCAGGGGCATTGCATGTTTCGAGCCCAGCGAGGCTCCAACGACGGCCAGTCTTGTGTAGAGCCCTGAGAGGGCTCAGGGGGCATTTCTTCAGTGTGAGAGCCGCGAAGGCTCCCAGAGGGGACAACCAGCTGTCCTGAGCCCACGAGGCTCCAACGTTCGCACCCTTGGTATTTACAACTGTCCAGCACTTAGTGGACAGTTGCTACGTTTAGGCTGGGTGTACTTTTTGGCTTATTACAGCCTGCCCTGACTTTGGGACACAGGGACTGCCACAGGTTGTGGCTCATGGGAAGGTTTGCGCAATTGCTTGCGCTCGCACCTCTGAATGTGTTCTGAAGCATCATGTGTCTTTTCTTGCATACACCGCTGAATGTAGGTTCTGCATCATGTGTTTTCTTGTGCTCGCACCTCTGAATGTGTTTGGATACATCATGTGTTTTCCTTCCCTACACCGCTGAATGTTAATGCATCATGTGTAATGTCCCTATGCTTATACCCCTAGATGTTGGTGATTCCTAGGTGGTTGCTTTTCTCCTAGTACAGGTGTTGCTAGTTGAGGTCTTTTGTTCCCTGCGCAATAGTTGCCTAAGGTGGTTAGGGTTGCGTAGGAGGTTCTTAAGCTTTACCAGTAATTACTGGTTGTGTGCTAATTTGTGATACACGTTCAATTTGATTCTAAAAGTATTCTATGTGCTAATTACTATTCCTAAAAAGTGATGATTCCTGACAGTGGTCCAGGTGGCCCTGTCTTGTAAATATCCCCCTTGTAAATTCTGCCCGTGCCTGTTGGCACAGTGTAACAATATGTGTGTTTTATCTAATGTGTTTTTGATATAATACAAAGGCTATTTTTATATAACCTTGTGTGGAGTTTCCTTTGTGGTGGGCCTTGGGTGTTGTTGCTGGGTGCGCGCGCAAACACTTAACCTACATAGCCTCCAAGTTTAGCCTTGCTGCTCGCGCCACGTTACCTAGGGGGCGAGAGAGGGGTTATCTTGGTGTGTGACTCCCTTGCCCTGACACTTAGAAATGGCGATCCCTGACTGACCTCGACGCGAGTCTTGGCCGGCCAGGGTCCCGTTTCTAACATTTGCGAAACTGTGCAGGGAGAAAGCATACGGCGGTCTGTAATGGGCCGCTGTGTGGAAGTGACTCTAGCTGCAACTTTTAAACATCGCTGCCTCTCCGCCATGCACATCGGAGGTAAATGCCTGCCACCACCAGACTTCGAGTTTGGGACACCACCATGGTGTTGGAGGGAGCAGTTCACTGTACCTGCAGTCTCAGTGGGAGACATGAAAACTCCGACATGGACTACCAGTAGGATGGGCGGCGGTGCAAGCCGAGGATAGTGGGCCAATCAGAGACCATCATGCTGACTTTTAAATCACGAGACCCTTGGCCATATGTTTGTAAGAGCGAAGCGGGCACTGAAGAAAGCCGTCAGGCTGAAACGCGTCTGCCCCAGCGTTTCGCGATATTCATCAACAGAGCTGCTTTTAAATAAAAGGAAAACTTGAGTCACCGAGCATGTGTCGGATCTGTCCTCTTGGGATGGAAGTTGGTGTGGAGATATAAACGGTTTGCAAGTACCGTTTTACCGGCACGCCGTTCGGTCAGGAGCACCGCGATAAATTGCAAAGAGTGGTGTGGTTTCTGGAAGAGACAACGCGGTGCCCCCCTGGATGGTTGAGCAATACTCACCTGAGTGCGAAACTGTGCAGGGAGAAAGCATACGGCGGTCTGTAATGGGCCGCTGTGTGGAAGTGACTCAAGCTGCAACTTTTAAACATCGCTGCCTCTCCGCCATGCACATCGGAGGTAAATGCCTGCCACCACCAGACTTCGAGTTTGGGACACCACCATGGTGTTGGAGGGAGCAGTTCACTGTACCTGCAGTCTCAGTGGGAGACATGAAAACTCTGACATGGACTACCAGTAGGATGGGCGGCGGTGCAAGCCGAGGATAGTGGGCCAATCAGAGACCATCATGCTGACTTTTAAATCACGAGACCCTTGGCCATATGTTTGTAAGAGCGAAGCGGGCACTGAAGAAAGCCGTCAGGCTGAAACGCGTCTGCCCCAGCGTTTCGCGATATTCATCAACAGAGCTGCTTTTAAATAAAAGGAAAACTTGAGTCACCGAGCATGTGTCGGATCTGTCCTCTTGGGATGGAAGTTGGTGTGGAGATATAAACGGTTTGCAAGTACCGTTTTACCGGCACGCCGTTCGGTCAGGAGCACCGCGATAAATTGCAAAGAGTGGTGTGGTTTCTGGAAGAGACAACGCGGCGCCCCCCTGGATGGTTGAGCAATACTCACCTGAGTGCGAAACTGTGCAGGGAGAAAGCATACGGCGGTCTGTAATGGGCCGCTGTGTGGAAGTGACTCAAGCTGCAACTTTTAAACATCGCTGCCTCTCCGCCATGCACATCGGAGGTAAATGCCTGCCACCACCAGACTTCGAGTTTGGGACACCACCATGGTGTTGGAGGGAGCAGTTCACTGTACCTGCAGTCTCAGTGGGAGACATGAAAACTCCGACATGGACTACCAGTAGGATGGGCGGCGGTGCAAGCCGAGGATAGTGGGCCAATCAGAGACCATCATTGTGAGAAGTTGGCCTGATATGTAGTGTTTCCAATTCTGGAACCACTGGGTATCAGTCCAAACAAACCCCAAAGATGTCAGGTTGTAAGTCAACCTTGTTAGACAAGCTATCCTAGTGGTAGCATGGACTAAGCAGCCTTAAAGGCTTAACTTAAGAGGTCGTGTTAAGCGAGCTGTTTTACCACATACAATCCTGTAATCAAATGAAAGGACACCACACAAGTATATATTATAAAAATATATGTATTTATTTCTAAATTACTCCCCAGTACTCTTTATGAGGAAAGGGGCACAAGCGTTAAATCAAAAGCACAGTAAAACATATAAAGTTGCACAATTATGGATGAGGGCGGGTGGCCACTCAGACCATATACTAAAAAAGTGGTATAAGTAACACTTATCGAACAATGGTTAGGCCTAGGGCCTAGAGATTCGCTGGGAGCAGTCAGGACTAGCAATGATGAAGTCGGGAGTAGCCCACAGGAGACGGGTGCAGCACGGAAAGTGCGGCGCGCACCAATGCACTGTCAATGGTGCGTAAAAGTTAGTTAAAGTGAATTAAAAGATACTTCCGCTGAACCTAGGAACACAAAACTTTAGACACAGACCCTAGAGGTGTGTACCAGTGTGGGAACACCGGCGTTGCAATGTTACCTCACCCACAGGCCGTGGGTGCACAGGGTCGAAGTGGCGTCGGGTTCTGTCACGCAGGTTCTTGGTGCTTGAAGCTATTGCAGCTGCAGGCGATGTGAAGCAGAAGTGTCCGGTGCGATCCAAGGGTGGATCGAAGTAGAAAAGTACCTGAAAGCAGAGGGGACAGAGTCTGGGTCACTCAGCAGTGACCAGGGTGGAACCAGGACGGAACCAGGCAATGTCGGGCGCAGTCAGGCGGTTGTCGATAGGCTTCTCTCCGCTGTCACGTGGGCTCTGGGGCATCTGCGACGTCCAGGAGCAGGTCACGATCTGTCCTACGTAGGCTCTCGCCGTCAGCACCGTCGGCTTCAAGATTGCAGCAAACAGCACTTGGCAAAAGCAATCCACGCGAAACCGGGAGATTGCTTATCACTCGAGCCAGGAGGGTCAGAGTGGGGGCTCCTTTTCACAGGAGCTGGTGCAGATCTGGAGCAACCAGAAAAGCGAGTCGTATTTCAAGTTTCGTCGGCACAGGGGCCACAAGCCAGCTGGCAAGTGACCGGGCCAACGCGTCGAGCCTACACAAGCAGAAGGGCCCCACGCAGCACTCGTCGAGTGTGGAGGGGTGAGCTTTGGTGCAAGTGGAGCTCGGGGCTGGGGCTTCTCAAACCCCGGTGCACAGCTTCGAGGGTCACTCGTGGGCTGCACGGTCAGCGTCTCGTGGCCTTTTCAAGATGGCGTGCCCCACGCTTCCGGTCGCCTCCACGGGTCTCAGCTCTGCAGGGACTGTGGATCGGGCAGGTAGAAGGCAGGCAAGCTTGATCTCGTCGATCTCTGTCGCTCGAGTTCCGGCGGGAACTGCAACAAAGCAAGGGTCGAGGGCTGGATGGTGCCTGTTTGCACAGGGTGGTCACTCCTTGACCACAAGGGAGATTCTTCAGTCTTCTCACGTCGTGTAGAAAGTTGAAGGGTCCAGAATTCGTTTCTTATGTTTCTTCAGGATGATCTGAGTTGCATTGGGACTGCTCCCCCTCTTATTCGAATCTGGGGGGTTGGACATCCTGCTAGGTCCCCTCCTATGGGTGGGACCCAGGAAGGGGGTGGTTACACCCCTCTCCTTTGATCCTGGCCGCGCTGGGACAGGGGCTGGGAGGCCCCAGAACCGGTTTGGCCGGATTATGCAAGGGGCAGCCTTGTGCTCCCCAGGCAGTGTCTGGTTTCTTTGAAACCTCCCTACTCCAATCCACTATCTCCTGTCTGGGGTGGTTTGACACCGCCCTGTGACAGGAAACTCTTTGTCCAGGCCTCCTCTGCCGGGTTTCGGTCAGCAGCAGGAGGCCAGACCCGTGTCTGTGGCAGGGGCATCCATTTTGTGGATCTGAGGCTCATTTTAAATCAACCGCGTTTCAGTAAAGTAACATGTCTTCTCCCTCTAGAAGGGTGGAATGCTACCCCCGTCGCCAGAACTGGCGAGGGGGTAGTATTCCAATTCGTATGACACCTTACACGACATGTTTTGATAAAGCCAAACCAAAGTTGCTATATAACCGCGAGGATTATAAGGCGCTTAAGAGTATATGGTATGGCGTTATCCCGGATCAGCTTAGGGAGTTGTTCCCGACAGCTGCAGACAGGCTCAGCTCATGCCAGAGCACCATCTCACATAAAACCACGCACTCTGCCTCCAGGATTGATGAGGCCTTCCATAGGAGTGGCTTACAGGCTATATATGTGTCCAGATATAGGTTTAGATATAGGTATACTATATCTAAGCAAGGGGTGATTACACCCACTTGCCCCAGCTGAGTGATCAGCCAGTTGTGTCAATTTAAGAACCAGCCAGGGGTGGCAAAAGCTATGCTTCAGCCCCTGGTAGGCCTTGGTGGCACCTATGCCCTGAGCACCTATAGTGCATGGTACAGGGGCTGACAAGGAGTCCATTTTCAATTGTGGTATGTACCTATAGCACATGTATTATAAATTTAGAGAGAGAACAGCAGGCTGGGGGTCTGATTAGCAGGCCCACAGCCTCAGTAAGTCGAAAACCAGTGAAGCAAAAAGCAAAAATTGGGGTGACCATAGGATAGCAGACCCTACTCTCCTACATAACCCCCCCCCCCCCCCCCCCCAACGCAGGGACATTAAACTTAACCTTGACCAGATAAGTCTTCATGTTCTAAGTGGAAGTACCTGGAGAGACCATCTGCATTACCATGGTCAGTCCCTGGGCGGTGCTCCACTGTAAAGTCCATCCCCTGTAGGGAAATGGACCACCTGAGCAGTTTGGGATTTTCACCCTTCATCTGATTTAGCCACAAGAGGGGCTTATGGTCTGTCTGAATTAGGAAGTGAGTACCAAACAAGTATGGCCTCAACTTCTTCAGGGCCCAAACCACAGCAAAGGCCTCCCTCTCAATAGCTGACCAACGTTTCTCCCTGGGGGTCAGCCTTCTGCTAATAAAAGCAATGGGCTGGTCTTGACCATCTTGATTAAGTTGTGAAAGCACAGCTCCCACCCCCAACTCAGAAGCATCTGTCTGTACAATGAACTGTTTGGAGTAGTCAGGACTCTTCAGGATAGGTGCAGAGCACATGGCCTTCTTCAGGTCATCAAATGCCTTTTGACAGCTAACTGTCCACTGAACCTTTTTGGGCATCTTCTTGGATGTCAAGTCATTCAATGGTGTCACAATGGACCCATAGTTCTTTACAAATTTTCTGTAATACCCAGTCAGGCCCAAGAAGGCTCTGACTTGTGTCTGGGTAGTTGGAGGAGCCCAGTCCTGTATGGTCTGGATCTTGCTCTCCAGTGGTTGAACTTGACCCCCACCTACTAGGTGGCCCAAGTACACAACCTTGCTCTGCCCTATCTGGCACTTAGTAGCCTTGATAGTCAGGCCTGCCTTTTGCAGGGCCTCCAGAACCTTCTTCAGGTGGATCAGGTGATCCTCCCAGGTGGAGCTAAAGACAGCAATATCATCTAGATATGCTGCACAAAAGTCATCCAACCCAGCAAGGACTTGATTCACCAACCTTTGGAAGGTGGCAGGTGCATTCTTCAAACCAAAGGGCATCACCACAAACTGATAATGTCCACTAGGGGTAGAGAATGCTGTTTTGGCTTTTGACTCTTCAGCTAGTCTGATTTGCCAGTAGCCAGCTGTCAAATCAAATGTGCTCAGAAACTTGGCAGAAGCCAATTTATCAATGAGCTCATCTGCTCTTGGAATGGGATGAGCATCTGTCCTAGTGACAGCATTGAGACCTCTGTAGTCCACACAAAACCTCATTTCTCTCTTCCCATCTTTGGTATGAGGTTTTGGCACAAGGACCACTGGGCTAGCCCATGGGCTCTCTGATGGCTCAATCACTCCAAGCTCCAACATCTTTTGCACCTCAGCCTTTATACAATCCCTGACATGGTCAGGTTGCCTGTAGATCTTATTCTTCACAGGCAGATTGTCACCAGTGTCCACCTCATGGGTGCACCAGTTAGTCTGACTGGGTGTGAGTGAAAACAAATGTCTGTGGGCCTGCAACACCTGTCTGCAGTCCACCTGTTGCTGCTCAGTGAGGCTGCCTGCCAAGGCTACTCCATCAACTGAACCATCATCAGGGTTCTGGGAAAGCAGGTCTGGGAGAGGGTCACTCTCTTCCTCCTGTTCCCCATCTGTGGCCATGAGGAGACTCATGTCCTCCCTGTCAACAAATGCTTTCAAACGATTTACATGGAGCACCCTGTGGGGGCTCCTAGGGGTACCAAAGTCAACCAAGTAGGTGACTTCTCCCTTCTTTTCAATGATAGGGTAGGGTCCAGTCCATTGGTCCTGGAGAGCTGCTGGCCCCACTGGGTCCAACACCCACACCTTCTGCCCTGGCTGGTACTCAACCAGAACAGCCTTTTGGTCATGCCAAGCTTTCTGTAATTCTTGACTTGCCTCAAGGTTTTTGGATGCTCTCTCCATGTATTCAGCCATCCTGGAGCGGAGACCAAGTACATAGTCCACAATGTCTAGTTTAGGCTTTTTGAGAGGTAACTCCCATCCTTCCTTCACCAAACTCAGTGGACCCCTTACAGGGTGGCCAAACAAAAGTTCAAAAGGGCTGTAGCCAACCCCCTTCTGTGGGACCTCTCTGTAAGCAAAGAGCAAGCAGGGTAAAAGGATGTCCCATTTCCGCCTAAGCTTCTCTGGTAAACCTTTTATCATTCCCTTTAGGGTCTTGTTGAACCTTTCCACAAGCCCATTGCACTGTGGATGGTAGGGTGTGGTAAACTTATAGTTTACTCCACACTCTTTCCACATTGCTTTTAAGTATCCCGACATAAAGTTGGTACCTCTGTCTGAAAGAACCTCCTTTGGAAAGCCCACTCTTGAGAAAACTGCAATGAGGGCTTTTGCCACCACAGGAGCTGTGGTGGTCCTCAGGGGAATTGCTTCTGGATACCTGGTGGCATGATCCACTACCACCAGTATAAATCTGTGCCCAGATGCTGTTGGAGGATCCATGGGACCCACAATGTCTATTCCAACTCTTTCAAAGGGTACCCCCACCACAGGTAGTGGTATCAGGGGGGCCTTTGTTGTGCCACCTGACTTACCACTGGCTTGGCAAGTGACACAGGAGCGACAAAACTCCTTGACATTTTCTGACATGTGAGGCCAGTGAAAGTGTGGAACAAGCCTGTCCCAAGTCTTATTCTGGCCTAAGTGTCCTGCAAGGGGAATATCATGGGCCAAGGTAAGAAGGAAACCCCTAAACTTCAAAGGTATAACCAACCTCCTGGTTGTGCCAGGCTTGGGGTCTCTAGCCTCTGAATAAAGGAGTCCTTCATCCCAATACACTTTATGGATACCTTGAGCATTCCCTGCAGCCTCAGCAGCAGCTTGCTGTCTGAGGGGTTCAAGTGAAGGGCAATCTAATTGGGCCTGCCCCAGGTCTGCCCTTGAGGGTCCCCCTGTCCCCAGAAACTCAACCTGATCAGGTTCAAGCTCCTCTGAGACAGTCTCCTCTTGGACTGCAGAATCAGTTTCCTGTGAAACTTGATCCTCAACCTGGGGCAAGTGGGAAGGCACAGCCTTAACCCTCTTGCTCCTTCTCTTGGGTTGTGGTTGGTCTATTGTTTCAAGATCCACCACTGGTTCAGGAAGGCACTTCTTAGCCTGAGACCTTGTCACTGCAAGGACATGAGCTGAAATCCCTAGCATTTCTGCATGAGTCCTGTACTCCACTTCTGACCAAACTGAGCTTTCAAGATCATTGCCTAACAGACAGTCTACTGGGAGGTCTGCACTCACAACAACTTTCTTTAGGCCATCTACCCCTCCCCAGGAGAAGTTCACAACAGCCACACTATGGGAAGTAGTGGAGTTGCTTGCATTGGTCACTAGGTAACTTTCACCTAGTACAATCTGTCCAGGGTCCACAAAGCCAGGTGTCACCATTGTGACACTGGCACAAGTGTCCCTGTAGGCCTGAGCCAGTTTCTCATTGATTAAGGGAGTCTGCCTATATTTGCCCAGGTTACTGGGGCTTACTGCAGTGGGCAAAGATAAGTCCACATCATATAGGAGAACTGCCTGTGTGGGGATTCTGACTAGGCCAGATTCCACCTCAGTACCCAGGGTCAACCCTACTAGACCCTTTGGCTGTGTACCACCACTGTTAACTGTACTAGGGGGTGCAGGTGCTTTAGGAGCTGCAGTGGTGGGGACTGGGTTTTTCTTAGTGCATTCACTGCCCCAGTGTGAAACTGATTTGCAGGTATTGCACCAAGGTTTCTTTGGGCCATCATTCTTCTTTTTCTTGTTTCCATTTTGGGAACCCCCCTCCTTATTGCTAGTTTGGGGGCCTGAAGACTTCTGGTCTTTTTCTTTATCTTTCTGATTCCCACCCTTCTGGTCTGTTTTCTTCTGGTCACCTTGGTTCTGGTTTTTCTGCTTAATCCTTGTTCTGACCCATTTGTCTGCCTTCTTTCCCAATTCTTGGGGAGAGGTCAAATCAGAGTCAACAAGGTATTGATGCAACAGCTGGTTCTGACAGTTATTAAGGATCTGCTCTCTCATCATAAGATTGTACAATCCTGTATAGTCTGAAACTTTACTTCCCTGCAGCCAACCCTCCAGAGCCTTAGTGGCACAATCTACAAAATCAGTCCAGTCCTGAGTCTGTGCTTTTTGGGTGTCTCTGAACAACAACCTGTATTGCTCAGTGGTTAGGCCAAACCCTTCAATAAGAGCACTCTTCAGAACAGAGTAGTTTTTGGCATCCTCGGGTCTAACAGTGAGGAGCCTGTCCCTCCCTTTCTCAGAAAAGGAGTACCATAAAATTGCTGCCCACTGATCCTCAGGGACCTGCTGTACCATGCAGGCCCTCTCAAGAGCAGTCATCCATTTGTGGATATCACCCCCTTCCTTGTAGGGGGGCACAATTTTTGTCAGGTTTCTATTGTCATAGGCCCTGTCTTTTTCTTTAGGAACTTTGCTGCCACCAGTGGCATCTAAGCCACACAATTTTCTTTCTCTTGCTAAAGCAAGTTTAGCTTGAGCCAAGGCTACCTCTTCCCTTTCTATTTGGAGTTGGACAGCCCTCATCCTGGCCCTATGCTCTTTTCTCTGGGAGGAAGTCATCCCTCTTTGAGATTCTCTTGAGGCACTAGAAAGATGAGAGTCCCCTGATGGAGATCTCACCCTCCTGTTGCCTGGGAGAATTTGGTTATGAGATCTGGAGTGGTGCTGGCCCTCTCCATTCTCATGTAGGTCCAAGTTGGCCTGGTTAAGCCTGGCAACCTGTACCTGGTTTCCCCCCTGATCCTGATCTTCAGGCTCTTCTAAATCAGAGTCTTCCTCTTCCTCCTCCTCCACTACTTCATCTGGAAGATTCTCATTCTCAGGGGAGTGTATCCCTTCACTTGATTCTAAGGGAGCCTGACTCACCTTATCTAGGTCATCCTTTTCTAGGAGAGCTACTAGGGAAGGAATGGTAGGGCCTCTGCCCTTTTTTAGCCCCCTGGCTGTGCACAAGGCACTCAGGTCTTTGTGGCTAAGGTTGTCATATCTGGATGTTGTCCCTATAGGATCAACTATTACAGGAGCAGAGCCTGAGGCTCTACCTGTATCAGACATGACTGCTAGTGAGGTGTAAGTGATGCACTTACCTACACTAAGTGGTTTCCTACTGTACCTTGCTAGTGAGTTGTAGTCAGGGTGTGCTAATCCCTTTAATCTACAACTACTAAGTTCAGTAGAACTTAATATGCTAAGCTTTTGATTTATATGTACCTAGAGGTACTTGATGTGATCTTTCAATTTGATAAAGATTGCAATGGTAAAACAAACAGCAAGCTCAAATCCGCACCGCTGCACACCAATGTGAGAAGTTGGCCTGATATGTAGTGTTTCCAATTCTGGAACCACTGGGTATCAGTCCAAACAAACCCCAAAGATGTCAGGTTGTAAGTCAACCTTGTTAGACAAGCTATCCTAGTGGTAGCATGGACTAAGCAGCCTTAAAGGCTTAACTTAAGAGGTCGTGTTAAGCGAGCTGTTTTACCACATACAATCCTGTAATCAAATGAAAGGACACCACACAAGTATATATTATAAAAATATATGTATTTATTTCTAAATTACTCCCCAGTACTCTTTATGAGGAAAGGGGCACAAGCGTTAAATCAAAAGCACAGTAAAACATATAAAGTTGCACAATTATGGATGATGGCGGGTGGCCACTCAGACCATATACTAAAAAAGTGGTATAAGTAACACTTATCGAACAATGGTTAGGCCTAGGGCCTAGAGATTCGCTGGGAGCAGTCAGGACTAGCAATGATGAAGTCGGGAGTAGCCCACAGGAGACGGGTGCAGCACGGAAAGTGCGGCGCGCACCAATGCACTGTCAATGGTGCGTAAAAGTTAGTTAAAGTGAATTAAAAGATACTTCCGCTGAACCTAGGAACACAAAACTTTAGACACAGACCCTAGAGGTGTGTACCAGTGTGGGAACACCGGCGTTGCAATGTTACCTCACCCACAGGCCGTGGGTGCACAGGGTCGAAGTGGCGTCGGGTTCTGTCACGCAGGTTCTTGGTGCTTGAAGCTATTGCAGCTGCAGGCGATGTGAAGCAGAAGTGTCCGGTGCGATCCAAGGGTGGATCGAAGTAGAAAAGTACCTGAAAGCAGAGGGGACAGAGTCTGGGTCACTCAGCAGTGACCAGGGTGGAACCAGGACGGAACCAGGCAATGTCGGGCGCAGTCAGGCGGTTGTCGATAGGCTTCTCTCCGCTGTCACGTGGGCTCTGGGGCATCTGCGACGTCCAGGAGCAGGTCACGATCTGTCCCACGTAGGCTCTCGCCGTCAGCACCGTCGGCTTCAAGATTGCAGCAAACAGCACTTGGCAAAAGCAATCCACGCGAAACCGGGAGATTGCTTATCACTCGAACCAGGAGGGTCAGAGTGGGGGCTCCTTTTCACAGGAGCTGGTGCAGATCTGGAGCAACCAGAAAAGCGAGTCGTATTTCAAGTTTCGTTGGCACAGGGTCCACAAGCCAGCTGGCAAGTGACCGGGCCAACGCGTCGAGCCTACACAAGCAGAAGGGCCCCACGCAGCACTCGTCGAGTGTGGAGGGGTGAGCTTTGGTGCAAGTGGAGCTCAGGGCTGGGGCTTCTCAAACCCCGGTGCACAGCTTCAAGGGTCACTCATGGGCTGCACGATCAGCGTCTCGTGGCCTTTTCAAGATGGCGTGCCCCACGCTTCCGGTCGCCTCCACGGGTCTCAGCTCTGCAGGGACTGTGGATCGGGCAGGTAGAAGGCAGGCAAGCTTGATCTCGTCGATCTCTGTCGCTCGAGTTCCGGCGGGAACTGCAACAAAGCAAGGGTCGAGGGCTGGATGGTGCCTGTTTGCACAGGGTGGTCACTCCTTGACCACAAGGGAGATTCTTCAGTCTTCTCACGTCGTGTAGAAAGTCGAAGGGTCCAGAATTCGTTTCTTATGTTTCTTCAGGATGATCTGAGTTGCATTGGGACTGCTCCCCCTCTTATTCGAATCTGGGGGGTTGGACATCCTGCTAGGTCCCCTCCTATGGGTGGGACCCAGGAAGGGGGTGGTTACACCCCTCTCCTTTGATCCTGGCCGCGCTGGGACAGGGGCTGGGAGGCCCCAGAACCGGTTTGGCCGGATTATGCAAGGGGCAGCCTTGTGCTCCCCAGGCAGTGTCTGGTTTCTTTGAAACCTCCCTACTCCAATCCACTATCTCCTGTCTGGGGTGGTTTGACACCGCCCTGTGACAGGAAACTCTTTGTCCAGGCCTCCTCTGCCGGGTTTCGGTCAGCAGCAGGAGGCCAGACCCGTGTCTGTGGCAGGGGCATCCATTTTGTGGATCTGAGGCTCATTTTAAATCAACCGCGTTTCAGTAAAGTAACATGTCTTCTCCCTCTAGAAGGGTGGAATGCTACCCCCGTCGCCAGAACTGGCGAGGGGGTAGTATTCCAATTCGTATGACACCTTACACGACATGTTTTGATAAAGCCAAACCAAAGTTGCTATATAACCGCGAGGATTATAAGGCGCTTAAGAGTATATGGTATGGCGTTATCCCGGATCAGCTTAGGGAGTTGTTCCCGACAGCTGCAGACAGGCTCAGCTCATGCCAGAGCACCATCTCACATAAAACCACGCACTCTGCCTCCAGGATTGATGAGGCCTTCCATAGGAGTGGCTTACAGGCTATATATGTGTCCAGATATAGGTTTAGATATAGGTATACTATATCTAAGCAAGGGGTGATTACACCCACTTGCCCCAGCTGAGTGATCAGCCAGTTGTGTCAATTTAAGAACCAGCCAGGGGTGGCAAAAGCTATGCTTCAGCCCCTGGTAGGCCTTGGTGGCACCTATGCCCTGAGCACCTATAGTGCATGGTACAGGGGCTGACAAGGAGTCCATTTCCAATTGTGGTATGTACCTATAGCACATGTATTATAAATTTAGAGAGAGAACAGCAGGCTGGGGGTCTGATTAGCAGGCCCACAGCCTCAGTAAGTCGAAAACCAGTGAAGCAAAAAGCAAAAATTGGGGTGACCATAGGATAGCAGACCCTACTCTCCTACAATCATGCTGACTTTTAAATCACGAGACCCTTGGCCATATGTTTGTAAGAGCGAAGCAGGCACTGAAGAAAGCCGTCAGGCTGAAACGCGTCTGCCCCAGCGTTTCGCGATATTCATCAACAGAGCTGCTTTTAAATAAAAGGAAAACTTGAGTCACCGAGCATGTGTCGGATCTGTCCTCTTGGGATGGAAGTTGGTGTGGATATATATATATATATATATATATATATATATATATATATATCGCCACTGACTCCTCCAGTAAAGAAAAGTATGAAGCCCAGGGTAATCCAGGAGAACCTTTAATTGAAAATTCGGGCATGATGCATTTCGGCGTTACAGCCTTCTTCGGATGCCACTAAACAGCAGGATGCTGCTCCACCCGCTCCTTTGAATCGCTTGCTCCACTCCTATTGGTCGGAGTGCACCTAGCCCCAGATCACATGTCCGTGTACACACTGCAGAACAATTGGCACTACAGTTCCCAGAAGCCATCACATTGGGTAAGTACTGCGTTAGGGGAAGCAAGCAGAAATCCAACCCATATGGTTCAAGGTGTTAATGTCAAAGGTGCCAGGTGGCCGGTTAGTTGCGCCTGGGGTGAATTATAGTCCAAAAAAGGCTTCCCTGGGTCCCCTATTCCGTTCAAGCCCCCCCATGCAGGTGTCCGCCGGGCTGTGAGCCGCAGTGCAATGAGAGCGGCCCCACGTGAAGTCACGAGCTTCACCTGACAGCAGCCACTGGCTTGGCGAGCACTGGAGGCGGGCTGGAGCTGTCCGAAACCTCGGAGAAGCAAAGACGCTGTGAACAGCGGATGCCAGCAAGCTCCAGACTCTTGAAGAACGTGGCCTCATTAGCGCCTCTAGCCGGCGCGAAATATCGCCACTGACTCCTCCAGTAAAGAAAAGTATGAAGCCCAGGGTAATCCAGGAGAACCTTTAATTGAAAATTCGGGCATGATGCATTTCGGCGTTGCAGCCTTCTTCGGATGCCACTAAACAGCAGGATGCTGCTCCACCAGCTCCTTTGAATCGCTTGCTCCACTCCTATTGGTCGGAGTGCACCTAGCCCCAGATCACATGTCCGTGTACACACTGCAGAACAATTGGCACTACAGTTCCCAGAAGCCATCACATTGGGTAAGTACTACGTTAGGGGAAGCAAGCAGAAATCCAGCCCATATGGTTCAAGGTGTTAATGTCAAAGGTGCCGGGTGGCCGGTTAGTTTGCCTGGGGTGAATTATAGTCCAAAAAATCCAACTTCACAGTTCGCAATGAACCCCAGCCACTCGCAGCGGTGGGCCCGGACAGGACTGCGACTCCCGATATTCCACCAAAATTGTTTTCTGTCACAAAGAACAAAACTATGTCCAGGCCGCTTGTGCAATTCTTCAGCGTGTATTTAATTCAGTAACGCTCACTCGACACGTTTCGGGGGACAAGCCTTCTTGATCACGAGTATGAGTGCACGTTTTCGCATGTTGTGAAAACATACACTGTTGTATGTTATGTAAGCATATTAGCGATCCATCCAGACATGTATGCCAATCCTTTGAAGCCAAAACTAAATAGAGATATTGACACACATGCTGAAAGTGGCTGTGCTCTAAAGTGCTTAACCCCTTAAGTGCTGCTGTCGGCCGTTGGACGTCGCGAGCACTTCCTTCGTAGTGCTGCGCACGTCCAACGGCTGAAGCGAGCCCACCCGTTTCGCAGAAGTGCCGCACTGCCACGAAATCGCAGTCGCGGCAAACAGGTTAATATGATACATGTGTCCAAGCACCGTTTTGCCTGCTTTTCTAATAATAGACAATCCTATAAACCCAATAAGGAACCAGTCTAAGACCGGTCTAAAGCTAGGAGCTGAAAAGTGCCTGTGCTATAAAATCTAAATATGCTGCAGGAGTCGGGATGTTAATTTCACATTCATTTCTAAGAAGAGCAGAGCATACAGAACCCACTTGGGACCTAACTTTATCAGGCTTTCTGTTCCGAGACCCTCCTGTTCATTCCCCTCATCTTAGCGAGAGCAATAACCCCAATGGAAAAGTGCAACAGGGCATTATTTAAAATTTTTATTTATTTATGAAGTTTTATATAGCGCGAACTTCATCCCGAAGGATATCAGAGCGCTTTACAATTTGAGGGAAATGTAACAAATCAAACATGAGTCTAACATGGGGAATCTAATAGGCGTTGAATCAAATAGTGCACATATAACAGCTCATTTATAAAACCTGAGTGAACGAGGAATAGGCATAAAAAGCAGAAGTGAAAATAGTGCATACAGTACAAAAGTGACAAAGTGCAGGGTGTATAAAGTGTGTAAGTGGATGCTTGAATAATATTAATATGCCTTTTCTGTAAAAAGCAAGAATACCAAAATAAATCATCTCCCCACAGTTGTCCAATAAATAGCAGATCTCTCTATAAATTAAGTTTTCACCATTTTTTTAAACTGCAATTATCTGAACACCATACATACCCAATCCAGCCTGCCACCCCAACCCTGTCACCTGCTCTGTTCCCCAACTCCCCTGAAGGGTGATGCCTGCCGTCTCCCAGGGGAGTACAGGGAGCAGGGGACCGATCCTCCTTCTACGGATGCCGTGGATTTGCACCCGTGGTATTCACCAGGGGAGGGGTACCGCTATCAGTTGAAAGAGAGAATCAAACAAATATGCATACAGTGTGGAAAGGTCCATTAACCTTATTAGCGAAGCATATTAGATTCTCTACTACTCTTAACCATCTGAAGAGTTCTGTGATGACTTCAAAAAGACTTGCCCCTCTTGACAGAGGTAAAAACCTGGAAACAACCCTTATACAAAACTATTAGATTAGATTGCTGAACTAGTGATGCCTGCACAACTACAGTTCATAGGACCGTCATCCATGCTCTTATTACATCTCACTTGGATTACGCTAATAGCCTTTATGTGGGAGCAGAATGAGAATGCCGCTGCAAGGCTGATATGTAACATCCCCTATCGCCACTCAATAGCCCCTCATCTGATGAAATTACACTGGTTGCCTGTGACTAACCGCATCCAGTTTAAGCCCTTTGGCCTGGCTTTCAGGGCGCTAAAGGGCCAATGGCCTGCATATCTCAGATCCCGGCTCAAGCTTGTCCAGTCCGATCGAGCTCTCAGGTCGAATCATCTCCGCCTCCTCCGCCCTCCCCGTTTTCACCGTTCCAGAACGGGGGGCAGAGCTTTTGCTGTTGTGACTGCTAAATTGTGGAATAGCCTGCCACTGTGCCTACGGTTGGCTGAATCTGAATCTCTGTTTCGGCGCAACTTAAAAACCTGGTTGTTTTCCGACCTATAGCCTCGCTAGATATTCTTGCTGCTCCTAGTCCATAGTGCCAGGACACCCCTGTGTTGGGTAGCTGCGCGTTTTATAAGCTTCAAAATAAATTTATAAATAAAAGTGTCCAATAAACTCCAAAAGCATATCTGTCTCTTAGTCCAAGTTACGGTCATATCTGAGAAAACCTTGAAAGAAAACTCTTCCGGAGAACCAAAAGACTTCTGTTTCATTGCCTTGATCAGTATCTGTTCTTTTATCCATTAATCTGAGAAATTTACCTGCACTGTTCGTGGGCAATTTAAGTGGGAATTATGCATTTGCACAGGAACTCGTGCGCTCTTGTGATTGTGAGATCCACAATAAAATTGGGCATAATATGCTTTTTCATTAATCTCTCAATTAACAGTATCATTCCACCTGGGCTCTCTGTATTCTCCGGGATCCCTATAAATCTCTAATTGGAGCAGTCTGAATGGTTTTCCAAATCCTTTTGCTTTTCCTTTAGGGTGTTATTTCTATTTCAAAATGTTCTGAGCTTTTATGAAACATCCCTTGTTGTTCTTCCAGCTGTGAGATTCTCTCTTCTGCCCCATAGAGTCTTTCAGTCAAGAGTGAACGTTTATTCTCATTGCTGGATAGCTGAGTTTGCAAAAGGGTCAGATTTTGATCTTTCTTGTGGAGTCTCTAATTCTCTAATTTCCTACAACACTGTCTGAGGGAGAGGCGGGGGATGGCACTTTTATTTCTAAGGTTCAGCAGAAACTGCACTCCTTTGGAGACCAATAGAATAGATCAATGTAGTAGGAAAATAGCTTGTGGAACCAGTCAGAGAAGTCTTACTGACTAAATTTGAATAGGGCGATTTGTTGCTCTGAACAATAACCCTTGCAGACAGGGCAACAACAGTAGAAAAAGAATTGTGGGGCATATTATCAAGAAAGGGCCTTACATTATTGCCGCTTTTATCGGCAGGAAACTGCTGATAAAGCGGCGGTAATGGGCTTGATAATATGCTTTATGAATTCCAATCGAAGCCCATGTTAGATGTGAAGACATGTAACATGGGCTTCGATTGGAATTCCATAGAGCATATTATCAAGCCCATTACCGCCGCTTTATCGGCAGTTTACTGCCGATAAAAGCGGCGATAATGTAATGCCCTTTGTTGATAATATGCCCCTGTGTTCTGTCCTGAAACCCTTCTCCTTATCCTTGCTCAGAAGCTCAGTGAGCTGAAGCTTTTCAGGAAGAAGATATGCTCTATTTTTCTCTAGCCTTTCCACTAGAGTATTCTGTGACCCCTGAACTAGCCATAGACCACTCTCCTCAGATTTGTTTGTATTTGACTGAGTATTATCCTGGTCTAAGGGTACTCTATGGCCATTAGAATCTAAAGTGGTACCATGGCTGAGCTGGCGCTTTAAGAGTTTTCCTGAAGTGGTGACTCTGTGAATTGTGCCAGGAAATCTTTGGAGAGTTTCTTGGAACTCTTAGACTTAGTTTGAACAGGTTTACAAATGCCCAAGAGGGCCAGATACACTTCCCCTGTCAGTATTAGCCACAGGCTGCTTATTCTTTTTTAGGGGAATTGTGCCGGGTATGTGGTTTCACTGCTTGCAGTATTTTACCAAAGGGGTGTAAAGTGATAATCTAAAATGACGATCTTATGGAACTCTTTTTATCCTTATCACTTAATCCTTATACTGCACTTGTGATCCCAGTATTACAATCTGATCCTTAGTAATAGCATTTCCTTTAATGTACTTTAATGTCTCTGTGTGAAGCACGTAGCAAGTGTGAAAATAGCATACCCTATCGTAGGGCTAAATGCGAATCTAAAGTCCTCTAGCACCTATTCCAGACCATGTTGAGAGAAATAAATCCTTATATATTGCTCTCAGAGTCTCCACCTGAGTTGTTCAGCTCATTCAGCTGCTCCTCCCTGCTCCACCACCTCAAACTGTCAAGCAAAAGTGCGTCCTATCGCATTCTGACATCTCGTCTCTTCAACTCTGCCTGCACTGAGATCCCTCATCGAGAAATCACAGCACCAGAATTCACATTGCCACCCCTCCTTTGGCCGGTAGTCTGACAAAGAGAGGCCTTGCTGCTAAATTGCTCCTCACTCGTTAATTGCGACTTACACAAGAGAAGCAAGCACTCGGGCTGGGATAACTGGCGAGTTGCTCCCCATTGCCATGGCATCTTCCCTTCCTCTATCCACAGGCTGGGGGTGGGGGAAGCCCCACGCACTGGCTTCAGCTAGCGGTGATCAGATACAGGTGCCGCCATCACCACACCCAACAACAGTCATTCATCTTGAACACTGGAGCCTGCACACTATTATCTCCTATCCCCCACCCCAAAATCTGTTGTTTCTGGATGGAAGAAGGTAGATAACCTACTATCGGCAGCCAGTCCACATTTTGCCTGCTCTGTCATAACCAGTTTCAAGAAGGGCAGCGGGGTGAATGACTTGGACAGGGGTGATCAAGCCAGGATCAGACATCCCAGGATTGGTGTGATTCCCAGAAATTCAAAAGGGGCAGATCACGTGATTGGCCAAGGCTAGAAGCAGGGCACGTTAAGTGCTGGTCACTCCAGCCAGTGCTTCCACCTCCGAGACACAACAACTGAGAAGTTCTTGTGCATCAGCTCAAGATGCAAACTGACATAATACAGGACCGGTATCACCGTGGCATTGCCACTCTCCTTACGTACTATGGATAAGCTTGAGTAGACCTGTAGATTACGTCTTTCTGGCAGCTGTTGAGAGTAGGAAGAACTTACCTGCCGGCATGAAGAATCGTAGTACCATTGACAGGAGAAATGACCTATTCTACTGGTAACAATCAGTGCGAGAAAGCTTTCTGGGCCGTGACTGCCCATGAAGTTACCCAAAGTCAGCTGCCCAGGAAAAGAAGCACAACAACATCTAGATCACGGAGATGCTCCATCGCCTTTAAGTGTCAAGAAGTGTGAGCTTGCGCTATATTCAACCATGCTTGTTCCTGGAGAGTCAGCCTCCAGCTTAGGAGACCTTGCCACTGGCTGCAAGTAGCTGCTGTAATTCAGAGAGCATTGGACTCCCCTTTCCAGCCAAGTACGATCCATTTTGGATCCTCAGCAACTATCCCTTTTCACCTGACAACCCACTAGTCCTTTTCCGCTTCTCTGGGCCCATTGATGACCTTGGAAAATTTCTAGCACTGTGATGGGTGGGTCGATAAGATCACTCATAACCCTACATTCATAAGGGGCTGGCACCCTAGCGAGCCAAAGTCCCATTAGTAGCCTTGCCGCTACTAGACTAAAACCCCACCAGGCACTCATGACCGTGTACTGCACCACCCTCTCTGCAGACCACTGGAAAAACCAAAGAAGGACTTTAATCTTCCACTATAGTGCAGCATGCACCACATGGCTCAATGCTAAACCTATATCTTGAACATAGTTGTAAGGAGCTTTAAAGAGGCCCAGATGCTACTCAGCTAATCTGGGGCAGTATTACATAAAGTACCCCGGGGCACAACAGATGTTTGCCCCCGCTTCACGCGGTTTGAGGCACTTTGGTATTACAGTAGGGGGCGCAAACACTTGTGCATCCCCTTCTGTAATACTGATAGTGCTGGCGGACTTCGAGCGACAATGCTACTTTCGGGGGTGTTTCCTCATTTGCATAGGGGCAACTCCTGTGCCTATGCGCCATATTACAGACGTGAGCGCAGAGGTAAAGAAGTTCTCAGGTAGCGCACTCTGGAGAGGGGAAAGGGGGTTCTATAGACCCCCCAGACATCCCCTTCTGCACTAACTGCACCCGCCTGCAAGGGAATCTCTATTCCCTTTTAAAAGTGCAGGTGGAACCCATGAAAACACTCAGCGGCTGTAAAGCAGCTGCTCCGTATTTCATGTGAATGCGCTGCCCCAGGGCAGCACGAGTTTGCAGCTGACCTGGGAGCCAGCGCCTTCCCCATAATGCGGCGCACTTTTCATCATTGCACTGGGCGCACCTTTAAAAATGTTTTAATGCGTTTTTCAATGTGTATCTCTATTATGTAGACTAATTTTCATACTTGTACGAAAATTGTTTTCCTAAGTTAAAAACTGTCTGTATAAACCAAATGGTCTAACCCTACACCACCGCCTGGCATAACCCTTGATTGCCTGGCCTGCCTATTGGGCTGGAATGGAGAGCACTTGGATTATAACTGTATTATGGCTCCAGCATACCAGTGGTAAACAATATTAAAAATAAGAGATAATGCCCAATCACCCCTGAATGCTCACACACCTCAAGAAAAGACCTCACATGGCTAGAGTTGATGTCACATTGCATTAGAGGAGAGGTGTGGTGCAGTGGCCAGGGCGGCTGACTCTGGAGCGTGGAGTTCATGGTTCAATCCCCAGCGCCGGAGGCAGATCAGCTCAGCATCATGTGACTCTGGGCAATAGCTCACTTAATCTCCCCGACGTCCCCCAGCCCCTTGAGACCCTTATGGGTGATTAGTTTGCACTTTACAAAAAATACTGTGTTTTTGGACCTCCACTCAACTGCTTGGAGAAAATTAATCTTGGAACGGGTGTTCATGTATGGGGTAAGTTCTAACGCCTCAGTAGTTGACCGTAAATCCCAGATGCCCACTTTTTACTGGTCCAAAATAATATGATTTAGGGAAAACAGATGATTTCCCGGTGGCTCTGATTGAAGTGTGCAGTTGTGTACTGTCCCAGTTAAATGGCTCCTCTCCCAGAAAATTTGGTTTCATCCCCCCACATGCACGCATGCACTCACGCACATATACACGCACACGCACTCTGTCCCACTTTCTCTATTAAGTTGTTCGAAACCAGTTATGAAAAAATTATTTCGTTTTTTCTTAACATTCTGGTGATTGCAGTTGTAAATTTATAGTGGGTTAAACAGGATTTAATTTGCCAAAAATGTATAGAACGACTGTTTGCTGGAGGGACAGTTTATGGGAGGAAGGCATTGGGAAACTTGAGAAGTGTGACACAATTCTGTTTTAATTACAAAGGCTCATATTTGAGAGGATCCTGCTAGGAGAGCAGTTGCCGCCTTTCTCAGATAAAAGTATCCACCATTTCTTCATGATTCTGTAAAGTGAGAACCTGGGGGCATATTATCAAGCAGGGCATTAAAAATTATTGCAGTTTTAGTGGCAGAAAACTTCTGCTAAAGCGGTGATAATGGGCTTGATAATATGGCCTTGTGAATTCCCAAAGAAACCCATGTTCTGGTGTGAACATGGTCTTCTATTGGAAATCTCCAGGGCATATTATCAAGCCCATTATCGCCGCTTTAGCAGCAGTTTTCTGCCGCAAAAACGGCGATAATTTTAACGCCCTGCTTGATAATATGCCCCCTGGTACTTAAATACGAATTTGTGCAAAATTCTCTGAATTCCTGTTTAAATTTGCAATTTTGATTTAATAATTATTTAGGAATAGTTTAGACAGCTGTAAAATCCATTTGGAGTACATTCTTATTGTAGTTAACGTTGTCCCTTTATTCGTCTTCGAGTAGGTCTGTGCTTTATTTAACCCCTTTAAATATCTACTGCTCTCTGTTATTTTCATCACGCATTAGAATATTTCTGGCTAGCGGCTCTGCCTGCATTAATCCTTAAGGATGGCACTGAGCGGGAGAACCTTCCAGAGCGGACGCAGATCGCTTCCGGTGGACAGGAACATTCTGGGCTTTCATTTGACAACCCACGCCGTTCAGGGCTCGCTTCCTTGCAACATATTAGAACACTGATTTGCAAGCGGAAAACACGGATCAGGAACATGATTCTCTTCTGAATTTGAAAACAGCCTCTAATTGGAGCAATAGCTCCATCAGCTGGTCAGTTCAAAGACTGCAGGCCATTTCATCGTTCTGTTAACAATGGGTGCTCGCAACCATTTTCCCCGGGGCACAAAAGAAGATTGCTGCCAAGGTTTCATATTGGAATGTGTGACATTTTCATAATTTCAGTGTAATGATGAGTGACATTTCAGTAACTATGAGTGACTCCACGAGCCAGCAAAAAAGCACATTTCATAGCATTATAAAGTCAGTGCAACAGATGATCCCGAGTTCAGGCACTGAGGGCCATATTATCAAGAATGGGCGATACATTATCACCACTTTTATCGGCAGGAAACTGCCGCTAAAGCGGCTATAATGGGCTTGATAATATGCCCTTGTGAATTCCCATAGAATCCCAGGTTAACACCAGAATCTGGGCTTCTATGGGAATTCGCAAGGGCATATTATCAAGCCCAATATTGCCGCTTTAGCGGCAGTTTCCTGCCGATAAAAGCTTCGATAATGTATCGCCCATTCTTGAGACTATGGCTCTTACTTCTCGGAGAGCCAGTGCTGCAGTAACACTCAGGTGGGTCCACCGTTGCCGGCCCACTACGACTGGAGAAGACTAAGACTGCCCTACGGCCAGGGCTTTAAGTGGGATGAAAAAACTAGGAGGTCACTCAAAAGGGCGTGGCCGATGTAATTAAGGGAGTGGCTGACAAACACCTAAGCTAAAAATCTGTGCTTTGCACAGTGCGCCGCCCGACTTGTATTTTGCTGTTTCTGTCATAGCATCCAGATATATGATACAACAAGTAACATCATACCTACAAGTCAGGACTATTGGCTTTGTCAATGGTTGTTAGTTGCATAAGATTAATAAGCAGCAACTATGGCATGTATATAATATTGAAAAAGCTTCCACTTAAAGCCCTGGTGACACCACGACAATGTTGCTGCTCCTGAGTTTCAAAAAGAGAAGGGAAATCCAGAGAGAAAATGACTCTCTTTAAAGGATTTCCCTTCCCCTACAACGCTCACCGGGCATGACGTCATGCCGTAACATCTCCACTAGTGAGAAGTGAGCACTGCGAGCACACGCACATGATGTGCCTGCTGTCACTGCAGCCCGGGAAAAAACGGACGGTCCGTGCCAGGGCACAAAACAGAGCCCGATAGAGACCTGTTTCGAGGCCCCCTTTAAAAAACTGCTGGTGCGCAGCACCGCTGAGACCCGGCTCACTTAAAGCCCTGCCTAATGCACAACCAACACCCCCGCTGCACATTCTGCAGTGCTGGCACGCTACAACTGCCTCACTGGGACTCGAAACAGTGCTCTCATGCTGGGGTGCAGAACCACCACTCCGGTGGCCCGGGCCACTGTGTTTCACACTCCAGCAGCCCGGCCGCCGGTGGGGTCGGGTCCGAGTCAGTCTGGACCATACTCCCGCGGTAAAAGCAGCCCGCTCTCAGCTTTCTGTCATGATTGTCCACAAACACTTCAGGCAGCAGCTAGCAGTAACTTGAAATGCCACTGCGGCCTGGGCTCGCTGCGGGTGGTCGGAAGGACTTGACAGACAACCTCCTATTAAAGTGAGTCAGACACTTTCCGTAGTAGCCAGCCCCACTGTCCGTGATTCCTTCTGACGTCACTATGATGCGTGGTGTGTAGTGTGTTAGATTGTAGCACATTAGTAGCAGCTAGTGAGCAGATGAGCCAGCCCCCAAGCCTGCCGCGAGCACCGCCACTGCAGCTTTCAGTATTGGTGCATTATAGCAGTGCTCGGCTTGAATAGCTGAGAGGCGCTATGATGCATGATTTTGTGGTTCATTGCGGTAATGCAGACCACCACACTGAAATGCGTTAAACTAACACCTGATGCATAGTACTTGGCTGGGCTGCTATTGCAATATTATTGTCAAGTGAGGACATCAAAAGAACATCAACACACCTTAAGTACTTATTGAATGTCACTCAAACTTAAGTAGGTCACATCTTCTTCTAAGATCATCTGAGTTTTGAGCCCATTTATTCATCATATATTGGGAGTGGTCCGACATGCACTGGGTTAGTACAAACACGTCTACAGGTGCATGCGAGTGCACATGCATTTTTTTTTACAGTGGGCACTGTCAACAAAATACCAGGACAGGCCAAAGGTTTCAACCACAAGAGACACAGCCAGTTGACCGCCATTTCATGGTCTTACTACACCATCATACATAGCGCATCATAAACAAGAAGTCACATTGAATAAAGTCTCCAAACTTTAGACCAAAGGAATTGCAAATGTGCATTTCTTTCTATTTCATGAAACTTAAAAAAAAAAACAATTATTCCTGAAAACAACAATATACCACACTCCTCTTGTCAAATTGTATTTCTATTGTTAGTGTGATCTTACCACGGGTATGACTTACACAGCTCACTTTCATTGTGAGGGATGAATTATGCTGGGTGGTTGTGCAGTTGAATTAATTAGTAATGGCATGTCAGGTGAGCTGCTCTCTGTCGAAAAAGCCTCATCCGTCAAATGTTCCACTAGTTATGAAAATATGTTGCATTCTGGAACTTGTAGTTGTTCTGTGCTTTTAACTGAAAAAAAAACAGAAGTTTTTGAAAATGTCACACATGGCATCTTAACCTCTGCTACATAAATGTTACTCTTCTTTAGTTTAAGAACACGTAGCAGTTGTCACTACAGAGGGAGCTGGCAGGGCCATTGTGCACTGCACATATTAACATGGAAGGTCTTTACGAATTTGCAATATAAAAGGCAAATAACAGCTGTTTTTCTAACCAACAGTACAATCAGGCATGAAATGACTGCCCGTCTGTTGGTAGTTGTTGATCCTCCAGCCGGTTGGTCCACTTGTACTTCTTACTATCACCATCTATGCAGGCACACAATGGTCTGCAAGGCGTGCATACAGTTTCTGGAATACTACAGTCGCTGATTTGCAATTTACATAGGGCTGTAGCACCCACACAAAGAGACATGGATAAACTGCCAACCACTGCTAAGGTCTCCACAATGTCGGCAGGCCCTGCCAGGCCACATCGAAATGAAAAGCCACAGTAACCATTAACCCGGCAGTCCAGGAACAATAAAATAAATCATCAGAGAACAAATTACAGACAGCGTCCTGATGTCTGCTGGAGAAGGGGAAAACACAAAAGTCAGACTTAAGACAAAATCCTAACTTAAGTCTGTCTTAAGTCTGCTTAAGTCTGTCTTAAGACAAACTTAAGACAAAATCCTAACTTCTGTGAATACCAAAAGTAGTAAGTTTAGGATTTTGTCGTAAGTTAATTCTGTGAATCAGCCCCTCTGTATATACTTCTGCTTAGCACCTTCCTGACTGCTGGGCAAGTTGCGTCCAACGTTTGCAGTGGCACAGGCATTGCTGGCTACAATGCGACCTGATCGACATAATGTCTCACATTAGCAGTGGGCTCACATAAACTCCAAAAGTTATTTTCACACACACAACATTGGTACCCAGTCCCTCCTCCTCATTCCTCTTGCTTTCACTTTTGAAAGCTGCTGTTGCTGTTTGCTCTACATGACAGTCACCATCTCTGGTCATAGCCATAGTAACCAGCTCTCTTCGACCCACAGTTAACAGCTGATTACGAGCAGAGTCAGCTCATGATAGATTTAACCCATGAATGTCCCGCAGCAGACTGTAGACTCTAAGTCGCTTTAATATTCTTCTGGAGTTTGTGATGAGCAGTTTACTTTGCGTGACAATGTGGTGAGATTATTTAATTGGCGTTAATTTAACCCCTGATGTGGAACACTTGGCAGGGCTGAAAAAGTACAGTCTGAGGCATGACCCAGTGCCAGCAGGGTGAGGGACCGGGGTTGGTGTAAGTTGGGTGTAGGGAAAGTGAAACACGTACATTGTGTGGACAGTGAGTTGTGGAGTTGTTCTGAGGGCCACATCATATCCTTCCAATGCTTTTGTCCAATTATTTGCCAATTATAGTAACCAGTTGAGCCACAGGAGGCTCGAGGCAAGGCCGAGCCAGATGCCAGGCTCTGGCACAGTTCAAGGTCCTTTTTGATCCTCGAGCCCAAAACAAGCTGAGCCTTCATGTGGCTTCTGCCTGCAACCCACACTGTAACCTCATGTGCTGAGAATGAAAGACAAAGTATTACCTTTAGTTGTAAAACGTGAGGTGTAAAATGGCCAGAGCTGCCAACTTTGGAGCTGGAGAACCAGGTTCGAGCCTCAGCGTTATCTCAACATCCTGTGATTCTGGGTAAATCACTTAATCTCCCTGTGCCTACCAAAAATGAGTGTGTCCTTGTGTAGCGCAACACGTGCTCATGTAAAGCAATCCAATACCTTCGGGTCGAGTTTGCGCTATATAAAACTGAAAAAGGAATTAGGGGCTGAAAGCAGAAAACCTGAATTCAATCCCTTCTTCCTCACTTGACCAACTTGTGTGATCCTAGGTCATTGTTTTCTTTTACTTAGCCTTTTATTTTCTGCATTATCAAATATAAGAGCACCTTGAAATACACGAGTTCAGGGTTTGCACTGTACAAAATGTTCTCGTTTTGATTTAATAAACTATAATATTGTTCCAAGTATAATAACAACCTATGCCACCCAGAGGGTGGACATGACAAATGACTTACCTCTTGGTTCACTAATTGCATTGCTGGCAGGGCGGTTAGAGGCATAAATGTATCTATGTTTCTAAGTTCATGTTTTAAAACTATCACTTTTAATAAATGCCTCTCAATGCAGTGATGTAATCTGACAAATTACGGTGAACTGCTTATGCACGTTAATGAAATACACTTTGTTTGAATTTTGAAGATAGTTCATCATATTTGTACATGTTTGTTTTACAATACCTTTAAAAATGAATGTGGTTCTAAACATAAGTGGTGCGGGACACCTTCTTTGCTTCTTTCCCTTTACTTTAGTTAACATGTAAATAAATGCCCTTTTAACAGCTTCCTGAGTGCTAGTGGTCTGTCAGGTAAGCTGGAGTCCTGTGCTGCTGTTCACCAGGGGGTCGCATGTAAAGGTCAGGAGGGCTGAAAGTGGTCCAACGCCGTACCTTGAGTATCCCCGGCTTAAACAAACCAACAAGGCCTTCTCCATCCGGCTTGAGTACAAATGAATACCCGAAGCCAAGACACAGAGAGCTTTCCCAATTTTTAGAGGCCAAACCTCTCTCTGCATGTCATACACATGTACACAGGGGCGTGCAAACAGTAATATCCATGTCAGAAGGAAAGGAAGGTTAGGAGCTCCAATGACTGTCTAAAAAAGAACATGAACTGCAGTCCTGAAAACAGTAAACATTAACTTTGGGGTCCCCTAGAGTCAAGGTGTGGCAGAAGAAAGAGGGCTGGATGGGGGGGGCAGAGTCATGAGGAGCGGAGTGTGTCCCCCCAAAAACTGGTAACGTGATAGTAAATCTATTCTACATTACTTAATTAGTCGCAGACTGCATCTTAAAATATGTTACATGGTTAAGACTCCTGTTTATTTATTTATTTATTTTGAAAGTTTTATATAGCGCGAACAAGATCTTCGCAGATATCAGAGCGCTTTACAGAGGAGGGGAGATCTGGGAACCCAGCAAGTTCCATGATAGTATAGGAGCCGGATAACTCTGGTGGTTCATGTACTTGCCGGAGGGATCTGTGTGCAGCCTGGTCACAGGTTTCAGTAATCAAAAAAGAGTGCAGAGGGTTGCCATGCCTGCAGCAACACCTAAAATGTAACATGCAGGTCACAGATTTGTATCTTATGTAGATAGCTCAGTGGTTTACTGCTCTATCTGCAGCGATTTGTGTGTTAATTAAATCAATCAATCAATCAATCAGGACACTTATAAAGCGCACTACATACCTGTTAATGTCTCGAGGCGCTGGGGGGCGGGGAGGGGGGGGGGGGTGCTGCTACTGATCGAAGAGCCAGGTCTTGAGGAGTCTTCTGAAGGCCAGTAGGTCCTGGGTCTGCCGTAGGTTGGTGGAGAGGGTGTTCCAGGTCTTGGCGGCGAGGTTGGAGAAGGATCTGCCGCCGGTGGTCGTTCTTCGGATGCGAGGAACTGTGGTGAGGGTGAGGCCGGCGGAGCGGAGCTGGGGGATGGGGTTGTAGAAGCTGAGTCTGTTGAGGTATTCTGGGCCGGTGTTGTGGAGAGCTTTGTGCACGTGGAGGAGGAGCTTGAAAGTTACCCTGTTGTTGACGGGGAGCCAGTGCAGGTCTCTCAGGTGGGGTGTGATGTGACTGCGGTGGGGGATGTTGAGGACCAGGCTTGCCAAGGCGTTCTGGATGCGTTGCAGCTGTCTCAGGAGCTTGGCCAATGTTCCTGCGTAGAAGGCGTTTACGTAGTCCAGCCTGCAGGTGACGAGGGCCTGGGTGACTGTTTTTCTAGTTTCGGTGGGGACCCACTTGAAGACCCTGTGGAGCATTCGACAGTTGTTGAAGCAGGATGAGGAGACGGCGTTGACATGCTTAGACATGGAGAGGGTGGTGTCGCGGATGACCCCTAGGTTGCGTGCGTGGTCGGTGGGTGTTAATGCTGTTCCCAGTGTTGTCGGCCACCAGGAGTTTTCCCAGGCAGAGGGGGTGGGGCTGAGGATGAGGACCTCTGTCTTATCTGAGTTCAGCTTCAGTTGGCTGTTCTTCATGCATTCGGCGACATCCTTCATTCCTTCATGAAGGTTGGTTTTGGCTGTGTAAGGTTCTTTGTTGAGGGGGATGATCAGCAGGGTGTTGGCGTAGGAGATGATGTTGAGGTCGTGCTGTCAGGCGACGTGGGCAAGGGGTGCCATGTAGATGTTGAACAGCATCGGGCTGAGGGATGAGCCCTAGGGTACGCCGCAGATGATCTCGGTGGCCTTGGAGCGGAAGGGGCGGAGGCGGACGCTCTGAGTTCTGCCGTAGAGGAACAATGAGGTCCAGTCCAGGGCCTTCTCTTGGATTCCGGCGTCGTGTAAGCGTGTTCGTAGTGTGTTGTGGCAGACCATGTTGAAGGCGGCGGACAGGTCCAGGAGGATGAGGGCCGCTGTTTCTCAGTTGTCAAGCAGGGTCCTGATGTCATCGGTGGCGATGTTGAGGGAACTATCGGTGCTGTGGTTGCTACGGAAACCGGACTGGGATGGGTGCAGGATGTTGTTCTCCTCGAAGTAGTGGGTCAGTTGTTTGTTGACGATTTTCTCTGTGACCTTCGCCGGTAACGGAAGCAGGGAGATGGGTCGGAAGTTCTTGAGGTCTGCCTTGGGTTTCTTGAGTAAGGAGTTGATCTCGGCGTGCTTCCAGTTCTCCGGGAAGGTTGCTTTCTCGAAGAAGATGTTGATTACTCTCTTGAGATGGGGTGCGATGGCTGTGCTGGCTTTGTTGAAGATGTGGTGAGGGCATGGGTCTAATGGTGATCCGGAGTGGATGGTGTTCATGATCTTGCTGGTGTCCTCTTCGTTGATGCTGGTCCAGGAGAGCAGGCGGTTGGTGCGGGTGGTGGTTGTGGGGGTGGTGGTTATCGGGGTGGTTGTGGTGCTGAAGCTGTCATAGTTTCAAGAACAAAGGTCCTAAGCTTAGAGCTTTATCCAAAAGAACAGGTGTATATAGACCACAATTGGAGGCTATATAGTCTTATCCTGTACCCAGCCGGGCAAGGAATTTATTCATTTGATATAAAAAGAATTATGAGTTAGTTTCACAGTAAACATATACATGTGAAGTAAGGCACAAACCTGTACCGTACTGGAAAGTAGGAGGGAGAGGATAAAGAAGAAAGAAATTTTACATCAGGCAAGAAGTGGTGAGCAAAACTGGGTACTGTATTACATTAGAATTGGCAGTAATCCCCAGAGTAATCCATACAGACAGTAGTATTCACAGATTTAGCTGTATGTTTACTAAACAAAGTCTTTGTTTAGTAAACATACAGCTAAATCCGCAGCAACCACAGCACCGAAAGTTCCCTCCTACTTTCCAGTACACCTGTTCTTTTGGATAAAGCTCTAAGCTTAGGACCTTTGTTCTTGAAAATACCTGATACCCATGGTCCAAAGCTACCTATTGGGTCCCCCCTGTTTTTGTTAAGAAGCTGTCATAGATGTCAGCGATCTTGAGGTGGAAGATGGTGGCCAGTGAGTCGCACAGGTCTTGCGAAGGTGGGATGTCGTTGGTGTTGGAGCTGGGTTTGGAGAGTTCCTTCACGATGTTGAAGAGCTCCTTGCTGTTGTGTGCATTGTTATCTAGGCAGTCCTTGAAGGAGGCCCTCTTGAAGGCTCTGATGAGTTGATGGTGTCTGTGGGTGGCGTTCTTGTGGGCTATGTAGCTGTCCGGTGATCATTCGCGGAGCCAGTTCTTCACCAATTTTCGGCATGTTCGTTTGGAGGCCTGGAGATCTTTGGTGAACCAGGTGGCTTTCTTGCTGGTGTGGCTGTTGGAGGGTGACTTGAGTGGCGCGAGAGTGTTGGCGCAGTCGTCGATCCATTGTCTGAGGTTGCGAGCGGCGGTGTCGGGATCGGTGGAGTCAACGGGTGGGTTCAGGTGAGGGTGGCGGTTAGCTGGTCTTCGGTGACTTTGCTCCAGCAGCGTCGAGGCCTCTGTTGAGTGTGGTGGTGCGTGGTGGACTTCTTAAAGGTGAAGTGGATGCAGTGGTGGTCGGTCCAGTGGGGTTCTGTGGTGTGGTTGAAGGAGACGTGGGGGCTTGCGTTGAAGATGGGATCAAGTGCGTGGCCAGCGGCGTGGGTGGATGTTGTCACGAGCTGACTGAGTCTGAGGTTGGCGAGGTTGTCGATCAGGGTGGTGGAGTTGGCGTTGTTGTTCTCAACGTGGAAGTTCAGGTCTCCTAGGAGGATGTAGTCTGTGGAGACGAGGGTGTGCATGCTGATAAAGTCGGTGATGGAGTCACTGAACTGTGGTTGGGGTCCGGGGGATCTGTAGATGAGGGTTCCTCTGAGGGTGGTCTTGGGGTCGGTGTGGATCTGGAAGTGCATGTGTTTGGTGGTACTGAGGGTGTCGTCGGTGTTGGTCAAGACTCTGAGGGTGTTCTTGTGGACGATGGTGATTCCTCCTCCTACTCCGTTGGTACGGTCTCTGAAGGTGATCTTGTAACCTCCCGGGATGGCTATGGTAATGTCGGGTGCTGAGGCGGGGTTCAACCAGGTCTCTGTCAGGAAGGTGACGTCCGGGGTGCTGGAGCCGAGAAGGTCCCAGAGTTTGACTGCGTGTTTGCAGGCGGAGTGGGTGTTGAGGAGGATGCAGATGAGGTGGTTGGGTTCCTTGGTTGGTGGTGTGGCTGGCTGGATGCTGGTGAAGCTGCAGCTCCGGCAGGTGAAGGGTCCTTGGGTGCGCTTCGGGGTGGCCCTGTAGCAGGTGTGTTCTCGGCCGGTGTTGAGTGCATGGAGGGTGCTGGCATCGTAGCTCAGTCGGGTGTCATTGCGACCGTGGTGGCCACGGGTTCTGGTGGTGGGGCCGCAGAGACACAGCGGCGAACGGGCACAGGAGAAGGCAAAACAAGTGCAAGCATGGGCAAAGGCAGGAGACAAGCACTGAAAACAAAATCACAGTCACAGCCACAAAAAAACAGTCACAGAGCACAATTAAAAGCGGGAAGAGCAAACCTAAGCGGGGGGCGTGGCAACAGGGGATGTAGCGGCGAGGGGACAGGAGGCTTAAGGGGACAGGGAAAAGTCAAAACAAGCACAGGCAAAGGCAGGAAAACACACGGAAACAAAATAACGGTCACAAGCAAGGTGTAAGATTGCAGTTACAGAGCACAATTAAGCGGGCAAAAAAGCAAACCTAAGGCCTACCACTGCCACCAGGGATGAGGTGCAGGTGGTAGCCTGCGGGTGGTGGCGGGCCTCAAACTCCCTCAGCAGAAGCCGCTGGGCAGAGACACAAGCGAAGTTAGGTGGAGCTGCGCGGTGTGGGGAGCGACCTGCCTGGAAACAGGTTACTATTCTTTGTAGTATAGCTTAGTGAATGTGGTGAGATATAACCCAGCCCCACAGAGATGTGTGCAAATCCCACAGCATAAGTTTATAACCTTACTTTTTACCTCAGTCTCTCATCATTGTAACATTGCTAAAAAGGATTCCTTTGTGTGGAATAAACAGTTATCGTAAAGTGCTTTATAATTGGTAATAGGATAATTATTCAATAAGACGAGATACACCTGACCTTCTTAAAGTCAATGCATATCACTTTCATACAAAGCTTGGAAAAGTAAACAACCTAGCTCCAAATAGTAGTGTATCTTATAAATGCTTGTGAAGTAACAAGCTGGGTCTATTTATTTCATCAATGACATTGGGATCAAGCTGTTAGGCTCCAGCTAGCCTCAAGCCAGGATGAGACTTGAAGAAAAGAAGGGCTGATGGACCTTTAAGTGAGGCATTTGTGTTCGGCTCAACTCAAACTAAGAGACCTGCCCCACCCTCTGAAGGCACTGAACACAAACCAAGCACACAAAGTTGGGGCACCATTGATTGTGTTGACAAATTACACCAGGACGCATTTGTTACATTTCATCAGGGTCAGGGTGATGAATGCAAGCAATTTTACTGGCTGATCAGTGGTCCGCCTTGATCCTCCTCTTTTCCAGCACAGTATTCACAGCTTCTCTACGGGTTGCCTGACCTGACTGGAGGCCTTTGAGCTGCCTGTGTGCTTAACCGCATCACTGCGGCGGCTTTTCCCGCTGTGTGCGGCAAAATTCAAAGAGCCGTTTTACATGATGAGCTGAGCTCGTCATCAGCAGCGAAGAGGTTAAGAGGTACTCCCTGGGACTATAGTCTGGGATTACCATAATTTCTTTCTATACTCAGAAAACATACTTACTGCAAAAAATAGAATACAAGCATCTATGCATGCCTTCCCATGCCCTTAGTGGCCTCTTTTCATAAATTGTTTGACTTCCCTTACATAAATAAATGAATAAATACATCATAAGGAACCCTGCATAAGAAGAAGAACACTTTTATTTGCGTGATTAATTGAAATCTTTGCAAAAATCATAGTACATAAAAGCTTTACTGGAACTACTACACACTTAAAATCACAATGCTTACAAGAGTGTGACTCCTTTCATTACATATGGATCAAACATTTCATAAAAAGTTCTCTTGTTGAGGGCGTGGAATCACAACTCGCCACACCAGAAGGTAGTTATCATGTGAGGCTATATAACTGGGCGCCATTAAAATAGATAAAGTGTGTAATACATAATTACCATTCATTACTTAGAAGTTCTCCACAACTTAAAAAAAATCTAAAATCATATTCGCCACAAAATGCATGTTGTAAAGAATTATATAACTGGGATTGTGTTAAAATACAATGTATAGGTCAATTTTGAACATAAAAAATTATTTAAGACAAATGTCCTTTGTGTAAGAGCATTTCACTGAACTTAGATATAAACTTTACCAGCCTAATGTTCAATTGGGTGTTGACTGGGTCCATTGCTACCATAATAGCAAGACTGCTCATGAGGTAATTGAAAGCTTTACGCAAGATGTCTCTACGCTCTTGAAGGAGGGCTGGGCACAAACAGAATATATGCGTAAGTGTTTCTTTTGCGATTGCACACAGCTGACAGGCAGTGTCACATGGGCTTGGCCCTAGCCTGACTGACACATGGGTGTGTCCCTTGCCTGGCAAACACATGGGTTAGTCCCTTGCCTGTCAGACTCATGGGTTTGTCCCTTGCCTGGCAGACATGGGTTAATCCCTTGCCTGGCAGACACATGGGTTAGTCCCTTGCCTGGCTGACACATGGGTTAGTCCCTTGCCTGGCAAACACATGGGTTAGTCCCTTGCCTGTCAGACTCATGGGTTTGTCCCTTGCCTGGCAGACATGGGTTAATCCCTTGCCTGGCAGACACATGGGTTAGTCCCTTGAATAGCTGACACATGGGCATGTCCCTTGCCTGGCAGGCACATGGGCTTGGCCCTTGCCTGGCAGACACATGGGATTGTCCCTTACCTAGCCGACACATGGGTTAGTCCCTTGCCTGGATGACACATGGGTTTGTCCCTTGCCTGGCAGACTCATGGGTTTGTCCCTTACCTGGCAGACACATGGACCTGGCCCTTGCCTGGCAGACACATGGGTTTGTCCCTTGCCTGGCTGACACATGGGTTAGTCCCTTGCCTGACAGACACATGGGTTAGTCCCTTCCCTGACAGACACCTAGGTTTGCCCCTTGCCTGGCTGACACAATGGTTAGTCCCTTGCCTGGCAGACACATCAGTGTGTCCCTTGCATGGCTGACACATGATTGTATCCCTTGCCTGGCAAACACATGGGCTTGTTCCTTGCCTGGCTGACACAGGGGTTTGTCCCTTACCTGGCAGACACATGGGGTTTGCCCTTGCCTGGCAGACACATGGGTTTGTCCCTTGCCTGGCTGACACATGGGTTAGTCCCTTGCCTGGCTGACACATGGGCTTTCCCCTTGCCTGGCAGACACATGGGTTTGTCCCTTGCCTGGCAGACACATGGGTGTGTCCCTTGCCTGGCAGACACATGGGTTAGTCCCTTGCCTGGTAGACACATGGGTTAGTCCCTTGCCTGGCTGACACCTAGGTTTGCCCCTTGCCTGGCTGACACATGGGTTTGTCCCTTGCCTGGCAGACACATGGGTGTGTCCCTTGCCTGGCAGACACATGGGTTAGTCCCTTGCCTGGTAGACACATGGGTTAGTCCCTTGCCTGGCTGACACCTAGGTTTGCCCCTTGCCTGGCTGACACATGGGTTTGTCCCTTGCCTGGCAGACATGGGTTAATCCCTTGCCTGGCAGACACATGGGTTAGTCCCTTGCCTGGCTGACACATGGGTTAGTTCCTTGCCTGGCTGACACATGGGTTAGTCCCTTGCCTGGCGAACACATGGGTTAGTCCCTTACCTCTCAGACTCATGGGCTTGTCCCTTGCCTGGCAGACATGGGTTAATCCCTTGCCTGGCAGACACATGGGTTAGTCCCTTGACTAGCTGACACATGGGCATGTCCCTTGCCTGGCAGGCACATGGGCTTGTCCCTTGCCTGGCAGACACATGGGATTGTCCCTTACCTAGCCGACACATGGGTTAGTCCCTTGCCTGGCTGACACATGGGTTTGTCCCTTGCCTGGCAGACACATGGGTTTGTCCCTTACCTAGCAGACACATGGACTTGGCCCTTGCCTGGCAGACACATGGGTTTGTCCCTTGCCTGGCTGACACATGGGTTAGTCCCTTGCCTGACAGACACATGGGTTAGTCCCTTCCCTGACAGACACCTGGGTTTGCCCCTTGCCTGGCTGACACATGGGTTAGTCCCTTGCCTGGCAGACACATTGGTTAGTCCCTTGCCTGGCAGACACATCAGTGTGTCCCTTGCATGGCTGACACATGATTTTATCCCTTGCCTGGCAAACACATGGGCTTGTTCCTTGCCTGGCTGACACAGGGGTTTGTCCCTTACCTGGCAGACACATGGGGTTTGCCCTTGCCTGGCAGACACATGGGTTTGTCCCTTGCCTGGCTGACACATGGGTTAGTCCCTTGCCTGGTTGACACATGGGCTTTCCCCTTGCCTGGCAGACACATGGGTTTGTCCCTTGCCTGGCAGACACATGGGTGTGTCCCTTGCCTGGCAGACACATGGGTTAGTCCCTTGCCTGGTAGACACATGGGTTAGTCCCTTGCCTGGCTGACACCTAGGTTTGCCCCTTGCCTGGCTGACACATGGGTTTGTCCCTTGCCTGGCAGACACATGGGTGTGTCCCTTGCCTGGCAGACACATGGGTTAGTCCCTTGCCTGGCACACGCATGGGTTTGTCCCTTGCCTGGCTGACACACGTTTGTCCCTTGCCTGGTTGACACATGGGTGTGTCCCTTGCCTGGCAGACACATGGGCTTGGCCCTTGCCTGGCAGACACATGGGTTAGTCCCTTGCCTGGCACACACATGGGTTTGTCCCTTGCCTGGTTGACACATGTTATTTTTCCTGACACACGTTTGCCTGGTTGACACATGGGTGTGTCCCTTGCCTGGCAGACACATGGGCTTGGCCCTTGCCTGGCTGACAGATGGGTTTGGCCCTTGCCTGGCAGACACAGGGGTGTGTCCCTTGCCTGGCAGACACATGGGTTAATCCCTTGCCTGGCAGACACACATCTTTGTCCCTTGCCTGGCAGACACATGGGCGTGTCCCTTGCCTGCCTGACAGATGGATTTGGCCCTTGCCTGGCACACACATGGGTTTGTCCCTTGCCTGGCAGACACATGGGGATGTCCCTTGCCTGGTTGACACATGGGTTAATCCCTTGCCTGGCTGACACACATGTTTGTCCCTTGCCTGGCAGTCACATGGGTTTGTCCCTTGCCTGGCTGACACACATGTTTGTCCCTTGCCTGGCATTCACATGGGTTTGACCATTAATAGTTATCAGCCTCATGGTGTTAGCACCCGCTCAGCCTTTTCTTCTGCAGGAGCTCTGGCTGGTGACTCTGCTGACCTCGGGTTTCTTTTCACATACTTGTTGATAAACAAACCAGTGTGTATTGTAAGAATAATTATTGAGAGAGTTATTTAGTCGCCTTTCGCCTACTGCCAACTGCATGTAAAATATTAGTTCCAGCTAAGCACTTAACGGCTAGTCATATTTACATTTGATTTAGAAAGCATACATTGCTGTTATCCTAAACACAAACGGAAACCATTAGCAGCATGCATTGTTGCTTTCACTGAATATAAAATGCTCCGCACTACTGGAATACAGCGATTCGAGCCTGTAAAGTACAAGTTACACACTGATCTTTCCAGCAGGTGCATTAACCACTGATCCATCTCACACGATTAGAAATTGAGACCAAGTGGCCACTCACAAATATCTTCAATAAAGTCCTTGATCTTTTTTTCCGGGATTTAGTTGCCCAGCTTGTAAAAAACTTGAGTTTGTAGTTTCTGGCACATGGGGCATGAAATACGTTTGTTGGAAAATACCAACGGGGCAAACGACCTACCCCTTTCTACAAAAATATTTCATAATTTGGACAGTAGAGTAGCTGCCTTCGCTTTGCATGATCTTTTTTCCATGATGTAAGCTGAATCAGGTTTCAGTCTTTACAATGCTGCCACCGTGTGGACAAATAAGAGTTGACAGGGATACCAATAGTGCCCTGAGAGGCCTGTGTCTCCATCAATGGCAATCCTTGCCAACCGGATAGGTCTCGCCACTCCCTGCTTTCCACTCCAGTGCTGGGGAGTGCCTTGCTTTTCCAGGGTTCCCTGCTGCTCACGCTTGATGGGCGGATGCTGTTCATTCAGCACTGGGTGAGACTGCTTCATTTAGAAAGGATGATCTTACATCTCCCACATACATCAAATTGTTAAGCGCTCTGATATCCTTCGGGATCAAGTTTGCGCTATATAAAACTTCATAAATAAATAAATAAATACGCAGGCAGTGAAGTTGTGTAATTTTGCGGCTACAGCTTTTTGTGCATAATTTACGGATTTCCCACATAATTCATCATCGGCTGAATAATTTGCATATTTAAACAAACAAAATGTTTTGTTTGTAGCTCAAACGGATCAAAGGTTACTAAAAAGGTGGCAACACGTTGCTGCGAAAGGGAGATCCTTTTGCAAGGGTTGACTGGTCACCTTTCTGTTGGTCATTGGTGTATTTGGGTGGTAAACTGATATTATGGAGGTGAAAGGTTTGCTCAGAAAGGGTTACCATGTGTAAAAGTGAAAAGAATATGAAGTAATAGTTTCACAAAATGTGCTGCATTATGCTGCATAATTTGCCATCCCTTGCCACATATTTTAGTCAACCCTGCAGCAAAATGTTGTCCTCCCTGCCGCATAATTCCAGGGACCTGCACATATAACTCCATTATCAGCAAGGTGATGCTTGAATTGTCACATAGGCTTTTTCAGCTGAGAACTACACGGGCCACAAAGGCTTGAAGGAAGAGAAGGCCCTTTTTGTCAGGGGACCATTTATGTCTTGACTCAAAAGCTTTGCCACTCACTGAATGTAACATATTTAATTAATCCTGATATATCAGGCAGCACTAAAGAAGACAGACAATTTGATAATGCCCATTTATACAAGTGAACCTTGCTTTTTCTCACCCTAGTCCTGCTTTCCACTCTCTTGTCATGGAAGTTGGTGGCATGGATGCTTGTTTTGCATATCATTGTGTCTACAAGGTGCTTGTCACTCCTGGTGGGTCACCCTGCACAATAAGGAGGACTCAGTGTAAACAAAATTACCAGTAAGTAATCAAGTCTCTATCTGCTCCATCTGTAGTGAAGCTCCAGACCGAGGGACCCCCTTTTTTAACCCGTTAAGCACGCTGCAAACATTCCGCCCCAGTGCGGACGTTCGATTGCGCTAACGGGATTCGGACGTCCAACAGTCGTGCGCAGCACTAGCGAGGTAGTGCACGCGACGACCGTTGGACGTTCGCAGCACTAAAGGGGTTAAAACACATGTATTATGTGCCCCCCTCCCCCCAAGTGCTTTAGTGGTGTTCTCGCTAAAAACAGGTTTGGTCTCGTCAAATATAAATCCCAGCCAGCGCACAGCGTCATGATGACTTAATAGAAGCAGCAAGCACAATATTTACCCATAACATGATCTAACACCCAGCTAGCAAGGAATGTGCACTTGAAAAAGTTCCTTAACCAGTAAAGGAAGTGAGGTTAATCACTGTAGGGACAGAGGATGAAGGGAGCTTCATAACATTGTCAACAACTGCCCATTTTCATTATAAAGCGACGAGAGTAGTAGATGGAACGGTAATACGACGTGCATAGCCTTAGTGTGACCCTCATTTCATCCTCTTTTTTTAAACAAGTAATGTCCTGTAACTTGCTACTACCAGACATGAAACTAATTGCTTCCAGAAAATTCCAGTGGAAAGTTTGCATTACAGAGGGGGCTCAGTGAAGCTTCTGCAGATTGAGAGCCGTGGAAGGGACACTCAGGCAGTGGAGGGGTCCAAGTTGGAGGAGGAGGCCAGAGTTGTTAAGGAAGTACAAAGAAGATGTGGAAACAGAGTGGGCAGGTCTCAGAGTGGATGAGGTCATAGAATGGGTGGGGGTCGCATAAAGAGTGAGGTCACATAGTGGGGGAGGTCACATAGAGGGTGAGGTCATAGAGTGGGGCAAGTATCAGAGTGAGTGAGGTCACATAGTGGGTGAGGTCACAGAGTGGGTGAGGTGTATGAGGTCACAGAATGGCTGCGGGTCACATGAAGAGTGAGGTCACATAGTGGGTGAGGTCACAGAGAGGGTGTGGTTATAGAGTGGGGAAAGTCTCAGAGTGGGCGAGGTCACAGAGTGGGCCAGGTCTCAGAGTGGATTAGGTCACATAGTGGGTGAAGTGGGTGAGATCAGAGAATGGATGGGGTTCACAGAGAGAGTGAGGTCACAGAGTGGGTGAGGTGACAGAGAGGAATGAGTCACAGTGCTTGTGGTCACAGAGGGTGTGTGTGTAGGAGAGTAGGATCTGCGTTCTATGGTTACCCCCACTTTTTGCTGGTGTTTCACTGTTTTTCGACTTTAGTATGGTTGAGGCCCTGCTATTCAGGACCCCAGCCTACCTGCTTCCTCATTAAATTGATTGCATTTACTTTAGGTACACTCCAGATTGGTTACTGGGTTACTCTTGTGAGACCCTAGTATATGGTACCTTAGGTACTAAGGGCATAGGTTCCCCAGAGACCTACCAGGGGCTGAAGCATGTATTATGCCACCCCTGGGAAGCCTTACAAAATGGCACCACAGGTCTGCTACTGCAGCCTGGGTAAGGGGGTGCATGCACCCCTTACTAAGATATAGGTTACCTATATCTACCTTTAATCACTGACACATATAAACCTATATGTCACTCCTATGGCAGGCCTTATCAATCCTGAAGGCAGAGTGCTTGGTTTTGTGTGAGAGGGTGGCCATTCATGAATAGGACACCTCTGTAGCTTTCGGAATCTATTCTCTGATGCTGCTCTGTGATGCAGCCAGACCATATACTCTTAAGTGCATTATAATCTTGGGGTAAATGCTAACTTTGGAATGGCTGCATGGAAACATATGGTGTTTGGTGTCAAACACTTTGGAACCCTACCCCCCACCAGTCTTGGCAGCGGGGGTAGAATTCCACCCTTCTAGAGGAAGAGACATGTGCACACTGGTCTAACCTGTAATAGTTTACAAGAGCCCTGGCATCACAAAATGGATGCTGCAGCCACAGACACGAGCCTGACCTCCTGCTGCTGGATAAATCTCCAGCAGGGGAGGCCTGGACAATAGGTTTCCTATCACAGGGAGATGTAACTACCTCCCAGACAGGCTTTAGTGTATTGGGGCTGGGTGGGTGCATTCATAGAATGCTTTTCAACAGTGCTGGGGGCACATGTGGTGTCCATGTGCATACCCCAGTTCAAACCGACTGCAGGGGCACTCGGCCCCTGCTCTGGTGTGAAACTGGACCAAGGAAAAGGGGTGTAACCACCCCCTCCCTGAATCCACCCATATGTGGGTCCCTAGAGTATGTCCAACCCCCTATATTAGTATAAATATAGGATCCCAGTCCTTAGGACTTCAGATTACACCTGGACGAAACTCTGAAACATATATCCTGGAACTTCGACATTCCATTTTGACTAGAAGATGGAAGAATCTCCCTTGGGGTCAAGGAGTGACTCCCCTGTTCAAACAGGCACCAAGAAGCATCTTGCTGATCTGCATTTTTAGGCTCCTGCTGGATCCCGATAAATTTGTGACTCAGAACGTGGACTTCCAGACTTTTCAGAGGCCGACACGAGATCCCAGCAAAGCAGAGACCCGCAGCCCTCACAAGTGACGTGGAAACATAACTCCTGTACACTGTGCACATTAGCAAGTGCATTGACTTCCCGAGTTTTCACGCAGTTGTGCTTTGGGCTACTTGTAGTCCAAGCCCCGAGCACCATTGCTACCAAAGATTGCGGGCCTACACTCCACAAGTGTTCGGTGGGCTTGCTTCTAGCATTTCCACTTGAGGCTCTTTTGCAATCCCTGGTCCGTCGCCTGGTGGGTCCCCATAAAGGTAACTATTTTGTTCCTTGGGCTTTCCTGGTTGCTCCCAAGTGCTCTGACTCCCCTCCAAAGGGTAAGTCCCTCAGACCTTGCTGGTCTGCACCAAAGCCAATCTTTGTTTTCTGCATGGGTTGCTGTTGCCAAGGCTTGTTGGGTCTAATCTGGATACCGACATCGCAGCACTCGACACCCTTTGTGGGACAGCTTGAATCCAGCTCCTGGTTGTCATCGACTCCTCCTGGTCCTCGTGGCTGAAGAGTCAAGCTTCACCCCTGAAATCACCCGACATCGGTGGGCATCTTCTGATCGCCTTCCTGGTCACTGGCAAGACTCTGTCCCCTCTGCTTTCAGGTTGTTCACATCTCCGATCCACCCTTGGATCCACCCAGACACTTTCCCCTTGGACGTCAGCAGAATTTTGCAGCAGCTCTCCATTGAAATTGAAGACGAAACCCAACACAAAAAGACACCTATGCACCCGGCTTCCTTGGGTGAGGTAACTTGAGTACTCTGGTGCTCCTGTAGGTGTTGACTCTAGAACCTCCTAGTTCTAAAGGGGTTTGCTCGAAGTCTTCTTCTAAGTGTCCTTAATCTTTAAAATTCCAACTGCGACTTTCCCCATAGAAGTTAATGGTGATTTGCGGCTGTGTTTAGACACTGCACGCGTCTACCATGGGTCCCCTGTGTCACTACCTTGGGTGGTTCCTGGTGGCCCCAGCGGTTATGAAGGCTCTAGGCCTTGTATCTATGTCAGTCGTGGTTCTTATACCACTTTCTTAGTATATGGTTTGGAACGCCCCTAGGGCTCAACATATATTGTGCTAATTTACTGTGTGCTGAATAAGTTTCCTGGATGTACTTTTGCCTCTAGCCTCATAAAGAGACTGGAGGGAGGTGTTTAGAATAAATACATATATTTTATATATATATACCTGGTTTGGTTCTCCTTTCATTTGGTCATTCGTGAGATAATAGACTGGTAAAACAAGCTGCTTTACATTCCTTCAAGACTTACCCTGAAGGCTGCTCTCCACAGCTACCACTAGGATAGCTTTCTATATAGGTTGTCTTTAAACCTACCATCAATAAGGGTCGTTTGGACTGGTGCAAGGTGCCCACAAGAACAGTGGACAGCATTTGCCAGGCCAACTTCTCACAGTGAGTGGAGCAGGTCTTAGAGTGGGTGAGGTCACAGAGTAGATGAAGTGATTGAGGTCCCAGAGAGGGTGAAGTCACAGACAGTGGTGGCTGACACAGATAGGGGTGGGAGGGCAGGGATGGGAAGGGGAGGGATGTGGGGGGAAGTGGATGTAAGAAAAAAGAGAGGAAAAAAGTACCTTCCTGCCGCTTCCTCTCCGCATCTCTCCTCCGTAGCCCCTTGCTCTGGCTGGAACAGGAAACACACCCAGGCTCTCCATAGTCAATCACAACGCTGCAATGCAGTGTTATGATTAGTCAGAGCAGCGTGGTTTGGATACAGGGTTGGTGAAGGCTCAAAGCAGGACAGGGCTCTGGGTGGTGAAGAGTCACAGAGCTATGGAGATGACATAGTGTTCCTCTTAACCTTTTAGGCCTCCAAGGATTGTAAAAATCTAAATTAAGAAGGGAGACTCCACACATGTGTAGGTGACTTGAAAGGCATACAAGTAATTCAGGAAACACGGTGGGATGAATAGGGGGATGTAGTGGGTGAGGGTGAGGTGACACAGGAACAGAGTGGGAAGTAGTGGATGAGGGGACGCGGACTGAGTGAGAGGGCACACAGTGAGGTAGAAAGCACATAATGGTCCAGGTGGCACAGAGTGACAGAGAGAGCTCAGAGGCACTGATTATGAATCAGATGGAGCGAAGTTAATGTGCTGAATTCCACTTTGCCTGCTATGGAGCGAGACGGTGTTCACAACCTGATTTTTCCAGCAGTCATTTTGCCAAGAAAGGTTGCATGCGGTTTTGGCTGCTGCAACAGCCAACCCCCATTTCTTTTATATTGTGGTGGGGAGCCTATGATGCTCATTCCTGCCAGAATTTACCTTTCTTTTCCCTTTCCTACACCCTCCACCTTTCCTAATCCAACCCAGCTCATAGCAGGTGGTAACGGTATGTGTTAAAACCTATGGAATTAGGAATTCTGTGTCTTTTTATGACCAGTAAAACTGGTTCAACACAGTCATTCCCTATCCCATGAGACTTTTAATTGCACTGCACTGGTACGAATTTACCCCACTGTAATGGGAAATCCACATGTAAATTTACCACCCCGCCAGTCATGTGCAACTCGTATTCTGGGCCGGAGTAGATTAGGTGGCACAGAGTTGGCCACCTTGCACAGACTGAGATGGGGGCACAGAATGAATTAGGGAGCCCAAACAGGTACATCGGGGGTCAAAAGCACTGGAAAGAATCCGACCACAGACAGTAGGAATATCACAAGTTTGAAAGTTCATCAAACTAGTTTTGTTGTCTTTCACAGGATCCTTGCCTTTCCTATCTCCCCATGGAACTTGGATCAGCCAAGCCACTGCTTCAGAAATCTTAATGACAATATCCTGGTCAGAGACTACCGTATAAATATAATGTGGACACTCTCCCCCCCCTGTACATGTCTAGCAGCGAAGACATGGAACGAGTTACCATTTCATCTACGGACCTCCCCATCTCTTCCAGCGTTCCGAAAGCCCTTAAAGACCTGGCTACCCGGCTAAGCAAATGGACCCTGCCAGAGCCTAGATACTCTTACATGTGACAAGTAGCGCTCTACAAATCTACTGATTGTTCATCTCAGTCTTCACAAAAGAAATAAAGGCCACACAGCAGCGTGTATATGTCGAACGTTCCTTTCGTGGTGTGCCATCCCACCGGGGAAGACATAAGCATACCGGGAGGATGATCCCCACACAGACCTTCCTTATTCTGGCCTTGGATACCACATCAATGACCCCGAGGTGGTGCCAAAGGCCTTGTTTTCTCTTTTCCCGAAGTTTTTTTTTTTTTTTAATTCGAAAAAGGTACTGCTTATATAACCTGGCCAAAACGGAAGCGCATTCAGAGGGCCCTGCATTCATTTTGGCCTAGGCCTTGCCCAGACTTGTTACAAGCCTGCTTCCTAGACACATACATGGCAACATTTTAGAACAGGAAAGTGGGAGAATTTGGGGCACAATCTCAGGAGAATGTATTTTCTCAATTTGCGTCCATTGATGCAAAAGCAATTTTAGCAGAAGACAGCTAAAAAGCAATTTTTGGCTTAAAAATACAACAATAGATGTTTACAGCCAGCCCTGCCAAGTACCACGCATAAGGCTTTAGATGAACGCATTTCAGTGTGGTGGTCCGCATCACTGCACTGAAATACAAAGTCACACATTATAGCGCCTCTTCAGCTGTCAAAGAGGGAGGGCTGCTAATGCACCATTTCTGAAGGAATTTAAGCTGGAGTGGCAGCGCGTGGTCATGGTGCGTGCCGCTCCTGGCAGGCCTGGGGGCTAGCTCAGCTGCTCGCAGAGCTGTAGCTGCTGCTACTCTGTAACACTGATAATTGTATTCACCCGTCACTGCGCGTCACTGCAATGCTGTATCAACTGATGTCAGGAGTCACTGGCCCAATAGCTGCTACAGAGACAGTGCGGTTAGGACATGAGTTGTCAGACACACATTTTAATAAGGGGGTCATGCCGCGGGCAGCAGTTCATGAAAATATAAAATTTTGCTTGCCAGCGGGCAATCATGGCAGCAGCTCACACGGTGCCGGCGGGGCCCAGAGCACACCATCCGCTCTCAGAACCAGCCTGGTGTTGCCGCAGCAGGGCAGGGAGAGTTGTCTGAGTTGTTGTGGCCATTGGCTACCAGGCTTGTTACCTAATTGCTGCTCGCTTCGTTCATTGCAAACAAGTAAGTGCCTGTAGTGAGGTTACTATCCTAGTTGCTTATCTGCCAATTATATGTAATAGAATTTACTTTTTAGCACGCTGTCCATCATCATTTTTTATCTGCTGTCGCGTCTGCCTCAACTGCATGCCAGCACTAACTTGTTTTGGGTCAGGTGAACTGCCCCCACTGTGGTGCCCACTGCTGGTCCAACTTTACTTTCTTGCAGTGCCATGCGACTGCCATCACTTCAACAGAGTATGTGATGTACCAAAAAAGTGCCATCAAAAGAAGGTGCCGTCGGATCCACATGGGCTGGGCCTGGTCGCACTTAACATATTTAGTTTTGCAGACAATTGGGGGCATATTAGCAAGAACCTCGTTAAAATTATCGCCGTTTTACCGGCAGTTTCCTGCCGCTAAAAATGGCGATAATGGGCTTGCTAATATGCGTTGTAGAATTCCAATAGAAGCCCAGGTTATATGTCCTGCACATCTATCCTAGGCTTCTATTGGAATTCTATAACGCATATTAGCAAGCCCATTATCACTGTTTTAGCGGCAGTTTCCTGCCGCTAAAACGGCGATAATTTTAACAAGCTTCTTGCTAATATGCCCCTTAGTGTATGTGGCGCATCCTGCACTTGATGGTTCAGGCGGCCGCACGAGCCTCAACTGTCACTTTCTTCCCCCTGCACGTGACCCATGATTGGTCATTGAAGTGGGGCTGTGTGCATGCGGTGCAGCGTGGGAGGATATGTTTGCCCATTGTGCCCCTATCTCGGTTTACATGCTCACTCTGGTGGGTCCAGATACTGCTGCACCGGCCCTCGGACATCACAGTTTCGCCAGCCCTGAGCCATTCCTGTCTATGTTTCTGCTGCATTGGGCGAGGGCCCGAGCTGAGAGCACTCTCGCTGTCTAAAGGCAGGGCGTCAGCTGCTTGCACCCGTGACTCAGTCATCCAGGCACAGTGTCGGGTCAGTGTTTATTTATTTGAAATTTATTTGAAATCTTATATAGCGCTTCGTTACCCTCGGGCATCCCAGCGCTTAACCAGACAGCAACGATAACCACAGAGCCAGATCAATCACATCACATAGGGAATAAGTGTGTTTTTAAAAGCTTCCGAAAATGAAGAGGGCAAGTCTCTAATCGCATCCTCAACGGAAGCGCATTCCAGAGGGTGGCTGTGTGGACCGAAAGTCTTCTACCACCAGTACGGGCCCTATTGACCCTGGGAACCTGAAGCAAATGCTTCTGGTCGGAGCGCAGAACTCTATTTGCCTTATATGGAACCACTAAATTCTTTAAGATGGGAGGTCCCCTCCCCTGGAGGAATCTATGTGCTGTACAAAGGGGTTTGAATTTCACCCTCTCCCGCACCGGAAGCCAATGCAATGACTTCAGAGCAGGTTTGGCTGACTGTCTCCTTGGCACGTTCGTCAGCATCCTGGCTGCGGCATTTTGTACCCGCTGAAGCTTACTGAACGTAGCTTCAGGGGCCCCAAGGAAAATAGCATTGCAGTAGTCAAGCCTTGAGATGATTAGACCCTGGATGAGTAACTTCCTTGATGTCAAAGGAAGGAGGGGCAAGACTGTACGGTCTGAGCGGAGGAGCCCGAAACAGACCCCTGCCGTTTTCTTAGCCTGGGTCTTGAAAGAGAGGTCTTGCTCTAACCACACCCCCAGGCTCTTAATCTCCTGCTTAGGGCTGGGAAGCTCACCCAGGCAACTAGGCCAGATGGTCAAAGGGAGTAAGGGAATCTTATGCCCTAGCAGCATTATGTCGGTCTTAGAACCATTTAATTTAAGCGCTAATTCGCACATCCAGGCATGCACTTTGGCCATACATAGGCGCAGCGAATCCGGGTTCTTCACCAGTTGGGACAAGGCAACCACCAGCTGAGTATCATCAGCATAGCTGACGATTTTTATCCCAAATGGGGCCACCACATCCTCCAGGGGGGCCATATACACATTGAACAATGTGGGGCTCAAAGAGGAGCCCTGTGGCACCCCGCACTGGAGGGGGATAGATGTTGACCGTTCGCTGCCTTCCCAGACCTGATAGGTCCGACCGCCCAGGAATGACCGGAGCCACTGCAGTGCCACTCCCTCAACCCCCACATTGGACAGCCGTTGGATCAACACTTGATGGTTCACAGTGTCGAAAGCCGCACTGAGGTCCAGGAGGATCACTGCCACTGAAACAGTTTTGGCTTCGTATGTTGAGTTTGTTTAACCAGTTTACCAAGAGCTGACACCTCTGTTCGCCTATCACGCCTAGCCGTGCCTTGCCACGCCCCGCCAGACCAAGCGCTGCGATTACCGAGGAAGGATCACCGTGGAGGAAGGAGCGCGAGGACGCGGAGCAGAGGACACAGAGCAAGCCTTGTCAAGCCTTGTCAGCCGGACTTCAGCGGCAGGCGGGCAAGCGAGCCAACCGGAAAAGTTTTCCTCCCCAGCCTCGGAGAACTGCGGAGCCCTCGGGGAGAGGCAGGGAGAGACGAGGGGAGCGGGTGCGGGAGCGGCTCGAGCAGGAGGGCTTGCCGAGCACCACGAGCCTCTGCACACTGCACACGCAGCGGAGGCAGAGAACGCCACTGACGGCCAGCCCCAACTTAGCCCCCTTTCAGCCTCCATTCCTGCAGACTCGGACTATTAGCTGGATTAGTGAATTCAGCTGAGTCTGCGAGGCAATACCTTGTGAAACTGCGGAGCTATAAGCAGGCAATAAAGGGCGTGTAATTGAAGCAACAGCCCTCAAAAGACCAAACACCAACGGAGAAGCCAGAGATCTTAAATTCGACAGAAAGTACCAGTGGGGCAAGGCAGCAGGCGGAAGGCAACTAAGGCAGAACAGAGGTAAGTGAACAACTTTTAATAAAAGTAAAATTAATAATTAAGAGTAATTAGTATAACAACAGTATATCAACAGTTTTTTTGCCTAGAAATGGCACCTAAAAGAGGGCAAAAATTACCGGATGAACTAGGAAGGAGTAAATCATTGGAGGGTTCAAAATCCCTGGATGAAAGCCTGGAAAGTCATGCATCATCTATGGAAAATAGTAAGGGGAGACGAAAGAAAAGAAAAGTCAAAAGAGCAACGAAGAATGCCCAGAAGGCAAAAAGAGGGTGCAATCAAACAACTAATAAACAGAAAGAGAACACGGCAGCGTCAAAGTCCATAAAGGAGTTTGTAGACAAACATTATAAATCATTAAACCCCGCAATAACATCGGATATAGATGGAGAAATAGTGGAAATTGGCGGAGAAATTGGTGAAAACTCAGGCTTGCTAGATGAAAATCAAAGACGGTCAAATAAGGGAGAAATCCAGGAAGAAGCTAATCTTGATAACGAGGAAGATGGGGTGAACCGCAAATTGTTAAACCAGACACTGCAGAGCCAAAATCACCAAATCTCGGCGCCACGATTATCATCATCACCAAAGATGTTCTCACTGTTGTCACCAGGGAATGAAGATCACAGGGGAAATGAAGGCCAGAACCAGAGCGTTATCTGGGGAGGTGCACCAGATCAATTCCAACAACCCCTACCACTGCAAAAATCCCCAATACATCAAGAGAGCTCAAGGACAAGTTACCCAGCAAACCCAGTCAGAAATACTACACAGGACTCGGTGCTCTCTGAAACTCCAACATCCTCGCTGATGGATTTAATCTTGCTACTGCAGAAGGCACTTCAAGGAATCCTGGAAGTAACTCTCTCAAACAACGGAGTGATGAAAGCTCAGAAACAACATCTAAAGAAAATAGAAGAAGAACTCGGAGAAATAAAGAGCCAATTGCCAAGCAGGGTAAAGCCAACTGATATATCCCCACCAAATGAGGAAAGCGACAGGATAATACCAGAAGAAGAAAGCATGATAATCCTGGAAAGATCGCCTAAACTTGCAGAACAATCAGCAAAGGAAGCTGCAGAATCTGTGGACAATGTGTATATATCAAAAAGACCTATGCTGATAAAAAGGCGCGGTGGGTATGTCACACTTGGGTCCAGGAACAGGATAGGAAAATCCAGGCAAACGAAACACGGAGGAATGAGAAAAGGGAAGGAAATAACGAAGGGGGGTATGCAGGCAGGATTAAACGCTTCAGCCCCAACATTTATAACACAGAGACTTACACAGGTAGAGGCAAAAACTTCAATGCCCCCAAAGACCCCGAGAGCCCCAAGGATAAAGCAGACTCACAGGGAGGAAACTGAGAACCCGCCCTCTACCCGTACGACGAGACAAAAAGTAAGGCTAAGGGATGAACAGGTTACCGAACAAAGGTCTGTAAGACCACAGATACACAAAGAACCCAACATGAGATATAAAGGTCGGAAAGGAGGGAGAACAATCAATAGTCAACAAGTGCATGAAATAAACACGAACTTATTCGAGAGAGATGATAACAAATGGTTATTTCTGGACCCGATACCAGCAGGGAGGAAAGAGAAGCCGACAAGGAAAATTAATCCCCTGAATAGGGCATTGGTCTTGGCCGCATTTGCAAAATGCGGCAGTCTGAGGGGGATCGGTTCTAAAGACCTCCAGCATGTTGGCTTTGTAGAAAACAGGCATGGAAAGGAAATAACAAAAATTACCCTTTACTCAGACCTGGTAAAAAGGGCAATCCTAAAAGCCTCAAATGAGATAACGCAACAGGGAATAAGGATTATCCCAGAGAGAGATATAAAATCCTCTAAAGATAACAATTTCTTAAAACAGCATGCCGGGCTACAGAAGAGACAAGTGGTTCTCTATAAAGAAACAAAAGGAGACCGAAGCTCTCTGAACATTGTAATAGACAACACAGAGAATGTTTCCTCATGGGGCAACTGGTCGTTACATAGTAATCGCATGGGTGAACGCAATGAAAGTAATTCGGAGGATTCAGACGAAGAAGGTGGTTTGAGTGACGTTGAATAGGATGGAGGGGGCTCGCATGAACTAGGTCTCTTAACCTGGAATGTAAATGGGCTAGGCAATGAGCAAAAATGGGATTATATAAAGGAATCCATAAATAAAGTGGACATTGCCTGCCTGCAAGAGACCTGGTTATGCGACGACACCCCAACCCTTGACGGATATACCCAGATACATCAGCCTGCCATAAAGAAAAATCGTGGGAGGCCCTCGGGGGGACTGTTGACATTGGTATCAACAAAAGTAATGAGGGAAATAAAACTGTTGAATACAAAATGTAAATGGGTACAATCAAGTAGAATTGAACTCATGACGGTGGATCTAAACTATAAAATGTTGATTTTAATGAATGTATACATGCAGTGGGACAATAGGGAGGAGTATGAAAGGGAAATGAGGTGTTTTAAAGAGGATGTAGACAGTACTCTAGAAAATTATCCAGCAGACATAATAATGATAATGGGTGATTTCAACCATAAACTAAACCCAAAAAAGGCTGACCTTTGGAATAGGGAACAGTTAGAGGTATACGGAATAAACCCGGCAAGGTTCCCAGCTGGGGAAACTTCGAAACAAGACCTAGATTTAATACACACCCTAGGAGGTAGGGGTTTCCACTGCGTAAATGGGAGAACAGAGTCAGACTCACCGGCAGGAAAAACGTTTATCCAAGGGCAACAGAACTGCCCAATCGACTATATATTCCTGCAGGCTTGGAACTTTCACCAAATTAGGGACTTTAAGTTAGATCAAAAAGAGGTGAGCGATCACAAACTCCTACACATAGTAATATCGGGGGGAAGAAAATTACAGAGAGAAACAGTGATTACCCAGGAGGTGGAGTACCCCAAACGCGTGACGACACGTTTAACAGAGGAATATATGGAAAAACCGAAGGCCATGCAAACAAAAATGGCACCTGAAAACTGTGAGAATAAAAATCTGGAATGGTTTATTGGAAAATTAGAAGAAGTTGTTCAATGCCTAAAGATAAAATTAAAATGGGATAACCCCATAAGGGTAAAACAAACAAACCGTGGTAAAGGGTTTTCTGTGGCGTGCCAAAATAAGAAAAGGGAGATAAGAGCAGCACAAAGGAAACAAAAAAGAACTTCACTCAAGAGAGACAGGATCAGTTAGTTAAGCAGAAAAAAGAATTCAAGAAAATGGTACTCTCCGCAAAAAGGTTATATAAAGAAAAATGCTGGTTAGAACTATTAGAATCCATAGAGAACAAAAACCTAAGGCAATTTTGGCAACTAGTAAAGGCTGCAGCTGGAGCAACAGAAGGTGAACTAAATTGTGTGGTGAGTGAGGCTGCTTGGGAAGGGTACATAAGAGAACTGTACGGGGCAAGGACTCCAAGAGAGGAGATGGAGATCAGAACATGGCAAGAAATCTCAGAAGACCTTTTACTTAAATTTAATGAAGAGCAAGTTGAGCACACAATAAAAGAACTAAAGCTAACCCGGGCAGCAGGCTCAGATAATCTTCCTGCAATAATTCTGAAAACCGAGGTTAAATGGTGGGCAAGATTTCTTGCCAAGATGTTCCAGGTAGTCCTAAAAGAAGGGGTAATGCCGCCAACTTGGAAGGGGGCCGTAATTAGGCCGATCCATAAGAAAGGGAGCAAAGAGGCGCCAAAAAATTACCGGCTGATTAATCTCCTAGATATAGGTGAGAAAGTGTTTTCTAAAATTGTATTGAAACAACTGAATGCATGGGTAGATGAGTACCAAGTAATTCCCACAGAACAGGGTGGATTTAGAGCGGGCCACTCGACAATAGACCACGGATTTGCCCTATGGGCAATGGCGAGGAAGTCGACGGAACAAAATGGCAAGTTATGCTGCTGCTTCGTCGACTTCAAAGCAGCCTTTGATTCTGTGGATCGGGCCTGCCTATGGGAGACCCTAAAGAGGTTAAATATTCCAAAAGACTTACTTACTATAATAAAAGAACTACATAGGGAAAACTGGGGTCAAGTTATTAAAGATACGGTGGGCTCCTTGACCCCAAAAATACCCATTGCTAATGGATTAAGACAGGGCTGTGTGCTGGCCCCCCAGCTTTTCTCGATCTTCCTGTCAGATCTCCCGGCTTATCTAGAGGTGGAGGGTAGTGCCAGCCCTAAAATGGATGGAAACAAGATACCCTGCCTATTGTACGCGGATGATCTGGTAATAGTAGATCAGACCGAGAGGGGCCTCCAAAGGAAGCTTAACGCCTTCAATACATATTGTGCCAGAAAATTTCTAACTATCAACCTGGATAAAACTAAAACCCTATGCTTTGGGAGAAAGTTAAGTAGATTCAGTTGGTACATAGGTGACCTTAAACTGGAGACAGTTAAAAAGTACCGATATTTGGGTATATGGTTCGATAGGACTCTAAATTGGAATACCCATTTGGAAACTCAAAAGGCAAAGGCTCTCTCTTCCATATGTGGCCTAAAAAGGTTTAATGGGGACTATGGTGAGATGTCACACCGACCACTGCTTAGAGCCTTTGATGCAATGATCCCCCCCCAAGTTTTATATGGCGCAGAGATCCTTATTTGAGCGGTAAGGGATCTTGGGACGTGATAGAGGGGAATTGCATAAAAAGGCTCCTATCACTTCCCCAATCTGCTATGATACAAGCCATCAGAACTGAAATAGGCACAAAGTCCTGGGTGATACTAACCCAGATGGCTGTGATCAGATTCTGGAAGAGATTAGAAGACCCAGAAAGTAAAAAAGTAGCATACTGGTGTCGCAAAGAAATTCAGAAAAGCGAGCTAAAATGAGCGAAGGCCAGTAGGGAAAAATTGAAGGGAATCTGTAATTCATTAGAGATCGCCTTGGACTTGGGAACATATCAAATCCCAAGTACCAAAGGAGACCTGAAGCAAAGGGGAAAAGAAGTCTCCAAAGTGCTTGATATAGGCTATCTAACAAAGAAAAAAATCAGTGGCGTATATGCTAAATGCTTGGTCTCAAGAAAACTGGTTCCCCTACCTTGATAGATTACCCAATCGTGGACTCAGGCAAGAGATCCTGAGGCTTCGAATTGGGATCAACCCATGGCTAATAAACAGAGACCTTAAAATAAAAATGTTAGATCAGGTTGGTCGCTGCAGGTGTAATTTGGGAACTAAGGGAGACCTGCTGCATATTATGTTAGATTGTCTGACACTCCTAGAACATAGAAAACTTTGGCTGCGCCCAGTTTTAAAAAAATATGATGTAAAAACAAGGTCGCAGGCGGCCAGCCTCTTAACAGAAATCCCCTATATCGACATTGTAATTGCCCTCGGGAAATTTATAAAGGTGGCCCTGAGCGCATCGAGAGCCAAAGAATAACATGTAGTACTGTATGGATCTTAGCGGAATGAAATTTCTGGAGTAGTAAGAATGTGAATAGGTTTTAAATACACAAAAATAAGTTTTAAGATAAGTGCAATTTTTACTGAATTTTGTACTTTTGATAATGGTGTGTATGATCTTTTAATGGACAAGTTTTTAAAAATAAGTGTATGAATTTATGGTGCATACTCCATTCTGCGTTATGTTCACTGTATTGTTTAAAGACCATGGTCATAATAAACATATATTTTGACTTGACTTGACACTGCCACTGACCCTCCTGAGTCCAAAATGCTCCTGGCTTCCTCAACGACTGCCAATAGGGCGGTGTCTGTGCCCTGTCCTTGCCGATAACCAGTTTGTGACTCCCGTAGCAGACCGTTGGACTCCAGAAAGGCTGAGAGACGATGATTAACCAACCTTTCAGCTATCTTACCAATTCCCGGCAGCAGAGAGATGGGCCTGAAGTTTGCCAAATCCGAGGGATCCAGATTAGGTTTCTTCAAGAGAGCCTTTACCACTGCTCTTTTCCAGCTCGGCGGCACCACACCCTGGGCAAGGGAAGTATTGATTAAGTTTGTAACAGGAGCCGCGATGACAGAAGCCACCTGTTTCAGAAATCTCATAGGGGCCGGGTCCCCAGGGGAACCACTCTTCATAGACCCCAACTCCTTCATGACTTCTGCCACGGATATTGGGCCAAAAGTGTCCAATAGAGCATGGTCTCCTCCTATCTGATTACCCAAGTCTGCGCTCTGCACAAACTGAGGCAACGCACTTATGATATTCTCTATTTTCGAGTGAAAGTACTCCGCCAACTCCTTACACTTCTCAGCGGGGCTATCATAAGTCACCTGGGGCTCCGGAACTTTGAGGAGCTTCTTTACTACTTTAAAAGTCTCTCTTGACGAGTTGGAGGAGCTTTTTATTCTTTCTTCAAAGAAAAGGGCCTTAGCACAACGAAGGGCTTTTTTATATTCTCTAATTGCTGCACGGTATCCCTCCCGACTGGCCACCCCCCGGTCTTTCCTCCAAGCCCTCTTCAACTTTTTGTATCCCTTCCTAAGGATTCGCAGTTCCGGTGAATACCATGGAGCAGAACCCATTCTCTTTCCTCTCTTTGCCACTCTCTTTTTTGGGAGGATAGCATCCAGGGAATTGGTCACCCACAGATCGAAATCCCTGTCGGCTACAACCTGGTCCAAGGCTAAAGGAGGACAGGAGTCCTCGAGTTTAGCAATAAAGTTATCCACTGATAGCCTGGACCAGGCTCTCTCCCAGATATGAACCCTTTGAGAAGGGGCAGGTCTTAGATCACACTGCAGAATTACCGGGACCAGAAAATGGTCTGACCACGGCAGAGGACAAGCGGGCAGGGCCTTAAGGTCTGAGATATTCGAAAAGATGGGATCAAGAAGGTGACCCTTCATATGTGAGGCTCCTAAATTGCTTAAACTGAGGTTATAAGCGTTTAGGTCACACTGCAGATCAACAGCCACTGAGTCCGCCGGGTGGCTGAAGTGCAGGTTCAGGTCCCCCAACACCATAAAATTAGTCGTAGAAGAAGCCAACAGCGTGACTGTTTCCATTAGGGAGGTAACAAAGCTACCCAAGCCCCCAGGAGGTCGATATATCAGGACGCCCGATACTGTTACCATAGGGGACGTCTGCATTGAAAACTGACAGCTCTCACAGTCCTGTACATCGCTGATCTGGGCCCTGCACACAAACATATCTCTGTATATAATGGCAATGCCGCCCCCACGTCCCACAGGTCTGTCAAGATGGTATATTAGGAATCCTGGGGGGAGGGCTCGAGCTATGTCCACATCAGAACTAGCTATAATCCAAGTTTCCGTTAGAAACAGGATGTCCAGGTCATGATTTTGTATCAGGAAATTAATTTCGAGAGAATGACACGGGAGGGATCTACAATTCAAGAGAGCCATCGAAAGGGTGTTCTTTCCCTTATCAGGTTGAATCACCTGGCATGTCTTACAAGCAGAGAAAAGTTTAGAACCTTTATGGGTATACTTACCTGATACATGTTTAGGTCTACGCAGTGACATAATGGCCTCCCGAGAGTATGTTATTCGCGTTTCTGGTGATTGAACCGAGAGTCCTGGCCCTAGGCCCGTCTGGGCCCGGACGGGCACAGACGGGCTGGACTCTGGCGTGACTCCGGCAGTGATCCGGCGTTCCTGCTGCGCGTGACCGCTGCGCGTCAACATGACTTCCTTTAAGAGGAGGTCGAGCGTCCTTGGGCGCTAGAGCGTGCTCTACACGCCCGGCGTCCTTCCCTCACCCAATATGGCCGCCAAACTGCTAAACTGCCGAGGGGCAGAGACAAAGGACACGGGACCCGCAATGCGCGGTGATTTATACAATTAAAATGCAAGTATGAGGAGCGCCCCGTAAAAACAGGGGAAAAGCAAATAAAATTAAAACAAATAGAAAACGAGGAACTTTTAAAAACGCCTGAAATTCAAGCAAATGGCACCACAATGCGTGCAATGCGGTGCGACCACTCTGCTCAGGTCAGATGTTCTACAAGTTGTTTGTCCAGCAAGCAAACAAAGTATTTGATTTCTCAAAAACTGGTTTGATGTTCTATTACATAGTATAATTGATCATTCATTCCCTATTAGGCGCCAGCCAAATGACTTGCTCATTTAGCTATTTACTTTTCAAATTACAATCACATTATTTCGTAAATCGTGTGTAGAAAAAACATAGTGCTTCTGAAGGTGATTATCAATGTGTAACTAGAGGCAACGTGTGAAAGCACATGCAGGCAGTCATGTTCAGTGGTCCAAGTGTGGGGAGGGAGAGGTTTGAGGGGCACGGCATGCTCATACTATTTTATTTGTAGAAGAACAGTTCCCCTACTTTTTGTGAAAAGACAATCGTCCCGGGATGGTTTACTCTGAGAGTTGAAATGCTTCAGCTGAAGTGTGAGGCAGGGAGTCTCCTGTGCTGTGAATTTGATGGTGAACGCCCAAAATATAGAAGACAAAATATAGACAGGCAAGAATATCGACTACAAAATATAGATAGGACAGAATATCGAATCACCAAAATATGATTAGTCAGAATATCGAAATTGGGGTAAGAAATATTGATTTCTATAATATCGAATTTAAAAATATCGATTTCCATAATATCGATTTTTTTTTTAGTGTTATGTATGGTAGTATATGTGTTAAAATTCTGTATTATTTTTGTAATGTATGTTTAATTTTTTTAAAGTAATGAATGTTATGTAATGTAATATTTGCGTAATTTAATTCCGTAGCGGGTTGTGGGTTTTTAGGGAAATAGGGTGTGAAGTAATGTAATTATAGTAAATTAAATTATAATTTTTATTTACATGTATTGACAATAAATTGATTGATAATTAATTAATAATTGGTAATTCATTTTTATTAATTGGGAATTCATTTTTATTAACTGGTGATTTTTATTAATTGATTAATTGATAATTATGTTGTATTTTTTTATTATTTGGAGCGGGTTGTGGGTTTATAGGGAAATAGGGTGGGAAGTAATTTAATTGTAATAAAGTAAATATTTATTTTTATTGATTTGGATTGATAATTAATTATTAATTGGTAATTAATTTTGTATTAATTGGCAATTAGGTTTTTTAAATTGGTAATTAATTTTTATTAATTGATAATGAATTTAATCTTATTTTAATATTAAATAATTACTTTCCCTACTGTTGCACTTTCAGGAGTGGGAATAGTCATTTTTACCCCTATGCTATCCAACGTTTCCCCTACTGTTGCACTCTCTGGAGTGGGAATAGTAATTTTTACCCTCCCGCTATCCAATGCTTTCCCTACTGTTGCACTCTCTGGAGTGGGAATAGTAATTTTTACCCTCCCGCTATCCAATGCTTTCCCTACTGTTGCACTCTCTGGAGTGGGGATAATAATTTTTACCCTCCCGCTATCCAACACTTTCCCTACTGTTGCATTCTTTGGAGTGGGAGTAGTATTTTTTACCCCTATGCTATCCAACGTTTCCCCTACTGTTGCACTCACTGGAGTCAGAATAGTAATTTTTAGCCCTACGCTATCCTCGCTTTCCCTACTGTTGCACTCCCTAGAGTGGGAATAGTAATTTTTACCCTCCCGCTATCAAATGCTTTCCCTACTTTTGCACTGTTTGGAGGGGGAATAGTAATTTTTACCTCTACACTATCCAACGTTTTCCCTACTGTTGCACTCCCTGGGGTGGGAATAGTAATTTTTACCCCTACGCCATCCAACGTTTTCCCTACTGTTGCACTCACTGGAGTGGGAATAGTCATTTTTACCTCTACGCTATCCAACGCTTTCCCTACTGTTGCACTCACTGGAGTGGGAATAGTCATTTTTACCTCTACGCTATCCAACGCTTTCCCTACTGTTGCACTCACTGGAGTGGGAATAGTCATTTTTACCCCTACGCTATCAAATGCTTTCCCTACTGTTGCACTCTCTGGAGTGGGAATAGTAATTTTTACCTCTACGCTATCCAACGCTTTACCTACTGTTGCACTCTCTGGAGTGGGAATAGTAATTTTTACCTCTACACTATCCAACGTTTTCCCTACTGTTGCACTCTTTGGAGTGGGAATAGTCATTTTTACCCCTACGCCATCCAACGTTTTCCCTACTGTTGCACTCACTGGAGTGGGAATAGTCATTTTTACCTCTACGCTATCCAACGCTTTCCCTACTGTTGCACTCACTGGAGTGGGAATAGTCATTTTTACCTCTACGCTATCCAACGCTTTCCCTACTGTTGCACTCTCTGGAGTGGGAATAGTAATTTTTACTCTCCCGCTATCCAATGCTTTCCCTACTGTTGCACTCTTTGGAGGGGGAATAGTAATTTTTACCCCTACGCTATCCATCCAACGTTTTCCCTACTGCTGCACTCAGTAGAGTGGGAATAGTAATTTTTAACCCTATGCTATCCAACGCTTTCCCTACTGTTGCACTCTCTGGAGTGGGAATAGTAATTTTTACCCTCTCACTATCCAACAAAATCTCTACTTTTTTTACATTACATTTATTATTTTTACATTTCAAGCTTTTTTACATTATTTTAAATATGTTTATATAATTGTTTTTAATATTTAATTACTTTATATTATTTTAATACAGTTAAAAAATTCGGAACTGCTCCCGCATTTCGGAGACAGCAGCGTTACAAGCTGAAACCCGGCTGCACACAGCCGGTTTTGAATTGAGAACATTTACCAGCCTAAATAATCTCGTGACGGCACGCATAGCACTCGTCTGTGCCAAATAACTACCCGACTAGGACCGGGTTGGAATTATCACCGGCTCCCCGACCACGAGTCACGATCATTTGATCAGCCCTGATGAGTCACAGCCACATGCTGTGATGAAACACGTGTAGGCTAAAGTGATTGATATAGTGAATCCTGAGAAGTTAACACTGTTCACAAATAAAACTTTTTTGAAAAATCTACTTTGGGTGTGATCTATCCGGAACCAATAAAGTACTCAAATGAATAAGATATTTTGAATAAATATAGTGTGCTCTGGTTTCCTGCCAAATAAACAAGCCTTCTTGTCAGGGTGCATGCTGCGTGAAAGAAATGTAAATGTACACCACAGTTAGTTTGCAAATGTAAGTGGTACTTGGAAGCCGGTATTGGCTTTAATTGATGGAACCACTTGAGGGCTCCTGAAAACATAGATTTCTTCTTTTTAAGAGGTATTGTAAGGGAGCTGTCAGCTAAGTGGTGAAGTGTGTGCTTTTTAAATTACTGTTATAAAAAAATTGCTTCCTGATGAGACATTTATTCTTTTGAGAGGTTTTGCAAGGTAGCTTCGACCTACGCTGGAACATGTGTGGCTTTAAAAAACCCTACTTGGATGTTCACAGTGCTTTCTGTCACAGACTGGGACCTTGTAGCACTAAAAATACACAAGTCACTATTCTCTACTGCACCATCCAGTATTTTATTCTGTTTCTCTCTGGTTCAGGGCATTAACCAATAGGGTTGCCACGTGGAGAGCCTGGTCAGACTTCTGTTAGTGCTCTTCCATTTCTGGAGCTTTGCAGCAGTTTTAAGATCTTCTTAGAATTTTTAGTTGCTCCAATGGGTGTAATTTCCGATATTTATATGTTTTCTTCATCTTCGTTGCTTAATTTTTTGCCCTTGAGGAAATGTCACTCATAGTCGTTGAATGTCACTCATAATTACTCAGAAATTATGAAAACGTCCCGCATAAGCAATCGGAAACCGTAACAGCTATGCACAGCTATTGAAGCAGAGACAGCCCAGGCCTTCGCTCTGCATCTGTGAAATCTGCTCTGCAGAATTTCTTGCACTGTGTTGATTTTCTAGTAGTAGTAAAAGTAATTTCCTTGACTAATTTATAATTATATTATTACTAGTATATATATAATTTTTTTTATTTTTTACCATTTCACGTTAACCCCGCCCCCACCGCTTATTACACTTTCCATTAAGTTTAAGGAACCGTCTCATGACAATTGTCATTCTCTCAAATTAGGGAGGTTTTACCGCCACCTGGTGGGATTTTGCAGCACTACAATACCAGTAAAACAAACAGGCAGTATCGGATAAATACACTTGGACAACGCCATGATGTTGCTTTAGACTTGAGAAACACATTGTGCCACCGCATCGACTATATTTAGTGTCAGTAAAAGACACATTATGCGTCATTTCATCTGCACATTTTGAAGCAATATTACTAGTTCATTGTTTTGTCATTTTCAGACATTAGTATCTCGGGGCAAAGTTTTCACCACATGAGTGCCTGTTTAAGAAATGGTGACAGCACTCAGCAATTTGTTTAGGTTAGAATTATGGAGCTGATGGTGTAATATGTGACATCCTCGGTAAATTCTTAATTATGGATGCCTAAATATGGGAAAATGCCAGAGAAGTTCAATATTCTAGCCCTCCAATGTGCATGAAGCAAAGTAAATGCGGTGCCCCCTTACCACCACCTATAACCCTTTCAGAGGGGTTTTGGAATGGGCATGGGTACCCTAAAATGTGAAAGTCAAGTAGATGGTCAGCTGATTGTGCAGGGGCAGCCGGTGATCTTTTGTCTTTCACAGAAGGACGAATGACGTCCTATCAAATCTGTCAGCCAACATTTAAACATTTGCTAATGTAAATGTAAAGGCCCTTATTTATGAGGCCTTGCGTCAGTTTTTGTGACGCCGGTGCGTCACTTTTTGTGACGCACCAGCGGCGTACAAAATGCGCCTTGTTGCGCCATATTTAAAAAGTGACGCATCTAGGTAGATGCGTCACTTTTTAAACCCCTGCGCCACATTATACCTGCGTCAGGTATAATGTATGCAGAGGGGGCGTTCCCTCGTAATAGTGACGCAGTGAAATCTATGATATTTCACTGCGTCACTTTTAGGATGCTGTTGCGTCAAAATCTTGCGCCTGCCTCACAGCAGGCGTAAGACTGACGCAAGCCCTTTCACATGGGGCTTGCCCGATGTGAAAGGACACATTGCTGGAGTTGAGTCACTTTTGTGACACACTCCAGCAATGCGTCACTTTTGCGCCATACAGATACGTCAGAAATACTGACGTATCTGTAACTCCTTGTGACATGATGCGCCATACAGTAAATATGGCGCATCAGGTATGTCTCAAGGAGTGCCATTGAGAAGTGACGCATCGCTGCTTTTACGCATCGATGCGTCATTTCTCATAAATGAGGCCCAAAGTTTTTAGAGAGCATCCAAGACTCAAGCGACGTGTTTGAAAGTGAGCCCACGTTTTACAGACCGGGCAACTATGGAGGCAGGGAGGTGAAGTAATGTGCCCAAGATCAAACAATATGATCCAGTGGTGAACTAGAGTAATCTTCATCTATCTCTCCCCAGTGGAAAAAATCCTTCTATTGACATAACTCTCAGGTAACAATATTAGGGCCATGTTTTGTTTGCAAGACCACTCTAAAAAACTATGTTGCACAGCTGACACCTGGAAGAAAACCCTACAAACCTCATCATTATAAAGCGAAAGCTAAATTTCGCAACTGAATTCTCAACAAGGGCAAAGAAGTGTACAAATGAGCTTGTCAGTAAATGCGCAAAAAGCAAATGTAGAGCTGGAAAAATTTCTGGTTCACCGTAGGCCGAGCCTAAACTGGCTCCTGCAGTAGTTACCCCTGGGCCAGTGGACCGTCTGCCACCAGAACACAGTGTCGGACATTAATTTTCCCTGCTCGTGTCTGCTATGCCAGGCGTGGATAACACAGGCATGGAAAATGTAGAATGAGTTCCATACGCAGGAAGAAAAGCCGCTGAATTTCGAGATGTTTGTTTTTTGTTTACAGAAAATATACTCCTGCTTTGGGAATTTGTATTCTCTACAGAAATAAGTTTGCCAAGTAGATGCTTAAAACATGGTTCCTGCTCAGCAAACCTCCAGTGCTGTGAAAGGGCCTGCTGCAGCAGCAGTTCACTTCAATACAAAGCAATGCTTAATTTGAGCCGGTGGTTTCCAGTGCTCAGCACAGGCACTTAATTGTCAACACAGGCTCTTGTGACAGACTGCCACAAGGTGGCACTGTCTTGCTAATTTAGAGATGACCATAACAACAAGGATTTTATTAATTCGATGTACATTAAAAATGACTATTATCTGCTGCCCAGCCATTCTTACAGGTTTGGAGGCCTGAAATACTCAGAATTGTGACACTTGTGTGATGGTTAGTTGTTGTGTTGTTACTATCATTGGCAGCATGGCAGGGACAACATGTGGTGCAAGCTGCAGTGGCCTCCTCACGAGAGCCCCGGCAGTAATGTTTTTTACAAATTAAGCACTGATACAAAGAGATTCTCAATAGACATGCCGGAATCTCGAAATTGTACGGATGGCCCTCCAATGGGGTGGTGTGACCATGAGCTCTGTTGTGAGGCAAGCTGCCCAATGTGGATTAAATTACCTTCTTGATGTACGGAGGGCAGGGCTGTGAACCTGGCATCTTTCGCCTATCACTGGGCTCACCAAACTTACCACCTACAAAATTAATATTGAGTTCTAAGTGCCAGGGCGCGAGTCACATGGGTAGAGCTGTGTATACCCCTGAAGCATCCCTGGGAGTGTCCTCTTGTAAATGTTAAACACCAGTGTGCGTAAAGGTAGATGTAGCATCATCCCGTGCAGAACCGGGAGAGGCAGCGTCAACCTGCTACCCACTCTCTCTCTCTCCCACTGAGACGTACAAGTTCTGTACAGATGAACAGAATCTTCAAGTGACGAAGAGAACACCGTCAAAAGAATACTGGAGCATTTGCATGCAAGGAATGGAAGGTCCATGCTCATTTCATCAAGGACATACAGGAACTAAAGGGAAGAGGAACCAGGAAGGGTCAGGCACTAAGGAGGTGGCCATGATTGATTGGTTAGTACTAATACTTACTGTGGAAAGGAGGCCAACCTGAAATGAGGTAGAAGTGGTAAGGTGAAATGGCAGTGAGAGAACAGTATCTGTGGTAGGAAAAGAAAAACACACAATTGGTGGCCACAAGGGCATTATGTGTGGAGTTGCACCACAGACACACTGGTATCTTGGCTGCCAGGCTTGCCCACTGCAGCAGAGATTTGCCTTGCCACTAGAGGTGGGTGGAACTAGCGGGGTTTTACTTCACGGAATTCTGCATGGCTACGTATAGGCTCTGCGAGATTCTGTAAATTTCCACCAGCGGTGGAATTTCTGCACATTGACCTGCTCGTGCTGATTTTTAGCACCAGGAGATTTTTCTCCACTGTGAAATCAGCGTGAATGGCACTACGCACAGCGCCAGAGGGCGCTGCTACTCTCCGCCACTCAAGTAGATTTTTTACTCAAGCGGCAGCATTTTGAACGCGAACAGTAGCGACCTGCTGCGATTGCCCACGTTGAGAAACAGTGGCGGCTGGTGACATTTGAAAGTGGTAGGGCGTAAAAGTCGTAGATGAGTGTTATGTTGCAAGCTAAGCGAGGTAGCCTGACTATGGTGTTTAAATGCAAAGTGTATCACTATCACTTCATAAAGCACAGGCCTCTTTTACGTTATTTCTTTCTTCTTGACATTTGCCACAATTTAGAATTCTGCTCTCATGGGATAAATGGCAGATTACACGGTGTAGTATTTGTATCCCCTGTACACAAACACAACCCGGAATAGTGTTGTTTCCTAATATTGCCTATGCCATGAAGTCAGCCTGCACAATGAGTGTCAGGGATTTTTAAAACAAACGACTATCGTATGTTGAGCCTTTTGATCATGCAATTGCGAAGTGAAATCCTCCAGTACATCTGCGGTGCCAAGAGTGAGCTTTAGCAGCAAGGGGCAAAAAAAATCAATAACTCCTCAACGGAAACCAAAAATAAGCAGGAGATCAGGACACAGGAGGAAGCAGCAGAGGAGCCCAGGTCCTCCTCCGCCCCAGTCCCTGCTGCTAATTTACAAACAAAAAGCGGGGGAGCGCACACGAGTACACATAGGAGCTCTCTCCCGGGAGGCGTCAGCACCCTGCTTACTTATGTTATGCATGCAGCCGGGGTCAGGAGCCGGGCCTGTCTGATCTGGTCACCTGATAGCGTTTGGAGCGCACACGCAGCGGGACCCTCCCCGGGGCAGAGCTCAGGGCTCCCGAGGTGACACTGGACCTTGGCGTTAACTGACCTGGAGGTGCGAGGGGCCCCCCCTCCCCGCACAGACACCCCCGCCCCACTCTAATCCCCGCGCCAGGTGGGCCGCCTCCAATCCCTATCTTCAAACAGATGATGGGCAGCAAATGGCAGGCTCTAATTCGCTGGCATTAGGGGGGGCGGGGTTGGAAATGGGGTCCTGAGGGGATGAGGGGGGAGGCGGTTTGGAAACAAACGACAACAAATATATTTTAAATAAAATAGTATAAACTTACTTACCGTCCGGTCCGGAGACTCCGTCCCGATTCCAATCCCGCCGTCCTCGTTTTCAAGTCCTGTCCTGCAGCACATCATCAGGAAGGTGGCGTGACAGGCAGCCTCCCTCTCCACGACGCGTTCTTGATTGGTGCGGCCGGCTGCCCCAGGCTACGTCATTTTCTCTCTGTATGCTGCTGCTGCAGCATGCAGAGAGAACAACAGGGAGAGTTACTCGAGGACAGGGGGGAGTGGATTGGGGGAGTGGCTTTCCCACTGTTGTTAATACTGTCTGTTTGGGCGGCCTCAGGCTGCCCAAACAGTCAGTATTAACAACAGTGGGAAAGCCACTCCCCAAGCCACTCCCCCTGCCCTCGAGTAATACCCCCACTGTAAACGAAGGGAGTTCTGCTTTCTCGCCGTGCGAGAAGGCAGAAACAAATGCTAGTTATCATATTATATAACTTATATAATATGATAACTAGCATTTGTTCTGCCTTCTCGCACGGCGAGAAAGCAGGGGGGGCGGCGCCCAAACGCCCCCATGGAAGAACCGCCACTGTTGAGAAATCGTACCAGGACTTGTCATAGCACTCAATTCTTCACACATGCGCTCACCAACTTAACTTTGACGAGCCGCATGCGAGGAAAACTCTGTTACATGGTGGTTGACAGAGTTTTTCCAGAACTTTGCAAACTCCGCTGGCAGAGCAGAGTTGACCACCCACCCCTACTTGCCACCCAGGGACAAATATTGGGGCTTATCTCCGGGGTGTCGATGAACGAGAGGCCACTCTGACAATCTCTTGGAGGACGAGGGCTTTGAGAGAGTTGCACTCGAGAGACACTCTCATGCGCTCACATCTCTCCTCCATTCTTGACGCAGTGACAATGTGTGACCCGACAAATACAATGTCAGCTTCCACAGATCCCTGCCAGTATGTCTAATTTTTAGTACCTCCATTGAAGAAAGTCAAAACATATTAACCACATGGATGCTGCAGATATTCCTCTGCTGTGCTGGACAGCAATAAAAACGGGTGTGGTCATGACGAGCTCAGCTGGTTATGAGCACACGAGAGGTGTACCTCAGGATGAGCTGAGCTCGTCATGAGCATTGAAGGGGCTAATAAACACCTCATTCTCACTGCCTAGTGTTAATGTGAAAGCTAATATAGGGGAGGAGAGAGGAAAGGGGAATCTACACTGCCGGTTAGTATCCTGCTATCAGTCATGCTTCAATCAATCAATCAATCGGGATTTGGAAAGCACAGCAAATCACCGATGAGGGTTTCGAGTCGCTGGGGATGCCGGCTACTTTGTAGGGATTAATCCTTCGAACAGTCAGGTCTTGATTTCTTTCCTGAATTGCTGGGACGTTGCGGCGGTCCTTCGGTGCAGGGGAAGGTTGTTGCTGGCTTTGGTCACCAGATGTAAGAAGGAGTATCCTCCTTTGTAGGCTCAGCAAATTCTGGGGGGGAGAGAGGGCTTTGCTTGTGAGGAAGAGGGAGGGAACCTACAACATAGAGTTCCAAAAAGTTGTCTCATATTAAATGAAACTCGTTTATTTTGTGATTTCAACCATAAGTTTGTTTTTTACAAGGTATTGTACAAGAACTCCAGTCAGCAATTGTGTATTCCAGCAGTACTTGGGTAGAACCTAACCTTTGTGCCACACCTGTTTCACTGACCTTCAAGATAGCCACTCAAGCCCTGCTGTTACCAGACCTGCTAGCTTCAGTTCTACTAGCTCCAGGCCTGTAAGCCTAAATTATGCAGGCTCTAGTCCTGGAAGTGTCACTTCTGCACAATCCAGTCCTGCAATTTCGAGGTCTGCTAGCACTAGGCCCAGACGTGTCAATCTGCATGCTCTAGTTCTGGAAGCGTCAGTTCTGCGCACTCCAGTCCTGCAGTTTCCAGGCCTGCAAGCTTGAGTTCTGCTAGCACCAGGCCTGTAAGCCTAAATTCTGCAAGCTCTAATTCTAGAAGCCTCAGTTCTGCCCACTCTAGTCCTGCAGTTTCCAGGCCTGCAAGCTTGAGTTCTGCTAGCACCAGGTCTGTAAGCCTAAATTCTGCAAGCTCTAATTCTAGAAGCCTCACTTCTGCCCACTCTAGTCCTGCAGTTTCCAGGCCTGCAAGCTTGAGTTCTGCTAGCACCAGGCCTGTAAGCCTAAATTCTGCAAGCTCTAATTCTAGAAGCGTCAGTTCTGCGCACTCTAGTCCTGCAGTTTCCAGGCCTGCAAGCTTGAGTTCTGCTAGCACCAGGCCTGTAAGCCTAAATTCTACAAGCTTTAATTCTAGAAGCCTCAGTTCTGCCCACTCTAGTCCTGCAGTTTCAAGGCCTGCAAGCTTGAGTTCTGCTAGCACCAGGCCTGTAAGCCTAAATTCTGCAAGCTCTAATTCTAGAAGCCTCAGTTCTGCCCACTCCAGTCTTGCAGTTTCCAGGCCTGCAAGCTTGAGTTCTGCTAGCACCAGGCCTGTAAGCCTAAATTCTGCAAACTCTAGTCCTTGAAGCTTCAGGTCTGCACACTCCGCGCCTGCACGCTTCAGTTCTGCAAGGATCAGACCTGTAGGCCACTGTACTTTGATACAAAGTCCCTTCAACTTCAGTTTTCAAGCTCCAGTTCTAAGTGCTTTAATTTATAAAAAATACATAAATGAGCGTAGGTGTTCAAACTATTTCTAAGGAGACCTGCCACCCACATCTATCATTGGCTCGGCCCAGTTCCACCACTGGTGCAGGCTGGTAATTCATATGAACTTCCATATATTATTACTAAAGAAATCATTTGTTTGGTTTGCGATTCACTTAACTGTTGATCTTAGGGCACTACTTACAATCATACACAAAACCATTGGTCCCATGATATGTAGCTTCCTATGAACGGTGAATATTTAATGCTTCGTCTCTGGCACTACTGTCTGCAGTTTGTTATTCCTCCACAAAGCAGTGCAGCAGAAGAACTGAACCCTCTTTTGTTTGCTTGTAATCTGTGACAAACAGGGCTTGTGAGACAATAATTAACAATAAGTGCAGGTGGTGCCCACCGGCAAGCACCAACTCAAATTAACTCCTGCCAGTTCTACAGCTCTTTTTCTGCAAGATTCAGGTCTGAGACTCCAGTCAGCCTCTGTTCAGCAAGCACCGCTGGCCCTATGCACCCCAGTGATCCAAGGAGGAGTTCAGCACAAAGTTATCTGAGAAGTCCAAGGTAATATTGCTGCGCCGTCTGCCTTGAAACCAGGATCCAGAGGTTTTTATACCTTTGGGCTTTTACCTTCCAGTGCTGTTTGGTGCAGATTTACCCCGTGGACCCTTTCAACCTAGGATACTTAAAGGGAAGACTGCGTTGGTCCCTAAAGGAGCCAATCTCACCAGAGGGCTTCAAGATGGAGCAAAGAGATGATTTTAATGCCCAGCACTTCACGCTATATATTCCAAGTTTTGAAACTCAGCGCAACTCTAGTGTTGGGCTGAGTGCTATCCCGGTCACGGGTTCAAGGACGGTCTCCTTCAGCAATGTTGTGACCATTGAGCATTACATCAAATCCATCCCCATGCCGGTTCCAACGCTAGATTACCTGACTTTGCAAGCGGATTAACCAAAATAGATCTGCAGGGCCACTGTGACAGCCGGAAGGGCGAGTACCTTCTTTTTATGTTCATAAACAGTCCATGGTTACATATGGTTTATACCGGGTCAACTACAGCTGCCATCAGTTTAACCTCATATTTGACTATGCTTTAAACCAATTAATTGCATTTTATAACTTCAATCTTTATTTTCTTATTGCTTTTCTCAGTAGCCAACGCGTTTCGTCCTATCGAAGGACTTCTTCAGGGCTCATCAATCCATATGTTTGTCCCACTGAGTGTCCTCTCCTCTTCAAGCCAGGCAATAAAAATCAGGTCCCTCTTCTGGTTCGCTATGCGAATATCATCCTCTATTTATGGACGCACTCGTCTTTGCCTTCCTATGAAATTATGTTCTAGGTAGATGTGCTTCAGCTGTCACAAAAATGCAAGAAAAGCCTTAAACTCCTCAATCTTAAGTCTTCCTCCGCCTAAAGTTTCAAAGCAGGCAGGTACTAAAAGGACGATTCTTTAGACAGTATACGGTCAGTGTAGACGTATTCCTAAACAGATGTCACCCGTACGTGATCCTTGTCTCGCGACTGCACACTGCCGGACCGCACTTATTCCAGCAGTGGCGGTCGATGGGGAGTGGTTTGGCAGTAAGGTGGGTGTATTGTAAGTGAAGCATATACATCTAGTGGAAAAACTGCACAATAAAAAACCCAAAGAATCTGGAATGAATCCTGGCTTACTCACTTTACCAAATTGTGTGATCCTGGGCAATTGTTTATTTCACATTCTATCCTTTTTCTTCATTATCATATATAAGAGGACTTTGAAATACGTGACTTCAGGATGCCTTCTGTACAAAACCTTCTCATGTGTTTGATTTATTAAAGTACAATGTTGTCATGTAAGGTCAGGCCACCCAAGAGTGCACATAGCAACTGACTTGCCTATTACTTCACTATCAGCATTGTTGTCAGGGTGGACAAGATTAATGTTTCTTAATTCATGTTTGAAAACTATCACTTTGAAAAAAGATTTGCAATGTATGGATACAATCTGATGCACTAAAGTGAAACGGTGCTGCATGTTAATGAAATACAATTTTGAAGAGACATATTTTTACATTTTTGCTGCTAGATCACTTAAAGGCGTTCTGAAAATGAATGTCTCCCTAATCACTTCATTTCTTTAACATCAATTAACCTTTACAGGAATACCTGTCTGTTTATTTAACATTTTTGGAAGCTTTAGTGCCGAGTCGAATAAAGAGCATCCCAATGATGCAGTTGACCAGGGGGCCAAATGTAAAGGTTGGCAGGGCAACCTGTGCCCCTGGGCCATACTTTGAGTATCAATGTTCTAGACTTATCAAGCCAAGCAGGGACACGCAGGGTAACCTTGTGTGATTTGACAAATAAACCCCATTTAGGTTCAGAGTCAAGCTTGAGCTCCCTTGTGTGGCGCAAGTGTGAGACAAAACCTTCATACATGTGCCCCTGTGCGTGCAAGTATTCTAGTGTCAGGCTGACACAAAACCATGGAGAGGGCTAAAATGTCTACTTCTACAACAGGCAGAAGAGCCGTGAGCCAGCCGGCTTACACCCCTCCCTACAGGACTGCAGAGCAGGGCCCAATAAGCCATTTCGGGCAAAGGGCGTTTTCCCGGTGGGCCGGATGAGTGGGGCTAGTTTTGTTACTGGGGGCCAGTTTTGCATCAGTTCTGCAATATAGCCCCCTGTAAAAGAAGCAGCAGCAGTGCTACTCAACAGCACCCATCAGCGCCCCCCCCCCCCCTCCTCCCCCTGGCTGGTCTGACTTAATTGCCAGGGCTGGTTTGCGTTTCCAGTCCGGCCCTGCTGCAGAACACACTTCAGTGCGTCTATAAAGTGCTGAGAAAACTGGCTGCAAACATTTAATCATTGTGTGTCTTGCTCAAGCACACTCATCATCTAAGTTTGTTTAAATTGGTTCTCGGTCCAGGATCTGTTACTAAAGTGCTGTTCTGGATCTATGTTGCCAAGATATTTATGCTCCTTAATTATTTAAGGTCAAGCAGGTTTACCTGTGCCAAGATTACAACAGAAAGAGGCCAGAGCAAAAACATACTGCTGGAGCTCAAAGATCTTGAAAGGGTGTCTGGCTTGATGCCCTGAAAAGAACACCAGGGAAGCTGAAAATGTAGACAAATTGGTGAACTAAAGCTCCTTAGAGCAAGGCCTTCCTTCTTGTTTACAGTGAGAGGAGAATCTGCTTCACCCAGATGCAGCTGGAATGAGCCACATCTGCCAGGGACAGGGACCACTCCCCTGATATTTCACATGAGTATCTGTAGCTTAATAGTCATTTAAGCCGGCACTGCCAAACCAATGCTAATGCGAGGAGGGGCTCATCGCCGCCGCCCTCGAGAGCCCCATCACACTCCCCTCCCCACCACCAAGGCAGACATCATTCTCTGAGGGAACCACATACACCACCTGGAGGCAGGGTGTGAGAGACATGTTCAGTGTGTTCAGAGATACAAACTGATGACAGCTCTGAGTGAGGGACACCAGGGATGAAGAGTCAGTCTGAGGCTTCCGGAGGAAGCCTGGCAGAAGCAGTTGCATCAACAAAATGACTTCCATTAGAAACCAGAGTGGACCAGCCTAGAAGCAGCATTCCTGGCCTCTAATGATCGGTGTTTTAGTAACTGGTGATGTAACCAAAATATTCTTGATTCTTCAGAAAGCTGCTGTATTTAATGGTTCTAGGACTTATCGCCATGGGGATCCCAAAGGGGCGCAGCCCATGAGACCCATGGTGCATGGAGTCTCCACCCATCCAGGGTCCCCAGCTATTTGTGAGATATGGGAGACCCAGTGGCCCCTAATATTGCGGGGGAGGCCATCATTTTGCATTACGCCACTGAGATCTCACCAACGTATACAGTACGCCGCTGAGTGACTCGTGGAGCAATCTCCATCGCTCCCATCTTTTAAATTCTCCACCTCAGGCTCTGTTTTATAGGAACGAGTGGTACCTGACGGAGGCAGGTTTAATGGGTCAGGCCGCACTGTCATTACTGCTTGCCCAACTCAAAAGATCTTCATTAAAGCCAGACCTAAAAGTGGAAAATGATAACAACGTACAGCGGTGCCACAGGAGCCAGTCATGGGTCCTGTGGCACTTCTTTAAGTTGTTGTTATTTTCCGCTTTTTGGTCTGGCATTGTTTCCGGTCCAGGGAAGGCATGGCTTGGCAGTTCGGGCTGGACTGTTCCCATGAGGCACAGGGTCAGACTGATTTGCATATGGCCATGTCTGAACTGGGGTGGCAGACTGGGCTAAAGAGCGGTGATGGATTAAACCCAGATCTGTTGACTGAGTGTGAGTGAGTGGCTTTCCCGGTGCACGCACACCGATGGCATATCCACATGGCATCATCCACCGGCGGCTATTGAACGGTTAGAGCACATCACCGCTCACCTGATGCGCACCAAGCTCTTAACAGCTCTTGTTCTCCCTGCAACCTCCAAAAGATGCACCAGACAGTGGGCCTGTTGATCTGGAAAACCTTTTCTGCAGGCAGAGGTGGCCAAAAACTTTAGCTGAATTTCAAAACCTGAAAACAAGCCTACATTTTAAACTATTTGATTGGGTTAAGGCATCTGCTGGAAAGGTGCCAGTAAATATCAGGGAATAATAATAACGGTGAGATAACTCTGGTAGTTAATGCACTGGCTGGGGAGATCTGTGTTTTATGAAGTCCCAGATTTGTATCACAAGTGTATAAGGTTAATGTGTCTCCTGCAAAGCACATCACGTAACATGCAGGTGACAGATTTTTATTTTATGTAGAAATTAAAGTGGGTTTCTGCTTTTAACACAGAGATCCTTTTGCTTCCTGCAGTTCATAAATTGTAATCCTTGTAATATAGCACAGAGAGCTGTGAAGGGCATGTGACTCCTACACCTTGTAACACTGTCTCATGTAACTCATCTTGTACATTGATTTACACATGTACATGATTTATTGTCACTGTATAATGTGTATGTTACTTAAAGATCTAAGCCACCCTGCATTGGGTTGGGTAGTGCTATCAAACAAATATAATAGTGCTATTGAAACTGTTATTTGTGTAAATAGTGGGACAGACCAACACATCTGATGTTCTTACAGTGCATGCATCTCTTATATAAAAGGACTGAACAAAGGCAAAAGCATGCATCTCCTAAGTACCTGTGAAGAGATAACAAGCTGCGTGCCTTTGTTTCCCCTCTGTGGCATTTACATTTAAGTGTGAGGTTCCAGGTCCCCTCCAGTTAGTATATTCAAACAAAAGGAGGCCTGATGGCCCCTTAACTTCGGCCCAGCTGGAGGCGAACAAAAAGCTCCCTTGCTGTCTGCACGTTGCTGCTGGGAATTGAAAGCAGACAACCTACAGGCGCTGCTAAACATGTCCCGGTATCTTACACAGGACAAGTTCAGCATATTTCAATGTGGTCCAACTTCTTGGCAGGTGTGGGACTGCGCCCACCCTGTGAAAATAGTGGGTGGAAGATGTGTACCTGCATGTACCACTCGACTTGTGCCCTGCAACCAAGGATCACAGAAGAGAGCAGCGGCGGAAGTAACACATAGGCACAGACAATCATAAATACACACACACAAATAAAAGTGTCCCCCATTAACAAATCAGATGGCTAAAAAAGTGGTCCTCCTTTGCAAATCAGGGTAGTTTTCATCTTGTGTGTTTGGCAATTCTTATTTTAGTATCTCCGATGTACGTAAAGATTCGGTAAAAATTACCGAATCGGTAATATTCGGTAAAAATAGGGAATCGGAAGGTTTTGGTAAAAAAAAAATACCGAAACCCCAATACCGATTCGTAAATACCGAATCCAATACCAAATCGGTAAATACCAATTTGGTAATTCAAAAATTCGGAATTTGTTGAATCAGTCAATCCTGTGCATCCCAATTACCTCCCAAACAGGAAGTGGCCACACCCAGGCAGCTGCACTGGACCTGGAGCTGACTGTGAGGCAGGTAGCTGAGCAGAGGAGCCAGAAGCAACACAGCCTTTCGTTGCCAAGAAAAACAAATTTGCACAATGGCAAACCAGGAAAGAGAGAAGGATGGAGGTGAAAGAAAAAGAAAACAGAAGTTCAGTGAAAAGGAGCTGGAGGTCCTCATAGAAGAAGTCACCAAGGACCATGAGAAGCAGTTTGGCAAGCAGTCCCTCCATGTGCCAGAATCGCAGAAGCGACAGATCTGGCTTGCGATTCAAAGCTCCATTGAGGTCATAAAGAAAAGGTGGTATGACCGGAGGAAGACTGCGAAGATGAGGATGGCGGAGAGGCAGAGGCAGGCTACCAAAACTGGTGGAGGGAGGAGCAGAGCATCTGCAGCAACAGTCCTGGAGCTCATGGTGGAGTCCACCCTCCAGCCGGAGAGTGTGAGTGGGATCGGCGATGCAGACAGCTCTACCAGCAAACAAGGTGAGATACAGCATGCTGTGCACCCCCCTCCCCAACCCCACTCCCCAGAGAGGCATAGGTACTCCCACTCCAGTCCACGTTTCACTCATAAGCTGCAATGCATTATGGGAGATGTAGTCATAAGTAACACAGTCAGTCTAGCAAATCCAAAGGGATGTGACAGCAATCAGCAAGCAGAGGACAGTCAGTGTGATTGGCACCCATAATGTTTAATGCAATGCAAATGCTGCCAGATAAGTGAGTATATCTACATTCTGTCTTTACAGGCGAGACATCTCGCAGTGCAGCAGAGGTGAGCAGAGCAAAGGCACCCAGGCCAGAGGGGGACAACAGAAGGAGGAGCAGTCGCCTGCAGGGCACACAACCCCACCACCACCAGCACCACCAAGGTCTCCATCCCCACCATCACCACAGCGCCAGACAACGCCGCCATCAGCAACATCACCAACAACACCCTCACCACTGCCACATTCAACACCACTACCACAGTCAGGCAGGAGGCATGCCGTGGCCACCCTCCAGCAGATGGAGGTGTTGGAGGAAGAGAGCGCAGGGGCCAGTCCACAGTGGCTGGGGATGGCAACAGGGAAAGATCCGAGTCCCCATCAGAGCGCCACCACACATCCTCAAGGCGCCGCAGGGCAAGGGCAGCCAGTCCTCCAACCCCAGGCCAAGGTGACAGTGTGTTCGCTGGGCTGGAAGGCAACATGCTGAAGGTCCAGTGCCTGCAATGGAGAGCAATGCGGTCAGTGCAGCTGCAGATGTCACACATGAATGCGCACATGCATCGCATCGAAAAGGGGATCAGTGCGATTAATAACACCATGTCTGAGGGCATGAGTGATGTGGCGTCGGCTGTGAGGCAGCTCTGCAGCAAGTTTGAGGAGGACCGCCTGTCTAGGCGCAGGGAGAGGCAGAGACTTGATGCATACACCAAGGCGGTGAACAGGCTGTCCACTGCTACCCCCCTCATGTGCAGGCACTCTACTGCCATGCTGGAGGAGATGACACATTGTAGTAGGGATGTGGCTAGGGGGGTGGTCACAATGACCTCAGCACTTGAACTGCTGCAAACTGAGAAGGTGGCCACCACAGCAGAAGTGGGGGACAGTGAGGAGGCTACTAGCCGTAGCAGCATTACACCCTCTCCCACCGAGACCAGGAGGCACAGCGAACGCCACAGCGCTGCCCAGGAATATACTGGCTGTGCAGACAGTGTGGCCAAGGAACGTGGCAGTGCAGCGCGTGGGCGCAAAAAATAGAGCCAGCCATGGTTGTACATTGATGGGTGATGTAACCCATGGGTGTTTGTAGACTGATTCAGATCTTGGTGGTGTGCACTGGTCATTAAACACCATCATGCAAATACAGTAACTGTCTCTGTCTCCTTACTCACTCGGAAATAGTTGCGTGTTATCTCAGCCCGTCTGTGTCTCCCATCCGGTGCTGCTGCCACACCAGCTGTGCAGGGTTCTGGCAGTGGATTGTCCTCGCCCTCATCCTCAGAGTCAGTTAGTTCCACTGCTGTTCCTTTCTTTGTGGCAAGGTTATGTAGCATTGCACATGTTGCTATTATTTTGCAGCAGATGATGGGGACGGTACTGACGTGCACGTCCACTTTTGTGGAGGCAACAGAACCTGTGTTATAGCAGTCCAAAGGTGCGCTCCACAACATTGCACGTGCTTTTATGTGCCACATTGTATCTCCTCTCCCTTGGGGTGAATGGGTTGAGGTATGGTGTTAGTATGAATGACCGGAGGGCATATGCGCTGTCACCTAAATGGGAAAGAAAGTGCCATTATTTTGGGTCACCAATACGTTAATCCAAGGTATACATCAGGGTGTGTCACATTGATTTACCTAGTAGGTATCCTTCTCCGAATTCCCCAGACGTGTATAGATCCCACTGTTCCTGAATATGTAGGAGTCGTGGGCAATGTTCCCTCTAATTATTTTCCTCTGTGTGCGGCAGAGTAAAGTCTCTGTGCGCTGCAGCGAAGGCTATGCGCGCCATAAACCTGACCATGCGTGTAGACCAGGGCTTTGAGTGGGATGAAAAAACTATGGGGTCTTTCAAAGGGGCGTAACCAATGCAATTAAGGGCTTAGCTTAAAAGCAATTTGGCTAAAAATATGTGCATCGCATAGTGTACCACCGGACTGATATTATGTCGGGTCTGTCCGTATCACTGCATTCGAATGGACAGCGCGACAACGCCTTAGTAAACTTTGCTCGCGAGATCCGCCTGTGTATAGTATGCATCATCCTGCAGTTTAGTTATTTTGGGTTAGTTAATAAAAATAAAACATAATTTTGAATATTTTACGAGAGAGAAAGAGAGAGGCATATGTGGGATAATGGCTTGCTGTGTGTTGAACTCAATCACAGACCGAGCACTGATCTTGCCACTGTAAACACGACTGCACTGTGTATTGTTTTATTTCCCAGCATTGGTAGCTTCCCTGGTGCCTCTTGCTTCAGGGTTTCAAAGCATCCCCCCCCTGCCTTGCAACAATCTAATTTGGGTCTCATAGTGACAAGGCATGGTTTCAAGTCTCACTGTATGGGAGGAAAACAAAAAAGAGCACGTTTCTCTTGCTGTGTTCGTGCCACCTAACGCTGACGGTGAGGTGTAGAGCTTTTTTTTTCAGGGAAATGATACAAAAATATCTTCTATAGAAATGATGTGTCCTTGGGCGTTCTGATCTCATGTAGGGGCTCCAGGAAAGCCTGCCAGAGGGCTTTGGAATGCAGATTATGACCAGTGCATGTGCGCCAGGAGCGTGCTCACCATTTGCTCCCCCGCCCCCCCATCATACTTGAAAGGAAGCCGCTCACACACCACCATTTGTCTGAGCCTCGGCATCAGACTTCAAAGGAAGCCGCTCCCCCGCCCCTCTCCCCCCATCAGACTTCAAAGGCATGCGCTCCCGAACTTGCTGGCCTCGCTCTCGTGAGCTTTTATTTACTTGTTTTCATGGTCTGTTCTTCATCCAGCTCTCTCTCTCCTTACCTCTGTTTCTTCCCCTCTCTCTCGCTTTCAACCTTGTTGTTTCATATTGATTTTGCCCTGGCTCTTCTCTTCCACACAGGCTCACTTCTGTTGCTCGCTGCCTTTGCTCCTATGAATTTTGGCCTTTCCACAACCTCCTCCCTCACTGATTTTGGATCTCGGCCCCCTCCTCCTCTTTCCTCTCTCCCTCGCCTCTCTCCCGCGCTTACTGTTCCTGTCTCCTATTCATTCATCTTTCTTATCCAATTTACCACCCTCCCTTCATCTCGCAGACATACTTCCATTCTTGGCTAAGAAAATCATTGCAGTATTGATCTGTGCCTAGTCGTCTCTCTTCATAACACATCCCATGCTTTGTTAATCAATGTTATATACATAACAAGGGTTTTGTTTACAGGTCTATTAAGAGGATACTTCACTCGGGGACACCACCACATCACTCGGGGACACCACCACATCACTCGGGGGCACCACCACATCACTCGGGGGCACCATCATATCACTCGGAGGAACCATCATATCACTCGGGGGCACCACCACATCACTCGGGGGCACCACCACATCACTCGGGGGCACCACCACATCACTCGGGGGCACCACCACATCACTCGGGGGCACCACCACATCACTCAGGGGCAACGCCACATCACTCAGGGGCACCGCCACATCACTCAGGGGCACCATTCACTGACACCACCACATCACTCGGGGACACCACCACATCACTCGGGGACACCACCACATCACTCAACCCAACCACATCATCACTCAGCACCACAACAGCACTGTCCTTGCTTGCTAGCAACAAGCATTGCCATAGCCAATAGGACTCACATTAGGAAAGTGTAAGCTATTGGCTTTGTGAATAACAATGCTATTAATTTATATATTTTCAAAGCCAACACATATTTAAAAAAATTGTCATTTACAATACCAATAGCTCACACTTTCCTAATTCGAGACCTATTGCATTGCCATTGCTTGTTTTTCAGGAAGTGGGGGACACACCTTGAATTTTTACTGGAGGAATTATTTTCCCATTCAGCGTAAACCCTGTTCGGTACACTTTCACGCCGTTCAGGATTGCCAGTAGTGCCATGAAGCTGCAGACATGTTCAAAATTTCGGTGCAGATAATAAATTGTGGGGTCATGGTGGCGAGAGCTGCTGATTGAAAATGTATGTGGGTGATTGATCTACTCAATAGCTATTACGAACTTCAAACACTTACACAACTTTACACAACAGAGTTGTTCCTAATCTTTTTCTCTCTTCACGCTGTTTAAGCAGAAGTTTTGGTGAAAAACTCTAGTCCGGCTGGTGAGGTATCTTATAGAAACATGGGCAGAAATAGTTTTGGCTCAAGTAGTTAAATTGTTGCTTTTATGGAGGTGAGATAAGAAGGCAGGTGGATGGATGTAGCCTGTCAAGCTGAATACAGTTTGCCACAGGTTGTCCTCACTGTGTGAAAAACAAAAAGGAGTCTGCTTCTTTCGTTAGGTTTTGACTGAAACTGCCTCTATTTATTACAAATAGACACCTTTTTAAAACATCTAGGAATATGTTTCGTACTTGCTTATACATCACTACTTCACTGTAAAATTAATAAAGTCATATTTTGCATCCAAACCGCTCGCATTAGTTGCAGCGCTCTTGCTCCTCGACCTGCCTGTCAACAATTAGACTTTAGAGACAAACGTTCTTCTTAAATTATGGTCTCTTTGACTGCGCTCTAGACTGTGAAGTAGGTGTACTCTAGTATGAATAGACCTCAAAAACTCGCAATGTACAAAAACGAAAAGAGAAAGGTGACTTAATGGGGCAGTGGCAAAAACAGTGTGATTACATCAGTGGAGAAAACCAATACCTCGAAATCACTGTTACAGGTCGTCTTCACTGTATCGTGTGTGTAAAATTAGCTAAGTAATGTAGATACTCCTTTAATGCAGTGTAATCTAGTGCTATTGCACTTACAGTAGAGCAAGACACATGAGTGCCCTACCGAAAGAGACACAGGATGTACACTACAGGGAAAGACACAGATGAGCACTACAGCAAGACATTTTACATTTACATTTTTACTTCTATCACGGAGCAAATTAAAGTTTTTACCTAGATGCTGTCTTTTGTTCGAGCACGGCTAGGGGCTGATTGTGACTCGCCCAGTCCATTTGCATAGATTGATTGATTTATAGTCCACTATAAAAAGAACGCACAATTCAGCAAGCAGTGCTTATTTTGCACACAAAAAAGTACCAGGGCCATCGTCAGGAGGCAACTGAATGCTTGCAACACCTATAGAACACCCCCCGCCAGCCCTGCCAATTACCGTTTTTATTACCTTGATGCTCACTTTTGTTCGAGCGCGGCTGGGGGCTGATTGTGACTGAGTGGCCAGTGTGAAAATATTTATGTTAATTGCAGCGCATGACCGTGCTGCAATTAACACATATTTCCACAAAGGCCCATAAACAGCCTGCAGCCGTTTCCTATTGGAGAACAGATGTAGCAAGAGCCACTTACTATTGAAGTCGTCCCCAAAATCAGGAAAGTAGCATTTTTCGCGCCACTCGCCATTAAAAACCGGAGGCGCGAACACTCTCCTGTGATGTGTGCGCGCTTCAATAGGGACACTGCGCGCTCGGTGGTCACTAAGTGGGCGGCCGCTCACGCGCGCGCGTTAGAGGGAACACTGGTCGTGGGTATTCCCTTGGGAATTTGGCCACAATTTAGTAATCATGAAGTTTGTATCACATATCACCTGCAAGTTGATTGAGTGAGTTGATTTGCGGTTGCGGTATATGTATTCTGTAGCTGCAGGTGGGCAGATTGGTATGTGGGTCCCATCGATGCAGCCTATTACATGTGGTAACTGTGCCTTTTGGTAGAAATCCAGCTTGGTCTGCTGCAGCTCCGCCTGTGTGCTGGGGAAGCGTAAGTAGTGATTCATTCTCTGCATCATGGCGTCCAGAAAGGAGTTGAAAAACTGGGACAGGCAGCTCTGTGACACACCAACTGCTGCGGCTATCACACTCTGGTAACTTCCTGATGCCAGGAGGTGCAGGCAACAGAGTACCTGTACATGGGTGGGTATTGCGTGAGCCCTTGGTGTCTGATGCTCCAGGTATGGTTGCAGGTCCCGTATCAGGTCAAGGATGGTGTGTGGGTGTAGCCTGTACCTGTCATGGATTTCTGACTCAGTCATTTGAAACAGTGTGACACCCAGTCTGTACACACGCTCTTCCTGTCTCCAAATCCTTTGTCCTGCTGCTCGCAAACGTAGCCGCCTTGCTATGACGTAGAGGGCCGCCATTGTGTTGACACTGTTGCATTTTGGGGCTGTTTTTATGCACTGCACCTGATTACCACCTGCTCTGGGTCAATGGTAATTACTGATTCTTTAATACCGAATTTGGACAAATTCGGTATTACCGGATTTTGCTACATCATATTGCCGAATTTTTCCCGATTCGGTATTTACCGATTCGGTATTTTGAGGTTTCGGTGTTGACCGATCGGTAAATAAGGAATCGGCAACTCTTCCTTTAATTTACCGATTCGGTATTACCGATGGCATTCGGTAATACCTACATCGCACAGGGCTAAATACCGGTCGGTAACGCTGAAATTTACCGAATTTCGGCTTTACCGACCGGTATTTAGCCACCTACATCTAGCCCTTAGTATATATATACTTTTAGTAAAATTATGTCAGAAATGTTCTGCGCTGGGATGGTGCAGTGAGCTAAAAAACGGTGATGGATCAAGCCCTGATCTTTGGACTGGGTAGGAGTGTTCTGCTTAATTCAGATACTCTGTCCATCACCACCCCCTTTTCTGAATCGTTTTGTCCACCATAAGCGTGGAAGGGTATACTCAGATGTGAGTCCCTTGCTCACTGCACCATCAGGATTCAAGCAAGCCGGGCCGAAGACGGCTGAAATGCCAGAAACCGGTCCCCGGAAGCTTGTTTCCTTCCCAGTATAAGAATTGGCTTGGTAGTTTGGTCTGCCCTGTTCCCATGATGCACTGGGCCAGGGACAGGCTAATTTGCATGTAGCCAGGTTCTGAGCTGGGATGGTGCAGTGAGCTAAAAAACGGTGATGGATCAAGCCTTGATCTTTGGACTGGGTAGGAGTGTTCTGCTTAATTCATATACTCTGTCCATCACGACCCCCTTTTCTGAATCGTTTTGTCCACCATAAGCGTGGAAGGGTATACTCAGATGTGAGTCCCTTGCTCACTGCACCATCAGGATTCAAGCAAGCCGGGCCGAAGACGGCTGAAATGTCAGAAACCGGTCCCCGGAAGCTTGTTTCCTTCCCAGTATAAGAATTGGCTTGGTAGTTTGGTCTGCCCTGTTCCCATGATGCACTGGGCCAGGGACAGACTAATTTGCATGTAGCCAGGTTCTGAGCTGGGATGGTGCAGTGAGCTAAAAAACGGTGATGGATCAAGCCCTGATCTTTGGACTGGGTAGGAGTGTTCTGCTTAATTCAGATACTCTGTCCATCACCACCCCCTTTTCTGAATCGTTTTGTCCACCATAAGCGTGGAAGGGTATACTCAGATGTGAGTCCCTTGCTCACTGCACCATCAGGATTCAAGCAAGCCGGGCCGAAGACGGCTGAAATGCCAGAAACCGGTCCCCGGAAGCTTGTTTCCTTCCCAGTATAAGAATTGGCTTGGTAGTTTGGTCTGCCCTGTTCCCATGATGCACTTGGCCAGGGACAGACTAATTTGCATGTAGCCAGGTTCTGAGCTGGGATGGTGCAGTGAGCTAAAGAACGGTGATGGATCAAGCCCTGATCTTTGGACTGGGTCGGAGTGTTCTGCTTAATTCAGATACTCTGTCCATCACCACCCCCTTTTCTGAATCGTTTTGTCCACCATAAGCGTGGAAGGGTATACTCAGATGTGAGTCCCTTGCTCACTGCACCATCAGGATTCAAGCAAGCCGGGCCGAAGACGGCTGAAATGCCAGAAACCGGTCCCCGGAAGCTTGTTTCCTTCCCAGTATAAGAATTGGCTTGGTAGTTTGGTCTGCCCTGTTCCCATGATGCACTGGGCCAGGGACAGACTAATTTGCATGTAGCCAGGTTCCGAGCTGGGATGGTGCAGTGAGCTAAAAAACGGTGATGGATCAAGCCCTGATCTTTGGACTGGGTAGGAGTGTTCTGCTTAATTCAGATACTCTGTCCATCACCGCCCCCTTTTCTGAATCGTTTTGTCCGCCATAAGCGTGGAAGGGTATACTCAGATGTGAGTCCCTTGCTCACTGCACCATCAGGATTCAAGCAAGCCGGCCGAAGACGGCTGAAATGCCAGAAACCGGTCCCCGGAAACTTGTTTCCTTCCCAGTATAAGAATTGGCTTGGTAGTTTGGTCTGCCCTGTTCCCATGATGCACTGGGCCAGGGACAGACTAATTTGCATGTAGCCAGGTTCTGAGCTGGGATGGTGCAGTGAGCTAAAAAACGGTGATGGATCAAGCCTTGATCTTTGGACTGGGTAGGAGTGTTCTGCTTAATTCATATACTCTGTCCATCACGACCCCCTTTTCTAAATCGTTTTGTCCACCATAAGCGTGGAAGGGTATACTCAGATGTGAGTCCCTGGCTCACTGCACCATCAGGATTCAAGCAAGCCGGGCCGAAGACGGCTGAAATGTCAGAAACCGGTCCCCGGAAGCTTGTTTCCTTCCCAGTATAAGAATTGGCTTGGTAGTTTGGTCTGCCCTGTTCCCATGATGGACTGGGCCAGGGACAGACTAATTTGCATGTAGCCAGGTTCTGAGCTGGGATGGTGCAGTGAGCTAAAAAACGGTGATGGATCAAGCCTTGATCTTTGGACTGGGTAGGAGTGTTCTGCTTAATTCATATACTCTGTCCATCACGACCCCCTTTTCTGAATCGCTTTGTCCACCATAAGCGTGGAAGGGTATACTCAGATGTGAGGCCCTTGCTCACTGCACCATCAGGATTCAAGCAAGCCGGGCCGAAGACGGCTGAAATGTCAGAAACCGGTCCCCGGAAGCTTGTTTCCATCCCAGTATAAGAATTGGCTTGGTAGTTTGGTCTGCCCTGTTCCCATGATGCACTGGGCCAGGGACAGACTAATTTGCATGTAGCCAGGTTCTGAGCTGGGATGGGGCAGTGAGCTAAAAAACGGTGATGGATCAAGCCCTGATCTTTGGACTGGGTAGGAGTGTTCTGCTTAATTCAGATACTCTGTCCATCACCGCCCCCTTTTCTGAATCGCTTTGTCCACCATAAGCGTGGAAGGGTATACTCAGATGTGAGTCCCTTGCTCACTGCACCATCAGGATTCAAGCAAGCCGGCCGAAGACGGCTGAAATGCCAGAAACCGGTCCCCGGAAACTTGTTTCCTTCCCAGTATAAGAATTGGCTTGGTAGTTTGGTCTGCCCTGTTCCCATGATGCACTGGGCCAGGGACAGACTAATTTGCATGTAGCCAGGTTCTGAGCTGGGATGGTGCAGTGAGCTAAAAAACGGTGATGGATCAAGCCTTGATCTTTGGACTGGGTAGGAGTGTTCTGCTTAATTCATATACTCTGCCCATCACGACCCCCTTTTCTGAATCGTTTTGTCCACCATAAGCGTGGAAGGGTATACTCAGATGTGAGTCCCTGGCTCACTGCACCATCAGGATTCAAGCAAGCCGGGCCGAAGACGGCTGAAATGTCAGAAACCGGTCCCCGGAAGCTTGTTTCCTTCCCAGTATAAGAATTGGCTTGGTAGTTTGGTCTGCCCTGTTCCCATGATGCACTGGGCCAGGGACAGACTAATTTGCATGTAGCCAGGTTCTGAGCTGGGATGGTGCAGTGAGCTAAAAAACGGTGATGGATCAAGCCTTGATCTTTGGACTGGGTAGGAGTGTTCTGCTTAATTCATATACTCTGTCCATCACGACCCCCTTTTCTGAATCGCTTTGTCCACCATAAGCGTGGAAGGGTATACTCAGATGTGAGGCCCTTGCTCACTGCACCATCAAGATTCAAGCAAGCCGGGCCGAAGACGGCTGAAATGTCAGAAACCGGTCCCCGGAAGCTTGTTTCCATCCCAGTATAAGAATTGGCTTGGTAGTTTGGTCTGCCCTGTTCCCATGATGCACTGGGCCAGGGACAGACTAATTTGCATGTAGCCAGGTTCTGAGCTGGGATGGGGCAGTGAGCTAAAAAACGGTGATGGATCAAGCCCTGATCTTTGGACTGGGTAGGAGTGTTCTGCTTAATTCAGATACTCTGTCCATCACCACCCCCTTTTCTGAATAGAAATGTAGTCAAGCTCATTGATTTTAGGTAGTGGGTGACAGTCCACAAACTATTCTCCCACAATCAAACACTGTGTTCATTGATTTGTAGAAAAATAACTCAAACTTGTTTTTATAAACTCACCCTCTTTTAAAAACTACCTTAGATAGTCCCTTATCAAGGCTACATCCCTCATATTCCATTGGACCGCCCATGCCTGTGAGGCATCAGTCATATAAATTAAGTCTCAGGTGGGAGAGGGGGGAGGCTGAACAAGGCAACTACTAAGAAGCTATGCCGATGACAAGGTCACATTCCATTTGGGCCAGTCACTGACGGCTGAACCACATCAGCAACTCTGCTTCAAAATAGTCTTATAGCTGTCTCTTAATGCCCACAAAAGACATTTCTTCTCTTTTCATGTTACTGGTCAACCTTTCCATAGAGAATATGTCCCTCATTCTAGACATCCAGTACACATTACAAAAATATTATTATACATTGACCATGCTGTTTCTTCCTTTCCTACTAATCCATATCCATAAAGAAATTCAGTTCACCTTGTGCTTCCAAGACACAAAGAAACTTAAAGCTAGTGGTTTCTTACTTTTAAAAACTTTAATTAATTGCGATGTTTTCAAACCACTTCGCTTTATTAGTTTTTTATAGGGCTACTCCCTACTGTAGTCCTCATTTCAGTTAAAAAATATGCATATGGATTAGAAAGGGGTATTTGTAAAACTGGCACCAAAAGGGTTTGTCCCATAAGCCAGTATCAGCAGCCAAGCAGAATTTTTTTTTAGGCACAACTTCTTTCAGCAATATGAAAGCAGGACCCACCTGGGGAGCTGAACAAAAGAGCCACCACAACATCAAACTATGGCCCCAGGTGCCGGTGACGGTTGGTTTTACAGGAACAGAGCAGTTTTCAGTGGCATGAGGAGACGTCTCATCTGCAAACAGGTATCTCCGCCCCATTCACATATTGGACCATATTAAAAAAAAGTACATTTACTCATGTCGAATTACTCACTTGTAATTATTACTTTTGCATTTAGGTGTAAATTTACACTTTTGTGCTATTCACCATTTTCAAGGGTAGATTTACACCTGCGTTTAGACTTACATATCTCCAGCGCATGAAACCAGGGTTTGGAGTCATCTAAGGGGCTTATTAAGAGTCTGGTGGTCCATGGACCGCCAGACTCGCAAAGGCCGTCTTCCAACCGCCCTATTAGGGCCAGGGCTGCGGGTCACCCTGAGACCAGCACAACCGCCAGGGATCAGAGATCCCTGGTGGTGGTGGTGCAGTGGTCTTGAGGCCGCAATATGCTGCAGCCCCACCAAGCATATTACGAGTTTCCTAATCACTGCAATTTTCATGGCGGTGCAACCACCATGGAAAGTGTGGCAGTGAAGAAACAAAGGAAGCCCTAAAGGGTCCCCTGGTGCCTCACGCCATGTGGATGCACACAGGGCAGCACACCAATACCTGCATGGCATGGACTGCAGCAGTCCATGCCATTGCAGGTACTGCCTTTGACGTTCCCATTGCGGTGCCTATTTCCCATGCACCGCCCTGGGAATGCCAAAGAACCGCTCACCAGAAAGGAGAAAACTCCTGATCTGGTGGGGGGTTCCTACAAGGGTTTGGCGGTGCAGCAGTGGGGCAGTCCCGCTCCTCCACCACCAAACTCATAATAAGGCCTTAAGAGTAAATTTTCAAGTGTAAATTCACTACTAGTAAAGTTTCACATTTACGTGAATATCACCACTAATGTGGTTAAAAACCCCCAATGGCAAATATTATACATTTGATATACATTATAACTATAAAATAATTAAAAAAACTTTATTTATTAACTGAGAACTAATAAAATAAAAAGCAAAAGTAGACTAACTAATGAAATGTTTATTAATTATTTAATTAGTTTAGATATAGGTATTTCGTTTTAAATAATATTTTTTACATATAAATAACAATATTTCCACACAGCGTAACAACATTTTTATATATGTATCAAATTTTTTTGAAAGTTAACTGTTAAATTAATTAAGATTAGTTTCATTTTTTGAACAAACTTTCAAAGGTTTAACTTTATTCTAAACAAAGTTTAATATTTACTTTTAAAATAATAAAACATTGTTTGATAATTATATATTTGTTATAACATTAAACAATATGTTTACCTATAATACTGAATTAGATGGATTAACCAATACTTTGGGCCCAGAGCTGCTTCTATCCACTCTACTAGCAACCCACCTGTTCCCTACATTAAATCTATAAACATGATTTTTGGGGAACAACTATTTCATGCATTAAATATTCAAAGCATTAAATACTTCTTTTCCATTCCTTATCTCATTAAATTGCATTAATCTCTCCCACAAGAATCAATATGTACGTTTGAGCTTGAATTAATCTTTTCTTGTCAGTTCTTACGAGACAAGTAAAGACATTTTTTATTTATTTATTTATTTATTTAGTGTTTTCTATAGCGCGAACATGACCCAGTGTAGGGTGTCAGAACGCTTTACAGTAGAGTTTCATCAGTTGTTTATGTTACATACTTCAGTTTAGCATATAGATGTATATACATTCAATAATACAGTTGTCAGGCACAGTTAAATTACACAAGCATCTTTGTTCATGATCCAGTGTGGAGTGACATAGCTTTTTAAACTAATGCTAAAATTACAATAAAATTCTGAACTCAAAATCTCTTCAGAAATGTTTATAATATCTGTAGACTCAAATTCCATGATCCTTTACAACAGAAGAGATCAAACGTCAAAGTCCATATGGTGCAGACACGGAGATCTTTGCCAATGGTTTTTGTCGTTCCTGGGTTATATGTTCATGAGGGTTCATGAGTTATAGCTACAGATCCTCAATCAACTGTTGTTGTGCAAACAAGTTTGTAAAAAGCCTGAACCCAAACCTGAGTGCCAAATTAAACTGCATGAAAATCTACAAAAAACTTTCAAATATTTAAATTTGAATTGTGGAGTCAGACAAAAATTGTGCACCTTTACAGGGAAATAAGGTAATGGCGCTGTATCGACGGTGCGAAGTATTAATGCCATTGGTTTTAATATTTTATAGCCTGAATACTTGGTCGAGCGATTCATAGGTTTGTTATGAATTTCATAATAATTTTATATTGGTCTTATATGAAATGGTCACAGATCTTTTTATAGTTTTACGGTTTATGAAAGATTGTATATATATTTTGTATTTTAAAAAATTAGATTTTCTGTGTGTGCTTTTATGGCTATTGTGTTGAAATGCAGATTTTGAACTGAACTGAAACTTTAAAGTCCATGTTGAATTGAACTCCTCAAAGAATAGGTACCCTCCCCGAAAGAATGTTGGACAAGTTTCACACCAGATCATTATTCAAGCTGCGGTACATATTTTCCAAAAATCTTGAGTTCCAAAATAGCCATATGATTACATGTAGCACTTGTACTACTAAATAAAGAAATAGATAGATTAATGAATAGATTGTTCATATTATTCAGTTACCAGATCCACACCTGAACAATGATCATTATATAGTCAGGATAAGTCAGAATCTCAACTCAAAAGCTACCACTGGCTTTAAGAATTTTTTTAGTTTAGAGATACAAGTGTCGGACATTACCCCAGGTGAAGCTTGGTTATGTTTTGATTCTCTGGCTTATTTCAAATTGACTTAGCTTTTGCTTCATGTGTACTATTTTACTTTCATATTTCCTGTAATTTATCACACAGTATAGATGTATTTGTAAAAATAACTTTGCAGAGTGATAGAGATAGACTGAGAGTGGGAAAGGGAGAAGCCAAGAATGGCATAGGCGCTTCTCTTAGGCTACATCCAATCCTGTGACTATTTACCTGACATAACTTGCAGTTCAATGAATATATTTTGTGTCCTTAACTACTTTTTGAAAATTAAAGCAACTTCTGCTTTTTGTTTCAGAGATCACACTTGCGGACCCCACCCAAGAGGCACCTGGTACAGTATGATTTTAAACTTTGTTAACTACTAACACACTTAACTCAGTGCTTAACTTGTAAAAGTACCAGGGTCCAATGTTTTGCTCAGAAGCCCGCAGCCAGTGCTATTGAATGCCACAGTGCTAAATGCCAAGGCTGCATGATCTTGAGTCCACCACAGGCCTCTTTAATTCACCACCAGACACTACCTACATGTTTATCTCACTCTTAGAGGGTCTTTATAGTCCCTGCTTTCTACCTTTATCACATTTTCCCATCATTTTGCGTCATCGGCCTCCTACTTCTTTTCCCTGCCATTGGCTTCCTTCTTCTTTTCCCCTTCTGTGTTTTTCTCCATCTTGCCCCCAGGCACCATCTGATGAGGGAGAGTAAGTGGCAGTGTCCACAAAAGAGTCTTGGTGTGTTCCACCTGCAACTACTCGCTTAAAATAAGCAGTGACTTAACTTTAACAACTGATAGATGAACAGAAGTCTGGTTGGTACAGCCAGAAGCTTGGACTAATCACACTGGACACTGGAAAGACACCAGGAAGCTAGGAGACCAAAGGGACAGAGGTTACGAAGTAACCAGAGTGTCTAGAGATGTCAACGGCAATAGACCTGCTTTGGTCTCTGTGACACTGGCTGTAATAGTTCACAACACTGTCCTCTCCTATTAAATTGTTTCCTTCCCACCCCTCAGCTACTCCTATACTCATCTCATCTTTAGGCATTTCTCCAACCGAGTAGTATTGACTGAAATTATGACAACGAATCGCAATGCTTCAGGGTTGTTTGACAGTGTGACATACAGTCCAATGACATACTTTTCAGGATGAAAGAGTCATTGTCATGCGCTGTGATTAGACTCTTAGAACAGCCTCTTCTTGTTTGTTTGACATGTAATAATCGCATTACTGGCAGTTCAACTTATCGTGGACGATTGGAGGTTGGTGGAATGTATCCCATGTCATGCACTCACCTGATTCCAACCGCGGAGTTGACACTGGAGTCAATGCTGGACCTCCTATCCCTCTCAGAGCCACACTAGATCAAGGCGAAGTCCCTAGATCAGGCACGGCCCAGGGGGAAAGGGGGTTGGTATAAAATAAGAAAAGACAAACTTGCAGCACTGGATCTGCTCAGCCGCTATACAACAATGCGTTAACAGGATTTGTCTCTTTTGAGACCATTTGTGTTTGCGAGGTAGATATGCACTGGACTAGAACCTCTGGTTTAGGGAAGACGCAATACATTGGAAATTACAACAGGAGAAGTTAAAATCAGTGAACCAATAGGCCTCAATATAAAATGGCCCTACTTTGACATCAGTAACAGACACTTACAGGTTTCATCAGCAACACAGAATGAGGGCAGAATAAACAAGATCATAGACTTGAGGTTCTGGCACTCCCAGGAATCAACTTGAAATAAAGATTTGAGTTACTGGAACTCTCAAGGATAAACTCAGAATACCGTTTGGAGTTGCTGGCACTCCCAAAAAGATAAGCTTGGAATACATGTTGAAGTTACAGGCCCTCCCAAGGCTTAACTCTGAACACAGATTGGAGCTAATGGCACTCCCAAGGATTAAACCTGGAACACAGATATCAGTATAAGGTTCATACATATATCATATGCTCTGAAGTGCTTTCTCTTGGCACTACTTTTCATCAGAGGAACATGGTGCTTAAGTCTTTAGTTCTCGTGCAGTCACAGTTCAAGCGCGATGGTTGCAAGGAGGGCCTGGAGCATGAATGCACAAGAAGCGCTGGAGGAAATCACAGAGAAGGCATGGAGGAAAATTCAACAATCTTTGAATATGCTTATACTCAGTCCCGCTTACTACAATAGGAGTATTAGTGCACACTAACCTGATACCTCTCTGCAGGTTTGTGCCTTGTAGCCCTTCTGCCTTGGGCTATACCAGTTGTTAAAGGCCCTTACCCTCGTTATTGAGTTCAGGGCATTTAACAACCAGTATAGTCCCCAGCAGCAAGCTCTAAGGCTATATTACATAAGGACACTACTAGTCAGACTAACATCGCCTGCATATATGGAAAAATTATATTATTTGATAGACTTAACATTGCTTTACCAGTTTAAATATAAATATAATTGATTACAGTCTGCCTAGACAACCATCATTTGTAGCAACAGAGTTTTTAATTTCTTCTGTGTGCTTGGCCATGATTTCTCAACTTCTTCTGAAGATCTTTTCTCTTCACAAGACTTTTTTTAGGTCAGACCAAGAGACAGCTTTAGCAGTCTTGTAAATCTCACCTTTTCCAAAATGTATATATTACACTGGCAGCTATCGAGCCAGTGTAGTCATTAGTTAGATGAGACTTACTTTAGGAAAGGCATTTTTTTTAATTAATAACTTTGGTGCTGTTTGACAGACCTTCCACAACTTTTCAAAAAAATGTTCATTCACTTTGGCTCTTTCATTGAAAGTTTTGAGCTGATCCGTCAAGCAGGGGGCAAGAAAAATGGGCAAGGGGAGGTTTTAAAAGTGTTATTTCCCAATTAAATTCCCATAGGAAATTTGGTCTCTGATACTGAGAAAACAAAATTACACCAAATGTGGCACAACATTAGAACTTTCCTCAGAAATTGTGATTTTGATCTGGTGTAAAACCATTCAGCCGGTTTCAAGAAATTTGTGATTAAAGAGGGGCTTGTGTTGGACATGAAAGAGTTAACTCACAGCAGGTGGGCACAGGGCCTGGTGGGGTTGGGCATATGGTAAACATAGAATATGATCACAAACTTCAGAAATTCACTGAAAGAAACAAAGGCTAAAGTAACAATGTATTTAGGTCTGGTAATACGATCTTAACGGACTTATGTTCAACTAAGAAGATGTTCAAGAAATCAGAGAAATTCACTAAAATAAAACAAAGGTTAAAGTGATGTTATAGTTAGGTATGTTAATAAGAGATAAAAAATTGTTTAAAAGCCCAGAAAGTCACTGAAAAAAACAAAGGTTAAAATGATGTTATGGTTAGGTGCTGAAATGAGAACTAATGCGTAAAACATGAAAAAGCACTGGAATTCACCAGTTGACATCAGTGAAGTCATAAATGATGTAATAGGACATGTCACGAGTGATGTAATGTGTGAGGGCATTAGCAGTGCATGGTGATGGCACAAGTTATAATTAGCTCTGTTAACTATAACTGGTAAATTTCTGTGGTTTTATGAGTTAAAAACTGTAATATTGAGAATGGCACATATTCACCTATCTATAATATTCCTTTAACCTTTGTTTTTTTCTGGGAATTTCTGCTTCTTTTCCAAAAAAAAACTGATCATTTTTATAACATTTAACTATAACGTTACTTGAAACGTTGGGTTTTTCAGTCAATTTCTATGTTTTTTGTAACGTAAAGTGATATTTTATTACCATAGATAAAGCCAACTCCCCGGGTGCACCGACGGGTGGTAGACAAAGAGGGCAGATATGCGCTTCTGGAGGGAATACTGGACGGGCAGGGAATACTCCTGGGCAGCATTTACGCCCCTAACACAGACCAAGATAAGTTCTGGGATCACCTCACGGGCGTTTTGGCCCAGTTCACCACAGTCCCATGGGTATTGGGAGGCGACTTTAACTGCACACTGGACCCCACCCTGGACCGCTCACATCCTCCTCCCGCACATTCCCCGGCCCCCCAGCAGGCAGAGCTCTTTAGGACCTGGGTCACACACTGGGCGCTCACTGACGCATGGCGACACCTCCACCCACTGGCTCGCATTTACTCCTTCCACTCTATCCCACACAACCTCCGGGTCCGCCTAGACCGCTTCCTCTGCACTGCACCAATTCTCCCTAAGATCACGTCTACGGACTACCTAGGCCGGATCCTCTCGGATCACGACGCTCACATTATACGTCTCACCTGGCGCCCACCCCACCCACCGGTCCCCACCTGGCGCCTCCCTCGGGATTGCCTGACCGACCCAGTATTCAGAGACGCACATAAAACTAGCATACAGGACTACTTCACACATAACGCGAACACAGCGTCGTCGGTATTAGTGGAGTGGGACGCGTTTAAGGTGGTAGCTAGGGGAGAATGCATCAAACAGGTGGTGGGGGTTCGCCGCACCCTGGAGCGGACACTCCTGACCTCGGAGCAGACTTTGGCCGCACTCACTAAACGACCTGACGACTCGGAGGAGCACGCTGTGCTCACGGCTGAGGCTAAGACGGAATACCAGGCCGCCTGCGCTGATCTCCGGAAGTATAATTTTAGGGCTTACGCCTCTAGGATGCATAAGGATAGGGACAAAACGGGGGCGCTGCTGGCTTGGATGGCGAGGCAGGACACTGAAATTAAGCCAATCACGGACATTATCAACCCAGACGGTGTGCTGGTGCGCTCACAAGCCGAGATTCTCCTGGCGTTCCAGCGTCATTATACACAAGTGTACGGGACCCCAACCCAGTACTCCCCATCTTCAGTGGACAATTTTCTAGACCCTCTGACTCTATCCACAATATCGGACGCCGATAAACGCTCCCTCGACGCCAAGATTGCCCCGTCTGACATCACCCAGGCAATACGAGCCATGTCTCGTAATAAAGCGCCGGGGTTGGACGGCTTACCACTAGAATACTACTCGACATTCTCCCCCCTGGTGGTCCCTCGTCTGTCATGGGTGTTCGGGGTGTCTCTTCATCTCGGCAGGCTGCCCCAGTCACTACGGGAGTCCGTGATCGTCACCTTTCCCAAGCCCCACAGAGACCCACTCTATATGGGGTCGTACCGCCCCATCACGCTCCTGTCGGCCGACTGCAAGATCCTGGGGAAAATCCTGGCGGACCGGTATGCGCAGATCATTCGCCCATTGGTCCACCCCGACCAATGCGGCTTCGTGCCGGGAAGAAACACCTCCCAGAATCTCCGTAGAGTCTTCCATGTCCAGGATCAGGTGCGGGACCGATTTCCTCGCGCCGCCTGTCTCATTATGGACCTGGAAAAGGCATTCAACACCCTCACATGGCCCTATCTCTTCTCTGTCCTGCGGCGCCTTAATATCGGTCCGACGCTCATGGCGTACACACGCCTCCTGTATACCGATCTCACCACTTGAGTTCGGATCGGGAAACGTATATCACCAGCATTCGGAGTTCGGCGGGGCACAAGACAGGGGTGCCCCCTGTCGCCGCTCTTATTCGCATTGGCGGTCGAACCGATGGCGGTTCGGCTGCGCCTGGAGGGTGTGGACTGGGGCATTCCCCTCGCGGACGACATGCATTGCGTGTCCATGTACGCGGACGATCTCCTCATATACGTCCGGGACATCGAAGCGGACCTGGCCCCCATAGGAGCGACATTGGTGGACTTTGCAGACGCCTCGGGCCTACAGGTGAACTGGGACAAGTCCACAGTTTACCCCTTACACCCGAGCCTACCCCCCCGGGAGGTCGAGCTCGGTCCGCACAAACTCTCGTGGTCCGCGGAGGCTCCCCGGTATCTCGGTGTCCGCTTGTACCATTCTCCGGTGGCCATGTTTGAAGGTAATCACCGCGCAGTGCTTGCTAGTCTGCGCCCGACTGTCGCCTTCTGGAATAAACTCCCCCTAGCCCCGATAGGACGGATAGCCCTTGCTAAAATGGTGATGCTTCCCCGGCTCCTTTACCACTTCACAAACTTACCGGTTATACCACCCAGGTCCTTCTTCCGCGCTGTCGATTCCCTCCTGGGTACCCTTATCTGGGGCGAGGGCCGACACCGGGTCGCCCTGAAAACCCTCCAACTTCCCACGGCGCAGGGTGGACTCGGAGCTCCGTCCTTTGAGGCGTATTTCCTCGCGGCACAACTCCAATGGCTGTCTTACTGGACGGCGGACCGCTACCCTCAGGAAACTGTCACTTCGGCCGGGAGAGTCGCAACCCCAGAACTCACCCGTCTCCTCCTCCCGGGCACCAAGCCTCGGCGCACATACCCCCTTCAAGTGGCAATAGCGCGCCGGTGCATGATGCGAATCCACCGGCTGTCCCCCAGTAGGCCTCCGTACTCCCCGCTACTACCACTGATAGGCAGCCCCAGGCAGGACTCCTACTTCACCGCCCCACTGTTCACCGAGTGGTCACTCTGTGGCATCGCGGATCTGGAATCGCTCTTCGAGGAAGGCCAGCTGAAATCGCTGGACCGCCTGACCGCTGAATACGGACTCCCCCCAGGCCAATTCCTCAGATATAGACAGCTACTCGATGGATACCGGCCCCATTTTAATCTCTGCACTGGCGAGCCAGACACGCATTCAGTAATACACACAATCCTACACATGGGGGTGGGACGCCACTTAATTACTTGGTTATATAAATCTATCCGGGAACTCTCACATGCTCCCCTTACGAATTTGAGAGCCACATGGGAGGAGGACATAGGTCGCGCACTACACGATTCTGAATGGACTAAAGCCCTTGAGGCCCCAAAACGCGTCTCTAGGAGCGCCCGCTTCAAAAACATCCAATACTACATCCTACACAGGGCATACCTCACCCCAGCGCGACTGCAGAAGTTCTATCCCTCCACACCATTTCTTTGCCCCAGATGCTGCTCCCCTACGGCGGATTTTCGGCACATGTTCTGGAGTTGCCCCAACCTTCACCCCTTTTGGCGGGCGGTACACGACACACTGGCGGACCTTACGGGTCTCACTACACTAGCCACCTGGGAGTCCAGTGCACTAGGCATCTTTCATGTCCCCAAGGGAGACCCAGTGTGCAAACGCTTCGTGTCATTAGCACTCCTGTTGGCGAACAGATGTATAGCCATGCGCTGGCGTTCCCCGGAGGGTCCCTCTGTAGCGGCATGGAAGGGCGCAGTTGGTAAATGGGCGGCGGCGGAAGAGGATGCCCTTAGAGAGGAGGAAGCCAGGGGTGCGCGCAAAATTCCCTTGTCCATGGAATGGGCCATGCTCCTCCACAGCTTCCGACAATCCACACATGCAGAAGACCAGCCTACTCCACCCCTCCCCCCCGCCCAAGAGAATCAATAACCTCTACATGGTATCAACCATCCCGGGACCGTCTCCCGGTACCCTCTCCGTCCTGATCAAACTCTTGTATGCCATGCCACCCACCTCGATGCCCGCATCCCCGGGGGGTACTCGCCCCCTGCTCACCCCTCTTTCCCCCTCCCTCCCCCCCCCCCCTCTCTCATGGAGCACAGACCACCTAGCCCCGAGGCCCCCCCCTGACACCCGTCGCCAGTATCCCCCTGCTTAGACCCTGCTAGCGACCACATGCTTCCCACCCACGGTTTTTGTCCCCCTTGTTCTCAGGTGCCACCACTGCATGGACAGTACAGACCTCGATCCTACGCTTTCAAGGCGGGATCCTCCATACCTGCTATTATCCACCGCCCTATCGGCGATATACATTCACTGTTTCCCGGCCTGCGGACATGTTTGTACGATCTACACGGATTGTTCGAGAAAATGTGTGTTTGCACCAGTTATATAGATACTAGAAAACGTTGCACGCTTGGCTGTTCGTGGCTGAATGTTGAGGCCACGTCAGCAGATCAATTACACTGTACCTTTATACTTTGATGCAACAATAAAATAAATTTCAGTAAAAAAAAAAATAGATAAAGCCAACTCCCAATCGCGGACAGCAATGGCCGTGCGCAGTGGGGGGTTGGCCACAGGGCCTGCCACTATGTCTTCTGTTTCCCTGCCGGCAACAGTGCGGGCAGAGAAACAGAACACAATTCTGCACTTAGCCGGTGTGGGCATTTTTACAGCTCCCGCCACTGGGAAGATTTTGTCAATACTTTTGTTTTGCTGGCGATTTAAAAATGCTCCTGCCAGACGGTAGTAAACAAGTTTCCCTGACCACTGTAGTGCGGGCAGGGAAACTACTGTGTTCCCGGGGTGGACTCCCAGGGACAAAGTAAGTGAGCAAACCCTGGGGCCATTAAAGGCTCGGGGACACACAGCACCTTCCCTTTTATTTAAACTGATGGCCCTGGTGATTGGAGACCTCAAGCCTGTTTAAGGCTAGGGGTGGGGGGTGGCCTGGCCCCCCTTTCTTTAATATATCAATAGGACATCACAGGAGATGGGGACCCTGGTACCAAAAATGGCTTGGGGAGGAGGAGCCATGCTCTCCCTCCACTTAAATATCCCCGAGTCCTGTAGTGACTGCCAGCAACATGTTTCTCATGTTGCTGGCAGCCAATCAGCACTCGCTCCTGCAGAAGTCTGACTTCCACAAGAGCAAATTGCCCAAGGGAAAAAAGCTCCCTGGTCCAATTAGGATGCTCTGTTTTTAAACTGGTGCTCCCAAGAAACTCTCCAGAGACTCTCGCTGACCCAACCATCCAGATATACAATCATATGTGAACCTTAATTTCTCAAAAACTATTAAACAGATTCACATGAAATCACAAAAATCACAAACTGTGGACCAAAATCTAGCAACCTTCCAAATTTGGTGTAATTCGGTTTAGCAGTTTTTGAGGTGGTGCTTCTTAAAGAATTCTACAGAAAATGAAAGAGGATTTTGTGTTTTGGGACCCCCCTTTTTTCTCGCCCCTACTTGACAAATCATCTTGAAACTTCCCAAGCACAAACTAGGCAAAGAATAGTACTTTTTTGGAAAGTTTAGTACATATTTGCTAAACTGTGCAACTGGATTATATATATCATTACCATAATGCAAGGATTTTGGTTGCATAACCGGCACCTATGGCTATCCCCCTGTATGAATTGGAGTACCGCAGGGTGAGGAACTGTCTTCAATTTAGCCCCCATGTGCTGAGTGGGATTCAGTATGGTATAGTATGGTATATAAAGAGGTTTGCATGCTTGTTTCTATTGAGGGACAGCTCTGTATTCACCTTCTGGGTAGGGCATTACAAGGTCAGTGACTTGAGTTCTCTACATCACAAGTCTCTCCAGAATCAATTTTGTCTTAGAGAAACTCTCCTCCTCTCTAAGCATACCCTGCTTCTCATTATCATTTGATTGCTTCACCCCTATTTGAAAAACCATGCTAGTACCAGGAATTACTTCACATGTTCCCTGCTGATACAGCAACTGAGCACTCATGAAGGCACCTCAGAAGTATCCACCGATCTGGAAGAAGGGATTAGGAAGGAGCAGCAGCACTACAGTCATGAAACCTATGCAGATGCGTGGACGTAGAAAGCCCTTAGAAACAGGCTAAGGATCCCAAAACCCTTATTGTACAAGCCCATCTGGTTCCAAATGATTTGCTCTCAAGTGCACTCCAACAGGGTGCAAGCTTTTTGCCTGACAAAAATGTGCAATCACAGCCAAAATAATCCCAGTGGCTTCACATTCATCCTTGACACAAAATACAAATGACATCTTGAACTACCGTAATCCCTCAGAATTAGGGGCTTGACTTTATTTTTGCGGCTCCATTGTGAACATATACCCTCATGATTTCCAGCTTTGTCTCAGTTGTAAAAAAACAGCACCCATCTGTTGCCAGAAAACTCCTTTTCAGAATTACAAGATTGATCCTTTCCCAAATTGACCGAAGTGCATCTGTGCATGCCCGCTCCTGTGCCCGTCCCAGGATAACGTTACCAGCTCTTTACTAGAAGGTTGAACCCATTCAAAGAGCAACTGGATAGCCTTCATATGTAACTAGATAAGGAGAGGGTAGGGCTTTTCCTGTAATCCGATCCTCAGCAAAAACAATTTGTGAGAGCTCCCTAGTCCTGGGAACTGTGCTTGCAAGATGAGACATCCTCAGGAGCTTAGTGGTGTCCCACCTTTTTGATGAGAAGCTTTAGTGAACAAGGATAGACTTCATCAAGCAATGGCCAACAAATTATATGTCCCCGTTCTTAGTGTCGACCCTCTGGTGCTAACCCGTCTCAGCTTTTCACATTTAGAGGCACACAATATGAAGCAATTGTTCAGTGAGTAAGCAATTCTTTATTGTTTGGTTAATTAAAACCATTACAATGTATAGTATTTCACAATAGTTAAAACAAGCTTTTAGTGCTACAATAAAAGAGAAGAAAGTATAAAATCTGTGTGACCGAGCGTCTGTCGTGAGTTTCAGTAAACGCGTTCGGAGCACAAGATTGTTCAGTGCAATTTATTATACTGTGAGCTTTTTGATAACTACTTTTTATATAGACTTGAGAATATGTGTTTTTGTTACATTAAGCATTTTGTGGTTTGTACAGTCGTTAGAAGAGCCTATAGTTCTCACTCAAGAGAAAAAAATAAAGCTCAGATGCATACATTTTGGGCCACAGATTGTTCATCAAGTTTTACTCACAATCGTTCAGGACACACACGACAAAATGCAATATTGTTGGTGCTTCTGTTGATATAGCTTGTTGTCTGATTTGTGTCTTTCAGATGGCAACTTACCTTCAGATGAAGCAGGTAAGCAATTGTCAAGTCGTTGACAGATGTGTCAGAGAACAGCTCTACAAGGAACTTTTGGAGGTTCTGTTAGGGACAGTAGCTGAACAGCAGCTGGTGCAGTGGGTGCTACTCTGCAGGTCTCTGTTTTCAACAGAAGTAACTGCCAGCTTAACAGAAGTCCCTTCTTTATGAAATTGGAGTTGGTGATGAATCTGCCTGTGAATGTTTGCATCACCTAATGCTGCTGTTTTATTTCTGTATCAACCTCCCTGCTGTTTTTCCCTTCTCTACGTTTACTCTGAGGTCGTCTATTTGATATTTTGTTTGAGCAGCACAAGGATTACAAGGGTTTAGCCAGCCAATCATAAGACACCTGTCAACACATGGACTAACATGAACCATGGCTAGTAGATTACAGATTTGTATTTCTAAGGTAGTAAATACTATATCATGTAACTCTCAAAAGCTTTCTATTACATGTAACATGGGTCTTAGGTCCAGAAGACACTATTCAAGCATCCTTAAAGTATATGAAGGACCACTTGCTCACAAACAGCTTCCCCTTTGACATAAACTGTGACCTTGACACACAAAACTAAAAGCAAAGTACCTCCAGTGGCATCAGATTATTTCGCGATTAACAAACACACAAATTCTGAATATACCACAAACCTTCACATTAGTTTTATTTGAGGTTTATTTGAGGTACATAAGGGAAGAGATGGGATCTCTCCTGCCACCATCTGTCCACAAGTAGGCACCACATCCTGCTTTCCAGATGTGTACCGGTCCCTAAAAGCAGTATCCATGAGGTGCCAGGAGTTTTTTCTTCAAACTGACAGAGGTGACTTTTGACAGATGGGCTGTGGTGGCCACCCAGTGCAGCTGAGCATATCAGCCCTAGGCAGAGGGAACCTCCTTGGGGTAACTCTACCAACTCCTCCCCATTTGCTAAGCAAATTGCACAAGAGGAAATGGGAAGGTGTCCCACTGGATGCAGCAGGGTAATGCAGGATAATATCGTTTTGTTTGCTAGTAATTGCAAAAACCCTCGTTTGAGAGATTCCTAGCACTGAGAGCAGAGCAGACCTCACCGGGGCACTCTATGGGACCCAACAAAGTCTCTCCTCTCTGTTCAGTATCTGAAATCAAAGAAAGATAACTATAACCTGTTGAGTCTTATAACTTGTAACTTGTTGAGCGGTATAACTTGTTGAGTCTTATAACTATAACTTGTTGAGTCACCTATAACTTAGTGAGTTTGTGCTCCACTACCTTATCTCATATTGTTACATTAGCAGGTTGCCAATCTGTAGAAAGTTATTGTTTGGTTGCTATATATTGAGCTTTGTAGCCTGTATTTATGAGCAGAGGTCTGTGCACTGTTAGTCACTCACTCTTCCTGTGGGTACTTTGTGGCTATGTTTAGTTTTACCATTGATTTAGAAAACGTTTTGCGATTTTGTATGCATTGATCAGTTGTTCACCCATTTTTGTTTTCTAGCACCAGATGGTAGCTCAGCTTTGGATGCGCCAGGTATGTTACCTATAAACATTTTGACAACTACTAAAGCAATGGATGCAGACACTTGAATGAATAATAACTACTTGGAATCAACTGGGGTAACTACAAATGTCTTTGGGGCAGATTTGGAACTTGACAGATGGAGTTTAATCCATCAGGGTGGTAGAGGACATTACCTTAGCCATCCAGTGGGACCTCCACCCACCAAATGTATAGACGTCCTCCAGCGCCATGGACATCTCTTTAAATTGACAGGAATTGCTTCATGGTGGTTCCTGTGAGTGATGGAAAAGTTTGACAGGTTGTACCATCAGCCTTTTCAAAGTTTTATTGTTTTTCAAAAAGTTTGTTTTTGAAAAACAAAAAACGAATGACGCCCACATCTTGGAAGTGTATCCTGTCCCTCCCTACCAGGTTTTTCCTAGAAGACATTGTCACCATACTTCCTAAGTTTAAACTTAGGAAATGGCGCCAAAAGCTGGTTCGTAGTGTGCAAGGTTTTAATGGGGGGAGGGGAGGGGCATACTTTTTTAAGTTTCCACTAGTGCATAGGACTTTTGAAAAAAGTATATCCATGTATAAGGAATGCAACTTTGGATACAATGTACTTAGCTACTGGTAACTAGTATAGGTGTCCCAGGACATCACAAACATAATCAGATTTCTTTAGCCTACACAATGTATGTGTCGTGGCATTTTTAATATGTTGTAGTTTCGCAAATCATGTCTTCATTGGACCTGATGAGACAAAATTACCAAAATCCAAGCAGGCCTTTTAAAGTCATTGATAGTCATCACTCTTGGAGGAACAACTGCAGAGGAAAGATCATTCAAATGAAGAGAAATAGAAGGATTTTATCAATGAGGTAACATGCTTTTCCATACTCAGATGGCTATCAACTTTCTGAGTCTCCAAGGAGGTTGAGATGAATGTTTTGGGATGATGGTGACCACTTTGAAACTAATGGAGAGGAAACATTGAAGCATTTTTAGAAGAGGGAGAATGTGTGTGTGTGGGGGGGGGGGGGGTGATCACACAGAAGTAAGGGAGATATCTTGCTTGTATGAAGGTTAATGGGAGATATCTTGCTTGTATAAAGGTTAAGATGGTGAGCTGAGAGGGATGGCATTCCTGTCCAGTGCTTTTAGAGTTAAGACTATTTTGAACAGTCTCATGTTTTGGCTACCTTGCTCTACTGTAACATGCTAGGCCTGATTCACAAAGGTAACCTCACTTTTGAGTACATTTACACTTTAGAGTAAGTTGATTTTGAGTATTCACACGCTCCCAGAGTAGACTTTCTACAAAACCGCAAGCTACATCGCTCTACCCCCAGTGTGATGCAATTGGCTTACTCCTGGTGATGTCCCTCCCAAAACTCCCCTCTGACCCACACTAAACCCCTCTTACTCAGCCCTAGTCCCTTCCCTTTTTTTCTAGTAAGTCTGTCCCTTCAGATCATCTTAGAAGTGTCTACCAATCAAGAAACGGAGATCTCGATGGGTGAGTAGACCAATCATTGCTGTTTCATGTAACACCTCAGTGCCTCCCCTTGCAGGATGCTTGGGTCCAAAGGAAGGTATAAGCCTCCAAACATGTACATGACCGACATCTAAAAACTACTCACTCGTTGACCACATATGTGCCCCTGAACCAAAAATGCATATTCCTAACCCAAAATTAGGCTTTCTCATTCATTCCTTGGCAAACAAATTTAAATAATATATACACATACTATGACCCATTCAAATGGGGGTTAATAATTATTTGCTTTTCCTTGATGAATGCAGAGGAGTTGATGCCTCATATTTACTAGGCTTGTAGGGTGGTCATGGAAGTCAGCCTCTGGCGTGAGCCAGGGGTCTCATTTCAGTAAACGATGCCGATACTAATGAAAACAGAGAGGTGAGTTTTAGAGGATAGCACTTGGAGGGCACTACTTGCTACTCGGTGTGTCTGAGAATGTTAGTCCTAACAAGAAGGATACTCTTTGTGACAACTCCACACATGTTTTACTTAGAGCATTACGCAAAGATGAAGATGGAAGTTTTACAACTCTGGAATGTAACCAGGTAGATAAGGTAGTGGCTAGGGCTTTCAACGTCACCCGAGGAGCTGCAATTGAAGAAGAGTTTCGGCCCTGGACATGTATTATAGACAAGGTGTGCTGTCCTTGTTTGCCCCACTGGGCAACTTTAAACAGGTATGCCAGGCATATACAGGGAAGGTGCACCCTGTTGCAATTAATGCGCTGCCCTCAGGGTAGCTGCGAGCACGCAGCGCCCCAAATGGAACATACAACCTGATTCATGAAGCTAAATTGAAGTCGCAATAGCTGCGAAAATGCTATTGCGGGCGCAATTCCCATAATCGGAATTCACCATGAAAAAAGCGAATTCGCAAACACAGAATTGCGAAATCGCTAAAATATTCGCAGAATCCCGGCAGTAGACCATCTGCGAATCGGAAATAGCGAGAAATCACAGATTCTGCAAAAATAATAGCGAATTCGCAAAAACCTCGCAATCGGGATTCATGAAAAATCGCAATTAGCGAAAAACCCCAAAATTGCATTTTGCGAGGCGCAATTTAAGGACAACCCAAAGCAGGTGGTAACCATCAAACCCATAGTAAATTTTCTTTTGAAAAACCGTTGGCCTATCAGCAACTGGTGCAGGCCTGACCAAACACACATAAGGAGAAGCAGCATCAGCATAAGGAGCGTCACAATGCCAGGAATGTACATGGTGGTCAGGCGGCGAAGGCTACAGCGAGCAGCACAGAGGAGACGCAGAATCCAGGCCAGGATCTTCCGCCAGCGGGTCACCCTGCTGGGCCAAACCAGAGAGCAAATTTACGCAAAGTACCGCCTGAATGGGGCAATGATCATCAAGCTAATTCAGGACCTTGACCCCCTGATGCAGCACCCAACAAGGCGGACCAATGCCGTGCCAACACATGTCCAGGTATTGTGAAGCCTGCACCTCCTGGCCTCCGGGAGCTTCCAGGGGATAGTTGCGGCTGCTGGGGGGATATCCCAGCCCACCATGTCCCGCTGCCTAAGGAGTTTCCTTGACGCAATGCTGACCCAGCTACACCACCACATCAAATTTCCAACAAGGCAACAGGAATTGGATGAGACCAAGCTGCAATTCTACAATGTTGCGCATTTCCCACACGTGATAGGATAAAGTTTCATTCATTCATTCATTCATTCACACGTGATAGGATGCATTGACTGTACCCACATCCACATCTGCCCACCAGCTGCAACGGAGGACATGTACCGCAATCGCAAGTCCTACCACTCCCTCAACATCCAGATGGTCTGCAATGCAAAGACATACATCACGGACATAGTGGCACAGTACCCGGGGAGTACACATGACTCATTCATATTCTGGCTCAGCGGCCTCCACACACGACTGGCCAGGGGAGACTTCGGGAAAGGACACCTACTTGGTAAGTACACTTTGCCCACATTGTCACACTGCGATGAAGTAGCTGCGCTGCCCAGGCACTCACCCTCTGTTCCTCTCATTCAGGTGACAGTGGCTACGCCCTGCGTGAATACCTCCTCACCCCATACCTCAACCCTGCTACACCACAGCAACGGCGTTACAACGTAGCACACATACGCACAAGGAATTACATTGAGAGAACATTTGGGCTACTGAAGAGCAGATTCCGCATACTTCACAAGACAGGTGGGGCCATGTACTACAGTCCTGAAGTTTGCTGCCGCATTGTGGCTGTGTGTGCTATACTACACAACATTGCTACCAAGCGCCGGATACCTGTCGACATCTCTGGCAGTGAATCGGAAGGGGACGACCGGCCACCTGCACATGCGCGCCATGCACGCGGGGAGAACCCAGCTGAAGGCCACAGACGACGCAACCACATCACAATGAACAGTTTCTAGTGCACCCTATCCCCTCACCCAACAAATCACAATTGCATGCAAAATTTAAAAATGACACAACGCCAATGTGGGATGCTAAATTAAATATAATTGTTTGATTCACAAAAAAGGTTCCAGTTGCCATCCTTCAAATGCTAACAGTATTTCATCATACTGCTGCGTCCAATACACAGGGCAGGCTTATGTTCAGCCTGTGCCTGTACAAGTACCATTCAGTCAGGTGCGCCTCCGGCGCAAAGCACCTGCGCGCCTCTCTGGTTCCACCTCAGCCTCCGCACGTGTCCCTGCAGTGGGCCTGGTGCTGCGCCTCAGCGCCCCTACACTTGATGTCCCCTCACTGGCATCATCACCCCCGACAGTGGCAGGTAGAGCAGGGTGAAGTGCGGTCATGGCAGTGGTCAGGTGCTCAAGTACCCTGGCCACATCCTCGCAGCACTGAATGAGCTGCTGCTGCTGCGCCAGGGACCGGCGCGATAGCTGCGAGGTGGCATTGCCCACAACATAGTTTGACCGTGTGTAAGCCGTCAGCCGGGTCAGTAGCTGACGGTGGCGGCGGCGGGCTGTGTTGCGCTGCGCAATCATTGCAGCTGTGTTGGCCTCCATGGCTGCAGTCATGCGGGCCATCCACTCCCCCACACCTGCCATGGCTGCCGTCATGCGGTCCATCCGGTCCCCCACACCTGCCACATTGCGGCCAATGTTGTAAAGCTGAAGCTGTATGGCCCCTTGCCGGCGTGCCTGCAGCTGGTGAATCCTGAGCATGCGACGTTCAACACTCATGCTCGGCAGCCGCTGTCCATTCCCCCTCCTGGTGCTGGGAGCATTGGTCTGCAGGTGAGACCTGCCACGCCTGCTCTGCTGGCCTGACACAGTGGGTGGCCGCTGTGTCGCCGCTGTCGCGGGACTTGATGCTCCAGCTGATGGTGGAGTCAAGCTAGGCATTGCTTGTGTGGCAGGGGCTGGAGGCACACTGGTAGTGGACCTGGCTGCAGGGGTTGTTGCTGCGGCAGAGGCTGGAGGCACACTGGTGGTGGACCTGGCTGCAGGGGTTGTTGCTGCGGATGGGGCTGGAGGCACACTGGTGGTGGACCTGGCTGCAGGGGTTGTTGCTGCGCCAGACGCAGGAGGCACACTGGTAGTGGACCTGGCTGCAGGGGTTGTTGCTGCGGCAGAGGCTGGAGGCACACTGGTGGTGGACCTGGCTGCAGGGGTTGTTGCTGCGGCAGGGGCTGGAGGCACATTGGTGGTGGACCTGGCTGCAGGGGTTGTTGCTGCGGCAGGGGCTGGAGGCACACTGGTGGTGGACCTGGCTGCAGGGGTTGTTGCTGCGCCGGACGCAGGAGGCTGTGTATGTAACGGCACCTCCTCGTCATCCTGTGCTTCCTCATCTATTTGCAGCCTCTCGCTGTCGCTGCTGTCTGCGCCACCTGTGAGGGGAAGTGGACGTTCATTAGTTGCATGTATCTGTCACACGTGCAGTTGCTACATGCATGCTGGGTGACATTCCCTGACTGCCTATGGGTTTGCGTACTTTTGAACCTGTCTGGCTGCATTGGGGTACTTCTACATTGTGGCCACACTACATGTCCCACAATGCTTTAGGGCATTACCTGATGTGCACCGATGGCATGACTATGGAACTTTATGGGAGGCTATATGGTCATGGCCATTCATAGGGGACAGGGTTGCAGTCGCATGCCACTTACCTTGGATGTCTTGGGTGGGGCGGGATGAGTCCAGATTGGTCACTCCGATGCACGCCTCAGCCTCCAGCATGTCTTCTACTCGATCCTCCATGGGGGTGTTTGGAGGGACTGTAGGTCCTCCCCCTCCAGTGCCCAGGGACTCTCCAAGCCTCTCAGCTACCTTCCCTTTGGCACGACCTCGGAGGTCGTACCAACGTTTCTTAAGTTCATCCAGTGACCTGTCGGCCACACCCACAGAGTTCACCGCAGCCGCTATGCCCACCCAGATCCTGCATTTCTCCTGCTCGGGCACCCTCCTTGAGTCCTTCCTGAACAGTTTGGAGTGGTTCTCCACCACCCCTTCAATTAAGTGCTCCAACTCCTGCTCGGAGAACTTTAGCTTTCTCTTGCGCCCTGTGGTGTTGCTGAGCCCAGGTACTGCCTCCTCAGACATAGCTGCAGTGTAGTTGGTAAATGGTAATCCAAGCTGAATTGCAGGAGCTGTCTCTGTGGCTGCCTCGAGGTCTGCCTCACTGTGGTGAATGGGGGTGGGAACTGGCTGCTTCCTGGTTGTGATGTCATCACTGTGCTCGAAATGCGACTTCCCGTTTTCCCGATCTCGCGATTTTGCGATCTCGCTTTTTGCGATCTCGCAATTAGCGATATCGCTATTTGCGATATCGCAAATCCGACATGGATGTAGCCGGAAATAGCGATTTTTCTACGATTTTCGATAATCGCAAACGGCTTTTGCGGCCGCGTGCGAATCGCTTTTTTTTATTGCAAAACATCATGAATCCCGTTCTGGGATTTCTCAATTGCGATTCGCAGTTAATCGCTAATTGAGAATCGCAGAATCCGGTTTTCATGAATCAGGCTGATAGTCACTGAAATACAGAGGGCCTGATTACAAGTAAAGGTGGTATTTAAAGTACCTGGAAAATAACGATACCCTAGAGTTTGTTACTTATCGGGTGCGATAAATAGCACCTTTCTGACGAGTTATTGGGTAATAACATGCAGATTTTGGTGTTTAACACTCCACAACCCACATGGTACAGTAAATACCGTACACATTTCCTCTGTTGTATTTTGGCAGGTTTGACCTGATAAAATGTAAGGAATGTTGGGTTATTTAACGCATCTAATAAATATCGGATGCCTTAAATAAAACCAAACTTGTAATTTCTTCCCACTCTGTAAGCAGGTCTGAATTAACTGCCCAACTTGTATTCAGGATCAGAGTGGCTGCAGAACAGTGGGAGATTCTGTGATAGCTGTAGAGGATTACCCTCCAAATTAAAGCAGGTTCTACTTGGAGAAATAACGATCAATGTGGTTAATGGAGATGCATTTAATATTGATTCTTGAAAACTGAGTGAGCCAATAGAAAAATATCTGGGTGAAGTTTAATGACACATGAGCACACTGTGGAACAATGAAAATATGGTTCCTATATTAAATAACACTGTGCCTTAAGTTTTTTTTATTGTTGTCCCATATCTTTTAATGTTTGTCTTATAGAAGCTGGGATAAACCAGGATACCACCAAAACGCGGAATCGCATGTTTTTGATTTTTAGTTTAGGATTATTGATAATGAATAATTTTAAGCTATTTATGGAATACATTGTGATGATATTAATGATAAATGTTTTGTATAATTTTCTGGATTTGTATGTTCAGTTTAAAATAAAAGAAATATTGTATTTATATTATCAGTGTGTTATGTGGTGACCTTTAGTGGCAAATAAGATAATAGGTACTGTAAGAGAAATGTATACAAATAAAAAGAGAGTGCTACAATGAGGAGATATTTTTGTTTGTCTACAATTTAAAGTACAACTCCTTATGAATGACAAAAGACTACACTACCGGGAAATTATAGCTAAAACAATACTCCGGCTAAACTAAGCATCTCACTACCTGTACAACTCAATAAAAGTAGCAAATATAAACTCCAAAAATGCAAATATTAAAGGTCCAAAAATAAAGGACTAATACAGGAAATCTGAAAAAAAGGAAATTTAAAAATAACACTGATTAAAAAATGACAAAAGAATTCCTTTTACAAAAAAAGCATCGAAACTAGTAACAATCTTCTACTATGACTTAAATGCCTGTATTAAAAAAATAACATGCCCACCTTCACAGAACATACACCCAAACACACTACAAACACTACAACTTTACATAGGCAACTTTATCAACATAAGTACAACCACTATTACAACTACCTAGACTACACAAACTACAGTAAGGCCTATCGCATTACACTATGGGGCCCATTAGGATTTCGTGCGGATTGCCCCCGCCAGGCTGGCGGTGGCTACCGCCAGCCTGGCGAGGGCAATCCGCCCGACATCCGCATTCGAATTCCCCCCACCATATTAGTATGGCGGGGGGACCTCGGCGGACGGAAAGACCGTCCGCCGCTTTTCCGCCCCACTCGCCTTGCGGCCGGGGCAGAAAAGGATTAATATGGTGGCGTGTCTATTAGACACCTCCAGCCATATTACAATGGGCTTGTGTAGATGCCTTTCCGTGGGGGCGATGCCGCCACGGAAAGGCATGCGTTCTTCACTCTGGTGCAGGAGAGGTGGGGTCTGCACACGGGGGGGTACCTGTGGTACCCCCCTTCATTTGCAGGCGGGCCTGCCGCTTTGTTTATGCAAATGCATTAATGCATATATAGCATTGTGGCGGGTGGTGCAGAGAGCACCGCCCGCCACAATGCTATAAATGCAGGATGTGCCCGCCACTGTGGTGGGCATATCCTAATACCCCCCACGGGACCCCCGCCCTAATGGCAGGCGGTCCCGAAATCCGACAGGATGGCGGGTGGACAAAGTTACACCAAAATGCTAAATAACACTAAGCAAAACATAAGCTAGAAAATAACACAATCAACTACAGTGAAAACACCTACTCACATCTTACCCTACCCGAAAAAGCCTAATAAAATAAGGTAAAATATGTTGTACCTTAAAACATGAGCAGCAGCAGTGAACTGTGACTGTTTGGAACTAAAATTGACAAACAGTGATATTAATAGAATACAAAAAAGAGGTAGCAGATAAAAATGGCCACCTTATAAAAATAAAAATACAACTACTTTCACATCAACATTAATGCAAATGTTACAATAAATGTAAAAAATAAGTATCTATATATGTTTGAAAAAAATTGTATAAAATATATAAAAATATTTTAAAATGTTACAAACCAATACCAATGTATATGTAACATTTATATTTAAAATATTCTATTAATACATATTACAAAACAATAGTACTAATTAATATGTAAATACATGTAAATAATGTTATAAAACATTGATATGCAATTTGCAAAAGTGCATGTGTGAAGAATCAAATAATAAAATGTACAAAATAAAAGAAAAATGGATGTGCCCCAAAAATATATGCATACAAATGACAATACAAAACATTTAAATTAGTGCAAAAATTTTATATTTGTGTGGAAAACAAAACAATTTGTAACCTTGATATTGTTTTATGTTGTAAGAAATGTATATGTATAACATGAAAAAAGAATGTGCAGTCAGCAAATGTTCATAAAATACTTTTAAAAACTTTCATTGCAATTTAATTATCTGCAAAAAACACACTACAGTCAACTAAAACTGTTCCTATAGTCAAATTCTTCACTTATCCAGCACAAATACATACAGAACTCAAATATAACACTAAATAAAATAAAAAAGGTAGTTTAATATGCTTTACACCTTACAATATATTATACTTACTTAAAAATACTTATACAGTACCTACAATACTCCAAATGCCATCTAAACCATATTTCGAAAAAGATGGAAGAATAAAGGGGGTACATATACTGTACCCACTCGAAAGGAAATAAACAGCTTGATACACTCTAAAGTAGCACCATTTACTATTCCCATTCCAAAATAAACCATCTAGGCAGGGGCGTAACACAGGCCCCGCAGCCCCCGCAGTGCGAGGGAGGCCCAAGCTTCAGGGGGCCCCCTCAGCACAGTACTCTGGCTGCAGAGCTCCTGATTGAGCCCGGAGGGGGCACCTCCATGAGCCTTGCAGGGGGCCCCCTCAAGTTTCGTGATGCCAGTGCATCAAGGGAAAGATGAGGGATACTAAATGGGTCGTATGTGCTATTTCTCCTCCAAACTAAGCTGTCTTGGGGAAGGTGTTCAACAATAAAGGGGTCAGACTTACGATTCCTACTCCAAACTAAGCCATCTTGAAGAAGGTGTTGTACAATAAAACGGTCAAATCTACTATTACCTCTCAAGACTAAGACGTCTTAGGGGAAAGTGTTAGCTGTAAAGGGATCAAATTACAAATTCCTACTCCAAACTAAAGCATCTTGGTGAAGGGTATGGACATGAAAGTAGCACACATTTACTATTCCCACTCCAAACTAAACCCTCTTGGGGAAGGTGCTGAGCACTAAAGGGGACAGATTTACTATTCCCTCTCCAAACTAAATCATCTTGAGGAAAGTGTTGGGCACAAAATGGGAAAGAGTAACTATTCTCACTCCAAATTAAACCATCTTGGAGAAGGTGATGAAAACTGAAGGGTCACATTTACTATTCCAACTGCAAAGCAAAAAAAAATAATACATAACGCTACAACATCATTATAATATATAGACATCTCTCAGCAACTCATACTAAATTAAATAAAAAATATATTTTATACACTAAAACACAATCCCAAATATCATTCAAATAAAAAAATATACAAAATAAAAAACGAATATTTTAAATCAATATTAAACGACATGTATTTCTTCAATGCTCATTATTTACTTAAAAAAATGACATACGCTATATTTAATTAATTTGTTAGTCCTAAAATTACATTTAACTACAGCACATGTTTTTTTATTTAAAACGTGTAAATTAACATGTATTAGAACATTGGAATGTTGGAAGCTCCATTGAAAAACAATGGGCCGCTCCGGGCTTATAATGGTTGTTATAATCCCAGAGCTCCAACATTCCAATGTTTCTTTGTTCACAGCTCTGGCTGTGAACAAAGGCTTCAGGGAGCCTGAGGCGATTCAAATCCCCTCGCGCTCCCATAAGGCTTTGTTCTTTTTTGTTAGAACATTCTGCCCTCTAGTGGCAGAATGTTCTAATAGCCTTATAGCCCTTCGTAGATGGGTTATACTGCCTATTAAAGTCCCTCTCCCTTGTTAAAGGCCCTCGCCTTTGGCTCAGGCCTTTAATGCTGGAGAGGCCCTTTAATAGCCGATATAGCCCTCTACGGCAGGCTATAAGGCTATATTAGAACATTGGAATGTTGGAAGCTCCATTGAAAAACAATGGGGTGCTCCGGGCTTATAATGGCTGTTATAATCCCGGAGCTCCAACAGTCCAATGTTTCTTTGTTCACAGCTCTGGCTGTGAACAAAGGCTTCAGGGAGCCTGAGGGGATTCAAATCCCCTCGCGCTCCCATAAGGCTTTGTTCTTTTTTGTTAGAACATTCTGCCCTCTAGTGGCAGAATGTTCTAATAACCTTATAGCCCTTCGTAGATGGGTTATACTGCCTATTAAAGTCCCTCTCCCTTGTTAAAGGCCCTCGCCTTTGGCTCAGGCCTTTAACGCTGGAGAGGCCCTTTAATAGCCGATATAGCCCTCTACGGCGGGCTATAAGGCTATATTAGAACATTGGAATGTTGGAAGCTCCATTGAATACAATGGAGTACTCTAGGCTTATAATGGCTGGTGTAAGCCCGGAGCTCCAACATTCCAATGCTTCTTTGTTCACAGCTCTGGCTGTGAACGAAGACTTCAGAGAGCCTGAGGGAATTTCAATTACCTCGCGCTCCCTGAAGGCTTTGTTTTATTTATTAGAACATTCTGCCCTCTAGTGGCAGAATGTTCTAATAGCCTTATAGCCCTTTGTAGCTGGGCTATACCACCTAATAAAGTCCCTCTCCCTTGTTAAAGGCCCGAGACGAACCTTTAACGCCTTTAATAGCTGGTGTAGCCCGCTACGAAGGCCTATAACGGTATAATAAAATAATTATATATAATATAAACCAAAATAAATTCTTAAATTTATAATCCAAATTGTAATTTAAATATAAATGTATTTTTCCAAATTATAAAAAATATATTAACATTTTAGTTTTTTCAATTACTTAAAATTTCAAATTATTAATAAATATTAAAATGTCCCTTAGAAAATTAATACATCTATACAAAATGCCATTAAATCCTAAATATTAACAGCTATAAAATATAACAATCCAAATTGTAAATTAAATATACATTTCTTTTTCCAATATATAACAAATATATTAACACTTTTATTTTTTCAATTACGTTAAAATTTCAAATTATTAGTAAATAATAATATGTGTCTTTGAAAATTAATACATCTATACAAAATCCTAAATATTAACAGCTATAAAATATAACACTCCATCTTAAAATTACATTTTACAATTAAAAACATAAATTACATTAAAAAATCATATATTTTTAAAATTCCCCGCACCCTTTTCTTCTATAAACACACCATCCTGCCACTTATTATGACTTTGGCGGTGTGGGAGCAGGGCCCGCACCGCCGCCCCACTCCCACACTGCAAAAGCCTAAACAGACCGCCCGTCAGATTACAACTTTTTTAAGTTGCTGGTCGGCAGTTCTTTGGCGTTCCCACGGCGGTGCCTTTGAAAAAGGCACTAAAATGCGAAAATCAAAGCATGTCCTGCATGGACCGAAATGCACAATGTTGTGCTTTTTGTTCCGTGCAGGAATAAGGGGGTGTATGAATACAGGTGCACACCATGTGCCCTCCCGCATACAACCCATGGTACAGAGGCATAAGGTGGCTCTGTAGGACCACCTTTGTTTTATCACCACCACATATTTCATGGTGGTCGCACCGCCAGGAGAAGTGTGGCAGTGAGGAAACTCATAATATGCTTGCGGTCACAGGGCGGCCTAACCACCCTGGTCTTAATAGGGCAGTCAGAAGGCCATCACCACAGTGGCACCACAAGTCTGGTAGTCCGTGCACTTCCAGATTCATAAAAGGTCCTTAGAAATGTTATTTTACATTTTTTAACTACATTATTATATTAATATAAACAATAAAAATAATCTCAAATTAGATAGCAAATTTAAAATAAAAGCCAGATTCATAAAAGGTCCTTAAAAATGTTATTTTACATTTTTTAACTACATTATTATATTAATATAAACAATAAAAATAATCTCAAATTAGATAGCAAATTTAAAATAAAAGAATCATTTTTTAATTCAGGTATATAAAACAAAACAGAATACTTAAACAAACATATCAACAAAAAATTATATTGCTAACAACAATATGTTTTACAAAGATATATTTAACATTAAAGAGATGTCTAAAAACATTCTTACATGCAATATTGCTATTTACGATATTTCATGCAATGCAATACTTTTGCAATTAAATTCTAGCATCACAATATAAAAAATTGGATATTTTGTCCAACCACCCCAGATGGCATGGAAGAACTCCTTCACTTGCCCACATCCACAAAGACATAGGGCCTGAGTTAGATATTGGCAGATTGGATACTCCATCCCAAACATGACGGATATCCCATCTGCTGTACTATAAGTGCATTATATCCTATGGCACTTGTAATACAGCGGACAGGATATCCGTCATGTTTGTGACAGAGTATCCCATCCGCCAACATCTAAATCAGGCCCTTAGATTGGAGACAGCCCAACCACCTTTCACCATATGAAGTCCTTCATAATGTACCCGAAACAAATCATATAAAAAAACAAACTCAATGTCCCGAGCAAAACTCATATATTAACGCAAAAAATGTTGATTCCACAGTGTTCTTCTCCAGTGTTTTTCTTGATGGTCAATTGTATCCGATCTTTTTCAGGTAGGTGCTTGCCTGAAAAAGATTGAATTTTGTTTAAATTTTTTTTTATTTTTGGAGTTTTATATAGCGCTGGCTGGACAAACATTTTTTGTGTTAATATATGAGTTTTGCTCTGGAATTTTTTTTTTCTTTTTTGTATGCCATATGGATGTGGTTTTGTCTACATCCATTTAGCAATGCTGGGTGGTCATTGTTCTATTCCCTTGAGAGCAATCGCATTAATGAATGTAGTGAACTACCAAGTTACTAAAGTGCGTCAAATTGCCCAATCTGTACCCCTCTTCCTATCATTCTCAAGATCATATTCATTTTGATCAGCCTGGATCCAGCAAATATTTAGGCTGTTGTAGGGAGTCCTCCAAATGGAAGAGATCACTTTTACCCCTATTTTCGAATATTGAGCAATTTTCAATGAATGTGTGAAAAAGTCATGTGTGGCTAAGGTATGTCTATGCTGTAGGTAACAGAATATCTCATTCTGTATCAGACTGTTCACTTTGCAGTTATTGTTTGCAGTTGTTTTGATTATGAGTTAGGCTGAGAGGTTACTTCACCACGAAGGTGTCAGAGCAACTTATCCTGTTGTTAGGTTTGCAAGGCAGCGCCCTCAGTGGCTCCGCCCTCAGAAACCTTACACCCCAGGCCTGATACAGAAGGGGTTGTTGGTGTAAGAAAGCCACACTGCCCACACTTTAGCAGACAAGGAAACTCTGGCAGTCCCAAACAGAAAAAAATACTAATGGCCCCTGTTAGACCCGTCTGCTTCTGAGAGTCCCCTCACCACTATGATTTCTTTTGTTCCCCTGTACCTCCCAAAATTTGTCGCTTTTCTTTGTCTACCAGGACCTTTTGTGTGCTGTTTCATGGGGCTAGATGTTCCTTGACGCCTAGTTGTTCACAAGGTTTTTGGCACCTATTTACAAGGAACCTGTGACATTATAGACTGGGATTGGCAACCTGTATGAATGGCCTCAAAATGGTGGCCATCCATTTTCCTCATGAGAGTGACTCCCCTTGGAGCCTCCATGAACCTTGACCTTTCAAGGTTTTGGCGCCCTTTTATTTGGCGCGCATTCCTGACAGGAATTACCTTATTTCCCTCAGGTACACAAAATGGCTGCTCTAGAACCCCAGTATGGTGGCGGTTAGGGTCCCAAATACCCCAGAAGTGCCATGTCATTGGCCTAGCCCAAAGAAGGTTCTAGAACCTACTGGCACGAGCCAGCACCTCAGGGCACTGGCTATATAAGGTCCAGTCCCTGGCGGCCATTTTAGATGACCAGAAGACTAGATAGGATAATGATGTTCCAGATATAGGTGAAGAAGAAGATTCCAGACTTGACACCAGATTGACACCTGCCCTGTTGACCCCTGAGACAGCTGGTAGTGCAGGCAGTAGAGCAAGCAAGGGTCACTGGCGTGGATCCTGACTGGTGTTCCAGTTAGCCGTGTGTGCAGTGACCTCGCTCCTACAACGCCTGCCCAGCGAGTGCCTCGTCACCCCCAAGAGACTATGGCCGTTTTCGTGTGCCTCCCCCCCCCCCCCCCCGGTGGGAATTACGACAGACTCGGGTCGCGAGGCAAGAGCAAGTTCGCCGCGACCGAGAACATCCTCTGTGCCTCCTTGTGTGACAGACGCCTCCAGCGAGGAGCTCGGACGTCTCCGAGCTCCACCGGCGTAGAGTGCTTCCTGCGCAGACTGAGGTGAGGTGGTGCGCCGGGGCGGGGAAAGGCTGGCCTTCGTTGGGCGGGACTACTGTCTCTGCCACTCCCCAGTGAATTGGCGGCTGAAGCTGTGGGCGGGAACCATTCCTGTTTGAGGAAGTCGGAGGGAGGTCCGTGGAGCCCCTGAGAACCCGTCGCTGGCGAGAGAAGTGCTGAACCCGACTGAATCGCTTTTTGATTGCAGCCGATGTGAGGTGGGCCCGTTTCTTCAGGTGGGAAGCGCTGTTAGAAAGGCACTGTGAACCGGCATCTATTTGACTGCGCGCGAAGATTGCGTGACCTCTTCGGCAGCCCCGTTCGGCAGTCTAAAGACTTGGAACTGGTGCCGCCTGAGTGCTAGCGGTGGTAGAAGCCCCTAGGCACGCTTAGACCCCCACCGGCAAACAGAGATCTCAACCCGGTGGTAGCCGAGTGTAAATGAAGTGTTCACTGTCTTTCCTTGCCTTTTTAGATATACGCGCATGACCCCCGTGTGATTCTTAAAGAGTCCCAGCACTACTTTTTGTGCCCAGAGAAGCCTGTGTGCATTAGTGGTGAAAACGTCATAAACTGTAAGAGTTATCTTTCCAACTTGAAATGTATTTACAAATGTAGTGTTCCTGAACTATTTAATTGGTGGCAGCGATACCAGAAAGAATATGTGGTTGTTTATTTAACTGAACCAGTATTTATTCTGCTAAACAGAAAGTGATATTTATGCTATTTATTGAAGATATTTATTCTATTTATTGACAATATTTATTCCTGATATTCATTTCATTTATTGATGAACTGTACTCCTGAGCTTATTTATTGAATCTATTCCAAAATCGAAACCCAGCAATTGTGACCACAAGAGATGTAAATGTGCTTTCCTAATTGATCCCCCATTCACAACAGAGAATTTTTACATAAAGGAATCGTATTTTTCTACAACAGTGGTGTGGTGTCCTTCTTTTTGGTGGTTGTACAAAGAGATATTATTGGGTCAAAGCCAGCTTAACACGACAGCCTTCACTTGCCTTGACACTTGAGCCAAGCTACCCCCTTTGTGCTGGGCTTGCCCATCGAAGGTCCAACATAAAATTGGTGCTCAGCGGGTGTTACAAGCCGTGCTTGTTTTGGACCCCGTAATAATTCAGTGTGCGCCACAGGTACACACCTGGAGTTTTCTCCCAGCGGCCCTCCAATTCAATATTTTGCTTTTTCCAAATTCTCTTCTGGAGGTGGGTGGAGGTGACCCTCAGAGTTCCTATCCTTGTAACCTACTTCGAGGTGGTTGTCCACATTTTTCACTGACAAAATGGAATTCGATATGTCAGAGCTGGAGACCTATACCGTGGCGCAGCTCAAGGAGTCCTGTCAGGAAAGGGGAGTGTTCGTTAGGCGAGGGGCCAAAAGAGAGAAGCTCCGCATTAGTCTGCGAGCCTGGGTGGAGGCGCATCCGGAGGGTATGGTAGAGGAGGAGGAGTCAGACAGGGGTACTGTCGTTGAGAGAGCTGCGGAATGTCCCCTGGGGGTGGGTGAGATGATAATCAGCCCCAAGGTAACCTCACGGGAGGGCAGCAGTGCATCAACAGGAGGGTTGTCAGAGACCGAGTTAGCTGATAGAAGAGAGGAAAGACAATTGAGGTGGGAGTTAGCTAAGCTGGAGATGGAAGGGAAGAGGATGGAACATGAGTTCAAGCTACGAGAGCTCGAACTCAGGGCCCATAACATCACTCCGGAGGGTGTTGATTCTAAGGAATTTGCCAGGGAGCTCAGGCCTCACTTGCCCAAGGACATGGTCGCTAGCTATACCGTTCGTGATGACATAGCTAAGTGGCTGGCAGCCTATGAGGTCTCCTTAAGAGCCCATGGGATCCATGAGAAGCATTGGGGAGGTGGATTGTATCGCTACATGCCTCCAACAGGTAGGGATGCCCTATTGGCACTAGACCGGGAGGACCAGGTAGACTACCCCGCCATGAAGGTGGCGCTCATCAGAAAGTTTGGGTTGACCCCCGAGAAATACCGGCAGAGGTTTAGGGGCAGCCATAAACTGAGCTCACAGAATTGGGTTGACTTCCTGGATTATGCCAAGAAAGCCCTGGATGGGTGGTTCCAAGGTAGTGAGGTGGAAGACTATCGAGGGTTGTATAATCTCATACTCAAGGAACATCTACTCGAGAAATGTCTTCCCGAGCTGAGGCAGCACCTGGTAGACAGCAAACTTACTTGCCCCCATAAGCTTGCTGAGGAGGCGGACATTTGGGTAAGTACCCGAGAGTCCACGAAGGGGACGGGAGGAGATTCTCAGAAGTCCGGACAGGGCGCCCCCCAGAAGAAAGAGGGGGGAGATAATAGGAAACAGGAGTTATCCAAAGGACCCCAAAATAACTTTAAGGGGAAAAGTTTCTTCTCCAACTCTAAGGCTAGCCCGCAAAAGAACCCTAATCCTGGCCAGAGTCAGCAGCCAAGGGTTGTCCATTGCTTTGAGTGCGGTGGTGTTGGACATTATAAGGGAGACGCGAAATGCCCAAAGAGACCACCCCCTCCCACTGGAGGAAAGGCCCCGGGAGTTGCTAGTGTAGCGCTCGGGGAGGAGATGCCCTTAGTTAAGGGGAGGGAGTGGGCGGGTATCACCTTAGTGTCCCTGGGTGATCGGGAGATGGTTCCAAAGATCCAGGTGCCCCCAAATACTACCAAGTATGGGCAATGGGTCACCATCAATGGCCATAGAGGGAAAGCTCTGAGAGATACAGGAGCCAGTATGACTATAGTCAGGAGTCATCTGGTGTCCTCAGAGCAGGTGATTCCAGGCGTACTTCATCCAGCCGCGATGGCTGACGGCAGAATGAGCCACTATCCCGTGGCTGAGGTTCCCTTTGAGTGGGGAGGGGTTGCAGGTTCACTTCGAGTTGCCGTAAGCCCCGCCGTGCCAGTCGATTGTCTGCTGGGCAATGATATGGAGCACAATGCTTGGAAGGAGGTGGAATACCGGACTCATTCTGAGATGCTGGGTACACCTGATTGGGCCTGTGTGAGTACCAGGCCGGCGGCTGCTCAGGAGGAGAAGTCGCATGGGTTGGAGCCTGGAACAATGGCCCACCCAGCTGCCGATGAGGGAGCATCTCGAGGACAGGAGGAGCCTGCCTCGATGTCCGTGCCCCGTGAGACGGATAGGCCATCGGAGGAGATGGACCCGGAGTCCGCGGAGGAGGACATGGTTCTGTTGGAGGATCTGCCTATCCCCGCTGAGTGGCGAGTGGAGGGGGGACCATCCAGGGAGGAACTGAGCAAGGGACAGAGGGAATGTCCCACCCTCGAGGGTCTGAGGCAACAGGCTGAAGCCCAGGCAGCAGGTAACGAGTCTGGGAACTATCGTGTTTACTGGGAGGATGGTCTCCTCTACAGTGAGCCCAAGGCTCCAGACTTCACAAAAGAATTCATTGTCCAGACGGATGCATCCGACATTGGCATTGGGGCGGTGTTATCGCAACTCAATGAAGAGGGTCTGGATCAACCTGTGGTCTTTCTGTCATGGAGACTGCTTCCCCGGGAACAGAGGTGGAGTACCATTGAGCGGGAAGCCTTTGCTGTGGTCTGGACACTGAAGAAGCTGCGACCATACCTGTTTGGTTCACACTTCCTGGTTCAGACAGACCACCGACCCCTTCGCTGGCTCATGCAGATGAAGGGGGAAAACCCCAAACAGTTGAGGTGGTCTATCTCCCTACAGGGAATGGACTTTCGGGTGGAACACCGACCCAGAGTTGACCACGCCAATGCAGACGGTCTCTCCAGGTATTTCCGCCTTAGTGTTGAGAACTCCCAAGGGATTGGGTAGCTCTCCCCACTTTCAGCTGGGGGGGACGCGTGTTAGACCCGTCTGCTTCTGAGAGTCCCCTCACCACTATGATTTCTTTTGTTCCCCTGTACCTCCCAAAATTTGTCGCTTTTCTTTGTCTACCAGGACCTTTTGTGTGCTGTTTCAAGGGGGCTAGATGTTTCTTGACGCCCAGTTGTTCACAAGGTTTTTGGCACCTATTTACAAGGAACCTGTGACATTATAGACTGGGATTGGCAACCTGTATGAATGGCCTCAAAATGGTGGCCATCCATTTTCCTCATGAGAGTGACTCCCCTTGGAGCCTCCATGAACCTTGACCTTTCAAGGTTTTGGCGCCCTTTTATTTGGCACGCATTCCTGACAGGAATTACCTTATTTCCCTCAGGTACACAAAATGGCTGCTCTAGAACCCCAGTATGGTGGCTATTGGGGTCCCAAATACCCCAGAAGTGCCATGTCATTGGCCTAGCCCAAAGAAGGTTCTAGAACCTACTGGCATGAGCCAGCACCTCAGGGCACTGGCTATATAAGGTCCAGTCCCTGGCGGCCATTTTAGATGACCAGAAGACTAGATAGGATAATGGTGTTCCAGATCTAGGTGAAGAAGAAGATTCCAGACTTGACACCAGATTGACACCTGCCCTGTTGACCCCTGAGACAGCTGGTAGTGCAGGCAGTAGAGCAAGCAAGGGTCACTGGCATGGATCCTGACTGGCGTTCCAGTCAGCCGTGTGTGCGGTGACCTCGCGCCTACAGCGCCTGCCCAGCGAGTGCCTTGTCACCCCCAAGAGACTGTGGCCGTTTTCGTGTGCCTCCCCGCCCCCCCGGTGGGAATTACGACAGACTCGGGTCGCGAGGCGAGAGCAAGTTCGCCGCGACCGAGAACATCCTCTGTGCCTCCTTGTGTGACAGACGCCTCCAGCGAGGAGCTCGGACGTCTCCGAGCTCCACCGGCTAGAGTGCTTCCTGCGCAGACTGAGGTGAGGTGGTGCGCCGGGGCAGGGAAAGGCCGGCCTTCGTTGGGCGGGACTACTGTCCCTGCCCCTCCCCAGTGAATCGGCGGCTGTAGCTGTGGGCAGGAACCATCCCTGTTTGAGGAAGTCGGAGGGAGGTCCGTGGAGCCCCTGAGAACCCGTCGCTGGCGAGAGAAGTGCTGAACCCGACTGAATCGCTTTTCGATTGCAGCCGATGTGAGGTAGGCCCGTTTCTTCAGGTGGGAAGCGCTGTTAAAAAGGAACTGTGAACCGGCATCTATTTGACTGAGCGCGAAGATTGTGTGACCTCTTCGGCAGCCCCGTTCGGCAGTCTAAAGACTTGGAACTGGTGCCGCCTGAGTGCTAGCGGTGGTAGAAGCCCCTAGGCGCGCTTAGACCCCCACCGGCAAACAGAGATCTCAACCCGGTGGTAGCCGAGTGTAAATGAAGTGTTCACTGTCTTTCCTTGCCTTTTAGATATACGCGCATGACCCCCGTGTGATTCTTAAAGAGTCCCAGCACTCCTTTTTGTGCCCAGAGAAGCCTGTGTGCATTAGTGGTGAAAACGTCATAAACTGTAAGAGTTATCTTTCCAACCTGAAATGTATTTACAAATGTAGTGTTCCTGAACTATTTAATTGGTGGCAGCGATACCAGAAAGAATATGTGGTTGTTTTTTTTAACTGAACCAGTATTTATTCTGCTAAACAGAAAGTGATATTTATGCTTTTTATTGAAGATATATATTCTATTTATTGACAATATTTATTCCTGATATTCATTTCATTTATTGATGAACTGTACTCCTGAGCTTATTTATTGAATCTATTCCAAAATCGAAACCCAGCAATTGTGACCACAAGAGATGTAAATGTGCTTTCCTAATTGATCCCCCATTCACAACAGAGAATTTTTACATAAAGGAATCGTATTTTTCTACAACAGTGGTGTGGTGTCCTTCTTTTTGGTGGTTGTACAAAGAGATATTATTGGGTCAAAGCCGGCTTAACACGACAGCCTTCACTTGCCTTGACACTTGAGCCAAGCTACCCCCTTTGTGCTGGGCTTGCCCATCGTAGGTCCAACAGCCCCCCACTCCCTGGGAGAAAAAATCTGGGGTGTCAGGGTCATTAGAGTTTTGTTTTTTAAAAAGAGACCCCCACTTGTTTGATGAGCCGCCACTGGAAACATGGCAACCTCCAACCAAACTTTCTGTGCCTGCGCAGGAACCATGGTGGTGAGGCTTCTGTGGAGGCATCGAGTTTACGGCAGGGTCAGCACCCATCTCCCTATATGATGGGCATAATCCTTCAAGATGGGAGACACAAGGTCCTCTGCCATACTGGTGGGTGACTTTTTGCCTGCCCAGCATTAAATCAGGCCTTTTAACTGTTCATGACCCTAGATATCCCTAGTGAAGAGACATCAATGATGCCCCACATAGCATATCCTGCCATTTGGGACACCTCTGAGGGAATCTGCACTTATCTACTTGGTGTCTGTTATTGTGAATCCGGCTCAAGAGAAGAGATTTAAGCTCAGGTGTCAGTATTTGGGATCCCTCCCTTAGGACATTCAAGACAATACACAAGGTTGGCACAGCTTTTGATGATGTTATTGTATTTTTCAGTATCAATTAATTTATCATTGTAATTTATCATTGTTTTTCTGTATTTCAGTGCCAGATGGCGACTCTCCGCCAGATGCACCTGGTAAGAGATATTTTCCAGGTCATACTTTTCTCTCTGTTTGAGTATTCAGTGTATATTTCAGTGTCAGTCTCTGAATGCTGTCTTAAGACAGTGCATCTATCTGTCTGACTAGAGTCCCTTCCACATGTTTCCTTTGCTCACTTCTGCTCTTTCTAATGTGTTTTAGTCATGTCCACATGTCTGCCTATCCTGGAATATCTGGTGCTGTGCCTCTTTATATGGGAAAGCTAAAGTTGTGACCAGATTGGGCTTTCTGGTGTTTCGGTTGCTTCTTCGTGGTCACATGCTTATGGGTTGCCGGAATCGACATCCTACCCTCCTGGACCTATACTAACATCACCCGGTGATCCCCTTGTCCCTGTTTTATGCCTTGACAGCCTCCTGTTTCCTTCTCAGGGGTAAGGCGATGAGCAAGGAGTGGGCATTACAGAAGGAAAACAGGGCTCTAAAGAGTCAAACTTACTTCCTCATTCTGACACTGACCTGGGGCTGCTATCCTAATACTGAGCTAGCGCTACCTTTTCTACCCTGAGACTAGGGGTAGTGATGGTAGCACCAGAGTACCGCAGGGGAAATACAGGGGTATCAGTTGCTCCCCTGGACAGCCTTTTTGATGTCCAGTGGGTACAGAACAGGAATATCGTCGCAAAAATATCGACTTACCTAAATATCGCTGCAAAAATATCTACAGGAAGAAATATCGATGACAAAAATATAGTCTGACCAGAATATCGACAGACAGGTAAGTAATATCGTTAACATTAATATAGTTGTAATAAATATCGTTTACAAAAACATAGTTTACAATAATATCGTTTTTTAAATAATTATAAGTAATGTAGTGTTTTTAATGAGTATTTGTAGATAAAGTAGTATTTTTAGTAGTATTTTATTAGTTAATAATGTATTTTATGTTGAATTTAGTATTAATAGTTCCGTAGCGGGTTGTGGGTTTATAGGGGAGTAGGGTGGGAAGTAATTTAAATATAATGAAATAATAGATTAATTAATGTTTTAAATGAATATAAATAGTGTAATAAATAATAGTTAATTAATTTCAATTAGTTAGTTGATTAATAATGATGTAATTAATTATGTTAATTTTGTAATAAATTTTAGGTGTGTGTACAGGAATTTTTTAGTGAAAATGTAGTAAATTAATTACAATTTAATTGATTAATTATTTAATTAATGATTAAAAAAAAATATTAATAATTGTAATTTTATAAATGATTAAATACATTTAGTAATTATTACCCCTACGCTATCCAACGCTTTCCCTACTGTTGCACCCCCTGGAGTGGGAATAGTAATTTTTACCCCTACGCTATCCAACGCTTTCCCTACTGTTGCACCCTCTGGAGTGGGAATAGTAATTTTTACTTCTACGCTACCCAACGCTTTACCTACTGTTGCACCCCCTGGAGTGGGAATAGTAATTTTTACCCCTACGCTATCCAACGCTTTCCCTACTGTTGCACCCCCTGGAGTGGGAATAGTAATTTTTACCCCTACGCTATCCAACGCTTTCCCTACTGTTGCACCCCCTGGAGTGGAAATAGTAATTTTTACCCCTACGCTATCCAACGCTTTCCCTACTGTTGCACCCCCTGGAGTGGGAATAGTAATTTTTACCCCTACGCTATCCAACGCTTTCCCTACTGTTGCACCCCCTGGAGTGGGAATAGTAATTTTTACCCCTACGCTATCCAACGCTTTACCTACTGTTTCACCCCCTGGAGTGGGAATAGTAATTTTTACCCCTACGCTATCCAACGCTTTCCCTACTGTTGCACCCTCTGGGGTGGGAATAGTAATTTTTACCCCTATGCTATCCAACGCTTTCCCTACTGTTGCACCCCCTGGAGTGGGAATAGTAATTTTTACCCCTACGCTATCCAACGCTTTCCTTACTGTTGCACCCTCTGGAGTGGGAATAGTAAATTTTACCCATACGCTATCCAACGCTTTCCCTACTGTTGCACCCTCTGGAGTGGGAATAGTAATTTTTACCCCTACGCTATCCAACGCTTTCCCTACTGTTGCACCCTCTGGAGTGGGAATAGTAATTTTTACTCCTACGCTATCAAATGTTTTAATTAGTAATATATTGTATATTTTAATTATATGTATGTATTATTTTTGTTATATAAAGTAATGTGTTAAATATATGTATATGTCCACATTTATTAAGTTTATAATTAAAAAGTGTAGTAAATTTGTCTTAAATAGTTAAAAAATAAAAGTAATGTAATGTATTTTGTTAATAGTACTTATATTTATTTATTATTTAATGTAATTTTAATTATTTTAAAAAGTCGATATTTTTTACATCTATATTAATTACAACGATATTTTGGAGTCGATATTTATGTACTTACCTGTTTAAGTATAGGGAGTCGATATTTCTGTAAACGATATTTTTACAACTATATTTATGTCAGCTATATTTTTGTAATCGATATTTTAACACCCTACCGTCCAGTGCTGGGCAGCATCCATCTACCTTTGTGTTCTTAAGCATGTTTACGGTGAGTTGGAACAGTTTTTGCAAGCCTGCTTTCTCTGCATGGATCTTCGCTTGTTTAGATTATTTCTTCATTTTGGTGGATCTTCATGCAGTCTCAATCAAGGTGCCTTGAGTTAGACCTGTTGGGAGTGGGGTATGTTTGCAGAATTTTGAGCTGCTTCCATAATGATAACTCAATTTAGTGCTCTCTTTGATGTGTCCGAAACTGTGTATTGGGGAGTCAAACGCGATGTCTGTTTTAGTTGCCTATTTGCTTAAGCTGTGTGATTGGGTGTCTCAGACTGTACTTCCCAGGTTTGTTTTTAAAGAGCGTCCATCTGCTGCTGTTCTTGTTTATCTTTCTACTGTTGTTCTTCCGGTAGGATTTCCACCATTTGTTCAAACCAGAAATGAGCAAAGCTATCTTAGGGGTTTCAAGGCTATAATACATCAAAGGCCCCAGTTGTCTCTGACTCAAACTAATATTCACACAGACCCAAATATGGTGTATGTAGGACAATGTCGAATCATCACACACCTCAATCGACATCACCCATATAGGACATAATGTCCAACATTACCTAACCTTACACTCCGAACATTCCCCAACTGTTCATTCTGATAAGGTGTTGAGGACCCCGAAGCAAACCGGAATTGTTCCTGCCACATGAGGTGTGTGAAATGCCATACAAACGCTGCAGTACAGTACGGTAGATCTGTCTGGATGTCACCTTTTTCAGCAAGGCTGATTTTTCCATGCCAAAATAGGTAGTAAACTTCTGATCATTATTAAAATCTAAATCCAGTATTTTCCCGCTTCGAAAAAAAAACATGAAAACAACTTCTGCAAGGTGGAAACACGCCAAACGTCTTTTTAAAGCGTCTAAACTATTCAGAAATAATTTGCACATTAAATATAGGCTAAATGCCATGGTAAGAATACAGAAAATATTTGCATCTCCTAGCCATCCAGAGCCTACTCCTGCCTTGTCAGAGCCTCAAAAAACATATACGTGGCAGGTATTTTTATCTGTGAAAGGTGTAGACCCTACTCTGGAGCAGGCGGTAACTTTGACTGTAAAGACTTGCATTAAGCAATATTGTTCTGACCCATTCCAGAGATGTGGCAACCCTGAATACAAGCCAACTAACTGACATGTGTTTTCTTTTACAGTGAAAGCCAGCAATGAGTCGCTTGCAGAAGGTAATCGCTCAGTGATCTCATATCACCACAAGTATTTCCCATACATTGCATTTTCCTAGCAAATATATGGTTTGATAGTTTGAACATCCTTCCTTCCATGATCAGTATCATCTTCAGTACCTTGCTGTTTTCATTCTTCTAGTCTAACTTCATTATCCCAGCTTGCCTTTTCTTTCCTGTACCTTAGAGCTTCTCCTGTCTTTAGCCTAATTTCCTTCATGCTTTTTCCCATCATTCTCTCTTTTTTCTTTCTCTGCTAGTCCATCTTCGATTTCTTTGTCTGAGTCTTTCTTCATTATTTCCTCTTCTTACCAAGCCCACATTTTCCATTAACACAGTACTACATTCAAATAGACAAACCAGGTATTTCCTTCACTATATATACCAGTCTTGTATTTACCAGTTACAGTGTAAACTATGATTAGATTAGTTCTGCTTGTTAGGAAGGATTTGTTTCAGTTGTGTGCCACTTATTAAAACATGATATTTTACATGGTCTGGAAAACTAGCAACCTCAAAATGAGGTAGCCTAATAAATTTGTAATCTCTGCAACAACCCATACAGTTTTTATAATCCTATTGAAAAACAAATATCTAGTTTTCTTTCTTATCCCAGTCTTGTCTCTTTCTTTATTAGAGCATGTTTTCATTTTATTGATGTCAATCTCTTTTTGTTGTTTCATCCAGTCTACTTTTCTTTCTTGATCAGTCTTTCTTCACTTGCATTAGCCTTTGTTGTTGAACAGATTTGCAATAGAAAACTATAACACTTATAGTTGGCAAAAGAAATTGAAACACCTATGGGCACCTTGTTGGAGCCTTGGTGTTAAAGCGTGCTGCATGATGTAGAAACTTGGCAAAATAAATGTTTTAAACTCCTTCTTTCATCTAACATTTATATGGCATTGATCTTTTTAAAAACAGAGGTATATCCTAAACTTAGTCAGTAGTGTCATTGCATTGCTGTGAATGACTAAAAATAATTATACTAGTTCACTAGTTCCCACGGCAAAAGGATTGCCATTCAACCACTGACTGACCACCATATCTGGTATTTTTATGTGAAGAATAGTAAAAAATCCAGAAAGGAAAAGCAAGATGATGGCTTCAGATGACTATACAGACAAACAGTAGCAGCTTCCAGTTATCTTTCTCTTCATAATACTGACTTTGGCATGGATAAGAAGCTTTAACCCTGCAGCATTGAAAAAGGATTCAAAGGTGTGGATGCAGATGTTTCTAAATTCTCTTTGTAAAAAAAAGATAAAAGACATGAGTCATTTGGAGGACACTGGTTCTCATCAACCATTGATTCTGATGTTGATGTAGCAACGACCAGAGCAAACAATTCAAATGTTGAAACTAGAGGGAAAAATGGAGTCAAAGGTGGAGATGAAGGTATAATTGGTATTCCCAAGATGGCCGATAATGCTGTATTTGGGTACACAGGTGACGGCACAGCTGCGGTATCCTAGATGGCAGCTCTGAGGATGGATAGCCGCATTGCACAGCAGAATGTCTGATACACATGGAATTGTTTGAATTACTCAAACACAAAGAGATGATGAATGGAGCACTGAAACTTTTCAGACACCCCCCCCCCCCCCCAGTCACAGATCTGGGTTGAATCCATCATCATTTTTTAGCTCACTTCACCACTCCAGTTCAGACCCACCCATATGCGAATCAGTATTGACCCTATGCCTCATGGGAACAGTCCAGCCTGAACTGCCAAGCCATGTCTTCCCTGGACCGGAAACAAGCATCCTGGGACCGGTTTCGGGGTGACACCCCTCATCAGCCAGGCTAGCTTGAATCTAGTGGCAAGGTGTGCAAGGAACCCACATCTGGACAAACCCTGACGCTTAATATAGAATATACAGTAAGACTATTTCATAACAGTACAAGCAACACAGGTCACTCTTGCAGTTGAAACCTGTGAAAAGACAGGGTCCAGTTTTCCTTTAGCTTGACAAGCAAGTCCACTTCAAAGTAGAATGTCATAGATTCTCAGCATTTGTACTCAATCAGATTAGATTAATTTGCATCCATGTTTCTCATATTTCCATACATGCCACTTTTACTTCTTCACTAGGATAAAAAAGGAATTGCACGGCCAACTATGAGAAGTACAGCTGATGTTCCACAAAACACAATTCAAATCAATAAACCGATGAAGGGTGAAATAAAACCAAAAAAATATTTCAAACCCAGTCAATAATCCAAGTCCAATAATCTTTAAATCATGAACAATTCCAGTTGTGTATGAAAGATGTTATGCAATAGATCAGCAAAATGCATTGGGAATTTAGTCTTCAGAAATCGCTGAGTTTCAGGCAGGGTTGTTAGCGAGTCAAAACTCACTTCGGCAGAGGTTAAAGGTACCTCTGTTTGTGTTAAAGTCACAATGAGGTCATTTACTTTAGCATCCAAAAGAAGGTCTCCCGCCTAGGGAGAGGAAAACCCAGCGCACTACTTTAAAGAGACCGAATGGCTAGTCTGATATAAGTTTATCGATTATCCAGATTTATTCAAATAGATGTGACGTTGTTGAAGCAGGTATAGCACATCAGTAAATAACATTCCACATATGTGTAATTTCGGGTGTGTTAACCCATCACACGACCCAATGCATTTCGGGCGTAGCCCGTCGTCAGGGGAATTACTCTACAAACAAAAGACAAAAGTCAACTGTAGTATCCGGATTATTTGCAAGATCAAACAGAACTAATAATAACTGGATCTGGTGCCAGATTATAACCCAATAAAAGAAAGCCGAGATGAAAAAGAACGACGTGAACCAGGTGCATAGATGTAGAAACGGATATGCAAGCATAGTGACAGGAACAAAAAGTCGTGAGCTAGAAGTGCCCGGTAACCGCGATCGATATACAGTAATTAACTCAAATGCTGTAGCGAGAATAGGAAACATACCAAGAGACAGCGTAGTTCGTAACCGCCACCAATATAGTGGAATTAGCAACGAGCTCAAGACAAGCGTACTCACCGGTGTGAAGCTAACACGGACTCCGCGGAGTTCCGAGAAGGTGAACGCTCGGAGAGTGAGCGGGGAAGTAAATAGTGATAGGGGTAAACATAGAGGTAGGACTGCGTGGTGCAGGAAGGATAGGCGCCATCTTTGAGTGTGTGAAAGTAGTAAAGTGCAGAACATGTAAAAGGGTGCCATCTATGAATGTGTACAGCGGTAAACAAATGAAAAACATGGCAATATAAACAGGAGAAACGAGAGTGATAATACAAAATGCAACAAATAACCAAAAATTATAAATAACATAGAAATTCCATTCGATCGTTAAGACCCGAGGGGGCCATCGTGGTTAAGTAACGAATCCAAAAGTTCTCTCTTTTAAGGAGGTAGTTCTTGTTGTTCACTGTGATGGGAACTTGTTCTAGTACTTGGAATTTAAGTTGAACAACTGAATGTCTGTTCTCCATGAAATGGATGGCCACACTAGATTTCTGATTTTCAGTCCGAATATTACTCTTGTGTTCCAAGATTCTCGTGCGAATCTTCCTCTCTGTGTGGCCCACGTAGCACTTGCCACATGGGCATTTAAGAGCATAGATTACGTTCTTGCTGTTGCATGTAGCGTTCACTTTCAATTTGATAGGAAAACCTTTCATGGGATGGTTCACTATATTGCCCTGTATACCATTATTGCAATTGCTGCAATTATAACAAGGTTTAAAGCCATTATATGGTGTTTTAGTTTTAGGACCACTGGTATCACTCAAGATCTCTTTCAGATTCTTCCCTCTGGAGAAAGCGAAAATAGGAGGTTCAGTAAATAGACCGTTGAAATCTGGTTCCTGTGTCAAAATGGACCAGTGTTTCCGAATTATTTTTTGGAACTGTGAAGAAACACTTGAGAACTTGGAGACAACCACAAGACGATCCGTGGGTGTCTTAGGTCTGAATTGTAGCAGGGAAGCTCTACTTCGTTTCTCACTTCTCTGGACAGCCAAGTCCAGAATGGGCGTGGGATATCCCCGTGCTCGTAGACGGTCTAATACAGTTTTTATCTGAGTCTTGCTCTCCTCTGGTTTGGAGACGATCCTTTTTATTCTCAGAATCTGTGCGTATGGTAGGTTATTTTTAAGTCCCATACGATGAAAGCTGGAGTAGTGAAGGGTTGAGTTCCTGTCAGTGGGCTTTCGAAAGATGGTAGTAGACCAATCTCCCAGTTCTCTCAATATTTTTACATCCAAAAAATGTATGCAAGAGGTGTTGATTTCCCAAGTGAATTGAATTCTTTTAGTGACTTGATTCCAGGTGTTAAGGAAATTGATAAGAGTGTCATTGTCACCTGCCCAAAGCACAAAAATGTCATCTATATATCGCAGATATAATCTGCCATGTTCTTGCCAGATTTTTTGTGAGAGGATGTGGTTTTCTTCAAAGTTTCGCATATAGATGTTGGCATAGCAAGGAGCAGCCGAATTTCCCATGGCCGTACCATTGAGCTGTAACAACCATTTGTCAAAAACTGTGAAATAGCTATGATATAGCGTAAATATGGTGAGTTCCATGAGAAATATTTTCAAGTCGTGGTCAATGTCGGATTGTGCCAAGGTTCTTTCAATAGCTTCTATACCCCCATCGTGGGGGATGGAGGTATAAAGGGAACTCACGTCCACAGTGCACATGATAAGATTGGTGTCTTTTAGAGTGTTCATGACTGGTTCAACTTTCAATAAAAAATCCGTGGTATCTTTAACATAGGACTCAGCTGTGATGACAAATGGTTGTAGATATTTGTCCAAGAATTTTCCAACGTTTTCATGGATGCTGTTTATGGTAGACACAATGGGCCTGAATGGAGGGTTGGTAGGATGTTTGTGTAGTTTTGGTAACATGTATAAGACAGGAGGTCTAGGATTGTTCGGAGTGAGATATCTTTTTGTTTTCTCGTTAATGGTACCATTTTCAAAAGCTTTATTGATAATGATGATCAAATCTTTGGTAAACTCCACTGTAGGATCACCAGGGAGAGTGTCATACGTATCAGTGTCACCAATATGTGCGGTGACTTTGTCTTCGTAAAAGCTGCTGTCCATGATTACCAGGGCTCCTCCCTTATCTGCATTCTGGCAGATGATATTGGGATTGTCAGCAATTTTTTGCAGTATATTTCTTTCTTTGCGGGTGAGATTCCCGCGTTTGACCGGTTGTATAAAAGGAAGTTTAAGGATGTCTTGTCTAACTAGGTTTTCGAATGCATCTATGATTTTATGGCTCTGTGGGGCCATGAAGGTACTGTGAGGTCGTAAACCTCTGAGCATATCTTCCTCCAGGGTATCACTGGGGCAAATGTTGCGGAAGTAGTGTTTCAAACGCATATTGCGTATCAATTTAAATGTACTCACTTCGAGTTCCAGAGAGTTGGTTCCCGTGGTTGGTACAAAAGATTGACCCCTTTGTAGAATATATGTTTCTTCGTCAGTCAAGATGGTGGAGGATATATTAATCACCAGGTTCTCCTCTGGGTTTAACGTCTTCCTTTGGCTTTCTTGCTTTTCACCGGTGGTGTTTTTTCTGCTTCCTCGGCGGGTTTTTCCCCCCCGGGTTCTTTTTGTTGATTGAGGCCTGGCTCTAAAAAAGGAACCGCAGTGTTTGTTGAGGTGCTTGGGGTTTGATCATCTGTTTCTGTTCTGGTACGTGTAGGTCTTGATCTTTGGTCATCCTCAGAGGATGATGTTTCATTGGCCGAAAAGGGATTATATGGTTTATTTGGACGTCGGCGGGCGTATGCCTCGGCCCAAGAATAAACTTCGCCGAGTTTATAGTCTATAGTGTCCCTTTTAAATTTTCTTAGTTTTCTCTCCTGGGTCTCTCGTACATGTTTGTCTAATTGAATATTTATATCCTCTAACATTTTTTTCAATTCTTCCTCGGTCAGGGTGTCGTCTAGCTCCTTTCTGATGTTAGTAATCTCTAGTGTGAGTTCATCCAAAGTTTTTGCCAGTTCTTCCACGATCAATAAAATAAGATCTAGGGAACATTTATTTAAAATGGAGTACCAGCGTTCCACAAATTTGGTGTTGTTCTTACAGAGCAGTGGTTTTAGAGGGACCCGTAGGCCACGAGGGATCCGTTGAACACGATGGTATCGGATCAAAGTGCTTGCGTGAAGTTTTTGATTCGATTGTTTTTTTAGTAAGTAGAGTAATTGGCGAAGGTTGCTTTCTACACTGCGAGTGTTGCCAGTGACTGTAACCTCTTCCTGTATCATCCCGTAGATTTTATCTGCGTCCTCTGTGGAGTAAGCAAAGGTAGAGGCTTTTTGATCGGTCATACCTGAGACCGATTCGAAATTCATGATTAGAGCGTGCCGAGTTCCGTTAGGCAGAAAAATGAAGTAATATTCAGGAGGAGTGGATCTCGCACAGCTAAGGTGATCCCAAAATGAGGATTTGTAATGAGCTTTCGTGTGCCGCAGGGTGATAAACACTGTCTAGCCCAACAGTGTGTAAAGAAGAATCCAAAAGAAGGTCTCCCGCCTAGGGAGAGGAAAACCCAGCGCACTACTTTAAAGAGACCAGTGGTCTAGTCCATATTCCATTTAAACAATGAATGGTAGTCTGATATAAGTTTATCGATTATCCAGATTTATTCAAATAGATGTGACGTTGTTGAAGCAGGTATAGCACATCAGTAAATAACATTCCACATATGTGTAATTTCGGGTGTGTTAACCCATCACACGACCCAATGCATTTCGGGCGTAGCCCGTCGTCAGGGGAATTACTCTACAAACAAAAGACAAAAGTCAACTGTAGTATCCGGATTATTTGCAAGATCAAACAGAACTAATAATAACTGGATCTGGTGCCAGATTATAACCCAATAAAAGAAAGCCGAGATGAAAAAGAACGACGTGAACCAGGTGCATAGATGTAGAAACGGATATGCAAGCATAGTGACAGGAACAAAAAGTCGTGAGCTAGAAGTGCCCGGTAACCGCGATCGATATACAGTAATTAACTCAAATGCTGTAGCGAGAATAGGAAACATACCAAGAGACAGCGTAGTTCGTAACCGCCACCAATATAGTGGAATTAGCAACGAGCTCAAGACAAGCGTACTCACCGGTGTGAAGCTAACACGGACTCCGCGGAGTTCCGAGAAGGTGAACGCTCGGAGAGTGAGCGGGGAAGTAAATAGTGATAGGGGTAAACATAGAGGTAGGACTGCGTGGTGCAGGAAGGATAGGCGCCATCTTTGAGTGTGTGAAAGTAGTAAAGTGCAGAACATGTAAAAGGGTGCCATCTATGAATGTGTACAGCGGTAAACAAATGAAAAACATGGCAATATAAACAGGAGAAACGAGAGTGATAATACAAAATGCAACAAATAACCAAAAATTATAAATAACATAGAAATTCCATTCGATCGTTAAGACCCGAGGGGGCCATCGTGGTTAAGTAACGAATCCAAAAGTTCTCTCTTTTAAGGAGGTAGTTCTTGTTGTTCACTGTGATGGGAACTTGTTCTAGTACTTGGAATTTAAGTTGAACAACTGAATGTCTGTTCTCCATGAAATGGATGGCCACACTAGATTTCTGATTTTCAGTCCGAATATTACTCTTGACTCTTCACTACTCCAGCTTTCATCGTATGGGACTTAAAAATAACCTACCATACGCACAGATTCTGAGAATAAAAAGGATCGTCTCCAAACCAGAGGAGAGCAAGACTCAGATAAAAACTGTATTAGACCGTCTACGAGCACGGGGATATCCCACGCCCATTCTGGACTTGGCTGTCCAGAGAAGTGAGAAACGAAGTAGAGCTTCCCTGCTACAATTCAGACCTAAGACACCCACGGATCGTCTTGTGGTTGTCTCCAAGTTCTCAAGTGTTTCTTCACAGTTCCAAAAAATAATTCGGAAACACTGGTCCATTTTGACACAGGAACCAGATTTCAACGGTCTATTTACTGAACCTCCTATTTTCGCTTTCTCCAGAGGGAAGAATCTGAAAGAGATCTTGAGTGATACCAGTGGTCCTAAAACTAAAACACCATATAATGGCTTTAAACCTTGTTATAATTGCAGCAATTGCAATAATGGTATACAGGGCAATATAGTGAACCATCCCATGAAAGGTTTTCCTATCAAATTGAAAGTGAACGCTACATGCAACAGCAAGAACGTAATCTATGCTCTTAAATGCCCATGTGGCAAGTGCTACGTGGGCCACACAGAGAGGAAGATTCGCACGAGAATCTTGGAACACAAGAGTAATATTCGGACTGAAAATCAGAAATCTAGTGTGGCCATCCATTTCATGGAGAACAGACATTCAGTTGTTCAACTTAAATTCCAAGTACTAGAACAAGTTCCCATCACAGTGAACAACAAGAACTACCTCCTTAAAAGAGAGAACTTTTGGATTCGTTACTTAACCACGATGGCCCCCTCGGGTCTTAACGATCGAATGGAATTTCTATGTTATTTATAATTTTTGGTTATTTGTTGCATTTTGTATTATCACTCTCGTTTCTCCTGTTTATATTGCCATGTTTTTCATTTGTTTACCGCTGTACACATTCATAGATGGCACCCTTTTACATGTTCTGCACTTTACTACTTTCACACACTCAAAGATGGCGCCTATCCTTCCTGCACCACGCAGTCCTACCTCTATGTTTACCCCTATCACTATTTACTTCCCCGCTCACTCTCCGAGCGTTCACCTTCTCGGAACTCCGCGGAGTCCGTGTTAGCTTCACACCGGTGAGTACGCTTGTCTTGAGCTCGTTGCTAATTCCACTATATTGGTGGCGGTTACGAACTACGCTGTCTCTTGGTATGTTTCCTATTCTCGCTACAGCATTTGAGTTAATTACTGTATATCGATCGCGGTTACCGGGCACTTCTAGCTCACGACTTTTTGTTCCTGTCACTATGCTTGCATATCCGTTTCTACATCTATGCACCTGGTTCACGTCGTTCTTTTTCATCTCGGCTTTCTTTTATTGGGTTATAATCTGGCACCAGATCCAGTTATTATTAGTTCTGTTTGATCTTGCAAATAATCCGGATACTACAGTTGACTTTTGTCTTTTGTTTGTAGAGTAATTCCCCTGACGACGGGCTACGCCCGAAATGCATTGGGTCGTGTGATGGGTTAACACACCCGAAATTACACATATGTGGAATGTTATTTACTGATGTGCTATACCTGCTTCAACAACGTCACATCTATTTGAATAAATCTGGATAATCGATAAACTTATATCAGACTACCATTCATTGTTTAAATGGAATATGGACTAGACCACTGGTCTCTTTAAAGTAGTGCGCTGGGTTTTCCTCTCCCTAGGCGGGAGACCTTCTTTTGGATTCTTCTTTACACACTGTTGGGCTAGACAGTGTTTATCACCCTGCGGCACACGAAAGCTCATTACAAATCCTCATTTTGGGATCACCTTAGCTGTGCGAGATCCACTCCTCCTGAATATTACGTCATTTACTTTAGCAACACGTGTATTTATCACCTCTACTTTGTCCCAGGAAACACTCACAAATATTTTTAGAAGGGAAGGATAAAAGGTAATGCCACAATATTGTAATATTTTTTAAATGCTAACACATAGACAAACCCTGGTGCCATCCCACAACAGGTTTCATTTGTTCATATTATGGAAGAACCATTTTTTAGAAGCGTGTGATAAGAAAGAATGAAAGAAGCAGGTGCTGCGAAGAGCTTACAAGCATGGTCCAGCTTGAAAGAATTACAAGCCCCATGTATAGTCAAAAGGTCATGAAGGAGTTTGTGTCCTAATGAATTAGTACATGCAGATGTGCTAATGAAGGTAGGATTGTCTTTTATCTAATAACTAAATTCAAAAGGTAATTTCTAGGAGTGTTGTAAGAAGTGTTGCTTTAGGAAGTGTTGTGCATCTGTTCATACCACCTAAGAGATATATAATTTTGAAGGTAAGGAGATTATTCCATGCAAGAGCCACATAAGTTGTGGGTCTTTAGCAACAGACAAACAAATGTTTTCTATTTGTTTAGCTGATAGAAGATTGTATTGTGCTTCTGTCTAAATGTAAGATTATACAGGAGAAAAAGAGATGCTTTGTTTATGAGCTGCCGTGACACCTTTTGAATTTTAAGAGTCTGTAATATTCAATTTAACGGTGTCAAAACTCGTATTTGGTCCTGCTCTTGTTTTGAAGTTTTCAAATCTTATTTCAAAAGATTGAACATTAAAGAGGTGATGATAGACATGGTGTATGTGCATTGGAAAGAGTTTGAAAACCATTATAAATCACTTTAAAGGTAGTATGCATTATTTCTCCATTTGTTTCCATGATTCTTTCTGCGCTTCTCTTTCCGAGCATGCCTGCTGTTAGTTTAGGATAGCATATATTAGCGTAGACATAAATGTTTTATTCCTCATAGGTGTAGCCCCAGGAGAAAATCACTCAAGTTCATACCCTCACTGAGTTTTGACATGTGATGTTTTTACAGCACTCAAACTAGTGTGCGATAGCTACCATTTACATAACTTCCTTACCATATAAGTGGTTATAGTCATGGGTGAATATGAGCTATACTTAGAGTCTGGTACCTTTGCTAATGGACCAGAAGCTTTTACACAGAAATATATATTCATACATAGATTAGTGTCTGTCGGTCATATGGCTATACCATCTGAACCAAACAATATTACAATATATGTTCCATTCTGCACCATTTCAATTAAATCACTATCAGCGATAGTTTCTTTTAATTTGCAACCTGTGAAATACATTTTACAACAGATGATGTTTTTAAGTCTCTGAGCAATGCAAAGCTCTGGCTAGTGATATGTGTTACCGTCTTATTTAAAAACATCATGTCTTCAGGAAACATGCATGCTCTGAAACGGGTATCAGATTCCTTAATGTGCCAAAGTGTAGTTCCCAAAACACTCTTCACAATTATAGTTTCATTCCAATATGCATACCCTTGTTTTAAAAAACAAATAAATGAACTGTGTTGAACATATAAAACTGTGATCAGTTATCAAAATCTTTTTCAGCATTTAAGGTCCTTGAAAATAATAAAATGTAGATGGATCAGATCTGTCATTACTGATAAAACATGAAGTCCATTTCTGCAAACTTTTAGGACTGTTGATTGGGGGTGCTCAACAATGCTCCCTCTGTACATGATTATATATTTCTCACTGGCTACTAGTTTGATAAATGTAATGTGCCCGCAATGATGAAAACAAAACGGTCCCTGCATTGAGAAAGGGATCTTCATTATCCTATAAAAGATATGAACCCAGGTCAACAATCAATTGTTTAACAGCATTTATGTCCCAAAAACTTGAAAAAAAAACCTGGAGTGACAATGTCTTCCAAAGACATTTCTAAAACATAAAAAGTCTGAATCATTTCTGTAAAGTCTACAATTTGATAAGGAACCCTTTCAGATATGGTGCCATCAAACACAGGATATGAAGTGATATTAATAGCATGAAAATCCCTTTTGTTTCTGTGTAAAGAAGAATCTGGTTCAAATACTGAATCACCAGAGACAGCATCCGGTTCTCGTGAATATAGTTCCCATTGATCAACAACAAAATTATAATGTGCATTGATTTTATATTCTGTATCCTTTCTTTATTAGTGAACACTTGTTTGCATGTTTTGCTTGCCAGTCTTCATCCTAATGTCACATTTCTTTCTTTGCCTCTCTTTTTATCTTTCATTATTTCAGACTCCCATTTATTGCTCTATCTTTTTACCACATTCCTTTTTCACGTTCTTCCTTTCCTTAATTCCTCCTTTACTTTTCAATAGAATATATCTTTCCTGCTTTTTCCTCCCTCCTACCTCTCTCAATCTAGACATTTTCTTTCTCAGTATTAGCTGTTCCTTTCTCAATATCTGCCTTCTATCTCCAGATCTATCTCACTTCCTGTTTCACTTTCTTTTGTCTCACTTACCTCTTCTTTCAATTCATCTTACTATAACTCTTTCAACCTTCTTTCTGTCTCTTTGGTGACCCACTCCATCACTTGTTTTTCACATTACCCATCATCTTTTTCCCTAGACTGCCGTGAGGTCCAATATCCCTGCACTCGTATTTACTCTGTGCTGCGCCCTGTGAAGCAATGCCTGGGCCAGGTCTGCATCAGCAGGTAAGGTGATTCACATTCATCAGTGATAATATACGTTTCACCTAGATTTCTCAAACGAGGAATTAAAAAAATTAAGATAAAAATATCCATATAGGCATACGTGCAAAAATGTGTTTGTGATGTGTAACTTCAGTTGATAAAAAAATTGTGAAAACAACGGTGGGATTGTTAGTTGCAAACTACACCAAGTTATTTGGACTTTTAAGCGAAAGTTTTGTTGGTGAATATTTTGGATTGGGGGAAATAGATTTGCATTTCGATTGATTGATTGATTGTCAGCTAGGCACTTTAATTGTAAGATTTTCTTACATATCAACATTACTCCCAAGAACCACTAGGGCGCTTCTGTGTTTACTTTTCCAATTCCTTTTCTTTTTTTGTGTCGATAACTTTATTAGTACACAGTCCATTCACTTGCTACGTGACACCCAGCTTGGGCTTCTGTTCCATGCCTTTCCGTAATTTGGTTGGCATGGTTTCACTACGGTGATTGCCGCTCCACTACGATACAAGAGCTGGCAAGAATCAATACATAAGGTGAGAACGAATACGTTTTGTGAGACAGTTCTCGACACAGTACGGGCTTAAGGCAAATATAGGGCGCTGATTCCCTCAGGTTTCCATTAGCCCCTCTTTGGCAACTTCCTTTATGACAATCTTGAGACGTTATCATGAGGTAACATACATATACCTGTAGGTGAGAGAAGTGTTTGATGTGTATAAATTCAATATACATACAGCATGAATTTACCATTACAAAATGGATGCCACTTTGACGTGATTTTGTTTAACATGTATTATATTGTGCTGTCTTAATTTCCATGATTTTGCATGTAAAAGAGGCGCTGTCCAACACACCAGTGTGTGATCAAGACTGCCTTGACAGTCGAAACGCGTTACTGGCAATAAATCTATTGTTTTGCAACTATCCTGAGAGTGCGATTACTTAGGGGTCGATTCCGATTCGGAAAAAAAAACGTCCGTACGATTTGTATCCAGAGCCCTCTCAGTACGAATCGTACCTGTCCATCCGAGTCACGTAGTACGATCCGTATTCCGTGAATCCGTCCGAATCGTCGCGATCCGTACGTATTGCAAGACTGAAACCGTGAACAGTACGACTCGTACACATGCTGTACGACTCGTACACATGCCGTACGACTCGTACACATGCCGTACGACCTGACGAGTACGATCCGGACCGGGGTATGAGGACGCGATTCGTACTGTCCACGTCAGGTAAACGCGAGTTGTACGGAAAAGCACACAAACACATATACACACTACACGGTCCGTACCCCCCATGATCGCAGGGGTACGCACCGTACCCCCGCGATCATGAGGTGTACGAGCCATACCCCATGTACGATGGGTGTACGAGCCGTACCCCATGTACGATGGGTGTACAAGCCGGAGCCCATGTACGATGTGTACACCCATCGTACATGGGGTACGGCTCGTACACCCCATGATCGCAGGGGTATGGTGCGTACCCCTGCGATCATGGGGGATACGCACCGTACCGGGGGGGCGTTCCGTACCTGTTTCCGCGCGAACTTTGCTTTTACGCTGTTTTCAGCTCCCGTAGAAAAAGGGTCGTACGGTGCGCACCCGACACGTATCGTACTTGCTGGGTAATAAAAACCAGCCGCGAACCATACAGACGTCGCGTACAGCGGGTTCCGAGGGAGAATCGTACGGAGACTAGAGTCGTACGGACCTCTGTACGACTCGTACGGAGTACGGCTCCTGGTACGAATCATACTTCGTCGTACATTAGGGGGACGTTGCAGGGTACGATTCGTACGGGAAAAACGCACCGAACGGCTATTCAGAGCAGTTTTTCCCGAATCGGAATCGGCCCCTTAGTGTTGAAGAATTTAATGAATGTGTTCAGTGGGCTTCACTGGCAATTTGCACCACCTATCTACGGGTTGAAGGGGCAGGAAGGAGCATATCAAGGAATCGAAGTATTGAGTAGTAATTTTATTAGTAGTAACTTTATTACTAGTAGTTACTTACCTTTGTGAATACCAAAAAGTATTAAAGCCGGATTTTTGGCTAAAGTTGGACTTTTGGTCTAACTTTGCCTTTGTGAATTTGTTCCCATATTTATAAATATTATTATTTAAACAAAATTTAAAAAATCTCACCCACTAGTATTTTAATATTTAATTAATATTTAGTACATTTAAGTGAAAGTTTTGTTTTAATTAATTGAAAAAAAATTATATTTATAAAGAGTTTTATTTTTTGTAAAAAAAGGAGTAACTTTTTATAATAATTATAACATTTAAAAACCTAAATGAAATTTACAGATTCAATACTAAAATATAGTAGTAGTAGTTTTTATTGCTTGGTTAATTAAAATCTTAGCAGTACACACATCAGTAAAAAATGTATAAAAGGATACATATATGGGACATCATTTCATATTGTCTTAAAAAAAACAGCGTGGTGGATATGCATTAAAATCGACCAATTTTCTGGTTAAAATTACATACAGTTTGTTTGTGATGAGGGTATAAAATTTAAGAAAGAAGTAAGGGTAAGTCCCCGTCTGGGGGTGACGCCAGTATCCGTAGTTCTAATAGTCTATTGTGTGCTCGTGGACGACTACCTCAGGATCGGAACGTAGTGGGAGTCAAAGAGAGTTGCCGGATAAAAGAGCTTGGGTGCGCGCAACTGTGCTCAGGCTGCGGCAAGAAGCTTTATTTGGGCAGTTTTCATGTAGCGGACGAAGCTGCAGGTTAATTTAGCGTTGGCCCCGCTGAAGCACGCCTTCACTGCCTGTCTGCACGTACGGATATGCATTTAATTTATATGCGGTTTTAGCAGTTCTCTCCTCTCCCGGTCTAGGAACTTACATATGCATAGGAGATGCAGCATATCTTCTTTGGTTTCGCCACATAGTCAGAAGAAAGTAAATTCCCTTGTGAGCTATACGGAAGAACTACAACTTAGCTTGAAGAAGTTAAGATGAGTGTGAATCATAAACTCATGCAATCTAAATGATATGATCAAGATCATCAACTAAATACAATTCAATATAAAACATACGGTATAACAAATTTTTATTAAAAATAAGCAGGGATAAAAAACAATACACATTTATATACCATCAATTAAAAATTACTAACAATTGAAGTTGACTATTGTGACCAGCACAACAACCTACAATTCGTAACAACTATAGACAAAGAGCCAGGTGCCCCCAAACCAGGCTGTAGATAGTGTGCAACAGTTTTCTCTTCCTTTAACCTGGAGAGGATCGATACGTTTTATCTGGTGCGATTAAAGTGCCAACTTGGACAGGACCTTTGATCATTTCCTGCATGGTACCATTATCTACTCGAGCCAACCAAGTCTTTCCAAGACACAGACACCACAAAGTATCCTTGGCCTATATACACGACTACTAAATTTCCCCGTACAATTAAGAACCAAGATTCTCATCAGACTCCAAGCTGGGGACCTGGAAAGGGCAATCTTCCAGACCCAGTAACCAGACAGACAATAAATTTTAGTCTTGACAAAGGTGGAGTATATCTGTGTCCAGTGCCACCGAAACGCGTTGACGCTCAATTTCTGTACAATTCAAGTCTCTTCTTCCCCTGTTTATAGGAAATTTTTGGTGATACAACAGGGGTGTGATAAAATCGATAATTTGAATGTACTATTGTAATTTAGAATTTCTTATGTTTTACAACAAATTTGTCTGTCCTTTGTTATTGTGCTGGTCACAATAGTCCACTTCAATTGTTAGTAATTTTTAATTGATGGTATATAAATGTGTATTGTTTTTTATCTCTGCTTATTTTTAATAAAAATTTGTTATACCGTATGCTTTATATTGAATTGTATTTAGTTGATGATCTTGATCATATGATTTAGATTGCATGAGTTTATGATTCACACTCATCTTAACTTCTTCAAGCTAAGTTGTAGTTCTTCCGTATAGCTCACAAGGGAATTTACTTTCTTCTGGCTTAAAACCCTAGTTCCCTTGATCCACACAAGGGGTTCCTCTCTTTTTTGAATTATATATTCGCCACATAGTCTGCATTGTGTAGATGTGAATATATGTTTCCAGGGGGGCAAATGTGGTTTGACAGGAAGGATGCCCATCCTCAGGGCCAAGAAGCCTTCTTTTAAAGGCCCGGAAAAGCTGGTACCGAAGTACGGTTGTGGTGAGCATTTTAGATAGCTTTGTATCACGAACCAGCTATGGGCCCTCTTATTTAGACATTCTTTATCATTTGCGTTGGAGACGAGCTTTGTTGACTTATTCACCAGGTCTTTTACGGTCTTGAATGGGAGTCCTGACTCCCATATATTCTCCAGAGCTAACAAGCTGATCCCTGATTGGAGGTAGTCTTTGGCAGTTGAGGCATGTTTCCTTGAGATTTCTTTCCATAGGAATGAGTTCAGCGAGCCCGCCTCTGCAGTCTTTATTTTGTACCAGCTCTTTACATACGCGGCCTTCCTGCTTATTCTCTGGTTTACTATTCCAAATTTGAGGCGTAGTTGGGCTGGGGAGGTGTATTTAGGAAGCTTGAAGATTATTCTTAAAGCTTTAGCAACCGTTTTATTGAGGGTTTCTTCGTCCGACCCTCGCAAGGCCTCGCTGCCGTATGTGAGCGTGGGCAGCAGCTTTGCGCGAAGCACTTCAAGCAGCGGGAGCAGGTTTGGTCCTGCTATTTTGCTTTTAAGATTTTTCAGGGTGATTGCTAAGATAGTTCCTCGTCTCTGAATCACCTCTTTTTGTTGGTCATATGTCGCATTCTTATCAAAGATAATTCCTAGATATTTAGTCGTGGACGACTTCAAGTTCTCTCTCACCCAGCTGCCATTTCAGTCGCTTTTTTGGGTTGCGCTGGTTTAGCACCATTATTTTTGACTTTTCTAAGTTTATTTCTAACCCGTTTTTTGAGGCGTGGTTGTTCGTAGTATGGAGCAGGTGTTGTAAGCCGACTGGGGTTTGGCTGAGTAAAATCAGGTCGTCGGCGTACAGTAAATTTGAGAGAGGGAGGCCTCCCAGGTTTGGTGCATGATGGTTACAGTTATCTAGGTCAGTTGAATGATCAGCCATGAAGAGGTTAAATAGAGTAGGAGCCAAAACGCACCCCTGCTTTAAGCCTCTGGAGGTTGGGATCCGCTTGGATACGATTGTACCACTCCCCAGTTATATTTGGACCCATGTATCGGAATGTAGTAGGATGAGTTGATTCAGAAGAGGGGGAGGAATCCCCCATCGTACTAGCTTTGACCATAGCTTTCCTCGATCTATGCTGTCAAAGGCAGCTTTGTAATCGATGAAACAGAAAAATAATGGTTTTCCTGCTGCTTTTGTCGAATCGGCTAAAAGGGAAAAAGCCAGGATGTTTGTGGTGGTCCCCAGGTTTTCCTGGAAGCCTGTTTGGTTAATTGGAATTAAGGCCTTTTCCCTTGCCCATTCCCGGAGGTCGGCTAGAATAAGTCCCGCGTAGTACTTGGCCTCGATGTCAATGAGGGCGATGAGCCTGTAGTTTTTTGGTTCACTTTTACAGCCTTTTTTATAGATAGGCGAGAGGATTGAGCCTTTCCAGGAGTCTGGGATTGTTCCTGTTGTAGTAATGTTGCCGAAGAGCTTTAGTAATGAGCCAGACCAATACTTTTGATCTTGTTTGTATAACAATGGGGGCAAGCCGTTTGGCCCGGGGGCACCATCTCGGTGGCTGTGCTGTATTCTGTCCTGATCGTTTTTAGGGAGGAACTAGGTGGTAGATTATTCCTATAAAGAGTGGGCCGAGATAGATCAGCATAGAACTCAGCTTGTTTTTAGTAAGTTGCTTTGGGGGCCTACATTAAAGTAGTGTTGCAGATAGTGTGGTTCTGAAAATTATGGACTCTGCTATAATGTGGTACCGAAGCCCAACACTCGTGTCAGAAAATATCATCATATCATGACGAATTTGGTATCGGCAGACCGGTAATGATTAGGACATTACACCTGTGCATTTGCGTCGTGATCGAGCAATGCAATCACCTCAAAACAGTAGTTTCTTTCTCGAACCCTCAGGTTCCATTTTGTGAACGGCATCCATCTTGTGGTTGCCCTTACATAGTCAATTGATCCAGGCCGAATTTTGATCTGAAAGGACACGTCCTCCTTAGCTGACTCCCCCATGACCTAGCCGAGCTGACTCCACTGCCTCCAGCCAAACCTGTTTGGGCGGTTCCTCGCCCAGTGGCCGAGTAAGATAGCATCAAGGTACAACATGTCATAAACCATTCACTGCATACAAACCATGCTTTATCATACACACACCTGTCCCTGTTTTCTTCTTTATGGCTAGTTTTACGATGAGGAGGTGCCCGATTTTATTGGGGTTTCATCGATATCTGATGGAAGTTCTGGGCCTGGCTGGGTAATCTATCACCAACTGGACATGCGAAAATGTAGGCTGGCCATCATGACTTTGCTTTTTCATTGCTGTGAAAATATGTATATGACCCTACTGTAAACCAAAAGAATTCTTGCCTGAAGTGTAATATTGTGTATAAAAAGAGAAGGCTGGCTCTGTAGAATATACAAACCGTGCTGTTGTACTTCTAGGACGCTTGTTACTTGGTTGCAGCCAATAAAACTCGATCTTTGACATCACCTAGAAGACTCTGTGTTTCTGTGGTCCAGAACAGGAAGAACTCAAGAGGTCTTTGGGTGTTTTCCCCTGGCACCTCAGTTTGGCGCCCAATGTGGGGCGGTATCAAGCGGTGACGGTCCAAGCCAGATGTTCGTGAGGAGCTTCGTGTGAAAATTCCAGAGGACGGCCAGCCACTTCAGCGACCCCTGTATGTCGACGTGGTTCCGAAGGTCTTTGCTGCGAGGTTCCCCGCGATTTTGTGAGCGGCATCCATCTTGTGGTTGCCCTTACATAGTCAATTGATCCAGGCCGAATTTTGATCTGAAAGGACACGTCCTCCTTAGCTGACTCCCCCATGACCTGGCCGAGCTGACTCCACTGCCTCCAGCCAAACCTGTTCGGGCGGTTCCTCGCCCAGTGGCCGAGTAAGATAGCATCAAGGCACAACATGTCATAAACCATTCACTGCATACAAACCATGCTTTATCATACACACACCTGTCCCTGTTTTCTTCTTTATGGCTAGTTTTACGATGAGGAGGTGCCCGATTTTATTGGGGTTTCATCGATATCTTATGGAAGTTCTGGGCCTGGCTGGGTAATCTATCACCAACTGGACATGCGAAAATGTAGGCTGGCCATCATGACTTTGCTTTTTCATTGTTATGAAAATATGTATATGACCGTACTGTAAACCAAAGAATTCTTGCCTGAAGTGTAATATTGTGTATAAAAAGAGAAGGCTGGCTCTGTAAAAACGAACAGTCTCCTGAGAATATACAAACCGTGCTGTTGTACTTCTAGGACGCTTGTTACTTGGTTGCAGCCAATAAAACTCGATCTTTGACATCACCTAGAAGACTCTGTGTTTCTGTGGTCCAGAACAGGAAGAACTCAAGAGGTCTTTGGGTGATTTCCCCTGGCACCACCGGGTTCCTAAAAACCCGGTACCTCAGTTGGTTGTCCAAACGTCCTCCGTTATGTAGGAGTTGATCCTGGGTGCCGATGGATTTTCGATGCTCTTGACCGTTTGCCAGAATCTGGCACTGTTATTGATTTTGGCATCATGGAGTAGTTTAGCCCAGAGAGATTCTTTGTATTCCTTTTTTGCGCGCCAGATGATTTTCTTTTTCCTTGTTCGAAGTTTTCTTAGTGCATCTATGGTGCCAACAGTTGCGCTGTTTTGGCGAATAGAGCAAATTGCTCTGTTTATGTCGCCCCTTAGGTGTCTTAATTCGGCATGCTCACTTGACGACAAGTAGGTGCACTGGTTTGTTCCTGCCCAGATGCTTTGTTCTGGCTGAGGCACTTTTTGTACTGGTTGGGTGACAGCAGGTGGGGCGGGTTGGCCCATAGCTTTGGTAAAAAAAATTCCCAGGCGTGGACGGTGCTTCCTTCGGTGAGTTTGATTTCTTCCCACGTTGTTTTTGCAGCAGCTGCTAGCTTTTCTGGGTTGCGTATTTTAAAGCGGATTCTCCTATGTTGATATCTCGTGGTCTGACAGGGTTCTGAAGTTGCATATGTTGTGGCAGTGCCCTGGATACCTAGAGTGAGTTCTTGGGGCTGATGGTCACTGTAATCGGACACCCCAATCCTGAAATCTTTTACTAAGCCCAGAAGTGGGAAGGCGACAAAGGTATAGTTGATTGCGGTGTTGACCGCGTTTCTGTGGAAAGTTGGGGCTTGAGGTCTGTCCCCTGGCATGCGGCCGGTTAGTGCTACCATTGAGAGACTTTCCAGTTCTCTGTGCAGATCTTTCGAGATTTTTGTTGGTTTGCCCCACTTGTAGTTGTCCTGGGAGGTGATCCCCCATGCTCGATGTTTGTCGTCGTCTAGGTTGCAGTCTCCTGTTACCTCCCCTAGGAACATGTTAAAGTCTCCTGTTAGGATATAGTTCGAGCTTTCGTCCTCCATTATTAACCGGGTAAGTTCAAGTATCAACTGCTTTGCACCAGACCTCTTGCCCTGGGGGTGGATGTAAGTGTTTACCAGAGTTATGTGTTGTTGGTAACTTTGGCCCCGCATTTCGAATTGGATTGACATTATTTCAAGGGATGTAATGTTTTTGGTTGTGTATTCTTTCCCTGCAGTTATGGCTGCAATCGAGGCGTAGACGGTTAGTCCTCCTTTGCGGTGGCCATAGATCGATTGTCGAGCTGCAGGGAGGTGGTAGGTCTTGTAGCCTTGGAGATGTGAGGGGTCCTCCAGCCACGTTTCCTGTAGGTGAACTAGATCAAAATTTTGAAAGTATAACAGTAGTGAAGGGTCGTTGATTTTCGTCCCGAGTCCATTGATGTTCCAAGAGCAGAGTTTTAGTTTTTTTTCCGTGTTTCCCTGTTCAGGGTTCGGTCATGGATTATCAGTTCTGAAGTTTATTGTTTTGGATATCCAAGACCAGTCGGTTGAGGGATGGGTTTCCTAAAATTTATATCTATATGTTTATTTTAAAAGTCAAAATAATGTAATTATTTTACATTGTTTCCTATGAGGAGTAATTTTAAGTCTCTGTCTCCATTATCTTCTATGGAAGTGAGTTGCATTGCCTGTGACAGGTCATGTGGGGTGCTCAAAAGCTGGACTGGAGAACATTCACATCCGTTTTTATGGTCATTTGGGCTGTAGTAGTTTTAGAAGTGAAGGTTGTGAAGATCAGTAAGCTTGCTTTAAACCCCACCTTACAGCTCCTTAAACCATTCCTATTTGAGTAGCAAATGTTTCACATTTTCCACCCACTCCCCATGCTCCCTCCTACATTTACTGCAAAAACACATACATACGTGTGCGGAGATTACTGCCACTTTGGCAGAGCTCTCCGGCCACAGGACACTGATTAACATTTTGTAGTACTACTTCACTTTATACAAAATGCAGTTTGTGAATAGGCTCCTACACTTTTGAAGTTACCACGGTCTTAAAGGTGACAAAAGAGTAGTAAGTGTACTCCAGCCCAGCCTTGGAGTAAGTAAAACACTGCACATGGCCGCTCACAGTTACTGCAACACAATCCCATTGAAAATAATGGAGTTATGAACTTGAAATACCACCCCATGGGAAATAATGTCCAATAATTAAAATTAATTTGACTTTTAAACAATATATATATATATATATATATATATATATATATATATATATATATATATATATATATATATATATATAGTCACCGGCGAGATCGCATATGGAGCAGGAGCGGTGTTAGAGGTACCAAGGTGCCGATACTAATAAGAGAGTCTGTGCCGCGACCACATGGAATCATTGTGTTTTAATTTAACTGCGGATGGCATACTGCCTACTGGGGAAGCAATAAAACACCATAAGTACCAGGATGCCAGTGGAATGGCGAAGCCCACAGAGGCGGGGGCTTGTATTAATTGCAGGTGTTTAAAAAAAGCGCCATTGTGCAGTCATGAAAATCCTCAGTCCCTGATGGAATGAAGTATGGCATGAAACGCGTCGGACGAAAAGGACTATTTGGCAGGCAATATTCATTTCCTGTATGAAGCAACCCTTGATAAACAATTTGAAGCTTACTTACCTGCTGTGGGGCCTTCCTTAGCTGTGAGAATTCTGTGAGGCATATTTTGCGCGCTGGTCCCGGGCACGATGGAAGAGACCCACCTCATCTAGTGGACTGAGCCACAAGGGCAGCTTCGGCAAACTTTGTTTTTCCAGGGGACTGGATGAGCTCTGACCCACCGCATCCAGATCCAGCATAGACGCCGCTGCAAAAAGCAGTCCGTGACTGCACAGAGGAATCCTGGGTCACTGCATCCGTGATTTCAGGCTGGCAGGAATTTGGGAATATGGGGTTGAGGCATTTTGGGGACCCAGGGAAGAACCTTCTTTTCTACCACAATGTTTTCAGCTTACTTGAACCACGTTCTTAAATATTCCAGGACCCAGGAAGGGATATATGGAAACTGAGAGAGCACTCACCCAGCATGTCGTGAGAGGTGCATGCTGGGACCTGTAGTTTGCTGACGCAGCTGCGGTGTTTGTTGGGACTCTGACTCAGCCTACCTGGAAAATGCAACCACTGGCAGAACGGATGGTGTTTTTTAAAAAGTGAGCAGGTGGGAAGCATTGCTGCGAGCAGGCATTTGAAAAAGACATTCAAGTCGAAACGCGTCATGCCCAAGGTCTGAAGAAAATAAAGCTACTTACCTGGATTCCCCTTTGTGTCCCTCCGGTTCTTTCTTCTGTGAGAATCCTGTGTGGCATACTTTGCTCACTGGTTCCGGGCACGCTGGAGGAGACCCGCCTCATCAAGTGGACAGAACAACAAGGGCAGCTTCAGCAAATTTATGTTTTTCCAGGGGACTGGATGAGCTCTGACACACCGCATCCAGATCCAGCATAGACGCCGCTGCAAAAACGCAGTCTGTGACTGCACAGAGGAATCCTGGGTCACTGCATCCGTGATTTCAGGATGGCAGGACTTTGGGAATATGTGGTTGAGGCGTTTTGGGGACCCAGGGAAGAAGCTTCTTTTCGACAGCGATGTTTTCAGCTTACTTGAGCAATGTTCTCAAATATTCCAGGTCCCAGGAAGGGATATATGGAAACCAAGAGAGAACTCACCCAGCATGCCGTGAGAGGTGCATGCTGGGACCTGTAGTTTGCCGACGCAGCTGTGGTGTCTGTTGGGACTCTGACTCAGCCTACCTGGAAAATGCAACCACTGGCAGAACGGATGGTGATATTCAAAAAGTGAGCAGGTGGGAAGCATTGCTGCGAGCAGGCATTTGAAAAAGACATTCAAGTCGAAATGCATCATGCCCAAGCTCTGATGAAAATAAAGCTACTGACCTGGATTCCCCTTTTTGGCCCTCCGGTTCTTGTGTGGCATATTTTGTGCGCTGGTCCTGGGCGTACTGGAGGAGACCCACCTCATCAAGTGGACAGAGCCACAAGGGCAGCTTCAGCAAACATTCTGGCCACCTATAACATAAACATAATTTCTTAGGAATGCAGATTATTATATGAGGTGATGTAAAACACTAAGACCCCCATTAGGATGGCGGTGCTGGGACCGACCGCCAGTGCCGCGGCGGTCCCGCACCGGCTATTAGGATGCCACCGTGGCGGTGGCATCCTCCATTCCCAGCATTGTGGCGGGCGGTGCTCACATCACCGACGGCCACAATGCTGGGAATGCACTGTGTGCATTGTCATGCACAAGGTGACAGGCACCGCGAGGTGCCTGCCACCATGTGCATGACAATGCAAGGGGGTACCATAGGTACCCCCCATGTGCACCCCCCACCCCCTCAATACCCTGGGGCCCTCAACAGGGCCCCCAAAAGCAGAATCCGCATGCCTTTGCAGCCACGGAAAGGCATATTTCTGCCCCCATGCTAATATGGATGGCGGTGTCTAGCAGACACCACCACCATATTAAACCCTTTAAAAAGCGTTGGATGGTCTTTCCGTCTACCGCGGTCCCGCCCACCATAGTAATATGGCGGGGGGAAATGGTGGCGGGCGGGGAAGGAAGTCGGGCGGATCGCCACCGCTCGCATGACGGTGGCGATCCGCCCGACATCCTAATGGGGGCCCAAGTCTTTTTTTACTTGAACATGTATATCTTCAGTTTCAAGATGTAAGTATGCTGTTGCTGGGATCCGAAAACCTCTCCATTTATGAAATATGCACTTTGGTGAATTCCCATTTGCGACTATGCCAAGGCATTTCCATATGTGTAAAGATGCTCAGAGTACATTTACAGCTGTAACAATGTATCACATTAGTGGAAGTTTCCACATGAGGAAGGATAAAGTTAACTTAAGTGTGGCACGGTTACTCTTAGTCGGTAGCTGAACTGGACATTGCTTTCATATCAGTTGTATTGCAGAGCTTTGCAGGCAAGTGATGCATATGCCTACATATCATGATCCTATCTCCAGACTTGTTGATGGCTTTCTTTGTGTAGAAGTCATTTCTTGTCATTTGCTTCGCTTGAGGCATGAGTGATAGATGGTAGCTCATGATCACTCGGGTTTCTTACTTAAGTATATTTGACCAGAGCAGGGCTACGTTCAGAGACTAAGGTGTACACATTCCATGGACCTTACCACATAGAGCTTCAAGCAGTCTCCCCCAAGAGGCTGCTACCCCACTACTAGAATCAGCTGCCATTGTCTGTTAGTACTGTCATGGTCTGGATGTAGGGATGATGGACTTCCACACTTAAAGGAGTATCACTCTGGGTAACCTCCAATACCACAATAGAGCCTAACATTCAGTTGGGAAGTGGGACACCACAGTCATGCAGAGCACTGGTCAAAAGACTCCTGGCTGAGACTTCCTGTATAAGAAAACAAACCATGTCTGACAGAAATATACCACAAGGAGCACGTTGTCATATGGATTTAGTGCAAGGTGCTCTCGTCCCTACAACTAGGTTGCAACCTTATAATGTATGTATGCCAAGGTTGCTACCCTTTAGGCCTGCTTTATGTATACGGAGGTGGGTGTACGCCTAGAGTACCATCCACTAATGTTATATGTTTAAATTGCTGTTTGCAGTGTATATCCATGCTGGGTTCTCAGCACCCACATTTGCCTAATCCTGAATACTGTGTCAAATGCCCAATTTGCCTTGTCTGTGTGATGCATCTGGCTGATGGTGATAATCAGATCTAAAACTTCACTTTAAAAAATGAATTTATAGTTTTTGTTTTGGCAAGGAATTGAGTGAATTGTTTTGATTATATTTGTGTGAAGGTTTATGGTATATGTGAACAAATTCTGAAATGAGTTGAGGGTGGGTCACTGTTAACAAGTTGGTCCCTCCAGTTAGCGCTGGTATAAGTGGGAAGAGTTGGACTCTAGTAACTTACACATGGGTGATGGGCGTCACACATCACTGTTGTGAGCACCCCTGGAAAGGTGACTGCCACAGCTTCCAGGGAGTAAGCCTAGAATTCTTTGAAAATTGCAATAAATCACAAACCTGCACCCCGATGTAGGCACAATGGGTCAGATGTAGAATGCTTTTATCCAGTCGTAAACAGCACGATTTGCAGAATTGAGCAATTTGCGACCTTAAAAAAGCCTTTTTAAATATATAATTCCCCATTTGCTATTAGGTAAGCTATTACCAAATCGCTAATTGGATTTGCGAGTCACTATTGGGTTGGGGGTTCCAAGTACGCTGGGGGATACATGAATGTTTTGCCGGAATGCGGTTGCAAAACATTCCTACTTTACCAACTCAGTGAAGGAGGTGGTAACCCATTCGCAAACAGGAAGGGGTCCCCAAGGAACCCCCTGGCCCTTTGCGAAAGTGGGCGCCAACATTTTTTAAGAGCAGGCAGTGGTCCCACATGGCAGATTTTCTAACAAGATTGAATATGTACTGTTAGATGATATGCTGACTTTAGCTAAGCCTGCTCCTCATGAATACAGAGTCCATCCCTTTCTGCTCCCACCCTCCAGTTTGAATAACATTTTTGCAATGCCAGGGGTAGACAATGGACCACATATTAGGCTTCATCGAGGGGGCTCAAATACATCACTCTAATGTCTCAACTACTGTGTTCTAAGACCTCTACTTAAGGGCAGTGGGATAATGTTTTGGACTTTTTGTTAGCCAATGTAAATTTTTTCCCTTCTACCTTGCTAACATTCCCTTTTTTTCTGTCTCCTTCTGTATATTTTTCGCACTCCGCCTGTTATCGCGTGAATCGCACACTGTCGACCACTCCTGGTTACATGCGGAGCAGTGTCCGGCGCGTTTACATGCTCAACAATGAGATCTGCTCCCGGACCATGTGCAAAGAAGATGAAGTCATGCAAGGTAGGAGCCCCCCTTCCTGGCTTCAGACCACCACAAATCTGTGTATGGATCCTGTGTGAGGCTGGGAGGAACGAGGAAGGGGTCAGCTGATGGTCAGGGGAGCAGGAGAAAGGGGAGAAGAAATGATCAGAGAGGAGCAAAGATTAATGGGATACTGGGGAGGTGGGAGGTAAGAGACAGAAAGGGAGAACAGCAGGGAGGAAGAAGGAATTGAAACCTGACATGTACCCCTTAGAAAGCCAGAGCTATCTGAATATCAGCCAACTGAGGGTTTGAAATTTAAAAACACTGCTGCAAATAAAAAAATAATAAGGAAGATGCACTGGTAAAGAAGAGCAATTAAATTAAGCACAGCCACAACTCATAAAATGAAATGTAAATGTATGCGAGACTGATACATTAATAATGCCATGCTAGTCTGGTTTTACTTGCACTCTAGGCAAATTTTCGGTGTCAGGAATGAAATAAAGAAGAACAGATATGTCAGCAAGTATTTCATAGAGCAGAAACTTGAAGAGAAAAGGGATTCAGTGGGTGGTAGGTGGGCCAAAAGGGGCCAAGGTGGTGGTGGGTGTAGGACGGTCTAGTAGCACGAAGGAGCACATTTGAAAGTGTTGAATTCAACCACCAAACCTCCCATGACCTAAACCGAGACTTTCATAAACTTCATAAACCTCTTCTTGGACCTCGGTGCTTCAGAACTAGGGATCAGGTTGTCATTGTCCAAACAATTCTACTGTTAACCCAAAGGTATAATATTCAAAGATCCAAAGCAAGGCTTTAGTTAAGCACTTTTTTGGATATTTTAAAGTATAAAAATACAAACAAATCTCCAAAAATCGAGCCAGGAATTCAACGACTCCCATGGGTGGCATGGCACTGGAAGTGTAGTATCCATATTTGATGAGTGTAAAGTATTCTTCTACTGTTGAAAGCCAAATTTCTTCCTTTCAGTTTCTCCCTGGCTCCTCTCTGCTCCCTCTACCCAGATATGGATTCTTAGAATTCCTAGTGGCTGCTCTGTCTTCTGCCTTCCTTTCAAGACTGAAATACAAAAGTCAAAAGGAGGATCCTGCCTGCCACCTCACCCAACTATTGACTTCCTTTTTTTGTCAAAGAACTCATTTACTGAAAAAAGTCTAGACATTGGAGAAGAAGTACAATGACTTCAAAAGCTTTTAATATTCAATTTTATGTCTTCCTATGTGAACCTGTGATTGAGGGTCAACAGACAGGAGCTGGTCAATGATATTACACATGGAGGGCTGTATACATTTGTTGTTGTATGATTAGATATCAAGGACCCCCTGAAGGAATGAATGAAACCAGTCCTAGGTCAGGGAAAAAATTAATGAAATAAAACAACCTAGGCACTAAGGTGTTGCAGCTTGTCAAACCTAAAAACTAATAGAGAGGTTGGATTACACAGGAATCAGTTTCTGACATTTATTAATCTTCGCATTAAAAACAAACAAGATATTATACGTGTGGCCCTAAATTCCCGAACGCCACTGCTGCCACCTCATGCCATGGTGACCTTTTAGTTTCTAGGCTGTCTATATAATGTAATGCAAGGTGAGTTTGTGTTACAAACAAGTGCAATGAGCCATTGTCAGCAGTGGTGTGGCTAAGCCTTTGGTCGCCCGTGGCAGCCCCTGCATGTGCCACACCACGGTGGCTCCTTGTAAGGGGGGTGCTGGTGATTCCTGCGTTAGCTGCCCCGCGATGGCATAGGTAAGAGCCATCGCCAGAGGCGGACCGCCCCTCCCCCTTGCTACGCCACTTCTTCTCTCTGTCAATCATTCCTCCTTTTTCTCTCCTCACTCATCCACATTTATTTTCCCGCCTTCCTGACTCCTCTGTTTTACTCTTTACTTTTTCTCACATATGTCTCTTTCTCTTCTCTTGGTAACTTACCTTTCGTCTCTCGAGCCATTCTCTTCCTGCCTCTAGTAAATACATTTCTCTCATTTCCAGAGGAGCGCTGCCGCCAGCAAATGGGACTCCCGCCCCGACGTTCCGCCAGGTCCCACCGCCCCTTCAAGTGGCTGCACTACGGCATCAGGGAGCCTGGAGTTCTGTGAGCTGTCCTCAAGGCTTTGCAGGATGAGGAGGACGCAGTGACACAAGCCGACGATTTTTGGGAGGACAGCCCCCCAACTGAAATGCCTATATATCTTATGTAATCCATTTCAGGTGTTACCTCCTCAGGGGTATATATTAAATAATAGAATTGAATAGGTGAGGGTTGCATGGAAAGCTCAGCTACTACCACTGGCGGGCTCTTGGGTGCTTTACAGGTGTGTCTGATTGCTCATTCAGGACCTCAACATATAGCATACACAGAGTAGCCGCACAAGTACAACTCTTCTTGGTTCTTTGTGCTTTCAAAGAAAAACTCGCCTGACAAATCCTGCCCTTGAGTACTGTGCGTCAGGTTCAAGAGTTCAAGCTGAGACTTTAAATGGCAGGCACGGTCAGGCACTGAGTACCTGCACTTCTTTAATTTGAAAGTGAGAGTACCTGCACTTCTTTAATTTGAAAGGGAGAGTACCTGCACTTCTTTAATTTGAGAGGGAGAGTACCTGCACTTCTTTAAGTTGAAAGGAAGAGTACCTGCACTTCTTTAATTTGAGAGGGAGAGTACCTGCACTTCTTTAATTTGAGAGGGAGAGTACCTGCACTTCTTTAAGTTGAAAGGAAGAGTACCTGCACTTCTTTAATTTGAGAGGGAGAGTACCTGCACGTCTTTAGTTTGAAAGGGAGAATACCTGCACCTTTCAGCACTGCTGCACTACACTTAACCCCTCCCACGCTCATGATGAGCTCAGCTCGTCATGAGCCACGGTGCTCGTGTGCTCATGACGAGCTGAGCTCGCCATGACCGTTAGAACGCTCGCACGCTGGGCTAATTCCCCTGCTGTGCGAGCGTTCCACACAAATGGGTGTGGTTATGACGAGCTCAGCTCGTCATGAGCACACGACCACCGTGGCTCATGACGAGCTCTGCTCGTCATGAGCATGGGGGCACTGTGCGCCCCTGTGCGCGCCCCCGATCCAGCACAGCAGGGGAATGGCCCCGGCAGCCAAGGGGTTAATGGAAGAGCACCAGCACTTCTCTGGAGAAAACAGGTACTCTAAAATTGTGAGAAGCTGCTCAGCCATATTTCCATTATAAGCACTGAAGCTGACAAAGAACTTTCATTACAAAAATGAATTCTTCTAACTGTTTTTCTTCTTGACCACCAACTTCGACTGTCGCCGTTTCCCTTTTTTCAGGAGGAAGCCATGTGACCCCTTGATTTTTCTGAAACCCCTAGCCCCTTACACCTGACCCCATCTTCTGCACGTTTTCCTCCTACTTGGTTCTACTTCCCCATAATTCTATCTCCTCCTCCCTCTCCAGTTTTTATAATTATTCTTTATGAAGCATGTTCCCGTCTGGTTGTCCTGGGGCACGACTTGTCACCCATACACGCCAATAATTAGGAATACCTAAGAGGTAGATTTCCCCCGAAATCAGGTAGGAGAAAGGTTTAAACTGGAGAAAACACAAATAGGATAGTTTTTGCTTTAAAATTTCGGAATATCCCTCCACTCTCCACAACTCCAAAATTCTTAGTGATTTAGAATGTTTGTCAATACCAACAATCAAATACTTTATTTCGGCATACATGCTATAAAGGTTAATGCATGTCAATACTTCTCCCCTCCTTCCCTTGTAACCGCCTGCCTCCCTGCTTTGATATTCTTTTACCCCTAGGATTTTTTTAGCAACATTTTTCATTATCAGTTTTGGCTTTAGACAGCTTTAGCTGTCTGTCAGATCACATGCCATCAACAAAAAACAACAAAAAAAGAAATATGCAGGAAGATAATGTGGGTCGGTCATTGGCTTGTATTGATGAGCACCCTTCACCCATTGGCTTGTATGGCTGAGCACCCTTCAGCCATTGGCTTGTATGGCTGAGCACCCTTTAGCCATTGGCTTGTTTGGCTGAGCACCCTTCCGCCATTGGTTGTCTGATGTATCCTTCAAATGTATGTTCTGGGCATTCCGCGGTTATTTACTTTTTTCAATGCAGATATTGTATGGGTGATGGGGGCACAGAGGAGAATGGCAACAGAATTGCAGCTGATGGGCAGTGGCAGCATCAGTTTCACGCACAGGGTGGGCACTGCTGAACGCCCCCCCCCTCCCCCTCCCATTCTAAATGGGAGGCGGCTTATCAGCTCCTCCCCCAGGCTGCACATTAAACATGCGTCTGTATTTGGTGAGGGATTTGCCCTCAGCAACCCATGAGGTTCTCATGGTCCAGCTGCTTTAGTGTTCATTGTCCAACATGCACAGCCCCGCTTCAGTGACAGCATGTTAAAGCATAGAAACTCAGACATGCACAAGTGCGCCCTTGTGTATTCCTGTGTTTGCATGCATTAGCATCTCGAAGCCAGGTCAATTGGCTTAGCCAATGCTTACTTCAAATATGACCCCACTCATTGCTGGCTCTTGGCCCATTACACAATTCCCCTTACCTTCTTTCCCTTATTTTCTTCTTATACCCACATTATGGGCTTCATTGTAATTCTGTTTTTCCACCTGTATCGAAATTCTAAAAGGCTTATTTGTGAGCCACTTGCGACAATTTTGCGCCGCCGTTGCATCACTTTTTGTGACTCAACAGTGGCATCAATAATGCACCACGTCACTTTGTAAACCCTGTGCCACATTATACCTGCGTTAGGTATAATGTATGCTGGGTGAGTGTTTTCACGCAAGAAAGCCTTCTAGAAGTGGCACGGTGAAATCTATCAGATTTCACTGCGCCACTTCTAGGACGCCACTGCGTCAAAACCTTACGTTTGCCTCTTAGCAGGTGTAAGGGTGACACCGTGCAATAGTTGTAGGCCGCCTCCCTGCATTGCTGGAGTTACATCATGCTTACCGCACAACTCCAACTATGCGTGAGGTTTGCGATGAGAGATACGTCAAGATTCCTGTTATATCGCAGCGATACAACACTTTTCATACAAGAGGGCTTAAATTGCGAGTTAGAATCACACTGCTGGTTTTCTTTTCCCATGCAGTTTTGAACATGTAAAACCTGCTGCAATGTGCATGGCAAAAAAGGCCTGGAAAGAAATCAAAACAAGCAAAAAACATGCATTCTGAATGTTAATGCCCGTTTTTTAGGGGATTATTTTTAATTCTGCTGAAACTCTGCACATCGAAAATACTACTTCCTGCAGGCACTGATAATTCTGGGGACAGGATTAATGGTGTAACCCCCTCTCACCTATAAATGAGAGGAGATTCGAATATTGTTCTTTTCTGCCTCCATCCCTGTTCTTTCTTCTTGTTTAGTTTGCTGATAGACATAGAAACCAGACACTCTTGTTTTGTTTTCCTTTTCATTTAACTTTTTAATCCTCTAATTCGGTATCTGTAGGCAATATAAGAGGTATTCTGACTTTGTTTTTACCTGGATCTGGGTTATTTGACACTGGGGTAAATGTCTTTTTTTAAACGGTAGTGATTGGGTGAATTGTTTTTTGTCAGTTTTACATTTCTCAGGGTTGGAGAATCTCCAGCCTGGCTCATCAGACTCCTTTCCTCAGGCCTGGATTTGTAAAATCAGCAGTGATGCCCCTGCCCCTCCAGCACAGAGGCTGCTGGAGGTCTCAAACCCACTTCCGGTCCCCCAGCTCTAGCGGATAAGGCTGGCACACTCTGGTGCCACACAGACATCTTTGAGGTCCCGAGGGGGGAGTTAAACAAGAGCAGCCTTGTGTAGCCTCACTGTCTTCAAAGCTGATGGTGCTAAATCCGGATACCTTCACCCACTCCATTGCACATGATGGGGAAATAAGCTTACACCTTTGTGTGAAGATACATAGGAAAACTGTGTCTAAAAATACACAATAAAATACGTTTTACAAAATATTTATGCACAGATTGCTTTCAGAGTAGTTTGTAATTCAGTTCCTTGCATTTCGCCGGATTTCATGAACCTTATGTATTAATATCTTGCATGCAGGGGGTGTTTCTGTTCTGTCTTTTGCCTCTTATGTCTGCTCTCCCTCCTTCACCTTTTGCATTCAGGGGCACAGAACAGACCAGGAATAAGAACAGTAAAATACCTATGTAATCCTGTGTATCCCACTTCTTTGCTGAGGCTTTTGGGAATGGCAGTGGCAGAGTTGGGTTGGCAAAAAAAGGCCTTGCACCCTAAAAAAGAAGAAAAAAAAGCCCACATTTGCTTCACTGACACAAGACAAATTCAAATGCTGCCTGGACTCGGATTAGTGCACGGATTAGTTCACACTGGTGAAACACACCGGAATATAAGTGAGTCCACTTCTGCTCAGGCTCCCTGCCCCTCCTCAATCTACATACATTAATGGGCTGGCCCAGAGACTGGGAATGACTCCTCCTCCCCTTGGTAAAAGGGAGGCTCAACTGCCCAGCCGCAATCCGTGCAGGAAACATCGGTGGGGCCGCGTGGGAAGGGGGGGGGGGATTTCAAGGGTTGATGCCGAAGGAAAATTGATTATTTAATTTGACCAAAATCCCCCCCCCACGCGGCCCCACCGCCCCAATGCTGTTACCTGCATGGACCGCGGCTGCATATGCCTTCTGTGAGGCTGCTCAGGCCCCCCCTGTCACGCTGGTGGCATCTGAGCAGCACAGACACAACCCAAATGGGCCTCCATGCATGCTCAGAAAAGTGGCCCACACCTGCGACTCAGAAAACAGCCCATAGCCGGAGTGACTGCCTTACCAATCCGACCCCGGGCAGTGGTATTACATTTCTATGGTTAAAAATTGTACCCTAAACATTTTTTTAGACCGGACCCGGTTAAATGCTTGTTGCCATAGGCTGGAAGGCTCCTATTCACAAATAAAAACATGTACTGTACAGTAAATGAAACGCCCTCCATGGCACTATAAGTATGGTAAATAACAAATCGAGCAACACAATTCTCAACTCAGAAGTTGTGCAGAGAAACATGATATGCTGAGGTGCTCAAACACCAGCCAATGGCATTTTAGTGACAACTCGGTGCACAAAGAAGACACCTGTGGGAATACAATCCCTTCACTTTATTAGTTAACTCTCTCACTGGAATTAAAAAGCTGTGAGGACATGTTTAGAAATGGCACTAGTAGGAGCTTTTAAGAGGGCTGCAGAACCTGAAGGGTGACTTCAGTGTTGTTGATGGATGGCAACTTGGAATCTCATAAATGTGAGTGAGCAATATGATGAGGTAGCTAATTGAAGGGTCAGAACAAACGACCTGAAGAACTGAAGCTGGCTGTCAAAGTTGAGAATGCACAGCAAACCTGAAGGAAGGCGACTGGCTATATCCACCACATACATGTATAGTTCATGAGACAATTGTTACCTACTCCACACACCAGAAATCTGTGCTCCATAAAGCACACAAATTGTCTGTCTTAAAGTGTTTTGTCACCCTGTTGATTGCGTCTCTTCTCTGCATTTTTCATGCATGCCACTCCAGATCTGCTGCTGAGCACTGCATGACGGCATATCTGTATTGCGTGTGGTGTACCCCATCAAGGGGGGACCTAAGCAACCAGCTACGGTTTCCATGTATAGAAAAATCTTTGGACTGCTGATAAGAGTGCAAACACAATACATAACACAAAAGTGTCGATGGGTCTACAAAACATTAAAAAGTCTACCAAAGTATGTATCCTGACTGTCCTATGAAGTCCTACCAAAGAAAAAAAGAAAAAAGTGAAGATCAAAAAAACGTGAAGGATACCCTCATCTCAATGTGATTTAAAAAGGATACCCATCAGTCTCCACACGGAACCGCCCTTCATCATTTGGGATTCCTTAGAAATCAACCTCTTGGAGAGCTACGGGTAACTGAGGAAGCCTAGGTCAAATCACTACCAAACACCAGGTAGTTGCCAGAATGGTCTGGGTATAGATGGTAAGAACTTTCAAGTGGATATGAGACTGATTAGCAGTGCATGTGAGAAAGAATGTGAATAGTGGTGAAAATAAAATTGGGTGAGGGAGCAAAGTGAAGTTTATTCTGGTTCAGCTCACTCCTTCAATATTAAAACGCAGCAAACGCAGTTTTAACAAATAACTACCTGGGTGAAAAAAGTGGTCGACATGTTTCAGCAAATATGTTGGACACCTGTGTCCATTGCCTTCATCAGGACCTAGATATAACTTATGCTGCTGCAGGGTGAAAGTGCAAAAATGAATAAACAAGATAAAGTGACTGCAGATATATCTTACTGTGACATGGAAAAAGATCACCTGAGATTCTAGGTGTCTTCTTGGCCTATTAAGGTTGAGTCTGCATGTCACCAAGTCATAGGAGTTATGGACCTCACCCCACCTGGCAGCGGCTCAGGCAATGAGGGAAGCACCGCTCTTTCCGTCGGTACTTCTCTGTCGGCTTCCACAATACACCATTGTACGTTTTTTAAAAAAACATTCAGTCAATGTTTTCCTTCATTGAATGCGTTGTCCAAACACACCCAACCCCACTGACCACCTGACATTGTTTTACAGTAATGAGATGAGATGAAAAGTGGAAATGATATGCTGGAAGAAGAAAACACTATTCTCACAGTTATAGAAACTAAGGACAGTTGGCAATCTTCATGACCCAGCCAAACAGAAAAAAGAACTTATAACAAATTCAAAATGAAGAGACAACTCCATATTTTTTGACGTTCAACATTAAAGTTGAGCTTTTCTGGTTACGGAGTGCACCCATAGTTCATGCCCAACTCTGGTCAAGGGAAGCTTCGGTAATCCAGTACCAGGCCACGAGCCCACTGATGGGTATATATCTGAGTGGAGTTTAGAGTGTACAGGCCTTTTTACCTGTACACAAGAGCTGAGGGGACCTACCAGTCTCTCCACTATAGAACCAATCCCTCCTAACTAGGCCGTCCCTTCAGCCATTGTATGTGGTGTACCATATGCCCTGTTACATATATGTGTTGTACAGGAATGTTGACGATTTGGGACGCTGTATGTGGGACTGTACAAAATGTTTTTTCTGTTTCAGGCTGTACTTATCCAAGTGGTGTTGACTGCCTACATGTCCTTGATTTCATCTTTCATCACTGTAGCCAAAGCTTTCTGTGAAGTTCATCTTTTTTTATTAAGATCCTAACTCCAGAAACACAGTTATAACTCGATTGTAATAAATAGCGCACCAACAGCCTATACCCCAGATGACGCACTTGACAGCATCACCAACCCGTGCAGGAGCTAACCTCAGCATCTCACGTGCATTGGCACACATGCAATGCACTAAAGATATTCTGGTGTCTGAGTGCCATTTTTTCAAGAACTATTTGACTCACATTGGAATGGCCCATCGCTTCTGCGGTTGTTTCTTCCAGGTAGGTGTCATTTTCCGACCTGACCTACTCAACTACACCTCCCTCCAATTTTAGGCTCTCCGGGCTTCAGGGCGCATCCACAACTTAGATGTTCTGCCTTTCATGAGTAGGAATGTCAGCTGTCATAATCTCTATAACTATTCTCTCATCTTGATTTTGGGAATTTGAACAAATACATAGTGCTTCACTGAACATTCCAGCTGAAGGCCTGTGAACATTTCCAAACCTCTTCCATATAGGCAAGGACTATATACCCCAAATCCATAACATATGTGTATATATCCGCCTTCCCGTGGGCCTATTTGAGAGCCATAGAAATCACATGGAATCAATTTGAGTTTATCATTTGTCGAATGTTCACTAGTGAACTCTCAACAATTGTCCCATTGCTCTTGTGATAACCGCACATCAACATCTGCATGTCATCACCTGCTTCCCTGAGTCCTGTGCATGAATATATTAGGTTTGCTCAGAATGGACGTGATATAGCCTACACTAATGTGTGATCAGATTTTTCTGGATCCTGACATTCTAAATTTACTTCAAAGCTTGAATAGATTGTTGGCTAATCTCTACCTAGGGGCCTGATGTGCACATTTGAAAAAATAGTGGTTCTTAATTTGCTAAACTTACAAAATTGCAACTAGTGAATTCCAAACTGGTAGACATGAAGGCGATTTATGGCCATGTATCAGATTCTTATGGTGTGCAATAGCTAATTCTCAAATTGCGCAGTGTGGCCAATTTTCAATCCTTAGTTCCAAATTGTGAATGCTGCATTGGAAGTGACTGATGCTTCACAACCAGGAAATCCCGTTCAAGATGCACATTGCTGACCTGAAGAGCTGTGTGAGGAAGTCCTCAGGACCATTTGGAACCCATTTTAAGATGGTGACGCAGGAGACAGCGAAAGAGGACAAGGTCTGAAAGTAAAAACAGAATTTTTATGATCTAGAAGTGAAGAGTTTTCAGAGGAATGTGCCTTCCACATTGATCAGTGGTTTGGAAAGCAGACCATTCCTTTGCAAGAGGCTACTAAGAAAATAATTTGGCTGGGAATTCAAGATAAAGGGGGCATATGTATCAAGCCCTTTTCTCGTTCGCAAACGGGTTTGCGAACGGGAAAAGGCCTTTTGGGATGTATCATCCCAAAGGGGCATCGCAAAGTAGAGAATCGCAAAATTTGCAATTCCCTATTTTACGATTGCATTTAAGGAATTGCAAATTGCTATTCCTTTAATGCGAGGTAGAAAGCACCTAAATTGTGGGAATTTGGCATAAGAAATTCCAAATTACCACCAATTTACAGTTGGTGGTAATTTGCGAATTCTTTGAAAAAATCACTTTTTTGCTTTTTTCAAAGTGCCATGTGGCACACATACTTGCCCCTAGGGCATGTATGTTCGCCACCTGTGCACACATACACATTTCAGGGGTGCAACAGGGTGTCCTTTTAGAACCCTTGAAATTTTGTGCGCAATTTGCGAGTACCTATTGGGTACTCGCAATTTGCACACGCAGTTTCCATTCATTCCTATGAGCCTCTTGGCCCATAGGAATGAATGGGAAGGGATTCCTTAGTTGCGACTCGCAATTAAGGACTATGAGGGAATCGCAAAATATTTGCGATTTTTTTATTAAATCTAATTTTGAGATTCTCAAATAACGATTCTCTAAAAATCGCTATTCGGAAATCGCAAATCCTTTCATTGATACATATGCCCCAAAAAGCAGTACTGTTGGGGTAACCCATCGAAGTATATGGAAGTTGAAGACGTGGTGGCACTTTGGGTAGACATCTCTGTTTTACTGAGCTTTGCAAATCTATAGGGGACTTGTCTCAGGTTCTCTCTTGGTGTCAGAGTGACAGACGTCTCTGTTCTACTGACAATATGCAAATCTATCAGGGACTCATCTAAGGTTTTCTCTCAGTGTCAGTGTGACAGACATCTCTGTTCTACTGAGGGTATGTGAATCTATTGAGGACTCATTTCAGATTCCCTCTAGGTGTCAGTGTGACAGACATCTCTACTCTACTGAGGGTATGCAAATCTATTCGGACTCATCTAAGGTTCTCTCTCAGTGTCATTGTGACATACATCGCCGCTCTACTGAGGGAATGCGAATCTATCGGACTCAACTAAGGTTCTCTCTCAGTGTCAGTGTGATAGACATCTCTGCTTTATGCAAATCTATCAGGGACTCACAAACATCTCCGCTCTACCAAGGGTATGAAAATCTATCAGGGTCTCATCTAAGGTTCTTACTCTGTGTCATTGTGACGAAAATCTCCGCTCTACTGAGGGTATAAAACTTTATCGGGGACTTATCTAAGGTTCTTTCTCCGTGTCATTGTGACAAACATCTCTGCTCTACTGACGGTATGCAAATCTATCAGGGACTCATCTAAGGTTCTCTCGCGGTGTCAGTGTGACAGACATCTCTGTTCTACTGATGGTATGCAAATCTATCGGGGACTTATCTAAGGTTCTCTCTTGGTGTCAGGGTTACAGACATCTCTGCTCTACTGAGAGAATGCGAATCTATCAGGGACTAATCTAAGGTTCTCTCTCAGTGTCAGTGTGACTAACGTCTCTGCTCTACTGAGGGTATGCGAATCTATCGGGGACTCATCTAAGGTTCTCTCTCAGTGTCAGTGTGACAGACATCTCTGCTCTACTGAGGGTATGCAGATCTACGGGTTACTAATCTAAGGTTCTCTCCCAGTGTCACTGTGGACAGACATCTCTGCTCTTTTGAGGGTATCTGAATGTTTGAACTCTAGTGGAAGGTTCTCTCGCGGTGGCAATGAGGTCAGACAGACTTCTTTCTTTTTTAAGTGTATCCAAACCTGAGGGGCTCTCACAGGAAGCTCTCACCAGGAGGCACAGTGGTCAGACATCTTCTGTTTTGAGGGTATCTGAACTTACCTAGCAGTAGTGTAAGGTTCTCCTGCGCAGGAAAGGAGGCAGTGGTCTCTGCACTTTCAAACATTATCCACATTTTTACCACTTCCTAGTGGAATGTTCTTCCGTGTTAGGGATGGTGGGTCCCTGCTCTCCACCTGGTGTTTTATTCTATGAGAATCTACTTTGCACCTACATTCTTGGGTGTATTTAATACATAAAGGGGGGGCTTTTTATCGATTATCTTAGGCGTTAGAGGTTGTGTGCATGTGTAGCACCTCTGTCCTCGTGTGCCACCTGTCTTCATGTCCCCCCACCCCTTGTCCTGCAGCCCCACCTCTGTCCTGGCCAGGCTAGGTATGACTGGAAGCACCTGCCAGATGTCAAGGCAGACTCCAGCAGGTGTAAAGAGCTCTGATTGGTCGACGCTTCCCTGGGGGGTGGGAGGGAAGTATGTGCTCGTCAGCAAGACTGCTGCGCGGGATGCCTGGAATGTACCAAAATATAGGTGCGGTACTAGATGTTTTTTTTGCACAGGGAAGAATGTGGTGCACGAAGATGACAACTGCCGGGGGTAAGACTCAAAAGGACAGTCAGGTGGCTTAGGCGGTTGAGCAATAGCTGCAGAGATCTGGCTGTAAACTGCAAGTCATGGCTTTGAATGCTGGCAGAATCACCTCTGCCTTCACCTCTTCCTGGTCATAAACTCAGTATCATTCTGTTGGAAATACCACCTGCACTGGAAGCACCAAGCATTGGCTCAGTTTGGGGGCAGTAAGTGGGCAGTTCTAATGACAGTAGGGGGTGGGGAATAAGGCAATCTTTAGCGTGCACTGGAAGAGGTGAGGCCAATGTTGCTGGACATCAAGATGGAGGACGTGGGTACGTAAAACTGTAAGTGACATTTTCTGAGGCATTGCCTGAGACCTACCCACCCTTAGGCAAATGGAGAAAGTAGGAAGTAGGATAGAGGCTTGTTATAAAAAATGTGCTTCCTAATGCAATTGTGGCTGAAAAAAGTGCAACTTTCACATTTAGCTGCATCCCTAATTCACAACACTGACACAGTGTACGTTTCCCTGTGACAAACTTTTGAAAATTGTGCTTATACTAAATACAGATCGATTTTAGGAGGGTGGACGAAGGCCACGGAACTCTTGGCGAGTCACAAACGACCAAAGAATTAAAACGTATTGGGTTCTCAAACTGCCCTGTTTTCAGGCAAGCACACTGCGTCAGCTTTGACAGGAACAATCACATGGCTCCACTATACGACATTATATTCCAGAATTCTACATTTAAAATATACCCTATAGCGACTGGGTAGTTATAGTTAGGATCGTGTTTCCATAGGAAAAGCATTTTTTGGATATCTTATATCTTTAGCACCGTTTGTCGAATCTTCAAGAACCTTTCCAAAAAAAAACAACTACAATTTTTACATCTCATCTCCTTCCTGGAAAGTTTCAGGGTGATCTGTCAAGCGGGAGGAAAAGGGGAGGGGAGTGTAAAGGGGGGGGGGGGGGCAGGGCAAAAAAAAATTCCCTGTCAATTTTTTCATAGGAACTTTAGATACAGCTGCAGCACAAACGGCTAAACGGATTTACAACAAATACGACAGAAAGCTAGATCTTGGCCTAGCTAGGGTTCTTTTTTTGATTTTGTTGAAATATGTTCAGTAGTTTTTGAGCAGTTAGGGCTCAAAACCTTTGTATAGTTCACACTGCAGAAGATCCGCGGGCTGACAGATCTTATAGTGATATCTGATTGACTGCCACCAAATCAACAAGGATGTGGTGGCATCCATATCTGAAAGAAAAAGTTTAGTATTAGATTCCTTACCTTTGAATATCCCCAGGCGTCAGACTGGATCCAGAAAATTTTGCGTAGCAGTACCCCTGCGCGCCGGTAGGCGTAGACTGCGGCTCCGCTTCTGTGGTCGGCATCGTTGGTGCTGGGATGACGTCCTCGGAGTACTTAGACGCCGCCCTCGCGCGCTGACGTCAGTTCTTCTTTTTTCCGCACCAGCAACCGCAGGTTCGGAGAAAGTGGTACCCTTTAGTCAATTTTTGACAACACTTTTTGGATCTTTTTGATCTGTTTTTCGAGTCAAACGACTCCGACGGTGCCGGTAGGGATGCCCGGGTTAAAACCCTGCGTCGACTGCAACCGACTGATGTCGGTTATCGACCCCCATCGCCGGTGTCGTCATTGCTTGGGGCCCTACCACAATGACAAGTCGTGCCCCGACTGCCGGGCCTTGACGTCGAAGGCTAGTCGGGAGCGGTCCCGCAAGCACCTCGAGCTCCGGCAGAAGGCCCCGTGCCGTTCGAGGTCCGGGTCCGGAAGAAGGTCGAGGGACCGGTCGCGGGGCCAGAGTCATCATAGCTCTGGAAGTCGTCACCATTCCTCGGGCTCCAAGTCCTCAGGTAAGAGGCACAAGAAGTCGAAGAGGCGTCATCGCTCTTCTGACTCCCCCCAACGCTCGCGCGATGCGGCCGGGGGTTCGGGTGACACCGGCCACGTGGCTCCGCTGGAGCCGCAGGCGTCGCGGCCTGCTCCATACCCGCTGGTCCCTGGCCAATAACGCGATGCCGGAGGAGATCGAGGCCTTCCTCATGGCCATGAGGTTGCTCACTCCTCCGTCAGGTTCCGCAGCGCCTTCGGGCCAAGCGGGCCCGACTGGGTCCCCAAGCGGGCCGGGTGCTTTGGCCCCGGCGCCGTCGGCGACTTCGGATCTGGGTCGTCGCCGGTCAACCTTACGACCTCGCCGACGTCGGCCCCCAGGGTGTCACCCCCGATGCCGTCCTCGGATGACGTCGTCCCTGGTCCTACCCTCGATTCAGGTCCGGCGCTGGAGCAGTGCCGTTCGGCGCCGTATTCGACGCATCTAGGAGATTTTTACTTCTATGACCCGGCCCCATCCTTTGACCCTGTGTATCAGGAGATGGGTGGCGAGGAGGATTGGGAGGGGTCTGAAGACCCTCTGGCACGTGAGTGCAAGCCTTATCAGGACTGGGCAGGTGAGCGTGGGGATGCCAGTGGTCTGGACACTTTGCCAGACACTGGTTTTGTCTCCCCTCCTACCGTGGCTACGGAGGAGGGGGCTGCCTATAGTGTGGTGTTGACATGGGCGGTCAAGGCCTTATCCCTTGTACTCCCTTCCTCCCTGAGGTCCTTAAACCGCAGGCAAGCTCCTCGGAGCCTCTGCTGCCGTTTAATGAGGCCTTATCTGACGTTCTTTTGGGCACCTGGTCCAGGCCCGCTACAGGTCCCCCTGTAGATAGGAACGTGGCCAGACACCACCGCCCGGCTCCGGGTGACCCTTGCTTCCTGTCCACCCACCCCACCCACGAGAGCCAGATCATACAGGCCTCTAACTCCCAGACCGCATTCCCGACGGCTCCCAATCGGAAATCCAAGAGGTACGAACAGTATGACAAGAAGATGTTCTCCTCACTAAGTTTGGGGTTGGGGTCCGTTAACACCGCGTGCCTCTTGGGCCTTTATACCCACTCTCTGTGGGACACGGTCGCGGCCGTGCTGCCAAAATGTCCGGAGGAGGCCCGGACTAAACTCGCCCAAGCCCTTGCGGAGGGTCGAGATGCGGTACGGTTTTCGTTTCGGTGTGGACTGGATACAACGGACTCGCTAGAGCGATGGCAACGACGGTGGCAATTCATCTACACGCCTGGCTGAGGTCCGCCAACTCTTCAGCTGATGTCCAAAACACACTTATGGACATGCCGTTTGATGGCCGTCGCCTCTTTGGCGACAAGGCAGACAGTGCGCTGAGCGCTTTAAGGACTCCAGGGCTCCTGCCAAGTCCTTGGGCCTGTCGGCCCCACACCAGCAACCTGCTGCCTTTTGCTCCTTTCGTGGCCAAGGAAGGGGCGCCCCCACTCGTCCTGCCAGCCACGGGCCGCAGACTAACATCCAGCGTGGTGGCGGACGTGGTAACCGCCGTGACGGTGCCCGGGGATAACGGTGAGGCCAGTCCACATCCACCCCCGGAGCATCCGCCTCAAACCCTTCCTAGTCCGAGCTTTCAGGCCCAAATGATGCCAGTGGGGGGCAGGGTTCGCCATCACCTCCTTCACTGGCGCAACATCACTTCGGACAGGTGGGTGCTGCAAATCGTCCGAAGGGGCTACTCCCTCCCCTTCGAGCGACCCCTCCAGCCATGCCACCGCAGTGCCATCTTCTGCGAGAGGAAGTTACGGCCCTCTTGGCCAAGGGGGCCATCGAGCGCGTTCCTGGGCCAGAAGTAGGGTGTGGTTGTTACTCCCACTACTTTCTGGTTCTCAAGAAGGGCAAAGGGGGCCTACGCCCTATCTTGGACTTGCGGAAAGTCAACAGCTTCCTGCGGAAGGAGAAGTTCAAGATGCTGACTTTGGCTCAGGTCTTAGCTGGCCTTGACCCGGGAGACTGGATGGTAGCGTTGGACTTGCAGGATGCTTATTTTCACATCCCCGTCCTGCCGGCCCACCGGCGTTACCTGCGGGTCAGAGTAGGCCAGGAGCACTTTCAGTTTACCGTGCTCCCCTTCGGCCTTACCAGTGCCCCACGGGTGTTCACGAAAGTGATGGCGGTGGTCGCAGCTCATCTGCGCAGGTTAGGAGTTTCAGTCTTCCCCTACCTCGATGACTGGTTGTTGAAGGCGGGCTCGCCCCAGAAAGCCGTCAGCCACCTCCAGACTATGGCCGACCTCCTGCACCTGCTGGGGTTCTCCATCAATGTGCCGAAGTCACACCTGTGTCCCTCTCAGAAGCTCCTCTTCATCGGAGCGGTTCTAGACTTTGCGTAGTTTCGGGTTTATCCTCCCAAACAGCGTTTTCGGGATATTCAGGCTCTGATTCCGATCTTTCAGCCGTTATCCCGAGTCTCGGTCAGGTTGACTCTGCGGCTTCTTGGGCTGATGGCCTCCTGCATCCTTCTGGTGCATCACGCCAGGTGGCGGATGCAGGCTCTGCAGTGGGACCTGAAGTTTCAGTGGGCCCAGCATCAGGGCAACTTGTCCGACCATGTCTTGATCTCGGAGGGCACTGAAAGACAGTTGTAGTGGTGGCTCACGGTCCGCGATTGGGTAAGCGGCAGATCCCTCTCCCTACCCCAACCGGAGCATGTAGTTGTGACGGATGCGTCCCTCCAGGGCTGGGGGGGCCACATGGGAGAGGCGGAGATCAGATGCCTCTGGTCTCCAGCAGAGTCCCGGCTCCACATCAACCTTCTGGAGCTGCGGGCGATCTGGCTTGCACTGAAGGCATTCCTCCCCTCTGTCCAGGGGAGTGTAGTGCAGGTGTTCATGGACAACACCACCGCCATGTGGTACTGCAACAAACAGGGCGGGGTGGGGTCATGGACCCTATGCCAGGAGACTCTGCGCCTCTGGCAGTGGCTGGAACATCAGCAACTGACCCTGGTGGTTTAACACCTGGCAGCTTCCCTGAACGCCAGGGCGAACGAACTCAGCCGTCGGTGCATGATGGATCCCGAATGGCGTCTGAACTTGGACGTGGCGCAAGGCCTCTTTCAGCAGTAGGGAGAGCCTTGGTTAGAGCTAGTCACCACAGAAGAGAATGCACAATGTCATTAGTTCTGCGCGTTGGAATTTCCAAGGCGGCACTCGCTCGGAGACGCTTTTCATCGCGAGTGGAGCTGCAGTCTGTTAAATGCCTTTCCGCTTATACCACTTCTGCCCAGAGTGCTGAAGAAGATCCGACGCGACCGGGCCCAAGTTATCCTTGTGGCTCCAGACTGGGCACGAAGATACTGGTATCCTGAGCTACTCAGCATGTCTGTCGATCCCCCGATTCGTCTGCCTCTTCAGGAGGACCTTCTGTTGCAGCAACAAGGGACGGTCCTCCACCCGAACCGGTCCAGTCTCCACTTACATGCGTGGAGATTGAGCGGCCGCACTTGAGGCCATTTGACTTGCCTCCTGAAGTCTGTAATGTGATTCTGACAGCCAGGCGTCCCTCCACAAAATCAGGTGGAACAAATTTGTGGCATGGTGCACAGCAAAGGCTGTGGATCCCCTTTCTGCCCCTCTTTCAGAGGTTCTCCTCTTTCTTCTCTCTCTTGCCCAGGAGGGCTCTGCTCTGGGCACTATCAAGGGCTACCTCTCTGCTATTTCCCCCTTCTTAAGGCTCCCTGATCAGTCCTCTTTGTTCAAGTCCCCAGGTTTTAGAAAGGCATCACTCATATGTTTCCTACTGTTCCTTTCGTAATGCCTCAGTTGGACTTGAACCTTGTTCTGACTTATCTGATGTGCGCTCCTTTTGAGCCACCTCATAACTGTCCTCTTCGTCTCCTTACTCTCAAGACTGCATTCCTGGTTGCCATCACCTCTGCCAGGAGGGTGAGTGAGCTCCAGGCTCTTTCCTCTAAACCTCCTTTCCTTTCTGTCCATCCGGACAAAGTTGTGTTGCGGACACGACCCTCTTTCCTTCCCAAGGTAGTCACAGCCTTCCACATCGGGCAGTCCATCACCTTGCCCACCTTCTTTCCGCCTCCGCATCCCTTGAAAGAGGAAGAGAGGCTCCACCGTCTGGACCCAAAACGTGCGCTCTCATTCTATTTGGATCGCACACACCAGTTCCGGGTAGATGACCAACTCTTTGTTGGTTACGTGGGCGCTAAGAAAGGTCGGGCGGTGCACAAGCGGACCATCTCTCGGTGGGTCGTGTTGTGCATCAAGGTATGCTACTCTTTGGCTAAAAAGGAGCCTCCTGTTGGGCTGAGGGCCCATTCCACTCGGGCCACGGCGGCTACTACTGCCCTAGGTCGGGGAGTCCCCTTGCCAGACATCTGTCAGGCTGCTACATGGACCTCGCTGCACATGTTTGCAAGACACTACTGCCTGGACAGCCAAGTCCGGAGAGATGACTTTTTCGGCCGCTCCGTTCTCCAGGACTTTCTGGTGTGATCATTGGTTCGCAGACCCACCACTGGGGTTGGTATTGCTGGGGTATCTATTCTAAGGTAAGGAATCTAATACTAACCTGTTTCTTTCAGATGCACAAGTTACTTACCTTCGGTAACGATAAATCTGTAAGAAACAGTAGTTAGTATTAGATTCCTTACTGCCCCACCCATCCTCCCCGTTCTGCGAACCGATATCTAGGGTTAAGGTCAACCCCTTTCAGGGCCCTAGTTTCATGGCACCAGTGTTGGTTTTTATCATGGCTCTGCGTTTCTGGCGCGGAATAGCTATGTTTAAGAACTGACTGACGTCAGTGCGCGAGGGCGGCGTTTAAGTACTCCGACGACGTCATTCCGGCGCCAACGACACCGATGATGGACGCGGAGCCACAGTCAACACTTACCGACGCGCAGGGGTAATACTACGCAAAATTTTACGGATCCAGTCTGACGCCTGGGGACATTCTAAGGTAAGGAATATAATACTAACTACTGTTTCTTACAGATATATCGTTACCGAAGGTAAGTAACTTGTGCTTTAGGACTCTGGACTCAGTCCAGAGTCCTAAGAAAATGGTTAAAAAAAGATATAAAGGTGCATGGTAGGCATACCATGACCTTCTAGGCCTGGTGGTGTGGTGCCAGAAAGACACCACCTAGGACCCCAATAAATGTTTTAAAAAACAATTTGCCACCAATTCACGTAGGATCTACAAATTCAAGGAGGATCTGAAAATCTGTGGCAAAATGTAAATAAAAGCATTGGCTCCCATGCTCTAAAGAATCCCCCCCCCCTCTGGTGGGCCAGGTCCTGGGGTGGGGGCTGAAAGATGTTCCTTTTGGGGAGGACGGGGCATGGCCCCCCTACCCAAATCTCGAGGAGGACCTGAGGACAAAATTTTCCGAGGCTGAAGTGTGAAATAGGGGGAGGGAGGTATGCAGCCCCTCCTCCCCAAGCCTCATTAGGCCCCAGGGACTCCATTTCATGGACAATTGGCAGTAATAGGAAGAGGGTGCGCATGGCCTCACCTCCTTATGCCTTCATAGGCCCATCAGATCCCATTCCCTGGGGCTGAATGTCCCAAAAATGGGAGAGGGGGCTGTGAGACCCCCTCTCTGAGCCAATAAAGGCCCTGGGGACACTATCCCCCAGGGCTGGCTCAATTAACACGACCCGGGGAGCCCACCCATGGGATACAGTTGTTTCTCTGCATGCAGGAACGTGGGCAGGGAAACAGATGTCTGCTCCCACTCGGCAGGAGCATTTTTAAGCTCCAGCAGGGTGGAAGCAGACATGCCTTCCCTATCCACAGGACTGTTGGAAGGGAAGGCATTTCTGCTCTTAGTTAGAGCTTTACAAATGCTCCTGCTGGGTAGAAGCAGTCTTTTGTTTCCCTGCCCCATCCTGCAGACAGGGAACCAAACATTTGCTCCCGAACAGAGGGTGCAAGCACACACAGTTACTTCCGTCAGTTGGGAGCAGTGCCAGCTTCTGCAGCATGCAGGGAGCAGGCAAGGGCTGCCGGGGTCCCTGGGGCTCCCCGCGGCCCCCAATGTATTGTTTAGTGGGTGCTCTTGGGAGGCATCGGGGCGCCCACCCAGAATGTGCAGAAACCTCAGGGGTGGAGTCCCTGGGGCTTAGTAAGGTACGGGGAGGGAGCATGTGCGCCCCCTCCCTTTATTACAGGAATTCCGCCTCAAGGTATTAGGTCCTTGGGGCATTATAAGGTTCGGGGAGGGTGTGTGCTCTTTCCGCCCCTTATTAAAGGAATCTGGCCTAAGGCAATGGGATCCCTGGGACCCATTAAGACTTGGGGAGGGGAAATGTGCGCCCCCCTCTGGGAGCACTGGGGCCCACTAGCGACACAACTAAGAGTCCAGAAGAAGAGCAAGCTGGGTCACCCCCGCAGGACCACCAACCCTTTTGGTAAGGTTGGGCATCAGTCAGTCCCTTACCAAACCCTGGGTGACTGCTGCTACTTCCTCTGCTTGTCAGTAAGATGATAGGCTGAGGCTTCACCTGGTTTCTATCTGCCTAGTGAGGAGAAGAGCAGTCTTTCCCTGAGGACAGACCGGTAAATGTGCACAAATTCCTCCACACTAGGCCTTTTATTTTCACCTAAGACAAGGAAATGCACCAGCTTAGAGATGCCATAAAGGAAGTCAGGCACAGCCCGCGCCCACTGTCCTAAGTGCAGTGAAGTTACTATGGCTGGATGCTAAATGGATATGTTACCCACATGGCTGTAGATGTGCTACGACCCTACGCCTAGCCTTTGTGTGCTTTACCTCCAAAACGGATCTCACATTAGTTTCTCTTAAATTACAGTGCAATCGACACCCATTTTTTTTTGTCCTCATACGGCATTAGATCTTTCCAGGGCTAGATTGGTTTCCTCTGCTGTCCCCCTACTTGTTGCCACCAGTAAGAGAGATCTGATCTTAATGGTTTGCACTTTACACAGAACCTCTCGAAATTGGTCTGTTCCGTTCTTCTATCTATGAGGCCCCGGAACTGACCCGAGTGGTGAAGTAATTCCATGTAGAGGCATAATCATTGAACATACATACCCCCAATTTAATGTAAAGGACACCCATATTGTATGACTTCAAACACAGGCACTTGGAATCCCTGTAAGTTGTGCCTGTGCTGAGTTGGAGGGAGTGGGTATTTCTATACCTTTCATGGATAGCTGAAGCTCTCTAGGTATGGTTTGTGCCTCTGAGAAAATGTCACACAGGACAAAGCATCCTCGCACATTCATTCTAATGTGTGGGATACACTGTGGAGCAGGAAAAGTTAAGAGTGTGTAAATCGTAGCACAATTAAAAACTAATATTTCTTGCACCAGGAGTTATAATGATGGTTACTGATATGGTTGACAACATAAGCCAAGGATTCCCCAAGGCGGAAGACAGATATATTGGAGCAGGAAAGAAAAACAAATCAATAAAGGACAGAACAACCCAACTCCAAATACACGTGCTACATATAGAGGCAAATGCAACAATTTTTTCTATCAAGAATATATTTCTGGTTCTTGTCTTTATTTTTAAATACATAAACAATTCTTTGTAACAGTCACCTAAACAAATAATGCAACAGAAGCAACTGTCTCACCCTCATCAGCTAAAACACTTCACACTCACACGTTTTGTGCACACCATTCATCTTATACACATCAACCTATAGCATAATAACCCCTTGCATGCTGCCACGATTTTGCGCCTGTGCGGCAAAATCGCGAGTGGGCGGGTTTATGACGGACCCCAGCCATCATCAGCACACGAGCGCCGTAGTGCATGACGGATGGGGGCCGTCATCAGTATGCAAGGGGTTAAAATGATGTACAATGCCTCTTCAACATATCCAAACATAAATCAGAAGAAAAAGATTAAAGGAAAAAATATACTTATAAAATAAATCCCCTCCAATCAATCAAACAGGATTTATAAAGCACAGCTAATCACCCGATAGGGCATCCAGCCACTTGCAGGTCCCGGAGGCTTATTCGAACGAGGTCTTGAGGGCCATTCAGGATTCCGGAAGTGAGGTGAAGGTCCGTAGGTGCGTGTGGAGGCTGTTCCAGGTCTTTGCTGCAATGTGGGAGAAGAAGCGTCCTCCACATCTGCTTTGGCAGATGTGGAGAGTATGGGCAAGTGAAAGGGTGGCGGAGCGTAATGCTCTTGACGGTTAGCGTGAGTTCCAGCTCAACTGCCCAGGGGGGAACTAATACATATAGAGATATTATTGGGCCTAATATACAATTACAGGACCATATCGGGCATCGTATTTACACAACTTAATACATATACTGTTTTTATATCTTACCAAACTGTATTCTACTCTCATGTCGAGGAGGCACAAACACAGCTACTTAGATGGTTGACCCTGAAGTGTTAGATCATTTCAAATTTAAAACACGGCAAAAAAATAAAGCGATCACCAATACATCAATAATGCCATATCTCGGTTCCTCCCATACTGAGACCAGGACTACACTGCTCTCTGCAGGGACAAGGTCATTCAGGAAGAGTTTAGCATACACCAGGAATTACCTGAAAGCTTGGAAGGGAAAATACAGTACAGAAGCCGAGGATGAGAGCAGGTTGGAACAGACAGGGATTGGAACCCAGATCTAGCAAGGAAGACACGCAGCATCTCTTACTGAAGAAGAGTGCTGAGCCAGTCTCAGTGCAAGAGGAACCAGGCCTTGAAACTCACTGGCACCCCATGTATCAATCAGTGCTTAATTTGTGCTGCGGTCATGTGACAACCTGGAGCAATTAACTGAACAGCGCATGTCAGTTTGGCCGGTGTTTGTGCTCTGGCCAGCCCAACATGTGCAGTTCAGGCTTCAGATATAATGCCAGCAGGGAGTTTGAACAGAAGAGACACAGCCCCATTGGTCTCCAATGGAGCACTGTGTTTACATGAACTAGCCAATCCTGGCCCTGCTCTTATGCTTTTCACTATTGTAAGCAGCATGAACTCAATTCTTGGATTGGTTGGGATGCGTGGGGCTTTCTATGGGACCATCATGCACATAAATGTTTGAGGCAGGCATCCCGATGCAGGAGTATACAACCTCGGATGTACTGGTTTACGGCTGAAGGTGTGGTGAATCCAGATGTCCAAGTAGGATTATGTTTATTTTAGTTACACCTCTGCATTGCATAATGCAATTCGTAATGCAGAGGCAATCGGAGTACATTCTATTTATAAAACATTTATCATCTGTAATAGCATTTTTAACATTTAAATGCGTGCTCCGCCAATTTCAAAAGTCACCAGTCGCCACTTTTTGTGCACCTCTATCTAAATCTGGAATTGTAAGTCACTTCCCCCATCAGGTACATTTTCCACCATCCTCTTTGATACTGTTTTGGCTTCCTGCTTGGGCACCTCCATCCCATTTGGTTACTCTGCAACCCAGACATGAACTCTGCATCCCACAGGGCGTCATCCACCATCTCCTGGTGAATATGTGACGTTACATTGCGGTCTTCACACCTTTCCCACGCAGACATTACAAGGCAAGTCGTTACAACGACTTGCGCTGGAGGGCGCTGGACTTATGAATAGTATGATTTACTATTCCAACTCCTGCCTACGTTACAGTAGGGAAGGTGTTTGAATAGTAAATCATACTATTCCTTACCTTAGAGCGTCATCCAGCGCAAGTCATTGTAATGACTTGCGTTGTAATGCCCGCGCTGTAAAGGTATTGCGGTGTGAAGACCGCGATGTAACCGATGTTTCCCTCTCCTGGTACATTGTCCATGTTGCACCTTACACCTCCCGCCCCTCCCCTCACCAGCGCGGAGGATCACTTCTCCTTCATCCCCTCACTTAACATCCATCCACCTAATGTGTCCTCCCCTCAAACCCAACTCCTCTTCCTTCTTTCCTCACTAGCTAACACGGCACGGCTGCTGTGCATCTGGTGCTGCTCTCTGCATGCAGAGCCCCTCGCCAGTGCTCCTCGCCTTTTACTCTCTCTCGCTCTTCTGTTTCCTCTTCCTCTGTCTCAATCTCTTTCTTTGTCTATCTTTCCTAAACACATTACACCTTAGTGCTAATTGTAAACTAATAGTAAGCTGCCCCTCTGCAGAACACATTACACACGCATACCCACAGACAAATAAAGACTGGGGGGCATATTATCAAGAACGGGGTTTACATTATCGCCGGTTTAGTGGCAGAAAACTGCAGCTAAAGCGGTGATAATGGGCTTGATAATATGGCCTGGAGAATTCCCATAGAAGCCCATGTTCACACCAGAACATGGGCTTCTATTGGAATTCTCCAGGGCATATTATCAAGCCCATTATCACCGCTTTAGCTGCAGTTTTCTGCCACTAAACCGGCGATAATGTTAACGCCGTTTTTTATAATATGCCCCTGGGTTGGAAAAAAATGGAAACCAACAGCAAGGGATAAAGCTCGCACATCTCTGCTTCTCTTTTGCTCTGTCCTCCTGGCTGTGCACTGCCACTACCCAGGACATCACTGTGGAAAGCTTCAACAAGTAAACCATTCCCCCTGGCTCTGATCTATTCCAGAGTCTCCAGCCACAACAAGCAACAGCAGTCTGAGGGGAGTGCAGCCAGTGGTGTCTTAATAGTTTGAAGCCCCCTGTTTGTTACAACTTGGAATGTTATTCCCCCTTTTAAAGCCTATAAAGCTTCAGCTTTTGTAGAAAATATATCAGGGAAAATACTCTTTAAAGTCCCCTGTTTGACTTCATTGTATAAAACATCCCCCCCCCCCCACCCCCTTCGGTTATTAACCACTGGTGTGGCTGTTGCACTCTGATATGTGTCTTGTAGAATTGACTCTGTAAGGCTTCTGAGATGAGCAGGGATGGCTTACTCCTGGAGGAGGTAGAGGATTTAGAAATCAGATACTGTGCGGCACATGCAGTCACATTCAATAAACCCAATTTCCATTCAACCGAAGTAGCTTTACAGCAAGAATATTTATTTTATTTACTTAGGTCACTTAAGATTGAGTTGCACACAACACACACGAAGGTCCTAGCCACTTTGAGAGAATAGGAGATGAGATACTATCCCAAACACTATTACAGTGCTTATGCTTTACAGTGCTAAACTCGATGGGTACCTATAGCTAAAGTTAGACAAAGGTGCAAGGTCTGAGTGTCATCTACGCCATTTATGGTTTTTGGGTTTTGTTAGACCTGTCAGATTTAAGGTGGTCTCCCACCAAGTTTCAGCCTTCCTCTGCCATTTTTTCTCACCTCGTTTTTGCTGGCATTATGACTCTGAGCACTTTCCCACTGCTAGCCAGTGCTAAAGTGCATGTGATCGCTCCTCTAAATTTGGTGATAATGGCTCATACCTAATTGGCATATTTTTTTTTTAAAAACAGATTTTATTTGTCTGAAAGTACATATTATGCAGAGCTCCGAGACCCGGAGTCGTCAGCAACAATGGGAAACAATTATAATTGCAGCAGACTTATACTAAAACACTAACAAACCCTCCCCCCCCCCCCCCTCCACCCCCTCAAGTGCGCCGCTGCCAATGCACATATACAGGAAAGAATCTATGCAAAGCATGCCAAGTTCGGTCGGACACTTCTCCAGTTGACCATTGTTTCAGCTATCAAAGCGTCGGGAGGGCATCCCTCTCGGGCGGAGGATCCAAGTCCAGCCTCCGGTAATCTGCCCACCTGTTCCAAATTTTAAAGTGTTTGCGAGGGCACCCTCTGGCCAAGAACACAGGCTGCTCCAATACCATGCAAAAGTCCATGCCGTTCCTCCAGGCAGCCAGCGAAGGGGCGCTGGGTGCCTTCCATGCCCTGGCGATGTCCCGCTTGGCCAGGGTAAGTCCCAAGAGTAAGAGGTGACGTTTGTACAAGTTGCCCCCAATCCCTTCCATGACATGCAGCAAGGCCAATTTGGGGTCCCGGGGAAGCTCCCAGGCCAGCACCTCAGATAAGCAGCTAAACACTCCGGCCCAGAATCTGGATAGCGCAGTGCACCCCCATACAGTGTGTAACAACGTACCCACCTCCAATCCACAACGGAGACAGTCAGGGGAACCAATCATTCCCGCCCTTCACAAACGCTGCCCCCCTCCCACGCAGCCTTAAGTCTATGTAAGTCAGAAGAGCAGTGGTGTACTAACGACTGGTAAATACAGGAGAGCAATCTTATCTGGAAGTTCCCCCATAAACAGCTTGGCCTCTAGAGGACTGAACTCAGGGAGGCCCTCCAGATCCGCCAAGTAAGGTGTCAAAGCATTCCGGAACTGAAGGTATTTAAAGAACTGTGAGCGGGGCATCCCAAAGTCAACCTGGAAATTTTGAAATGACTTCAGGGAAAGGCCTGACATCACGTTCCCTAACGTGGAGATACCAATCGCATCCCATTCTCTGAAGCGTGTCCAGGTGGGGCAGGTGACCATTGCGCCAGAGGGGGGTCTCCTGAGTGAGCACATTCCACCATCCTATTCTGCGTAGCTCAGCTCTCCAAACATGAAACACCACCTGGGTGGCCTCAGGAAGGCACCCTCTCAACGGTGCTGAATACAGCAGAGTATGCACGGACGCAGAACCCATGAAAAACTGCTCAACCGCATAGGCCGGATCACTCCTATCGCCATACCACCAATCATTGAGGACCATCAGGTGTGCCGCTTGGTAGTATGAGAGCACGTCGGATGTAGCCAGCCCCCCAGTAAAGGAGGACAGAAAGCACGTTGGCAACGTCACGCGCACTGGTGCCCCGGGCCACAGAAACCCCCCCAGCACCGAATTGACCTGCTGAAACCAGCGGGACGGAATCTGATATGGATGATTTTGGAGTTGATAGACCAGACGAGGGAGCACCACCATTTTGAAGATTGCGTACCTACCATAGATGGACAGTGGCATACGGGTCCACACCTTCATATCTTCACGCATGCGATCCCATACCGGGGCAAAATTGCGCTCCCGGGAAGCAGTCGCAGCTTCCGACAAGTAGACCCCCAGATATTTCACTCCATACGTCGCAAGTCTCAGACCTGACGCCCACCCTCCTACTCGCCCCTGGTCCCCGAGTATCCAAAGCGCGGACTTACCTGGATTCATATAGATGCCAGACGTTTCACCGAATATCTGCAGTATGCGCAGCAGCCTCGGCCCGAGCGCTCCAGGTCCATTAGAAAGAAAAGGACATCGTCTGCGTACAACGCAATTTTGTCAGTCAAGTCTGCCGACCATCAAAAGCCTTTAAGTTGAGCATCAATGCGCACCCACGCCGCCAAGGGCGCCATAGCGACCGCGAACAAGTATGGGGAGAGGGGACAGCCCTGACGCGTCCCCCGCCGCACCGAGAAGGATCGAGACGCTGCACCCCCCACCCGCACTGAAGCCGCGAGCTCCGTGTACAATAGCTGTATGTACGCCACGAATCTTGGGCCCAGGTTAAGCCGTTGCAGCAGGGTGAACAAGTAGGTCCAGCTCAGGGAGTCGAACGCGCGGACCATGTCCGCCATAAATAGGGGGGCCTGCTCCCTCAGCCTCCTCCAGGCCGATATTGCCACGTGGGTGCGCCTAATATTATGTTGAGTGGCTCGTCGAGGCATAAAGCCCACCTGATCTGGGTGGACTAGATCTGTGATATGGGGTTTGAGTCTATTGGCCAAAGCCTTAGCCAAGACCTTAGCCTCCGTATTAAGCAGCGAGATTGGGCGGTATGACTCGTGGGCCTCAGGAGGTCTACCCGGCTTCAAGAAAACCACCACCTCCGCGTATCGCAAATCCGGAGGGAGAGTTCCCCTCTCACACGCCTCCTCAATGACCGGACTCAGGCGAGGACCCAGCTGCACGTGAAATCTCCGGAAGAATTCACACGGGAACCCATTAGGGCCCGGCGCCTTTCCAGGGTTCAGCTCACCCAGAGCTGCACCCAGTTCATCGTCAATTAGAGGGACATCCAAGCTATCGCATACCTCGTCCGAGACCTTCCGCGGGGGGAAATCATCCGCAATCGTCGGGGGTTCAAGTATGGGCGCTCCCCCAGGATCCAAAATCCGAGGCAGCGGCTGAGCATGGAGAGCACCCTGACAAAGGCGGTGTAGCATCTTACATGATTTGTCCCCCCACTGATACACTCGGCTGCGCGTGGCCAGCCAAGCCTGCCTAGCCTCCTCCATCAACACTGCCGTGTATTGCTGCTGGGCCAATACCAACTGTCTTCTAGCTGGGCCCCCACCCTCCTTGTGGCTCCTGTGTTCTAGCACCTCTAGGGCTGCCTCGCGCTGCACTAACGCCAGACGCCACGCTCTACGTGCTACCGCACACCAGGAGATGTCCACCCCCCGCAGGGTGGGCTTCATAGCCTCCCAAAGTCGGGGAATACACAGAGCCTGTATTGAGGGACAAGTAGTTATCTATTTCTTTGGCCACATTCTCCCTGTAGCCCTCCTGCAGTAGTAGGTGCCACCCAGACAGCCGCCACCGAAATGGCTGCCTGGTCGGGCCAACGCTAAACGTAAGCGCAACCGGGGAGTGTTTGGACAGGGCTCGTGGCAGGATATCAGCCGTCATCACTCTATAGGCCAACCCCCGCGGAACAAAGATGTAGTCCAGCCTCGAAAAGGAGTCATGGACAGAGGAGAGATACGTGTATTCCCTGCGTGAGCCATGTTTATAGCGCCAAGCGCCCGTCCAGTCAAGTCCCGTCACCAGGGCATGTAGTTTGTTGGAGGGACCCCCCCTCCCCCACTCCCCCTTTCTCCCGCCGCCCCACTCTGCCACCTGTCGCTATCCATATCCATGACGTCGTTCCAGTCCCCTTCTACTATCGATAGGGCATCGGGTATAGCACACCAGAGGGACAGGAGTTTCTCCACCAGCGGCCACTGTAGTGGCTGCCGGGCGTACACACATCCCAGGGTAATTCTGTCCTCCCCCACTTTACCCTGCACAAAGACATACCTGCCCTGCGGGTCCGCCCAGAGCCTGTCATGAATATAGGACACCCTCCGGTGGATAAGGATAGCAACCCCCTAGATCGCCTCGTGAATCCAGAGTGGTACACTTGAGCATACCCAAACCGTTGCAGACATAAGGCCTTGGTACCTAACAAATGAGTCTCTTGAAGCAGTAAGACGTCAGCCCCCGCCCTCTTGGCATACTGGAGAACCACCCCCCTCTTCACTTTGTCCAACACCCCCGCACATTCCAACTGAAGACACGCAGGGTACCCGGGCCTACCCGCCCTCCGATCGCAGCAGTAGACATATCACAACATTACAATGCAGACCACCAATGCCCCCACAAAGTGGCATGTGAAAACAGTAGTAGATGCATAGCAGCATACATAGCGCAAACAAACCCCCCAACCCCCAGTCCCAACCCCAACCCCAACCATCCCTCCTACCCCCACCCCGTACCTCCCAAACATGGAAGCACCTATCGCGGTCAGATCGCGTCCCAGCCCCCAACAGGGGAGCAGGCACCACACCCTCCAATGGATCCCCCAGTGATTACCCATGGAACAGAACTCTCACTCCCTCCCACCCACACCTGTGGGGGCAGGCTCCCAGCCTATAGAACTGAGCGCCTGAGCATCGATCAACATCATACATACAGTTATGCGGAACAGTCCCAAACTTTACGATTCGTCCAATTGCTGTGTAGAGGCTGGGTCCTCCCGGCGAGGCACCGAGCCAGGACGCGAACTGCGCCCTGACCTCGATTGCCTGCGATGGCCCTGCTGACTCCTGAGACCCTCACGGGCCTTCCCGCTCGAAGAGGAGTCCGATTCTCCCCCCCAAGCCTCGTTGACTCGGATTTTCACTGTTTCGTCCGTCCAGTGAAACACCTCCCCCGGCGTGTTGAAGAACAGGGTACGGGATTTGTAGATGACACGGAGCCGCACCGGATAGAGCAAGGCACATTGTAGTTTGAGGCCTCGAAGGCGAGCCTTGGCATCCAGGAAAGATTGACGCTGCTGCTGCAGCACCATCTGTGTGTAGTCTGGGAAAATGAGGATAGTGGCATTATTGCACGTGAGAGAGGCCTTCACGCGTTAGCCTGTTGCAGACTGACATCCCGATCAGAGTAGTTCCGAAATTTGGCAATTATCGGTCGCGGGCGGGCACCAACTGGGGGTTTCTGCATGAGCGCCCGATGGGCCCTCTCCACGACAAAGCAGCGTGACAGCAAGTCCAGGGGCAGCCATCCTTCCAACCATTGGGCCAGGAATCGTTCCACATTGTCCCCCTCACAGCTTTCCGGAAATCCCACAAAGCGTAGGTTATTCCGTCGGGCGCGCCCTTCCCCGTCCCCCACCCTCATTGATAGGCCCTTTTGTACCTTCTCCATGGCCGCCACTTTCTTCTTCAAGGTGGACACGTCATCCTCCACCTCGGATATTCGGGTCTCCGCGCCAGTGATCCGCTCCACTGCGTTCCGCAGATCCTGACGGAGCAGGGTAACATCCGCCCCAACAGCCCCGATCTTGGCATCTAACATGTCCCAGGACTGCGTTATAGCTGCCAGCAAGGCCGCGTTATCCGGAGAGGCTGCCTGCGAACTCCCTCCGCCGCCACCAGCCCCCTGGCCCACCTCTGTGAGCTTGTCCAGAGTCCCTTGTTTAGTGTGGCCACCTCCAGAATGGCCCCGCGTCATCGTACCAATAAGGGTCGCTCCGGGCCGCGTGTACTCCTCTTGGACACCCACCGTCGCAAGTGTGGGCAAGTATGGCACCCCCAGCTGGGAAGTCAAACCACAAAGGGCAGCTGGTGACTCAGCCCCAACGTCTGCTGACAGCAGGCTCCCCGCAGGTCCACAGGATTCAGTGCGTCAGGGGCCACGTATCCCGGTATCTGGTCCCTCCTCCGATGGGCCCACACGACCAGCCCAGGCAACAGCTCAGGCGAGCCACCGGAACACACCCACCACACGGGCGCCAGAGGTCAGTCAGTGTCCCACCGGGGCCCGATCTAACCCCCGAGCGCAGCCATCACGGGAAGGGCCACTGACCAGGAGACCCAATGCAGGAGGGGAGGGGAGGATGATGGGGGCCTTTTCCCTGCACCCCGTCGCTCCCTGCCACCTCCTCCACTCACTGCAGCTCCGGGGACCCCTCCGGCTTCACCAGGGCACCACCGCCGTCCCGGGTCAAGGATCACAAGCTGCAAAGTCCAGGCCTCCTCCCCACGCCAGGGCCACTGAGAGACGTGCCAGCGGTGTAAAATGGCGGCCGCTCCAGCAACTTTCGTCATAGAAAGGCTGCCCTCCAGCAGCCAGGATATCTACTCGGGCTACCTGCGCGCCCGGCCCCGGGCAGCCGGACAGGTCACACCCGGTCCGGGTCCGTCGCGCTGCCTCGAGGAGTCCGCCAATGTCGCGCCCCAGGCCGGCGTCACGAAAATTTAGGTCCCGGCTTCAGGCCCCACTGGGAACCACAGGCCGACACCAAGCGCCGGGCTGTCCCTGCCTCCCGGGTCCGGCGACGCACCGCTGCCACCACCGGAGTATACCCCCAGGTCTGGGGCACCGCGGGAGTCGATCACCGTCACTGCCGATGCTCAGGGCCAGGATAATGAAGAAGGATCAAGGATGGCTGGTCGGAGCTCGTGCTCTACATGACCGCCATCGCCGCCAGTCAAGCCACGCCCCTCCCTAATTTGGCATATTTAATAGTAATGTGGTACTATAAGTTTCCAGGGCCTGTACGTTAAGTGCTACTAGTGGGCCTGCAAAAACAACAATTGATTGACAGAATGCAGAACAATGTCATACATTCACCCCAGTACAGAGATCTGGGCCTAAATCCGTTGTTATTTTGCTGCCCATGCCATTCCAGTTTGAACCCAGCCAAATGCCAATCAGTCTTGACCCTGCACCCAATGGGAACAGTCCAGCCCGAACTGCCAGGCCAGGTCCTCCCTCGACTGAGCACAAGCTTCCTAGGACCGGTTTCGGGGTTTAACCCCTCATCAGCCAGGATAGCTTGACTCCAGTGGTATAGAGAGCACGAGACCCATGCTGGGCATATCCGTCCCACTCGGAGTGACAAATGCAAAAACAACAATTGATGGACAGTATGCAGAACAATGTCATACATTCACCCCAGTAGAAAGATCTGGGCCTAAATCCATCGTTTTTTACTCCCCATGCCATTCCAGTGGGCCTGCAGCACTGATTGTGCCACCCAATTAGGTATCCCTTTAAACACATGTCAGGCCTGCCATACAGAGCCCGTGTATGCAGTTTAAACCAGCCTAAACCTTCCTTTTTAATACATGTAAGTCACCCCTAGGGTAGGCCCTAGTCAGCCCAGAGGGCAGGGCGCATGGAATTAACAAAGCAGGACCTGTACGTTTACATGTCCTAGTAGTAATAGACTCCTAAATTCGTTTTTCGCTACTGCAAGGTCTATATCTGTCATAGTATACAATTGGGATTATCTTATTACATTTCAAAGTGGAATTTCCAAGTGGAAATATATGACGGATTCAAGATTGGTGTCGCTGAAATCCTAATTTAAAATCCTAACTCATGGTGAAGTCGTACTTTAAATTACAATTGTGAAAATTCCACTGTAAGAATGTTGGCATTTTCTTGCCATAGCTATTCGGTGCCTGCAGCCTGTCTTTGATCACATGACTGGGTATAGTTGGCAGTTGAGCTTTGTGTATTAATCCTATTACTCCTAGACAGCCATACACAATGGGAGCTTAGCTGTGACTGAGAGGGCCATCACTGGCAGGATGGGTGGGAGGAGCTGGAAGCAGCCTCACTTACACCTGAATTGGCTGTGTCCTGTCTCCACACAACGGGCTGCAAACCCCCCTGTAGTTAGCCTGGAGCCAGGGCAGGGAAGGCAAGGCATCTGTGCACTTCAAAGGCAAGACTCTAAAAGCTTCTCCCCACTTTTGACTTCAGACACCACCACATCAGTACACTTCTGGACCTGGGGATACTCTGCCCTAAACGACTGCTGTGCTGCTGAAGTACTGCCACTCTGCTGGACTGCACTCTACTGAACTCCTACTTGATCTGCTGACCTGCTGCCTGCTGCCCTCTTGCCGGGGTGAGAAGAACTGGACCTGCATCTCTTGAGCCCAGAACCCAATGTGACTCCAAGGGCTAGTTGGCTGACCTCCTGATCCGAAGCCTCAGGAACATAAGAGGGTTCCAATAACCTTGCACATGGACTCTGCCATCTGCGAATTTACCCTGCCAAGTGGAGCCAACCCAGTGCTTTTTGGCGATATCTTCAGCAAATACTTTGAAAATTCAATATCTGCAGTTCTACTAATTGGATTTTTGTCATGTTGGTCTTGTTTTATTTATTTAAAAGTACTCTATTGTTATAGCTCTGTTATGGGCTCCTTTTTTGTGTGGTGTATTTTCACTGCTTTACTGTTTGAAATGCTTACTTTACCGATTGCCTCGGAGATAAGCCTGACTGCTCTGTGCCAAGCTACCAAGGGGGTGAGCACATGTTAATTTGGGGTTTGCTTGTGCCTTACCTTGACAAGGACGGTGGTTGCTGCTTGACCAGGGTTTACACCCAGTCAACCAACAACCCAAGTTCTTACGCTGGTGTTCAGTGGTGAGGATTTCGACGTGTGGTTGTGCAGTGCCATACAGTAGTTTTGAGTTACACTACTACCCCTATAAATACTTTAAGACTAATTTGATTTTTTAATTCTCCTTGATTGACTTCTTTCATTCCTACTACTGTACTCTTTGAGACCATACCTGCAACAATGGAGCTTGTTCTGGCCAACTTGAAAAGCTACACAGTGTCTGAGCTTAAACAGTTCTGCCAGGAAAGGGGACTACCAATGATGAGGGGCACAAAAACGGAGCTTCAGAAAGCTCTGAGGTCCTGGACAGAGGTACACCAGTTGATGGCAGCCACACAGGGGCAGCAAAGTTAATTATTACAATGGACTGTACAATCTGATTATGAGAGAGCACATGCACAGTATTTATTCTCCAGAGATGAGCAGCACCTAGTCGAACCCAGGAAGCTTGTTGAGGAGGCGTACCTCTGGGCTAGCACCAGAGTGTCCAGAAAGATATCTGGGGGGCCGAACAAGGGTGGTCAGGAGTTTTCTAATGGCCCCCAAAATAATTCCCAAAGGTAACCAGTCCCAGTCCAAGAGGAAGGAGTTCATTGATAAGCAGACAGGTAGGTTTGTACCCCAATGCCCAGAATGCTATAACTATGGCATTCCAAGGACAACTTCAGATGCCCCAAGAGAGCACAGCCTCCCACTGGTAAGCAGACACCTGGGTTGGTGAGTGCAGTGCTTGTTGAGGATGTAGTTCCAGTTAGCAGCCAGAGGTAACCCTGGTTTCCCCGGGGGATAAAGAGATGGTCCAAAAGTCCATATGCCTGCCAATACCTCTTGCGGCTAAAAGGTGTGGATTATGGAACCTGTGGAACCCAGAGTTCTCCAGGACCACTGGAGAGGCCCCTTCTAGGTGAAGGAGCAGAAGGGGGAATCCACCTGCTTGGTGAATCTCAAGACCCCTAGAAACTTCTTAAGGGTACTCCATGTTAAGTGCCTCATACCCCATTTTAAGAGGTCCAAAATGAGCATGTTACTGGTGACAGATGAAGGACTGGAAGAGGAGAGTGAGCCTCTTGTCTGTCTACATAACCTCTGACTTGACTTGATTTGGGGTGAGGGCATATGTTGTACGAGGATCCTGTATTCCACTTATGTGGCACCGTGTACAGGTGTTACACTTTGTCCATTTACCTATTCTGGCACCTCTTCCACCTTCAAATGGTTGCTTGTCACTCTATCGAGATTTACTATATTGACCTATCATAATATATTGTGTCCCCTACATAGTCGACCACTACATTGTCATGCAGCAATATACTCACAATTCTTAACTCCACCAGTAATTTCCTTGGGAAATAGTGGTTAGGTCAACTTAGTGGTTAGATTGATGTGTTGATGCAGTACTATTGTCATGGGATATAACGCATGCGATATGCTTGGGGTAAACCCCTTAACTTACTAAAGAGAGGGAACTGTCAGAGAAGTTGCACAAACTAAAAAAAAACAGGATGGTAGGGGAAGCTGAAGAGAAACTTGAAGGCAAACTGCCTTCCTCTGTAACAAAGACTGGTCTTGCAAAAACTTTTCCATAAAAAGGGTTTCAAATCTGGAAGGTAACCCTAACACTTGTAGGACTATCCCTGAATCAGAAACGACTGAAATCTTTGAGCATACTCAGCTTTTCAACTGCAAATCACGTACTTAGAAGTAGGAACTTGTTTAGACTCTAAACCTAGAACCTGCAGCTCTGCTCTTTTGTCGTAGCCTGGATCTGGTGGTCCGCCTTAAAGGCTTTCTTGGCGGAATGACCACCCATATGTCACCTCCATAGATGAATGATAGAGAGGAAGGTTATGTCTGGAGTCCCCCAATTAATGTTCCCACTAATAAGATTAGTTTTGCCCCTCATGAAGCCTGACTCTGGAGAACCTCTGATGGATCAAGCCAGGGAGGGGGCTTCAGTGTCAGAAGGACAGTGGATGCTCTGGGTTATGCACCAGTTAAGATATGAACATTCCGGAATAATTGTAACTCTGCTTTCTTGGGTTTAGTGCTTTTCTGAAAGTAAAGTTGCACTAAGAACTAATATCTCTCCACCAATTCTCCAGCATGCACAGCAGGGAAGTTCAGCACTCCTCGCAACATTTTCGAAAACATGGTGGACATTCTTCCCGAAGTATCTTTAAAACTATTAATTTTCCTGCACAGGTTTCCAAATATGCCAGGTACATGAAACCCAAGGACTTTTAAAAGAGAAACATGCAAATTCTTACTGTACTTCAGGGGCTAGCAATGTAACATGGATTCTGCTTCCTTTTCAGCAGGACATTACATATGTGCCTGAAATCAAACTGCAGCTAATGCATGCAAACTTGTGTTTGCATGCATTAGTGCATTAAAACCTGTTTTATTGGCTTTGCCAATGCTTGTTTTCATACATGATGAGAACACTTGTCCTTTCTTTTTTTAAACCAAAATACCCCCTAAAAAGACAATGGGTGTCAGAACACCGTCCTGGAACACTTCTATTTCCACATATTTCATTCAGTGAGCTGCTCTCTCTTCAATGAGTAAAGGGGGTCATTTTTTCCTGAATAGAACTTTGAAAGGACTTTGGGCCATATTATCAAGCCCCAGCGATAATTATCGCTAAGCGCACTTAGCGCTAGGATAATTATTGCCGGGTAGCGTGGATTTTTATCACTGAGATAGCGTGCTATTAGCAACGCTTATCTCAGAAGTGATAAAAATCCTCGCGCTAACTGCCAAATGAGAGATTATCGCTGGAAAACCAACAATAATCTCTCGAAGTTTGGCGTTAGCTTGATGATAGGGGCTCACAAACGTAGCCATGATATCCACCTTTTATAGGATATCATGGCTAAGTCATGAAAATACCAGGTATAAAAAAGCAGCGCTAACCGCGGTTAGCGCTGCTTTTTTTATCACTAACAGGGTTAGCCATATCCTTGATAATAGGAGAAATGTCGCTTAACAACATTTCTCCTATTCCAACGGAAATAATGTCTAACGTTATTCACCTTGGTACAAAAAACGCTGTTAATGGGTGCAATTTCCAACAGAAATTGAGTTTTATTATAAGAATTTCTAAAGAAATATGTATAGTTTGATTTTATTTTCCTTTTACAAAAAATGTTTTTGCGGCAGTAACCACTCGTTATGTTTCTTATGACTTTAGCTAATCTGTGCTGCTTGTAAACGTTAACAAAATAAACCCCATGAAATTGATGAAGTTCAGCTTCCCACCCCTCTTACATAGCGCCTACTGAGACAAGCTCCTCCCATATCAGAGCAGTGATGAGGTGAGGCACTTTAAGGGAGGCACTTTAAGGGAGGCACTTTAAGGGAGGCCTGGGAATGCACAGGCTGTAGGTCACTAGATCTATGGGCAACAAGGATATGGTGGATAGTGTCGCCCAACATACATTGGAGTAGCTCGAAGCAAAGGGCATTTGGTTTCATAAGACAGGGTTTGCTACATATTAAATGCACTGGGTGCTTCGATGAAGACTGTTATTTATGCGAAGTAGGGATGGCGAGCTTTCTGCTTGATATAGCGGAAGCGCTGGTAGCAGCGGGTTGTAACTAAGAGGTAGCTAGTATGTGGGGGGACTCTGGGGTGGCGGCGGCCACACCCAGAGCCATGGCGGAGTTACAGGGCGATCCAATGCAGGAAGGTACAGAAGGGTACCCTCTACAGGAGCACCGGAAGGGTGCGAGAGCAAATTATCCCCAGGGAGATCCATGCTGGGATGGATCCTGGAGGAGTGACGGTGCCCCGTTAGTCCTTTGGGCGGTTGTAGACCTGAGCAACCGGGGGTTGCCTACAACGCTCTGCCCCCCGGAGGGGGAGGGGCGAGAGTAAGGGGCGGAATAGAGGTCCGCCGAGGGGAGGGGTTAGACCTTCCCTCAAAACTGACAACTCCCCCGTGGTTAACACCACGGGGGGTTATGGCTCATCAGGTGGGCGGGTCGCGAGAGGCGGCCTGCTCTTGGATCGCCCGTAAGATAACCCAACATGTTGGCAGAATGTACATGCTAATAGAGCTGCAACAACTTTCTCCAACAAATCATAGTGTGGTGTCTGTTATTTGGGGAAGTTGGAGGAGGAGCGGTCCGGGGTATGGGCCGATATTGGCACTATGACTGGCTGCCCCGGGCCACCAAAGGTGGCCACCTAAGAGGGTGGCCACCCTTAGTGCCATAGGATGGCACAGACCTTAGGTGCGGTCTAATGTTGGGGGGATTGGATGGTCCCCCAGTGATGTCACTTCCGGTTTGGGGAGGGGTCCGAGGGGGGTATATAACCAAGGGGGCAAGAGTCAAGTGCCCTCTTTCTTCCTGGCCGCTGCGACGCGCTGACCCTCGCCCTCCCCCGCCCGGACCCCGAGCTGGTGACTGCCCCGGCGCTCATTTTCCCTCCCATTCGCTTACCCTGCTTTCGGGCAGTAAGGGGGGGATTGCTATTAATATTACTGTCTTTTGTGTTGCAGGCGGAGTTACAGGGCGATCCAATGCAGGAAGGTACAGAGGGGTGCCCTCTACAGGAGCACCAGAAGGGTGCGAGAGCAAATTATCCCCAGGGAGATCCACACTGGGATGGATCCTGGAGGAGTGACGGCGCCCCGTTAGTCCTTCGGGCGGTTGTAGACCTGAGCAACCAGGGGTTGCCTACAACGCTCCGCCCCCCGGAGGGGGAGGGGCGAGAGTAAGGGGTGGAATAGAGGTCCGCTATTGGAGGGGTTAGACCTTCCCCCAAAACTAACAATGCCCCCGCGGTTAACACCACTGGGGTTATGGCTCATCAGGTGGGCAGGTCGCGAGAGGCGGCCTGCTCTTGGATCGCCCATAAGATAACCCAACATGTTGGCATAATGTACATGCTAATAAAGCTGCAACAACTTTCTCCAACAAATCATAGTGTAGTGTCTGTTATTTGGGAAAGTTGGAGGAGGAGCGGTCCGGGGTATGGGCCGATATTGGAACTATATGCTGTCTGTTCACGGCATGGGAAAGATACTTAAAAGTTTCAGAATGCGACGTTTATTGCTTGAAAAACTCAAACAATGGATGAAAGTGTCTAAAAAGGCCTAGGGCCACTTAACAGCTATGAGCCGAGAATGCCCAAACCCGCCCAGAGCCTCGGCCTCCCCATGAGTCAGTAACACGCCTTCTTCAGGCTTCCAGGCAGCTCTGCCGGCCCAGCTTTATAGCTGCAGTTTCCTCGTTCCTGGGGATTCCACCAACAGCTTTTTAATTCATCAGACATGAAAAATAGGCACTTAAGTGAGCAATCAGCTGCTAATGCTGCGGGACTGGGCTCGCCTTGCACCCCGGAGGCTGAAGCCTTTTGAACAGAGAGCCTTGGAACCACCTCGCCCCTTTCTTTAAATAAACAAGGAAATTGAAGGAGAGTTAATTCAGCTCTTGCAAAGTGTAAGCAGTGGAGCTTGCAAGCCAAATGAAGTGGGGCAAAATGGAGCACTCAACAATCTGCACCATTCTGCTGCTTGTGTGACAGTGAAGGTGCAAACAAGGGTAGAAAGCGAAAAACATTGACTAAAATTGATTTTCTCGCCAAAGCAAAGCATGAAAAAACATTTATTTGCTCTATTTTATGGTTTTTACCTAAGGGAAAAGAGTGAATAGATTTTACACTTGAAAAGGTTGGAACATTGCATGCGTTGTACCAATGCAGCTCTCACAGTGCTGTTACCAAAGGTTATTCAAGGATCAGCTTTTCTGTTAAAAATGGCATAAGACCTGCAAAGAGACATAAGCTACGGATCTCATAAAATTTGCAGCAATGTCGCCACGTTTTCAACATTTGTATCAGAACATAAAAGTGACAGGACAGGGAAGCCGGCACCTCCATGCTAGAACAATGGAGGTCATTTAGGGGTCCCAGCTGCGACCCCTTCCTTGCGACCTCCATCACTGTCTTTGCAACACCTGGCCTCGGAGGTGGCCACATCAGTACCAGGAGCACAGGGGAAGCTCCTTCTTATAGACGTAGGTTGGGGCGCCAATTTCCCTGCGTGTCAATGTTTTATTACACTAATAGTGAATACTGTATTATTCACAATTAGAGGAATCAAGAATGGAGTAGAATTAGCTGCAATATGACCCTCACTGACAGCTGAGGTAAGTAAAACAGACTTCTAAATGTATGTTGTGTGCGTGCTTGTGGGTGATAATCTGTTTATGTGAGAGAGTATGTGTATGTGTAAATGTCTTTGCATGTATAAGAAAGTGTGTGTGTGTGACCATTGACAATTTAGTAAATCGTTCGACACTTTCCCAAAAACTGAGGGGCAGATCAACAAGCGGCAGCGATAATTATCGCTGGCCACTCTTGGCATCAGATTGCATATCAATAGCTATCGCTGGAAATTATCGCCATGCTAGCGATGTATGAACAATGCATAGAGCACTGGCGATAATTATTCCGGTGATAGCGGTGTTTTCCATGGATCATCGCTGGTTTAAGCGATGTTACGTGAAAAACGGCGATATCCTTGGTGATAGTGATGGAGCGAGGTGAGAAACAAACTTTTGTATACCCCTCGTGAAATCACTTTCTAATAACAGTAACATGGATTAATCATGTGGTTATGAATACTAACCAACATAGAATAGAATAGAATGCACACACAAAATACACGTGGGATACTAAATTGCTTGTGTTGAAACCATAATCGACTAACTGAGTGACAATGTGATGTTTGGAATTAACGCAAAAGCTATAAGTTAACCAAAAGTGGCTTATATGTGCTTACTGTTTGTCTATTTGTGGCAAAAACATGAAGACAGGTGAGCAAACTACGCATAAATGTGGCTTTATTTGCTAGGTAATAACTAACAGGGATACCTTAGTAAGGTGGGAGGTAAACAGAAGGGCTATAGTTCAATAAGTAACGTTCAAATTGTGTTTGTTTCTATAATAGTTCCCGTTGTGGCCTGTGAGGCCTAGTCCAACATGGACGATGTTCATGACTCTGAGATTATTGTGAAGCACGCATGCGCTGGCTGAGTGGAGCTGCAGACGCGTATGAACTGACTGTTCTGAACGGAACAGGTCAAGGACAATGTGCTCTGAAACCCTGACTAACTGCCAATAAAATGGACATCCGTATTGTAAACCATGGAACTGGTAACCTTAAAGACAATGGTCAAGTTCATTTAGCTGACTCTGCAGAAGTCAAGTAATAAGATAATGGGGTTATTCTCATCCACCCCTTGAACCAACCAATCAAAATCGCTGAAGACCCCAATTGTTACAGAATTTAGATAGTTGAGCTAGAGAAAAGGGTATAAAAGAATAGATCCGGAGTTTAGAAAAAAACTCTCTTTTCGATTTCTATCTGCGTATACTGACATGCTGCCGGAATGCTGAATTTTACTTGGAGCGTAAAAACTGTAACTTTTCAACTTCAAATTTTGTTCGAACAAGTACGGATTCTTTGGATAAGGGTAAATAGCTTGAGGGAATAGAGATAGAGTTTGGGAACTATTATGTCCTTTGCTAATATCTGTGTCAAATAATCTTAATAATAATAATGTGTTTATTTCTGAGTTTCTGAATTAATGAAAATTAAATGTATGAGTTACATTTCTTTCCTCTTCCTAAATCTATTTCTAATGAATGAATAAAAAGAATTTTAATAAATATAGGTTATGCTAGAAAATCTCTCTTTAAATAAAAATTAGATAAATGAAGAACTAAGCTGGTCTTGTTCATCCTTAGCCTAATTCTTACTGGCAGATCTACCGACAATAAATGGTGGTGTGTTTGAATAATTTATTGTATTGGAAAACCATGGTAAACAATTTAAACTGCAGATGTATATATTATAAATAGGTAGTTAAAATTTTAGACACTCTACTATAATCCAGCAGCTCTACTTTGATTCACACCAAACCTTGAAGTAGAAAGAAAATGTGTATGAGTGACTCGCAGTGTTATGGGCCCCACTGATGAGTAAATGAATGAATAAATACTTCAGGGAAAGGTGATGAGATTTTAGAAATTATTTCCGGAGTAGCGCTGCAACAGTTTAATACTTGGTAGCCGAGCATAGATTGCAATAGAATTAGCTAGGATAATGTATAGAGCGACGTATACAGGATTTGATGTACAGAATTATGACTAACATTTGTTGAGTTCGTATTACGTTATATGTAGTCCGAAAAGGCTTCCGGAAAGTGTGGGAAGCTGGTCACTCTGTCTGTAGGCAGAGGAAGTGTGGCAAGTAAAGTCACACATCGCATAGTCTGTTTCAAAATAGTGGTATCCTGGTATATCACAAGTGGTGTTGTCGTACATCATAACTTTAGGGACTTTAAGTGTGAAAGGATAAATGTATAGCGAGGACAGTCTATAAAATCTTAGCCTTCAAGTACAGGGATCATTGTCTATCCTGATTTACAACTTACTTCTGGGAGAGTAATAGGGATTAACCCGAGCTTGTAAGAAGGGTAAAGGTAGAGGTAAGCGCTGCTTTATTGGAGAGTGTAAAATTCTGTGGTAGAGAAGAGGTAAGCGCTGTCGATTGGAAATACAGAATTCTTTTGCGATTGAGAAAACTATGACTTTGGTTTAGCGAAACAGGTGACTGGAGTTGTAATATGTAAGTTACAAACCGGTTCAGTTGTATAAAAGTGTAAATACGGCTTCTCGATATTCCTTGTAAAGGAGGGGTCAGTCAGTGCTGCAGAAGCTGGAGCTCTACTGACGTCAAAAGTGTTGCACAGGGATTGGTCCACGTGACCAAGACATAGTAAAGGCTGATTGGCGCATCACAAAAGTAATGAGATTATTGGTTAAGCACTAAAATAATGTATCTTGTTCTAATTGGTATGATAGTGTGAACCGCGCTGTTATAGGTTGGTTTAACGAAGCAGTATACGGAAGAAAGAGCGATCTTTTGGTAACCAGGAAATTATCGGAAAAATTCAGTTTTATTATGAACAAGAGGAGGAGAAAGTTTAAGAAATTAAAAAAATTATTCAAGAAGGACAAGGCGATAGTAACGAGAGAAGGAAAATTACTTCCTCTGCCAAAAATCGCCTGCTTCCTATATGATGTCAAAATATGGCTATCATACATGCATTTGGCTAGAAAATTGGGCTAGATATACCAATAATGATGGTGCGTTAGCATTTCCAGAAGTAGGATCATTTAATTTGGCAGTCCTACGAAATTTGAGAGAAAAGATGATGAAACTTGAACCAAGACCTAGACCCGGGGTCTCCAACCGGTCGATCGCGAGCTACCGGTAGCTCGCGGAGACCCCAGGAGTAGCTCGTCTAGCCCTTCGCTCGGATTGGGCATAATGTGTGGATGGGGCGGGAGAACAGGATGACGTGATGACGTGATGATGCTCAGCTTCCGGCTTCTCTCGTCTACCGAAAACGCGCTGGCATCGCACTGTCTGCCATTGTGCGACAGGTGCCAGCGCGGATCAGTAGGAGACCGCCAGAAGCAGCCAGGAGACGTGCCTTTTTCCACTGCAGGTAAGCTTTTTTGTTGCCTCTCCCCCCCTGATTGTGCCGTTTTCATGCCTTTTGTGTTTGAACCTCGTGCACAAATTTCATTTTTCTGTATACAAAATGAGGTGGTGTCGGCGCCCAGTGCATGGGGAGAGGAAGGGAATTCAGGGACCGCAGCCAAGAGTCCAAGAGGAACGGTGCAAGGTCTGGCTGACGTAATACCCACTCTGGTGGGAAAAGCTCAGCACAAGTGGGAGAAGTGTAGGATGTGGGGCATCACAAGGAAATGTGAAATGTTTATTGAAGGCGAGACGCTGTCGATGGAATGCAACGAAAACCTCAAATTGAGGAGAATCTGCTGTTTTATAATATGCGAATAAAAGTTAAGTGACAGTGAAGATGATGGCATCGTGCTACGGGTATATTAAGGATAGCATGGTTAATTCCTCGACATCATATGCGGGGTTTATAGGCCTTACGCCTAACCATTAGCCTCAGGTTCTTTCATCATGCTCACTAGAGCCCCGGAGTGGTGACCCATCTGACACCAAGTCAGGTCTGGACACTGTAAACATTTTGGACAATGAGTCGATTTTGCAACCTGAGACTGCTCTCGCCCGAAACGAAGACAACTGTCATGTAAATTTACTTTAAATCTTTACTTATGTATGTCTTCTATTCTGCGTTGCAGCACATTAAAAGGATACTGGATGCCTCCTCCTTCTGACCTCCACGCCAGACCTGGGTAGATTCCTTTATTGGCTTTTAATTACCAATGTATTCAAGCTGGAAAAAGGGCGTCTTTTTTTGTGTAACATGAGTGAGAAAGCAAAGCAACGCTCCCCCATGACCATTGTATCACCCCCACAAATTCTTGGTATTTCACAAATAAATTTTAATAAATGCATAGCTGTAACTGTTTAAGTACACTTTTAGAGAGTAGCTCGGAAATGCAAGTGGCAAGTAAAAAATCAAGCAGTGGACCACAAAAAAGTCTTACAACAAGAAAATCGTGCCTGACCGACCATCAATGCACCTGTGGAAAACAAATACTTAAAATAAAGGGCCCACAGTCGCAATGAAATACTATGCCTGATTTAAGAATGCTAGGGGTAAAATCATTATAATTATTGTACTGGCATACATGGATTTCAACTTTAGATTACACTTCAGAAATTAGTACCAAATAAATAAATAAATAGTACACTGAACCCACTTTGCACTAGAGCTGCCATTCTCTGCATCACTGTGCCAACCACCTGAGCTCCCAAATCCGTGGAAGTGAGAGGCAGTGTCACTGTGCCAGTCCCCTGAGCCCAGCGTGCCCTAAAAGTGACAAACCCCAGTACAGCCCTACCAGTGCCTGACCCAGAATCACATTCCTTTTGGTGTTCTAGGGAACTCTTAAATCAGGCCTGTCTTGGGTATTTTGTTCAAACCACAGTATGGGCTCTGATGAAATTAGGCTTAAAGTCAATGAAACTGGGAGTGGGGGGGGTCTCTCGGAAATATGCGCGAGTTGATTCGGGTTCAGTAGCTCACGACGATTTTAACTGGCCAGAAGTAGCTCCGACTACACAAAAGGTTGGAGACCCCTGACCTAGACCAACTCAGTTTGAAGCACTAGCTGAGTGGGAAGATGAGATGCATGAATTAGAACTAGAAAGATTTGAAAATCATCGAGGACCAAAAGGTAGATTATGTGGATTGTGGGGAGAAACACATGAGAGTAGAATGCGAAGATTGAGAAATGCTGACATTTGCGAGGGAATGTATCCGGTTAGGTTGGTAGATGAAATGGAAAGGCGAAAATGCACGGAGAAAAATAATAATGTGGAGATAGGAAGAAAGGATTATGGTGAGAATGAGTCCGAGTATACGGTGCTGGAGGAGATATTAAATAGAAGACCACCACCATATCAACCAGGTTCTATATGGACCACTCCAAATGCTCCACCGATAGAGGATAGATTTACTGAAACCCCGAAACGATTTTCAAATTTTAAAGACCTTCCAGAAAAAGTAGAAATTAGATATGATTCAAACACCCCAGTGACAGAAACCAGACTAACTGGTACTCCTAAACAGAATGATGAGATTAGGAAGAGTGTAGCCAGAGTAGAGAGTAAAACTGAAGAGCAAGCGAGTACTTCTGAATATATACGTTCAACAAATGAATTAACAGAAAAGATACAGGAACTTACTAAAAATATAGAAGCTGTAACGGTCCCGGTAACAATAGGACCTGTAATTCCAGTATTTGAAAATCAGAAAATAAAAGAACAACTTTAACGATTCCATTAAATCAGAGTTTTCAAAAGGTAAGAGAAAAGATTTATCCATATTTGTCTGAAATTAGGCGAACCAGTAACGTGACACCACCTGAATTGACTTTTAATCAAAGTCTACCATATAAGTTTACAACCGGAGCAGAATCTGATTCTGCAACACCCAAAATAAATGTAGAAAAAATAGATTTAACCAAGACTCCAGAAGGACCATCAGAACAAGAATTAAGTGATTGGCTTAGCCAGTGATAAATCCACATTAGCATTCCCTATGAGAGAAAAAGAAACAGCAGTAAATGAATTTCCAATGAGAGAAATGCCGGGAGGAGGGTGTGTGCATGTTCCTTGGAGTAGGCAAGACATATTATCATTCACTAATGATTTTCCCAGATTGAGAGAAAAACCAGTAGAATGGTACCGACAGGTAGACAGATTTGTAAAATTTTCAAAAGTATTATGGGAGGATCTAGATGGATTGTTTGACCTAGTGGTACCCGCAAATCTATGGTCTGAATGCAAAATAACAGTGGACTGGCTGAAAACTGAATATCCACGAGATAGAGTGACAGGTGCTCCTGGACCTGAGGTAATGCGGAAGTATGAATAGGTGATGATGTTCTTGAAAAATAAAATTCTACCAAAAGAGACGGATTGGGTAAAAATTGACAGGACATTGCAGGAATCGAAAGAATCTGTACATGCATTTTATGAGAGACTGTTATTAGTGTTCAAGCAGTACAGTGGTTATGAAGAGCTAAATGAAAAATATATGAGTCATTTTGTATATCGTTTTGTGTTTGGATGGAGATCAGAGATAGGAGAGATGATCAAACATAATTTGATAGGATGGCAAACATGCTCTGTGGATGAGGTATTAAGACACGCAAAATATTGCAGTGATGAAATAGAGGCTAAGCAGAGAAAACTCAAAGAAAAGGCAATATGGGCTCAAGTAAAGGTAGCATTATATCAAGCAGAACAATTGGAGAATAAAAATACAGACGGGAGTCAAGGGAAATTCAAGGGAAATTTTAATAAACCAAAATTAGTAGGGAATATAGATGATCTTAAGAAAAAATATCCATGTCATAATTGTGGCAGGATAGGGCAATGGAGAAAAGAGTGTAAGTGCCCACCAAGAGTTAATCCCGAAAATACATCATTGAATCCGCAGGTGCAGAATGAGGTAAATCAATAGCAACCGCAACAGCAGCAGGTAGTTACTCAGCAAAGTCAGGAGCCACGACCGCCACTTCCACGCAATATAAATCTGCAGAGGTACAGTGCAGAGACAGGATTCAGTGGAGGCGAACAGGTAAACCGATTGCCCAGAGTGAGTGTGAGTCAGCAATATTGGTTACAAGAGGATGGCGGTAGTGAGTCGGATGATAGTTTCTGACAGTGCCTGAGAGAGAAAGAATAGTGTGTGCTTGGAGCCACTCTTGAGGTAGATCAGTCTGGTCCATTTGTGAATGGAAAGGTGAATGATGTAAAAGTAACTTTCCTAGTGGACAGTGGTGCTACCCGTTCTACTGTTAGATCAGTGGAAATTCAAAATCTTCCTCTCTCAGGTGAAACAATCCAGATTGTAGGTGTAGCTAATAGACAAATTCAGACCTCCTTAACAAAACCAGGGGCCCGATGTAGGTAATTCTAATTTACCACTTCTTAAATACCGAATCATACCGATTCGGTATTTAAGAAGTGGTAAATTAGAGGGGAGAAATGTAGGTAAATCATCATCTGTAAATACCGAATCGGTAAGATTCGGTGTTTACCGATTCTGTAAATACCGAATCGGTATCCCCCATTGATTCCTATGGGCCTTGAAGCCCATAGGAATCAATGTGGAATACCGAATCGGTATTTACCGATTCGGTAAATTCCGATTTTTGCAAGGGTGCAGGGGGTGTCACTTTGACACCATCTGGCACCCCAATTCCGGACTTGTGTGCCATGTGGCACACAGACATGCCCTAAGGGCATGTCTGTGTGTCACATTGCACAGGTGTGCATGCACAGATGTGCATGCACACCTGTATTCGGTATTTTACCACCCAATAGGATTGGGTGGTAAAATACCGAATCTGACTGGCCTTTGGGACTCAGAAGAGTCCCACCTACATATGGAAGTTACCGAATCGGTAAACATACCGATTCGGTATTTTACAGATTCGGTAAATTTACCGATTCGGTACATTTACCGAATCTGTAAAATAGGCCACCTACATCAGGAATGACCATTTACCGGTCGGTAACGGCCGAATTCGGCCGTTACCGGTCGGTAAATGGCCACCTACATCTGGCCCCAGATGAGGTAGAAATTGGAAATTTCAAAGACATGTTCGATTTGTGGTCTGCGATAGCAGTCCTGTAAATTTGTTAGGCAGAGACATTCTATGCAAAATGAACTGTGCCATATATTGTTCACCAGATGGCATAGAGCTCATAAACTTCTTGATGAAGATAGTTTGTACAAAATGACTATGGCCCTGATAGAGTCAGAGAAGAATGAATTTTTTCCTGTGTTTGATCGAGAAAAGTTACCTGTGGAATTGAAGGAAGCAGTAAAGGAGCAAGTATGGGATTTTACAGGAGAAGATATTGGATTAATGAAAGGTGTAGATCCTGTAAAAGTGACTGTAAAAGAAGGAGTGAGTTATCCAAACATTCCCCAGTATAAAATGACAGCAGAAATAATTGAAGGAATAACGCCAGTGATAAATAAAATGATTGAACAAGGTATTTTATGAGAAATAGAAAGCAGTCCTTGTAATTCACCGATGATGGGATTGAAAAAGCCAAACGGAACATTTAGGATTGTACAAGACCTTAGAAAGGTTAATAAGATTGTTGTCCCATGTTGTTCGATAGTACCAAATCCAGCAGTAATTCTATATCAAAGTCCACATGATGCAGAATGGTACACTGTAATTGACTTGTGCAATGCGTTCTTCACTGTTCCATTGCACCTAGAAAATATTTGCGTTCCGGTTTGGAGATCGTTTTTTGGCATGGTGCCGAATTCCTCAGGGGTATACTGAGAGTCCATCCATTTTTAATCAATTGCTAAAGAAGTCATTATAAAGTTTGAACATGCCTGGAGAATCCGTATTGGTCTAGTATATTGATGACCTATTGGTGGCATCAAAGACAAAAGATGAATGTATATCAGATACTACTGCATTATTAAATCTCTTGGCAGAAGACGGACATAAAGTGTCTCCATCGAAATTACAATTTTGTCAGAAAGAAGTGCAATACTTAGGTCATAAGATTGCTAAAGGGACTAGACAAGTTACTGCAGAAAGAATAAAAATGATACAAGGAATGCAGCCCCAGAAAACACAAAGACAAGTTAGAATGTTTCTAGGAATGGTGGGTTACTGTAGACAGTGAATTAGTGGATTCTCACTAATAGCAAAACCATTATAGAGACTAACCAAAGCAGACATAAGAGATCCTATTGTACCGAATTAGACTGAAATGGAAGCATTTGAACAGCTAAAAACTAGCTTATGTGAAGCTCAAGCTTTAGGAATGCCTGACTAGGAGAAAGAATTTGAGCTGTATTGCAGTGAGCGAGAAGGATGTGCATTGTCAGTATTGATTCAGAGACATGGAAAATTAAGGAAACCAATTGCATATTTCTCAGCTGTTTTAGATCCAGTTGCAAAAGCCTTTCCAGGTTGCTTAAAAGCAGTAGCAGCCACAAGTGTGAGCTTGGAACAAAGTGAAGGAATAGTGATGGGATTTCCTGTAAGAGTATATGTACCTCATTCTGTAGAGATTCTCCTTACTAGAAGGAAAACACAGTACCTTACGAATAACAGAGTGACAAAACACGAGAAGACGATTCTGGGAGCAGACAATGTGACAATCTCACGTTGTGTAAACATAAACCCGTCCACATTGTTGCTTGATGCTATGGAAGTTGAAGTAAGAAATGAGGTTGATCACAAATGTTTGGATGTTCTGGAATATTGTACAAAAACAAGACCTGATATCAGAGATGAGCCATTGCCTGAGTCAGACTATGTAATGTTTGTGGATGGTTCGTGTCTGAGAACAGAGGGGGTGCTTTAAGTGCTGCATACACCATATGTATGGTGGCAGATGTCCTGGAAGCATCTTGTCTGAAAGGAATTCGTTCTGCTCAAATAGCAGAATTGATTGCTTTGATTCAAGCATGTGAATTAGGAAAGGAAATACGAGTTACCATAGTGACTGATAGTCAGTATGGATTCGGGGTTGTTCATGACTACGGACAATTGTGGTCCCAAAGAGGTTATTTAAATTCTGCAGGATCCCCCATCAGAAATGCTGAATTTGTAAAAATGTTGATTGATGCTATCCAATTGCCTGATAAGATTGCAGTGGTGAAATGTGCTGCCCATAAAAAGGGTGCTGACTACATTACCTGAGGCAACAGGTATGTGGATTCCATTGCAAAATACTGTGTCAAAAATCTTGCATCCATAAATCGGGACAGGAAAGAAGAACATGTTTCAAGTCCTTTAATGCTAACCACAGTAGTTGAAACTTGGCAGGAAGTAAGACAGATGCAGGAAGAAGCTAGTGAAGATGAGAAAAACATTTGGCTAAAAGCAGGATGCATCCGAAGGAGAAGGTGAAATTGCTGAAATACCAAAATGTGAAGATCGACCTGAAAGTCGAGATTTGGTAGGAACTGATACCAGTAAAGACATTGAGTAAAGTAAGGATAAAACTGGTAATCAAGAAAATACTGAAGAATAGTCAGAAAGCTCTGAAAGCAGGAACCAAAATCCTGACGCTGGAAAAGAGGAAATAACTCACGACAAGGATTAAATTCCAAGTACCAGTTATGGAGATGTTCCTAACAAAGTTAAAGTACTGAGTAAAGAGAAATCAGATCCTGAAAAAGAAGCATACATTATAAAGTTTATAATAAATGATACTGTTGATAATACTGAAAGTGAAACTGATGACAGTGGAGATGAAACTCAATTGAGAAAGAGTTAAAAAAAAAGGGCTTGGAGAGTGGAACATAACACTACAGAGCCAAAGACAAAGCAAGTTCGGAAAGGAGATAATTGGCCTAGAGAAAATGATGGACTAAGAGTCAAACTGGTTAACAGAGCGAGAGAACTGGAAGATCAAGTAAATGAGATAACAAGCCAGAAACAGTTATTGGGAAAGAAAATAGAGGTTGTCCAAAGGGCAAAAAGAATGAAAAGACCAAATCAGAAATATAAATCACCTGAATGGACTTACATGTTTTTGCCTCCTAATGAGGAAGTAAACAGCAGCCAAGAAAATCAGAATTTTGCAAGTCAGGAAAAAGATAGTGAGTAAAAGACTGAAACTTAAAGAAAGAAAAGAGATATTTGATTCGGAATTACCAGGTAAAAGGTAAAGACTTGAGATACTGGTATATGACAACTACCATGAGAGTAAACTGAAATCTATTAAAGGCAGAGATCTGAATAAAGAGAATTGCAAAAACAATTGCTATGTAAAAAAAAAATGGCTACTACTAATGAAGTTACGAAATGTTCAATATTTAGAAAATAGTGTAAAATGTGGTTCATATGTACTGGGTTATTAATATTAGTATAATAATAATAATAATAAAAGGGGTCTTATCATGCGCAAACATAGCCCAATGGGCGTCAAGTTAATTATGGTTATGGTTAAGTATGGTTAATGTGAGCTATTATCATTACTTTTAGAGAAAATTTTGAGAAAAAGGAATCCAATGTGATTATGAATGAGAAAAACAATGAATTGAAATCTGATAAACCACATGTGTATAAGCCAGAAATTCATCAGGCGAGGTCGATCAGTGACGCTCGATACTGTTACGTCTGTGTAAAATTGCCAGCAACAGTGTCAGAGGGGGTGACCTATCATCATTTACCACTTACATATGGGGTCACATGTAGCATAATAGTAAGTTTGTTTTTACAAAACTGGGAAATTAGAATATTATTATTCAAATGTTTATGATGTTTTTGCAAGATTGGGAATTGTAAATACTATGAACAAAGTTAAGCCTGCAAAAGTTTTTGGAGAATTTTTCTTAGAAACTCAAGAACTGACCCATGATTACGCCTTTAAAGATAATTTGACCTGTGAATTGAGAAATGAGGAAAAGGCATTTTTAGATATGGTGGAAGAAAGAAGGAATATTTACAAAAGAAATGAAAAGGTGAAGCATGCTAAATCTAAATATTTGGAATTTGAAGATGAAAATTTGGAGGGACGAAATGTAAATGTGGCTATAAATATTGACACTCCATCTCTTGTGAAGTTTTTTATTCGTAGGTATAATACTGTGTATGACAATTATTTTGTTGGTGCAAGTCAATGTGAAGACACTTAGGCGGGGGGACCTCGGCGGACGGAAAGACCAGCCGCAGCTTTTCCACCCCGATCGCCTTGCGGCTGGGACGGAAAAGGAATAATATGGTGGCAGTGTCTATCAGACACTGCCAGCCCTATTAGGATGGGCAATTGTGGATGCCTTCATTGCCGCCACGGAAAGGCATGCGGAGAATCCCTGCGGGGGCCCGTTGCGGGCCACCAGGGACTCCGGGGGGGTGGTGCACATGGGGGTACCTATGGTACCCCTCAGCAGTTTCATGCACAGCATGCTTTCCTGCCATTGTGGCGGGCGGTGCTGAGTGCCAGCAATAGGATGCGCCCGCCACTGTGGCAGGTGCATCCTAATGCTGGCGACGGGACCCCCGCCCTTAAGGCGGGCGGTCCCTATTACCACGAGGATGGCGGGTGGGCAAAGTCCGCCCACCATCCTAATGAGGCCCTTATAGTATAATAGGGGGTTGGGGATTTAAAGGTGGTAAAGATCCAATTTTTCCCGGTATATATTTTATTTGTGGGAACAAAACTTATTACAAATTGCCGGACCACTGGTATGGGACATGTTATGTATGCGTGGTCTTTCCTAAAAATTTTCATGTAGATAGGGGTACTAATAGAATACATGAGATAGGTAAAACATTAAGTTGTAGAAAAAGAGAGACTGTAGCTGAAATAATAGGTGAAATCTTTGGAGCACTGATACCAATGGTGAGCATCCTACGCATAAATGTGGCTTTATTTGCTAGGTAATAACTAACAGGGATACCTTAGTAAGGTGGGAGGTAAACAGAAGGACTATAATTCAATAAGTAGCGTTCAAATTGTGTTTGTTTCTATATTAGTTCCCGTTGTGGCCTTTGAGGCCTAGTCAAAGATGGACAATTTTCATGACTCTGAGATTATTGTGAAGCACGCATGCGATGGCTGAGTGGAGCTGCAGACGAGTATGAGCCAACTGTGCTGAACGGAACAGGTCAAGGACAATGTGCTCTGAAACCCTGACTGACTGCCAATAAAATGGACATCCGTATTGTAAACCCTGGGAAAATAGCTTAAAATTACAATTTAAAGGACACAATGGAACTGGTAACCTTAAAGACAATGGTCAAATTCATTTAGCTGACTCTGCGGAAGTTAAGTAATAAGATAATGAGGTTATGCTCATTCACCCCTTGAACCAACCAATCAAAATCGTCAAAGACCCCAATTGTTACCGAATTTAGGGCCTCATTAGGATTGTGGTGAATCCGCATCCTCCGGGCCAGCGGAAGCCACCGCCGGTCCGGAGGATGAGAATTCACCGCTGCGGTGAAAGGGAAGACCCCCCGCCAGATTAGGATGGCAGGGGAGTCATCCGCGGGCGTGAAGACCGTCCTCCGCTTTTGTGCCGCGGTCCCGCGGCGGAAAAGCTCAGATATGGTGGCGGTGTCTATCAGAACCGCCAGCCATATTAAGATGCATGCAGGAACATGCTTTTCCATGGCGGGTTTTCCTCTGTGGAAAAGCATGTGGTCTTTGGCCTTTGGGGGCCTGTTGCGGGCCCCCAGGGTGTCGGTGCCTGCTGCTTTATGCATGTAAATGTAAAACCTGCATTTTTAACCTTGCGTCGGGTGCTCCTTCAAGCAGCACCCGCCGCAAGGTTGAATATACAGGATGTGACCGCCAGGGTGGCAGTCACATCCTAATTAACACGGAGGGACCGCCGCTGCCCCTGCGGACGGTCCCTCTACTTAGGGGTGGCGGAAAGACGCAGGCCCGTCCGCCATCCTAATGAGTCCCTTAGATATTTGAGCTAGAGAAAAGGGTATAAAAGAATAGGTCCGGAGTTTAGAAAAAAGCTCTCTTTTCGATTTCTATCTGCGTATCCTGACACGCTGCCGAAATGCTGAATTTCCTTGGAGCGTAAAAACTTTAACTTTTCAACTTCAAATTTTGTTTGAACGAGTACGGAGTCTTTAGATAAGGGTAAATAGCTTGAGGGAATAGAGAGATAGAATTTGGGAACAATTATTATGTCTTTTGCTAATATCTGTGTCAAATAATCTTAATAATAATAATGTGTTTATTTCTGAGTTTCTGAATTAATGAAAATGAAATGTATGAGTTACATTTCTTTCCTTTTCTTAAATCTATTTCTATTGAATGAATAAAAAGAATATGAATAAATATAGGTTATGCTAGAAAATCTCTTTTTAAATAAAAATTAGATAAATGAAGAACTAAGCTGGTCTTGTTCATCCTTAGCCTAATTTTTACTAGCAGATCTATCGACAATCAATGGTGGTGTGTCTGAATAATTTATTGTGGTGGAAAACCATGGTAAACAATTTAAACTGCAGATGTATATATTATAAATAGATAGTTAATATTTTAGACACTCCACTATGATCCAGCAGCTCTCCTTTGCTTCACACCAAACCTTGAAGTAGAAAGAAAATGTGTATGAGTCACTCGCAGTGTTATGGTCCCCACTGATGAGTAAATGAACGATTAAATACTTCAGGGAAAGGTGATAAGCTTCTAGAAATTATTTCTGGAGTAGCGCTGCTTCAATAGGGCCTATGGTCTTAGCCACACAATCCATCCCCCATGTTAGGTATGCCTTAGTCAGAATTTTAACAGATGTTACATTCCTGCGTTAAGGCATACTTAAGGCGATTTCAAATATCGCTAACCCTCGTTGTTAATTTCACGAAGCTGGGTTAGCGATATTAACCCATGGTGTGTTGTCAGGCACGCCTCCTTTGCATCTCATTTGTGATGCGATGGGAGGCGTGCTGACAAGGGGCGCTAATGCAAGGAAACACGGGCTAGTGTGTCCTTGTTGGTAATGCGATAATATTATCGCCGCTTTTCGCCCGAAAACGGGCTCTGAAGCGGAAATAATATTATCGCTGCCGCTTGTTGATATGCCCCTGAATGATAGACCCGCTGAAAGTCTCTGCCCTCCCTGAATGTGTACACTGGTAAATAAAGATGGACTTGCCAACAACGATTCAGTGGGTAGTGAAACTTGAGGGGGCTCCCCTTCAAAATACATGTAAGTTGCCCGCATGCATAGTGCTGGAGTGGGCCCCCTGGAGCTTGGAGGCCCCCATGCACAGTGGGGGCTGCAGAGAGTAGGCTAATGTTACCCCACTGCAGTGATTGGAATCTGAGGACAAGCATTGGCAATGCATCGGTTTAGCTTATGAAATAAATAAAGACCTGTTTTCATAATTCATCGTTTGGGAGAAGGAAAGAGCTCCCTGACAGACAATGGTTGTGGAGAAGTTGTGGCAAGAGTCTGGAGCTGCTGACTCGAGAGCTGGGGATCCCGGTTCGAGTCTTGGTGGCACCGCGCAATATCCTATGATTCTATGCAAATCTATGAAGGCAATTTTGCGATCGCAAACGCCGAAATTCGCAGAATAACTAAGTGGTATGTATGAAATCAAAACAGCCTCACAAAAGAAGGACCTGGCTGCCTCTGTCTTGTCCCCTTATATCTTATTTAGTTTTATTTTTAAAACTTTGAGTCCAAGTCTCCAAGTCTTAAGATAGCAGCCAACACTTTTCTTTCAGGTTGTGGCCAGCCAGTCACAGCGTGAGGATAACCTTGAGAGTCTGCTGATCCATCATGGGTCCACTGCGGATCCTCCACTGCTTGAAATATCTATGGGCCATATGTATGAAGGCAGTTTTATGTTCGCAAATGCCGAAATTTGCCGAATTTGGGCATTTGCGATCGCAAAATAGCTAGGTGGTATGTATGTAAGCAAAACAGCCTCGCAAAATAAGAAATCGCAAATTTGCGATTCCCTATTTTGCGATTGCATTTAAGGAATCGCAAATTGCGATTCCTTAAATGCAATGTATGAGGCCCAGAAAAAGTGCAATTTGGCCATAAGGAATTGCAAATTACCACCAACTTCAAGTTGGTGGTAATTTGCGATTTCTTTGAAAAATTCACTTTTTTGCATTTTTCAAAGTGCCATGTGGCACACATACATGCCCACATGGGCACTCATGCACATTTCAGGGGTGCAACAGGGTGTCCTTTTGACACCCTGGCACCCTTGAAATTACATTCTCAATTTGCGATTCTCTAATGGAGAATCACAAATTGAGAATGTCTTCCCATTCATTCCTATAGGACTCTAGGCCCATATGAATGAATGGGGAGGTACTTCTTAATTGTGAATTGCAATTTGCGATTCGCAATTAAGGAATATGTAGGATTCGCAAAATTATTAGCAAATCCTATATACATAGCATTTTGCAATTCTCAAATAGCGATTCTGTAAAAATCGCTATTTGAGAATCGCAAAATGTAACTTTCATACATATGGCCCTATATTTTTTAACCTTAATTTCTCAAAAACAACTAGATGGATTTACACCAACTATCAAAAAGCACACTGGATGAATTTGGAGTAAATCCCATTCAGCTGTTTCTGCGGTATCACTATGGAAAAGTGAATGGGGAAAATGCCTTTTGGGACCCCACTTTTTCTCAGCTCCCATATGATGGATCACCCTGAAACTTTCCTAGAGCGAGCTAAGGTGAATGAGGCTTTTTTGGGAAATTTTTGTTAAGTTTTGACAAAAAGCACCAAAGTTATAAGCAAATCAAAAAATGCTTTTCCTATGGAAATGGAAACAAGATTCGATCCTAACTATAACTACCGAGCGGCAACTACCACCTGAGTAAGTATTATATATATATATATATATATGTTAATTTCCATAGGGCGGTTGGCCTCACTTTTAGCTCGAACGGCTGAATGGATTTGCACGAAACTTGGCAAAATTGTAGGGACTGTTAGCCCGATGTGCCTTTGCTAGGTCTCAATATATGTGCTCCAGTGGATTTTGAGAAATTAACGTTCAAAACAAGATCTATATCTGTAACAGCGCTCCGGGCTGCGCTCCGGTCCGCTTACTTTTCGCGTAACGGAGCTTTGCGTAGCGAAGCTGATTGGCTCTCCGGTGTCTGTCAACATTCTAAACAGTCCGGTGCGGCCGCCATCTTGTCTCTCGGTAGGATCGAGAGACAAGAGGAGGAGAAAAACAAAGGGGGAATTTAATGAAAGGGGGCAAGGTAGACCCCTCTTGACCCCCTAGGAATGATGTTGGGGTTATTAAAGGGTCCCGTGGGGAAATTAAAAAAAATTGATTTTTCGCGGTAGAAGCGCTTCTCGGGCCGCTAACTGGGCCGCAAACTGGTAGCGAAACGTGAATTCGCCATTTTGTGTTTCGATTTCATTAAATTACTAGGTATAAGGGGGTACGGGAGACGTATCCTGATCCCTTATGTTTTCTGAGGGTGGCTGAGGAGGCTCATGTATGTTGATACATGTCTTCCAGCGGCTGTGCGTGAGCTTTTTTTTTTTTTTTGCTGCGTGACGTCTGTTAACGTTCGATTCGATGGAAATCAGGAAGTGTTGACCGCCAATTTGTCAGTGCGATAAAATATTTTGTTATAAATGAATCCTTATTGATAAACATTGTCTGCGCCATCTTGCCTTTTTTCCAATGCCACAATTTTGTCGTGCACGGCAGCCATTTTAGATGCCAGGCCGGTCCCAGGCTATCACCTAGCCCTGCGGATGTAGTTTATGGCCCCAGCTGTAGAGAATCCAGACATGCCAACCCTCCCGATTCAGGCGTGAGACTACTGATTTCAGTGCTAGTCTCCCGCCTCCCGATTTCTGCAAGCAAAAACCCGGGGGCATATTACCAACAACTAGCGATAATTTTTGTCTCTAACTTGTTTAGAGACAAAAATTATCGCCGCACATCGGCGATTTTTATCGCAGATAAACCTTGCTATTAGCAAGGTTTATCGCAAATGCGATAAAAAACGGCCGCAATGCATGAATATCGCTGAAAAGTCAGCGATATTCATGCATTATCGAGCAAATGCTCTTAGCCATGTTATCCACCTCCCATTGGATAACATGGCTAAGAACTGCTCAGGGCAGGTGTTAGCTTTTGGAGATATTCGCGCTTAGCGCGAATATCTCCAAAAGTTGGTAATAGGAGATAGCGATGTTAGGGACTGTTTCCAGTCGCTAACATCTTGGCACGCCCACTTTGCATGTCATTAGTGATAAATATCACTGACATGCAAAGCGGGGCCCAAGATGGTCGCTATCTCCTTTTAGCTGTCACTAACTGGTGTTAGCGACAGCTTGGTAATAGGGAGATAATTTTATCTCCGCTTTCTTGGCTTTTAAAGCCAAAAAAGCGGAGATAAACCCCCTTGATAATATGCCCCACGATTCCTCGGGGGTTTCAGGTGACAGGGTTTGGTATTGTGTTACGTGGTAATTCTTCCAGGAAACGTCAGAGGGTCGATGCAGGGGTTCTAGAAGGGGTGATAAACCATTTAAGCCTCATGAACAAGCGCATGGTCTTTTAAAGATCTGTGAAGTACTCGGGGCGGCGGTGTGTGTGTGTCCTCTTTCAGGAGCGGGCGGGGGGGGGGGGCACTGCCAGCAACTTGCCAGGCCAGGCAGTGTTCAACACTTGCATCACCCTTTCTCTGCCTGCTATTGCGCTCCATGCTTCGGAAAGGTAAGAAAAAGAACGTGCATTTGAGTTTGAAATGTCCGATCCTGTAGCAGTAACTTGCAAAGCCCACACATGACAATAACCCGATTCAAGGCCCCATTCACCCGATTTTTTAAAAATATATAGCACTCCAACAAAGTAGGATTATAAAACTTTATTAACTTTTAAATATAACGAACGCAACAAAAACTGTAAATACATTTAAACATTTTTTGACAAAAAAAAGCAACAATTGTCAGAAGCTGTCTTTTGTGCGAATAGTCCCAATGCAGCACAACGTGCTGAGTTCTGGACGACACCCAGGTGATGTCACCTGGGTGCCGCACTGGTTTTTGGTTTCCTACAATGCAGCTCAGAAAAACAGCGTGGGGCGTCCCGGGTGGTGCGGGGGGAGGCCTCGTCAGTAGCGGTCTGTTGTGCGAATAGTCCCAAGGCAGCAGAACGCGCTGAGATGTGGATGGCACCCAGGTGATGTCCAGTAAACTGCCGCACTGGTTTTGGTATCCTACAATGCTGCTCCGAAAATTGGCGTGGGGCGGCCCGGGGGGGGCGTGGGGGAGGCGGCGTGAACGGGCCTCCCCAGGTGGCGGCCATCCAGCTGAGTTGCGCCCGCTCTTGCGGCTACAGCGTCTCGCTCACCATGTAGTTGAGTTGCGCCCACTCTTGCAGTGCAGCGATAGGCGGCTGCCACAGGACTCTTACAATGGCGGACGGCTCTTCGGTTTTGGGCCTGGTCCACTAAAATGGCCCTGGGACACCTTGGAACTCGAACGCTTGCCTGCTAGGGCTTGGGCTCCATTCTCGAAAGCGTGCCCTCAGCCGTGAAGATTCTACAAAAGTCTTGGGGGCCCTCGACTCCCGCAGGCTTCCGGTGGGGAGCGGCTGCCATGATTGCTCGCGGAATGACCACGACGGAGCCACGAGATGGTGGTGCTCTCATGCTGACGCCAGCTTCAGTCTGAATCATCCAGAAACAAGGTGGGGCTTTCATCGTTTGGGGAAAAAAAAATGTTCTAAACCAATGAAAAGTGTTATTTTTAGGTGATATGACCAAGCCTTCCATCTTTAGGAAACCAAAAGTAAAATGAACCAATGAAAAGTTTTATAAACAAGTCACATGACCTGTTATGCGGCATAGGGCTACAAAAAGCGTAGAAAATCCGTTGGCACGTGAGGCGGCGTCAGTAGCGGACCGATGTGCGAATAGGCCGAAGGCAACACAACGCGCCGAGATCCGGATGGCACCGAGTTAGTGTCCAGCAAGTTGCTGCACTGGTGTGGCTATCCTACAATGCTGCGCCGAAAGTCGGCGTGGGGCGCCCCATTGGCCTGTGAGGTCGCGTCAGTCAGTGGGGGCTGTGCGTCTCCCCCAAGATGGAGGCTCCTCGGCGGCAGTGGAGCGCCCCTTAGCGTTTCACTCGCCGTCCAACTGAGTTGCGTCCGCACTTGCGGCTACAGTAGGCCGAAGGCAGCACAACGCGCCGAGATCCGGATGGCACCGAGGTGGTGTCCAGCAAATTGCCGCACTGGTGTGGCCATCCTACAATGCTGCGCCGAAAGACGGCGTGTCCAGCTGAGTTGCGGTCACTCTTGCGGTACAGTGACTCGAACGCGCAGAGATCCGGATGGCACCGAGGTGGTGTCCAGCAAATTGCCGCACTGGTGTGGCCATCCTACAATCCTGCGCCGAAAGACGGCGTGTCCAGCTGAGTTTCTCCCGCTCTTGCGGTACAGTGACTCGAACGCGCCGAGATCCGGATGGCACCGAGGTGGTGTCCAGCAAGTTGCCGCACTGGTGTGGCCATCCTACAATGCTGCGCCGAAAGTCGGCGTGGGGTGCCCCGTTGGCTTATGAGGTGATGTCAGTAGTGGACCGATGTGTGAATAGGTCGGAACCAGCACAAGGCGCCAAGATCCGAATGGCAAGTCCTGGATGTTGAGTGCCATAGTTGAGAGTTCTGAGCAGTGCTTGTAAGACTGTCTGAAGCTTATTTGCACCTGCTGCAGCTTCACTATTGCCCTGGTGTGGCCAAAGATCGCACATGACATAGGCGGCCGGCTCCCGAGGTCCGGCGGAACTTTTTTCCTTTTCCTTTTTGCTTCTTGTCCCACAATCCGTTTCAACTGAAGACACGACCAGGTCCCTGAATGTGTGCAGGGGGACGTTATTGATTGAATCAAAATGGCGGCTTCACACAAAGCTGACTCAAGCGTTGCTGTTGATGCTATACAGACAAAAATTGGTTTTCAGTTTGTACATTCTTCAGGATTATTTTTTTCCATCCAAGGCTGATTGAGAGTTTGTAGAAAAAGGGCTTCAGATTTTCCACATACTACTCTTCAACATTCTTCCTAAATGTAACAATGTGAGACTCACTAGGAGAACGGCTGTTTATCTTTCCTTTCAAAATGCTGCCAACAATATTTTCTGAATGGAAGACACCATCTTGTAGCATAAAGGGCCGAAATGGGTTCTGGTCTGGCCGATGGTTGGTGGAGACATTTTGACTATATCTTGGACCTGCCCGGCCTCGCCCAAAATGGCGCCGGTATAAATGGGACTCGTAACTCCTTGTTGTGTACTGGTTGAACAACTTTGATATCACGAGATATGAATACAGTTTTGATGCTCATTGCGGGCGGGGACGAGAATTGATTGAATATTTTTACATCCCTATTGATATTAAGTTCTGATGTACTATTGATTACTGTAGTATTGAAAGTTCGAATTAACGTCACCCATGGTACTTGCCCGCAAATGTATATCTAGATGATTTTTTTGTAAGTGGCCCTGTCGTAATTTAATTACAAAATGTACGTCCACCGATTCCGCAACTGTTAGACACCTTAGTTCTTGCAACCTAATGGCCCGCTCGTTACGTTCCTCTATAATGTAAATGTCTCCTCATCATATACGATTTCAGTTTGCTCCGTGGCCGGCCCACGTGGTTATAGGCCCGTATTTGTATACTGACATTTTCACAATAAAGGTTTTTAAAACAAAACATGGTAGTAGTATTTACATTGGTAAAGTTTTTACTTTTAGTCACTGTTTTCGAATCAGTAAAAGGCAAGTGAAATAAAGTAGTCCAATTACATGACGGATAAAAGGTATAATACGTAGGAACGCAGTAAAGATAAATGGTCAAGGGCAGTTGTGTTTTCCACTCCTGCAACATAAAGTGATCGATAAGAATCTGATAATCAGGCGTATCGGCGACTAAGACAGCAGGCCGAGTCTCTTTTACTCAACAGCTCCGTCATGGAACGAAGAAACGCCCTTTTTCTCGAAAAAGGAATATATTTTACTTGCAGGACAGTTGTAAATTTTCCGGGAAAGTACATTAGCCTGAAATATTATAACATATATGTTTTTAAAAAAAAGTTCGAAATCAATAAAAAGCGTATTTTTTAGGTCATATGACCAAGCTTTTCATTATTAAAATAACAAAAGTAAAATGAACCAATAAAAAGTTTTATTAACAAGTCACATGACCTGTTATGCTTACGTTACGCGCTGCGCGCCGCGCCCCGGATCACTTCCGGGTGCGCTAACGCGGCGTGTCATACAACGCATTACGCGACAACGTAGGTCAAGAATATAGTCAAAATGTCTCCACCAACCAGCGTTCGGAACACAACCCCTTTCAGCAGTCCAAAAAGTTCTGTTAAATGACAACAGAGGGGACAGGCAACAAGAACCATCAGTCAAAGAGGGGAGGGCAAGTTCTTCTCTACCGGGTCATGTTGGGGCTATACCGGAACTGATCGAATTGGTAGTCTACAGTGTTTCTGGATGTTTCAGACTAAAGCTGGCGTCAGCATGAGAGCACTACCATCTCGTAGGTCCGTCGTGGCCATTCCACGAGCAAACATGGCAGCCGCTCCCCACCAGAAGCCTGCGGGAGTCGGGGGCCCCCAAGACTTTTGTAGAATCTTCACGGCTGAGGGGACGCTTTCGAGAATGGGACCCAAGCCCTATCAGGGAAGCGTCCGAGTTCCAAGGTGTCCCAGGGCCATTTTAGTGGACCACGCCCAAATATGAAGAGCCGGCCGCCATTTTGAGAGTCCTGTGGCAGTCGCTTATCGTTGCATCGCAAGAGCGGGAGCAACTCAACTACATGGTGAGCGAGACGCTGTAGTCTCAAGAGCGGGCGGTAAACAGCTGAATGGCGGAAGAGGCACAGTGTAGCAAAAGCGGGCGGAATGGCAACTAAAACGGTAAAGGGGCGCCCCACTACAGCGTGTCTTCAGGTCAAACGGATTGTGGGACAAGGTCCAGAATAGAAGAGTCATCAAAAGGCAAAAAGTTCCGCCGGACCCCGGGAGCCGGCCGCCTATGTCGGGGGCGATCTCAGGCTAAACCGGTGCTATAAGACTTGGGGAGGGGGTCGGAGCCAAGCGTCTTCTCCGAGTCCGTGCCATCACACCGCCCCTCGGGGGCCTCCGTCAAGCGGTTTAGGGAGGTACCATATCACATTGTTTTCAAATGCAGTCAGGTCCACAAACGACCCTCACTTACTTTGAGAATAGTGAAGCTGCAGTAGGTGGAAATAAGCTTCAGACAGTGTTACAAGCGCTGCTCAGAACTCTGAACTATGGCACCCAACATCCAGAACTTATGCCATTTGAGAATGGCAGTGACATCGAAGCAACTCAGGGACCAAAACCATTAACGTACTTTCACGTATGAAAATCTTACTTGGGGAGGGGGCAGGAGCGAACCGCCCCCTCCCAGTCCGCGCCACCACACCGTATGTTGAAAATCTGAAGCCATCGTTCTACAAACTCAACCAACCTTGGATGGAAAAATCTAGAAAAATGTACAAACTGAAAACCAGTTTTGGTCTGCATAGCATCAGTAGCAACGCTTGCTATCAGAGTGCATGAGTTTCATGCTCGATCAATTGAGCTAGCCGGATCGGGCAATAAAAAGTATAAAATAGTTATGTAAATAGTTATTTAATAAAATGTTTTACCCTGTTTCTTTGCTGGTGTGTTGTATATATTTGTAATATTTGCATAGGGTTTGTCGTTATTTTGGGTGGGGTGGGTGACGGAGCCGAGCTGTCTTGCAGCCCTCATGGTGTGGAGCTCAGTTCATCTCACTATTTTCGTATTTCTCATGAAGGGTTGTTCCTAATATTTCTATTTTAGCGAGGTCAAAAAGAGATCCAATTAGTGGCCTACTGATTTTGCTCGATTAATTTTATTTTTTTACACGATTTTTCACGATTTTTCACTATCTGCAAAGACTAAACAGAGTATTGCGACTTTGTGCTTGTTTGTAAATAGAGAATGAACCAAAGAGAATCAATTGTAAAACAGTAAATGCTTGGATAACAATCAATCAAATGGAGAGACAAGCAGGCACGACGGATTACAACGGGGGTAAAGGCCTGCGTTAACTACTCTTCACTATCTGCAAAGAGAGAGTACTACTAAGAGAAAAGAGGGGGGGGGGGCAGCGTTCAAAGCACATCAGCGTGCATAAACACGAAAAAGTTTTTACCTATCACGTACTTGACATTTGACAGCTTTTGATATTTGCTATTAAAAAACCATTGAAATTCACAGAAAAAACCATAGGTTATAGGCCATATATAGTTAGGAATTTGCATTTACAAAACCTTGAAAATTCACTGAAAAAACCATTGGTTATAGACCATATATAGTTAGGGATTAGCCTTTTCAAAACCTTATTTTACTCACACAAAACCATTGAAATGTCATATATAGTTAGTTGCACTAACTATATATCGCGCACCCGCAATCCACTGCTGATGGTGTCACATATTACATCATTCATGACATGGTTAGTGACATCACTGATGACATCACTGATGACATCTCAAATGACATCACTGATGACATCTCAAATGACATCACTGATGACATCTCAAATGACATCACTGATAAAATCACTGATAACATCTCATTTGACATGACTGATCACATCACTGATGATATCATTCATGTGATAATACCATGAACCTCTTCAGACTCTAATATAACCTTAGATACAATCAGTGTAAACAGACAGTCACAGACTGTCACTCATCCATGGAGTTACTCACACACCTAGTCAGTTATGCAAAAAATCAATCACACCTCCATTTTCTCAATTATACAGTTATACACACCTTACTTATTCAAACATATACTAACACATATTTACTCTCTTATACAATCCCTGATACATGTTCACAATGATCCATACAGCCACTCACACATTCACTGGCTCTTATGCACAGTTATTTATATATGTCAACTCTCACATGTACTGTGTTTTACATATGTACTTACTTTGACATGTAGCACTGAGATATCCATTCACTCACTAATACACTCATGCACAGTCAACCGCACATACAGCTGTTTCCACATGCACTTTTGAACCCATACATATAGTGAATCAACTACTCACACATCTATGTACAGAGTCACACACCTCCCAGCCACCCATACACACACACTCAGTTTCCCATACAAATACTTGGACAACCAATGAATAACCCATACAGTTACTAATATAGCTACTGATCAACATATGCAGCAGTTTGTAGAACAACAGATATAATGATGCACAAATTAAAACAGTTTAGTCACTAACCCATGCACTCAGTGAGACACATTTAATCACTCACTCATACAGTCAGTCATGCACCTACTAAATCCTTCATCCAGACACTTATACATCCACTCATTCTTCAATATGTAAGACATATTTTAACTTTACAGAAACATACAGTCACTGGATGTTGTCATCAGTGATGTCATCAGTGATGTCATTTGAGATGTCATCAGTGATGTCATCAGTGATGTCACTAACCATGTCATGAATGATGTAATATGTGACATCATCAGCAGTGGATTGCGGGTGCGCGATATATAGTTAGTGCAACTAACTATATATGAAATTTCAATGGTTTTGTGTGAGTAAAATAAGGTTTTGAAAAGGCTAATCCCTAACTATATATGGTCTATAACCAATGGTTTTTTCAGTGAATTTTCAAGGTTTTGTAAATGCAAATTCCTAACTATATATGGCCTATAACCTATGGTTTTTTCTGTGAATTTCAATGGTTTTTTAATAGCAAATATCAAAAGCTGTCAAATGTCAAGTACGTGATAGGTAAAAACTTTTTCGTGTTTATGCACGCTGATGTGCTTTGAACGCTGCCCCCCCCTCTTTTCTCTTAGTAGTACTCTCTCTTTGCAGATAGTGAAGAGTAGTTAACGCAGGCCTTTACCCCCGTTGTAATCCGTCGTGCCTGCTTGTCTCTCCATTTGATTGATTGTTATCCAAGCATTTACTGTTTTACAATTGATTCTCTTTGGTTCATTCTCTATTTACAAACAAGCACAAAGTCGCAATACTGTGTTTAGTCTTTGCAGATAGTGAAAAATCGTGAAAAATCGTGTAAAAAAATAAAATTAATCGAGCAAAATCAGTAGGCCACTAATTGGATCTCTTTTTGACCTCGCTAAAATAGAAATATTAGGAACAACCCTTCATGAGAAATACGAAAATAGTGAGATGAACTGAGCTCCACACCATGAGGGCTGCAAGACAGCTCGGCTCCGTCACCCACCCCGCCCAAAATGACGACAAACCCTATGCAAATATTAAAAATATATACAACACACCAGCAAAGAAACAGGGTAAAACATTTTATTAAATAACTATTTACATAACTATTTTATACTTTTTATTGCCCGATCCGGCTAGCTCAATCGATCGAGCATGAAACTCATGCACTCTGATAGCAAGCGTTGCTACTGATTCTATGCAGACCAAAACTGGTTTTCAGTTTGTACATTTTTCTAGATTTTTCCATCCAAGGTTGGTTGAGTTTGTAGAACGATGGCTTCAGATTTTCAACATACGGTGTGGTGGCGCGGACTGGGAGCGGGCGGTTCGCTCCTGCCCCCTCCCCAAGTAAGATTTTCATACGTGAAAGTACGTTAATGGTTTTGGTCCCTGAGTTGCTTCGATGTCACTGCCATTCTCAAATGGCATAAGTTCTGGATGTTGGGTGCCATAGTTCAGAGTTCTGAGCAGCGCTTGTAACACTGTCTGAAGCTTATTTCCACCTACTGCAGCTTCACTATTCTCAAAGTAAGTGAGGGTCGTTTGTGGACCTGACTGCATTTGAAAACAATGTGATATGGTACCTCCCTAAACCGCTTGACGGAGGCCCCCGAGGGGCGGTGTGATGGCACGGACTCGGAGAAGACGCTTGGCTCCGACCCCCTCCCCAAGTCTTATAGCACCGGTTTAGCCTGAGATCGCCCCCCGACATAGGCGGCCATCTCCCGGGGTCCGGCGGAACTTTTTGCCTTTTGATGACTCTTCTATTCTGGACCTTGTCCCACAATCCGTTTGACCTGAAGACACGCTGTAGTGGGGCGCCCCTTTACCGTTTTAGTTGCCATTCCGCCCGCTTTTGCTACACTGTGCCTCTTCCGCCATTCAGCTGTTTACCGCCCGCTCTTGCGACTACAGCATCTCGCTCACCATGTAGTTGAGTTGCACCCGCTCTTGCGATGCAACGATAAGCGACTGCCACAGGACTCTCAAAATGGCGGCCGGCTCTTCAGATTTGGGCGTGGTCCACTAAAATGGCCCTGGGACACCTTGGAACTCGGACGCTTCCCTGATAGGGCTTGGGTCCCATTCTCGAAAGCGTCCCCTCAGCCGTGAAGATTCTACAAAAGTCTTGGGGGCCCCCGACTCCCGCAGGCTTCTGGTGGGGAGCGGCTGCCATGTTTGCTCGTGGAATGGCCACGACGGACCTACGAGATGGTAGTGCTCTCATGCTGACGCCAGCTTTAGTCTGAAACATCCAGAAACACTGTAGACTACCAATTCGATCAGTTCCGGTATAGCCCCAACATGACCCGGTAGAGAAGAACTTGCCCTCCCCTCTTTGACTGATGGTTCTTGTTGCCTGTCCCCTCTGTTGTCATTTAACAGAACTTTTTGGACTGCTGAAAGGGGTTGTGTTCCGAACGCTGGTTGGTGGAGACATTTTGACTATATTCTTGACCTACGTTGTCGCGTAATGCGTTATATGACACGCCGCGTTAGCGCACCCGGAAGTGATCCGGGGCGCGGCGCGCAGCGCGTAACGTAAGCATAACAGGTCATGTGACTTGTTAATAAAACTTTTTATTGGTTCATTTTACTTTTGTTATTTTAATAATGAAAAGCTTGGTCATATGACCTAAAAAATACGCTTTTTATTGATTTCGAACTTTTTTTAAAAAACATATATGTTATAATATTCCAGGCTAATGTACTTTCCCGGAAAATTTACAACTGTCCTGCAAGTAAAATATATTCCTTTTTCGAGAAAAAGGGCGTTTCTTCGTTCCATGACGGAGCCGTTGAGTAAAAGAGACTCGGCCTGCTGTCTTAGTCGCCGATACGCCTGATTATCAGATTCTTATCGATCACTTTATGTTGCAGGAGTGGAAAACACAACTGCCCTTGACCATTTATCTTTACTGCGTTCCTACGTATTATACCTTTTATCCGTCATGTAATTGGACTACTTTATTTCACTTGCCTTTTACTGATTCGAAAACAGTGACTAAAAGTAAAAACTTTACCAATGTAAATACTACTACCATGTTTTGTTTTAAAAACCTTTATTGTGAAAATGTCAGTATACAAATACGGGCCTATAACCACGTGGGCCGGCCACGGAGCAAACTGAAATCGTATATGATGAGGAGACATTTACATTATAGAGGAACGTAACGAGCGGGCCATTAGGTTGCAAGAACTAAGGTGTCTAACAGTTGCGGAATCGGTGGACGTACATTTTGTAATTAAATTACGACAGGGCCACTTACAAAAAAATCATCTAGATATACATTTGCGGGCAAGTACCATGGGTGACGTTAATTCGAACTTTCAATACTACAGTAATCAATAACACATCAGAACTTAATATCAATAGGGATGTAAAAATATTCAATCAATTCCCGTCCCCGCCCGCCATGAGCATCAAAATTGCATTCATATCTCGTGATATCAAAGTTGTTCAACCAGTACACAACAAGGAGTTACGAGTCCCATTTATACCGGCGCCATTTTGGGCGAGGCCGGGCAGGTCCAAGATATAGTCAAAATGTCTCCACCAACCATCGGCCAGACCACAACCCATTTCGGCCCTTCATGCTACAAGATGGTGTCTTCCATTCAGAAAATATTGTTGGCAGCATTTTGAAAGGAAAGATAAACAGCCGTTCTCCTAGTGAGTCTCACATTGTTACATTTAGGAAGAATGTTGAAGAGTAGTATGTGGAAAATCTGAAGCCATTTTTCTACAAACTCTCAATCAGCCTTGGATGGAAAAAAAAATCCTGAAGAATGTACAAACTGAAAACCAATTTTTGTCTGTATAGCATCAACAGCAACGCTTGAGTCAGCTTTGTGTGAAGCCGCCATTTTGATTCAATCAATAACGTCCCCCTGCACACATTCAGGGACCTGGTCGTGTCTTCAGTTGAAACGGATTGTGGGCAAAGAAGCAAAAAGGAAAAGGAAAAAAGTTCCGCCGGACCTCGGGAGCCGGCCGCCTATGTCATGTGCGATCTTTGGCCACACCAGGGCAATAGTGAAGCTGCAGCAGGTGCAAATAAGCTTCATACAGTCTTACAAGCACTGCTCAGAACTCTCAACTATGGCACTCAACATCCAGGACTTGCCATTCGGATCTTGGCGCCTTGTGCTGGTTCCGACCTATTCACACATCGGTCCACTACTGACATCACCTCATAAGCCAACGGGGCACCCCACGCCGACTTTCGGCGCAGCATTGTAGGATGGCCACACCAGTGCGGCAACTTGCTGGACACCACCTCGGTGCCATCCGGATCTCGGCGCGTTCGAGTCACTGTACCGCAAGAGCGGGAGAAACTCAGCTGGACACGCCGTCTTTCGGCGCAGCATTGTAGGATGGCCACACCAGTGCGGCAATTTGCTGGACACCACCTCGGTGCCATCCGGATCTCTGCGCGTTCGAGTCACTGTACCGCAAGAGTGACCGCAACTCAGCTGGACACGCCGTCTTTCGGCGCAGCATTGTAGGATGGCCACACCAGTGCGGCAATTTGCTGGACACCACCTCGGTGCCATCCGGATCTCGGCGCGTTGTGCTGCCTTCGGCCTACTGTAGCCGCAAGTGCGGACGCAACTCAGTTGGACGGCGAGTGAAACGCTAAGGGGCGCTCCACTGCAGCCGAGGAGCCTCCATCTTGGGGGAGACGCACAGCCCCCACTGACTGACGCGACCTCACAGGCCAATGGGGCGCCCCACGCCGACTTTCGGCGCAGCATTGTAGGATAGCCACACCAGTGCAGCAACTTGCTGGACACTAACTCGGTGCCATCCGGATCTCGGCGCGTTGTGTTGCCTTCGGCCTATTCGCACATCGGTCCGCTACTGACGCCGCCTCACGTGCCAACGGATTTTCTACGCTTTTTGTAGCCCTATGCCGCATAACAGGTCATGTGACTTGTTTATAAAACTTTTCATTGGTTCATTTTACTTTTGGTTTCCTAAAGATGGAAGGCTTGGTCATATGACCTAAAAATAACACTTTTCATTGGTTTAGAACATTTTTTTTCCCCCAAACGATGAAAGCCCCACCTTGTTTCTGGATGATTCAGACTGAAGCTGGCGTCAGCATGAGAGCACCACCATCTCGTGGCTCCGTCGTGGTCATTCCGCGAGCAATCATGGCAGCCGCTCCCCACCGGAAGCCTGCGGGAGTCGAGGGCCCCCAAGACTTTTGTAGAATCTTCACGGCTGAGGGGACGCTTTCGAGAATGGAGCCCAAGCCCTAGCAGGCAAGCGTCCGAGTTCCAAGGTGTCCCAGGGCCATTTTAGTGGACCAGGCCCAAAACCGAAGAGCCGTCCGCCATTTTAAGAGTCCTGTGGCAGCCGCCTATCGCTGCACTGCAAGAGTGGGCGCAACTCAACTACATGGTGAGCGAGACGCTGTAGCCGCAAGAGCGGGCGCAACTAAGCTGGATGGCCGCCACCTGGGGAGGCCCGTTCACGCCGCCTCCCCCACGCCCCCCCCGGGCCGCCCCACGCCAATTTTCGGAGCAGCATTGTAGGATACCAAAACCAGTGCGGCAGTTTACTGGACATCACCTGGGTGCCATCCACATCTCAGCGCGTTCTGCTGCCTGGGGACTATTCGCACAACAGACCGCTACTGACGAGGCCTCCCCCCGCACCACCCGGGACGCCCTACGCTGTTTTTCTGAGCTGCATTGTAGGAAACCAAAAACCAGTGCGGCACCCAGGTGACATCACCTGGGTGCCGTCCAGAACTCAGCACGTTGTGCTGCCTTGGGACTATTCGCACAAAAGACAGCTTCTGACCATTGTTGCTTTTTTTTGTCAAAAAATGTTTAAATGTATTTACAGTTTTTGTTGCGTTCGTTATATTTAAAAGTTAATAAAGTTTTATAATCCTACTTTGTTGGAGTGCTATATATTTTTAAAAAATCGGGTGAATGGGGCCTTGAATCGGGTTATTGTCATGTGTGGGCTTTGCAAGTGTACTGCTACAGGATCGGACATTTCAAACTCAAATGCACGTTCTTTTTCTTACCTTTCCGAAGCATGGAGCGCAATAGCAGGCAGAGAAAGGGTGATGCAAGTGTTGAACACTGCCTGGCCTGGCAAGTTGCTGGCAGTGCCCCCCCCCGCCCGCTCCTGAAAGAGGACACACACACACCGCCGCCCGAGTACTTCACAGATCTTTAAAAGACCATGCGCTTGTTCATGAGGCTTAAATGGTTTATCACCCCTTCTAGAACCCCTGCATCGACCCTCTGACGTTTCCTGGAAGAATTACCACGTAACACAATACCAAACCCTGTCACCTGAAACCCCCGAGGAATCGTGGGGCATATTATCAAGGGGGTTTATCTCCGCTTTTTTGGCTTTAAAAGCCAAGAAAGCGGAGATAAAATTATCTCCCTATTACCAAGCTGTCACTAACACCAGTTAGTGACAGCTAAAAGGAGATAGCGACCATCTTGGGCCCCGCTTTGCATGTCAGTGATATTTATCACTAATGACATGCAAAGTGGGCGTGCCAAGATGTTAGCGACTGGAAACAGTCCCTAACATCGCTATCTCCTATTACCAACTTTTGGAGATATTCGCGCTAAGCGCGAATATCTCCAAAAGCTAACACCTGCCCTGAGCAGTTCTTAGCCATGTTATCCAATGGGAGGTGGATAACATGGCTAAGAGCATTTGCTCGATAATGCATGAATATCGCTGACTTTTCAGCGATATTCATGCATTGCGGCCGTTTTTTATCGCATTTGCGATAAACCTTGCTAATAGCAAGGTTTATCTGCGATAAAAATCGCCGATGTGCGGCGATAATTTTTGTCTCTAAACAAGTTAGAGACAAAAATTATCGCTAGTTGTTGGTAATATGCCCCCGGGTTTTTGCTTGCAGAAATCGGGAGGCGGGAGACTAGCACTGAAATCAGTAGTCTCACGCCTGAATCGGGAGGGTTGGCATGTCTGGATTCTCTACAGCTGGGGCCATAAACTACATCCGCAGGGCTAGGTGATAGCCTGGGACCGGCCTGGCATCTAAAATGGCTGCCGTGCACGACAAAATTGTGGCATTGGAAAAAAGGCAAGATGGCGCAGACAATGTTTATCAATAAGGATTCATTTATAACAAAATATTTTATCGCACTGACAAATTGGCGGTCAACACTTCCTGATTTCCATCGAATCGAACGTTAACAGACGTCACGCAGCAAAAAAAAAAAAAAGCTCACGCACAGCCGCTGGAAGACATGTATCAACATATATGAGCCTCCTCAGCCACCCTCAGAAAACATAAGGGATCAGGATACGTCTCCCGTACCCCCTTATACCTAGTAATTTAATTAAATCGAAAAACAAAATGGCGAATTCACGTTTCGCTACCAGTTTGCGGCCCAGTTCGCGGCCCGAGAAGCGCTTCTACCGTGAAAAATCAATTTTTTTTTATTTTCCCCACGGGACCCTTTAATAACCCCAACATCATTCCTAGGGGGTCAAGAGGGGTCTACCTTGCCCCCTTTCATTAAATTCCCCCTTCGTTTTTCTCCTCCTCTTGTCTCTCGATCCTACCGAGAGACAAGATGGCGGCCGCACCGGACTGTTTAGAATGTTGACAGACACCGGAGAGCCAATCAGCTTCGCTACGCAAAGCTCCGTTACGCGAAAAGTAAGCGGACCGGAGCGCAGCCCGGAGCGCTGTTACAGATATATATCTTGTTTTGAACGTTAATTTCTCAAAATCCACTGGAGCACATATATTGAGACCTAGCAAAGGCACATCGGGCTAACAGTCCCTACAATTTTGCCAAGTTTCGTGCAAATCCATTCAGCCGTTCGAGCTAAAAGTGAGGCCAACCGCCCTATGGAAATTAACATGGGGAAAACGCGTTTTGGGACCCCCCTTTTTTCTCGGCCCCCCCTTGACGAAACCCCCCCAAATTTTAAAGGACTGCTCAGAAACAAAATGTGCCATTTTCCTGAAAATTTCAGCCGATTCCGTCCACAAACGCCAAAGTTATTAGACATAGAATTTTCAAAAATCCCATAGGGAAAAAATCCTACCTATATATACCTACTGGCGAGACGCCAGTAGGTAATATATATATATATATATATATATATATATATATATATATATATATATATATATATATATTTATATATATATATATATATATAAAAAATATATATATTTATATATATCTCACAACACGTAGTTCACCAGCCGTTGCTCCACACTGTTTATGGGTGCGTTCCCAGCACGCGGTGAAATGTGCCATCATATTAAAAAATGCCAGTTCACATATCCCGGGAACTCCTTCAATAGAGTGCACTCAAAGCCATACACGGTGTCACAGCATATTCATTATTTATTTTCCAGTTTCTGCAATGGTTGACATACACGTTTCAGCGCTTCCGCCTTCGTCAATAATACTGACGGGACGTGTGTACTGAGGTTTTTGAATATATATATATATATATATATATATATATATATATATATATATATATATATATATATATATATATATATATATATATATATATATATATATATATATATGGTATTCAAACGCAAATACCACACGCGGAAAATCAAAAAAGAATTGGAGAAGATAACGACCACGGTAGAAAATACTGTTATCAATCTGACTGATTTTCCTCTGTCTACAAAAGAACAACAATTTCTCTCTCTGGGGCTGTCATATTGTCCACCCAACAGGTTTTCATACAATCAAACCCGGATTGACATTTATAAGTTCATCCGCAAGATTAAACTTATCAAATATTTCAGACTCGAAGCCAAAAGAAAACAAACTGAGTCTAGTACTGAAGTCAACACGATGACACCAGGATTGCAAGTCCAAGATGCTGCTGGGCTACAAAACTTGTTGGATCTAGCTTTCGACAATGATTCACAACCCACTCCTACTGTGAGTCAGAGTACTGAGACGAGCTGCTCAGCTATCACTCCTTTTCGCCCAAAATCTACCTTTCTACCAATCATGCCCCGTGATTCGGTAGATGTTTTCAGTGACAGAGTGATTGTTGAATTGAAAACACTTAACAGGAAAATTCTTAGTCAGAAGAATCAGTCCAAATACAATGATAAGCAATACCATAGACTTGTGAGCAAACTTCAAAAGAACAAAGACATTATAATCAAAAATGCTGATAAGGGAGGAAATACCGTGCTTTGGTCGACTAAGAACTACATCACTGAAGCCCAGAGACACCTTAATGACACCTCCTGCTATCATTTAACTTCCCAGTTTGCGATGAACAAATGCAATGAGTCTACACGCAAACAAATACACACATGGAAGCGGAAAGGTTTGCTCACTAAAGACGAGTGTAATTTTCTGGTGAAAGATCATCCCATCACACCGGTATTGTATTTTCTACCGAAAATTCACAAACAGGTAACACCCACTCCAGGTCGTCCTATTATAGCTGCCATTGGAAGCAGCAATGAAAACCTCTCCAAGTATATAGACTTTTTTTTGCAGCCTCACATGCAGAATCATCCGTCCTTTGTTAAGGACACCACGGATTTTCTCACTAAGCTCATGGAAGTGAAATGGAATGCGAATTTACTATTTTTCGTAATGGACATTGAATCGCTTTACACGTCGATACACCATCAACATGGCATGCAAGCGTGTAAACACTATTTGGACAGAAGAGACATTTGTTTTCGTGAGCATAACATCATGTTAATGGAAATGTTAAATATCTGTCTAACTACTAACTTTTTCAAGTTCCAGGGTCAGATATACCAACAACTTCGCGGTGTGGCGATGGGCTCGTGTTTCTCCCCCAGCTACTCATGCTTGCATGTGGGCTGGTGGGAGGAGCACGAGCTCAAAACCACACATCGCCATTGGTTACCTCACATCAAACACTATTGGCGTTTTATAGATGACGTCTGCATCATCTGGCAGGGTTCAGCAAATGAGGCTGAAATGTTTGTTAAAGAGGTTAACATGAATCCCTTTAATCTCAAATTCACCTCCACCATCACGACTGACTCAGCCGAATTCCTTGATGTCAACATTTTCATCAAAAATGACCAAATTGAAACCTGCCTGCACAGAAAGGCCACTGCAGGCAATTCAATTTTGCATGCTCACAGTTCTCACCCTGCCCACACTATTCGAAGCATCCCCTATGGGGAGTTCATTCGCATCTGCAGAATATGCAGTGAAAATGACTCCCTGGAGAAATGTCTCAATGAATCTAGACAACGTTTTATTCGTAGGGGTTACTCTGATTCCATTCTTGATAAGGCTCTCCACAAAGCTTGCGCTTTTGAGCGTAAAACACTATTGATGCCCAAAACTCCAAATATATCCACTGATGAAAGCACTGTGCGCCTTATTACTAACTACAGCACCCAGGAGCACAAAATCAAGGGTATCATTACTTCTGAATGGCCCATAATCCTCACGGATGTCATTCTTGGACCTATATTATCTACAAGTCCCAACATTACATTCAGAAGATCTCCTAGCATGCAAGACGCTCTTGACAGACCCATGCCCGAAGATCCACCTAAAAAGAGTCTAATCACTAAAACTGGGTTCTTCCGGTGCACTTCGTGCCGAGCCTGCACTTTTGCCAAAAATAGTACCCATTATTTCACTGCATTTTGCTCCACACCTGTCCCTATTCGTGAACACCTCACATGTAGATCAGAATTTGTTGTATACAAACTCAAATGCACATGCAACCTGGAGTACATCGAAAGTACTAAACTTCCGGTACACCAACGGATATTGCAGCACATCCGTGCTATTGTCAATAGCGACAACAACTATCCTGTCGCGAGACATTTTCGAGCTGTACACGATAAAAAATTGAGGGATCTCGAATACACAGTTTTGTGCTCTGTACCTCAACCCGGACGGGGAGGTGATAGGATGAAACTTCTTCAGCAGAAAGAATCTCATTTAATTCTTTCCTTAGGACACCAAGGCACCGAATGGTATAAACTTGACCGAAGATCTGAGCAATTTTCTGTAAACTGTATAGTGACAGGTTTTGATGTAAACTCTTTTTGTATTTTGATTCATGTGTTCTGATGTGACGTAAATTATCACAGAGTGGTTGGCCGGCTGATCAGCCTTCATTTGTACATACTTTGTTTAGGTGTTTCCTTTCAATTATATTGAAATACTTATTTTTGTTAAATTTGACACCTATTTGCAAAGTTTCATGCTATATAATTATGTTTGGTCCTGTCAAGCATATTCCTCTAAGCTGTGACTGTTTATATAATTTTTCTATACCTTCCCCATTACCATTTCCTTTTTTTCCATTTTTTCTTGCTTTCTCTCATTCATTATTTGTTTTATTTTGGTTTATTTTTTACTCTTCGAAGTACTTTGCTGTGGTCCCATTTATATTCATGCAATATGTTAGTAATGCACTGCACAGGATTTTATTCTTAGCTGCTTATTACAAGTTCAGCTTGGCAATGTTATTTTGGCACTATGTCATTATTTTCTTGTTTATGTTCATTCGAACAGCATTGCCTTAGAAGGGACATTCAGGCACTTGCCGTCAATGTTTTTTGTAAATACATTGCTCCCTTTTGTAAATCATCCCTGTGTACATAGTATTAATACATGATACATTTCAGTGTGTTTAAACTTCATGTAATCATTTGTAACCATGAGCTTTTCAGTATTCAACATGTTACATTCTTTGTTACTTTGTTTCTATATTACGTTCCTTTTTAGTCCATTCTTTGTGTTCATTACTTGGAGAAGGCGTATAGCATTAGTGGTTTTCATTTCAGCCCTTTGTTTCTGTTTACTATTTAAACACTTTTTTTGTTTCTGGCGCGCTGTGTGAACAAGCTCTCTTGTAGAGTGAAACGCGTCATCCTAAATAAACAACGTCTTCCCTGTTTTCCACTGGTGGATTTACTTTTTTGAGGCTCGTGTTAACTGCTGGTTACGAGGTACTTTGAGGTCCCGACCGTTGGTTCCGATATCTATCCGGAACCTGGACTGTTTTCTTTATATATATATATATATATATATATATATATATATATATATATATATATATATATATATATATATAATACTAGCAGCCCGTCCCGACGTTGTCCGGGTATGAATTGCTGCCGGACGATTGTCCCGGCCATTGGCCACGCCCCCAGAACACGAAATATTGCCAAATAAAAATGACCATAACAAATGCCTAAATCCTAATATGTGAGCGCCCTCCATAGAACTTTTGGCCGGAGGTGTGTCTAAAAGTGTATCTCGGTGCTGGCCATCAATGAGAGAGACCTGTGCATTTTTCAAATGGGTGGTGAAACATTATGAGTATGTTGCTGGAGATATGGCCCGCCGTGCCAGCAATGTACTTACTGGGGGAGGGAAAGGCCTTTTCTTGCTATTTCCGTGGAGGCAGGCCTTGTTTCCGGATGTGCGTCGCACAAGGCCTGTGCGCAACAGAAGTGGTAAATCTCCAGTGTGCGCATCAGACGTCACCGGACGATAAGGCGAGGTTAGATTTCCTGCACAATGGCCCCTGTTTGCGCTCCTTCCAGCCCTTAGGAATAGCGCTATGCCTTACCTACATACAGTAAAGGAGGTGCACGGCAGTGGGAACGCGGGGCAAGCACACCCGGAGCTGGAATGTGAGCTCGCTTTTTTTTTTCTTGTAATGCCACGCCCGGCACACGCCCACAGCACAGAATATGAGACATGGCATGAAGGGCGGAATGTACCACGCGTTTTCGTAATGCCGCGCCCCCAGCACACGCCCACAGCACACGATATGAGACATGGCATGAAGGGCGTAACGTACCACACGCCCCCAGCGTTTGTCACGCCCCCAGCACATGCCCGCAGCACAACGCAGGCACGCCCACAAGGGACTACTTTGCTGGCACGGTTCTTTTACCTTCTAAATTTATTTGGTGGGCGTCTGCATAGCCTATGCCCTTCTGCTGCAACTGCCCTTTCCAACGCTGCATTGGGTGTTGTGATTGGTGCTGTGGTTACTGAGATTACCCGCCTCAAAGGTTTGGGCTCTCTTTATTATATTAGTATGGATTGTCTGTTTTAGAAACTATTCCTTTCCACGATTAGGGCATATATTGCTGCTACAGTGATGTGCTGTCTATCTCACACTCTATCTACAGCTACTCATCTCCCTGCTTGGTTAGCCTTGGTATTTTGTTCCACAAAGGTGTGTCATGAAATCAGCAAGATGTATTCTATGCAGGTCTGCTTGATGGAGATGTGTCTCCTGTTGAAAACAGATATCTGCCTCCAAGTCATATAATTCCCATACAGTGTTCATCCATTTGATAGGGTTCTTGAAATCCTTGACATTATTGGTTGTGGCTATTAGTGGGTGTGTCCTAGGCATCAACCAAGTGTATGCTGCCATTCAGTATGTCAGGCCATCTAACTGTGACCCTGTGAGTCATGTGTGGGCCTCTCTTGCTTCTCTTACTTGACTGGTTTCTACTCCTGTACCACCTATCCACCTCTAATATGTCCCCAGGTTTTGAACATTTCCACCTTGAAAAGCAAAAGGGATTCAACTTTTACCAACTCCGCAAGTAGTCCATTTCCATGCTTCTAGTTTTGACTCGACACATTACTCTCCACTTGCACCCTTACTTCAGTCGCTTGAGTTTAGTCTGAGGCGATCTAGTGTAGATTGGGATTATGAGCCCTGTTCCCCCCAAAGGCACTCCCCACTGGCATCATTCACCGCAATCCCCCCATACACACACACACACACAGACCCACAGACTACTTATCCACTGTCTGTCAGTTTCAGTATGTGCTTATCACACAGATCTTCTGTATTGTGGCTTCATTTCGCTCCTTCCATCTGAAGGATTGTTGTCTGCCTTCCGACTGGAACGTCACTCTTAGCGGGTGACCCCAGCAGTATTTGATGGCTTTTGATGGCAGAAAATCTGTAATTGGCTTAACAGCTTTTTGTTTTGCGAGTGTGGTGGGAGAGAGTTCCTGAAAGAGTACTCTCTTCCCCCTATTAAACAATACCGGCCCACCCTGTCATGCTTTGGAAATTATATCTTCCTTTTCCACGAAGAAGTGCATCTGTGCCACTACATCTGGGAGCGGGGTTCCTGCTTGTGATATTGCAGGCTGTCTGTGTGCCATGTCTATTCTTTTTGGCTCTTTTATTCTGTCTAATATGGCATAATAGGGGCTAGAGCAATATTGCTGCAGGTCGGTGCAGGCTATTTTGCAGGGGATTCTGCAAATTTGATTTTACCTACAGCAATACTCCAGCTCTTCACAATTCCCCTGCAGAATCGCATGATGTTCCTCGAGCACCTACATGCATCTTTGAAGTCGCATGTGCTTGTTTATTTGTAAAGGGTTTGGAGGGCACTTGTTCAGCCCTTCGATGTAACTGCGGGCATAGGGTGCATGGTATTCATTCTGCTGTACCTGCCAATTATGTAAATCTGTGTGCACGACTCCAGACAGGGCGAACAGACGTTGTCCGGGGGTCCCCCTTTGCGCACCCGCCACCTTCAGGGCCCCTAATTAGCTGCACACAGATCACCGCTCCTCCCCACGCTGGATGGGGTATTTGTTTAGAATCAAGTGTCAACTTTTTAACATACACGCTAGATGCCAACCTTTCACCTCAGCCTAAGTATCGGGGTCTCTTTCTGCTTTAAGAACACACACTTTGCTGTTCGGTAAGGTAAAATTAAACTATTAGCAAAGCTTCATGTCTGTTGTTAGGCCTCATTGTTGTTAAAACAGCATCTGGTTTTTATGCATGCGGTACTTGTGTGTAAGCTTGTGTTTTTTTTGTTTTTGGGCATATCGGTTTTCTGCGGGAGAGCAAGATACTTTAAAAAAAACTCGACGTTTTTGGTATTTCTTATTTTGCTAAAAGCACTCGCTTGTCTGCAGGATTTTAGGACGGACGGTCCTCCCCTCGCTTCACCTACCTCAGCCTGAGTTCCTCGCTCCTGTCCACTGCTCCTCGACCTCCTCGCGCTCCTGTCCGCCACTCTCCCTCCCCCCATGACGTCAGCACGCACGTTCACGTCGTTAGCACACACGGCCGGCGCTACTTCCAAGGGACTACTTTTTTATGAATGTATATTTTTAATAGAACGTATATTTTTGGGGTATATATAGCCTATGTCACTCTGCAGATTTTTGACACTTGCATTCTTGCTGGAGACCACTGAGCGTCGCTGTTGCAACAGAGAAGCTAGCGGAACGAACGGAGCACGGAGAACGAGAAGCAGCAAGAGCAAACACCGCAGAGAGCCGCTCCGCCCCGCCCGTTTGCCTTGCCGTGCCCTGTCGTCTTGCTGGCGGTTGGGCCACACAGGGGGTGCCACCGCTACGGCCACGGCTACGGCCACGGTTGCTGGAGGTGTTTCTGCTGGGAGCCAGCCCCTGTGCCTGCCGCCGCTGGAGGAGCCCTGCTTTGAGCCCGCCTCTCCGCAAGGAGCCCCACGGAGTGAAGCCAGCGCTGTGTCCACGGCCCAGCCGCCTCTCCGCAAGAAGCCCCACGGAGTGAATCCAGCGCTGTGTCCACGGCCCACGCGCTACGGTGAGCTACCTCCGCAGGATAGTGCAGCTGGGAGTGGGCGCGGGGGGGGAGAGTGGGAGAGCAGAAAGAGGCTCAAAGCAGTTTAAAATTTCGCCGCTGCTTGGCCCCCATTGCCTACAGTTACCAGAGACACTGCCTCAGTAAGGAGGAACTTTTATTGCAATTTCCGTCTCAACAATTTGAGCAATCTCTAGTGCAGCACTGCAGTCTTTTAAGTACCCTTGGGTGAATTTGTTGAGCTTTTTTGTATTCATGTACAGCCAGAGGTGCTTAGAGGACGCCGAAAGATAGCGCAATTAACAATTACCCCACCTCCAAAAAGTGGTTTATAGGGGGATTAAAGGCAAAGGTGTAAAGCATTCGGAACGTCAGCCTTCTCTCTGTCTTCAAATACATTTTGCCACCCTCCTAAGCAGCCACTTGATCACCTTTTCCATCCTCCCTCTCTAAACTGTCCACTCGGGATGAGATCCGGCAGGCTAAGGACAAGTGCACCACAAAAGAAAAAGAAACGTAGAGGTGAAATTGCGCTGACAAGTACGGAATCTGATCAGATCGTAGATCTGTCGCTGAGTGAGTCTGAAATCACTATAGATAATACCTCACAACTTCCCGCGAAGGGTTCGGTTAGGTTGGCCTGTAAACCTCTTAGCAACCAACCAAAAATAACAGCAAAATTTGCCCTTCTGAAAGACCCCGGGTCAGTTGTCTATTCAAGCAATAAGGATATCGTGGGCTTGCCAATTCCTTTGAGCCCCATAGTTAACATCAAAAAGGGCAGTCCTGGTGGAAACGTGGCTAGCAGTCAATCGTCAAGCATCAGGAAGTCTGAAGTGGGAGCTCCCTTAGAAGACAAGGCTCTGGGAAGTCCAGCAACTAAGTCCACACTAACCCACCAAGAGTTGTTCGAAGCTACCTATAGTATAAAGGACGTTCAAACTGAACCAAATGGAGGGACAATGAGAAATTCAGTTGCAACCAACCTTGCCCTTCGTGAGGCCAGTTTCAGTATACCTTGCAGCCAAACTCGCGATCCCGTAACTCATCCTAAAAAAGCTAGTAAAATGGAAAAGAAGAAGGAAGACTTTGTCATCTCTTCTCCACCTGAGGACGGCGAAACTGTCCACGTCCAACGGGAACAACCTAAAGCCTGTGTTTCTGAGCCCATGACACTCATAGAGGAAACTGAACCAGCAGAAAAAGATCTTTCCTACCTTGAGTCAAAGGAATGGGAGAAAATGCTGCTCTCATACGGAAATACCATCCCTGGTAACCCTGGGCCATCGTCGTCACCAAAGGAAGTGAAAAACGAGGACTACACTCAAGAAAAGGCATGGGCCACTGCCTTGGATATCCTCCAAAGGTCAGCTGAAGCAATGACCTACCAAGCTAACAAAATGGATATCCAAATAAGCCTCTTGAATACACTGGCTGTGTATGTAGTCAAAATCGACGATAAGATCTCAAACCTCAATAGCTTGATCCGACGGGCCCAGGCAGCAGTAGACCTCCCGCAACAAGGATGTGACTGTTCACCTATAATAGAGAAACTTAGCACACTCCCAGGGATTATGGAAAACCTTCTGGCAGATCTAAAAGAAATTACATATCTTAAGCCCCCCCCGGGAAACTGCAGTGACGGCGTCCTAAGTGAGGACAACATAGTAAAAAGGAGAACAAACTCAAAGGAACGAGGAGTCACAGAAATCGATTTCCCTCAACCACATGACACATCGGGAACTGTCTGTCAAAAGAGTGAACAGGAAAAAACTCCAACTGCCGATAGAGCAAATTCCTCCCCTCCATCTCCAATCGAACAAGCATGGGGAGATCCTGTGGGAAAGGGGAAAAGACAAAGGAAGCGGAAAGGCCGCAATAAACTGGGTAAACGCAAACAAGAGCTGAGCCTTTACCCATTGTTTAACACCCTTAGACGTCCAATAGCTACAGAGTGTGTTAACCCAAAAGATACTGAGGAATCAAGAACTAAATTAGAAGAACCACCAACACTGCTTGAAAGGAAAAGTAGGACGAGCGGGGCTTCCCCCACGCCAACAGAAAAGGTATCAACACGGACAACTTTAGGAAAAAAGGCGGTCAGTGGGTCAAGGGAGCAAATCACAACTACCGACACGCCTCCTTCAAATACTCCTCTGCCGCAGGACGTAAAGGACCAGGGCCAAAATCCCGGTCACCCTGCAAAACAAGTCGACCAAAGCATCACTTCAAATCAGGTGCATACCAACAGCTCTGTCAAAAACCATGAGGGCGTAAGCCCCGTGAGAGATAAGGGAGCTGCGGTAGGGCGTAAAACCCAAAAGAGCCCTAGCGATCAGAAGGAGGCACTGAATCTTGAGCCCTCGGCAAGCACAGATCATGGGACTTGCGCCCAAACATCAGAGGCAATTTCAAGGCTGAATAAGTCCCCTTCATGCGGCGACTCCAACTTTACACTCTTCTATCCGGAGTACAAGTCCAAAGGAAGCCACGATATCCTCAATCGTGGTAACATCTTAAAACTAATACAAGCCACTGGTCTGCTAAACGGTATAACCACACAAGATATTACATCGATTGAATTCATTGCACCAAGTCATGGCCAAATAAATGAAACCACTAAGGTCACTTGGAGATCGGCAGAGGTAACGAACACCATCCTAGGGCACACAGATACCTTCAAGCAGTGGGGTATACTGCTACAACCTGGCAGGGTAGCGGGATACCCACATGTCTTGCTGGCAAATCAAGAACTTAAGCACACACGGGCAGAAAGGGGCGAAGTGTACTCAGTCCTCAGGGGCGCATGCAATAAAACTCCCACCCGCGAAGACAAACAAAGAATATTGAGAGATGACTGGCGCACACCAAATAGGGATCGGGACGAGGTCGGCACATGGTCATGGTTGGCAGGCACCCTAAACACAACTCGCCTGTTACGATGACAGAATAACAGTGTAAAGGACCTAAACATGTGCCCTCTAAAGATATGCTCTTGGAACATAAACGGACTAGCCAACAAACTGGAAGACAAAGCCATAATCTCTTATTTTCAGGAATTCGAGATACTACTACTTCAAGAGACATGGCTCCTCGAACCGCAGCAAATCGAAGGCTTCAAAACCCATCATATTCCAGCACAAAAACTGAAATCTTCGGGAAGAGGCAGTGGTGGCCTAGCAATTTACATATCCATCAAAAACGCAATCACTTCATGGGACTTAGGTGGCTCATCACATTCCCTCCAGTGCGTGGGAATTTCCTTTACCTCCGACAAAGCCCAGTGCAGGACCCTGCTCTTAATGAATGCCTATGTCCGTCCAACCACAGTATCAAGGCATTCCTTCTCAGAAGAAGCAATAGCAACTGTACTAAGAGCAAAAATCGGACCCCTTGAACCAGAAATAATACTATCAGGTGATTTCAACATGTGGCTAATGTCGGACCTGGGCAAAAACGAGATAACCAAATCACATGATAGCATTTGGGTCATACCCCCGCAGGACCCCCCAGGTTGGCACAAGAACGACTCCAAAGGACGCTCCTTACAAGGCAACCTGGAAAATCTGGGCCTCAGAGCCTTAAACGGGCGCTTTCCTTCAGACAAGCCACCTTGCTTCTCCTATCTGAGTAAAAATGGCGCTTCGCTAATTGACTATACCTTTGTCAGTCTTCCACTTCTCCGCCAAATAATAGGCTTTAGCCTTGGAAGCAGAACTGAAAGTGACCACCGCCCACAAGAAATATCGCTTATGACCAGATTAATTCAACATGAAGAAGATAGGTCACTGCCATCTGACTGCTACACAATAAACTTAAAACGCATCAAGTGCTCCTTCAGCAACTTTCAACAAATAGCAGCAGATGCCAAACTTATTATGGAGGGCACCAGGAGGCCCACAAACGATGTAATTGCTAACTGGTCAACATTCGCAATCGAACTGATCGACAAACATGCAAAACCAATAAGGCAGGCGAACTTGTACGGGCAAAGCCAGACGCCCAGTCACAACCCCGCAATACAATCTGCTACAAGAAACATGAATCGGTCATGGCGGGCTTTAAAAACAAATCCTACGGATCCTCAGTTGATAACAAATTTGAGAGAGGCTCGCAGCTACCTAAAGAAGGCTAAAAGAGAACAACGCAGAAGTCTCTGGAACTCCTTCTGGGCTAGGCTGCAAAATGACATTAAAACAAACAATTCCGCTAGGTTCTGGCGAACCATCAATAGCATTTCTGGGCAAGCCCCGAAGGTTGCGTCCTCATGCATACTGGAGACTGAGTGGGTCGCATATCTGTATCTTCACTTTAATGACCAAAAAGTAAAAACCCTTCATCAGAATCTTAATGTCGAAGACATTCTTGCTCACAAAGTGCCTGCTAATCCAACTGATTGTAACATCAAATCCCCTTCAATGAAGGAATCTTTCAACGTTGGCCAGAAAACTGCGCAACCAAATGAGTGCCCCATGTCGCAAAGCAACAACGAATCAACAACAATCGAGGTGGCCCAAGTTGAAAAACTGATCAAAAAGGGTCGGAAGGACGGTGCCCCAGGCCCTAGTGGAATTCCTCAGGCCCTGTTTAAGGAGGACACAACCTACTGGGCCTTGAAGCTAACCACCCTCTTCAACTGTATCCTGCAAAATAACATCATACCACCCTCCTGGCAGGGATCCATTTTGGCACCAATCTTCAAAGGAGGGGATAAAAAATCTCCCGGGAACTATCGCCTCATAGCCCTCATTGACAATGAAGCAAAGTATTTTGCTGGTTTGCTACTTAACTCACTTAGAACTTGGGCTGATGATCATTCCGTAATTCCTCCGAACCAAACTGGTTTCACAAGCAACACCGGCACCTCGGTCAATCTTCTAACCCTCTCTTGTCTGATCGATCAGGCAGAGGTAAGCACTTGCCCACTTTATATGGGATTTATTGATTATAAAGCTGCCTTCGACAAGGTGAATAGAGCTAAGCTCTGGCAGAAGCTGTACAGTTTAAACATCCCAAATGATCTTTTAAGAGCTATACAGCTTCTCCATCAGGACACATGGGTCAGGATAAAGATTGGGGACGGGTCCAGACTATCACGTCCAATTCCGACGACAAAAGGGCTTAAACAAGGATGTGTCCTTGCCCCCACACTTTTTAACTTGTTTCTATCCGACCTTCCAGAAGCCTTAAATAAGGTAAATTCTCATTCTCCCAAAGTAGCTGGTTTCTTGTTGTCAAATCTTCTATACGCTGATGATGTAGTACTTCTTAGCAAAACAAAGATCGGCCTGCAAAGACTCATGGACGCCATCTCTGACTATTCAAATAAGAATGAGCTCCTGATAAACAGCAAGAAGACCAAAATTTTGGCGGTGCGTTCAGGAAAGGCCAAGAAGCTGGTTTGGGTCTTGAATCAAGAAAGGATTGCTGAATCCAAATGCCACAAGTACCTTGGTGTCTCTTTTAACAACAACGGTAGATACAAAACACATCTAGAAGAACAAAAAAAGAAGGGTTCTGCGCTTGCCTTCGCAATCAGCTCTATACATAAGAAACTACAAGGCCCAACGTTCGCTCCAACAATCCAGGTAGCGCAAGCAAAAATTATTCCCACATTAACCTACGGAAGCGAGGTCCTAAAAGGTTTGGATAGTGGCCAACTGGACAAAATTATTACAAAAATTTATAGAATAGTGTTCAAGCTACCAAGTCAAACATCACCGGCCCAAATTAGGTTGGAACTGGGAATCTGCCACCAATCACTTGCCAGAGCCTTGAGTTTTCTAATGTGCTGTCATAAATTGAGGTCATCGAAGGAAGGCAGCCTAGCACAACATCTATGGTCTTGCCTTCAAATGAATCTATGGCGAGCAGGGCATGCATATTGGGAAAGAGGATTAAGAACACTAGGCCTGAAAGACCTTTGGGGCATGCAGGTAAGCCATAATGAATTTAAACGACTAGCGAAAATAAGCATAAAAAAGCTCTCTTCCGTGGAAGACAAGGCTCGGCTGGCAAAAAGAAGTCACGGATGGATGTCCTTGCAATCCTATGTCCAGTTGACCCCACAGGAGTACCTAACTCAACCATTCACTACTCGAACAAAATTAAGTTTCCTAAAGCTGAGAATGGGAGTAATCAACCTGTTGGTCCATTTGCCAAAATGGAAAAGAGCCCACGGACAGGAACAATGTAGACTCTGCGGGAATCAAAAAGAAGACATAGTACACATCCTTTGTCTTTGCCCAAACCTGCTGAACGAAAGGCGGTCCCTCCTGAGGAAACTCTGGAACACAAACATGATTAGATCGTGTAGAGCAGCAGTCTTGGCTTGCTTTGACCCTCGGAACACTAAATTAAACTGTGCCCTAGTAAGGTTTTTGGAACAAGCATATAAAAAACTTGGTGAGGTGTCCCAAGTACGTGATTTCTCACCAGCACAATTACTAGCCTAGTTCCAACTGCCACCTTATTGTATAATGGACATGATTCTTAGCTCTCCTTTTTATAAGTATGTTTTTACACATTTTTATAATCTTCATAACGCATATGATCCTATACTTATTTTTATATGTATTCATTGATATATCGTTCTTAAAATTCTGTAACTTGCAAAGGTTTTTTAATCATGCAATAAAGATTTCTACCGACTGGCACTCTGCAGACCCTGACAATTCTAATGATGTATTGTGTGTTTGGATTGGCGCTGTGGTTCCCGAGTTTACCCGCCTCAAAGGTTCAAAGTTCTTTCTTTATAATAGTAGTATAGATATATATAGTTAGTAACTAGTTTCCATATGCAAAGCATGTTTTGGTTTGCTCATAACTTTGGCACGGTTTGATGAATTTTCATGACACTTTCCAAAAAGGTGCACTCCTGTGTCTAGTTGTGCATGGAAAGTTGTGGGGTGATCCATCAAGCAGGGTTCGAGAAAATGGGGGGAGGGGTCTAAAAAAGTGGTTTTCCCAGGCAATTTCCCATACTGTTTTAAAATAGGACTACAGTCCGAACTGCTGGACGAAATTACACAAACTTTGTCAGAGAGGTAGTTGTTGGTCCAGAAGGAGCCCTTTTTGGGATCTGGTGTAAATGTGTTCAATAGTTGTGGAGTTATTAAATAAAAAAAGAAATATAGATATCTAGGGACGGGGACCCTCCGACGATCCCCCGCTTTGGACCCGTGAAGTTGTGCAACACCAATAATGCCGTGATTGGCTGTCAAAACCTGACTGGGAGGTTGAGGCCGCCATTTTCAATATCGGGGAATTTTCCTGGGGCCTCAAAATGATTCTGCAACATGATTAAAGGGGTCAGGGTAGAGGTGCCCTGACCCCACGGGTGTGTTAGACGAGGGCCATAGGGACCTATGTTGCATACAAAATTGAGTTATAGTGGGGATTTCTTCCACTTTGGGAATCCACAGATCCCCCGTGTGGCTAAGTGCAGCCCCCATGTAAATTCACAATGGATTCATGAATCTTGACGCACTTTGAAAAAAAAAAAAAAATAAAAAAACTTTCAGACCCACACATACACCCAAAAAGGTACTCTCACATCCAATTACAGACCTGCCCAGGCAGTCACGCACCCACTCACAGGCCTTTGGAGGCATTCACACACCCACTCACAGAACCATACAGGCACCTTCAGATCCACTCACAAACCCAGATAGGCATCACTCACCCACTCACACATGCATGTGGGCATTGGACCACCCACTTCCAGACCCACACAGATACTTACACACCCACTCACACACCCTCACACTCACACACCCACTCATAGACACTCTCACACTCACTCACAGACACTCTCACACCCACTCATAAATCCACTCAGACACTACCCACTCACATACCCATGTAGGCACCCACACAGCCACTCAGAGCCATTCAGACACTTACAGACCCACTTAGAGATTCACACTGGTACTCGCACAACCAACCACCTACTATCACAGGCACTCACACACACACTGACAGACCCACACGGACACTCAGACACTCCCTCACAGACCCACACAAATACTCTGACACCAACTCACAGACCCACTCAGATACTCTCACACCCACTCATGGTTCCACTCAGACCTTCACACAACCCATAGATCCACTCAGACCCTCACACACCCACTCACAGTTCAGTGATGTCACTGAACATGTCATGAATGAAGTAATATGTGAGGTTGTAAAGCAGTACATTGCTAGGGCATGAGTAATAGTTAGCTCAGGTAACTATAACTGCTGAATTCTATGGTTTTGTGCGTGTATAATCTAATCCTAATTATAACGTCCTTGGAACTTTTTTTTTCAGTGAATATATCTATATATATCTATGGCAGTTGACATGATCTATTTCCTCTGAGACTGGCTCTTGAATATATGGCTTGGTTGTTGAACATATGTGTTCAAATGGAGATTTTTTTTAAAATGTTCGAAGTGATGAAACTTTGGAAATAAAGACTGTATATGGACTTTTATAGTGCTGCGTGTCCTTCTCATATATGTAAATGTATGTATATGTATGTATATATACATATATGTATTCACACACAAAGGTTGCCCTCGATGGAAGCGGCGCACACCAGGGAGTTGTCACCATATTTTTAATTGTAGGTTAGCAGTCGCACCATGTTCCCTCACAAGTCTTATTCACGGGCCAAACGCGTTTCGGGCAGCACTGTGCCCTTGATCACTGGCAGCTTAACAACAGTCCCGGCAACAGTGAAGAGCCATTTAAAAACATTAACACCCTCCCCAGTGGGCATGGAGCTGCAATGCTTCATGGTCTTAGAATTTCCACGCGGTTTTGCCACAGTTGGTGTTTGCGGGTTCTGTAAAATAAAGCAAAAGTACTTTACCCAAGTGGTCTACTTGAAGAGGAAAACAGTGATGTTGCTGCTTAATTCATGACCCACAATCTAGGTGTCTCTGATCTCTCGGCTCCTGACTCTTCAGGAGTTGCAGGTCCGCTGACTCGCAAGGGGCGTTTCCACGGCTGGGCTGCCGCTAAATAATCCACACATATATATATGTGTATGTATATATATATATTTCCTACTGGCGGTCGCCAGTAGGTAGTTATAGTTAGGACCATGATTACATAGGAAAGGCGTTTTTTCACTTGACTATATCTTTAAAGCCAGTTGACGAATCTTCACAACATTTTCCAGAAAAAGCATATTGGTGATTCTAGTTGTGCATGGAATGTGTCTGGGCGATCCATTAAGCGGGGACCCAGATAAAAGGGGAGGTGTCAAAAAAGGGCACTTCCCATGTAAATTCCCTTAGAGATTTTAGACACGCCTACAGCCTGAACCGCTGGATGGGACAGAACCAATATTTGGGAGAAAGGTAGCTTTTGGTCCAGAAAGTTTTTTGATATTTGGTGAAAATCCATTCAGTGGTTTTCAAGATATTAAAGGAAATCCAAATTTGTATATCTATGGTCGCAAAGCCTTTGCGAATAACAATGGGCTTGTGCAAAGATCTGCAGAGCTTTAATTGACTGCCAACACTTGAACCATGAAGTGCTGGCAGCCATTTTGGTACTCAGCTTCGGCCGAGAGCCAGAAAAAAAAGGGGTCAGGGTACGAATATTGTAACCCCATAGCATTGATCTTGGGCAGAAAAACATTTTTTTAAATTCATGGCGATTTTTGCAAATATTTATGCATATCACTGTGATTTTTTTTAAAGCGTAGTCTTCCACGCTTATTTTTAATGAAATCCCGCTCCAATTATTTTTTAATAGTCCCTGGGGAGGTGGTGATCTCCGGGACTAGGGGAATCCCTGTGGCACCTCTGCTTATTTTTCAATTTACCCCCTATGAAGTTGTGTCAGTGGCATGATCTGCACAGCCCTCCTCCATTGATAAAATAAAGCCTGGGGAGGTGGACGTCCTTGGGTCTCAACAAGCCCATAAAGCCTCAGGGAAATGGTGGTCCCTGGGGCTAAAAAGACCTAGGAGGGCCCCATGATCTCCCAGCTGGGTCCCTGTGGGACCCCACCACCAGTCCTAGGGGGACTGGTTTGTCTTTTTTTGAAGACCTCAAAGATGGGATTCCATGTGCCTCCTCCCTTTTTTAGCACACAACCACTCACAGACCCACTCATATATTCACGCACTCACTCACAGACCCACTCACACGCCCACTCACAGACCCACTCAGAGAAGACTTATCCATGCATTGACAGGCCCACTCACTCACCCACTCAGACTCACAAAACCACTCACTCACCCACTCAGACTCATCCACCCACTCACAGACCCTCTCAGACACTCATACACCCACCCGCAGACCCTCTCAAATAATCATGCACCCAGTCAATCAATCAATCAGGCATTTGTAGAGCGCACTACTCACCCGCGAGGGTCTCAAGACGCTAGGGGGGTGCTGCTACTGTTCGAATAGCCAGGTCTTGAGATGTCTTCTGAAGATCAGCAGGTCCTGGGTCTGCCGCAGTGGGTGAAGAGGGTGTCCCATGTCTTGGCGGCAAGATGGGAGAATGATCTGCCACCAGCAGTTGTTCTGTGAATGCGTGGAATGGTGGCGAGGTCAGTGGAGTGAAGCTGGTGATTCGGGGAGTAGAAGGTGAGTCATTTGTTGAGATATGCTGGTCCGGTGTTGTGGAGTGCCTTGTGAGCGTGGGTGAGGAGCTTGAAGGTGATCCTCTTGTTGACAGGGAGCCAGTGCAGGTCTCTCAGGTGGGCTGTGATGTGGCTGTGGCGGGTGATGTCGAGGATGAGGCGTGCGGTGGCATTCTGTATGCGTTGTAGTCGTTTCTGGAGTTTGCCTGTGGTTCCTGTGTAGAGGGCATTGCCGTAGTCCAGTCTGCTGCTGACGAGGGCCTGGGTGACCGTCCTTCTGGTTCCAGTTGGGATCCATCTGTAGATCTTACGGAGCATGTGGAGGGTGTTGAAGCAGAAAGAGGAGATGGCGTTGACTTGTTGGGTCATTGATAGCGATGAGTCTAGGATGAACCCCAGGTTTCGTGCGTGATCGGTGGGTGTTGGTGCAGCTCCCAGTGTTGCCCGCCACCAGGAGTCGTCCCAGGCAGAGGGGGTGGAGCCGAGGATGAGGACGTCTATCTTGTCTGAGTTAAGTTTCAGGAGGCTGTTCTTCATCCATTCGGCAATGGCCTTCATTCCTTCGTAGAGGTTGGTTTTGGTGGTGGCGGGGGCCTTGGTGAGGGAGAGGATCAGCTGGGTGTCATCGGCCTATGAGACGATGTGGAGGTTGTGCGATCGGACGATGTTGGCGAGCGGTGCCATGTAGACGTTGAAAAGGGTCGGGCTGAGGGATGATCCTTGGGGTACGCCTCAGATTATCTTGGTGGCTTCAGATCGGAATGGAGGGTGGTGGACACTCTGAGTTCTGCCGGTGAGGAAGGAGGTGGTCCAGTCCAGGGCTTTTTTTCTTTTTGCTTATCCCTGCGTCTTGGAGGTGTGTGCATAGGGTGTGGTGGCAGACGGTGTTGAAGGTGGCTGAAAGGTCTAGGAGGTTGAGGGCTGCGGTTTTACTGTTGTCCAGCAGGGTCCTGATGTCGTTAGTGGCGGCGATGAGGGTAGTTTCAGTGCTGTGGTTGCTGCGGAATCCAGATTGGGACGAGTCCAGAGCTTTGTTCTCCTCGAGGAAGCGGTCAGTTGCTTGTTGCCAATCTTCTCTATGACTTTCGCCGGGAACGAGAGCAGGGAGATGGGCTGGAAGATCTTGAGGTCCTTAGGGTCTACCTTGGGTTTCTTGAGTAAGGCGTTGATCTTGACGTGATTCCAACTCTCCGGAAAGGTGGCTGTCTCGAAGTAGATGTTAACATCTTCCGGGGATGGGGTGCGATGATGGAACTTGCTTTGTTGAAGATGTGGGGCGGGCAGGGGCCGGATGGTGAGCCGGAGTGGAAGGTGTTCATGATTTTGATGGTGTCATCGTCATTGACGTGGGTCCAGGAGAGCAGGAGGTCGTGTGACTGGGGGTTGGTGGGTCTGAGGTGTCGGGGGTTGTTGGGTGGGCCTGGTTGTTGAAGCTGTCATGGATTTCTGCGATCTTGCGGTGAAAGAAGCTGGGTTGGGAGTCGCAGAGGCCTTGCGATGGTAGGATGTTGTTAGAGTTGGAGCTGGGGTTGGAGAGTTCCTTCACGATGTTGAAGAGCTCTTTGCTGTTGTAAGCGTTGTTGTCGATTCGTTTCTTTGAAGGAGGTCCTTTTAGCGGTTCGTTGGTGGTGCCTTCGGATGGCGTTCTTGTGGGATGCATTTTTGTCCGGTGTCTGTTCGTGGTGCCACTTCTTCTCGAGTCTTCAGCAGGTCTGCTTGGAGGCCTGGAGGTCGGTGGTGAACCAGATGGCTTTTCTGTTGGTGCATCTGTTTGAGGGTTTCTTGATCAGTGCGAGAATGTTGGCGCAGTCGTCAATCCATTGCCTGAGGTTGCGGGCCGCCGTGTCAGTGTCAGTGGTGTCTGTTGGTGGGTATTGGGCGAGGGTGGCGACTAGCTGGTCTTTGGTGACTTTGTTCCAGCTGCGGCGATGGAGTCACTGAACTGGGCTGGGTTCCGGGGGTCTGTAGATGTGGGTTCCTCTGAGGGTGGTGTCGGGATTGATGTGGATCTGGAAGTGCAGGTGTTTGGCGGCGCCGAGGGTGTCTTTGGTGCTGGTCAAGATTCTGAGGGTTTTCCTGTGGACAATGGTGATTCCTCCTCCTGCTCCATTGGTGCAGTCCCTGCGGGTGATCTTGTAACCGTCCGGGATGGCTATGGCAATGTCGGGCACCAAGGAGGGGTTCATCCAGGTCTCTGTCAGGAAGGCGACGTCTTGGGAGGATGAGTCGAGTAGGTCCCAAAATTTGATGGCGTGCTTGTGGGCAGAGCGAGTGTTGAGTAGTATGCATCTGAGGTAGTTGCTTCCTACCCTGGTGGGTGGAGCGGTGGCTTGGATGCTTGTGAAGCTGCAGCTCCGGCAGGAGAAGGGTCCGTGGGTGTGCTTCGGGGGGGGGGGGGCAGGAAGCAGGTGGATGATCAGCCAGCATTGAGGTTGTGGAGGGTGCTGACATTATAGTGGAGGTGGGCATCATGGCGTTTGTGGGGGCCAGGGGGTCTGGCGCTGGGCATGGTCCAGGCATGGATGGGCGCCGACAGGCTTGCCTTTGGCACGCCTTCGGTGTGCCAGCGGCGTCGCAGCATAGCGGCCGCCATAAGAAGGGAAGGTGGGAGGGAGGAACAGCTGTGAGGCGGGAACTAATGGACGAGTGAGGGGGCGGGGCAGCAGAGGATGCAGCGGAAGGAAAGGGAAGGCAAAGGCTGGAACGCTGGAAGGGCTACAGAGAGAAAAACAGGCAGAAAAGAGCAGAATACAAGAAAACAAAATAAAACAGCAGACAAGTAAAAAACAGGCAGAAAGGGAACAGAGAGAGCAGACAGATACTTAAGGCTCACCCCTAGGCCACCAGGGATGAGGCACAGGCGGGAGTCTGCGGGTGGAGGAGGGCCTTGAACTCGCAGCAGCAGCGAGAATCAGCGAGCAGGGACACGGGCACAGTTAGGTGGAGCTGTGTGGCGTGGGGAGCAACCTGCCTGGAGCAGGGTCAAGGGTCACCCAGTCACAGATCCACTCAGACACTCATGCACCCACTCACAAATCCACAAAGGCACTCACACACCCACTCACACAACAATGTAGACACCCATATAGTCATTCACACACCCACTCACAGACACATACATCCACTCACAACGCAAACAATCCACTCACAGACCTATGCAGCCACTCACACACGACACACCCACTCTCAAAGTTCCCAGTTAGGATTTTTTTAAACAATGAAATTCCATGAAAATACAATGTTACAGTGACGTTAAAGCTAGGAAATAGAACTTAAACAAACATAGAAATTCACTAAAACAACAAAGATTGCAGGGACATTATAGTTGTGAAGTAGAATTTTAAAAATCTTACAAATTCTATAGGTAATACGGACGTTAGAGTTAGGCCCAGATTTCCGTCGTACAAAACTGTGAAATTCAGCAGTTATAGTTATCTACTCCACTGCAATGCGCTGCTTATGACCTCACATATTTAATCACTCATGACTTGGTCAGTGACATCAATGATTACATCTCAAATGAAATTACTGATGACATCAATGATGACATCATCAAGTGAGTGCAAGTGTTTTGTAAAGGTTTCTGAGACTTAAAGATATATACTAAACTACTGCATAAGTTAAATTACCATTCTTTTTGTACTACTAATGAGTGATAATGTTTCTAACATATGTCATCTGAGTGACTGTTTGAGTGGTTGTATTAGTGAGTAAGTGGTTGTATGAGTGGCTATATGAGTGGGTGAGTAGCTCTATGAGTGGGTGAATGTGTGTGTGAGTGGCTGTATCAGTGACTGACTGGTGGTGTTAGTGGCTACATGGGAGGGTGTGTGTGTGAGTGGCTATATGGGTGGCTGAGTGACTGTGAATGGCTTTATGGGTTAGTGACTGGGTTATACATGGGTGTATGGGTAAGTGAGTGGGTGTTTGAGTGGGGGTATGGGTAAGTGAGTGTGTGAGTGGATGTTTTCCACAGTAGACATCTGTGTGAGTGGCTGTATAGGTGAGTGAGTGAGTGAATGTGTGATTGCTTGTATCGATGTGTGAATGGGTATTCAAGTGGTTTTGTGAATGGGTAGATGGATGTGTTAGTGGCTGTATGGGTGAGAGAGTAACTCTACTGTATCAGTGAGTGAGTGGCTGTATTGGTTTGTGTGAGTGGCTGTATGAGTGAGTGAGTGAGTGATTGAGTGAGTGTGTGTTAGTAGTTGTATAGGTCTGTGAATGCGTATGTGAGTTATTGCATGAGAGGGTGTATGTGATGTTGTATGGGGGTGAGTGTGTGTGGTTCCGTGGATGATGTAATCCAGCTGTGAGTCGGTTTATTGATGTATAAGTCAGGGTGTGACTAATTGTATAGTGAGTGAATGGTTGTGTGGGTGCCTCTAAGAATAAGTGAGTGGGTCTGTAAGTGCTTGTATGGGTCTGAGAATGGGTATGTGATTGGTTGTGTGGGTGTGGCACTCGATGTAGGAGGTTGTATGGGGTGTGAGTCTGTGAGTGGTTCTGTGGATGATATCAACAGGGACGTCATTTGAAATGCCATCAGTGTTGTCACTGACCATGTCATGAGTGATGTAATGTGTGAGATCATAAGCAGTGCAGTGATAGTTAGCTTAGGTAACTATAACTGCAGAATTTCACAGGTTTTGTATGAGTGAAATCTGATCCTAACTAAAACGCCCCTATGAATACTATGATTTAATATAGTATTAGTGATGTAATATAAAAGGGTATCAGCTGTGCATAGGGAAGGCGTGAATTATTGTTCATTTAGTCTGCGAAATGCATACACAACATTGTGTACGGAGGTGCTCGAGGTTCTCCTCTGCATGCCCTTGCTCCATTTTCGGGCTGAGCGCGAGCCATCATTTCCTCTTTGCCTTCTCAATGCTCTAGCAGACAGGGATGACTGCTCTGGAAGTGCTGGATCTCTCAAGGCAGGTCCAGCGGATGCTCGGGGCAGCCCCGCTTGGGCTGATCACATCCAGATTGGTGCCGCCACGCACAGACTGGGATCAAGCAGGAGCTAAGCCCTTGCACAAGTTGGATGGGAACCAAAACTTGGGGTCACGCAGCAGCTTCTCGGTTCATACACAGCAGCTCAGGTCATACTGCAGTGTCCTGATTCAGGCATAGTCGCTCAGGTCATGCCACATCTGTACAATTTGGGCTCAACTGATCAGGTCACTCAAGCTTCTCACCAGGAACCATTGTGGAGAATCTGACATCTGGACATGCAGATCACTATCCGTGGTCTTCCTCGTCTGCAAACCCATCACTACAAGGGTCACACTGCACCTCACTCCTCCTGGATAGTGACTAATTCTGCAGAGTAGGCTGACTCCTTCCCTCTTCCAGCAGGCAGGCTGGTTTCTAGGTGCCCCTGGATAGGGGAACAGCTCTTCAGCAAGGGGCAGACTCAGGTGATGTCCCCCTCACCTCTGGAAAGCTGGCTGTCAGGTAGAGACCACCTGTGGTTGTGCATCAGACCTCTGTAAATGCTCTGTGGACCACTCCAATTCTAGGTCATGGAAAACCTGGAGATGGAACAAGTGGGTCAATGGGTCCCATTTTTATACAGTAAAATCAGACAGGACATATATATCCTGTGTCTGCATTTTCATAGCTTGATTAAAGTGGCTCTTCTTTCGTGTGTCCTTTCCAGACTGCTCACGAGACACTGTCTTTGTGTTGGATGATACTGCTCATGGCAGGGTAGTCTCTAGCCTAGTGAACGCACAACAGAGGCATTAAGAGTTCTGACTTTCAGCACCCGGCTGTCACCAGCCAGACTGATGGAGTGTGCAGGGAAAGACAAAAAAACTGGATGTAAGAAATTGGGTATTAGTTGAGGGGGTAAAAACGCTATGAAGCAAAAACCACAATCCTTACCAGGTTGAACCACAAAAGTCACCAAATTAACCTGTGCTTAACTCTCTGGTAGCTTGGTGCAAAAGCAGTAAGGCTTTACTTGGAGGCAACATGTAAAATATTTATGCAGCACACAAGACAGTAATAAAGTGAAAACACAACAAAATGACACCAAAACGATTTCAATCTAATCATTAGAACTGGAGTTATGAATTTTTAAAGTTTTTAGTGCATCAAGTGCCTAAAAGATCAAAGCACCACGCGGATATCTAGTCACACGAGACCAGGGCACAGTCAAAAGTTAAGGCCACCCATGATGGAGCGCAGGTTTGATACATGAGGTGCATTAAGCCAGGTCTCGGCTTAACTTTGGACTTAAAAGACATTTTGAAGAAATGTCCAGGAGAAGGTGGTGTTCAGTAGTGCAAGGCAGCAGGACATGTCCGAGGAGGAGTGGTCGTCGTCAGAGAGTGCTGGATGAGATTTAGGTGAAGCCATTGATGATGGGATATCTAAAGGGTGACTGGTATGCATTAGAAAGGTAGGGTTGGGCCTGCAAAATGGGTAATTTGCTAGGTCGAATTGGCAGTTTAAAACGGCACAGTAGACTGCAATGGCAGATCTGAGATGTTTTAAAGTGCTACTTTAGTGAGGGCACAATGAGTGCTGCAGTCTCACTAGTAGCATTAAATGTGCAGGGCCTGGAAACATACAGTACCACTTTACTAGGGACTTACAATTACATTAAATGTGCCAATCAGGTGTAACCAATGTTACCATATTTCAGGGAGAACAAAAGCACTTCAGTGCTGGTTAGCAGTGGTAAAGTGCAGAGTCCTAATGCCAACGAAAATGAATTCAGACAACAGGAGGGGTGAAGGCAAAATGTTCAGAGGTGACCCTGCAGAAAGGGCCATGTCCAACACTGGGCCTCACCCAAAAGGTCCTCTTCACCTTGCACATCAGAGCCTGCAGTCCCCTCCTTCACCCCACCATCTACCAAATGAGGTTGATTCAGGGACACTAATCAGCAGCTCCTTGCTTAGCTAAACACTTATCACATTTCTAAAGGATCCTTGGCTACTCTCCCTTCATTTCATATTCTAAGCCTCCGCCCTCCACCTCCAGGGATATCAGCAATACAATTCTACTGTCTGGGAGAACAGCAATACCCACAGCTTTTGCAAAAGGCCAGCATGGATGTAATTAAGGGATTGGAGCTGTGCCCCCTGGCTTGCCCCTAGCAATCCCTGCTACTGCCTTTGCAATCCCTTGTTTCAGAGGTTGCAAAGGCTGTGCTAAGAGGGGAATGTAAACAGTGTCCTGATTGGCACTGTTTACTTTATGCAGTCCAGGGAGCCAGGACGGGAAACTTTCTTATATGCCAAACATAAATTCAGTAGTGTAATTCACAATCATATGATAAAATAAAATAAGGAACAAGTAAAAAAACATGTTTTAAAACAAATTGTTGCCATCTTCTATTATAGCCACATAAAACATTATAGGTTGTAACACAATATTCCCCTTTGTGCTTCTTCTGTTCTAGTTTGTTACAACTGTTCATAAATCAAAATGTATTAATAATAAAGAGTAATTTTAGCCAAAAGTACAGTTCACATTGAATATACGGGGGCGATACACAAAAGAAAAGTAGTAAGCCTAAACGTACGACCAACTGTAGTTTTACTACTATTTGAAACTCAAACATTCGGATTGGCATCCGCATAGAAAGCTGCACCCGGTCTAGGTTTCCTTGTGAATTCATTCAGAAATCATGAAACCCAGGTGCCTGTACAACGGTCTCTGCGGCAGAGAATTCCAGAGAGCTAGAATGGATTACCCTGTAGATGCATATTTTTTTGTTTCTTTTTTTGTTCCGGGTGAAATATTTCTCCCGTAGAGAAACCTTTTCCTCTAAACCACCATCAAATTTTGCAGTGATCGATTTCCATACCCACCTTGGAAAGGGATTTACGCCAGCATTTGCCTGGAGTAAAAATATGACTTTTTCCAAGCTGGAAAGGGTAAAGATAGGAGTTGGAGAACGTCTACAAATGTGTGTGGGTGTTCACAAACTTCCAAGGCAAACCACAACATAGAACGCCAAGGAACACTCTGGTGGGATTTATGGGTGTGGAGAGTTTCAAAAACATGTTTGACTTTTATTTTAAATTCAAATAATGTTATTAACACATATATTTATATAACAATATTTTGACATTGATATTATGGCCCCCTCCCGGTTGGGCTACGTTTGAGTTGAGTGAGGTACACTCTGATTAAAACACGTGAGGGTGGGAAGGCTCGAGAGTGCGGGCTGTCTGTGGGGCATTTGTGGTGCCTTGAAGGACATTGCTTTAGTAGCACTGAGTAATAGGGCAGGGATGGGAAAACCCCATCCCCTTAGTCCCACCCAGCACTTCAAAAAGTACTCTAAGATTTCATAAAACCCCTTCAGGCCAGGAATGGTGCTCTGGCTCTACAGAAAAAAAGGTGTGGGCTCTATTTATAGAAGTCAAGGCCCGGGTTGTCAATCACGGTAAACTTTGTAAAGGATGCCAAGGCAGGGGATGGGGTGAGGCGTCAAGGGTGGATGGAGGAATGCTGGTCGAGCGTCATATAAGGGTGGTTTGGGACAGTCACTCAAATAGACTGGTGTTGTGCAGCAGGGAGGGCTGTGAAAGAGGCAGAGGAAATAAGAGAAATAAAACCTAAAAAAAGGAAAGACAGAAGCCTGCTTTGGAGTCCGAGCCCGCACACCTGCCTTTCGGCGCGTCAAATTTGCCGACATGTGGGGGCCGGTGCCCCTGAGAGGCCTCCTCCTCCTCCTCTGCTTGACGTTGGTCCTGGCGAATCCGCTACCAGACTTCCCGTAAGTGACCCCCGATGTTATCGCACCCCGAATTCTCGTGCCGCCTCCCGAGCACCCCCACATTGGGGCAGACGGTCCATCCTATGTGTGGGGCTGGGGCGAGCTGCGGTGTCATGCGCCTGTGCCGCGTGGCCACAGAAGGGCCGCGCGCTGTGGTGACGTCACCGGAAGCAAAAGCTAAGTCAACATAACGGTCAGGGGACCCTGGGAGATACATATTTTAAGTTGTATTACCCATTGTTTTGCCATTTCAAGCTCACGTAATGACAAACTGTCAGAAATAGGGTCACACGAAAAAAGTTGAAACGTCTTTTGGGGTCCAAAGTCAGGTGGCAGCAGACAGAGACAAGGAGAGAGGCTGAGATAAAGAAGTCGACAGGTGTGTGTGTGTCTATGTCAGAAAGCGAGGCAGAAAGAGAGAGAGAGAGAGAGAGAGAGAAGAGTCCGAAAGAGAGAGAGAGAAACGAGAGAAAGAGAGAGCGCCAGCTCCCTTTGCCCAGGAGGTATCTCGGAAGGTTGGAGCTGTGGGCAATTGCCCACCATGCCCATGCATTAAGATGTGTCTGTGTGGCACAGCTACTATGTTTGACAAGAATGAGGGGACTAAGGGCATTTTAAAGAAGTCCAGCATGCATGCCCTCGTTAAACATCCAAAGAAATTAGTATGCAGTTCCTATAGAAGGTCAGGACATACACAACAGCTTCAGCTTCAACAACCAACCAACGCACACCATGACCGAACAACCACCCCCCACCACCACCCTCCGCGCCTGGACCCCGATCAGCACCGAAGACACCATCCGCACGATGAACTCCATCCACTCCGGATCACCGACCGACCCCTGCCCTCACCACGTCTTCAACAAAGCCGACGCTGTCATCGCACCCCACCTGCGAGACATCATCAACACATCCCTCGACACCACCATCTTCCCCGAGAGCTGGAAACACGCCGAACTCAGCGCCCTACTCAAGAAACCAACAGCGGACCCCACCGACCTCAAGAATTACCGCCCCATCTCGCTCCTCCCGTTTCCAGCCAAAGTCATCGAGAAGACCGTCAACAAGCAGATGGCCGCTTTCCTCGAGACTAACGGATCCCTCGACCCCTCACAGTCCGGCTTCCGAGCCAACCACAGCACCGAGACCGCCCTCATCGCCGCCACCGACGACATCCGAGCCCTGATGGACAATGGAGAAACAGCGGCCCTCATCCTCCTAGACCTCTCCGCGGCATTCGACACGGTCTGCCACCGCACCCTAGTACGGCGCCTCAGCAACGTCGGAATCCAGGACAAGGCGCTGGAGTGGATCACCTCCTTCCTCGACGGGAGAACACAGAGAGTCCGCCTACCACCGTACAAGTCAGAGGCCACCGAAGTCATCTGCGGCGTCCCCCAAGGATCATCTCTGAGCCCCACCCTCTTCAACGTCTACATGAGCCCCCTCGCGGCCATCGTACGCAAACACAACCTCAGCATAATCTCCTACGCCGACGACACCCAGCTGATCCTCTCCCTGACCAACGACCCCGCCGCCGCCAGAGCCAACCTGCACGAAGGGATGAAAGAGGTAGCCGAGTGGATGACGACCAGCCGCCTGAAACTGAACTCGGACAAGACGGAGGTCCTCATCCTGGGCTCCTCTCCCTCCGCCTGGGACGACTCCTGGTGGCCTCCCGCCCTGGGCACCGCACCCAAACCGACAGACCATGCACGCAACCTGGGCTTCATCCTGGACTCCTCCCTCTCCATGACCAGGCAAGTCAACAACGTCTCCTCGGCATGCTTCAACATCCTACGCATGCTACGGAAGATCTTCTGGTGGATCCCCACTGAGACCAGGAAGACCGTCACCCAGGCCCTCGTCACCAGCCGACTGGACTACGGCAACGCCCTCTACGCCGGGACCACCGCCAAGCTCCAGAAGAGACTCCAGCGGATCCAGAACGCCTCAGCCAGACTCATCCTCGACATCCCACGAACCAGCCACATCTCCGGACATCTGCGAGACCTTCACTGGCTCCCCGTCAACAAAAGAATCACCTTCCGCCTCCTCACCCACGCACACAAAGCCCTACACGACCAAGGCCCGAGCTACCTCAACAGCCGAGTCAACTTCTACGCTCCCAAACGCCACCTCCGATCAGCCAACCACGCCCTCGCCGCCGTCCCCCGCATCCGAAGAGCGACTACAGGAGGAAGGTCCTTCTCCCACCTGGCCGCCAAGACCTGGAACTCCCTCCCGACCGACCTGCGCCTGACCCAAGACCACCTCTCCTTCAGGAAGAAGCTGAAGACCTGGCTGTTCGAGCAGTAGCGGCTCCCCCCCCCCCCAGCGCCTTGAGACCCCACGGGTATGTAGCGCGCTTTATAAGTGTCACTGATTGATTGATTGATTGATAAGAAGGTAGGGCATAGGACTGGCAAGGTCTCAGACTAGAAGATAGTAGTGTAGGAAAGGAGGGACAGGGAAGTCCTTCCTGGGTGTCATGCTTTATCATCGGGCCTGCTCCTCGTCGAGTCAGCCTTAGAAGTGTAGGAGTGCAAGAGTCGCCACTCCTCCTTTTTAATCAGGGTGGAAGGCAGGATCATTAAAGTTTAATTTACCTGACTCTTCCACTTCCTTGTTTTAATTCGCATGGTATAATTGACCCACACTCTTGCACTCCTACACTTCTAAGGCCGCTTACACCCACTGCACCATATGGCAAGGAAGAAAAGATCTCCGCCAAAGAGCCCCTACATAGGGTGCCCGCCGGGTATTGCAGTGCCGACTCGACGAGGAGCAGGCCCGATGATGAAGCATGACACCCAGCGGGCTGTGTGTGTGAGGGCCCTCATTCTGAAAGGAAGGACTTCCCTGTCCCTCCTTTCCTAACAATACACTGGCTTGGAAACCGATGTCACATTGGTGTGATACAGTCTGAATGGCTTGCTATAAAATAATACAGTGCACTGTGTCATGGTCCTTAACGTTCACTTTGCGCGTTATTTCACGGTCTGCTATTGTGTTACCTGACTCTTTGCTCTAGCCCCTCATTACTTCCCACGGCTGAAAGTATTGCTGTTTAGGGTTATTAGTTGTTGTTCACTCATTAGCCATGCTGTGTTATGCTGCTACGTGTGCCAAGTGATGCTACGCTATTTTATGCTGCATTTGCCATGTTATGCAATCCAGAATTGGGGTATGTTTCACTTCGCGGAGCTGTTATGCATGTATGTTAAGAAAATCTGCCCCATGCTATATTCTATTTGGTCCCTCTGCACGTGGTAATGCCATGTTTCTCTGTGTTGTTATTCAGTGCTTTAAGGGGGATGGAAAAACTGGGAAGGGGTCTCTCAAAGGGGCGTGGCCAATGCAATTAAGGGCATGGTTTAAAAACACGTAAGCTAAAAATCTTTGCTTAGCATAGTGTGCCGCCCTTGTATTTTGCTGTTCTGTCATTGCATCGAGATAAATGATACAAAAAGTAAGGCCATACCTACTATAAGTCAGGACTATTGGCATTGTCAATGGTTGTTGGTTGCATAAGATAAATAGGCAGCAACAATGGCTTGCATGTAATATTGAAAAAGCTTCCACTTAAAGCCCTGGTGACACCACGACAATGTTACTGCTCCTGAGTTTTAACCCCTTGAACGCTCATGACGAGCTCAGCTCGTCATGAGGCACAGTGCTCGTGTGCTCATGACGAGCTCAGCTTGTCATGAGCCGTGGAACGCTCACACGCAGGGATAATTTCCCTGCTGAGCTAAACGTTCCACGAAAACGGGTGTGGCCATGACGAGCTCAGCTCGGCATGAGCACACGAGCACTGTGCCTCATGACGAGCTCAGCTCGTCATGAGCATGGGGGCGCTGTGTGCGCCCCACCTCCCCCCAGCACAGCGGGGGAATCACCCCCGCTTGCAAGGGGTTAAAAAGAGAAGGGAAACCCAAAGAGAAAATGACTCTCTTTAAGGATTTCCCTTCAACGCTCGCCTGGCATGACGTCATGCTGTAACTTCTCTACTAGTGAAAAGTGAGCAGTGTGAGCATGCGCACATCAATGTACCTCCTGTCACCACAGTCCGGAAAAAAATGGACCGCCTGTGCCAGGGCACAAAACAGAGCCCGATAGAGACCCGTTCCAAGACCTCCTTTAAAAAACTACTGGTGCTCAGCACCGGTGAGACCCGGCCCACTTAAAGCCCTGTTGTTATTGTATACTCATCTGCATAGTGAAGGGGCGTAGCACTCTGAATAGGTTAAAGCCACCTCTATGGCAACTTTTAATTAACTTATGGGTTTTCCTGCCACCTAGTGGCGCAACTAAAAAGTGACCCCAAAAAACGGAAACGCCCGGCTCTGCTCGCAGATAGGACCCACATCTACGTGCCTCATAGGTGGAACGCACCATCACTGCGAATACGAGCACCCTTGCCAGTTCCTTTCATCAAACAACCAATGGCAAAGGCAATAGTTGTGGCTTTAATGTGCCAAATATAACCACATTCACAATTGCTGTCTACATCTGTGACATGCACAAATGCACTTTATTGAGGTAAAGTCTGCCGTACTGATTTCCAGTGTTACAGCAAACAAATGATGGATGGAATGCTGACAATGCAAACATTCTCCCTAGTCAAAAGATCTGGGTTAAATCCATTGTTCTTTTGCCCACTACACCACCCCAGTTTGTGCCCAGCCATATGCAAATCAGTCTTGACCCTGTGCCCCAGGGGAACAGTCCAGACCGAACTGCCAGGTCCTCTCTGGACCGGAAACAAGCATCCTGGGACCGAATTCAGGGTATGTCACCCTTCTTCAGACGTGGGTCCTGGGCTCACTGTGCCACGGGAATCAAGCTATATTGGCTGAAGAGGGGTGAAACCCCAAAACCGGTCCTAGGATGCTTGTTTCCGGTCCAAGGAGGACCTGGCTTGGCAGTTCGGACTGGACTGTAGGAAGGAGTCGAGTATAATGCTGAGGTTTTGTGCGTGGTCTGTAGGGGTGGGTGGATTCCCAAGGGCAGAAGGCCACAAGGTTTTGTCCCAGGCAGAGGTGTAGGGTCCGAGGATGAAGACCTCCGTTTTCTCTGAGTTGAGCTTCAGGTAGCTGTCATTCATCCAGGCTGTGACATCCTTCATTCCGTCCTGGAAGCAGAGTCTGGTGTCTTCGGGATTCTTTGTGAGTAAGAGGATGAGCTGGGTGTCGTCGGCGTAGGATACAACGCTGAACCCATGCTGTCTGACGATGGCGGTGAAGGGGGACATGTAGATGTTGAAGAGCGTTGGGCTGAGCGATGACCCTTGAGTCCACAGTTAAAATCAGTGGGTTTAGAGAGGAATGAAGGGATCCTCTGTGTTCTGCCGGAGAGAAAGGATTGGATCCAGTCGAGGGCGGCTCCTTGTATCCCCGCGTTGTGAATTCGGGCTGCTAGCGTGCGATGTGAAATGGTGTTGAAGGCTGAGGAGAGGTCTAGAAGGATGAGGGCCGCAGTGTGTCCCTGGTCTAGTATCATGCAGATGTCGTCAGTGGCGGTGAGGAGGGCGGTGCTGTGGTTGCTGCGGAATCCTGACTGGGAGGCGCCTAGGATGGAGTTCTCTTGGATGAAGGCGGTCAGCTGAGCGTTTACGAGCCTCTCGGAGACTTTGGCCGCAAAGGGGAGGAGAGAGATTGTCTGGTAGTTTTTCAGGTCCGTCGGGTCAGCCGTTATTTTTTTGAGGAGGGGTTTAATCTCTGCCCATTTCCAGTCGTCTGGGAAGATGCCGGATCTGAAGGAGGCGTTGATGGTCCATCCTAGTTCAGGTGCAATGGCGGCGGCCCTGTGGAATATGTGTGGTGAGCAGGGGTCCCTCGGGGCTTCTGAGTGTCTTTTCTTCATATTCACAGTGATGTGTTCGACGGTGGTGGGATTCCAGGTTGCAACGGTTGGCATTGGCGGCAGTGGGGAGGGCGGGAGGGGGTATGTCCAGCGTCTGTTCGCTGTAGTTGTCGTAGATAGCCTTGAGCTTCAGATGGAAATAGGAGCTGAGCTTGTTGCAGAGTTCCTGGGAACTGTGACGTCCGTGGCTTCGCCGGGGGGGGGTTTGGTGATATGCTGTATGACGTTGAACAGTTCTTTGGCTTTGGTCGCGTTGGTGTGGACTTTGTCTCTGATGAAGGTCCGGTTGGTGTCTTATGCACTGGTGGTATTTTTTCAGGGCGCTCATGTGGTTGTTCTGTGCTTCCGTGGTTTTCTGGTTTCGCCAGGTTTTCTCTAAGCATCTGCAGGAGCACCTGGCATCTTTTAGTTCTGTGGTGAACCAGGCGGCCTTCAGAGGACGTTGTTTGGCGGGGTGGCAGAGGGGTGCAAGCTTGTCGGCGCAGCAGGAGATCCAGTGATGAAATTCCATGGCTGCGGCATTAGTGTTGGTCGTGGCACTGCGGGTTTCTTGGAGGAGGGTGGTGTTGAGGTGTTCCTCTGTGACTTTGCTCCAGTTACTTTGTGGGGGGCACGGGCTGGCTTGGGTGTGGTGGTGGTGTTGAAGGTGAAGTGTACGCATTGGTAGTCTGTCCAGAGGGGCTGGGTGGTGTGGCTGAAGCGGATGTTTATCCCTCCTGCGAAGATGGGGTAGAGGGTGTGACCAGCTCTGTGCGTGGGCATGTTGACGAGCTGCTTTAGTCCGAGGTTGGCGAGGTTGTCAAGGAGAGTGGTGGAGTCGGGGTCGTTGCAGTTGTTGAGATGGAAGTTCAGGTCCCCGAGTAGAATGTAGTCTGTGGAGGTGATGGCTTGGGGTGCGACGAGCTCGGCGATGGTACTTGCGGACTGGGCAAGAGGTCCTGGTGGTCTGTAGATGAGGGTGCCGCGTAGCGTGGTCCTGGGGCTGGTCTGGATCTGGAAGTGGGGGTGTTCTGTGTTGGAGTGGGGGTCACTCGTGCTGGAGGTAGAGAGTCAGAGGAGGGTCTTGTGTGCGATGGAGAGTCCTTATCTTGGGCGGTGGGGGCGGTCTTTTCTCTGGATCTTGTAGCCGTCAGGGATGGAAGTGGCGATGTCGGGCCGGAGGTGGTGTTGGTCCAGATTTCTGTGAAGAAGACGACGTCGGGCGAGAGGTTGTTTATCAGGTCCCAGATCTCTATGGCATGTCGGTGTAGGGAGCGCATGTTGAGGAGGATGAATGTCAGGGTTTCGTCAGTGCTTGCATCCGGCAGGCCTTCGGTGGTAGTGGGGGCTTTGTCAAAGGTGAAAGATCTGTGGCAGGTTCTGCACGAGATCTGTCCTTGGGTGGTGTTCGGCGAGGATCTTTTGCAGTCAGTGTGTCTACCGGGATTGAGTGCGTGGAGGGCGGTGGAATCGTAACAGAGAGGCCTTGGAGAACCAGGGTTCCTGGCATTGGTCGCGGTAGGGATACTTACGGGCGCGGACAGGCTTGCCTTAGGCGCGCCTTTGGCACCACCGGCGCGCCTCCTGCGCGTGCAGCGGCTACCGTTAAGAAGGGGAGGGACGATCAGCTGGGAGGCGGGATGGGCAGTGGAGGGAGGAGGGCCGCAGGTGCTGTAGCGGCGGGGACAGAGCTTAATTAGGGAGCAAGATACAACACACAATAAATTCGGCACAACAGTTGAAACGGTACAACAATTTGGAACTAGCCCAGAGTGAAAATTAAATTATTACACTCGGGCAGAGGTGACTGGCATGCTGGGGACTCAAACCTCTTCCAGGAGGAGGATACGAGGCTTTGACTGCAGAGAGCTTGGCGCGGAACTGCTGGGGAGAAATGTAAACTGATAGGTACGGGCAGGCACTGCCCATCATATTACTAGAAAAACAATTTTGGTGAACATAATAAACAGTTTTAAAAGAAGCACGCCATTCTTACTTCCAAAACGGAATGTAAATTAATTACATTGCATTTTGGAAGCAAGAGTGATCTAGTAATATGATGCGCAGTGCCTGCCTGCCTCACGCCTGAAAGTTGGCTTCTGATGCCTCAGTCGGGTTAATATTACATCCAGTCCATACCTATCCAGTTGGACAGTTTACATTTAGTATCATTGTCAGCCTTCAACGCTATTGCATTATGTATTTGTGGTGAAGGCTGACAATGATACCAAATGTATACTCTCCAACTAGATAGGTACAGACTGGATGTAATAACCCAACTGAGGCAGAAGCCAACTTTAATGCCCAAGGCAGGCAGGCACTGCCACTGCGCATCATATTACTAGAAAAACAAATTTGGTGAACATAATAAACTGTTTTAAAAGAAGCACAATCACAGTTGCAGCACACAATTCTTGCGGGGGGTGAGGGGGTGCGTGGGTGTTACCGGGGGGGTAAAATATAAACAGAAATTACCTGATCCTGGTCCTTCACCACTTCTGCTCCTGGGCCGGTCCTGAACAGAAACAGGCATGCTCCCTCCCATTATGTAATAATATTAATAATAATAAAACCATTTCTAAAGCGCCTGGTTACGCAAAAACAGTGAGTACCCGCGCTAAAAACTGCAAATTAGCTCAAAGGAAAGAGAAAGGGGGAGCAGGAAAAGAGCAGGGAAAGGAGTAGAGGTTATTCACGGGGAAAGAGAAAAGTTTTAAGTTTTCCCCGGAACCTATTTTCAGAGGGTTCCATCCGGAGCTCAAGCGGGAGTTCGTTCCAACACTTGGCAGCCAGGTATCTGAACGAACATCCTCCCGTCCTAGCTCTAGTGATTTTGGGGAGTTTGAACATCATAGTTCCAGAAGATCTCAGGCTCCTGATGGGGCGGTGTATTGTGAGAAGGCTTTGTAGGTAGCCTGGGCCAGTGCCATGGGCGATTCGATGAGCAAAGCAGAGGGACTTACATTTAATTCGCTCCTTAATAGGGAGCCAATGAAGTTTAGACAGAGCGGATTTCCCTGATGCTCTGCGAGGGAGTTTGAGCACAAGGCGCGCTGCAGCATTCTGAGCACACTGGAGTTGGTAAAGTCCTTTTTTGCTCAAACCCAAAAGCAGAGCATTCCCGTAATCAAGATGGGGGTTACGAGAGCATGGACAATGGTCTTTCTGGAATCGATGGGAAGGAGATCTAAGACCTTACGGAGAACTTTCAAAATGCTGAAGCACCTGGCTGTTACTTTACTGACATGAAACTTATATGAAAGGTCTGAGTCGAGTATTATGCCCAGATTACGCACCGAAGCCACAGGACGAGGAGGACTGCCTAGTTCCGTCGGCCACCACATGTGTGACCATGCTGAAAGTGATTTCCCTACCACCAGCAGCTCGGTTTTGTCGCCATTAAGGCATAGGCAGTTACTATTCATCCAAGCTGCCACTGATGAAAGACAGTTGGAAAACTTGGTGGCATCCTCTCTGTGGTCAGGCGTGAGCTTGAACATCAATTGGGTGTCATCAGCGTAGCTGACAATGCCCACCCCAAATGTCTCTACTATGCGAGCCAGGAGTTCCATATAGATATTGAACAGTGTAGGGCTCAAACTCGAGCCCTGAGGAACCCCATGGCTTGCCTTCCTGAGAGAGGATTTAAAAGGGGGGCAGTGCATCTGAAAGCTCCTGTTGACCAGGAAGGACTCTATCCAGGCCAGAGCCTGTCCCCTCACTCCCATGTCAGACAGCCGAGACAGCAGCGTTGAGTGCAGCACGGTGTCAAAAGCTGCACTTAGGTCTAATAGAATCAATGCTGCTGTCTCTCCTTTGTCCACTATGCGCCTTAGGCCCTCGGTGGAAAAGAGTAGGGCTGACTCTGTGGAATAGCCAGCTCTGAAGCCCGATTGTGTGGGGTGTAGGAGAGAATGTTCCTCCAAATAACTCATGAGCTGCTTATTCACCACCTTTTCCACAATCTTAGCACAAAAGGGGAGAAGGGAAATAGGACGAAGATTTTGAAACTGGGAGATGTGGATGTTCGTCTTCTTTTTGAGGGGGATTACCTGGGCAGTTTTCCATGCATCTAGTACCTGACACTCTTGAAAAGAGAGCGACACAATAAGGCTGATTTGGTCGATTATTATAGTCTCCATGACTCCTTTACAGCGAGCCGGCGGGCAGACATCGCTCGGCGAACCCGATTGTATGCTGTTGACGATGCATAATACCTCTTGCTTCTCAGGTGTAATAAAACAAGTGAGATTATAATTCCCCGTAAAGTTGTTTTTGGTTTCTGCATATTTACTCGAATAGGTCTCATCCACTGTGAAGGTGGCATGGATTTTATCGAGCTTGTTTACGAAAAAATCGGCAATAGAGTCGCACGATTCTTTCGAGTAGGTGTCTTGAGCTTCCAGTCTGTTAGGGACCGTAAACTCTCTATAGATAGTAAAAAGTTCTCTAGTGGGATTATCCGCTGAGTCAATTCTGCTTATAAGGTGGCAACCTTTTTCTAATCTTACCAATTTATGGTATTTGTTCAATTCCTTTTTATACAGTAATTTATCTTCAAGATTGTAGTGTTTTCTCCAGCTGCGCTCTAGGATTTTACATCTGGCTCTGGCAAGTTTAAGTTTTTCCGAAAACCAGGGGGCGGTTTTGGATTGCCTAGCAGGGGGCTTGGATGTCCAAGGAGCTATCTCGTCCAAAGCCGTGGACATCCATTTTTCATAGCTCTTCCAAGCCTCCTGTAGAGAGTTACTTTGCAGAGGGGGATTTTTTTGTAGTGCACATCTGAAAGCTTCTTGATTAAAAGTTTTCCAGTTTCTCCGTTTTACGGAAGGGGGTTTAAGAAGTCTGTTTTCTAGAGGGGTGTTATCTACAGAGAACGGGATGATGTAGTGATCTGACCAAATTATTCTAACCGGAGGGAAGACTTTGATGCCCTCCCAGTTAGCAAAGATGGGGTCCAGAAGATGGCCCAGTTGGTGTGAGGGGGCAGTGGATTGCAGATTAAGCCCCAAAGATGTCAATGCAACCGCCACATCCTGTGCCTCACTGCATTCCCTATCATCAAAATGGAGATTTAAATCACCCAAAATGATGAATTTTTTGTATCGGAGAGCTGGTTGAGTAATGTAGTCTAGAAGCTGGTTACCGAACTGTCCAGCCACTCCAGGCGGGCGGTATACCAACAGACCATTAATGACGTTTCTCGGCCCTATTTTAATAGTGAATCGGCCACTTTCACTATGAGGTAAAGTTGCTTTCACTAAGGTGCATTCCAACTCAGACTTATGAATACGGGCTAGCCCCCCCTCTTTGTTTATGTCTATCTAATCGAAGTAGACAGTAACCAGGAGGAATGGCCTCGAGCGCTTCAGGGGACGCATCTTCGTCCATCCACGTCTCGGTGCGAAAAAGCACGTCTTGGCTATTTATAGTTAATAAATCATGTATTTCAAGTCTATGTTTTTTCATCGACCTGCAATTTAATAATAGCATGTTCGGTTTGGAAATTACATGTGTGTTCTTCCTTGAGAGTTGAAAGGTCTGATCACAGAAACCACATAACAAGGGTAGAGAATCTGCTTGAAAGGAATGATCACAGCTGTTTGCCACACTTGGACGCAGGGACAGTAGCTCCTGTTTGGTATATAGTAGGTTGTGCCTGGCCTGTCCCATAGTGCCAGATGACAATAAAGGACTAGGGGGACTCGCCCCGCGCCCCGGCCTGTCGCGGACGGGCGCAGACGGGCTGGACTCTGGCTTGACTCCGGCGCAAATACGGCACGCCCGCTGAACGCGTCCGCTGCGCGGAGCCATAGCCGTTTGTTTTTATACTGGTGACTCTCGCCCCAAGGGAGGATAGCCCTATCCAAGATGGCCGCCGCTGTAACTCCGCCCGTGCCCCAGGTAGAACAGCCCTGAAATCGGCCGAACACTCTGGGGGAAGGCAGTAGACAACAAGCGTCGCGCTAAATCCGCGCGCTGGTGCAGGGGGGGAGAGGACACAAAGGGCAGGTGCTCAAAATACGTTTTTTAAAAACAAGGACAAGAGAAAGGAGTAACCGCCCGGCTCAAGCCTCAGGCGCCAAATGCAGTATTCTGTAGCCAATCACAAAGCTGCAATGCAAGCGTTGTGATTGGTGCGGACTCCCAGATAGCGCCCAGCCGGGCACCTGTTGGGAGGCCATTTTCTTTATGTAGGCTGCATGTAGCCTACATAGAGAAAATGTAGAGTGCGAACGACTACTTTGGTCGGCCCCTGGGCCGACCAAGCAGTCAGGGAACTCAGAGTGGTGCCAGCCACTCCTACCTGACAGGCCCTCCCGCCCGCGCCCAACCAGGCATATCCTACCGCCCACCCCCAACCAGGCATACCTCTGTCTTCTGCTTTGTCGCAGCGCGAGAAGCCGAAAATAAAATGGTATTTAAAATACCACTTTATTTTCTGCTTCTTGCACTGCAAGAAAGCAATGGGGCGGCGCTCCTCCTCCATAATGGAGGAGCCGCCCCGAGACGAAGTGCACTTTTCAGATATAAAACAGCTGCGTATGCCTTCCAAGAGGAGCACTTTCTGGAATTGAGAATGATACTAGCAAAAAGCATGAGATGGGGGACTTGACTCTTCTGGGCGGAGCTAAAGCACTATATATGTAGATTTTAAAGAATTGGTGATAATAGGTCGCAGAGTGTTGCGTTGTCTAGCAAGAGGTAAACAGAGAAAACTCTGTGTTTTTTGACCTATTGCTGTGAGGTTTCTGATAGTGGAAAGTACCTGTGGACTGAGACAAGCATTACAGTGAAGGTAACTGTGTTTTACTCTTACATCTTGGTACTTTCCAATTTCATCTTCTGGGCAGGGCCATGTATTGTATTACATTGTAGTCTCATTTACATAATGCTCCAAGCCCATGAAACGACGCAGAAGAGGCTGGTAGCATGCTACTACCTGTGAGTACTAGTCCCTAAAGACCTTCCCCGGGGCCATGTATTGTATTACATTGTAGTCTCATTTACATAATGCTCCAAGCCCCTGAAACGATGCAGAAGAGGCTGGTAGCATGCTACTACCTGTGAGTACTAGTCCCTAAAGACCTCCCCCGGGGACATGTATTGTATTACATTGTAGCCTCATTTACATAATGCTGTAAGCCCCTGAAACGATGCAGAAGAGGCTGGTAGCATGCTACTACCTGTGAGTACTAGTCCCTAAAGACCTTCCCCGGGGCCATGTATTGTATTACATTGTAGCCTCATTTACATAATGCTGTAAGCCTCTGATAAGGTGCAGAAGACGCTGGTAGCATGCTACTACCTGTGAGTACTAGTCCCTAAAGACCTTCCCCGGGGCCATGTATTGTATTACATTGTAGCCTCATTTACATAATGCTGTAAGCCTCTGATAAGGTGCAGAAGACGCTGGTAGCATGCTACTACCTGTGAGTACTAGTCCCTAAAGACCTTCCCCGGGGCCATGTATTGTATTACATTGTAGCCTCATTTACATAATGCTGCAAGCCTCTGATTAGGTGCAGGTGAGGCTGGTAGCATGCTACTACCTGTGAGTACTAGTCCCTAAAAACCTTCCCCAATATGGGATCAGACATAGTACGCTGTCAAAGATGTTTACCGAGGACTGGCACTTGAGCGATCTATTGGAATGGGTATTTTACAAATTGCCATGCTATGTGGTCTAAATCCACTCAGGGTTAATTCCTGAACCAGAGCTGAGCCTCCTGAGCGGCATTAGCAAAGGTAGAGGGCAATGTCTCCTTGGGGATTTTGAGAGTGTTATCCCCCGAGCTGCAAACTGCTGGCTCGCGATCATGATTGACAATGCGATCTCCTCTGTTCTCCATGTGGAGAATGCTTGCTCCATTTGCTTCTTGTCCTCATGAGCAATACGGTGAGTAGCCAAAATATCGAAATTAAAATATCGACATACAATAATATCAATGTTTTAATTTCGATGTTACAGAATATCGATGTGCAATAATTTTGATGGACAGAATATCGACTTTAAGGTAAGTAATATCGATGTTTTTAATATTGAAGTAAGTAATATTGATATCAAATATATCGATGTTACTGATATCGACATTTTGTTTAGAGTTATGTATTTAAATATGTATTTTATATGTTTATTAAACATGTTTCTTAATGTATTTTTATAAATGTTAAAATAAATGTTTAGAAATTAGTACTTTTGTTTACATCTTGCGCTTTAGTAACAGATCGGGTTGTGGGTTTATAGGGGAATAGGGTGGGAAGTAATTTAAGTATAATTCATTAATTATTATGTTTTTTTTATTATTGTTTATTAATTAATTGTTTATTAATTATTAATTGGTAATTAATTTGTGTTAATTAAATTAAATACCATTAATGTATTAATACTTTTATTTTTTTGTTATTGTTAATTATTAATTAATTGGTAATCTTTTTTATTAATTAGTTAATTAAATTAATTAGAATCAATGTATTATTATTTTTTGTTATTGTTAATTCATAATTAATTATTATTTGTTATTAATTAGTTAATTAAATTAATTAGAAATAAGTATTAATATTTTTTATTTTTTGTTATTGTTAATTAATTATTGGTGATTAATTTTTATTAAGTGATTAATTGATAATTAAATTATTTATGTCATTTATTTATGTGTAGTGGGTTGTGTGTTTATAGAGGAATAGGTTGTCAAACAATTAAATTAAATTAATTAAAGAGATTGGTATTTACTATTAATTAATTGTTATTTAATTAATTGGTAATTGTTTTAATTATTTCATAATATTAATTATAAATAATGTATTAATAAATATTGTGTATTCTTATTGTACATTATTTCTTGTTAATTAATTATTAATTGGTCTTTAATTATAAATTGGCAATTAATATTTGTCAATTACTTAATTTATAATGACATCACTTTAATAATATTAATTAATTGATATTTAGATAAATTGTGTTTTGTTTTGTATGTGTAGGGGAGTAGTGTGGGAAGCAATTTTTTGTTATTTAAGTAAATATTAATTATAAATAATCGGTATTTAGAAGTATATTTTTGTAAATAAAATATTTTTAAAAAATTGTATAAAAAAAGATGTAATTGATAAGTATATTAATGTAACCCCAACGCTATCCTGCGCTTTCCCTACTAGTGCACCTTCTCGAGTGGGAATAGTAATTTTTACCCCTACGCTATCCAACGCTTTCCCTACTGTTGCACTCACTGGAGTGGGATTAGTAATTTTTACCCCTACGCTATCCAACGCTTTCCCTACTGTTGCACCCTCTGGAGTGGGAATAGTAATTTTTACCCCTACGCTATCCAACCCTTTCCCTACTGTTGCATCCTCTGGTGTGGGGATAGTAATTTTACCCCTACGCTATTCAATGCTTTCCCTACTGTTTCACTCTCTGGAGTGGGAATAGTAGTTTTTACTCCTACGCTATCCAACGCTTTCCCTACTGTTGCACCCTCTGGAGTGGGAATAGTAATTTTTACCCCTACGCTATCCAGCGCTTTCCCTACTGTTGCACCCACTGGAGTGGGAATAGTAATTTTTACCCCTACGCTATCCAAGGCTTTCCCTACTGTTGCACTCTCTGGAGTGGGAATAGTAATTTTCACCTCTACGCTGTCCAACGCATTCCCTACTGTTGCAATATGTGGAGTAAGTATATATATTAATTTATATGTAGAGTTTTTAATTCATTTTAAATATATATGTATTAGTTATTATTTTTTAAATATGTTTTAATGTTTACTTCTATAATTTTTTTATTATATGTATTTTTTAATTATTTTTACATTATGATTAACAGATTTTCCCACTATTTTTGTACTTACCTTGATGTAGATAGAACTTCGATATTTTTGATGTCAATATTTTTGCTTAGATATTTTTGTATGTCGATATTCTGTCTTTCAATATTATGTCATACATCCGAGGAAAACATTTAATTGATAACAAGTCCGAAGAACTGTGGTGTTTCAATGTAGGGATTTCCTTAATCAGTCTCATTATGTTGCCTCTATTGAGGAGAACCTGCTGGCCCTGCGAAGTGTACTGAGGTGTTAATATAATCTGCTTATTCAGGCTCTCTATTTGCTCTAAGTCTGTTATAGATGATGGGGGGCCTTCTCCTCATCTCTTAGAATAAGACTAGGGGGCATATGTATCAAACAAAATTACGAATTTCAGCGTTTGCGATTGCAGTTTGGCTAAGTGGTATGTAACAGCCTCACAAAATAAGGAATTGCAAAATAGCGATCCCTTATTTTGTATTTGCATTTAAGGAATCGAAAATTGAGATTCCTTAAATGCAATGTAAGAGGCACAGAAAATGTGACATTTGGCCATAAGGAATCGCAAATTACCACCAACTTCACATTGGTGGTAAATTGCGATTTCTTTGAAAAATGCACTTTTTTTGCATTTTTCAAATGCCTTAGGGCATGTATGTGCGCCACATGTGCACAAATGCACATTTCAGGGGTGCACATGGGGGGCCTTTTGGCACCCTAACACCCTTGAAATAGCATTCTCAATTTGCGATTCTTTAATTGAGAATAACAAATTGAGAATGTCTACCCATTAATTCCAATGTGCCTCTAGGCCCATAGGAATGAATGGGGAGGTATCCCTTAATTGCGAATCGCAATTGGCGATTCGCAATTAAGGAATATGTAGGATTCGCAAAATGTATTGCAAATTCTACATACATCGCATTTTGCGAATCTCAAATATCGATTCTCTAAAAATTGCTATTTGAAAATCGCAAAAAGCGTTTTTGATACATATGCCCCCATATCTTTGGGCTGCCGCCTTACCCTTTTGCATGGTGGCACTTATAATTACCTGTTCAATTTGCACATGATTTGCTTGAGGGTGCCTCAGCCAGGCCACTTCTTGTGAATTCTTATTTGGATTATTACTTTTGGGGGCAACACTTGGTCCTCCATGTTGGTGGTTTTGTTTTGTTTGATTTTCACTCTCATTGTTCATCGTCTGGTCAGCGTTGATTTTAATCGAGCTTGAATTTACATAGTTTTTCCTGTTTTACCAAGGTGGGGCTTATGTCTATCTCTAGAGCCTGTGTCTGTTGCCAGGAAAGTTTCTTTTTTCTCCTTCGTTGAATCTGGGCAAAACTAGCTTGTATCTGTACATTACCCCGTACCTTCTGCAGGATGGTTACTGCTTCTTGATATGTAATGATCCAGCATCAAAGACTTTCTCCTGGATTTCCTTATTTTCCTTATTTCTTACTTGATTTTTTTTTATACATTTACTGGATCTTGTTTCTCAAATTTTGCTAAGAAAATTGGATACAATCTACTCAGTGGTGTAACTAGATGTTGTGCCGCCTGTGGCGGTCCCTGAGTTTGGCGCTTGGCAGCCACATGGGAGGGTGGTGCTGGTGAGGTGATTCTTGCGACGGCCGCCCCACACAGCCGCAGGTAAGACCGGGGGAAGAGGCTGCCGCCCCAAACATTGTGCCGCCGCGGTGCACCATACCCCCACCCCCGCCTTGCTATGCCACTGAATCTACTACCAAGTTGGGAATCCTTTCCTTTGCATTGGAGATTTTTTCTATCTTTTCTGGCAGGTTTCTTCTGACTTTTGGTTTGGACAGGAATCATGAGCTTGTCTTTTTTTGGTAGGTTGAATAATGGGTTGCAGCATTTGTTCAGTAGTAATGGACACACCTCCTGGGCGGCTGGTTGATTTGCTTGTCGCTAACATTTGCAATGGCAGTGTTGTCAACTTTTGTTGATTAGCACTCTGCTCAGAGGCAAGTCCAATAGGCATGAATAGCCGATTTTGACTTTTCCTTTCTTTCAGGATACTCATTAAAATGTTTTGTACTGTACTACATTTGTCAATAATTGGGCCACATACACACTCTGTTTGTGTTACTGCTCCGTACTCTCTTTACTCCCTCTATAATTCACTCCCTACGTCTTCTCCACTTGCTGTTCCTCTCTCTCGCTTCATTTGTTTTTCTATAATACTTAACACTCACACTTTCCCTTCTCTTTCCTTTTTATACTCCCTCTCTTTCTCTGGGTCTCTGTCTATTGTTGTATTCATGACTTGGGTTAGAATGTTGTAATGGTAGGCTCCATTAGGAATTTTTGGGTTGTAGGGTTGTTATGTGTTGTCAGTTGAGTTGTGGCTGGCATTGGGAGGTCACGCCGATGAAAGCTGAATAAAGCTCAGCTTAAATACAACTTTTTTTCTTTACCACCTCAATACTAAATCCATCTATCTTTATTTTCTTCTTCCATTATGCTCCCTGTTCTCTCATTGCAGTCTCTCTAAACAGCCTGCCTCCCTTCCAAATTCCTTGTTAACCCCCACGAGTCCCCCCATGTTGGCTCTCATGGTCCCTGGTTCATCTGTTCCAAACCATGGAGGTCACCCCTGATCCGGTAGTAAAACGCCTCTCTCTCTCCCTTCACAGGACCTATGTACTGGTCATCCCTGCAGCCCTGGACTACCCTTCCTCACAGGCAGTGTGCGTGCAAGCCAGAGATGTCCACCAGCCCATGAATCTGACCGTCCAACTGAGCACACAACGTGGCAACTACAGGCTACTCAAGACTGAGCTCAATCCAGGCAAGCCGCAAGACTGCAACCGATTCACGGTGAGTGGCGGAGAGCAAAGGGCCCAGAAGAAAGGTCTTTGAGATGATTGTTGCTATACAGAGTGTTTGTTCCATTTGCTTCTTGTCCTCATGAGGAATACATTTAATTGAAAACAAGTCTTAAGAAGTGAGTTATTTCAATGTGGGGATTTCCTTATCAGTCTCATTATGCTTCCTCTATTGAGGACACTCAAGGTTTTAGGACTTAAAGGGGGTTTAATTGCCTGCGGGCCATTTTGGGTGAATGCGCGTGGAGAGGGTTCCAGAAGATTGAAGGACCAGAATCTTGATGTGACCAGGGGGTTTCGGGGTGATGAGGGGGCTGCGGTTTGCAGATGGTGAGTTTGTATTGGGGTTTAGCGAGAAATTGTTTTGAGGTACATAAGAGAGGATTTTGTGCAGGACTCTGTTTCTGGTAGACAGCCAGCCAGCCTGGTGTTTTTGAGGGAACATAGGCATCCATTTAGGGAGATTAAAGAGAGGAAATATAGCAAAATGGATTACCTTGTAAATGGGGGAGAGTATGTTCTCTTGTGAGCCGGCTATGAGGCTGATACAATAGAAGACATTGCTCATAACTTGTGTGTTGTTTAGGGCTATGGAATGGGAGGTGAGGGCAGATCTTGTACATAGTATTTGCTTGTTATCTGGCAGCTTGGATGCAGTGCAAAAAAGGTTTATAGACTCGTATAAAGGCTCAGCAAGCTTTCATATTTTTTCCAGCAGAGAAGAATGCATAAGAGTGCACAACTGGAAGAGAATTGGGCCAGGGAGGGGATTGTTGTAGTGCAGGCAGAGCAAAGTAGGAGTTCAGTTTTGGAGCAATCCAGAGTAATAAAGCAACCCAATTATGTTTAGCATGTTCCCCCCCCTAACAAATGCACTTTAACAAGATGTCTCAGTGTGATCGTTGGGAAATCTGAAGCTTGCACCCCCCCCCCCCCAAATCATAGGGACCAGCAATGCCCCTGGATGCAAACTGTGGGAAGAGATATGTTTTTGAAAGCGCGTTGCTTTAGATGTCAGTGTGCTGCTGCGAATACTTTGAGGGCAGCCTGTGGGTTGCTGCAAAGTCTCATTTTATCCCCATGTGCGAAGGAGTTAGGTTTAAAGGTTTTCAAAGACCGGATGTTACTATGACTTGTACATATTGTTGACAGTGGAAGGATGAATGCTCACTGAGCCCCCCCATGGATCACATACACACCTCTGAAGCACATGCTGTGAACGGCCCACAGCTCTATTGAGGCTTTCAGTATTTTGCCCCCATGTGCCCCACTAACCTCAGGCCACCCTTGTCGTTCTTCCCCCGACCAGGTACCAGAACCTCTGGGTGCGGAAGAGGTTGTCACCGTCCTGGTTCAGATCGCCGATGTAATCCGACCCTTTGAGAAGAGTAAAACGTTTCTGATCCGGAGAAGGCAGAAAGGGACTTTCTTGCAGACTGACAAACGTGCCTACAAGGCTGGACAGACAGGTGAGTGCACCCGACAGAGGCAATAAAGATTCTTTATAATTCAGCTCCAGTGACACCAGTGGTCAGTGTGTTTCCATCGCTCCATCCCTCAGATCCGTGCTGCGTCCACAGAGTTGGCATACAGTAAAAGAAACAAATCTCCAAATGACCTAAAACATTGTGATAACAATAAAATAGTAGCCATTCCCAAATTTCAGGGGGAATCATGACTTGCCTTTTAAATTACTTTGACACGCTTGTTCTAAGTATTTGCCGACAAGCGTCGATGGAGTGACAATCTTGAACAAAGTAAACTATTGACAATCAGTAACATTTTTATAACTGGAGGTGGAATGAGTAAATAAACACTACATACAATCCTGCATTCAGATCACCCGAAATTTTCTTTAGCAGTTGCAATTAAACTGTAAAGACAACAGCCTCAGTGTGGACTTTGAGGCCACTTTCAATTTACTGGCCCTCTTAGAGATTTTAAAAGGGACTTGACATTTCACAACCAGTGGAGCACTTCCACATAGATTGTTTGCTGCTGATCCATCGGATTACCAGCTAGAGACAATCACTATACACATACTCACCAGGGCCCAATCACATTCATAAACATTGGCTAGTAAATTCTGCTGGGGACAAGTTAGATAGCCCTATATTCCTGTGTGATGGTTTTGTTACATATGTTCTTACCAAACCTCTTTCCTCTGCTCAATGGATCTAGTTGTTAGCTTTATAGGAAAAATACCACATTCTCATAATATACTTAAATGATCACAGACTCAGGTTTTAGGCACTGTGGGGCATATTACCAACGAGTAGCGATATTTATCGCTAACTAGGCTTTGCAATGATTTTTTTATCGCTAAGAATCGCGGGAAATTATCGCTGAGATAACTTGCTATTAGCAACGTTTATCTCCAAAGCTATAATTTTTCCGTCGATAGCGTGAATATCGCTGAGAATACAGCGATATTTATGCATTAGCGACAAAATGCTCTTAGCCATGTTATCCACCTCCCATTGGATAACATGGCTAAGAACTGGTCTGAGCAGGCGTTAGTTTTTGACGATAGCTGGAATATTTCCATTGCTACGCCCGCCTTGCTAATAGGCGATAGCTGTGTTAGTGACTGCTTTCAGTCGCTAACAGCTTGGGTACGCCCACTTTGCATGTCATTAGCGATAAATATCGCTGACATGCAAAGCGGGCCCCAAAACCCTCGCTATCACCTACAAGCTGTCGCTAACTGATGTTAGCGACAGCTTGCTAATAGATCGATAGAATTATCGCTGCTTAGCCGCCGAAAACGGCGCTAAACTGGCGACAATTGCCTATCGCCCCCCTTGGTAATATGCTCCCTTATTCTTCAAGGAAAGAAAAACTATTTAAGTACAACATTTTAGACAATTGTGATTGATGACGGCATCTGTAAAGGGAGAGAAAGGAGGGAGAGCAGTACATAGACAAACCGCACAGAATTATATTTACCTAGGATGGTGTGGAAACAACCCCCGGGCTAGGAGTTGGACAGGGTCCCCGGGACAGGACAAGGGACCAAAAGTCAGGACAGGTTACAAGGCATGGTCTCAGATGAACATCAGGACAGGATACGGACAGGATTCCAGACAGGACAGGATTCAAGACTGGGATCCAATCAGGCTGGATGGTTCAGGGCAGGACAGATGACCTCTTCTAAGTCCGACGCCAGCCTCAGACCCCTCTCTGGCTCTCCACAATGCTTGGCCTATGCCCCTCCCTAATTCTTCAGCAATTGGTCTCGAGGGTTGGTTCAGGTTTTAAGTTCTGAATCTCGAGTCTGCTCAAGATTTGGACGGCGTCTCAGTCTCTCAGGATCTCTGCATCAGAAAGAGTTTGGGCAGCATTTCGGTCTGCAATTGATCAGTATGACGGTCTGAAATCTTTAACCAACTAACTAAACCTACATCTATTACACCTTTTTACACCCATATTCCACCCCTTAATGGTTCAAAATATTGGGTCACTAACTTTGAGTGGACAAGGGAAAAGGATGATCATCACACCATACTAAGTTTAATACTTTTTCTTAAGCCTTATTGTTTAAGGCCCCCGCCCCTTAATTTACTTTCCCAAGCTTTATTCCCACCCACAATTTTCATTTTATCAAATAAAGAATACACATTTGTATCATTGTCAGTGGTTCACATAGGACGCTTCCTTCTTTCCCACAACGCATCTCCGAGATGGCCTTGGCTGGAGTTCAATGTTCTTAATATGGCGTCCGGAGTAGGCTTCTGCGCATGTGTCAGGAGGTCACATGGTGTACAGGGATATGGTCAATTTGAGGCCAAAATATGAACTAATAGAAAAGTCAGAGAGAAAACATGTTACCATAAAAAATAAATGATTTCACAGTATACCACCTATCTCTATTCTACTCCCATTTACTTATAATATCTTTTGCATTAGCAGCTTAGTGGAATTTGCAAGGGTTAGTTTTGGCATAGCATGCGCATTAACATGTGAATTTCAAGCAGCCATTGTGCGCAGCTGCAAGAAATTCCCTCCAAGCTATAGGACGTCATACTACGTAGATGCAGTAGACGCCAGTGCAATACAGATTCCTGCGTTTAGCAGCCATTTTAGTAGCACTCGGGTTGTTCATTAGTAAGACACATAGGCAAGCTTCCCCTAGACTATAAGTGCACTGAAAATGTATGCATAGTAATATTTACAAGACAAGTTTTCTACAGAGTTATAGATTAATGAGGAGATTGCTTCCAACCAAGGTTCTTTACGGAACCTCGATCCATCACTGCCCAGTAGAGTAGTTTTCTCTAGTATGGGGGGTTGCCCCAAAGATTATTCGCCCCATGATGGAGAGTGGCTCTTGCTTCTTTACCATGTGGCAGTTCCTGGTAGTGTGAGGGTACAGGCCTCCTTACTCGCACCGTTAGGTGGGTGGTGTACTGACTCCCTCTATCAGCCTTCCTTACAAGGGTACACTATTCCCTTTTTGTATACTTAAATCCTGATGAAAAGAAGATTCCTTTCTGTGGTTTTTAGTTAAGATCTTGAATGTAACTTGTAAGGCTAGACACCTTCCTAGAAAACTATTCTGTCCTCAATTACACATATACCAATCAAAACATAACATAGATTATATCGAAACCATATTTATTAAAAAAGAAAGGTTTTTTATGAAATAACTTGATATAAACAATTTCTGACGCTGGAGACCGGGGAGACCAGGCAGACGGTTCGTGCTGACGTATAATAAGATGATAAGATTCGCCTTAAAGTAAAACAAGGAGTGACGACCACTACAATCCCCATATAAACCAAGGAGTGGGAAGGCGGATACAACCGGCATAACCTGTAATAAAGAAAACCTTGTGGAGTGTATCTTTTAAGTCGCACGACTCTATAAACATCTATAAAATCCTTTGACGAAAAAGCAGAGGCGTAGAACTCTATAAGGCTACCTCAACTCCAGGATCAAGACTGGTACCGCAAATTGAAAAATGCTATAAATATTGAAGAAGTTTTTAACATAGTCCTGAGGAAGGTGTTCCAACCATCCAAGCACCGAAACGCGTCGACAATATTGGCTTTTCTACTGACTTTCTACATGTTAATATATTGAATTCTTTTTGTGATTTATAATGAAATATGTATGAAATTTTATGAGTAAGAAATTGTTTATATCAAGTTATTTGATAAAAAACCTTTCTTTTTTAATAAATATGGTTTCGATATAATCTATGTTATGTTTTGATTGGTATATGTGTAATTGAGGACAGAATAGTTTTCTAGGAAGGTGTCTAGCCTTACAAGTTACATTCAAGATCTTAACTAAAAACCACAGAAAGGAATCTTCTTTTTGTCACAATATTTCCCAGTCCTTTCTGGGTTCATTAGGGAAAACTCTCTCTTTTCTTTACTTAAATCCTGATTCCAACCTGCTCGTTAAATTCGCACCCACACATAACTTCTGTTTGCACAGAAGTCGGAATTACGAGTCTGATTTTATTTGGCGCATCCAATAGTTATCGTTTTTTTTAATGACTTAAGGGGGCATACTTACAAGGAACCGGCGGAGTGCCGTGTTATGCTCAAATTGGTAACGTTGCGTGCCAACAGTTTCAAAATGCAAGGATGCGCCGTATTCACAAGAATGAGGCGAAGCCTTGCGTTACCTCTAGTGCTGGTGCTAAAAAAGCTACCTAGAGCCAGTGCAGGCACCCTAGCGTCACTTTGCTAGGGTGTAGGCACTGCAGGAGCAAATGTTTATGTGCAGGAAGGGACACCATCCTACATAAAAACAATCTTTACAGGCTATTTTGCTCTATCTATGTGTGCTTTTTGCAGCACATGTGAAAAGAGCAAAATAGGAGGAGAAATAAAAAATGCCTCCTCGTATTGTCTGCTTAAGACCAGGTATTCCCTGGGGGTATTTTTGGCGCTGTCTATACCTTGTAAATATGGGCAATTGGTTCTGTCGGGTAACCAAACAACTAATTTGCAAATCCTATCTGCATTCAATATTTACTCCTCCCTCTGACAAGATTTAACAACAGGTTCTTACAATCTTGAAAAGAGAAGCCTGTATAGAACTATTTATCTTTATATTTTTCAAAATGCATTCAAAACAATTCATAAATGACTGTCAATATCATAGTGAAAAGTGCAGCAAGTGACAATAGTGAATAAAGATCATGTGACACATACAATATGTACAGTGATTATTTGCAGTATGGACAATTTATACAAATATATACAAGTTTTTAAGAAAGGCCGTCCATTAATACAAATTTTCAGAATCCTATTTGTTGCTCGTTAATTGCGTTGGGATTCTGGAATATTAGGGCCAGTTGAAAAAATGTCGACGTTTCGACCCTTCGCGTGCCAGAGTGAATAGGGTCGCAGCGGGTCTTTCTCAAGACGGGTATATAGGTCACGACAGTCCGAGAGTTCAAGTGCAGATAAGTCATCTGGACTTAAATCAGAAAAGCGTGAAGAGAGATGTCCCTCTAGTTCGCGGCTGCTTTTGGAAACGCTGTGGTGTATCAGCTCAAAACCCAGAACAGCTATCTGGAATAGAATGATAAATCCCGTTTCCCTACATTCACTGTCCTCCCACCCTGTTTACAACAAATGTGAAACATGGGCGCACACATGTACATAATATATACTTTTTGTTTGTTACCATTCATTTTTACTGTTAACACAACGCCTGTAGAAGAGATGACAAAACTGTGGTAATCTGCGAAAAGCACAGAAACAAGTGCTGAGAGGGGCAGCGCCTGGTATGAAGCTGGGATGGCGCTCAAAGGGCTGGTGCGAGTACCCTCTGTTGGAGTGCACATGGCGGGTGTTAGGAAGCTCGCGCTGCAGCCGGACCCAAGCTGTGAGCAGTAGAGTCTGCATGGCACCTCTCAGGAAGCGTGTGCAGCTAACCCTGCATGGCACCCGTTATTTACTGGGAGGCCTGATCTGCATGGGGCCACAGGGCAGATGGCAGCGAGCCTACACTACTGCAGCTTTCATGGAAAAGGGAATGGAGCAGACTGCAGACAGATGCTCCCAGCTGCCAGCACTGGGCTCTGGAGGGCTGGTGTGGGTCGCAGGGGCACAGGAGCTCAGTTTGTTTGAGTCTGCAGGGTAACTGTTTTCTTTTTCAGATTCTCAGTCCATCAGGGAAAGGCTTGTCCAGTAACAGATTTGAAAATAAAAGCATCTCATCATGAAAATGTTGACGGATAGGCGCATGCAGAAGCAATGGACATGTTTTTGTAAACATGACAGCATTGGAGTCGAGGGAGAGCCGAAAGCCCTGACTCCTGGGTTTGTTTCATAGGTCTTGTTTATGCCATGTAAATGCCTTGTGTATGCGGATGCAGGCTACAGGACAACGTGCCAGCATTTTATGAGGTAGGGCTATTAAGAAATGTAAACAACTCATTGGCAGTGGGAGAACCGGAGATCCCAGAAAACAACCAGATCATGCAAGTGAAGTTCACACCAGCAACCACTAGCAGCTTGAAACTCTATGTATATGGACATGGCGCTAGTACAGGGCCACGAGTGATGTGCCACACTCAATGGTCTTGGAGAATAGCGGCTACTTCACACTCTCAAAGATATCATAAAGCGTTTCAGAGACCATACAGCAATGGTGATTATTCCTCAGAGAGCTCCTTTAATCTCAAACTTTCAGGGACAGGCAATCCCCCACGTAGGTCTGTCTATAGCACACATCAACGACTGACACGAGCCTGCGTGCTGTAAATACATTTGGATCAATGCTGATGTCGCCTTTAGATCAAGAGAGCTCCGCCCCTTTTAACACCGGCCAAGCAGAGCAGCCCCTCATTTACATCATGGTTACCGGAAGAGGTATTCAATGTGGGCCATCGCATACACGTCCAGTCGGTCGCCACAGCTGGCTTACTTCCTTGCCTGAATCTTTTTTGGCCACCGCAGGGTATATATCGGGTTCTTGAAAGCCTGCAGCTGTCTGCAATAGTTCTTGGTTACCATTTAACCTATCATTGCTGTCAAACCAGTGATATGTAGCAATTTCTTGATGATTGCAGAAGGGCTTTAACGCTTCGTGAGCTCACAGAAAGACATCCCTCACACATGCCTAAGATAGCCGTTTGTATCGTGCATGAGTTCTGGACAGGTCAAATATAGTGCAAATTTACCCACCAATCACACGACAAACAAGCATTGAAAATACAATAGGACCGTATTTACGCGAGACCTATTGCATTTTTAACTGAAGTGTGGGCATCAAAGAAGGCACGAGGGGGAGAGGGTGGCGGGCTGGTTGTGGTTCAAGAAGTTACGGGCTGCGGGAGAGAACGGGTAGAGGCAGGGGAACAAAATGGTTTTTAAAGTAAAGGGGCTGATAGCCTCGGAAGATCAAAAATGACGACATGGTCGTCAGGAGGCGGGACTAACAAGCCAAAAACCAATCACAATTCAGAATTTATGATTGAAGCCAATCAAAAATATGACCGTAAAGTGGGCGGAGCTTCCTCCACTATAAAGTATACTGCATGGCTCGTAAAGCGAGCGCGTGTTGCGCTGCAATGCTATGCGAGACCTAATAAATGTGTATGTTGATTATCAGACCCTACTTCTCGAGCTCCCTCCCTCGTGACTCCACCCCTTGCCTTTGCACACCACGATCCCCAGTTTATGAGTTCCTGGAGTAAATGCATATATGCCAACATTTAAGAAGAGTAAAGTGGAAGATAAAAAAAAAAGCAGGAGAGCCAGAATCCGGTCTATTGTCATTCAAATTAATGTTTTCCAATTCTATCATTGCCACAGACACTAAGCCGACCATCCGTATAATGCACAGGTTAAACAACGGGTTCTCCCTAGAAACACTATAACCTGCGATTGCCAACAGACAAGAACATTGAGCACGTTATATCCTCTGCAGCGATATCTAACTCTGCTCTCCCCTCCTTTCTCCAAACTGCAGTTAACTTACGGGTGGTGACGCTGAATGATGAATTCATCCCTCAGGACGACAAGGTAAGGCCCTCGCGAATGCACTCGTGGGGTGCTGAAGAAGCCTGCAAAGTGCTTTATTTCAAAGTGGGATAGTTTGCTGTGTGGATGAGCCTGATATAACATACAGCGTGACAACTAAACAGACATTACAGAGCATGCCTTTAGATGACACACAATAAGATGGCATGACACATAATGGCATAGAATGACACCAAACATTACCGCCAGCTGTCAAGTTTTCCGGGACCATGCTTGACTAGTCAGACCAGACCCCCTTTTTTTTTTAGAATTCTGGGACCAGTGAAAAACCAGGTCTAAAAGTCTCAGATTTCAAAAAAAGAAACAGATCTGGACTAACCCGTCACGCATGCAACTGGTAAACTTGTCAGCTATGAGAATGACATCACCAGTGTGTACAAGATACCAATCATAGTGCTGCTTGCATCTAGGTGGCAAAGAGATTCCTCCTAAACTCTTGTCCCCATGAAGTGTTCTTAAAAAAAAAGTGGGTGCAAAACCTCCTAAATATAGATTTTTGGAGAAAAGAGCTGCAAAACCCTACTGCAAGCTGGAAAATTCTCTCTCAAAACACTATTTTTCTAGAAGCTGTGGCCTCAGGTGATGAAGTGTCATGTTCCCAAACATGGCAGGAACACAATATACACAAGTGTAGAACCTCACAAAATTTCACCAACAGAATTTTAATTGTGCAGATCCCTTGTTTGGCTAGTAACAAATGATACAGACATTCAGAACTTAACAGCGATGGACCGCAGTGTCTCGCTCTTTAACAACCTAGAGGCACCTCAACCATGAAAGCTTACTCATGGTTCTGGGCACATTTGTCAGAGAGGCAAGCCTTTCTTGGCATGCTGGGGCAGTCTGTGGTTACTGAGTAGTGTTCTATGGGGTACCACTGGTGCTTATAGTCACCAAATTCTAGGGGTAGAGAAAAACAGAAATTTAAAGATGTGGAACATGTTTTTATCAGTGTACTTCTAGACTGTCTTGTTCATGGAAGGAAAACATAGGACAGACCAGACTTTCTCCCTAGGCTAACAACCCACTGCCCTCTTAGAATAGTAGAATTTAAATGCATAAAGTGGCTATTAAAGTGTCTCGACTCTGAGAGGAAGAGTCTGAATGCCAAACTGAGGTTCATTCAAAAACGTTTTTTCAAATCTCTTGAAAAATGAACTTGCATGTCACACAAAAGTTTTGAAAAACTATCCTTCAAGGCTCATTTCAGTTCATTCTTAAAATGCTGTAATGATCAATCAATCAGGGAAATTATAAGCAAGCTACTCACCCGTGAGTTATCCGATGGGAGGAAATTCACTTAGGTAAGTAGGGTTATCGTTACTTTTTCTTACTCAGTGTTGGATCCTGGATCCAGCACTGGTGCATCTCCTGTAAACATGCGAAAGAATACGTTTTTGTTATACATGAGATTTTTAACGAATATTTGTACGTTTCCAAAATCGACACTGAAGAAATATCATAGAAAAACAGTCAATGGTTTCCTATGGAGGAAAATCAAATTAGCGGTAAGTTACATTTGTAATTACTTTGCAGAGTCAGTGCTGGGCACCAAGATCTAGCACTGGGATCCCTCCTGATAACAGGTGAGTAATTTCGTTTTTGTTGATCGGCTGATTTTTGGTGAATATTTTAAAGTTTCAAAACTCGACACTTAAAAGGATTTCCAAGTGAAATCAGTCAATGTTACCCTATGGAAGGAAAGTGAGTTATCAGCTTTTGGGTAAGTACTCGACTGGCAGAGTTAAGGTTCTGGGCATAGACTCAGGGGTCTCTCAGGTTCTGGTAGGTACAGTTGTTACACCCTCAGCGGCACAGGGGCAGCCGGGTGCAGAGAGAGTTAGGTCCAGTGTTAGCTTATGGCGGGGAGGGGGCCTTTGGTTGGTGGCGGCTGGCAAGCATGCCACGCGGCTGTGGGAGCTGGGCTCCTGGTCGCTTGCTCAGGGCAAGTGGGGAAGTAGATTAAGTTAGAGATTGCACTTCCAGGGGCACTCAGGCGGTTGGGTGAAGGGTGCTTTTGAGCCGTCTGGCGCTCAATGTATTTCAGTGGAGAAGCTGGAAATGGAAGAAAAGCTGCAGGCTCGGGGACGGAGATTCTTCAGGTGCGACCACCACTTCGAGAGGTAAGTTGGGTAGTTGGAGAATAGGTAGGCGACCCGGAGTTTGGCACAGGAGGCCGCACGGCGCCGGGGGCAGGGGTGTCTTTTGGTGTTGGGAAATCTTACCCTGAGCTGGTCGTGGTTGGGGGGTCTCCTGAGTTGAGGCTGCAGGCATCGCCAGGAGCCTCGAGGAGGGCCTTTGGGTGCTGGATTCTTGGTCACAGTCACCGGGGGGACGTCCTCTTGGTCTTTGTTCACTCCGGCACAGGGCAGGCTTGGCGGGTGCAGAGTGTGCAGGGTTCGCGGTTTCTGGCCGACACCAGGGGTTGTTACTTGTTGTTGAGCAGGACCACTGCTTGTGTGTGAGTCCCAGTCAAATCAAATCAAATCAAATCAAATCAAATTTAACTTTATTCGATTTTAGGCATTTAAAATCACAAAAGCATACTCGAGCATAAAAAACATTTAAAAATCATTATACATTTTCTAATGCAAAGAGCGTATTGTGCATTCAGTTAGCTTACATGGTAATAGTGGCCGGGCAATAATCACATCCAGTTAATTCATTTAAGCTTTTCCTAACTCTGAAAATATTTTTCAGAAAACCAGACATAGCAAAAATAGTAAAAAAAAAATCTAATAAATTGTAAGTGTAAAAAAGCTGGTCTACATTGTCTCAACCTGCTTATTTTAGTAAAGGAGGGACCATCTAGTTCTTTCCCTTGCATAAAATTTACAGAACAGTGTCACATGGATGGTAGATTGGGATGACATGTTATCGCAAGGGCAAGTGCAAAATTCTCTGAACCAATCATTAACTTTTGCATAACTAACAAGTCGGTGAAAGCTAATAAACCTGAATCGAGGCAGGAGATATCTATCGTATCCCTTGATACAGCATACAAGATAGGGTTGAATGTTGAATGTAATCAGGGTAATTTCATGTTGGACTACCATCCCTTTGTTCATTTCCAAGGCAGCTCTGAGAGACTCTAAGTGGGTTAACCAAATTATTTTGAGCTCCTTTCTAGGGATGGTACACATTTTCTCTAGTAGTCAGGATTTTAACATAGTTCAACCACATAATCTTACCAGCATGGTCCAAATTCATTGTATCCCTGATTATTTCTCTATTTAAATATGCACTGCTAGTCGTCCATACACGATGCCAATATAATACAGGTTGCATTTTTATAATATCAGAGACATACGAGATACCCAGCTCACTGTGACAATTAAAAAACAGAAAACTAGCTGGAACAGCTAAAATAAATCTTAAAAAAGAATTTTCTACTTGTTGAATCAAAGAAACGTCATGGTAACCCCAAACTCCCGACCCAAAAATTGCGATGCTAATACATTTGGCAAATAAATCTTAAGAAGTATAGCAGGGGGCCTATTTCCCATTTTCTTAGAGAAGTTAACAACGGCAGCGGTTGAATTCATAAATAGCAGACTCCTACTCTTCACCGCCGGGCCCCATGAGCCTGAATTTGCAAATAAAACACACAGATATGTAAAGATGTTTGTGGAGTCTACCCTATGGTCCCCCAGAGAAATGCTATTACATTTGTTTCTACCCTTCCCACATGTCATTACAAATGTTTTTTTAGCATTTAATTTCAGTCCTAAGTAATCCATGAAGCAGGAATAAGTTTTCGTGCATGCCATCAGCACTGCATCGTCCGCGTAAACGAGCGAAACTATCGGGCATTTACCGACATAGGGGGGATCCTGTGCCGCTCCTTCAAGCTCCTGCTTTAAGGCGTTGGTATATAGGGTAAAAAGGAAAAAGGACGCACCCCTGTTTCACCCCCCTCTCTACGCTAAACGGCACGGTGCATTCACCGTTTGTACCGTAACGCACCTTAGCTGAGGCCCCAGAATATAGTTGCTTTAGGAACTGGATTAAGACCGGGTCAATCTTCATGTTTTGTAATATACTCCAAAGTTTATTATGTATTACGCAGTCAAATGCAGCAGTTAAAACTGCAAACGCTACGTATAGTTTCCCACCCTTAGCCTGAGTGTATTTTCCTATCAGGATGTTTAGGTTCAGGACTTGCTCGTTTGTCCGCAACCCCAGTCTAAAGCCATATTGTACATCGCTTTTTATATTGTTTTCTACGGCCCAAGATTGTAATTTATTCAGAGCGACTCTTCCCATGTCCTTCATTAGAAAGTCTAGTAGTGATATTGGGCATATTATCAGATTCTCCTTTTTAAAATATTGGAATAATTACTGACTCAGACCATGTTTTTATGAAGCCCTTAGCACAACTGGCTTGTAAGACCCTGGTTACAAGGGTGACCATAGGGATCAAGTAGATTTGACTAAATCAATAGGTATCCCATCATGCCCTGGCGCCTTACCTCCCTTGCTTGCATTTAATGCCTCTATCACCTCATCATGGGAACACTGAAATTCAATAGGCTTAAAGCTAGTAGGGGTTTCCTCCTGATTAGATAAAAGACCCTGAGGGGATTCCTCTTGTATCCGGCTACTATAGACATTAGAGAAGTAATCCTATCATTTCTTTTCATCTATTGCAACTAAGCATGGGCGAATTTTGCGAATCTCGCGTTCGCGAATTTTGCGGATTTGCGAACTCGCAATCCGCAAAATCCGCGAATTCTCGCGAATTTGCTGATTTTTTTTTTTTTTGTGTTTGCGCGGGTTTCTGCCAGTTCGCGAGGGTTTTGTACAATGTCGCAAATTGCGAACTTACCTGTCGGGTCGCAAGTTTCGCGAACTTGTTGTTTCTACGTGTCCAGCCTGTTTGGGACACTCTTCTTCATCACTGCCACTCTCTGTCACCACTGCCACTCTCTGACTACTCATGCCAACCTCTGGCCCACCCATGCCACCCTCTGTTTCATCACAGCACCCTCTGGTTGTCCAGTCAGTGTACATTATTGTGGCAACGCAAGCACACCTTCCCTGCCTCAAGTGACCTGAATTAATTTGGGGCTGATTAATGTGTCACAGAATATTTTTTTAGCTGGCACCTGCTTCCTTAGTGCTTCCTGATTAGTGAACTTTTGCACTTGCTAAGTGCTTTCATTGTTGCAAAATTAGTTACAACACCTGCCCTGCCCCAACTGACAATAATGAATTAGGGGCTGATTAATGGATTTGAACTGCCAGCCTGGCTCCTGCTTGCCTCCCTTAGCTGTAATTCAGGACCTTTGTGGCATATGTGTAACTATTCTGAGGTTCAGAGCAGGGTCACATAATAGTTGCAACTGGCAACTGAACTCTGGAGGGGCCCCTCAGCAAGCACTACAGGAAATGGCTACTAATGATGAGCCTGAACTTTTGAACCTGGTAAGTAGTTTCAGTTTTGATTAGATCGTATTTCTGCAATTTTGCACTTATTCGCGGGGCGCGAAGTTGTACTGGGAAGCCGCGAACTCACGCGAACAGTGCGAGCAGTGCGAGCAAAATCCGCTGCTCGCGGATTTGTGGATTTTGCGGGAGATTCGCGAATCTCGCGGATTGCGAATTTCCCGAAAATCCGCAAAATCCGCGAGCGAAACGGATTTTCCGCCCACACCTAATTTCAACCACAATTGTCGCAAAATCCATTGTTTAAAAAAATAAGGCATTGACTGCCCACCAAAATAGGGAACAGTCTTTGCTTAATGATGCTTTGTGTAGTGCTGTCCATGCCTGATTTTTTAGCTCCTTCTTTCTGTTATTGCGCGCTAAATTGTAAAACTTCCTACACTCTCTAATTTCGTCTTGGTCTCTCGCTGACCTATAAATAGCCACTTTTAATCAGGAATATGCCTTAGTGCATTTTGAGTTGAACCATCCGTTATTCCGGTTTCAACTATTTTTATTGTTATTTACGCCACTAAGGAGGTTTTGAACGACAGAGGTAATCTGCACGAAAGCATTTAAAATTGATTCGTGGGTGGAGTCTTCCTGCAAACAGGTTAAAATAGGGTCATAGGCCTTTGTTATGACTTGTTTATTCAGCTGCTTAGGGTCACAGTTCGCCAAACGCAAAGTATAGCCATTTTGACTGGAAAGGTGGACATCTTTAGTCCAGATCAATCTATTCATTGCTTTCTCAGCGATGGTATCTGGGCATCCTATATCAATATTTTGCGGCAAGTGATCGCTCATAACGTTTGAGTGGGTTTTATAATTTGCAATCCAGTTTGCGTTACAATTAGGGACTGTTCTAAAAGGTGCACAGACAAAATATCGACTCCAAAATATCGAATGGACGAGTTAAAAATATCGATAATAATAAAATATCGATTACAAAAATATCGTTGGTCAAAATATTGATTAAAATAATGTTAAAAAAATATCGAGTACAAAAATATCGACAAAATATATATAAATAGTCAAAGTAAAAAATTTCAATACTATGTAGAAAAAAGGTTAAAAAAATAAAACCTTTTTATTAATAGTAATATAAATTGTAGTTAATGTTTAGGAGCGGGATGTTGGGTTAATAGGGGATAAGGGTGGGGAGTAATTTAATAATAATTAATCAATTAATATATGTTTGTAAATATTTCTAATTAATAATTAATTGGTAATTAATTAATATTAATTAGTTAATTAATTAATATAATGTTTTACATATTTTTAATTAGTAATTAATTGGTAATTAAATAATATTAATTAGTTAATTAATTAGTTAATTACATTAATTAGAGTAATTTATTTATATATATAATTTTTAGTCATTGTAAATTAATTAATTGGAAAAAATAATATTAATTATTAAATTAAATTAATTACAGCTAATGTGCTAATATATTTACTTTATTGTTATTGTTAATTAATAATTAATTGGTAATTAAATAATATTAATTAATTTTAGGGTTCAGGGTCAGTTTTCAGTTTTTGGGTAAAGGGGTATTTTTAGGGTTCAGGGTCAGTTTTCAGTTTTTGGGTAAAGGGGTATTTTTGGGGTTCAGGGTCAGTTTTCAGTTTTTGGGTAAAGGGGTATTTTTAGGGTTCAGGGTCAGTTTTCAGTTTTTGGGTAAAGGGGTATTTTTAGGGTTCAGGGTCAGTTTTCAGTTTTTGGGTAAAGGGGTTTTTTTAGGGTTCAGGGTCAGTTTTCAGTTTTTGGGTAAAGGGGTATTGTTAGGGTTCAGGGTCAGTTTTCAGTTTTTGGGTAAAGGGGTATTTTCAGGGTTCTGGGTCAGTTTTCAGTTTTTGGGTAAAGGGGTATTTTTAGGGTTCAGGGTCAGTTTTCAGTTTTTGGGTAAAGGGGTATTTTTAGGGTTCAGGGTCAGTTTTGGGTTTTTGGGTAAAGGGGTATTTTTAGGGTTCAGGGTCAGTTTTCCCTACTGTTGCACCCACTGGAGTGGGAATAGTAATTTTAACCCCTACGCTATCCAACGCTTTCCCTAGGCTTGCACTCTTTGGAGTGGGAATAGTATTTTTTACACTTCTGGTATCGTACGGTAATATAATAGTATCTTATTTATTTATAGTATGTTACTATATATATATGTTTTAACAAATAAGATTGTAAATTTTTTTTTTAATATTTACATTTATTATTTTATTAATATAAGTTAATGTAAGTATTTTTAAGTATATTTTAGTAATTATATTTTCATATTAATTTAATTTAACACTGTTTTTAATAAAGTCGATATTTTTTACAACTATATTATTGTAAACGATATTTTGTACTCAATATTTTTGTACTTACCTGTTTGTAGATACAAACTCGATATTTTGACTGTCGATATTTTGTCCACGATATTTTTGCAAGTCGATATTTTGACCCTCGATATTATTTCAGTGATCCGTTATAAAATCTATTATAGATTGGCAACCTCAGCCTATAAAAGTATATTTAAAATCCACTCTAGGTGAACATAATTGGTTTGCAAAGCCAAGATCGTGGGAAAACATAAACTCATTAAACTTTTCTCCCCTTTCCGAATGATCAAAGTAACTTAGTGGGTCGTCCTTTACTGTCATCAAGCCACATACCCCTACGTCTGATTTAGCACATAGATGAACATTAAAGTCCCCTCCCCAAATAATGATCATATCGAAGTCAATTGGGGTACTCAGTTTGTTAATATCTTCACTAAGTTGTTTTAGGATATCCCCCAAATTTGCCTTCTCTATATTATTATAGAAATTAATTATATTTAAAATGCATTTTGATTCCATATGCATTGATACTATCTGGTAATAGTTTGTATCTTTTGTCAAAAGAATCTTTTGCACCACCAGTAGGTTTGAAATGTAGATACAAAGTCCCCCCTTATGTCTACCGTGCTTTGAGTAGATTGCTGGCGTATGGAAAGTTTTGAAACCTTCAACGTGAAATTTCTCTAACAACCAGGTCTTCTGAAAACACAGGATTTCTAAATCTTCAATAAAGTCAAACCAGACTAAATTATTTTGTTTTGTACGAAGGACAGCCACTTTCCAGAAGAGAACTCTTATGGCCTTCTGGGTTGTTCATTAATTTGTAATCGGTATTTCTAAAATGGATTCTGGGTGGCTAGCCTGTTCGGGCCTCATGCATTCATCAAATCTGGTAAGACTAATGTTACTTAATTAAGGGAAATCAATTAAACTAGTCCCTAGCTCATTCTTGCAATACTTCTGGTCCAGGTACTAATTTCTATGTAGATTCGGGCCCTTTTTTCTGTTAGTTAGTTGTCAAGCCGCATCATACTCCATAATATCAGACGTATATACTCCCTGATCGAATAGTCAATCATTCTCATCTAGAGATTGGAGTAGTGCGAATCTGTTAAACACCTGCAAATTGTAATCCCTTTGGGACGACAGATGCAATCTAGTTTGGGATTCGTTTTGCCTATTCAACCAGTTTGGTTGGTAGAAGTATCCCAAAGGAAGGATATTTATACCTGCTTCATTGATGTTTTTTACCCCTGTTCTAGTCAACACAGATGACTATGCAGTCCCCTCTGAGTTTATTTTGCTTGTTCCTACCCAGGGTACGTGTCTTATCATCTTGAAAGCCCTAAACATATCTGAGGTCAATCCCACTCTATTTCCCAGGCAGTGAATGGCCTTGTTTCTCAAAGCTGTCAACGTTTCAAGTTCACCTAGTTTAACCACATGACTGCTAAGCTGATTCCTCTCCTGTGCTGGAAATTGTTATATCCCATGGTTCATGACGAGCTCAGCTCGTCATGAGCACACGACCAGTGTACTGCATGACGAGCTTAGCTGATCTCGTCATGAGCAGCGAAGGGGTTAAGTACTGGAGCGTTGGCCAGAATCACAGTATAGGGGGTTGCTGCTGGAGGGAGGTCAAGATTATGGACATGATGAGGACTTCCATGAGAACTAGGTGAAATTGAAGACTGTGCAGTTGTTGTTTCACATAGAGGCCCACCCCATGTTGCTGCTCCGGATTTCTATTTCCTGGCGTACGAGTCTCTACTGGATCTCTCATGATAGTTTTATTACTATGTGTACTCCTAACAGTGTTCTTTTGTACCTTATCGCTGTTCAGAGTATTACTATCCCTAACTGCAGGGTTATTGATGAAAGCCAATGTATGGCGACAAGTCGTATTTTCTAGACTACTCGGGATGCCCAATCTACACTGGCTCCTACATCGTATGGCAAGGGATAAGTTTTCAGTAATATTCTCTAGGCCTGTTTCAATTCTATCTAGCCTGGATTCCAATCTACCTATGTGGAGTTTAACATAACTGGTTAGTTCTGCAAGAAGATTTTCTAGGTTGTCCTTGCCTGATAGTGGGTGTGCACTACTGTCATTTTCAGGGCGAGGGGTACTTTCTTTTCCCTTTTGCTTCTGGGAGCTACCCTTTTTCTCCTGTTGTTTAGTCAATGTGTTTTTAGACTGGCCATTCATAAGATGAGCCTGGTGAGTTTCTGACTGAATAATAGCAGACTTTTTTGGCAACTCTAAGGTGCGCTGTCTCTTTGGGGGAGGTGGTGTTTCAACATCTTGGCCACTTACTGAAGCGTCTTCAATTTTATCGGTTATCAGTTGAATGCAGTCATTTCTACTCTCCTCTAAATTTATCGGTTCGAGTGGATTTGTCTCAGTGGGCTCTTTACAGATATTGGTATTTCATGTTATTTTTTTCCTGACATATTTCTATTAGCCCCTGCGTTTCTGTGCTTAATGATTCCTCCACTGTGGATATTTGTTTTTCTATAACACCCATTGCCCCTGTTAGATCATTTAATAGGGACATTTTGATGTCTTTGGGTTTACTTGACTGTTTATCTGGCTTAAAACAGGGTAATTTTCTTTTCTCAATTTTCAGCGTTCAAATGGTTCACAAATGTCCCAAATTTGCTCAATTAGTCACCGTAAACAATGTTCTGGACAGCTAGAGGTCAAAAAGTAATAAAATTACCCCTCCGTTCGTAATGTGCAGGAAGGCTTCTAATGTCAAAGATGAGATTATTACCCTTTAATAGTGATTCAGTAATATCACAGTACCTTGTGATGTCCTGGTTGATTAGTTCACGTGATCACTGTAGAGTTCCCCTAACATCAACATCATGATGGGGCAATAATTCTCCTTTGTTTTTCAAGACAAGATGGGTCCAATATCAAGTGTAGTAAAATACTCATCCCCGAGAGTGATAGCATAGCTAGTACTCTTTAGAGCCATATAACATCAAATGATAAGCTACACAAGTCACCTGAATCTACATTTTCCATGATCACTGAGGAGTAGCTGATTGTCTGGCCCATTCCCTCAACACTGCAGTTGCTCGTAACCAACAAATGAATATCACGAATATACTGTAAAAAGAGGGGTTGCAATACTAGCTTCTGCACCTAAGGAACTTTTGAACCTCGCTTTTCTATCAATTACAGTTAAGAGCATAGAAAAAACTGGATTACTCCCTTGGTTAAAAAGATTACCAAGACACTAAACAGTTATCCAACTAAAAGCCTAAGCCTATTCTTATTTTTCCTAGAGATGCTTGTCAGATGGGCTACCTTTCCGTTGTTGGCCCACCTTGAACTTTATTCCCTATCTAATGCTAAAGGTCTAGGTTTTGTCAAGGTCAAGGAAGTAAGACTTGCTTTGTGGACACATGAATGCTTGGATGATGAAGAGGCCCCATGTTGATGATGTTGAATCATTATCTCACCGTCTACCATCAGCACCCTTTACAACCTCATTCTTTTGGTTCAAATGGTGGATGAGGGCACCTCACATAGTGAGAATTTGTGTTGCCACCTTTTTATCTGGCCACAGAAGGTTGTACACCAGGGTGAAGGAATAAATGTAGTTCCAAGAAGAACATTCCCTAGACAAAGTTTCAGAATATCCTCAAGAGACTAATTTCCTTGTGTAAACTTCTTATTAGTGGAGATATCTCTGTAGTGAATTTGGGGAACTTTTAATAGTTTAAACTTAACAAAATGGTTTACTTATTAAGGAAAAGTAATTTTTTAAAATTTTAAACAAAATAAAAAAGGCAACAATACTGTTTCCTTAGTCTAGAATTAAATATTGTATTCATTTAAAATAGGAAACAAAATGCATTTTGTAAAGATATACAAAAAATACCCACCTAACCTAAAATGCTTATTTTGATTCATTATGTAGTAAAATGTATTAGAAGTCATGTATAAAATGAAAATATATATATATTTCAATTACCTGTATTTTATAAATTATAAAAGGTTATTAAATACTTTAAAAGAAAATAATATGTATTTGTTATTTATAGATAATGTTTTAACATTAAATTAAATAATTTAAAAATACAACTACATTTATTTTAACAGTATTTCGTATGAGGTTCTAACTTAAGTCACTGCCTCCATTATTTTCTATTAAAGGGTAGTTTTACATCTGAGTGAGGACCTGCAATATGCGGTGCTCAAAATGGTTTGAGAGTGAAACCATCGCTGTTTACTGTTTGTGTTCATAATGCTGACAAACTGCAGTGTTTATGTGGCCTATCCCTACTACTACAGCCCACTAGAAATTCTGTTGCTTGCAGGCGATTTTTATAGGCTGACATTTTCCGTTTTGATGGAATTTATTAATACGCTAAAAAAAAGAAATGTTGAAATTAAACTTGCCAACCCTAAGTAACACAGAGAGACTCATGGCCTGATTTAGAGTTTGATGGATGGGTATTGTTCACAAAAGTGACGGTTATCCCGTCCGCCTTACTACAAGTGCATTATATTGTAATGCACTTGTTGTAAGACGTATAGGATATCCGTAATGTTTTTGAAGGAGTGCCAAACTCTAAATCAGTCCATATTTTGTGAGATTTACCAGATAAATGAAACTGTGCTCCAAGACATAATACATGCACTTAATGAGAGATGTGCTTAAAGAGGTGGGACTTCCATCCACTTAGAGGGTCTGTATTACAAAGGGTGAGAGTCACACCCATAGAGACAGCCAAGGCGTCAGACTATCACCAAACTGTACACAAAGGTTCGGAACTTACACTCAATCAATGAGATTGTGCTCCAAGGTCTTGGATTCACACTTAGTCAGTGAGACTGTGTTCCAAGGTCAGAGATTCCCAGTCAGTGAGACTGTGTGAAAGGTCAGGGATTCACACAGTCAGTTAAACTGTTTGAAAGGTCAGGGTTCACACTCAGTCACATAGACTGTGCTCCAAGGTCAGGGATTCACACTCAGTGAGACTGTGGTTGAAGGACTAAGATTCCCACTCTGTCAGCGAGACTGAGCTCGAAGGTCTGGGATTCAAGCTCAGTCAGTGAGATGGCTCTCAAATGTCATGGATGTATACTCAGTGAAATTATGCTCCAAGTTCAGGGATTCACATTCAGTCAGTAAGTATGGGTCGAAGGTCAGGGATTCACACTCATTAAGCGAGACTGTGTTTCAAGGTCAGGGAATCACACTCAGTCAGTGAAATGGTGCACGAACATTGGGATTCACGCTCAGTCAGTTGACTGCGCTCAAAGGTCTGGGATTCACACTAAGTGAAACTGCACTCAAAGGTCTGGGATTCACACTCAGTCAGTGATATGGGGCTCAAATGTCATGGATTCACACTCAGTGAGTGAGACTGCACCCAAGGATCTGGGAGTCACACTCAGTCAGTGAGATGGCTCTCAAATGTCATGGATTCATACTCAGTGAAATTATGCTCCAAGTTCAGGGATTCACATTCAGTCAGTAAGTATGGGTCGAAGGTCAGGGATTCACACTCATTAAGCAAGACTGTGTTCCAAGGTCAGGGAATCACACTCAGTCAGTGAAATGGTGCACGAACATTGGGATTCACGCTCAGTCAGTTGACTGCGCTCAAAGGTCTGGGATTCACACTAAGTGAAACTGCACTCTAAGGTCGGGGATTCACACTCAGTCAGTGAAACTGTTTGAAAGGTCAGGGTTCACACGCAGTCACATAGACTGTGCTCCAAGGTCAGGGATTCACACTCAGTGAGACTGTGGTTGAAGGACTAAGATTCCCACTCTGTCAGCGAGACTGAGCTCGAAGGTCTGGGATTCAAGCTATATCAGTGAGATGGCTCTCAAAAGTCATGGATTCCTACTCAGTGAAATTATGCTCCAAGTTCAGGGATTCACATTCAGTCAGTAAGTATGTGTCGAAGGTCAGGGATTCACACTCATTAAGCAAGACTGTATTCCAAGGTCAGGGAATCACACTCAGTCAGTGAAATGGTGCACGAACATTGGGATTCACGCTCAGTCAGTTGACTGCGCTCAAAGGTCTGGGATTCACACTAAGTGAAACTGCACTCAAAGGTCTGGGATTCACACTCAGTCAGTGATATGGGGCTCAAAGGTCATGGGTTCACACTCAGTGAGTGAGACTGCACCCAAGGATCTGGGAGTCACACTCAGTCAGTTAGATGGTGCGCAAAGGTCTGGGATTAACGCTCAGTCAGTGAGATTGTGCTCCAAGATGTGGGGCTCAGTCAAGATAAGTGACTCTGTTGTCCAACAAGTGAGACTTACATTGAGTGAAATTGCGCTTCAAGAAGAGAGCCACACCCAATAAGTGAGATTGTGTTCGACGACATAAGAGTCACGTCCAGAGATTCTGACCGTGATGCACTCTGCTGCCACTCTGTCCTGCTTCATTCTACCCCTTTTCCCCCTTGTGTTCCTCTCTTGTGCTTGCTGTTGTCTTTCCCACTTGGCTTGCTACCCTTCGGCTCCCTGAGCTCTCAAATATTGAAATAGCATTATATACTGTAAAATCAGAAGAGAGTGATGACCCAATTTGGTAAATATAATAGGTACTGAGTATGGAGTGGGATTCTATTGTTTGATCTGCATTAACTTGTGCTCTCATTTCCCTTGCAGTATCCCCTGATCCAAGTACAGGTATGTACCAGAATCATGTCTCATTCCAGCCTTTAGACTGCAGGTAAGTATGTCACACCTTGTTTTTGTGCACTCTGGCTACAACTAAGTGGCTCTGGAGTCTCTCCTTGTGGTTTCTGAGTTAAAGGTAAGGGTTGTCTAATCCCATTCTCCCTGTCCCTGGGCGGCAAACTGTGGCTGGAAGTTAACAACACACCCCGGCTGGATGCCTATATGTGACATTTCAATGGTTTATTGCATAGATCATGGATGTTTCCACGTTTTATGGCCTAGCCCTGTCCTGGATGCTTGTGTGTGACGGATTATGGCATGCTTTCTGACCTGAGGGCTTAAGTGTGACATTTCCACAGTTTATTGCTTGGGTGCTTGCTTATGTGTGATTTCCATGGTTTATGGCATGGGTGCTTATGTGTAACATTTCCATGCGTTCTAGCCTGAGGACATGTGTGACATTTGCACGGTTTATGGCTTGCGTGCCAGTTGAGGGTGTGGGTGGAGCCAATAGAGGAAGTGGGTGGAGCTAGTGAAGGAAGTGGGTGGAGCTGGGAACAAGGGGTGTGGCCTCTGAAAAACATTTGAGCACCTGGACTTCATATTTTACAAATTAAGCACTGGGCAAACAAATGCCAGCACTTTCTCCTCTACTAGTCTTATGGTTATGGGTAAGACTCATAAGGCTTCTCCTCTCCAACGCTAGCTAAGCAGGAGCCTTTAGGACAAAAATAGATGTGCTGTGAAATTGTAAAAGCTCTTTAAAATCACATTCTGCGTCACTTACAATAGCTGAAAGTCCCTGTAGAGTTAACATTATTCGGCTTTAAACTAATGTTTCAGACTTTTCAAATGTATGGATAACGGATTTATTGACAATTAACATAAGTGAATGGTATAGAATCTAAGAGAAGATTATTAGTTTTACTGTGTATAGTCATAGGCAGTTCACAAATAATCTGAAAATGTCAGATCCAAAGACCTAACCAAAGGGAATGGGGGTTCCGCTGAATGCGTGAAAAAACAAGACCCCTGTCCAAAGAAAAGAAAATTATTTTCTTGAGTCCCCTCACTCACCCAGGGCTGCCCCTAGGTGGCATGGTTCATTATTGCCGCCATCCCAAACAGCTGCTGTTTGGGGCTTAAAAAATACCTAGCTAGTGAGCTAATATTTTATACTCGCTCCTAGTTGGTATGGATAAAGAGGGGTTAAATAATAGGGAAAAGATATAAATATTATGTGTATACAGTCCCTAATATTCGGTCGACATGTTTCGAGGTATCCCCTAAACCTCTTCTTCAGGACCACTCGGGTACCAGCCCCATGCGTGCCACTCCTTGTGAAAACCTATAATAAAGTGAGGATGCACACCTAATGTGTGAGCACACAATTAAAAATACATACAGTTTAGTCTTTGACTTGTAGAATCTTTTCAGGGAATAAAACAGAATGAAAGTTAGCACATAATGCCTGCCCACCTCTCACGTGGGCAGGTCCATACCCAATGAGGTAATTCGAACAAGAAGAGGTTTAGGGGATACTTTGAAACATGTTGGCCGAATATTAGGGACTGTATACACATAATAGTTATATATTTTCCCTATTATTTGCCCCCTTTTTATCCATACCAACTAGGAGCAAGAATAAAATATTAGCTCACTAGCTATGTATTTTTAACATCACTTTCACCACTCCACTAACACTGCACTACACATTTCTTCACAAAAAAGTGCTCCTACGTAGTTCCGCAAGTCCCAGCACCCCCCAAACAGCAGCTATTTGGGATGGCCCAAATGATGAAGCATGTCACCTAGGGGCAACCCTGGGTGATTGAGGGGACTCAACAAAAGAATTTTCTTTTCTTTGGAAGGGGTCTTGTTTTTTCACGCATTCAGCGGAACCTCCATTCCCTTTGGTTAGGTTTTTGGATCTGACATTTACTGATTTTTTGTGAACTACATGTACATTGGAGGGTGAACTTAACCAGTACCTCCATCTCCCCTCTTTTTTGATTGTATAGTCATAGGCAGGTAGAGAGCAATGCGTAATTTGCCTAGCTTCATTTGGAACTGACCCTTCCAAAGCCAAACTGAGAAAAAAGCCAATATCTGTTGAATAAATATAAGGATGAGTCACCACCAAACGCCTTAAGTGTTAGATATTCTTCAAAGCACTTTGCAGACCATGGTGTGGACATTCTATCTATCTATCTATCTATCTATCTATCTATCTATCTATCTATCTATCTATCTATCTATCTATCTATCTATCTATCTATGGACCACGTTTTCATAGGAAAATCATTTTTTGGTTTGTTTTTAACTTTGGCACTGTTTGACTAATCTTCAAAAAACTTTCCAAAAATAGCCTCATCTACCTCAGCTCCTTCCTGTAAAGTTTTGGGGTGATCCGTCAAGCCAGGCCAATAAAAAGGAGGGAACCCAAAACACGTTTTCCCTATTAATTTTTAACAGAAAAATTAGACATTGCTACAGCCTAAACAGCTTAACCATTGTAGACCAAATTTGATAGAAGCCTAATCTTCATTCAGAAAGTGTCTTTATGATTTTGTGTAATTTCAATTGTTAGTTTTAGAGGTATTAAGCTTGAACAAATACAGGTTTATCATGCCACAGAGTTTCAGATCCACAGAACAGACAGGCCTCATAAGATTTGGTTGGCTATTACCACATGAATAAACATGTGGAGGCAGCCATTTTATGATTTGTGGCCTCTGTTCTGAAAAACATGAGCATGTAGAATGCTGTTGCCTTCTGTGGGCTTTCTGTAAAGCATTGCCATCAATCTCTATGCATCATCCCTTAATAATATATCAAGGAAGTACAATTCACTTATCTTGTTGGTAAAAGCCAAATTTAAAATGCAAATGATTGTTGTTTATCTCATCCACAAGGAGGTCTACTTCTGCCTTTCTGCCTTTCCATATCACAAATGAGTCGTCCATGAAAACGCCCCGTAATGTAATGTGCTGCTTCTCTTTTTTCTATTGTGTTACCTCCAATCAACTGCTCCTCCCACAAGCCCATATGGAAATTTGAATAGCTGGGGGTGAAGCAGGTGCCCATCGCCGTTTTTCTCACTTGCTGAAAAATGTCTCCATTAAACAAAAAGATGTTCCTTGTCAGAGACCATTCTACCAATTTCAAAAGTATTTTATTGTTCTCATGTAGCTTAATAGGCCTAGCTCGCATAACATGTTTTATTGTCTTCAACACATCTTCTTTATGTCTAACACTCATGTGTAATGATTTCAAAACTAGTATCAGCAGTAGCATAGTATCTTCCCACTTTATATCAAAACTTCTGCATTAAAAATGTGCAACATCCTTTCTAAAACATGGTAGATTAACTACTGATGGGTTTAATGCAGTGTGTATATTAGGAAATGTTCTAAAAAATACTGCCTTGGGTGGCACTTTTAGGGGAACCAGGTGGATTATTGACATTTTTGTTCACTTTAGGGATTAGGTAGAAAATAGGTAATTTAGGGTGGTCCTGCTTGGGGAACCTATATTCATCCCAGCTTAACAGACCCTGATCTTTCCACTCATTTAGCTCTTTGTTAGAATGTTGTTGTACCTTTCAGTATTAAGCCATGGTAATCTCTTTGCAACATTGCAGATTATTCAACTGCTCATATGCCTCTTAGGCCATATGACAACATTTCATCCTTTATCTGAACCTCTAATACCTGATTCTGTCTGAGTTCTCAACTTTCTCATAGTTGTATTATACTCAACTGGTTGTTTACTGTAATTCAGCTTCTTCTGTATAGAACCACCCTGATTAGTTCTGAACTCTTTACTCATTATTTCTGAAAAGGTGTTAATAGTGTCCCTCGGGGTCTGTGGGATGCACCTAGATGTAGGTCTAAACTTGATATCTCCTTCATCATCTGTATTCAGTATTGATAGTTCAGAATTCAAAACCTCATCCACAATGTATATATTCTTATCATGTTCCATTCCCAATGCAATCAAATCTTTTTAGAAATCAATATCTGTGACAAGCATTTTACTTTTATTAACACTAAGGAGATCATTAGGATGGTGGGCGGACTTTGCCCACCCGCCATCCTCACGGGGATTGGGACCGCCCGCCATAAGGGCGGGGGTCCCGTGGTGGAAATTATGATGAGCCCGCCACTGTGGCGGGCGCATCATAATCCCCACCACGGGACCCCCGCTCTCTGCAACGCCCGCCACAATGCTAAAAATGCATGTATGCATTTGCATACACAAAGCGGCAGACACCGCGCGGTGCCTGCTGCTTCGTGTATGCAAATGCGTGAAGACCACATGCCTTTCCGTGGCAGCATCGCCTCCATGGAAAGGCATCTAACAAAGCCCATTGTAATATGGCTGGCGGTGTCTAATAGACACCGCCACCATATTAATCCTTTTCCGCCCCGGCCGCAAGGCGACCGGGGCGGAAAAGCGGCGGACGGTCTTCCCGTCCGCCACGGTCCCCCCGCCATACTAATATGGCGGGGGGGAATTTAGGTACGGATGGTGGGCGAATTGCCCCCGTCAGGCCGGCGGTGGCTACCGCCAGCCTGGCGGGGCAATCCGCCCGCCATCTTAATGGGCCCCTATGTGTATGTCCTATCAAACCTGTGTCTACATTTTCTCCCTCTTCATGCATGTTCATAAGTTTAATTTTCTTACTAACTTATAAAGATCCACCCTACTCTGGGCATAATCAAAATTGGATTCCTGGCATTAGGACAGGCCTGGAGACAAAACCTGTGCTTTGCCACTGTAAGCGTTTCTTCAGTCACATTCAACTCTGTCCTTACAACAGGAATTATTTTTGCTGTTTTGTGTTATTTTCCCACACTGTTCTCCTCAGACACTTTTCATTGGCCTTCCCCTCTTTTGTTGTTATATGGCCTTTCCTCTGTCTGTGATTTGTTATCTGGTACTGCCTTAAAAAACGAAATTCATCATCTGTTGTGGTACGCGTTGTTGTTCTAGATGCACCTCTACCTTGATCATCTAACTCCACTTCTGATCCTGTATCTGAACTAATGCCATTGATTAAGCTCCCACTGGGGCCAAACGTGGTGTTTTTTGATTGGACGGTATGTGAATTGAAAATTTACACCGTCAAGCATGGCACTCCAGTGAATGGTCCAATAAACAATTTTTTAAAGCCAGAAATGAAATAATATTGTTTTGATTACAATATATTCGATTAGGAAATATTTAGTTTTATATATATGTGAGTGTTTGTGCTCTCATCATAATTTCCTGTGTATAAGTTGCCCTATCAGTTTAATATGTGTCCCCTGGTGTAATTTGTAAGGCACATTTGTCATGTAGGCCTCCCAATGAAAACTGTTATTCTCTTACTTCCTGACTCTGTCTCACCCTTCCTCTCTGTAGGACCCCAATGGGAACAGGATTGTGCAGTGGCTGAATGTGACCCCACAACATGGCATCACCGATCTCTCGTTCCCTTTGTCCACAGAGCCAGCACTGGGCACCTACAACATCATGGTTGGCCCTGGCATAATTGACTCCACTTTCAGGGTGGAAGAATATGGTAAGCTGCTTGGGGCATGCAATGTGGTCTACATGAGCCCTTTGTGTGCGCATGCACAATGTTGAAATTCACTCTATAACCAACTGAATTATATACCTTTTAGTTTTAACACAGCCTTTAATTTGTTTGTGTAATTAGCTCAAGGTAGATAGGTAGTATGCCTCAATAGAGACTATATAATGTTGTATAAACATCATGGCACTACTCATCGAAGCTATTGGTCAAGAGCTGATAGGCCTTTAGTGGGCTAAAGGCTGCCTTCCTTCAGCCGTCTCTGTGAATATATGTGATATAATTCACTTTACACTGATGCAGAATAACCACAATTGTACAATTACAATTTGTTCTTTGTTGCTGTCATCTATCATGGAAATTATGCATCTCATAAAGTATGTGTATTTGTAAAACAAAATGCTGCATTGCTGTTGGAACAGGATTTTTGTAAAATAGAATTTCATGTTTAGATGATAATTCATATGATACATTTTTAATTGATAAGACTACTATTGGATGCATTTGGCGGATTTATCCACCTATACATATTTTTTATCTTAAATGAGTCAGCTGATTATTGCACATATTTATTAGTTATTTATGTGTATATAGTATGCAATGTTTAAAAGTATAATAATGAATGCTTATGGACTTGTTTACATTTACAAAGCCATGTAAAATGTAGTCTTTTTTCTCTGACTATGGCCATGTGACCTGTGATGGTGGACAAGGGGGTGGTCACTTCAGAAATAAAAGCAATAATGGCGTATACCCAGACTACACGTGAAGAAGGGCTTGAGGCTCGAAACGCGTTGTGTGAGGTTGAATAAAATCTAATACTTTGCCTGACGTTCGGTGGGGTCTGTGCCTCCTTCTTCGCCGCCGTCGTGTGGGGATCGGAAGTTGTGGGAGCAGACTATATTGTAGATCTATACTACTATAATAAAGTAAGAACTTTCAGGCTTTGAGGCGGGTAAACTCGGGAACCACGGCGCCAATCTACACACCTGATACACCGTTGAAATCGTCAGGGTGTGTAGATGGTTATAGGCTATATAAATGTAAAAAATAAACGTTATTTACAATATTTATATTTTTTATAAAAAGTAGTTCCCCCAAAGTAGCGCCGGCCGCGACGTGCGTGCTCACGTCTGGAGCACGGGGAGGAGCGGCGTCCGAGGATCAGTATAGATTGTGCCTGTACGTGTTGCAAAGAAGCTTAGCGACTACATCTATAATAATTTAACCTGTTGGACTGAAACGTGAAATTTAAGAGCAAAAGCATTGTGGCTATCCGGTTTCGCTTCTATTTTTATAAAGTACACAAGTTTTTTTTCTTAATGGCAACCATGATGCAATGGTTTTCTCGTGAGATCACTGGAAGCCAAAATACGTAATCCCCGCAGCCTTGTGCCGGAGTCCTGGAGCGATCGATACATCGGTAGCGGCTCGGTCTGACCTCAGAGTCTGGGGATGCGGCCCGACACCAGCAGCTTCCACCTCCGAACACCGGACGTGAGTAACTGCCGCAGCCCCGGAGCCAAACCTGAAAGTCCATGAAAATTCATAACGCCGAGATTTGAGAACATGGGTGATGTCATGATCGAATTCCATTCAGATCAGTAAACCGGCCTCCATTCGGAGTTATGTCTTTTGCAGAAGTTCAGGTCCCAGGCCAGGACCAGGAGTGAAAGAGCAAGCCTGTTTCCTTCCTGAAGCTGCCCGAGTGACAGGGCTGGCAGCCGGAGGACGCCCTGAAGCACGAGCGGCAGAGTGAGTGCTAGGAAAATGAACATTGACAAATTATGCGCAAACACCTCAAAGCTTCAGACCTACATGATGCTTAGCCGCAAACAAAAAAAGATTCTGCCAGCCCCTGGCGGGCTGCAACCAAGCTTGAGAGAGAATATTTTAAAAAGATTCTTTTACAGTGCAGTTCATTGACAATTTAACCATCTGTCTTGCACATTATAAAAAGCCAGAAAATGAGCCCCCAACTCTAGGTACACTATCATAAATCTTCAAATACATCAGGGTTAATGTTCAAGAGAGCTCATAAGTGAAACATTCTTCACAAGGGGAAGTATTGTTTTGATGCAGCAGCTTTAGAGTATAGAGCAGTTTTGGCAAGTGATGAGCTCAAGAGGATTGGTTAAAATGTAGGATGAAGATTTCTGAAAAATGAAATCATTGCACTAATGCCTTGGCTTAAAGGATGGAATGGGGCCAGGGGCAGCCAGACAAACGTAACTGCGATGAGTGTTCAGGATGGTAAAATGGAACTCATGGGGAACAGAGGATGGAAAGGAGTCCAGTGCACTCTGCACACATTCATCAGAAAGAATAATAGTACTAAAGTCTCTTTTGCATTCCTAGAAAAGAATGATGAGAGAAGCCCAGGAAAAAATCAAAAACTGATGGTTGTAGGAATATAGTCAACATGTATGGTAGAGAATGGTAAACTGAAACATCTATTTCATAATAAAGGAAACTGTGATTATGTCACCAGAAAAGAGGAAGAGAACCAAAGGTTAACCTGAGAAAATAATGTAATTGCAAGTTTCATATCCAGGCTCAAAAATAGAAATATATGAAATATATCTATCTATCTATATCTATATCTATACTACTATTATAAAGAGAGAGCAGAAACCTTTTGGCAAGGTAAACTCAGGAACCACGCGCCAATCCACACACCAAATACATTGTTGTAATCCTCAGGGTGTGTAGATGGACATAGGCTGCATAAAATAAAAAAAAAACGTAAATTAAAAAATTAAACTTGAAAAACAAAGTAGTCCCCTAAAAGTAACGCCGGCCGCGACATAGCGCTGGCCGCGACCTAGCGATGTCCGCATCGTGCGTGATGACGACAGGCGGGGAGGAGCGGTGACGAGCAGCGAGGAGTGGCGGTGAAGTCCGGAGCGAGGGGAAGAGTGGCGGCTCAGGTAAGGCAAAGGGAAAGGCGAGGCTGGAGGCGGGAGGGAGGCGGGAGGGAGGCGGGAGGCGGTCTGGGCAATGTCGGGGCGGGAGTGCACCCAAGCCTGAAATGTTGCCCCCAGGCCCCTTCTGCCCCGGGCAACGCTGCCGCAATCCGGAAATGCTGCCCCCAGCCCCCTTCTGCCCAAGGCAACGCTGGGGCGGGCTGCTAGTATATATATATATAGTTCAATTCTCCAATACCCAAAGAGAAAGAGGGAGGCACACGACTGCAAGCATCCAATCTATTTATTTTTGCCAGGAGATAACACAAAGAGTGCCACCACAACCTATTTCAGTCTCCTTACCTTATTCATGGGTGTAACAGGCAAATCAACTTGTCATGTGACTGCTGTCCTTTATACCAATGGCACTTCTGATACACTAGCCAATCGGAATTGCGAGTGATGCATTATGGTCTAAATAGAAAATCAATACAATCATGTTTTATAAACAGCAATCTGACTGGAATACACCTTTCGGTATAAATCGGTATAAATATCACAGTTCTTGTAATTACTTTCAATCAATTCACTTTGGTCATGTCCATAAAACAATCACTTTGCTTGCTGTCCCATGTATAGACCTACTCCAAAGGCAAATCCGGACATCCGGACATCTACGCAGTAGAATCCGCGGCAGCACAAGTCACCTACAATCCTTCAGGCGACACAGTGCTGACATTTGCAAGGTGGTGCCACCCCATACCGGCGTTGGGCTACAGTAATGACGTAAATTTGAGATTTTCGGGAGAGATAAGTTGTACTGAGGTGAATTACTTAGATCTCACTAAGTATATAGAGAAGGGCAAGATACACACCAAACTCTTCCGCAAATCGACGGCAGGCAACTCTACACTTTATGCCACCAGTAGCCACCCCAAACAATTGGTAAATAGTATTCCGTACAGGGAGCTACTGAGGATTAAGAGAAATAACTCACGTGACCAAGAATTCCAGAAAGCGGCTAAAGAAAGTTTAACCAGATTTAGAGCAAGAGGTTATAAGAATGGGGTGCTATCACAAGCTTTGAGTAAGGTGAACAGCATAGAGAGGAGCGAGCTACTTAAAATGAAGGACAAAGAGTCAGAAAGTGGCTCGTTCAGACTGATCACAACATTCTCAAAGAACGCAGGAGACCTGAAAAGGATACTGCGAAAAAATTGGAACATACTAATGATTGATACCATCCTCAGGGAAGATCTACCACCTAATCCGCTGGTCACATTCAGAAAAGCTAGGGCGCTTAAAGACCATTTAGTACATAGCCACCATGAGAGCCAAAATGTAAAACCTCAGTTGAAACAACTTAATGGCTTTTATCCGTGTGGACGCTGCAAAGCGTGTAAATATAGCAAACGGACTTTGTCCTATAAAATCCCTGGACTAGCTACACCCAAAAGAACACAGAAATTTTTGACATGTACAACACCCTATGCCATATATTGTTTAACATGCCCCTGTGGGATGAGGTACATAGGGAGCACGACCCATCCGGTCAAAATTCGCATATTAGAGCACATGCGAGCCATTAATAATGCTGATGCATCTTACCCTGTCGCCAGACATTTTGATAAAGCACGTGGACGCAACAGGGATCTGTTGTCATACATATGCTTAGACTGCGTCCCCATGAGTGTAAGGGGGGCGACCGGCTACAGAAATTGAGGTGACTGGAGTCACGATACATCATTGATTTACAAAGTAAAATACCGAATGGTTTAAATGTTCATGAAGAACTGGCGATACATCTGGGCTAAAGATGATTTGTATGATTGTGTAATGAATTCTCTTAAATGATGTCCTCTTCTATTATGTGTATAAATATGAATTATCTGTATGAATTGACATATGTTCAAGTTGACCTGAACTAGCATCAAATATGTATGTGTCATATTTACTATGCTTGGACTGGTAGCTCATCCAGGGCAGGATTGTAGGAGTATTTAATGTTGGACTCCGTTTTGGTATACGCCCATCTGTGGGCAAGATTATATTGGAATGGGTTATTTTAATGGATGAGCTCATTTTGTTGTCACACAACTTGTCTGAAAATTTTAATGTTCGCGATATATATCGCGTCTCAACTATACATTTGCATACTGCAATATGGGGTTGTGTTGTTAAAGAACTAACAGTCCACTTTCTATGTTCATGATAGTAATCATGTGATGCGTATTTAAATTACGAACTAACATGGCGCTGACTGTTAAGCAAATTGACAAAGGCTAAACGCCGAAACGCGTCTTTTGATGTGCTAGAGGTTTTTAAAATAAAACTTTTGGAAAAACCACCCCCGTGAGTGCCACGCATCTGTACAGGCGTAACCCTGTTGGATGATTGGAGCTGTGTGTGTGTGACGGGCACACCCCCGTCAAGCGGGCACCCGCTTGCGAGTGCGTCAGGCTGGTGTTGTTGGAGCTGCAAAATATATATATATATAGTTCAATTCTCCAATACCCACAGAGAAAGAGGGAGGCACACGACTACAAGCATCCAATCTATTTATTTTTGCCAGGAGATAACACAAAGAGTGCCACCACAACCTATTTCAGTCTCCTTACCTTATTCATGGGTGTAACAGTCAAATCAACTTGTCATGTGACTGCTGTCCTTTATACCTATGGGACTTCTGATACGCCAGCCAATCGGAATTGCGAGTGATGCATTATGGTCTAAATAGAAAATCAATACAATCATGTTTTATAAACAGCAATCTGATTGGAATACATCTTTCGGTATAAATATCACAGTTCTTGTAATTACTTTCAATCAATTCACTTTGGTCATGTCCATAAAACAATCACTTTGCTTGCTGTCCCATGTATAGACCTACTCCAAAGGCAAATGCGTACAACTACGCAGTAGAATCCGCGGCAGCACAAGTCACCTACAATCCTTCAGGCGACACAGTGCTGACATTTGCAAGGTGGCGCCACCCTATACCGGCGTTGGGCTACGCCGTCAAATATATAGTTCAGTTCTCCAATACCCACAGAGAAAGAGGGAGGCACACGACTGTGAGCATCCAATCTATTTATTTTTGCCAGGACATAACACAAAGAGTGCCTCCCCGATGTGTTTCAGTCTCCTGACTTTATTCATGGGTGTAACAGGCAAATCAACTTGTCATGTTGCTGCTGTCCTTTTATACCAACTGCACTTCTGATATGCCAGCGAATCGGAATTGCGAATGATGCATTATGGTCTAAACTGAAAATGAAAAAAAAAATCATGTTTTATAAACATCAGTCCGACTGGAATACATCTTTAGGTATAAATGTCACAGTATATATATATTTCTCTTATCCGGTCGCTCGGCATTTTACCATAAAGCACAATAGCAACAGGGATCTGTTGAGGTTTTTCTGTGTGGACTGCATATCCGAAAATCCACGAGGAGGCAACAAGTTACAGATGCTCAGGAGACTAGAATCCCGATATATTATAGATCTGGAGACTAAGGCCCCTGGAGGGCTGAACATGGGGAAAGAATTATCATCTCACCTGGGCTGAACCTTGTTTGTTGGTTTCCTTGTAACCGCACTTGTATGACCTTTGTATCTTTGGTTTCTGCTAATTTGAATTTTATTTAACTGAATCTGGAACAGATTAAAGAAGTAATGTATTGGATGAGAGGATTTGAAATTGTCTGGATGGGTGCTTGGAGCTAGCCTTAACAATGTGATTATGTGAAGGTTCATGGATATGATGTATTCCCTGGTAACTAGCAGCCTCATTGGCTGCAATCGCCGATCCACGGCAAGATCACGATGAGTAGACCGTTTGGTCTTTAAGTTTAAATGCTCAATCTTTTGTGCTTTAAATTAAAGGAATTTCCCACATGAAATTGTGGAGTACCAGATGCACCATATCCATGCTCACAAAACAATTGTGATTCAGAAAAGGGGGTGGTGGTGATGGACAGAGTTTCTGAATTAAGCAGAATACTCCTACCCAGTCAACAGATCAGGGCTTGATCCATCACCGTTTTTTAGCTCACTGCACCATCCCAGCTCAGAACCTGGCTACATGCAAATTAGTCTGTCCCTGTCCCAGTGCAACATGGGAACAGGGCAAACCAAACTACCAAGCCAATTCTTATACTGGGAAGGAAACAAGCTCCGGGGACCGGTTTCTGGCATTTCAGCCATCTTCGGCCCGGCTTGCTTGAATCCTGATGGTGCAATGAGCAAGGGACTCACATCTGAGTATACCCTTCCACGCTTATGGTGGACAAAATGATTCAGAAAAGGGGGTGGTGATGGACAGAGTTTCTGAATTAAGCAGAATACTCCTACCCAGTCAACAGATCAGGGCTTGATCCATCACCGTTTTTTAGCTCACTGCCCCATCCCAGCTCAGAACCTGGCTACATGCAAATTAGTCTGTCCCTGTCCCAGTGCAACATGGGAACAGGGCAAACCAAACTACCAAGCCAATTCTTATACTGGGAAGGAAACAAGCTTCCGGGGACCGGTTTCTGGCATTTCAGCCATCTTCGGCCCGGCTTGCTTGAATCCTGATGGTGCAATGAGCAAGGGACTCACATCTGAGTATACCCTTCCACGCTTATGGTGGACAAAATGATTCAGAAAAGGGGGTGTGAACATTTTCCATCACTGTAAATGGTAGCCCGACCATCTTATGGTCATGTAGGCTGATGTAATTTAACATCCACACTGGTATATATGACATTACACATTACAAGATGGCGCTGACAAAAATACTTACGTCAGTCCTATGTTTATGTTTATGTCTGTCACCAATGAAGAAATGTGATATAATGTTGCCGCTTCGCGCGTTTTCATGTAAACATTGACGAAAGGAGTTTCTCCCGAAACGCGTCTGTTTGGACTAATAAATCCTTGCTGCTGAGTAACAGGAACCCCGAGAGTGCTGTATCTTTTTCCAAACCTGGCTGGGATTATTTTTGGGAAAGCTGAGCAATTATATATATATATATATATATATATATATATATATATATATATATATATATATATATATATATATATATATATATATATATATATATTTATATATATATTCATTCAAAACAAGCAGCTGCGGTATACTGGCGTGCTGCCTAATCGTTGGTAGTGCACAAAGCAAAGCACTCCCACTAGCGCTGGAAATGTAAGGAAATATTTCGCAACCTATTATGATTGGGAAGCAGGCACTCGTCGTCGCGGGGATCCTCCCATTTATTGTCTTAGTCACAACAGACACATGAACATCAGAGGGATGCGTTTCGTCGGTCTGGCTGCCTTTCTCAACCTAAAAATGCGCCATATTAAAGATGCTCCTTTTAAAACGGGTCTTCCATGATAAAAACAAACGATGCACTTTGTTACATAACTGCTGGGTATACATAAGCATGTGGGAAAATCACCATTGTTCAGAATACTGCATAACTCTATACATTTGGAAAAAGACACGCTAGCATGAATCTTACCAAAATTACTTTAGGCTCATTCGCTAGTTGCGCTAAATAGAGTTATGCTATTCAATTTGTTATATTCTCCCAGATCCCATCATGCTACACTATGTCTCCTGCAAAACCCGGACTGGATTATTTACACGTCCTTGTTTTCGTAAAAAACAAAGGCATCACAATAATGTCTTTCATTTAACACCAACAGTCAAGCATTACTGCTAGATCAAACAGAATTCCTTGGAGTGCAGTCGCCCCCCTACTGTCTCATTAATCTCTTCCCAGAACATGCTTCCAAATTTATAGAGTTATGCAGTACTCTGAACAATGGTGAATGGTGAATGGCGAAACGCGTCCCTCTGATGTTCATGTGTCGGTTGTGACTAAGACAATAAATGGGAGAATCCCCACAACGACGAGTGCCTGCTTCTCAATCATAATAGGTTTGGACATATTTCCTTATATATATATATATATACTAGCAGCCCGTCCCGACGTTGCCCGGGAGAAATTATGCTTCAGGGCCCCCTCCCGCTCCGCTTTTGTAAACTGCAGATGTCACTTTTTCCTCCTGTAATTTACTTTGCTTCAGGGCCCCCGCCCGCCCCACTTTTGTAACCTGTACACGTCACTTTTTCCTCGTGCACACGTCATCCACCCCCTTCCCTCCACTCCACCCAAGGGATGCAGGTATTCATGAAGGAAATATTCCTATATAAATATAATCTCCTATAGTGAAGCAAACGCATCTAAACAATAACATATTCACCGCTGACAGTTATGTGAGCAAACTCTCCCCTTTTTGACAGAAGGTGGCCTCGTTCGAGGGGGTACAGTTTTTCTCCTGACCGTGTGTAGGCCGTCGTTGCGCACTTTGTTAACGGCGGAGCACAGAGTCCCATTGAGAAGAGCATGGGATTATCCTACGGAAGCCAAGGTGACTCAAACGTTTACAGCATCTAAAACCCCTTTGGCTACAAGTCACTTTTTCCTCGTTTTCCTCCTGTAATGCACCGTTTGTCTGACATTTGTAGTGCACCGTTTGCCTCCTCTTTCTTGTCCTCAGGCTTCCCCAACCGCCGCCCGCTCGTCCCGTCACCCGCCTGCCCCGACCCCGCCTGCCCCTACATGAGTGCCCTTACCTCCGCCGGCGCTGGTCCCGCCTGTCCGCTCGCACCACCGCTCCTCCCCTGCGCCATGTCCGCCGCTCCCCCTCCGTCGCCGCTCCTCTGCTCCTGACGTCACTGCTCCTCCCCCGCGCCATGTCCGCCGCTCCTCGGACGCCGCTCCTCCCCGTGCTCCTAACGTGACCAAGCCTGTTGCGGTCGGCGCCACAGGGTTTGTAATTCCTGTTCTGTGAGTTTGGATCCTATTTGGTTTTCCCAGTAGTCAGTGTTTTTAGCATTAAGTTTGGTAGAAACTGGTCGGAGGAGTTTGTATAGGAGCGAGACTTTGTGCCCTGTCTTATTCATGGTATTTATAAACTGAAAGATTGATGGTATCTGTTTATGTAGTTTTGACTTTGTTAAGGCTGTTTTGATTGCTAGGAAGTTGTATAGTTTTATGTCAGGAAGGTTATGTCTTGTTTTCAAACTGTTAAAAGTGAGTGGTTCCCCTTCTGCTTCCAGGTGAGCTGGGTTCAGGATTCCTAGCTTCTTCCAAGACGCTATGGTGAGTAGTTTCCCTCTATATTTAATCTTGGTGTTTGACCAGAGTGTTTCCCATTGCGAGTTCCTGATTCTGACTTCTAGCTTTCGGTCTACCTTGATCAGCGCGTGCCTTGTGATTCTAAGGATCGGGTTATTATTGAGTGCTTGTTTGTTGGAGGTTAGCTGCGTCAGTGGGTCTGTGTTGTTCAGAATGGCTTTCTCTATGGAGACGAAGAAGGGTGGAGCAACTCATGCTGCCCCAAAACCACTCGCACAGCACTGTTAAGCCACTTTTAGCTTCATTTAAACGATAGTACATCTTTCATAAAAGATGTACTATCGTTTAAATGAAGCCAAAAGTGTGCGAGTGGTTTTGGGGCAGCATGAGTTGCTCCACCCTTCTTCGTTGTCATTAGAGGTGCCACCGGGGCAGGCATGACAACCACGGCGCACGCATTTAAAGATTTATTATGGACAAACAAAGTAAAATATATGATGAAAAGCTTGATGAAAAGCGGTGTGCTTCCCACCACTTTCATATTTTCTCTATGGAGAGCCATGTCGGCGTGTATGGTTGTTTCGGGATCAACCAGTGTATTCCTTGTCTGGCTATGAAGGCTAGTTGAAATATTTTCAGATCCGCTACGTTGAGCCCAACCAGTTTCTTCCCTAGTCTCAGCTTTGGAGGCCTATTCTGGCTTTTTTATCCCTCCATATGAATTTGTTAAGCATTTGGTCTATCTTCCTGTGGAAGTCTTCTGTGAGACCCAGGGTCAGCATGCCTGCCAGATAGTTAACTATGTGAGTTACCATAATTTTTACAGTGCCTATCCTGCCCCACCATGTGATAAACTTGGGTGACCAAGTGTCTAGCAGATCTTTCATCTTTCCCAGCGTTATTTTCTCATTAAGTTCTAGAGTGCTTCTTAGGTTTCTTTTAAAATGGATGCCCAGGTATTTGACAGCCTCAGGTTGCCATGCCAGGCCCGAAGACCCCATTACCTATCTAGTTGTGTGTATGTTGAGGGGCATGCATTCTGATTTGTCCCTATTGAGTTTGTAGCCTGCGTGGCTGGCGTATGTTTCAATTGTTTGCATGAGTGCCGGTATTGATTGGTCTGGGTTGTTCGTTAATATGAGTAGATCGTCCACATAAGCAGCCAGCTTGGCTGTGGTATAGTTGATTGTTATGCCTGTTATGTACTTGTTAGCCAGAATGTCTCTTATCAGTGGTTCGAGAGCTAGTAGGAACAGTAGTGGGGATAGCGGACAGCCTTGTCTTGTCCATCTCTCAAGGCTGAATTGGGTCGAGGGGCCCCAATTAATGGTTATCTGTGCTTTGGGGTTTTTACACAATGCCATGACTTTCTATGTGTAGTTGTCTCCTAGGATATATGCCTGCATGCACCTCTCCAGGAAGTTCCAGGATACTCTGTCAAACGCTTTTTCTGCGTCAAGCGTGATGGCTACAGCAGGCTCGAGCGATTTTGAAGAGTGTTCCATGACTTGGCATAGGAATCTAGTATTGTTGTGGGACATGCGTGTTTTCATGTATCCTACTCGTGTGTTTCCGATCAGTTGGGGCAGTAGTTTGTTTAGTCTTGTGGCTAGTACTTTGGCATATAACTTGCAGTCTAGGTTTATTAGTGAATAGGCCTGTAGTTTTTGGGCCATTGTGGGTCTTTCCTTTCTTTGGGTATGACAATTAGGTTGGCTTGTGACATGGTTTCTGTTACTATCCCTTCCTTGGCGCAGTAGTTGAAAGTTTTCGTTAGGGTCGGGAGATGTTCTTCGAACGTTTTGTAGAAGGGTGCTGTGTATCTGTCTTGGCCTGGTGCTTTGTTGTCTTTTAGTGATTTTATAGCTAAGGCAATCTCAGTCACTTTTATGTCTTGGCCTAGTGTTTTGGCTTCCTCTTCCGTTATCTTGGGCAGGTTTAGTCTGTCTACGTAGGCTGAACTGCCCACCAGTTCGATGCTGTCATCCCTTGTGTAGAGGTCTTTGTAGAATTCCATGAGCGTGTGTAGGATTTCTTTGTGCCGAGTGTGTGATTTGTTGTTCGGATCTGTGATTGTGGGGATGCAGTGTTGTCTTTGTTTGCGCTTGAGATAAGACGCTAGTGTTTTTCCTGCCTTGTTAGCTTCGCAGAGGTTAATTTGTCCTTTCGCTAAGGATCCTATTGAATTTGTATTTCTTTCCTGTAAGTTCTATTAGGATCTCAGCGTTTGCGGTGTCCCTTATGTGTTTGGTTTCTAGCTCTTTTATGTTTCTAATGTGTCTAGTTGCCCTCTTGCTTCTCTGTCTCTTCTGGCCTTGATTTCTATCAGAGTCCCTCTGATGGTCGCTTTGAGGGCGTCCCATAGGCATTTAGGGTCGATGTCTGGTGTGTCGGTATCTTTTAAGTAATCCTTGATCGCTTTCTCGATCTTATCCTTGTCTGCTTCTTTCGCTATCGTTATTTTGTTGAACCGCCATCTGCGTGTGGTGTGGTCGTTGTGCCGTCCTGCTAAGTGTAGGCTGATGCAAGAGTGGTCTGAGATTGTTCTTGCTGCAATATCTGTATTCTCTATCAAGTGTGTGTGTGATCCTGAGATGAGGATGCAGTCAATTCTACTGTATGAGTTTATTTATTTATTTATTTATTTATTTATTGACATTTGTAGAGCGCGGAGTTGTGTGGATTGGAGTAGAAAGTGTAGTCTCTAGTGTCTGGGTGTTGTAGTCTCCATGGGTCTTTCAGGTTAAACTTGTTACATATGTTTTTCAGGATGTTGTGAGAGGCTGGAGCTCTTGTTTGGGAGCCTGATTGTCTGTCAAGGGTGTTGTCTAGGACTAGGTTGAAATCCCCAGTTACAATGCACATGTCATGTGTTTGATTGGCCTATTCATTTGTGTGTTGGTTACCATGAGGAAATCTATGTCCATGTGGTAGTTACTTTACACTCATAAATTAGGCTCCACCTCATGAATGCATGTGGTAGAGACATGTAAATGTACACTCAGTATTCATTATACACTTGTAAATGGTGACTTGCCAAAAGCTGTACATTTTCTATAAAGTGTAAGAGTAAATTAACAAGGGTAGATCTACTCATATATACGTTTACCTTTGTGATTAGGGCCGCTGAATGAAAAATTCCAAAGAGACCTAGGGCCCGATGTAGGTGGCCTTTACCGGTCGGTAACGGCCGATTTCGGCCGTTACCGACCGGTAAATGGGTCAATGAGATGTAGGGGGACCTTGTTTACCGATTCGGTATATTTACCGAATCGGTAAAGTTACCGAATCTGTAAAATACCGAATCGGTATTCATACCGATTCGGTATTTTACATATGTAGGTGGGACTCTTCTGAGTCCCAGAGGCCTTACAGAATCGGTATTTTACCATGAAATAAAAGCTCATGGTAAAATACCGATTCCGGTGTGCATGCACATGTGTGCATGCACACCTATGCCATGTGACAGGCAGACCTGCCCTTAGGGCATGTATGCCTGCCACATGGCACCCACGCCTGTTTAGGGGGTGCCAGGGGGTGTCAAAGTGACACCCCCTGCACCCTTGTGAAATTCGGTATTTACCGATTCGGTAAATACCGAATCGGTAAAGCCTATTGATTCCTATGGGCTTTGAAGCCCATAGGAATCAATAGGCTTTACCGATTCGGTATTTACCGAATCGGTAAATACCGAATTTTACCGATTCGGTAAAAGGGAACATCTGGATTCCCTACATACCAACCCCTCACATTTACCGAATCTTGATTACCGAATCAGTAAAATTCGGTAATTTTCGGTAATTAAGATTCGGTAAATGTTACTTACCTACATCTGGCCCCAAGTGTATGAGATATACCAGTGGCATAACAATTAGGCAAGAAAATACATTTTCTTGCAATGGCTCAGGTCCTTTTATGTATATCTTCAAGGAATGGAGCCATATATGATAAGGCACCCAAGAATGAGAAGGTTTCCTTATACTAAGACATAGATGTTGGAATTGGCCCTTTCTACAGGGTCACCTCCAAACCTTTTGCCTTCTTCCTCCCATTTTTATCTGACCTCATTTTTGTTGGTGTTAGGATTCCGGGCACTTTACCACTGATAAGCAGTGCTAAAGTACATGTGCACTCTACTTAAAAAAGGGTAATATTATAGAGAATATAGGGCCAGATGTAGGTAGGCATTTACCGGTCGGTAACGGCCGAATTCGGCCGTTACCGACCGGTAAATGCAATTTGAGGTGTAGGGCCCTGTATTTTACAGAATCGGTAAATTTACCGATCGGTAAATTTACCGATTCTGTAAAATACCGAATCGGTATTTTTTCCGATTCGGTAAAATTGATATGTAGGTGGGACTCTTCTGAGTCCCACAAGCATTACAGAATCGGTATTTTACCATCAAATACTATTTGATGGTAAAATAACGATTCTGGTGTGCATGCACATGTGTGCATGCACACCTGTGCCATATGACAGGCAGACCTGCCCTTAGGGCAGGTATGCCTGCCACATGGCCCCCGAAGCTTTTTGGGGGGTGCTAGAGGGTGTCAAAGTGACACCCCCTGCACCCTTGTCAGAATCGGTATTTCACGATTCGGTAAATACCGAATCGGTAAAGCCTATTGGTTCCTATGGGCTTTGAAGCCCATAGGAATCAATAGGCTTTACCGATTCGGTATTTACCGAATCGGTAAATACCGACTTTTACCGATTCGGTAAAAGGGAACATCTGGATTCCCTACATACCAACCCCTCACATTTACCGAATCTTAATTACCGAATCGGTAAAATTCGGTAATTTTCGGTAATTAAGATTCGGTAAATGTTACTTACCTACATCTGGCCCATAGTTTCAAAAAGTCACGTTTTTAACATCTTCTTGAAGCTGAAAAGGTTCTGGGCAAGTCTAAGAGGCAACGGCAGCTTGTTCCAAGCGTGTGCCCCTAATCGGCTACAAGATTTGCTAACTCTGCGTGCTAACCGTACCTTGGGAACACATACTTAGGCCCCCAAAGTTGATCTTAAAGCCCTTTAAAAAATATACAAGTCGACTCTTCTTCTATGGTAGATGGGACCCCTGCCATGGAGGGCTTTAAAAAATATACTAGCGCCGTAAACAGTATTCTCCCTCTCATAGAGAGCCAGTGAAGGGATTTAAGATGTGGTCCCATGTGGACACTTTTTGGTTTTAAGCGAAGGATTGCCCTGGCTGCGGCATTCTGTACCACCTGCAAGTGTCTTAGGAGGCCTTATTGAAGACCTAAATAAAGGACATTACCGTAGTCCAGTCTCGATGTAATAAGCGCCTAGACCACGTTCCTACATTCTACAGGTCAGGGAGGAAGGAACTTCCTCCCCATCCGGAGTAGGCCCATGCAGATCCCCAGCAGAGTCTGAACTTGGGTTCTTAGGGAAAGAGCATCATCCATTCGGATTCCTCAGTTTCTCACTGAAAATTGAGCAATGCTGGGGGGGTGAGAATTCAGCCGGCCACCAGTGGCCCCAGTCCTTGACGTGGGTTGTCCGAAAAAGAACATTTCAGATTTGTCGAAGTTGCACTTTAGTTGGTTTTCCTCTAGCCAGTAGAACACATCCATAAGGCAGGATCCGATTGTTTCCCCATCAAACTCCCTGCTTTTTTCGCAAAAGAAAACCAGCTGCGTGTCATCCGCGTAAGAATTAATCTTTACCCCTGTGCTTCTATCAGTGTTACCAATGGAGACAGATAAAGGTTAAACAATGTTGGACTAAGACACGAGCCCTGGGGCACCCCGACTTGAAGGCTGGGCGCAGCAAATGAGAAAGGGGATGTCCATATCACTTGCTCTCTGTCACCCAAGTAGGAGGTTAGCCAGGCTAAGGTTGTTCCACCAAAACCCATACCTCCAACCTATCCAGGAGCCTCCTGTGCGGCACAGCGTCAAACGCTGGTAACAGGTCCAACAAAATCAAAATTGCACGGCCCCCCGATCCAGAACTTCCTTTATAGTTTCTGTCACCTCCAGCAGTGCAGTTTCTGTACCATACTCAGCCCTGAAACCCGAATGACTGGGATGCAGCAGATGATTGTGTTCCGCAAACTCAATCATTGTTTTGTTAACGTGTTTCTTGAGCAATGGGAGGTGGATAACATGGCTAAGAGCATTTTGTCGCTAATGCGTGAATATCGCTGTATTCTCAGCGATATTCACGCATTTTGCCGCTAAAGCTGGATATTTTAGCACAATGGAGAGAAACGTTGCTAATAGCATGTTTTCTCTGCTAACATATCCAGCGATAAAAAAATAGTCGCTAAGCCTATTTAGCGATAAATATCGCTACTTGTTGGTAATATGCCCCTTACTCTCTCCAACTGAAGGAATAGATGTGCCAGGTTCAGAAGAGTAAAACCATCTCGCAGCAATTACTACTAATAAATCCAGTAGAAATTTCCCTCTCAAGAGTGTCCTACTACACCAGCTCGTAGCTTTTAGTGAGGAATAGTGTAAAACAAAGTATAGGTCTAGCAGAAATTCTTGGATACAGCATCTCCAGAATAGGACACGTTACAACATAAACCTTTACAACGCATGCCTTTACAGCGTGGTTTTTACATCGCAACATCCATTACAACGCATGATTTGACAACACATGCCATCACAACGCATTTTTAGAAACTGCACTTACAACGCATTCCATTACAATGCATACCATTACAATGCATACCATTACAACGCATACTACTTTTAGGGCAACAGTAGGGTAAGTGTTGGATAGTGTAGGGGTAAAAATTACTATTCCAACTCCAGAGAGTACAACAGTAGGGTAAATGTTGGATAGGGTAAGGGTAAAAATTACTATTCCCACTCCAGTGAGTTCAACAATAGGTTAAGTGTTGGATAGTGTAGGGGTAAAAATAACTGTTCCCCATTACTTACCTTATAATGCGTTGTAGTGGCATGCGTTGTAGTGGCATGCATTGTAATGGCATGCGTTGTAATGACATGCATTGAAATGGCTGCATTGTACTGGTATGCGATGTAAAGGATGTTTCGTTGTAATGACTGTATAGTAAAGGTAGTGCGTTGTAATGACTGCATTGTAATGGTTGTTTCCCGCATCACCATAATGTCCGACACCACTGTTGAAGAGGTCTTCAAAGGGATGAAGGGATGTTCATAGTGGTTGCAGTTGGGCATACCCTTTAAGTGGAACATAGTGGAGAAATCGTGGTGGGCAAAGTGCGGCCAGAGTCATATGTTTGAGTGTTGATATCCCATTTCAGTAGAGGAGGTGTCGGTCTGAGGTGCTTTGCTTTTAAATGGAATCAGATCTGCAACATGTGACCTATGTGACATGCTGCCTGAGACCTGTAATGATGTTTTTGTGGAACTCAAGGTATCATGGTTTTAGGTTGAACACCCTCTGGTGGAAGCAATGATGCTGGAATTGGAGAATGCCTCCTTGACTAAAGTCTGTGTCTTCTCAATTGGGGAGAGTGTAGTCTGCATGCAACCACATTAACTGGATTAGGAAACCCAGTGATGTCCAAGCAGGAAGGATGCTAAACACATGCTGAGCGTTGTGCCCAGCAACATGCTGTGTGGCTGCACATGGAGCAAGCAGTTTACAGAAAGCGTGCAATCTCTTGTAAGGTCTCAGCAAGGATGTAACAAGAAGACTCTGTGAGTACTATCCACTTTAATTTCTTGCACTTATTGGGAATATGGCTAAAGACAGCCTAAATGAATTCTTAGGAATCTAAATAGTTATCGCTATATTGATTGCTTAAATTCTTATGTTATTGTAGAATGAGTGGTTTTCCCCATCTTCTTTTTTGGTAAAGATGTTTTTTGTTGTTTGTCTATGGTATCTACTCTTCTGCCAATTCTCCCTGCTTTTGAGACTAGTACACCTGCTTAGCCTCTATGTGATTTATAAAAGTCCCTGCCTTCTGCAGAGAGTGACCATGGTTAGTCTTCACCTCAGTGAGTACTACAAAGGACCATTATGCCCATTTATACTTCTGCACTAATAGATGTATATTACCATCTGCCAACAAGACATGAAGATCAGACTCAGGCGCGTCATATTCACACTTCACTGTAACTGAAGATGAATCCCTTTTAACTTCTCTCCCTGAGCTTTAGCAAGCCAGTAAGTCTTTGAAAAGGGCATTTTTGAAATCCTTATTTTTAGCTGAATCCGCTCTTAGTTAGCTCTTTATGGTAAGTTAAATAGATCACACAAAAGTTTTGTTTTAAAACATATTACCCAGGGTTTTGCCCATAAGTAGCCAGTGAATGCCCCCCATTGAGACTTTTTTGATACACTCTAAAATGAATAAATTAGGCATGTTTTTCTTCAGCTGCCTAGTCAGCAACTCTTCATTCCTGAATTCTCCGGGACTACAATATCTAGAATCAGCCGGCACCCTTCACCCAAGCATCAATACTATATTCTTGTGTGGTCACCTCCAATGTTTCCCTCTGATATTCCAACCCTATCTGTCACTGAAGGGAAGCTCCCACTCATCCTAGAATCCAAGCTGATCCAAGAGACTGTCATAGCTCCATCAGCTCTCATGCTGCATATGAACATTTGGCCAGCAGGTCAAGTGGCGTGAAGCTGTATCGGAGGTCCTCGTCTATCCACAGAACGTTGATTGGTGGGCAAGTTCTTCTGTCATCAACAACCCAATGCCAGCAAATCTCCCCCACTTCAGATCTCCTTTCAGTGGTTGGCAACTGCATGCATCTGAGAAAAGCTAAGTTAGCCATTTAATGATGTAGCTTTGCTTCCAGGTGCATCTAACTAATCACTTTGACCGAGAACCCTCCTGCCCCCCAGTAAAATAGCATCTAAACTTTTGGTCTTGTTGCTCAGCATTATTTTCATGTCACTAGGCTTTGAATGAATAATGGATACACTAGCAGGGCATAAAGAGAGCTCACCAAGGTTAAATCATGTTGGATCCTCGCATCTGCCTCCCACCAATATTTTTCTTCTTTTTGGACCTGATTCACAGAGATAACCTACACTTTTGAGTAATTTGCACTATTGAGTACGTTTTTGCTTATTCAAAAACATCTAATTAGATGTTACTACGAAAATAAAATTGTAGTACCAGACAGATATGTCTACTCTGTCTGCAAAATCTCATAACGCAAACTATAGCAACAATTTAAATATATATTTTTATCTTGAGCATACATATAAACAATATTTATATGTTAAATATTGAGGTAAGTTATCTTTATATATTTATTTTAAATGCAAAACAATGTAAAAAAACGCTTCAGCACTATTAACTGTGAAATAAATCTTTCATCAATGGAACTGTATTAAATTAAATTCATTTGTTTTCTGAAGTTTAAATCACCAAAAAGATTCCCACCTTAAAAATGTATTCCTTATGCATTAATAATGATTAAACAATGTATAGATTAGATAAAGTTTAATTAGCTATATTTTAATCAAAAGTATTCTTACAATAATGTAAAATCACAAAATAGGGTTTATATTTTTTTTATAACTAAATAGTAAATATGTTCTATTTTAAATATATTTCTAACATGACTGTATATTTATTTACATTTGTAACTATTTTAAATAATTACATTTAATTAAAAAATATTTCCTATGTTTTTTTTATCTTAATTCCCTACCTACCTCCATTATTTTCTAAGGGAAAGTGTTGCAGTACCAGTGGGTGCTCATGTAGTGTTGGACTTTCTGCTGTTTTTTTATTTACCAGCAACTCACTCCACTTTAGTGAATAAGAATAAAGAAGAAACTTACACAAAAGTGTAAATTACTTAAAAGTCTAAGTTACCTTTGTGAATCAGACCTGGTTTACAAATGTAACTTACACTTTTGAGTAATTTACACTATTGAGGAAGTTTATTGATACATTATTTTTTACATGGAGAAGTGTGGCTCACTGGTTAGAGGAGGCATACCCTGAAGCTGAGGTCAGACCCGGGACCAGGGTTCGATTCCCGACGCGGCAGGGTCCTGAACCCAATTGTCCACGGACTCGATAATTCTCGCTTCGGTGCCCACTCTAAGCACGAGTTCACACTATGCAGCTCTGGGCAACAAGCTTGCTTAATCTCCACAACGGCCCCCCCGCGGCTGGATGCCTGGCTTTCACCTTGGGGATGCCCAGCACGGGTGATCTCACAGGGAAAAAACCAGGATGGGTTCCCGGAAGCTTGTTTCCTTCCCAGTATAAGAATTGGCTTGGTAGTTTGGTTTGCCCTGTTCCCATCATGCACTGGGACAGGAACAGACTAATTTGCATGTAGCCAGGTTCTGAGCTGGGATGGTGCAGTGAGCTAAAAAACGGCGATGGATCAAGCCCTGATCTTTGGACTGGGTAAGAGTGGTCTGCTTAATTCAGACACTCTGTTCATCACCACCCCCTTTTCTGAATCATTTTGTCCACCATAAGCGTGGAAGGGTATACTCAGATGTGAGTCCCTTGCTCATTGCACCATCAGGATTCAAGCAAGCCGGGCCGACGACGGCTGAAATGCCAGAAACCAGTCCCCGGAAGCTTGTTTCCTTCCCAGTATAAGAATTGGCTTGGTAGTTTGGTTTGCCCTGTTCCCATCATGCACTGGGACAGGAACAGACTAATTTGCATGTAGCCAGGTTCTGAGCTGGGATGGTGCAGTGAGCTAAAAAACGGTGATGGATCAAGCCCTGATCTTTGGACTGGGTAAGAGTGGTCTGCTTAATTCAGACACTCTGTTCATCACCACCCCCTTTTCTGAATCATTTTGTCCACCATAAGCGTGGAAGGGTATACTCAGATGTGAGTCCCTTGCTCATTGCACCATCAGGATTCAAGCAAGCCGGGCCGACGACGGCTGAAATGCCAGAAACCGGTCCCCGGAAGCTGGTTTCCTTCCCAGTATAAGAATTGGCTTGGTAGTTTGGTTTGCCCTGTTCCCATCATGCACTGGGACAGGAACAGACTAATTTGCATGTAGCCAGGTTCTGAGCTGGGATGGTGCAGTGAGCTAAAAAACGGTGATGGATCAAGCCCTGATCTTTGGACTGGGTAAGAGTGGTCTGCTTAATTCAGACACTCTGTTCATCACCACCCCCTTTTCTGAATCATTTTGTCCACCATAAGCGTGGAAGGGTATACTCAGATGTGAGTCCCTTGCTCATTGCACCATCAGGATTCAAGCAAGCCGGGCCGACGACGGCTGAAATGCCAGAAACCGGTCCCCGAAGCTTGTTTCCTTCCCAGTATAAGAATTGGCTTGGTAGTTTGGTTTGCCCTGTTCCCATCATGCACTGGGACAGGAACAGACTAATTTGCATGTAGCCAGGTTCTGAGCTGGGATGGTGCAGTGAGCTAAAAAACGGTTATGGATCAAGCCCTGATCTTTGGACTGGGTAAGAGTGGTCTGCTTAATTCAGACACTCTGTTCATCACCACCCCCTTTTCTGAATCGGGTTCCCAAGGCAAGCGCCGAGATGCCCAAGGGTAATATCGAGCGCTATATAAGAACATACATACATTCAAAATAGAGCATGAAAATATTTTATAATAAATATGTACTATTTTTATATCTATATTTTTGAATCTTTTTATTACATTTATGAAAACAGTCATAGAGATAAAGCAAAATAGTGGTTCCTAAAGTGGGAAGTGGCAACCTCTACTTCCTCTGAGAGAGTAATTTAGACCATCAGGAGATTGGTTCAGTTTCTCAAAGGGACAGTTTATTTTATTTTTCTTAACAAATAAAAAAAAAATCATTGCAGTTTTATAATTAAATTGATTTGTAAGTCATAGGGTGATCCCAAATGGCGCAATAATGCATTGCAAGTGAAAAAAAATTAATGTGAAGAGCATTGGTGCTACACAATCTACATAAACTATTGACTGATCCAGAATGCATTAGTAGTTGCAAACACCCTGAAATATTGTGAAATGCTCCAGCAGCCCATGCGTCAATAGCACTCAGAAAACATCTTTACATTCATCCTACCCATTGAGCAGGTGTATCCCAAACCTACTTCCTGATGATGACCCTGTCTTAACTGTATGCTTAGGGTCGAAACGTTGACTTGACACAATAGCAGTGTACTGTTTTTATTTTGATTCTGGAGCATTTCACTCTTTGTCGGAGTGTGTACCAACCACCTATGCATCATGGATCAGTCATTATGTTATGCGCATATATTGTATACCCCCAAAGCTCTTTATTACCTTCACTCATTTTCACTTGCACTGTTCATTGAGCTATTTGGAATTAACGTCATACTTTCAAATCAATAAGTATAAAACTGCAATGATTTTTTCTATTTGTTAAAAAATGTATTTAAACTGTCCAATTGAGAAATCAAACTTATCTCCTGATAGTCTAAATTACTCACTTCGAGTAAGTAGAGGTTTGCAGTTTCCCCTTTAGGGGCAACTGTTTTTCTTTTTTACTTGATTACCCAGTTGCCAGTGTCACTGGGTTGCCCCTTTTTATATATATATAGAAGACTTAGAGAAACTGTTTCACCAACATATCTCCATTATATCAGTGTAAAATACAGGATCATTGGGCTGTGCATTATATAATTTCAAGTGGATGAATTTTTAAAAGTCCAATAAAACATATGGTGGGTATTAATCAAGATCTAAAACCATTTTTCTCTAATCAGTATAGAATATGTACAAATCACCCCAAAAAATCACAAAAGAAAGGAACCTCTGCCCAACTGTGCACCAAGAAAGGCTGCCACAAAGCAATGCAGCACGCATAACATTAATGATTTGTATGTATGATGTATTGAGGAGAAGGTGGAGGAGGCATTCCACACATTGGTACTCCATAAGATGCAAGTTAGGGAACACAGTGATTTCAGGGAAAAGGCATCAGAAATATCTCTGTAGCTTTACATGTAAGCATCATTTTGATAGAGAGGATGAGGTTCGTCTTTGTTATGGCTCTGTAACTGTATTTTTATATTTTTATATATTTTTATATGGGAGTCGTCTTTGTTATGGCTCTGTAATTGTATTTTTATACATCTGTTAACATGAAATTATATTTATTTAAATTTTTAACTATTATAATAATTTAATTTAATTCACAATTATTTCCTATGGGGTTACATTTTATTTCCCAGCACTATTATTTTCTATGAGAGGGCGTGGCACTGACAGTGGTTGGCCATAAATGATGCTATAGTAACTATTTTTTTAAGTAGTACTACTTAGATTTTACGAATAAGCAAAAAGTAGTAAACATAAAAGTGTAAATTACTCAAAAGTGTAACTTACTTTTGTAAGTCTGGCCCTTTGTGCTTTTCTTTATATGACAGTAGTAAAAGTGGACGATCTGTTGCTAAAAGTGGGAGTATAACTGATTTTAGCATTATTTCTAAAGTTAAGCAAACTAAATGTATAAATGCCCAGTTGTGCATATACAATCTAAATCAAATGTATATATATATTTCTTTCTATATCTGTTTTCATCTGGCACAGCTGTACCCTGAGGCATTAGAACACATACCAGAGAACTGTAGAATGAAATAATTGTTCTGAGTTTCCATACATCGAGGTAGTAAATTGTTTATAACTGTCATTGACAATCCTACAATGCAGAGTAAAAGATGGGGAAAACTGCTGCTAATGAATGACACTGCAAAAGTTAATTGATCACCTATCAGCTTTAATGGAAGACTATATCAATGTTAGTGAATAACAATTTCAGTAGGATCTGTAATTGCGTATTGATGTCTTAGTTAAGAGAGGTCTGCGTTTTTATTTCTTTCGAATTCCTTTTTATATCAATCTGCGTTAAAATTTAAAAATTCCTATTGAATAACGCCACACACTGGGCAGCCTAATTTGCCTTTTTATCACATATTTTGCCCTAATGGTATTACACATTTCAGCCATCATCATTGTTGGAGGATTTTATCTTCCTCTGCTCCAAAATTCCACTAGCCCTGAGGATAGCCCCCAGAAAAACGTGACACATATTTGTAATGGTGTCAGCACAAAATATATATATATATATATATATATATATATATATATATAACTGACATATATGCACCATGGGTTTCTCACAATAACACTAGGGGCCTGTATCTGCTGCGGTTAGGAAATCTACCCGATCTAATCGGTTTGCAAATGGTTTCCGACCGACTGAATATGATGCATCTGGATGCTTCCAGATACGATTTGGTTGGACTCCCATTGACTTCTATGGAAGCGAGCGAATGCCGTTAGGATGCCTTCCTAACCGCATCGTAATCCAGCCCTAGGTGGGAATGCATTCCTAACCGCATCGGAATCCAGTCCCATGTAGCAGAAAACTTTTAAGAAGGCTTTAAAACATTTACGTGTCCTCCCCTTTCACCCACTTATGTGGTGATATGGAGTGATATGGAGTGAGGCGACCACATGGGATGCTAGCAGGTGATTGTATGAGGGTAGCCAGCCAACCCATGCCTGTACTTTTCAATTTGATAGCTCTCTCTATTTTAACATGATAGTGCAGGCACCCAAAGTGTTTCTGAACTACACTACAAGGGTGTTATGACTGAGTAAGGAGGGCACGTTCACATTTTTGTGGTGTCAATAACAGATCTGTGATATTTAACTGTAATTTTGGTCACAAACCATTAATACATGCATAACAAATTGCAATTAAGAGGGGACACCGCTTTCATGTTCCTTACCACAAACAATCAGTCAGGTACTTGTATAGTGCAACTACCCACCTGTAAGGGCCTCAAGACACTGTGTGTGTGGGGGGGGAATGCAATTACCTGCGATTCCTAAGGGTTTTAAGCACATTTAGTATGTTGAAAACTTTTCTGACTCTCAAAATGGGTATAGTACATACCTAAAAGCCACTTTACTGTTGCTAACCCTGCGATTTTGCAAATCGCTGGGTAAGCAATCGCAAATGGCCTGAGTACCTTAAATTTCTTATCGAAGCTTCACTTTAAGACACTTGCCTCACCTTCCTCTAGTGACAAAAACTTGTGGTAAACTAGGAAAGAATTGTATGGGTCTTGTTCTAGCAGTATACCTCTTTCACATTCTCCCCTCTCTTGTTCCTCCAGTTCTGCCAAAGTTTGAAGTCATCTACGTGGGACCCTCCTTTATCTCGGCCATTGATACGACTGTCAGTTTTCGAGTATGTGGCAGGTATGGAAAAATAGTGAAAAATAATCAAACCTGGAATTCCGCTCGCACGCTGAGATTTTCTAAAACGCATGTTACGTGACGAGCTGGGCTCGTCATCAGCGTGCGAGGAGGCTACGCCATGACGAGCCCAGCTCGTCATCAGCTTGGAAGGGGTTAATGCAGACACCTAAAATTTGTGAGAAGCCTGGAACACAGATGGTGCACTGTAGCGGAGAACCTTAAGCAACCTGTTTGTAAATTGTGGCCTTTACATAAATCTCTGACATCCATTCAAAAACCTGATCTCAACTTGCAATTCCACATGTTCAGGGTCGGCCGCTGGGTAAAAATATGCCTAGGCCTCAAAATCAAAGAGGATCACGTTTATGAACTGGATAGTAAGTAAAAAAGTGTCTCAACTTTATAAAACGAGCAACTATTGAGTTCTGCAAGGGCAGCTCCTCTGCTAAGGCAGAGGAGCCTCGCCCGACTGCTTTTCAGCAATGCAAAAAAGGAAAAATAAAATGATAACATAATGTTCTCATTTGATTTTTCCCTGCTGAAGCCCGTTTGTTTTGGTGCCAGGCTTGGCTGTCATCATAGCTAACATCAGAAGGAGTGGTGAGTGCACTTAAGTGCGCATAACGGCGTGGCCGCTCATCTTGGGCTGACCAAACAGTCATGCGCACTTAGCATGTTCTCCACCGGGGTTGTAATGCACAGCCTGGATGGAGAACATCCATAGGCTCCTCGTCCCTCTCTGAATCCCGAACCACAGTGCTCAGGCCAATCACAATGCTGCTGTCATGCTGGTGACAACAGCCTCGTGATTGGTTAGGGGAGTCTGAGAGCTTGTGTACTTCCAGTTTACAGAAGGAGAGGATGGAGGAGAGGGGGCAGCCACCAAGCCCGCCGGCCGGCAAGTAAGCAAACTTTTTTTTTTTTTTTAACCTTCCCTCCCTGCCTTACCGATACTGCCCGGGAGCAGCCACCACTGTTTTTAAGACACTATGCCTGGGTGTTCTCTGAGATGTGGGATATTACATGTATTTGTGCTTCCTGTGGACAATGTGTGTAGTAATATTCCAGAAATGGCGCAGCAAAATTCACTATGTTCCTTCCAACCAAAAAGAAACAACATTGACGCATTCCTGTTCTGCACAAAAAGTGCAGTTGGTCCATCCACTGCATCCGATGAGAAAATAGCATCCACAGCCAGCACTGTACTGCCGGCCACTGCTGGCTAGCCTTTAGATAAAGCTATTTGGATGTATGTCACTACAACGCATACTTTTACAACGCATGCCATTACAACAAAACTTTTACAACGCAACATCCATTACAACGCATTCCATTACAACGCATGCCATTACAACGCATTTCACAAAACTACCATTACAACACATTCCATTACAACGCATACTACCTTTACAACGCATACCATTACAACGCATACCATTACATAGCATATATGGTAAGTATTGGATAGTGTAGGGGTAAAATTTGCTATTCTAACTCTAGGGGGTGCAACAGTAGGGTACGTGTTGGATAGTGTAGGGGTAAAAATGACTATTCTAACTCCAGGGGGTGCAACAGTAGGGTAAATGTTGGATAGTGTAAGGGTACTAAGCGTTGTAATGGTATGCGTTGTAATGGTATGCATTGTAATGACTGCGTTGAAATGACATGCGTTGTAGTGGTATGCGTTGTTGTGTCATGCGTTGTAATGGTTGCGTTGTAATGGCAAGCGTTGTAATGATGTTGCGTTGTAAAGGTTTTGTTGTAATGGTAGTGCGTTGTAATAGTTGCATTGTAAAGGTTGTTTCCCAGCTATTTACAATGCCAGCCACAATACCAGCCCAGCCTACCACACCACAAACCCTATCCTCACACTGGCCTGTCAGACTGACCCATCTCGCACTGCCAGATTGCCCTAGATGCCAGTTCGACGCTGCACATAATTGACTAAAAACCAACACCAGGACAATTTCCATCCTTTGATTCAATTTAATAAAATTTTTTATTTAAATCTTTGTTGGATTCATAAAAGTACATGCAGTTTAAAATTTATATTCACATTTATAAAAATATACAATAATCTTTAGTTACGTACTTCATCAGTCCACATCGTTAAGTAATCCCACTTTATCATGAAGTACCTTATATCCAGAGCCATCCTTCAATCTGTTTCATAACAAGTTGGTCTAAAAACTTTACGACTTTCCTTATATTTTTTGGCCATGAATTATAAAACCAACAAAAGCACTACAGATGAATTCATTTTCATGGGTACATATACATTTCATCGCATCCTTATAGAAAAATATTGTCTGTGAGTAAAAAATTGGATGGACAAATTGTTTTCTAATTTCTTGGTAAAACTTAAAAAACAGCATAAAATGCATCGTTGTTTGTTTGGCTTTTCCCTCACATGGGCATGTATGTTCTATTTTTTGCCATTTATTCAGTTTGGGGAAAGCCACCAATTCATGGACTATACCCAGCCGCAATTGTGTCAAATAAATGCGTGTTTGTAACTTTTACCAAATAATTTGGTAGGCCAAGTGACTCGATCTTAGCATACGCTAAGTTTTCCTTCCTCTATCCCTGCTCTTACCTGGCTTACTCTCTTCAAATACATTTTCTTCACATCATTCTTACCAAATTGTAGTATGGCTGTGGGTTTTCTTTATTTATAAGTCTCCGTTAATGCTCTTTAACCCTTTCACTGCGGCGGCAATTCCGCCGCAGTGCTAGGGGGGAGGGGGGGCCACGCGGCACTCCCATGCTCGTGATGGAACCGCTCCGTCACAAGCCTCGGGCGCGCTGTGCTTGTGACGGAGCGGTGCCGTCACGGCCCAGCCCGCTCAATGGAACGCTCAGCACAGGCACGGAATCCGCGCCGCGCAGGCACACCGAACGGGCCGTGACAGAACGCTCCGTCACCAGCACAGCGCGACCGAGGCTGGTGACGGAGTGGTTCCGTCTCCAGCATGGGAGGGGTTAATAGGCTGTCCATATAAGCCAGCCAAGGTATCTTGTTTGTGTTCTCTAGAACCAGACAGTCTGTCAGAAGCAGTACCTGAATTGTCCTGGTTTCCGTGGGAGCGAGTGACCAAGGCTTCTATGATGATTATTTCCAAATTCCCAATCACCCCTGCACCCGGATTGCTCCAAGCCCAGGAATGGAAGGGAAAGGGGAAGTGGATAACAAACAACAAAGAGAGACTTCCACACTGGTGTCTTCGTCACTACCTCTGGGATGAGTAGCTGGTGAACACCTGCAACAGTTAACAGATCATTACTAACGTTCAAACCTTTTTTGGGAAAAAAACTACTCTCTCTCACTCTCTCAGCTCACTTCTCTTATACCTGATTCTGTGTGGAAATTGCCGCTCTCTTGTAGAGCCCGATAAGAAGTTCTTAATGGAAGATTCGAGGACTCTTGTTGATGTTAGTGTCTATTAGGCGGTTGATTGAGTAGAGGTGGTAGACAACAGTATTACCATATGCATATAATATATACTCTCGTTTACTTGTAGAATTACGTAGATGCTGGACAGTAGAAGAATTTCTATACTCCTCGGCACAGGCACTCTAGAAAGGCTGAATCACTGAAGAGTCTTTTCTGAAGCTCAAATTCGACTTTTCTAATATACAGTTCAACTTGGACACAGAGCTAATCTTTCTGACCATGAAGACTCAGTCTCAGAAATAACTCAATATAGCGCTGGACTGAAATTGCGCCACAAGAAGTCTTTGAGGAAAAAATATTCTTACCGCTATGGAGCTGAGGAGATGCGGAAGAATTACTTGCCAACTGGAATTGTCCACTGAAGCATGCCGCTATCATGAATAGAGCCGACACCGCTGAACACTGGAAAAGCGGAGCTGCGGCAGATTTAAGAATGCTGGAATCAGTCTGGAACTGAAGCGAAACAAGCTCCCTAAGTCCAGAGCTAAAGTCTCAAGAGTTTCTGACTGGAATTGGGCAAAAACTTGGAATTACGCAGTGACTTGACGGGAGCCAAAATCAGGGCGTCGAACTGCCGGAAACAAACAGTTGAAGTGCGCCACATAGAACGCGCGGGATAAGGAAATGGCGGACTGAATTGGAAAGACTAGAACACTAACCCTACCACTAGGTGGCACAATCAGGAAGCGCTAACTAACCCTCCCTCTGACTGCGGACATGAACTAATTTCTGGATGGAGCCCCAGATTGGAAATTGCTGCAATGCGTTAAATCTTCTTTTGACCGTAGGGACTGAAAGAGGTCTCTTGACGGAACCTGGCATGGACCTGACACTGTCCATGATAACATCCTTAGTAACTTTGAAACCTTCCTTGCGCCAAATGTTGTGCCAAGCACAAAGCGAATTCGATCAGTCACATATAATGCATCTAATTCTTTGTGCAGAATACATGTTGAAGTGCATCTTGGGGCAGCCAGCATTCGGCATAGAAAGTAGTTTTCGCATGTTGGCATACCAAGGAGCCGCAAATAGCTACAGATAAACATTTGCTACCGTATATTTTTAACATGTCCCGAACGGGTTTACTGACTAACTTGTTGCAAAATCTAAAAACTACTTCTATAGTTCTGATCGGTTTGAGTCTGGTCTGGGCAAGATGTGGTGTCCAGTTGCAATTAGTGGTGAATAAAACACCCAAGTAAGGGAAATTTTTAATAAGCATGGGCGGAAAATCCGTTCCGCTCGCGGATTTTGCGGATTGTCGGTAAATTCGCAATCCGCGAACGCTCGCGAATTTACCGAAAATCCGCAAATTCGCACGCAGCGGATTTTTTTTTTGGGTGATACAATTTTGCGGCGTGCGGCATTCACTTAACGTCATTCAGCGTTTGCCGAGTTGTTTTTCTCGATATTTTGCGAGTGCTGCGCCAATTTGGATCTTGCTGCGGGATCCCGCGGGAGTTTGGCGACCGCGATTACGTAATCGCGGCTTGCCACCTTGCACCGCACGCATCGCGAGAGTTCGCATTTGCGAACGCGTAGGTGCGGCGAGCAGCAACAATCTTGCACGCGCGAAATTACAAAATTTGAAATTCTGCACAAGAAATCCACCAGCAAGCAGCATAAACCTTCTGAAAATGATGATTTTTATCAGAATAACTCCTCAGGTTGACATTTGCCTGCACTTATTTTTGCAAGGAGTCCATTTTTTTTGGGGGGGGGAGGGGGTGGCAGGAAGGAAGTGCCCCACAGTCTCCAACTTCCTGTTCCTGTCCAGCAGGCTCCTCCCAGTGCTTTTTTCATGTGCTGGTCACTTTCATTCGGATTCTTGACCTGGAAGGATACTTTTTGTGGATGCTGTTGGATATTTGGATTTGAGGCCTTTTTGACTTTCTTTGGATCACTTTTGGATTCGAAATTTCACAAGTAAGTTTGTTTGGGGCATTACAGTTGCTGCAACTACAATTTTGGAATTTTCGATTTTTGGGCTGTTGTTGTGGCCTTTTGACCAGGGGTAGTGAGTGGTACATGGGCCTAGTCTTTCTGTGGGGTGTCTTGAATTTAAACATCATGGAGGGCATGGATGGCATGGGATTGTGCTGATTTTTCTGTGTTTTTCGATTTTTTGGGCTGTTGTTGTGGCCTTTTGACCAGGGGTAGTGAGTGGTGCATGGGCCTAGTCTTTCTGTGGGGTGTCTTGAATTTAAACATCATGGAGGGCATGGATGGCATGGGATTGTGCTGATTTTTCTGTGTTTTTCGATTTTTGGGCTGTTGTTGGGGCCTTTTGACCAGGAGTAGTGAGTGATGCATGGGCCTAGTCTTTCTGTGGGGTGTCTTGAATTTAAACATCATGGAGGGCATGGATGGCATGGGATTGTGCTGATTTTTCTGTGTTTTTCGATTTTTTGTGGTGTTCATGGGGACAGGCCATGTGGGTGGGGGCCATTTTGAGTGCCCTGGCCATGTGCTGGGAGGCAGGGGGCCATTTTGAATGCAGGCAGTGTTCTTAGGTCTGCAACCATTTTGCCTAGGTTTCAACCATTATGCCCAGGGGTAGTGAGTGGTGCATGGGCCTAGTCTTTCTGTGGGGTGTCTTGAATTTAAACATCATGGAGGGCATGGATGGCATGGGATTGTGCTGATTTTTCTGTGTTTTTTGTTTTTTTGGGCTGTTGTTGTGGCCTTTTGACCAGGGGTAGTGCGTGGTGCATGGGCCTAGTCTTTCTGTGGGGTGTCTTGAATTTAAATATCATGGAGGCCATGGATGGCATGGGATTGTGCTGATTTTTCTGTGTTTTTTGATATTTTGGGGTGTTCATGGGGACAGGCCATGTGGGTGGGGGCCATTTTGAGTGCCCTGGCCATGTGCTGGGAGGCAGGGGCCATTTTGAATGCAGGCAGTGTTCTTAGGTCTGCAACCATTTTGCCTAGGTTTCAACCATTATGCCCAGGGGTAGTGAGTGGTGCATGGGCCTAGTCTTTCTGTGGAGTGTCTTGAATTTAAACATCATGGAGGGCATGGGATTGTGCTGATTTTTCTGTGTTTTTCGATTTTTTGGGGTGTTCATGGGGACAGGCCATGTGGGTGGGGGCCATTTTGAGTGCCCTGGCCATGTGCTGGGAGGCAGGGGGCCATTTTGAAAGCAGGCAGTGTTCTTAGGTCTGCAACCATTTTGCCTAGGTTTCAACCATTATGCCCAGGGGTAGTGAGTGGTGCATGGGCCTAGTCTTTCTGTGGGGTGTCTTGAATTTAAACATCATGGAGGGCATGGATGGCATGGGATTGTGCAGATTTTTCTGTGTTTTTCGATTTTTGGGCTGTTGTTGGGGCCTTTTGACCAGGGGTAGTGAGTGGTGCATGGGCCTAGTCTTTCTGTGGGGTGTCTTGAATTTAAACATCATGGAGGGCTTGGATGGCATGGGATTGTGCTGATTTTTCTGTGTTTTTCGATTTTTGGGCTGTTGTTGGGGCCTTTTGACCAGGGGTAGTGAGTGGTGCATGGGCCTAGTCGTTCTGTGGGGTGTCTTGAATTTAAACATCATGGAGGGCTTGGATGGCATGGGATTGTGCTGATTTTTATGTGGTTTTCGAGTTTTTGGGGTGTATAACTGAACTGATGTTCTTCTGTCTTCCATTGCTTTTAGGTGCACAAGACTCAAGAGAACCACCAGTGCCAGGAAGAAGTCCTGCAGCGGTGTGTGTGTGCAGCATAACGTCACGCGACGTCACGTCTGGCCACAGACAACTCTGCAACTCGTGCAACTGCGGCCTGCTGTTCTGACCTCTGAAGAAGATGGCCCCCAAAAAAGTTCCCCGTAGCTTCTCTAGCAAGAAAGTTGCCAGTAAGGAGCAGAAGAAGCAAGTTACCAAGGAGACTGGTGTGCCGCCCGCCACATTTTTTGGGAGTAAAAAAAAAAGTACACCTGCAGCAGCAGCGGGATCTGCTGGGGACCAAGCTGGGAGCAGCACCCCCGCACCATTGGGCTCAGTGCCACCACCACCACGACCACGCCAACTGAAGTCCAAACCCTTGAGTGCTGTAGAGGCACTTAGTCTAGTTGTTCAATCACCATCGACCAGTGATGTTGGCTCATCGCAAGAAAGTAGCAGCAATCTCCCTCAATCAACACAGGTTGTTGTAACTCATCTGACGAGTGTTGAACAACCACAGCCGCAACAACAACCACATGTGCAAGTACAAGCCCAAGTACTTGTGGAAGGAGAGGCAGCGCAAGGAGATGCGCAAGTAGAGGTGCATGGAGGGTCACAAGTGCCCACAATTGTTGTTCCTCCCAAAGTAGGGGCACATCAGGAAATCGACAATCAAGCCGAGGTATCATTTGAGGAAACCCACTCCTCCTGATGATCATTCATTGTCTTCCTCATCCCTAGCAAGGAAAAGATCAAGGGTGGTGTCTACATCTTCTTCAAGCCCACCTCCTTCTGATGATATGGATCAAACTTGGGAACCACCACTGCGGTCTGAGAGTGAGGCACACAATGATCTGACAAAGGTAGTTAAGCGTAAAAGGAAGGTCATCGAAAGTCTCATAGTTATGGAGTGTGATGAGGCTCAACAAGAAGTGGCGGATACTACTGCTGATGAAGACTCTCGCGACGACGACCCAGTCATCATAAAGGTCACTGCAGCCCCAGCGGGCATGCAGCAAACAGACATTTTGACCCTAGCCCGAGAAGCTGCTGAGCGTGATGATGTTGTCGACGAGGAGGCAATGGAAACACCACAATCATTGGAGTTAACTAGTACACCAACACGTACCGCTTCCATATTTCTTCCTCGCCAGAAGGGACCTCCATCCACCTCAACCTCAATTAGAGGTGGTGAAAGTGCACAACGTAGTAAAGTTCGGCAATCCACATCCTCCTCTTCATCTGGTATTAGCAGCATGACCACCACCACCAGTATCGCCGCCTCCTCCGGCCCCCACAGACATTTCAAGTCCGCAGTTTGGGACTTCTTTAGTGTTTGCCCAAAAAAGGAAAACTTTGCAATTTGTAGCATTTGTAAGCATGCAGTTAGTCGTGGTAAGTTTGGTACCAACTATGGTACCGGAGGCCAGAGAGGTCATCTTAAGAGACAGCACGCTGTTCAATGGTTTGCGCACCTAAAGGAGATCAAGGAAGCCCGAATTGCAAGTCAAGAAAATGTTGATGTTTCATCTGATGATGACGAGGAGGAAGAAGTGTCAAACACTTCACTTACACCCAGTACCCCTGTCAGCAGCACACCCCCTGTGAGCCGCACTAAGAGTGTGGGAGAGAGTGAGACACCAATGCGAAAAAGTTCATCAGCGAGCGTAACTGGGTCGAAGAAGTCATCATCATCATCATCCCGTAAAAGCATGGTCCAGGGCAACATTAGAACCATGTTGTTTTCAGAAGCGCCATATGATCGCAACCACCCACTGACACGTCTGTATAACACTAAGCTGGCTAAAATGCTACCTCTGGACCTTCTCCCTTTTTCTTTTGTAGAAGGGGTTGGTTTTCTAGAATTAGTGGCAGCGCTCAGCCCTAAATGGAAGGTTCCTAGCCGGTTCTATTTTGCCAGAGTTGCGGTTCCAGCACTACATGAAGATGTGCTGGAGGTGATTGGGGCAGCTTTGCAGAAGAGTGCTGTTCACACTATACATCTGACAACAGACATGTGGACCAGTGGTGCAGGCGCTGATTACATGTGCATCACTGCACACTGGGTCTCTTTTTCAGGGGTTAAAGCAAAGCTAAACGCAGGTGTTGACCCGGACCAAGTTTTTAAAGCTGCTCGGAAACATGCAACACTAGCCATGTTTGGCTTGGAGAAACGTCATACAGCACAAAACATTTTGAATGAGTTTAACACAAAGGTCTTTCACTGGCAGTCCCCAAAAAAACACCAGATTGGTTATGTTTCCACGGATAATGCCGCCAATGTAGTTAAGGCCATGGATCTGGTCACTATTTCAGAGTGCCGTGTTTGGCGCACTGTATAAACTTGGTTGTTAAAAAATTCTTGAGTGATGAAGACAGTCCAGCGTGCGAGTTAGTGGCCACCTGCCGAAGAATGTGCAACCATTTCAGCCATTCTTTTAAGGCCCGGAAGCATCTGAGGAGCCTGCTACATGAACGTCGAATGCCAGTGAAAGCACTCATGCAGGAGGTGCCAACACGTTGGAACTCAACCTTCTACATGCTTGAGCGTCTGTATGAGCAGTATACGGTACTCGATCACTATTTCTTAACACTGTGTACAGCTCAGAAGGACCTGAGGCTAGATGCGGCGCAATGGAACCTTGTTAAAAGCCTGACAGACATGCTTCGTCCTTTTGAGGTCTTCATGCGTGCAGTCAGCAAGGAGGACTGTAATTTGGGAAAAGCTATCCCATTGTTGCGCATGCTGGAGCACCAACTGAAGGCGGTGTATTCTATGTTTCAAAAAGATGAAAAAAAGCAAGACGCTTTTGTTTTGGCGGAGAAATTATTAGAGCGCCTACTTGGTGATGAACGTCTTAAAATGATCCACTCAGAACAGCATTACATTTGTGCTACTATTCTGGATCCACGCTACAAAAAGGCGCTGGCAGGTAGAGCATTCTTTCCTTTTGGTGATGAAGATGTTACAAAGTACAAACGTTGGCTAGCCTTGTCAGCCATGAGGTTTGAAAGAGAACGGCAGCAAATTGAAGGAAAAGGCAGTACATCAGCATCAGCAGGCCATCCCCAGTCAAAAGAATCCACTTCTGCACCTGTGGCTGTGGCACAAGTGACCTCTCAGCCGTTAAAGACACCGGCAACCGGATCATCTGCACCAGACACAACAGTAACATTGGATGCAGAAGAGGATTGGCTAACTTGGCTTGGGTTTGGTTCTCAAAAGGTCACAGCAAAAAGTAAGCAAAGTGGAGGAACCTTGGAGGAACTTGAGTCGATGGTGCAGGACTATCCGAATGACTCAACAGAGGTCTATGTTAATGCTGACCCATTGGCGTATTGGCATGGGAAAAAAGAATTGTGGGCACAGATCTCCAACCTGGCTATAAACTACTTGTCTTGCCCACTCGCAAGCGTGTCTTCTGAATGTGTTTTCAGTGCTGCTGGTGGCATTGTAACTTCCAAACGGAGCCGGTTCTCGCCCAAAAATGTGGAGAGGTTAAGATTGATCAAGATGAATCAGCTATACCACCAGATTACAAAGTACGAGAACACACACTGGATGAAGACGAGGAGGACAGCAACGTAGATGAGGGAATTTCTTCTCTGTTAGGTGACACTGACCTACTTCTGCCTGAATTTGCAGAGTATGAGGACTAGGACACCCCCGCGCCGCACGGCCACCAGCTGCTGCGTGCGCCTCCCTGCCTGACTGCCTCGCTGCCGCCGCGTGACCACGCCCCCTGCCTTCGAGCGGCGTGGTCCGTGCTCACCTGACCTGCCCCTGTTGTTTTTGCTGTTTTTGAATTGTTTTTTGTCTTTCTGTATTGCCTGTTTTCTAGTTATTGTAATTTCCTTCCTGTTTTGCCAGTTTATTTGCTGCCCTTCGTCCTCCCTCCCCGCTTCCAGCCACCGCCGCTAACCCTGCCCCTTTTTTCCTTCTGTACCCTCCCCGCTCCCGCCTCCCAGCTGCTCCGCCCCCGCGCACTTGGCCATATATGGCGACCGTGCGATGCAGGTGAGTGTGACCTAGTTCTAGGACACCCCCGCGCCGCACGCCCACCAGCTGCTGCGTGCGCCTCCCTGCCTGACTGCCTCGCTGCCGCCGCGTGACCACGCCCCCTGCCTTCGAGTGGCGTGGTCCGTGCTCGCCTGACCTGCCCCTGTTGTTTTTGCTGTTTTTGAATTGTTTTTTGTCTTTCTGTATTGCCTGTTTTCTAGTTATTGTAATTTCCTTCCTGTTTTGCCGGTTTATTTGCTGCCCTTCGTCCTCCCTTCCCGCTTCCCGCCACCGCCGCTAACCCCGCCCCTTTTTTCCTTCTGTACCCTCCCTGCTCCCGCCTCCCAGCTGCTCCGCCCCCCGCGCACTTCGCCATTTATGGCGACCGTGCGAACGCGCAGCGGTCACGCGCAGCGGTCACGCGCAGCGGGCGCACCGATTGTGCGCCGAAGGCGCGCCAAAGGTAAGCCCATCTGCGCCCGTCCGCGCCTGGACCGCGCCCAGTGCTAGGACCCCTGGACCCCACCGACGGAAGACGACCCGACAGTCCTACGACGCCGCAACACTCATCGCACTCAACACCGGCGGGACCCAGGGATGCTACCGAGCCACTCCGAAGCACACCCACGGACCCTTCAGCTGCCACGCCTGCAAGTTCACCTGCATCCGGACCTGCCCGCCACCAGCTCCTGCCAAGCCGAACACCAGCAGCAACCACCTCAAGTGCATCCTGCTCAACACCCGCTCCGTCCACAGACACGCCATCGAACTCTGGAACCTCCTCGACACTACAGCCCCTGACGTCGCCTTCCTCACGGAGACCTGGATGAACGCCTCTTCAGCTCCCGACATCGCCATCGCCATCCCAGAGGGCTACAAGATCACCCGGAGGGACCGCATCGCCAACCAGATGGGAGGAGGCATCGCCATCATCCACAGAAACACCACCCGCATCACGACCAGCACCGACGACACCCTAACCACCGCCGAACACCTGCACTTCCAGATCCACACCGACTCGAAGACCACCCTCAGAGGCACCCTGATCTACCGACCCCCGGGGCCACGCACGCAATTCAGCGAGGACATCGCCGACTTCGTCAGCCCGCATGCCCTCCCCTCCGCTGACTACATCCTCCTGGGCGACCTCAACTTCCACCTGGAGAACAACGACGACCGCAACACCATCACCCTGCTCGACAACCTCACCAACCTTGGACTCAAGCAACTGGTGAGCACCCCCACTCACCTCGCTGGACACACACTCGACGCCATCTTCTCATCCAGCAAAGACTTCGCCTTCAGCCACACCACAGAACTCCACTGGACGGACCACAGCTGTGTCCACTTCACCTTCGATAGAACGACGATCCACCACCACCAGCAACAGGTTGCCCGGAGAAGCTGGAACAAGATCACGGCCGACCAGCTCGCCGCCTCCCTGAGCCAGCACCCTCCCGCCAGCTCAGCGAACCCCAGCCAGGCCGCCGACAACCTCGCGAAGTGGATCAGCAAATGCGCGGACGAACTCGCACCCCTGAGGACCCCGCCCAGCAGACCCGGCAGCAAGAAAGCCCCATGGTTCACCGACGATCTCAAGAGCTCCAAGAAGAACTGCCGAGCCCTCGAGAAAGTCTGGAGAAGGGAACCAACACCGGACAACATGACCACCCTCAAGCTCGCCACCAAGAAGCACCACCAACTGATCCGCACCGCCAAGAAAACTGCATTCAAGGACCGGCTGGACAACAACGCACACAACTGCAAGTGAAAGAGCTCTCCAACCCCAACGCAGGAAACAACGACATCACCCCATCGCAAGACCTCTGCAACTCCCTCGCCTCCTACTTCCACAACAAGATCGCGGACATACACAACAGCTTCAGCCTTCAACCGACGCACGCCACGACCGCACCAACGCCGCCCACCACCACCCTCCACGCCTGGACTCCGGTCAGCACCGAAGACACAATCCGCATGATGAACTCCGTCCACTCCGGATCTCCGACCAACCCCTGCCCTCACCACGTCTTCAACAAGGCCGACGCTGTCATTGCACCCCACCTGCGGGACATCATCAACACCTCCTTCGACACCGCCACCTTCCCTGAGAGCTGGAAGCACGCCGAACTCAGCGCTCTACTCAAGAAACCCACAGCGGACCCCACCGAACTCAAGAACTACCGCCCCATCTCGCTACTCCCGTTTCCAGCCAAAGTCATCGAGAAGACCGTCAACAAACAGCTGGCCGCCTTCCTCGAGACGAATGGATCCCTCGACCCCTCACAGTCTGGTTTCCGAGCCAACCATAGCACCGAGACCGCCCTCATCGCTGCCACCGACGACATCCGAGCCCTGATGGACAACGGAGATACAGCGGCCCTCATCCTCCTAGACCTCTCCGCGGCATTCGACACTGTCTGCCACCGCACCCTAGTGCAGCGACTCAGCAACGTCAGAATCCAGGAGAAGGCACTGGAATGGATCATCTCCTTCCTCGACGGAAGAACTCAGAGAGCCCGCCTACCACCGTTCAAGTCAGTGGCCACCGAAGTCATCTGCGGCGTCCCTCAAGGATCCTCGCTGAGCCCCACCCTCTTCAACGTCTACATGAGCCCCCTCGCGGCCATCGCACGCCAACACAACCTCAACATAATCTCCTACGCCGACGACACCCAGCTGATCCTCTCCCTGACCAACGACCCCGCCGCCGCCAGAGCCAATCTGCACGAAGGGATGAAAGACGTAGCCGAGTGGATGACGACCAGCCGCCTGAAACTGAACTCGGACAAGACGGAAGTCCTCATCCTGGGCTCATCGCCCTCCGCCTGGGACGACTCCTGGTGGCCCCCCGCCCTGGGCACCGCACCCAAACCGACGGACCACGCACGCAACCTGGGCTTCATCCTGGACTCCTCCCTTTCCATGACCAGGCAAGTCAACGCCGTCTCCTCGTCATGCTTCAACATCCTACGCATGCTACGGAAGATCTTCTGGTGGATCCCCACCGAGACCAGGAAGACCGTCACCCAGGCCCTCGTCACCAGCCGACTGGACTACGGCAACGCCCTCTACGCCGGTACCACCGCCAAGCTCCAGAAAAGACTCCAACGGATCCAGAACGCCTCAGCCAGACTCATCCTCGACATCCCACGAACCAGCCACATCTCCGGACATCTGAGAGACCTGCACTGGCTCCCCGTCAACAAAAGAATCACCTTCCGTCTCCTCATCCACGCACACAAAGCCCTACACGATCAAGGCCCGAGCTACCTCAACAACCGAATCAACTTCTACGCTCCCAAACGCCACCTCCGATCAGCCAACCACGCCCTCGCCGCCGTCCCCAGCATCCGAAGAGCGACAACAGGAGGAAGGTCCTTCTCCTACCTGGCCGCCAAGACCTGGAACTCCCTCCCGACTGACCTGCGCCTGACCCAAGACCACCTCTCCTTCAGGAAGAAGCTCAAGACCTGGCTGTTCGAGCAGTAACGGCACCCCCCCCTAGCGCCTTGAGACCCTACGGGTAAGTAGTGTGCTCTATAAATGTCTTGATTGATTGATTGATTGAACTCTTATTCTTATTCCCTGACACCGAGCCCTGAAAATGAGCCAATGAATCAATAACTTTCTTTTTCGTCCTTTTTCACTTTTATTCCTGTGTGTCTGTCTTTCTTTGTTCTGCACAGTTATTATAATTAAAACTTTAATCACCTAATCACAAAAAGAAGCCCATCAGCAGAACTGTCTTTACTTGTTTGCTTATTGATTTGAAGGTGCCGCAGTCTGCATTCCTCAGGTTCACAAGTTCACAAGAACATGCTCCTCTATCCTCCTCCTCCAGACTCCTATTTCTCTCAAAGCAGAGGGCTGGATCACGCCCAATGAAGAAAGACTCTGCACTTGTGGGGGTGTTCTACTTCTTTGCGGGTGAGTTGGCGGGTCTTGGGGCCATTGCTGGGAAGCTCTAATACCGGATAAAAGTGGTTTGGACCAAATCGGAGGCGACATTTTTTTTGCGTTTTTGCTGACTTGCTTGCCTTTGAGGTGCTCTTTGGGGGGGTTCCGGGTGTTTGTGGGTGGGTTTTGGGGCCTGGGAGCACTGCTGGGACAGTCTAATTTTGATTGCATTGCCTTTTCAGGAAATCCGTGGTGGAAAACGGGAGTTATGACCTAGCTGCACAGCGCGTTTGGACCGAAGGCCGATGAATATTGTAAGTATGATATTTTCCTTTTTGGCTGTTTGGGGGTGTTGTGCTTTTTTGCGGGTGGGTTGGCGGGTCTTGGGGCATTGCTGGGAAGGTCTAATACCGGATAGAAGTGGTTTGGACAAAATCCATGCTGAATTCTTTTTTGCTATTTCTGACATTTTGCTCAATGTTTTCGGGGGCCTGTTTGGGGGGCTTCCTGGTGTTTGGGGGTGGGTTTCGGGGTCTGGGAGCACTGCTGGGTATGGATACTTTTGATTGCAAGAGGTTTGGAGCAAATCCACGATGGAAGAGGGGAGTTAGGGGCTAGCTGCAGAGCGCGCGCGGAGTGATTTTGGAAATTGCCATGAAAATGACTAAGTCCCCATTTTTGTACTTTTGCTTTTTGGCTGTTTGGGGGTCTTCTACTAGTTTTCGCCTGAATTGACGGCTCTGGGGCCATTGCTGGGAAGCTCTAATACCGGATAAAAGTGGTTTGGACCAAATCGGAGGCGAACATTTTTTTGCGTTTTTGCTGACTTGCTTGCCTTTGAGGTGCTCTTTGGGGGGGTTCCAGGTGTTTGTGGGTGAGTTTTGGGGTCTGAGAGCACTGCTGGGACAGTCTAATTTTGATTGCATTTGCTTTTCAGGAAATCCGTGGTGGAAAACGGGAGTTATGACCTAGCTGCACAGCGCGTTTGGACCGAAGGCCGATAAATATTGTAAGTATGATATTTTCCTTTTTGGCTGTTTGGGGGTGTTGTGCTTTTTTGTGGGTGGGTTGGCGGGTCTTGGGGCATTGCTGGGAAGGTCTAATACCGGATAGAAGTGGTTTGGACAAAATCCATGCTGAAATTTTATTTGCTATTTCTGACATTTTGCTCAATGTAGCGTTTTCGGGGGCCTGTTTGGGGGGCTTCCTGGTGTTTGTGGGTGGGTTTTGGAGTCTGGGAGCACTGCTGGGTAAGGATACTTTTGATTGCAAGAGGTTTGAAGCAAATCCATGGTGGCAGAGGGGAGTTAGGGCCTAGCTGCAGAGCGCGTGCTGAGTGATTTTGGAAATTGCCATTAAAATGACTAAGTCCCCATTTTTGTACTTTTGCTTTTTGGCTGTTTGGGGGTCTTCTACTAGTTTTCGCCTGGGTTGACGGCTCTGGGGCCATTGCTGGGAAGCTCTAATACCGGATAAAAGTGGTTTGGACCAAATCGGAGGTGAAATTTTTTTTGCGTTTTTGCTGACTTGCTTGCCTTTGAGGTGCTCTTTGCGGTAGTTCTGGGTGTTTGTGGGTGAGTTTTGGGGTCTGGGAGCACTGCTGGGACAGTCTAATTTTGATTGCATTTGCTTTTCAGGAAATCCGTGGTGGAAAACGAGAGTTATGACCTAGCTGCACAGCGCGTTTGGACCGAAGGCCGATAAATATTGTAAGTATGATATTTTCCTTTTTGGCTGTTTGGGGGTGTTGTGCTTTTTTGCGGGTGGGTTGGCGGGTCTTGGGGCATTGCTGGGAAGGTCTAATACCAGATAGAAGTGGTTTGGACAAAATCCATAAGGAAAAGCCTTTTGGCACTTTTTGTAACTTAGGGTTCGTTAGGGTTAGCCCTAGCAGCAAGATTGCATGTGTTTCGGGGTGTTCTACATTTTTGCAACTGAGTTCTGGGGTCTTAAATGTGTACTTTTGGTTGCAAGTGATTTGAAGAAAATCCATGGTGGGAAAGGGGGGATTTGGCATAGTTAAAGAAAGCGTTTGCCACTATTCTTAACTTAGGGCTCGTTAGGGTTAGCAGTATTTGTATTGCATGTGTTTGGGTGGGGGGCTGTTTGTGGGGGGGTTTGCGAGTCTTGGAGCGATGCTGGGTATGGATACTTTTGCTTGCTTGCAAATAGTTTAAATACAATCCACGGTGGGTAAGGGGGTATTTGGGCCTACTTTTACTTTCAAAGTACGTTTTGTCACCAGTTTTCTACTAGGCCTCGTTTTTTGAGATCTGATTGGGGGTCTTCCACATTTTTGAGACTGGCTTTAGTAAGGGTCTGGGTGGGAGCACTGCTGGGAAGGTCTAATTTTGTTCTAAAACACAGTTTACAGTACACCTAGCTTGAGGGGAAAGATCCGCTAAATTAACTTGCCCATACTTATTCATCCTTCAAAAGGAGACTCAGACAGAGTACGCACTTTCAAAAATATTGTACTGTCTATTAGGAAACTCAAAGTGTGACTTTTTGCACTACACAGTGTACATACCTTATATTTATTTATCAGTGGTGTTCTAATATCACTTCCTGTTTTTCCATCAATAATTACAGGCCGGGTTTCAGTCTGTGCAATGGGAAAAAAAGGATGAAGTCAGGCTTCACATTAGCGAGCCGCAATTCAGCATCCGCCAGGCAGGCAGTGGACAGGGTGTCTTCTGGTCACCAACATTGATGGACGAAGCGTCAGCTGGAATGGAGGAGTGCCGCTAATAAGAGGAATGGTTTGATGCGTGCAACTTACTTACCAAATTCAACAGGACAACTACAACAACATACAGATACAGTATCCATTGTTTTCTACTATGAGTGTGACTGCATTTCTTGGATCTCTCTCTGCTTCTAAATTGATCCCTACAGCCATACTATAGGTTTTACTTCTGCTATTTTTTAAACCTAATTTAATTTCAGAAGTGTTTCTCTGAGTGCAGAGATAGGCAAGTGAAAATGCTGCAGCCCTGTGCTGTCGCATTCTGTCATTAACGGTTGTCGAAAGTACTACTTACTTTTCAGTAACAATGCATGCAGTAGTGCATGCACTTCCTTTATGTCACTTAAAAGATTTATGGTTAGCTTTGTACCCAAAGATTTCTTTATCTTCAATTATTGTTTGTCCATGCTGTGCTTTTTTTTCTTCTCTCAACAAAACCTACCCAAAAAGAAACCCCCATTCCCATCCATTTTCCAAACCCTAACCCTCTTCCCCCGGGCTGTGTGGTTTTGATTGATGTGTGACTAAATGACATCAATAATTCCACACACTTGCTGGGGAGGATAAGGTCATAGCAACAGGCTGGTGAAGGAATCCGAGGATACATTCTAGACTTACTCAGCTTCAGTACTATTTCTTGTAGTAGTAGCCAATGTCAAAGAAATTCAATGCAAGTACTAGTTATACTTTCAATACTTAACCATTTGTTAGGCTACATTGTGGCACTGTTCTAGTGTACTGTCACCTGCTATATTCTCTATCGTACCGTTGTAATGCTCCAGTAAGGACAAACCAGGTTTCATTTTCTTTTTTTCCATAGGCATGCAACTGCCACTGTGTCACACCACTAGTACCACCGCAGTGAGGACATTTCATCCGCCCAGGATTGCCAACCTTAATCGCCATTTCCCATGGAGCCAGCCCTTGGCCTAGCCCTACTTTCAAACACAAATTACAGGTAAGATAAGCGTTTGGTGGGAGGTAGTATAATGGAGTATTAGGAGAGACGAGAGATTGACGGTAGTACTACTGAAGTCCTAGGACTCTTGAATTCACTTACTCTGTGAGAGGCACTTAGTGTTGAAAACATTTAGGCATTTACACTTAAAGGAAGAAAATGACACAGACTTAAGTTTCAGGAAAACAAACTTACTGTTAAACCCCCACCCACCAGACTCAAAAGCAGTAAAAAACAGGTATGCTCAGATAAAGTTTCAAAAAGTATATTTGTGTAGCCCTAACAAAATAATCTCCTGCAAGACCCTCCCTAACCCCAACGATTGTCCTTCAAAAGTCCCAAAAACAACCCAACTCCCAATTCCCACCCCCCAAAAGTCTCTAAAAAAGGGGCAAGGGACACTACGGCAGGATGCTGTTCACTTTAGCGGCCAGGGCATCATACTCCTTGCGGAGGGTGGCATGGTCGGAGCGGAGGCCCTCCACCAAGGTCTTGTATGTTAGGACCTCCTGCTCCAGGTAGGACACTCCGAGGCATAAGCGGTGCTGGCGTGCCTTGCAACTCCTGTGGGGGGCAGCTGCTGTCTTTGCTGCTTGGCGGTGGCGGTTGGCTTTGGTAGCCCGGCTCCGTACCGCTGGAGCACTGCGCTGGCTGGCAGCCCATGGGGGCACGGAGGAGGATGCAGCTGTCCCAGTGGATGTTGTACCAGTAGATTGCGTGTCCTCCTCCTCCAGGGCCACCAGTCCCCGATATTCGGCGACAGTGGCATCCAGCCTCCGTTGCCGGGCCATTCGAGCCCGCTCCTTCCTTGTTGGTTTTGTTGATTTGGAAGGAGCAACTATATGAAGAAAGAAAGACATAGTCTGTAACCAATGCTCCTTAAGATTAACACAAAATGATTGAGCAGAAAGTTGTGTCACAGTACAACTAGCAACTTGAAAGCACAGTACATAACTATTGAGGCCAGTATCTATCTAACCTCCCACTTCTTCATCCTTGCTCTAACATTAGTGGGAGTTTAAGGAACAAATTCTACGAGCACTTTGGACTTCCTTTACAGTCGACTATGACAGTACACCAGTCTTATTCTTCTCTCTTGTTTAGGAAAATTGGTACGCTATCTTATGCAAGCCGGCATAATGCCAGCGCAGTGAACTTCCACCCGAGAAAAACAGACGTACACCATGATGAGTAAGACAGACTGGCGTTACTGTACCAGTCCAGTACATGCAGGTGGTGAAGCTCTTACTTTTCTATTATGGGTGGCACTGAGAATACTCTGTTAAAAGGGCTACTGCTTAATTAATTTAACTTTCACCCTACAGTGCAAATGAGTACTAGAAAAGGAAAATGAAGAAGCTAAATAATCTGATTATCATCACTTCACATGGGATGTATTTGATTACATATGGGATGACTTTAGGCGCTTTGCTTTTTATTGAGTGAACAGTGATACACCCACACATGAATGACGTACTACTACTAAACTAAACTTATTAAGAGAGGTAGGGAGTGTCCACCGTAATAACCGGATATATGCTGTGCTTGCAGTTGCAATACAAACTACTGCTACTATTCATGGTAGTATTTGGACAAAATTACAACTTCTTTTCCTTGCCTTTCCTACACTGGAACGGACATGCGGGTGCAGTGTTACATGCTCTTCAAAGTAACACTTAGTTCATCAGTGACCGCCTACTCTCTCTAGATACACATATGCTATCTAAGAGTCAGATAGTACCATGATCCAGGCATCCATCCATTCAAAGTATATGCACACATACAGTTTCTGTTTCACCCACCCAGGCTGTTCTCCTTCCACCCATCCTTGCTTCATCATTCACCCAGCCATGCACCATACCATATTCTTTCCTTCCCAGCCACCTCGGGGACCAAGCAAACACATATCATTCTTCTTTGCCAGTCATCATTAAATTTCTCATCCTTCCACACTTACTTACACCCTTCTTTCGCTTTTCGTTCATCCCATCCATCAAGTTCATCTCAGATCTGATTGGGATTCTTCTCGCCAAAAACTTCACAGCTAAGTCGAAGTACATTTAGAGGAGGCTACTACCTGGTTGATTTATAATACACCCGTGCAGAAAGCACACTCTGCAGTCTTCAATCTCAATAAGTAAGGAATATATAGCTTACCTCTGCCCGCCACCACCGTGTGAACCCTCACAGGCACATTGGTGTCGTCCGGCACTTGCATCGCCGCCTCCTCCCCAGAAGTGTTCTCCTCATCCAGCACCACTACCTCCGCGCTGGCCCCGCCACCAGATGTTCCACCTACAAAGTACATTTAAGAATGTTAGAATACACCACTCACTACTATATAATATTTGGTCTAGGAATAAAGAAATGTGAAAAAACAGAGAATGATGTAATAATTTGTGACTGTCTACTCTAAAGTAAAAATGTCAATTTTTCCAGGGAAGGCTGTTGTCTTGCTGCACTTTTTGGCACAACTGATGAATGCTTGCTTTTTATTTTTAACACGCACCACTTTTTCTCCTAACAGATAGAAGCTTGACTTCTAAGAACACGAGCAAGATCAAGTTCAAATCAGGTGAGAGCTCGGCTCGACCACAAGAAATGTGTTCAATTAATCGTCAGGATTAAGCACTTTTCCATTTTCAGTTAAACGTTTAGTTTTATGACAAACTTAATTTTAATAAATGTGTTTACTTTTAATAAAGCTTTTAAACTTAAATAGACTCTGTGGTTTTTGGTCCTCCAGACTAGAGTGATTGAGCTAAAGGTTTTGCAATTTTTGCAAACATGAGTCCGTGCCTCTGTCACTTCTTGACTCTGACTCCGTACTCTTGTCCTGCGTTGGATAATCATCATTGGGGATCAATCATCGGTGACTTTGGGAGCTAAATGACTCTGCCACACTATCTAGTCAGTAAGGAGATTGGGGGTTCAACTACAAAGTCTGTTATCACTGAGGTATGTGGAAAGTCTAACAGCGCCTATTATAATTGATAAGCTAAGCAATGCATTATTTAGTGTCCATAGTTCTGTTTGTGCAGATTTGTCCCTGCAACAGTAGTAGAATGGATTGTCCTCCTATCCAAACCAAAAGTAAAGTAGTATCCAATTCTTTCTTGGTGGTCATTCACCTTTTTATTGTTGGCAATTGTCAAAGCATAAACATTTAGAAGACTTGAAAAGACTTTATGGACAATCCCAGAGGACTGCACTCAGTGCATAGAGCTATTGCTGACTAGAATGGGAGTCCAATGGAATTGCCAAATGTGCAATCTTAGTTAGCTACACAGAATGACTAATAAGAATAATCTAGTAATACCACAGGGAGTCATAGTCGAGGCAGGATAAGAATTTAGATACAGTCTACAAGAAGATCAAAGACGATTTAGAAAAAATCAAATGAGGAACGCTAGGAAAAAATAGGTACTCTATATTAAAATTAAAACTTACCGGGGTCAGCAAAGGAGCCCTCGCCTGCCCGATCCTGGCCTGCATCCTGTTGAACAGCAGCCTCCTCCTCCTGTGTCCTCTTGCCCCTGGGGGGAGCTGATGTACAACATGAAAGAAAGAAAGACCAGAAAACATGGATGATATTTGTCAACCAAATCAAACATTTCAAAAGAACAATAACAAAATATTTTGGCGAAATAGCAAATAGACAACTATTCCACGGGATATATTGACCGATCTCATGTGGTCTACTACGTTATTAGTATTGCTTGATTTGCACACGAAGTGACAGACAAAGTCCATCGTGATTGCAGATCAGCGACAACACTAAAAAGTTTCCTACTACATCAACCAGTCATTAAAATACTCAAACTATCAATCCACCACCACTATTTCTTCTTATCGCCATGTGTACAAAGGAAGGACTGGACTTGAGTCTGTAGGGGCTGATTTAGAAGCCCCTTGCGGCTCTTTTGCTCCATTGTTGCGTGACTTTTGTGACGCAGCGGCAGAACAAAAGAGGCGCCATGGTGCTGCGTATATTAACAACGTGACGCATATGGGAGATGCATCACGTTGTAAAGCCCTGCGCCATCAGGGGGCGTTCCGGCGCAAGGGAGGGCGTTCCTGCGCAGGAACGCATCCTAAAAGTGGCTGAGGGAAATCTACAAGATTTCAATGAGTCACTTTGAGAACAATGATGCGTGACTCAAACCCTGCGCCTGCTTGAAGCAGACGTACGGCTTGACGCAGCATTGGGGAGATAGGGCACCCCAGAGCATTGCTGGAGCTGCGCCACCGTTGCCACGCAACTACAGTAATGCACCGCCTTTACGGCACAGATGCGTAACGCTTTGGTGACGTTTTGGGCCCATGGTGCGCCGCATTGTAAATACGGCGCACCATGGGTGGTGGTGGCGTGGCGCACAATTACTGGCACATCCCTGCTACTTTGCAGGGATGCGCCGGTAATTAAAAATCTGACCCTTAGTGTCTAGCATTACGCAGTTCTTTAAACTACACTCATACATAATTTCACAGGCCAATGAAATGAACACACAATCGAAAACAAATAAGCATAGTAGCAACACTACTGAGAAGGAGAGCAGTGCACCTGAAATGCACAGAACATTTTGAAATATAATTTACCTACAATGTAATCAGCAGCATTAATGCTCTTGGTAAAAAACAAAAATTTGCAATATAATAACACACAGAGCAGGAGAAAACAGAGTAGTAAAGAAATAGCTACTACTACTCACCAAGCCCGGGGATCTCAAGGCCGAGCAGGTCGAGCAGATCGCGTTCCCGGTCCAGGAGATCCGTCCAACGGTGGGTGGCCTGGTTGTAGGTGCGCCGGACCCGAGAGTGTTGGTACATGGCCCGGCACACCTTCTCCCACCGCTTCCGGCGCTCCTGGATCCCGTACCCGCGAGCGATCTTGCCGCCTGCCATGATGGTCCTGGGGAGGCGGCGCTGAACATAAAAAATTAGTGCGGCCACCTCCTCCGGGCTTATGATCTCCCGGGGTGCGACCTGCTCCCCCCTCAAACGCCCGCACGGGAGCCGGGCACGGGGTGCGAGACCCTTCCCCTTCTCGGGATGCTTCCCGGCTCCCTTTACCATGGTCTGGGCAGAAAGGAAGCTAGATAATAAAGAAAATAGAATAGGGAAGAAGAAAAGAAAAGAGTTTAAAAAAGTAGTTTAAAATTAACCAAAAGTAGCAAAAAACACAAAAATATAGAGCTAGAAAAATAGAAGGATAAATAATAAGTAAAATAGATTTTAAAAAAACTTCAAACAAGCAAAGGATGGCAGAGATTCAGAGAGGATAGAAAAAGCATGCCCAGAACCATAGCAATGAATGAGAAGCAAGATGGCCGCGCCCGTTCACGACCGTGAGGGTAACTTCGCTACAAGCGGCTCGCTAAAACGCACAAAACCTTGTGAACTAACACGACGCAAAAAAACAAATCGCATATTCGCACAAATTCGCGGCTTCCGAATTCGATCTCGTGCACGTTCGCGGCCCACGAATCCCGCGAAATTGCAGAAAAACGAGTTTTGCAAAACTGAAAGCACTCAGCAGGTGCAAAAGTTCAAACTCATCATTAGTAACCATTCCCTGTAGTGCTTCCTGACTGGGGCCCCTCCAGAGTTCAGTTGCTAGTTGCAACAATTGTATGACCCTGCTCTGACCCTCACAGCAGGCTCATAGAATAGCTACAAGTAGGCCACAAAGGTCCTGGAAAAAAAATTGCACTGCAACAGAAAGCAAATTACAGATAAGGAAGCAGGTGCCGGACTGGAATTTTAAAACAGTGACACATTAATAAATCAACCCCAAATTAATTCATGTCAGTGGAAGCAGGGGAGGTGTGCTTGCTTTCCCCCCCATAATCTACAGTGATGATGAACCAGAGGGTGGCATTGATGTACCAGAGGGTGGCTTGGGTGAAACAGAGGGTGGCAGTGGTGAAACAGAGGGTGCTGGGAACCTGTGATGATGAACCAGACGTAGAAAGAACATAGTCGCGACCGTTGCGAGCCGACAAGTAAGTTCGCAATTGTGAACTGGTACAAAACCCTCCGGAACTGGCAGAAACCCTTGCGAACACAAAAAAAAAAAATCTGCAAATTTGCGAGAATTCGCGGATTTTGCGGATTGCGAGTTCGCAAATACGCAAATTCGCGAACGCCAGATTCGCAAAATTCGCCCATGCTTAATTTTTAACTTCAGCTTACTTATATTTCCTGACGTAATGGGTCTTTTTCTCAACCCTACCTTTACCACATGTCATCACAAGCGTCTTGGTGAGGTTTAGTTTTAAGTCCCTCTGCTCCATGTATGAATCAAACACTTCAATCAGCTTTTGCAGTCCATTTGCAGTTCTGGAGATTAGGACTGCATCATCTGCATACAGGAGCAGAGGGGTCAATGTCACACCTATTTTCGGGGCATCTATGATGAGGTTCTGAATGGATTTATCGACTCCATTTATATATAATGAAAATAAAAGTGGGCCAATTACACTCCCTTGTCGTATTCCCCTTAGTGCCTTAAAATTTGTGGTGCGTTTCCCTCCCCTTCCATATTTTACTCTGGATGTTTTTCTTGAGTATAGTTGTGAGAGAAATGATATAATATCAGCAGGGGCACCCATCTCCGTCATGACCCCCCATAATTTGACATGATTTACGCAGTCAAATGCAGAATTCAAATCTGTGAAACATAGATGGATATTTTCTACCTTTGCCATAGTGTATTTATTTATAATTAGATGTAAGTTCAGGCATTACTCTACCGTCCCCATATCCCACCTGAAGCCGTATTGAGTTTCGGTCAAGATGTTATTATCGTTTACCCAGTTCTCCAATCTTTCCAATACTACACGCCCCACGGTTTTAACAGATGAGTCCAAAGGGGCTATGAGGCCGTAGCATCTTGCATCACATCGGGTCCCCTTTTTAAAGATTGGGACGATAACACTATCTGTCTAAGGCTTTGGAACGTGCCCGTTAGCAGTTGCGTTACAGACCTGGGATAGAATGGGTGCCCACAGCTCTAGATATTTTTTATATGCATCAGCTAAGACCACCCAATTGGGTCCAGGGGCCTTTCCCTGCTTCTTCCTATTTATTGCAATGGTGACCTCCTCATATCTAATTTGTCCAAGAGGTGTCACGGCAATAAGGGAGGGCTGTTCTGTCTTCTTAGTAGATACATAAAAAATTCCACTAAAATGGGTGAGCCAATCCTTTGAAGCAATAACTGTTTCGACAATAGGATCTTGATCGTCTTTCCACAGAGGTTAATGTACCACCTTCCAAAATAAGGAGGAATCCCTGGTCTCTGCTGCTCTATTCAGCTTCGCCATGGCCTCCTCTTGTACCTCCCTCTTCCTGTTTGTTTGCGCTTGTTTAAATAGAAGTTGAAGCTGCTTAGTTTCATCCCTATCTCACTGTGTTTTATATAGGGCTTTAACCACGTTCTGTTTTGCCCTTGCACAATCATAGTTAAACCAAACATTTGCCTGTCTCTTTCTCAGTGTTACTTCCTTTCTTAAGTTATTAAATATGGCCGCTGTGATGTTCTCGTAAGCGGTAATAATATCTTCCGGCAAGGCATTAGCATCAGTGCAGGTAGAAAAGCTTTTCATATTGTCATTTACGACCGTATTTATTTGATTCCCGTCACTGTTTTTATATCTTTGGGCCATATGTATCAAGCAAAATTGCATTTGCAAACGCCGAAATTCGCAGAATTTCGGCGTTTGCAAATGAAATTTAGCCAAATGGTATGTATTAAGGCAAAATAAGAAATCGCAAAATTTGCAATTCCTTATTTTGCGATTGCATTTAAGAAATCGCACATTTTGCGATTTCTTAAATGCAATGTAAGAAGCACAAAAAAAGTGCAATTTGTCCTTAAAGAATCGCAAATTACCACCAACTTCAAGTTGGTGGTAATTTGCGATTTCTTTGAAAAATGCACTTTTTTGCATTTTTCAAAGTGCAATGAGAAGCACATACATGCCCTAACGGCATGTATGTGCGCCACATGTGCCCCCATGCTTATTTCAGGAGTGCAACAGGGTGTCCTTTTGACACCCCTGCACCCTTGAAATTGCATTCTCATTTTGCGATTCGCTAATTGCTAATCGCAAATTGAGAATGTCTCCCCAGTCATTCCTTTGGGCCTCTAGGCCCTTAGGAATGAATGGGGAGGTATTCCTTAATTGTGAATCGCAATTTGCGATTCGCAGTTAAGGAATATGTAGGATTCGCAAAATTTATTGCAAATCCTACATACATAGCATTTTGCGATTCTCAAATAGCGATTCGCAAAAAAACGCTATTTACGAATCGCAAAATGACTTTTTGATACATATGGCCCTTAGTGTCATATGCTCTCTTATTGTTATTCTCACTGTGCTTGCATGGCTTTTTGTTGTGCCTAGTGTGGCCACCTCAGCTATGGTGGCAAGCAAGAGCAGAAGTGTGCTCATGGTAAAAGAGTTGGTTAGTCCACCCTATGTGTAAGCAGGGGTATTGTTAGAAGAATCTGGAACTGGGGCTTCAGTTGTATTCTTGAGGGAGTATAAATGGTAAAAAAATAAAAAAAATTATGTGTGCTCAAAATAGCGAGTAAAGCCTGAGAACAGTGATCATACCTTATCATTGGACCCAATTAGAGGCTGGATGATGCGTAGGTGAAGAATTGAGATGTGGGCTATATCTGTATGGCGATGATGTTCCGGAGAATCAAAAATGTGCTTTCATTGGAGACGTGTCAGTAGCTCAACAAGCAAAGTACACCAGTTAGAGAGCATATGATGCAGACCTGTTAATTCACAAGTAGTCCAGTTTGTTCCTTCGAGTGTTCTTGCCATTGAAACCATGGTGGAAAGCTTGGGCCAGGCATTGTGAGCCGCACTCATTTGTTCTAACACCACATCACTCTAAAGGTATAACCCTAATTCTCAATCCAAAAAGAGATATCAAACCCCATGGCTAGCTCAGATGATATAATCTAGGGCCAGATGTAGGTAAATAGCATTTGCCGTTCGAAAATACCGAATTTTACCGCTTCGGTATTTTCGAATCGGTAAATGCTATGTAGCAAATCATTCGATAAAAATTACCGAATCGTTAAGATTCGGTATTTACCGAATCGGTATTTACCGATTCGGTATTTGCCATTCATTCCTATGGGCCTGGAGGCCCATAGGAATGAATGTCTATTACCGAATCGGTAAATACAGATTCGGTAAAAGGGAGAAAACATTGAAGGGTGGAGGTTGCCACTTTGACACCCTGTTGCACCCCTCAATTGTGTATGTGTGCACATGTTGCAGACATACATGCCGTAAAGGCATGCATGTCTGCAACATGGCACTGAAGCAATTTGCATAAAATTGCTTTTTGGGGTGTTTTCGTTAAGAACAAATCCTAACATGGGATATGCACTCATTTAAGTGCTCACTACATTAGGAATTCAGTAATTTACCGAATCGGTATTTAAGAAATCGGTAATTTACCGATTCCTTAAGTTACCGATTCGGTACATTACCGAATAGTTAATTTCGGCCCCTACATCAGAAAAGCCTATTACCGGTCGGTAACGGCCGAAATTCGCTAATTTCGGCCGTTACTGACCGGTAATAGCCTTCCTACACCTGGCCCATAGTACCTATCAGCCATCATTAGTTGAAAAGGTATAGGCTTCTGGTTGCATTACATGACTTAGGGCCAGATGTAGGTAAATAGCATTTACCGATTAAAAAATACCAAATTTTACCGATTCTGTATTTTCTAATCGGAAAATGCTATGTAGCAAATCATTTGGTAAAAATTACCGAATCGTTAAGATTCGAGATTTACCAAATCGGTATTTACCGATTTGGTAATTGCCATTCATTCCTATGGGCCTGGAGGCCCATAGGAATGAATGGCAATTACCGGTAAATACTGATTCGGTAAAAGGGGGAAAACATTGAAGGGTGGCAGGGTGTCACTTTGACGCCCTGTTGCACCCCTCAATTGTGTATGGGTGCACATGTTGCAGGCATACATGCCCTAAGGGCGTGTATGTCTGTATCATGGCACTGAAGCAATTTGCATAAAATTGCTTTTTGGGGTGTTTTCGTTATTTACCACCAACTTGTAGTTCCTCGACTCAACACTCTCCATGACCAAGCAAGTCAACGCCGTCTCATCCTACTGCTTCAACACCCTCCGCATGCTCCGCAAGATCTACTGGTGGATCTCCACCGAAACAAGAAGAACGGTCACCCAGTCCCTCGTCAGCAGCAGGCTGGACCACAGAAATGCTCTCTACGCAGGAGCCTCGGCCAAACTCCTGAAACGACTACAACGCATACAGAATGCCTCTGCACGCCTCATCCTCAACACCACTTGCCATAGCCACATCCCACCCCACCAGAGAGTTCTGCACTTGCTTTCCGTCAACAAGAGGGTCACCTTCAAGCTCCTCACCCCACACACACAAGGCACTCCACAACACTGGACCGGCATACCTCAACAGACGACTCACCTTCTACACCCCAAACCTCCGGCTCTGCTCTGCCGACCTCGCCCTTGCCACCGTCCCCCGCATCCGAAGAGCAACCACGGTGGCATATTGTTCTTCCACCTCGCTGCCAAGACCTGGAACACTCTCCCATCCTCCTACGACAGACCCAGGACCTACTAACCTTCAGGAGGCTACTCAAGACCTGGCTGTCAAAAAGCAGTACCCCCCCCATTACCATGAGACTCTCGTGGGTGAGTAGTGCACTTTACAAATGTTCTGATAGAGTGATTGATTGCAGGAAGGGACAGCTTAATCATTAATGGCGATTTACTCCTTCTATGAGCACTGCAGAATGCAGCACACATAGAAAGAGCAAAAAAACAAAAAGAAATGAAAGTGTTTCTCCTTGTTGTGCCACTTTAATGCCTCCCCTTGAAAGACATTAATATTTGGCGCTGCCTCAAATTTACCATTCCTTGTAAATGGGGGCCAGTGTCAAAAAGTCATGGGTGTTGAGTGAGAACACCCACAGCTACATTCATGACATGCCCCTTTAACACAGAATACTACATGAAAGAGGGCCATATGTACAAGGCGGTGTAAAACCACGCAAAGTGTCTTTGCGTGGCCTTGTAAATATGGGCCAGCGCACTCCGCCACCGGTGTGTCAAACAAAATGATGCTCCTGTGGTGTTGGAGCTTGAAAATATGCCCCCCAGTGTTGCGTGTGACGCTAGGAGGGGTCTCCAATTATGCTGAAGCAAACTCTTAGTTGTGCTGAGGCATGACGTGAGGCATAAAGAGTGTGAAGTGCTTGAGGATACATTGAGACTGCACTTGTCCAACACATCGGTTAGTGGAGAATCAGGTGTGTGGTAACAGACATGCCTTTACAGATTTTTGGAGCACCAGGTGGTTGTGAAGGAACCATAATCTGTCTGATAGAGATTGCTGGAACCTGACAATCTGAACTGAGAATCCTGGTCCAACAATTTCTTGAATGAGGGAAGTGTCAGAAGAAGGGCCAGTTGTGATCGGAGTCTGCTTTTTTGGCAGAAAGACTGTGCAAAGTTTGAATTGCAGGAAGAGTAGTATAGGGCATGGAGGGCAAGGCAGAGAGCCTGACACTTGGGATAAAAAGGTTGCCATGACCCTAATGCAAGCAATGCAAATTGAACCCCCTGCTTCCTGCTAGAAACTAAGGACAGCCATAATTGGGGTGCAGTGGACCTCTTTTGCTCATGCTCCCCAATTTCACTTCACTAATGATAACAACGTCCCTAAGCCTGAATGACTAACCAATTATCTGCCCCGCTTGGGTTAGGTAATAGTGTGCCAAAAATAAAATGATATTAAAAACCCTTGTGTGCAAGAATGCTTGCTATAAGCAGCTTACACCGTCAAATATGTCTTCCCCACTTTCCTCTGCAGCATGACTATAGTATCTTCCAGAGCAGAGGTACCCAGCACAGGTTCAGATCCATGCCAGACCTTTACAGTAACTGCTTCTAAAATATTTTCTATTCATTCATTGTGCCCTGGAAATGTGGCATCAATACAACCCCATGGACCAATGTGGGTTACCCCTGACTTGAATATCCTGCACCAAATACTTGCTTAGCAGTATTCATTCACCTCCACAATCACCAGAATGTATTCAGTTTCTCCTGATATTACTTCCTGACTCCAAGACCACTGATGTTAGTGTGGTACATGACATGTCTTTCATTTACTCTGCATTTGATAAGCTATCCATGGGACAGGAATAAAGAGCCTAACTCAGCCGCAACGTATTAGACATTTTGGGATGCTATGCTTCGTGATTCCTAAAACAATCTCTTTGGAACAGGTACACCTACGGCAGGCCGGTGCATGGGACTGTGTACGGGACACTGGGCAGGACACTTGTTTACTACGACTGGCATTTACCCACGTCAAGTGAACCAGACTACACCACCTTTCAGGGTCAGGTGAGTATATCTGTTGGGTATACCTAGTAGTTTATTTCCAAAGGAGAACATTTACCTAGAGGATCTACAACCCCAAGGAAAGACTTTCTCATTAAAATGGGTTCATGTAACTAATTAAGAAAATAGAGCAAGATAACCCAGGTGAAGATAGTTTTGCTTATGAAATTGCCAGCAGTGCTAATGTTTGTGCTTGTTCTTCTCATGATACCCTAGACAAAAGCAGGCTATTTTGGCAATAAAAGCACAGAAGACCAAGGCAGAGGGCCTTGGTCCTTAATATCCCAAATAAAGATCTCTTTCAAATTTTCACTTTTTGGGACATATTATGAGTGCTACTGATTTCCCCCTTTAAGTCCTGTCATGTAGTTCCTAATAATACATAAGAGCTGCACCTTTAAATAACCTAAACAAAGGGATTGGTGTCCAGACTGATTCCAGACATCATATATAATCAAGGAGGAGGGGGAAAGAAGAAGCTGTGATCCATTCAGCTTCCTTATCGTGTTACCAAAAAATTAAGAGGGGAACGGATCACTTGTCCTGCGTAACCAGGGTTTTAAGTTTTTCGTTCAGTGTACCAATAAAAAACCCTCATTCACGAACAGAGGATGGAATTGGCGGTATATCTTGAAAGTGAAAAATAGCGACTTTAAAAATGCTCGTACAAACAGATTGATGATTTAATGGGTAGATGTTTGGTAAAATTAGATGCAGTGCATGATGGGATTTATTAGGAATCTCCCGCATTTAGTATGTCCATAAAAAGGTCGACATGTTTCAGCCCTTGTTTATGCCCAGAAGGGTCAAGTGGGCTTTCTTCAGGACCTAGAGTGAAAAAAGAGGTGCGAGACTAGGTGTGTCTCAGAGTGTATAGACCCTGAATTTTCAGGGATTTGTTAGAAACTAGATGTATTATTCTGTTTCAGGTAAGGTCCATAGGTACCTGTGAATATCAAACAAGGAAGGGGGGGGGAGAACAAACAAATACACAAGGAAAAGTGTTAGGTGTACACTTTCCAAGTTTACACCGTCTACTTTTAAGGATGGAAAAAAGTAACAATAAAATGGCAATTCTTTACGACTCAGACCAACTGTTAACTATTGGCAAAAGATTTCTCTAAGTTCTCTCTGTAATGTTACAAATGGAAAGTATCAGTGGGTACTTTACCGTTTCTGTGGTATGTGGTCAACTGTATATCAAGGTTATTTTCTATATTTAATTCCTGTACACCATGTAGTGTTGACTAGTATACATATCAATATGCCCAAAAATGTTGTGCATTTTAACACAAAAGGTGGAGATGATAATGCCTTTCGCCGTTACATTCTATAGGTGTTTCTAAAAAACTGCAGTGCTAGGCTGAGCTCATGGTTAGTTTAATGCGGATCGCATTCAGTGAACTTGGGTGGTACTCTAGTCATGTGAGCGGCAATGCAAGCAGTCGGTGAGCGCGCCCCATGCTGGAAGTGAAAAAGGTGCGATTTATCTTTTCATCTATAATTATTGTGAGGTGCGCAGACCATGCAATCGGCTGAATTTGTTTCTGGGCGCCTCTTTGTGTTCAATCATTAGTGTTAAATAGTACATGAAAAGGCAGTAATGACAATCCTTTTCCCAACAAGCTCTTTGCCATTGTATGTTTTTCGTAATTTCATTATTTCAATATTGCGAGTAACTGGATGCAATATTTCTTTTTTGTGAATTTTTTTTATTAACCTTGCTCACAGGTACATAAAGAACATAGCAGCATACATTTATCAGGAGATAATCTCAGATTAATACAATAGGCAGGTCAAAACACTCCCGCAAAGACCCCTCCACGCCTTGTAAATCTTCTCCTCCGCCCTTTGGCTCCAATCCAAGTCTCACCTCCATTGGTCCCATTGAGGAGCCTCCCACGCCCCCACCCCTGTGCAATATTGTGCGGCTCCGTCATACGCTAACATCTTCATGAAGTCCTTTGAAGAACAACACATTCTCAATCAGGCAGTGTGGCAGAATCATGGGAAACTCTATTTGAGGTTCATCAATGATATCTTCATCCTGTGGAAAGGCGCTGAGAACGAATTGACTGATTTTTTGAGTACTTGGAATTCAATCAATGACCGGGTCCAATTCACATGGAACCTAGATAGAGAAAGCATTCATTTCCTTGATGTTGAGATTCAACGAAATATGGGAAAATGGAACACCACCATATTTCGTAAACCGACTGATCGAAATTCTCTTTTACACCATCAAAGCTTTCACAGAGACCTGGGTTGAAACTCACTTTACCCCTATCACAACTTATGCGTGTCAAACGAATTGTATCATCTGAAGAGGTATGTCAAGAAGAAATAACCAACATGGTGGAAAGATTCAAGACCCGGGGTTATCCCCAACAAACTTTGGATAAGGCTGTCAACCGCATTGGCGTAATGAATCGTGATGACTTGTTACAAACACGAGTCAAAACTGACAACCCCCGGATGGTCGTGGTTTCTAAATACTCCATCATGAGTAACTGGTTTAGGAACATCATCTCTAAACATTGGTCCTTACTCAGTCTAGAACCGGATTTCCAAGGAATCTTTGCACAGCCGCCGATGTTTGCTTACACAAGGGGACGCAATCTCAAGGAGATCCTGTCCAAACCCAGTGCACAGATTGAACCCGAAACTTTCAAAGGTCTCAGACCCTGCTACAACTGTAGCAAATTGTAATAACTGCATTCAGGGTAATATCACCAACCACCCCATGAAGGGTCATCCCATCAAATTGCGAGTGAATGCCACCTGTAACTCAAACAACTTGATCTATATGTTGAAATGTCCCTGCGGGAAATGTTACGTTGGCCACACGGAAAGAAAAATCAGAACCCGTTTACTCGAGCATAAGAGTAACATAAGGAATGGAAACTCCAAATCCACAATAGCTGCACACTTCGCAGAACAAAAACATTCAGTGGCTCAGCTTAAATATCTTGTATTGGAACAAGTGACTCCCACGCACAACAACAAGCAGACTCTCCTAAAGAGGGAGAATTTCTGGATCCGCTACATGGCGACGATGCAACCACACGGTTTAAATGACCGGATGGAATTTCTGTGTTATTTGTGATCTGTGTATTCCTGTTTTATCATGGTGATTCATTGATCTGATGTTGCAAACATTTGTGAATACTTGCGTGCCTATATTATGGTCATATTACCTTTCATGTTTTATTGTTTATTTTTATTTTCTATTATGCACTGGTACACCCCTGAATTATGTTTTTGATGTTTTGATATATTGCATTTGACGTTGTGTATGTCACCTTGGAACCGGAGCTTTACTTTAACCCATGTTCGCAGCGTTCACTTCACCTTCCTACTCTAATATGGCGCTCATCTTGTGTTGCACCCGTAGTCCACTTTCCATCTTCATGCTCGCGTCACACGCCGACTTTAAACTCACCGGGACCCAGTACACTCGGGGTTCCTAGTCACCGCGTTGAAAGAGACTTATCACATATCGGCTATCTTGTAAGTACTCCTCACGGGGGACCTGGTTAACTATTAGAGCAAGTGTGCTCACGCTAATGATGTGAAGCTTATGGTTATGCGTTTATTCGCAGATTCGGCGTAACAACCAACCACGGATGTAATAGCTCCGTGAGTACTTAACTGTAGTTTTTATGAATCCCTCGGTGATTTGGCATTTTTGGGTAACCTTGGTGGCTTGAAACTTTCTGGCACACTGTTTTTCCTCACGTTCACAACAGGAGAATTTGCGTTTCCGTTTTCTGGATTCATTGATGTCTTGAACTTTGGGGGCATCCTCTTAGCACAATATTAGTTGCTCATTATGATGCTTTGTTTAGTCATGTTATTATTAATATCTTTCACGGGCATTTACCCTGGCCTCTTTCTGCTGATATAAATTAGTTTCTCTTGGTTTTTGATTAGACCTTTCATTTTACACGCATGAGGTTCACTGCACCATGTTTAGATCTTGTTGGTGTTATAGAGATGTTGTTGAATTTCTATGATATCTGGATATTTTCTTTTATGTTTGTAGAGCTGTCCCCTGAGGAAGGGCTAGTCATCTGCCCGAAATGCATTGGGAGGATTAATTGCTGGATGACTCTTTAAGTTGGATGATTTACACGTTTCTTCAAAATATTGATGAACTGTTGAATTGATGTGAATTAAACAATCATGGAACCTCTCTGAGCATTGGATTTAACATTTGGATTCAATCAGATGAACTACTTATAAGACACTCCGTGTCTCTTTGCGCTGTGCACCAGGGAGTCTTCTTCCTAGTGGGGGAGCTTTGTATTAGTGTCAATATTCCTTTTCGCCACCCCCGCTGCTAAGGCCAGCCAGATCTCTTTGTATCTTGTCCAATCAGTCGGACCTTTAATCATTTTAAAAAGCCACCTCAGCTCCACTGGAACTGGCGACCCAACAACTAACTTCATGGTGCGAGCCACCTTAGACTAAAAGGGCACCACCCTCGGACAGTCCCATAAGATATGAAAAAACGTGCCCTCCTCATTGCAGCCTCTCACGCACAAGGGAGATTGAGTCCTGCCCCAGGAGAATAGGTGCGTGTGCGAGTAGTAAACCAGATGCAGGATCTTAAACTGGACCAGACGAAACCGGACCCGTATCGCTATCTCACGCAAGCTCTGCAGGGAGTCCTGCCAGTCATCGTCCTCCAGGGTGCCAATGTCCCCCTCCCACTTTGTCCACAGTGATACCAGGGGATCGGGCATGTTATTGATCAGTTTGCGATAGATAGTGGCTGTGGGCTTTTCTAGGATAGGGTCCATCAAGAGCCTGTCCTCCAGTGGCGAGTATTCTTGTACCGAAGTCCCCACCGGTATGTCAGAGCATAAAGCATGCGTAATGCGTAAGTAGTGGTAATGTTGTGAGGCATGCATTCGGTACTCCTTCTTCAGATATTCAAAGGACCTAGGGGCCTCCCCCCTCCAAACGTCCCCGAGGTATTCAATACCAATCAATCTCCAGCCCCTAAAGCCAGTGAGCTTCCTCACCTCCGGTAACTGATAACCGCAACAAAGCGGGGTCCTGCCGGTTACGGCATTGGCCCAAACCAGGAACCGGTTAGCCTCCCTACAGCACTGCAATACTACCACTGTGTGCGAGGGCAAGTCCCTCCGGAGCTTCTTTGAGTATAGAAGAGGCTCACAACCACCTTCCTGCATGACGTGCCTATCCACCCTATAGGCCGGCTCCGAGCCCGCGACATAGACCCAATTGTTGATGACCTGAAGCTGAGACGCCCAATAATACAGCCGAACGTCCGGCAGGGCCAGCCCTCCATTGTACACCCCCCTGGTCAGTTTTGGCAACGCGATCCTCGGGTTACCCCCGTCCCAGAGCAACGTCCTCACAGCCTGGGATATGCGACGGAACACCCTGTCTGGCACCTGGAAGGGCGAGTTTTGTAGGATGTACAGTAGGCGCGGTAATGCCAACATCTTAAATAATGCGGCGCGCCCCATCAGGGTGAGGAGCAGGGCCCGCCAATGCGCAACGTCAGACGCCAATCTCACCAGAAGCGGCTCTAGATTCCTGGAGAAGAAGTCCGCCCTGTTCCTCGTAACGTACACTTCAAGGTATCTAAAACCCTCAGGGACAACCACGGCCAGACACCTCGACGGGACCCAAGGAGGGGCCCCCGAGAGGGGGTAAATCAAGGACTTGGACCAATTGATCCTGTAGCCAGAGTAGCTGCCAAAGAGTTCAAAAAGGTGAAGCGCCTGCGCCATGGAATGGTAGGGTCTAGTATGTATAGGACTACATCGTTGGCGTATAATGATATATGCTCTAACCAGCTATCCGTAAGTGACAAGCCCCAGAACGACCGTTCTCTCCTGATCCAATGGGTCAGTGGCTCCAGTGCCAAAGCGAACAGGAGAGGGGACAGCGGGCACCCCTGCCGCGTGCCACACCGCAGGGGGAACACCCGAGACATACCCCATTAACCCGCACCCTTGCCACCGGCCTTTCATACAGCAGGCGCACCCATCCACAGAAGACCGGCCCAAACCCCAACCGCTGCAGGACCATAAATAGATAAGGCCATTCAATGCTATCAAAGGCCATTTAGGCATCCAGCGCCATCAATGTCGTTTGGGTATCCTCTTCCTCCTCCGTCATGTACATTACACCACATAGCCTACGTAGATTATGCTGTGTACTTCTGTGAGGCATAAAGCCTGACTGGTCGACATGCACCAGATCCGGCAAGACTGTGAGTAGTCGCGTCGCCAAAGCTTTAGCCAAGACCTTGGCCTCCACGTTGATGAGCGATATCGGTTGGTAAGAAGAGAAACAGTCCACTGGCTTGCCCGGCTTGTGGATGGCCACGATCGTGGCCTCAAGCTGGTCCAGAGGCAGCACCCCAGCCCGCTGTGCCTCAAGGAACATGCGCCTCATGGGTTCAGTCACTATGCTCGCCTGCCGTTTCTAAATTTCCACTGGGAGCCCATTCGGCCCCTGTGCCTTAACAGCTTTAAGCGCGTTGAGGGCCTCACCCAATTCCAGGGCTGTGAGGTCTGCCTCCAGGCTGCCAGTCTGCTCCTCCGAGAGCGTGGGAAGAGCGAAGTCTCACAGAAACTCCACGCAGTCAGATTCTGACCTGGTGCACACCGGGGTGTATACCGCCTCATAGTGTGAGGCGAATGCCTCTGCTATAGCCACACCCGCCAACACCAGGGTTCCCCCCTGATCGCGTATCTCCGCAACCCAGGATCACTCCCTGTCCCGTCTTTCCAGCCATGCTAGCAACTTCATACTCTTGTCCCCCGCATCGTATATCCGGTGCTGCACAGCAAGGGAATAGGCCCACGCCTCACCCTCCACCAGTGACCGAAGTTCTCGTTTATGGGCCAACTCATGACCTTGCTCCGCCGACGGGGTCCCCTCAGCCCCTCTATCCAACTCCTCCACCTCCTTCTTCAACTTCCTCATTAGGAGCGCCTCTTCCTTTTTTTTCTCACCAATTAAAGCCTGGGCCTGACCTCGCAGGATGGTCTTAAATGCTTCCCAAATGATCATCTGGGACTCAACCGAGACCTGATTTTCCTCGAAGTAGAGCTGGGAGCTCTCCCGCAGCTTGTCCACTATAGAGTCGTCTTTTAGGCGCCGCGTGTCGATCCGCCGATAGGCCGCTCTTGTCGTAGACGCCCCCCGGAGAGTGACCCCCACCGGCAAGTTATCTGATATCATCATCAAAGCTTTATTTCAATATAAAAATATCATAAAAGCATTTTCCATATTTTTTTTTAAAAGAATTAAGAACAAATTTAAAACACAACAGGATAAAACGTATTCCCCTCTTATACAATCAGTAAATACCAATTCATTCAAAGAAAGGAGAGTACATAGTTATAAAATCAGTTACCATCAATCATTGAAGGTAAAGATGTACAATACATAGTAGTTAAGATTGAATTAAATAATCACAGCTTTGATACAGCGTTAAAACCTGATTTGGGAGAAAACTTTATCCCATACATAACTTTTTCGAGCGGATCACCCATGACCACCTGAGGAATTTGGCCACCCCACAGACCAGAGTAGTTTTTGTATTTGTGCGTAATATTCTCAGGGCCTCAGAATGGTTTCTGGTTCCTAATTGGCAGCAAACCGAAGTCGACCATTTTTTCCTCGGTTTAACATAAGCAGTACAGGCGAACATAAAGTGCGGGACACTTTCCACTACTTCATCACAGTGGGGACAGGCTTATTGGGTCTGGTACGGAGGTTTCCACCTGCTGGTAAATTCTCGGACAGGTAATGTGCCTAACCTGAACTGAATATAAAGAGCCCTGTCTTTAGGTTTCTTAATAACCCAGTTCTATAAGGAGGTTTTTTATGTTCGAGAGTCAACCAATTTTTTGGGATCCCTCGAGGAGCATTACTTCTCTTAGGCCGTCTGTGTATTTGGATAACTCAGGTGTACGCCGCAGGCGGGCCCAATAGAGGAGAGGACGTAAAATAGCAAGATCTTTCAAAGACCGGTTGGAGTTCCTTGAGGCAAAGAGACCAGCTCTCTAAAGAATTTGTTTTCTGCCTTAACTATTTCGTCAGCTTTCTCCAAGCCCCAGAGCTCAGCACCATATAGTGCTGAGCCTACAGACTTAGCAGCATAGATCACAAGCGCAGGGGCAATTGGCCTGGAATTTGAGGAGCGATGCCTGTCTACCTATGGCTCCCACTACCCTCTTGTGGCTCAAGGTCATTTTATCAATGTGGGGTTTCCAGGACAATTTATCTGAGATTCTGATGCCCAAGTAATCAAATGTTTTAATGCACTCTAAAGGCACCCCATCTAATGTAAGGGTTGACTTTGACTGCATACTAGGGTTAAAAAAGAGAAGTTTGGTCTTAGTTGTATTCATTACTAGGCCCCTCAAATTACAAAACAAAATGAAACCTATTTAACAGTTTCTGCAAGCCTGCTGGAGTTTTAGAAATTAATAAGGTGTCGTCAGCAAAGAGTAAAGCGGGCACCTTATCACCCGCCAGGACTGGGGCATCTGCATTTATTTCTAGAAAATAAGAGATAACCCCATTCACAAAAAGAGAAAAGAGGGTTGGGGCCATAACACAGCCCTGACGGACCCCTCTTTCAATTGGAATTTTCTCGGTTTTTAGGCCCTGTGTACCCCCCTGATTCGGGCATAGTTGCCCTCATGCATACACACCAAAAGGTTCAGTATCGGCGAGGATATCCCCATCTCTTGTAGGACCAGCCAGAGGCGGTCTCGTGGCACCAGGTCAAAGGCAGTCTTTAGGTCGATAAAAGCGAGATAAAGACTGCCTTTGCCAATGGTCACCACCTTCCAGTGTAGGAGGGCCAACCTAAAGGCCTGGTCAATCATACTTGTACATGCCCTGAACCCTGCCTGATAGTCCGACAAGATATTATCCTCTCCAACCCAGGAGAGGATCCTCTCCAGCAGGACCCAGCCAACCACCTTCTGACCGACATCTATAAGACTAATCGGGCGGTAGTTAGCTGGGTCTCCCCTTGAGCCCTTCTTGAAGATGGGGATTACCTCAGCCCCCTTCCAGGAGGCGGGGACAGATGCCCCGGCCAAGAGGGCATTGATCAAGAGGGCAAAGTATATGGCCCAATCCCTTGGCTGGGCATGGTATAGATCACCAGGAATGTCGTCCTGGCCCGGGGCCTTTGCCGGGGTGATCTTATCTATGGCTCTCTCGACCTCACTGACAGCTATTGAATGAAACGACTCAGGGGAAGACAGAGACAGTTGACAACAGGAGGACTCTTGGTGCCCTGGGTTACTACCTCCTTCATACAATGTTCTGAAGTGTTCAAACCATTCCTGACTGGTTATATGGTTCGGAGTCTGTTCTGGGTCATTGCCGTTAGATCTCCTGACCAGACTCCAGAACAATTCGCCATTTTTGGACAGGCAAGCCGCCTTCAATTCTAACCAATGGGATTCCTCCCACACCCTCTTAGCATCAACCAAGGTTCTTCTGTAATCCTTTCTGAGCCGTTGGACCTCCCCAATGGGCGGAAGTGTTAGAGGGGGTATACCCCATCTCGCATCTTCCTCCTCGGTCCCAATTAAGGTCACCGGCGACCATGACATGGGCACTGGTTTGACATAGGAGGAGTTCATTAGATAACATAGAGATAATTGGTGACTTAGCTCCTCCCCTCGTGCCTCTAGCATAAACATTAAACAGTTTGATGTTAATACCTCCCGTAAGCCCCCTCAGGGTTAGTCTCATTAGGTCGGGGATAGAACAAATATGGTGAGGGACCCTACAATTAAGAGAATGTTCACCCAAACCATAAGCCCACCTGACGGACGACCACGCCCTTGCGTAATCGCAGGTATGAAAAAACACGAATAACCGCGTTTATGCAATGACACTAGGCTCCATGTCTCCTGGAAGATACATAGATCATACCCATCTATAAAGCTGTTCCAATCTGGCAATGATAGTTTACTTTGAAGACCGGCTATGTTCCAGGAGATTATTTTAATATTCGTGGATATTGCCCTTTGGGTATTCACACAACTTCTAGGGGCCGAAATATAAGAGAACAAGGCACCATCTGACACAAAATCGCTCATGGCGGTGGAGGTAAAGAACATAAGATCCCTTTTTTGTCGGGCAGCCATGATAGGAGACATTGTATAGGCAATGGGGGCTATACTGAGGCTACCATCAACAAAATCAATGTTACCAGATAGTCAGCCAGTAACATAAAGTACGGACTGACCCACTGTGGCTGGGACAGAGACGGAACTACACTGCTTCATAAATTCCAAGCTGGCAAACCGTCTAAACTGTATGGCAGATTGGCCTCGGGGAAAGGTTCTAAAGTCCAGTGCTAAAAGGCCCTCAGCGAGGACATGGTTAGTGAGAGTTAACTCAATAATATCTGTAGGATTATCCCTAGAGCTATTTCTACGTGCCCCAATTATGTCCTCCCTTATCAGAGACCGACACCCCCTTACGTGGCGAATCCAATGTGGAGCCCTCATCTTCCTGGGAACATGTTTTGGGGACGTTAACCATGTAGACTTTAGGTTTGATAGTCTTTGACACGATACCTGGTTTGTGCGACGATTGAAATGGTTGATTGTGGCCAGGCCTGATGTATACTGGATTGAGCTCAAGACTAACTTTATGGGGGCAGGAAACATTCTCAACAGAGGACTGTTGTGGTGGTTTATTTATATTACAGTCCATTTGTCTTATAGTGTTCTCTAGCGTATGTGTGTTCCTTACACTAGGGGTTTTGGCATTGTTTCCATTAGGGATCAGCTTATTTTTGTCCCTCCCCACCTCTCTATGATCTTTGAGCTCAATGCCCCTAGCTAAGGAACCAATAGAATATTTATTTACAGCACCCAGAAGTTCATGCATTATCAACTTTAGTTCACCTAATTCTTCTCTAAGAGAACCGATTGATTGAACAACATCATATAGACTTCCTTTATCCGAATCTACCCCCAATGTCCCTTCGGTTATACAGTTTCCATGAGCTACTTCCTTCCCTGCTTCTTCAAGTGTATCTACAGATTCGGCTAAAACCGAAAAGCGATTAGTGCAGGAAATTACTAAGGGCTCCAAGGGTACATGATTAGAAGTCATTATGTGCTCACTCCTGGCTTCGGTTTGTTTAGCTGATGATTTTCGAAACATCGAGGGTACAGTTACAGCTTGACTTGTACTTGTATGTTGTGGGCTACATAGAATAGTTTTACTTGTGGACGCGGAGGGCTGGGTGGGGTCCAGAGACAAGATATCCTCACAATCAGCTCCTAGAGTCTCAATTCTTTGAAGTGACAAAGAAATGCAAGGGTTATTTGATGCCTTCTTTACCTTTTTCCTTTTGGCTGCCCCCCCATTTGCACCAGGTAACCCGCCTACAGGGTCCACAATTTTCCTTTTGCCCATATTAACTAATTAATAAGAATAGATGTAAGTCCAAAGCAAGCTCCAACACCTTATCAAATAATGAAGTGTTCTAGATCGAGCAAAGTCAATAGGATAAATTCCAAAAAAAAGCAGCTTGAGGCCAATTATAGCCTATAGAGCATATTAAAGTACCTTAGCCACGTCGAGGATAGACGAGTCCAATGTTCCGAATGTAGGCAATAGGGAGGTGGCCCAGCCCAGCCTCTTCCGGGCTGTGACGGGCAAGGACGGGCACGCCATTGGCCCGGGCTTCACCCGGCGCCCGCCCGCGTCCTGCGTAGGGGGAACAATGACTAGGTAAATAACCAATATGGGCGGGACCGTAAGCAGGCTGCAGGTGTGCCGGTCTCAGAGGCTCCTGGTCCGTGGAGTCCTCAAGGAACTGCAGGCGCTGACTCCGGTATGAATATCCCCCAGCAGGATAGATTAGCCCCCAGCAGATGAAAGCAGCACACACAGAAGACCCGTTACTGGAAACTGCCTGGCGAGCGGCTCTAGGTAGGTGGTGTGGGCGGGACCGTAAGCAGGCTGCAGGTGTGCCGGTCTGAGAGGCTCCTGGTCCGTGGAGTCCTCACGGAACTGCAGGCGCTGACTCCGGTATGAATATCCCCCAGCAGGATAGATTAGCCCCCAGCAGATGAAAGCAGCACACACAGAAGACCCGTTACTGGAAACTGCCTGGCGAGCGGCACCCCACTGATATCCCCCTAGCCATGATACACGAGTCCATAAAGTCACCCACCTGATCCACTCTGGCAAAGAGATGGTCTATCCTGGGAAAGGATCCATGTTGGGCCGAGTAAAAAGTATGCTGCCTTTGCGTGGGGTGATGTGCCCGCCAAATGTCTGTGAGGCCCAATGCAGAGGTGAAACCACTTAAGCCTGCCTCGCCCCTGTGGCCCTGTCCCTCCCCCGAACGGTCCACATCTAAAGTGCATCACTGCGTTAGTGTCGCCCCCTAGTAGCAAGGTACCCCCGCCAGATGGGATCCCAATTTTGTCTAGGACGAGACATGCAGTCCCGGTGGAATGTAGCAGGAGATCATCAGTACTGCACAGCCCTCCCATGTGGCCGCCAGTGTTGCCAAACATCCCGATGCCTCCTCCCATTTACCCGTGAAAATCAGTGGGAAGCCCGTGCGGACTAGAATTCCCACCCCCCTAGAGCCTGACGAAAACCCGGAGTGAGCCAATAGCTTGTACCCGAACCGGTCCAGTGCTTTACAAGTATTAACCCTCAGGTGTGTCTCCTGTAAGAGAACTATGTCCGGGCCGTGGCGTTTCAAATATTGCAGGATTAGTGTGCGCTTTATTTTATTGCCCAGCCCATTCACATTCCATGACCAAATTCTCAGTTTTGAATGATCACCCATTAAAGAGCAGTGTACTAACGTGCGTCAGACCCTTGTCAAACTCCTGCTGAAGCCCAGGGACCACCCACCATGGCTGCCTTACCCACGCACCTGGAGCAAAACAAAAACATACCCACAAAAACCCCCCCACCCCTCCAACCATACCCCTCACCCTGCCTCCCTGCTCATTGGGCCCGCAACCACCCACCATTGTAATACGCTGAGTGCCTGTCACCCCATAACCCCACAACCACTAAATCAGGGAACACAAGGCTACAGCCGCCGAAGAAGTCCGGATGTAGAAATGGAGTATCCACCCCCCTGGAAAGTTCTGCAAGACAAACCCCCCCATGTCACCTCCAACTGTAAACCCTGCGTCGGAGTCTCTGAAAGACAGTCACGTGGCTCAGCAATAGTTCCAGGCCACCAAATTCGCAGTCCACCACAGAACTACAGTCCCGAGCCCCTCAAATGTCGGGAGGCCAGGGCCCCGGCCAGCCGCTCTCCTACCTTCAGTGTCCAGGCCCCTCGCACGCCATGCTGTTCAGGTCTGTCACTTCAGAGGAAAATGTCCCGTCCGAGGAAGGTCCTGTGAGAGGGTAGTGCCGGACCGGGCCCCCTGGTCCTTATGGTGCTGAGACGGGCGTTGTGTACCGCCCCGGCGGCCCGCGGTCCGCCATCCCTCCAGTCACTCACTCGCCTCTTCCAGGGAATCAAAGAAGTACGCTTTTTCCCCATAGATGACCTTTAGGCGTGCCGGAAACAACATCACGCCATGATCTCTAAGGGCCCGTTTCACTCCTTTGAAAGACCTGCATTGGCGCTGCACTTGTAATGTGAAGTCCGGAAAGAAACGGATAGTGGCATCTTGAGCCGCAGATCTCTGGACACCCTCGATGCCTGCAGAATAGCATCACGGTCGCGGTAGTTCAGGATCCATGCTATGATGGTACGCGGGGGGCCCCGGCTTTGGTCTACCCCCCAGCGCACGTGGGCGCGCTCAACCGAGAAGAAATTAGAGAGGCGCTTCGGCTTAAGATGGTTGAGTATCAGGTCCTCCACAAAGTAGTCCATGGAGGGGCCCTGGAGTCCCTCCGGGAACCCCACAATTCGAACATTGTTGCGTCTCGCTCGACCTTCCTCATCCTCGAGGCGGGTGGCGATGTCGGCCTGATTCTTTGTGAGCGCAGCAACCTGTTCCACGAGCCGCTTCAGCTTGGATTGCAGGCTACCTATGCCACTCTCCGCCTCTGAGATCTTGTCGGACATTTTACTAAAGTCCGCCCGCAGAAGGTTGACCTCTTCCGTTACTGAATCAAGTTTGGGTTCCATAGTGCCCCTCATGTCCTTCAGGGCTCCACGCATCTCTTGGATAGCAAGCATGATGTCCTTAAGCAAGGGGTCCGGCCCACCCCCCACCGCCTCGGCCTGCGTGCGGTCACTCCGTGGGGCCTCCTCCCTGCCCACGTTGACGGTTTAGTTATCCATGGAGTTTAATTGGCTCCGTGTCAAAGGACGATTGCGGCCCATAGTGCGGACACTCACTGTGCCACTCTCCAACTCCAGCTGGGTTCCACTTCACGGTTCACGCTCCGGAGTCTCCACCTGGCCCCGCTTGGCTAACACCTGTTAGCTGAAAAGCACCCACCACGGGTCCTAGCTGCAGACTATGGGGTGCCCGCTTCCGCTCTGGCCCCCGGGCCCAACCAGGTTACTCCGTCTTCTCCTCCCAGGATCGCTCCTAGGACCAGGCTCACACTCTTGGCCCTTCCCAGTCGGCAGGTTGATGACCGCTTGTTGCAGGCCCCACTCAGACTGCCGCAGCCCCGGTCCAACCAGTCTCACTCACTACATGGGCCCCTCTGGTAAGGTGCATGAGGTCCCGCTAGGCCTCCAATCCCTGCCAATCAGGCCGGCTTACTCTGTCCCAATGCTGCTTGGCACTGAACTCCAAGGAAGGGGGATGCCGAGGCCCTTCCGGTGCGCAGACCGGGCCTCACAGCATTGCCTGAGGTCCTATAGGGAGGGCTCTGCTGCACTCTGCCTGCTTGCCCTCCGTGACAAGGGCAAATTCAAGTACCCACAACAATCACCGCCACTGCCGGGGTCCGTGCGGTAGCAGCCTCACCTCGCCAGGCGGCGTCCTCATGATTGTCACCTGCCCCCCGGTGCCTTGCCGCCACTTCTCATGCCGCCCCGCCGGGCATCGGATTTTCAGCGCTCCGCGCTCCGGATCAGAAGCGAAGATACTCTCACACCCTTGGCCGAAACCTCCCTGCAACTTGCCGCGCGGGCTTTCAAGCTCCACGCTCCGCAGCCGCCATCTTGTCTCCTAGTCCACCAGTCGCAGGCAAACACAGTCCCGAACCGTGCCGAAAATGGGGGTCTCGCTGCCAGCAGACACCGCCAGCCGCCGCACGGCTTCCTCCAACAGTGGTGGGTGTTTTCTGGATAATCGGATTATGCCGGATTAGGGGTGGTTGATATGGATATGGCCCGCTATTTGCTCAGTGTGCGGCCATCTCCCTCGGCTGCAGACTATGCCCACTTGATGCAATATTAAGCGTGGCTCATGGTCAAGTTTGTTCAGCACGCAATTGGTAAACTCTAAACGTACTCTAATGGGGTGAGCAGCATTTCTAATGAAGTCCATAATTGCAAGGAAGTGCATTAAAGTGATCTCTCGCAATACTGGGTATTGGCGCCAGGTTACGTAAATCGATAGACAGTTGCAGGGCGCTTTTTTAATAAACAGGGGACAACTCCCTTGTGAATCACTTCATGCATACCTTAAGTTTTGACATGCAGGCATCATCGGGCGGCCAAGGAGTCTTTCTCCTGCTGAGAAATGAACATTTTACATGATATATTACCCGCGATTGGTTTGTACATTATGGTTTTGTTGAGAGGAGTCTATTCGCCTGCTGCTACCTTTGGCTCTGCTTGTGCTGACTCTTCCTCTGGGGCCTGGTTGCGCTCAACTTCCAGGTCACCAGTTTATCAAAAGAGGTGGATGGGGCTGGAAAAAAGACCATTGCGGCGTGAGTTTGACATAGTGTCTAGAAAAGTTTTCGTGTTGCTAATAATTGTCACGATTGTCACGATCAATTATGGATCTGCCACAGTGTCTAAAAAAGTTTTAGTGTTGCTAATAATTGTCACGATTGTCACAATCAATTATATATAGCCAGAGAGGGGGGGATTTTTAGTAAATCCTATAATTGTCACTATTGCCACAATCAATTATGTAAAACCAGAGAGGGGGGGAATGTGTTTATTGCAAGGGGTGGCAGACATAGGGGTGAAACCCTAGTGTTTGTGGTGATGCATGGGGATTGGTAAGGGCAAATCCAGTCTTGTTGAGATGCAACCTTAATTTTGTTGTGGACTCCTAGGTTTGTTCTCAAGTAGTTTCTATTGGAGACCTCTCGTGTTACCTAGATCCTAGGATCATATAGGGTGGTCCGGGTTCATGTCTCGTTTTCCAGCGTCCTATGATGATGCTATCACGTTTTTAAGAGTCAGGCGGAGAATCAAGATATACCGCCAATTCCATCCTCTGTACGTGAATGAGGGTTTTTTATTGGTACACTGAACAAAAAACGTAAAAACCCTGGTTACGCAGGACAAGTAATCCGTTACCCTCTTGATTTTTTCATTCCACACATCCCCAAAAGAATCTGTTTGCGTTTAGACCAGCGAGTTCACAGTGCCACTATTAGCCCCCTAACCTTACCAAGGAGCGAATAGTTTCTGGCAACTATCAAACATGACAACCCTTGATCCTTCAGGGATTGTGGAATCAGTAAAGTACTTTTCGTATAGTCACTCATGCTCACTTAGTCTCAGAGAGATACACAGAATAAATGATGGGGACGTTTTCAAATAGCATTTATTGAACCAGTATAAAATACGTGTTCTGCAACAACCAATTATACAGAAACAGATACATATAATAGCAAGCACCGACACAGTAAATAAAAGGTAGACTTCAACCATGGTGCTAAAACAGTGAATATATGCAGGCATATAGATACATAGAAATAATCAAGTGTACTCCTAAGATGCGAAACCTAGCTAAGTGTACCTAAGTGTTACTCGCATGAATGTAGGTGTGAACCCAAGAATCCCCCTAAGAAAGAGCCAACCCCATTACCTGTTGGGAAAGCATGAAGGACCCCGTCTTGGTCTCAAGTTGGACACCCCGCGAGGGATGTCAGACCACTGCGTGCTGGAGTTTCTGCGTGCAGGAATTTCAGCGTCTCGTGTCAGCATGGAAGATTCTCCTCTAGTTTTGCGAGAATCAAGAGGGAGAGAGAGGACCAGAAAGCTAGTCCAGATCCCCGGTTTATATGTTAGGATATCAAAAGGAGACTAGCTAGAGATAGGGTTAATCTGACATTATTATTATTATTTACATAGTGACTCAGTATCGTTTTACCGGTTCTGCGAAGGAGGCACAACAGGTCCCACGCTGGTGCTGGCCAGAAATCCTGGCCACACCTTGCCACTTCAATAACCTTGGAGCAAAAACAAGCCTTGAAAGCGTGATCTTGAGAAGGGAATCCCCCCTCTCACAGTTAGATACACTTTAGGGCGTGTAGACACATAGACTACACTACACAACCCTATTTTAACCCACACATATTTTATTGTCCTGAAGAAAGCCAGATTAGTATAAGGCACTGGCTGAAACATGTTGACACTCTAAGGACGTAGGAAGTCGTAACCCGCCTCTAACGTCCCACAGCCTTATTTTTTAACCGCTGACGGAGGCCCTTATAATAAAGTATCCTCACCCCAGGGACCATCCGCCAAGCCGTTTTAACTTCACATACCTAAACACCCTACACCGCACACACAGTGACATACCTGCTCCGCTGTAATCAGGCGTCGAAGCACACCCGGGACACGCTAGGTGTCACTGGGTGGGCCCGATGATGAAGCATGCCACCAACTAGGTTGGTGGGTGAGGGCTTTCCAAAGACACCCAACAGGTGCCACTACCATTTGGTAAAACGATACTGAGTCTCCTCTAGTTTTGCCAGCAAAGAAGTGATGCCTATTTAACATCTATTCGACACAGAAAATAGAGGCCCATCTCACGGATCTGTGAACAGAAAATGGCGAGGGATACAGAAAGGACAAAATGGCCAGGTGTACGAAAATCAGGTTCTCAAAAAACGGTTGCAAATTCTGCAGTAACTTTTGCAAATGAAATGACAATTTGCAAAACAATTTGTGTACTAACAGGCCATTTAGCAAAATCAGTGATATTTTTCTGAAGAACATTTACAAAACAATATTTTTGACAGACATTATTTGGTCCACAATATTCTCGTACATGTTGGCATATGATCGTGGGTGTTGGAGTATAATGCTACATTGCAAAGCATAACTCTACAATTCACTAATGAGCAGGAGCACCTTAATGGCTTGGAACATTGAAAAGGAAAAACTGAAAAGGGGGGGGGTGTGTAAGGTCTGTTCTGAAGGTGCATTATGGGGTTAGTTTCCTTAATTCATGTGTTAGAGACTTCCACATGAGCTCCAGTGAAGGGGTGCTATATTTGATAGGTCAGCCTTTAACTAATTTCCCTTATACTTGACGTTTGGAAGACTCAAGCTGTGGCCGCTGCTACTTATGGTGCAGAATTGTGTGGTTACTGTAATTCTGGATGTCCTGGAAGTGGCAGAGAATCAGTGGGATGCTTAAAATCCCCCAACGCTCCCCTTCAGTTTTTAAGCATGACCTAGGGATTCGGTCTATAGCCCAATTAATTCATCTGATACCAATATTGTATTGGTTTTGAGTCTGGTTGACCCCAGAGTTGGCCAGTTACAGAGAAGGACAAAAGGATGTTCTAGCCAGGGCCCAGGGCGCGAGGAAGCTACCATGGTTGGACTTTCTAAAACAGACCTGTTTTTTGTTAGGCTGCAAGAGTACTGGCATGATCCACTCACTATTTCCCTAATTGCTATGGAAAAGCTGAAGGCCATCTTCTGGTAACAGGTGAAGCTTGCACTGCTACATCAGACAGATTTGAGGAAGCTAACATAACTCTCTATCTCTAAAGCACTATATCAAGTTTTAGCTGGGATTTTTGCCACTAGCCACAGTCACAGCAAAACGGACAGATAACCACCGGGAAAATAAATCATGCCCTGTATGTAGAAGAGCTGATGAAACAATAGATCGATTATTATTATTTTGCCCGAAATATGGTAAATGGTGTAGTCGCATGATAGTCCCTTTATGCCGTTCCCTAGGTATCAGTTGCTACAGGGTAGCGCTGAGAATATAAAGAGCTGATACATCTCCAGTTGTTGTGTTCTCAATTGCTAAATACCTTGGGAACATCTGGCCTATCCGGTGCAAAATGTTATCTCTTTTCACTCCAACACTAGCCTCGGTCTGCTCACTGACTGTGGACACTTAGGGGCCCATTAGGATGGCAGGCGGATTGCCCCCGCCAGACTGGCGGTAGCCACCGCCGGCCTGGCGGGGGCAATCTGCCCGCCATCCTAACCAGAATGACCCCCCGCCATATTAGCATGGCTTGGGGGTCCGCGGCGGACGTAAATACCGTCCGCCGCTTTTCCACCCGGGGCGGAAAAGGTTTAATATGGTGGCGGTGTCTATCAGACACCGCCAGCCATATTAGTATGGGCTGCAACAGATGCCGGAAAGGCAGGCAGTCTTCACTTTGTGGGCCCCGCGGTCCCCCGGAGTGAATGCGAGGAGGGGGGTACACATGGGGGGTACCTGTGGTACCCCCCACCATTTGCAAACACAAAGCGGCAGGCACCGCGTGGTGCCTGCCGCTTTGTGTATGCAAATACATACATGCATTTTTAGCATTGTGGCGGGCGGTGCTGAGAGCACGCCCGCCACAATGTTAAAAATGCAGGATGCGCCAGCCACTGTGGCGGGTGCATCCTAATACCCCCCACTGGACCCCCGCCCGTATGGCGGGCGGTCCCAAGTACCGCGAGGATGGCGGGCGGGCAAAGTCCGCCCGCCATCCTAATGGCCCCCTTAATATTGCTTTTTGCTAAGAAAATGGATTGTTTGCCTGTATAGTTTTAAAATCTGTGTTAATATTAACATATTTTATGACTTTTTATTGTACTGTTTTACAATTTTAAAATTGACAATTGAATATTCATCTGAACTCTGTTTTGATACTTTTATGGTCTATGACCAAAAATAAAGTACGTAAACATGCAGGGCCCGATTCACAGAACTAACTTAAGAAAAAATCCTAAACTTACTACTTTTGGTATTCACAGAAGTTAGGATTTTGTTTTAAGTTTGTCTTAAGACAGACTTAAGACAAAATCCTAACTTAAGTCTGTCTTAAGTCTGTTTTAAGACAAACTTAAGACAAAATCCTAACTTCTGTGAATACCAAAAGTAGTAAGTTTAGGATTTTGTCTTAAGTTAGTTCTGAAATCGGGCCCAATGAGATAGGCCAGCTTTTGTGGGTGGGCCTGTGTGTTCGGCAGCACAGATGAGGGGATCCAAGCTTCCATTAAGAAGTGGTCAAATCTCTTTGCTAAGTGAGCACGATTGGCTGCAGAGTGGCACGTAGTGATTCGACTTCTAAGGTGCGAAAACAGGGTCTCTCTAGTTTAAAAAGTCCACAGACTTTTATTGGGCTTTGAACAAAGGTTTTCAATCATTTTGTGGGAATACGTGACACTCAGGGTTTGCACCAATGTGGAACAAGTTAGAAGAAAACATTTGCTACAGAATACATTTGAGGATTATCTCAGGATAGTAATACATTGAGATTCAACAATTCTCACAGTCTTGGCGGTACAGTTAAGCTGGTATATTGTTTTAACATAAGCCTGGGATAGTGGGAATTTTCCCTGATTCAGCACGTCGAGAAACTTCTCGGAGAACACTTTCTGCTTAGTTAAGTAAACACTAGACATACTTTATTTAGAATGAGAATCAGCAGTAGTCATCACGTGATGAATGGTGATGTTGAGGCAAGATGGAGGACAGTCTAACCACAACCTAATGTTAGCCTAAGCTCAGTTCGTAATGCTCTTTATTCACAGAAAATCGACTCACACTACAATGCATTTGAATGAAGGCCAAGTCTCTGAGTTCTGTAATGCTCTATTACTTACCGGTAATCTTCATTACTCCGGGTCCTGTTGTCCTCGTCCCATTCATAACAAAGTGGAGATGATCATCTCCCGACAGAAAAAAACAAGAGGAATGCTGGGACACTAATACTGCACTCCCCCCGGGAGTACATAAGCAGTACTTACCCAGCAGCCCTCCTGTATTAAAAAGCCCAGACAGGAAGGCCGGCCGACGGGAGGGAGGGAGGGGCGTATGAATGGGACGAGGACAATGGGACCCGGAGTAATGAAGATTACCGGTAAGTAATAGAGCATTACCCCCAGGTCCCTTATGTCCTCGTCCCATTCATAACAAAGTGAAGAATACCAAAGCAGAAAAACCGGCCTTCCGCACGCACAAGCACACCCAGGAAACCATAACAAAGCAGCAACCCAAGGGAGCACGGAGAAGGAGGAAAGGAAGACCGCAGGAAACAACCGGCCCGCAACCCAGAACAGGACAGCAGGGACAAGGACCGGAGACAAAGAAAAAGCCAGGGCTCCAAAAGAAACCCGCCACACCAACCCACCGGAGAAGGCCGTCAAGCCCAGAACCAGCAGGAAGGCACACAGGACCCGGTAGACCCACAAGGAAACCAAGACATCCCGGAAGAAAGCCAAAGAAAGAAACCGCCAACAGAGCGCAGGCACAAGCACCCAGACCAAAAAGGAAGGAGAAAGCACAGGCCAGAAGTTCGCCAACCTGCCAAAACCAAAGGGCCCGACCCCAAGAGACCAGAGGTGGAAATCCAGCCGAGGAGGCCCAGGAAGCAACAAGAACCCAGGAGCCGAACAGGACCGAGAACCTGTCCCGAAAGACAGGGAGGGGGAAAGAACCCCAAAATCTCAGAACCCAGCCGAAAGCCCACCAAGCAAGGAGAGGGCAACAAGACCGGAAACCAACAACAAAGAAAACCCAACAAGGGCGGGTACAGAGACATCGATCACAACCCCAGAAAACCCAAACCCCTAAGGGAGGGAACACAAGGCAGGAGGGGACCACAGAGCAACTGGGAAACCCCAGCAGCCGCCCAACGAGGCACAGAGGGCAGTAAAAAAAAGAAGGCGCCCACACGGCACAGGACCGTCCAGGAACCCCACACCCAGGCCAGGCAAGCAGCAAAGGCTGGAGCAGCGGAAAAAGAAAGCCCCAGGAAGCACAGCACCCAGACCACAACCACAAGGCCAGAACCCAGCAACACCGGAGAGGAGCCAAGCAAACAGCAGAAAAAAACAGGGCAACAAACGCCAATAGAACCAGGAAGCCAGGACCAGAGCCAAGCAACCCGACCACGCAGGAGGAACAGCAGACCCAAGCAAACCCCAGAAGGAGAGCAGAGGATCAAGCAGCAGGAAAACCACAGACAACCCGCAGCCAGTAGGGAGGGACCCGCAGAGGCAAGAGCACCACAAAACCGCACCCCAACCAGAGAGGGAGGGGGGTGGGGCACCCAAAGAGACCCACACCGGGAACAAAGCCCGGGGAAGCAAGGGAGGAAGAAGCGAGCCAGGACCCCAGAACCAAGAAAGAACCAGGAAACTTCAGGCAACAAACCCCCAGAGCAGGCCGAAAAAGGACAGCACAGCCCGAAAACCCAGGAGGCACAGACCGAGGCCACACACAACCAGCAAGAAGCCAGCAGAACGGGAGCCACAGAACCCCACACAGGCCCACAAGACCGGGGAAACAAGCCCGGGAAGAGAACCATCAGCAGGAGAAGGCCCAGAAGGAACCACCAGGAAGCGGCCCCAACAGCAGGACACCCCACCAGGACCCAAAGGGAGACCAGCAAGGAAGCAGAGCGCAAAAAGGAGCCCAACACGCAGAAGCAGCATGCCCCAGCCAAAACTGCAGCCAGACACCCACCAAGGGAACCAGATGAGACCAGAACAACCCAGGTAGCAAACCACCCCGGGAGCAGAAGGACCAAGAAGCCAACAGCACCCAGCAGCCCCAGGAGGTCAGGCAGGCACCAACCCGGCCCGACCAGGCACAACCACTGAGCAAACAGCGGAGCATGAGGACAGCACACCACTCCGGAGAACAGGAGGCACGACAGGACACAGCAGCTTCCAGGAGGCCCCAGCCAGGAACAAACCAGGCAGGCACCACGGCAGAAACAGAAGGGGCGGCCAGGAAACACCAGAAGCAAGCCAAAGGCAAGCATGGGGAGAGCCAGAGCAGAAGCATCCAGGCCAAGCACACAGCAGGCCCCGGGACAACACCAGAAACCCCAGGCCGGAGAAAAGGGAAGCCCACAGTACCAGAAATACCCAGAAGGGCGCCCAACCAGGCACCAGCCAGGCCAGACCCACCAAAACCGCAGGGAACAGACGAGAACAGGTGCAGGCAGGACGGAACAGAGCAGAACAGCCGTACCCATTGCAGCACAAGCCACCCAAGTGCAGGCAGAGGGGACAGAGCACCCCAGAGAGCCCCCGCACGACACCGGCAAGCAGTTAAGGACAGGAACCAGGCGCAGCCCAAAGGACTGGAGGAAAAGAGCCAGGAACCAGGAGCCCCAAACACTGACCAACCCCACAGAAGCCAGAAAGCGGAGGTGAAGAACCAGGGCACACAACCAGAGCAAGGCCACAACAGCCAGTCCGCAGCGGAGGCAAGGCCACCCAGAAGGCAGCTGCCGGAGAAGCGAGAAGCGACCCAAACAGAAGAGTAGCAGAGGGCAAGGTGCAAGCAAGCAGGCAAAACAGAGAAAACCCCAGGAGCAAGCAAAAAAGGCAGAGCCAGCGAAAAAAAGGAATCAGCCTCCACAGAGGCAACAGGAACCCACGCCAACCCCGGAGGGGAAAACCCCCAAGCTCGAGCGGCCAAGAGCAGGGCACCACCCGAAGAAGGGAACCAAAGCAGGAAGCCTCGCAACACGCCTGTCCCCCCCAGAGAATAGACAAGAGCCGGGGTGGGCAGGCGGCAAGGCAGCAGGCCAGGAACAGAAACGTGACCCAGCAGACCAAAAAGAGGAGCACAGGAACCACAGTGCCCGACCGACCAGCACCCACCAGACACCCACGCACCGCGGGGGGGGAAGCACCAGAGAACACCAGTGTGTCCGAGCACCAGAAGCACACAGAAGCTCCCGCCACTGAGCACACACAGGAAGCAAGCAGCGCGGGCACCGGTAGCAGCTGCAGGACAACCCAAAAAAGAAGAGGGGACGAAGCACAGCGCCGAACGCATGCACCCCAAGAAGGAGGCCCCGGCACAAACCACGGCACCCCCAGGAGACAGACGCCGGAACACGGCACATCCAGAAGGAAAGCCAGACACTACTTCCAGGACCAGCCCACGAGACCTAGAAGGTGAAAAGGGGGCGAAACAGCCAGAGCGGGGGCCAACAGCACAACAAGGCCCCCACCGGCACAGGGAAAAAAAAAACAACACAGACCCAGGGAAGGGTGCAGGCGAAGCCACAGCCAAGCTCGAGCAGGCATAGAGATCCCAGAACACCGACAGTCAGGCGAGGGACAGGGAAAGGAACACAGCACCCCAGCGTCCGAGACCACCAGCCATAAGTCCTCCCAGCAGCACACCAAAAAGAAAAGGCATCCCAGGGACGCCAACCCCTCGAAACCCAACCGGCCGAGCGCGGAAAAGACAGAGCCAAATGGACAAGTCATACAGGGACCAGAGAAGAAAGTACCGCGCGGGCTCCAGCCACGTGTGCGACCAGCAGAACCAACACCGAAGCCCCCACCAATACAGCTACCATGCCCAGGAAGGAGCTGAGGGCCGGCCCGGAGGGTGGAGGGTCCACAGGAAACGAATCGTGCGGGACACATCCACACGGAAAAGCAGCACAGGCAGTAAAGGAAAGTTCACCATGAAGGGCATCTCATAGCTGAATAACAGAAGTGTACTGTTACCCAACTCAATGGCATTCAATAAATCGAACTGAGAAGGAGAAGAGGCTGAGTGGACTGGCAGGAACCCAAAAACATCCACAGTTCCCGAGCCTGAAGCCCGGTCCCCAAACCTGCAGCCTCTACCCCTACGGGGCTTTAAAACACAGCAACAACTGCTTCCTCGTTCCCGGTACCGAGGCAGCCCGGGAGCAGGGAGGGGCTGCAGAGGCACAGAGCCGGGCTGGTGACAGGACATTGAACATTCAGCAAGCACAGTGCGTGGCAACAGAGCGCTACACAAAAATCAAATGCCAGGCATGGGGAGAAACAACATGAACAGCGCCATCGCCGAGACTCGAACACTGCTCCCCAATCGAAATCTCCTCATAGAAAGAAAAAACCCAGCAAGCGGGACTCACCCAGAGCGGGGGCCAACCCCAGGAACAAGGCCCCCACTCCACCGCCACCACAGCCAGGAACAGCAAGAAGAGTCCATCCAGTGAGGCAAGACTCCCTGGCCAAGCTCGGGAAGACGAGCCCGCGACCCGGAAGCAACTTCCCGGGAACTCCAGCCCCAGCCGCAAAGGACCGGTAGGTGCACAAAGTGCACCGTAGAACACCGGCTCCAAGGCAGACTGACTCCCAGCAAGCCTGGCAGGCCAGAAGGCAGTCCAGGGAACCCCGCGCCCGCACAGCCAGATAGTTGGGCGGGGGAAGAAGAGAGGCACAGCCACTCCAGCCCAGCAGGAGCAGCACTGGGCACACCATCCAATCTTTCTACAGACAGAAAAAAGAACAGGAGGACTGCTGGGTAAGTACTGCTTATGTACTCCCGGGGGAGGGGCAGAATTAGTGTCCCAGCATTCCTCTTGTTTTTTTCTGTCGGGAGATGATCATCTCCACTTTGTTATGAATGGGACAAGGACATAAGGGACCTGGGGGTAATGACTGCTTCAATAGGTGGTCCATGTTGTGGCCAGCCATTCAAAGAGTATTGCATTTAGTGTAAATTGACTTTGGGGAAGACTTTTTGATGATTTTTGATTATTGTCATTTGTTATTTAATGATGTTGTATGTTTTGCATGATATGAGTATGTGGTTGTGTGATGGTTAGACAGAATGAATTGTGTGACTCATGATATTAACTGGTATTAGCCCTTTCAAATGTAACCTAATGATCTTTTTCTGCATCATATGGACTAAATATTTATAATAGAGAAATATATATTTGTCCAATGTATGTGTACCTATCTCATATGGGATAACAGAATGTTTATTGGACCTAGTTCTCTTTACAGTGACATATTCGCACCAATTTAAGTAAAACTCGGGAAGAGGGTTTTGTGTTCTCCGCACTGCTCTGTAGTCTAAGTTTTACTTGCACCGCTATGATGCACTGATGAAGACGTCACATAGTACATTAATGACAATATATAAAATCTACGTCAGTGCAAGTTATACTTATGTTAGCTACATAAAACTGGTGAATTTCAAGTTTTTTGGTTTAAAAACAGTAGTTTTAAAAATGTTTTATTTAAAGCCCTACATATAACTTCACATTAACCTTTGTTGTTTAGTGAATATATATGTAGTACAAATATATTCACAAAGACACATACACACATGCACACACACCTGTGCACAACACATTTGTAAATTAAAAGGAGTAACCCTAATAAGAAACGTGTTGCATGATTCTTATTTGTATAATTATTTGAAACCAAGTGATAGGATATTTCTAATGATGGAGTTGTTTATACATCAAAATGTCCCACTCAGGGCGTGGGCTAGCTAGCCATAATCGCGGACGTGTAGTAGGCGAGCTCTGTCCAACCCGTCTAATATCCTTAACTTATCCTGGTCCCCTTGACCCACAAAGATCCTGATTGACCAGCAGAGGTGCTGACTTACCCCGCGGACATTTGACGGGGTTTTTAGCGCCCACACATACCTCGGATGAGGTGGCCACGCCGCTGGAGGGACGAGGCCTGACAGCGGAGGAGGAGCCAGGGTGTCACATGGCGATCTCTGCTCAATGCTGCGGGCTGTGTGCTGATCGGAACTCTGCCCGGGATTGAAAACGGCGGGCTGGTGGTTCGAGAGCCTGCGGGAGCTGGTGTGGGTAAGCCGCTTGCCTGGAGCCCTGCTGCCCTGAGGTCTCGCAGAGGACGCCGGCGGCGAGATGACCGGAGCCCGGCCGGGTGGCCTGAGTGAGAGGTTCCTGCGTGGTGGATTGCGGTGAGGCCGGGACGAGGACTGAGGCCGAGCTCCCAGGGTCTGGAAGCGCTGCTTGGCGGTGGAAGTCCGGGTCGAGTTGGTGCAGTGTTGGCTGCCCCCTCCCCTTTCCCTGCCTGCGGAGAGCGGCGCGGCATTCGGACCGGGCCGCGGAGGTGAGGAGCACGATATATTCAGCGGGCTGTGGCAGAGAGGCCTTTTGCTGCAAGGGAGCCCGCATGGTCCAGTGAGCTACTGCCAGGGCACGTGTTGGCGGTAGGGGAGCGGCGGTCAGGCTGGGCCACGAGGGAGGTGTGACGGCGTGCCTTCCTCCCCCTGTTCTGAGAGACACCTGGTTTTGGGGACTGTTCTGGCAGTGTATTACTGGCAGTTTGCGGGGGTGAGGTTGCGTGCTTCCCTCCCCCTGCTCTAAAACACACTTGCTGTGGGAACTGTACAGGCAGGACATTGCTGGCAGTTGTGGCACATTGTGAATTGTGTGGGCACCCAGTTGGCTTTGTGCATAGGCCTGGCCCCAACCTCAGACATTGGTGATTGTGTGCGAGGCCCCTGGGGGATTAAGTCCATTGGGACAGCCATATCAAGCACAGCGCCCGCTCCCCCTGCGCCTGGCCCGATTCATCTGGATTGGCGGAGGAACTCCAGGGGCAGTTATGATGAGGGACAAAGGGAATGACCCTACCAAACATGGGCCAATTGATAAGTTCACCGGTCCGAGGGCCACAACAGGTGCTACCGGGACTCAGCCGAAGGCTATCCCGGACAACGCAACCCTCTTGGCTGCCATCACCCAGTCCCGGGACATGCTGGATGCAAAATTTGGGGCAGTTGGGTCAGATGTTATGTTGCTGCGGCAGGACCTGCGAAACACGGTTTCTCGCATCACAGAAGCGGAGACCCGTATCTCTGCAGTGGAGGATGACGTTGCGATACTTAGGCGGAAGATGGCGACCATGGAAATGATTCAGAACAGTCTGGCGCTCCGGGTGGAGGATGCTGAAGGGCACGCCCGGCACACAAATCTGAGCTTTGTGGGATTTCCAGAGGGCTGTGAGGTGGGTAACATGGAACGCTTACTCACGCAGTGGTTGGAAAGATGTCCAAATGCTTCGTCGTGGAACGAGCCCACCGGGCGCTCATCCAGAAGTCGCCGTCGGGGGCCCGGCCGTGGCCAGTGATAACAAAGCTCTTGAATTATTTAGATCGCAATGTTATACTGAAGCAGGCCCGGGCCAAGGAACCTTTGCTCTACGATAATGTGCGCATATTAATCTTTCCCGACTATACGAGACAAGTCCAGCAGCAGCGTCAGTCGTTCACGGCTGCAAAAGCCCGTCTGCGGAAGCTAAAACTCCCATATGCCCTCCTGTATCCTGCTCGTCAGCGGGTGGTCTACCGATCCCGCACCCACTTTTTCGACACCCTGGAGGAAGTCTTCCATCGGACGGATGAGACAGTATGGGTGAGGACCCTTACGCCCCCCGGCAGGGAATCGGACTCCTCCTCCGGTGAGATGGTCCATAAGGGCCCCAAGGGGCAGCAACAGAGAGGCAGTTGGCGGTCACGCTCCCGGAGACGCTCCGTGTCCTGCGGGGCCTCCGCTAGGGGGCCCTATTCCTGGGCATTCAAAATGTTGAACATCGATTTTGGAGTTGGGTTGGTGCAGAAGCGGTTTCTCATTCTAACTATGTATGGTGATGTATGCTTGTCAGGGGGATCTTAGAGAGGGCTGGGTCCCTGCCGGCCTAGGACTGGTCGGGGTCAAGCCCACGGAACAGGGGTGGTGAGTTGGGGATCCATTGGATGGGGCGGTGCTTGGTATCACATTGGGGCTCGGGTACTTGCTCCGCCACGACAGATGATTCAGAGTTTTTGAGGTATGGGGTGGGGGCTTTGTTGGGTGGGTGTTGTTTGGCTTGGGGTTTGGTTGGGGGTTTGGGTTGCGCTTTTACACTGGGCATGCCACTATATGCACGCACACTGCTGGGTCCTCCTGTTCATATTACACCATGCTTGATGCTGGATGTCTAGTGGGGCAGTAGATGTTCAAGTGCACATGGGCCCCCTCCGAGTGGTGAGCTGGAATGTGCGTGGGGTCCTGGACAAGATCAAACGTGGGGCGGTCCTGCGTCAGAGGCAAGAGGGCCAGAGCTGATGTCCTTCTGCTGCAGGAGACCCATTTGATGGGTTCAAAGGTCCTTTGTCTGCAGCGCTATGGCTACCAGCAGGTCTTTCATGCTGGGTTTACTCAAGGTTCCAGGGGGTAGCGGTTTTAATTCACCGCAGGGTCCCGTATAAACATTTGCAGCAATGGTTGGATCCACTGGGGCGCTACGTGTTCATTCGGGGCATGATTGGGGAGGATCCCCTGGTTTTGGGTTGTGTGTATGCCCCTCCCCTTTGCAGTGGTCCTTAGTTGAGCAGCTGCTCTCTCTGTGGGTAGATATGCCAGATGTGACCTCTGTGGTGGGTGGAGATTAGAATGATGTTATGGACATGGGTAGAGACAGAAGTAAGATGGGAGGGGGCCCGGGTAGCACGCACCCCACGAAATTGCACTCCCTAGTTACTGGCCTGGATTGGGTTGACACCTGGCGACACATACATGGCAACAAGAGGGAATTCACCTATCTCTCGTCGGTACATAAATCATTCTCTAGGCTGGACTATGTTTTTGACAAAGGTGACGAATTTGGTGTCTCCTGGGATACTCCAGAGGAGGCTGTCGGACCACTCTCCGGTGTTTGTGGAATTGCGGCTGGGTAGGGGGCGACAGCCCTTTCGCTGGCGTCTAGCGGTATGGCATTTGCAGAATGCCGAATACGAGAGACACATGCGGGAGGCAATTGCGGACTATTTTATTGTTAATGTGGGATCGGTTTCTAGCGCGGTAATGCTCTGGGAGGCACTGAAGCCCACCCTACGGGGGGTGGATATAGCATGGTGTACGGTGGCCCGTAGACAGTGTCGGGATGAATTGGTCAGGACAGAGGCAGAGGTGGGGACCTTTAGCGTCGGAGCTGGGGAGCGAGTGATGGTCTGGTGGTGCGTCAACTGCTGCAAGCACAGCAGTCATATGCCTCTCTCCTACTAGATGAGGCCCGTCAAGTCTGGCGGGCGACACGAATCAGAATCTGCCAGTGGGGCGATAAGTCGAGCAAAATCCTACATCGGCTCTGTCAGGGCGTTTTTCACCCACAGGTCCTTCCAGGGGTGCTTGATGAGAGTGGGGTGCCGCTAACAGACCTCAGGGCCATAGCGGAGAGCTTTGCCACTTATTATGCAGGTCTATATGCTCTGCGGGAGTGTCTACCCGAGGCGACGGTGGACAAGTTCATTGCGTATCTCCCGCCCAAGGCGATGTCCGATGATATACGTCAACGGCTGGAGCTCCCCCTATCGGTGGACGAACTGAACAAGGCCCTGGGAGAACTTAATACTGGGAAGGTCCCGGGCCCAATGGGTTCCCCGCTGAGTTCCATCATCAGTACAATATACAGCTGGCATCTTACTATCGGGCAGCGGTGGAGGAGGCCAGGGAGATCGGTCCGCTCCTCCGAACTGGCTTCATGCGGAGGTGGTGGTGTTTCATAAGCTGGGTCGGCCTCCAGAGGAACATGCCTCTTACCGCTCCATTTCTCTCCTCAATGTGGAGGCAAAAGTCTTAGCCAAAGCGCTGTCCAACCGCCTTTTGCCGTACATCTTCGCTTTGGTCCAGGCCAGGTTCATGCCCCAGAGGGCGACTCAGCACAACATACGGCGGGCCCACGTAGCTCTGGCAGCGGTTCGGCGGTCGGGGGTGCCGGCGGCGCTCCTACTGGCAGACATAGACAGGACGTTCGACTCCCTCAGTTGGGTCTACTTGTTCGCCCTTCTTCGTTGGCTTAACCTTGGCCCCCGGTTCTTGTCGTATGTGAGGCTACTATACGCCGACCTGACAGCGTCGGTCCGTGTGGCAGGTGCTGTATCGCCTAGCTTCCCAATCCATCGTGGCACCAGGCAGGGGTGCCCCCTGTTGCCTTATTTATTTCCCCTGGCTATGGAGCCGCTTGCTGCCTGGGTGAGCAAGGATGCACAGTTGGAGGGGTTTGAGAGGGCAACTGGCCTCTCGGATAGGATCGCGTTGTATGCGGGCGAGATCCTTTTCTTTTTATCGGCATTGAACAGGTCGGGCCGCAGATCCTGGAGATCATGCAAATATTTGGGAAGGCATCCGGGCTATACATGAACCCTCGTAAGTCTACGCTTTGGGTGCCGGGAGCTCGGTACGGAGTGGGTGCGTGGGCGTCTGCATTACATCTGGCGGTGGGAGGCCTCAAATATCTGGGCGTTTTCCTCTCAGACGTGCCAGCTGTGTCGTGGGAGCGGAATGTGGTGCCAGTTTAGGAGCGCGTGCAGGAGGATATCAAAACCTGGACCCGTATTCCATTAACGATCTATGGCAGGTCGGCAATATTCAAAATGGTCACTCTTCCCCAAATACAATACCAATTGCAAAATCACCCGTATCAGATTACGCCCAGATGGTTCCGGCTGGTCAACTCGGCACTGGGGCAGTTTCTCTGGGGGGGAAGGAGCGGTGCGTGTCGCACTGCGTACATGCTTTCTCTTCACTTACTGTGGAGGACTGACGACCTCAGACATCCTTTCATATTATCAGGCCTCACAACCAGCTGGTCCTCAATGAGTGGTGGTATGGGGACAGGGGGGACCCGTTCTATGCTGTGGAGCGGTACATGATGGGGCAGTCCACTCATCATACAATACTTTATTCATTTACACTGTGTGGTACATTACCGCCGGCGACAAAAGTGGTCTTCCAATTTTGGCGGCAATCTCTGAAGCGCATGTTGTGAAACACACTTGCGGAAAAAAAACCCTGTGGCATAATGGGCGCCTGCCTGCCTTGGCGGCCTTGCAGGGCTTTCGGGCGGAGATGCCATTGGCGTATCCACCCGGGGCGATGTTGTGCGTGATGGCTCCTTCAAATCGTTTCGTGACCTACAGGTAGAATTCAGCATGCCCCAGTCGCAATTCTTCTGGTACCTCCTGCTCAGGCACGCGCTTACCCCTAGCCTGGAGGGCCTTGACTCGATTCCTGAGTTTAGCCCGCTGGAAGCAAAAGTTTTTATGGGGGACCTGGAGACCAAAAAGATATCGCACATACACCAGATCCTGGTCACACATAATGCGTCCCAGTTGGGGAAACTACGGGGGCGTGGGAAGAGGATGTGGGGGTCTTGGAGGAAAAGGGCTGGAGGGAGGCCTTAGCCGCACCTCGGGGGCTGCCATAGCAATGCGCCTCCGCCTCATCCAATTTAAATATCGTCACTGGGTTTACTTTACTCGGGTATGATTGTGGCAGGCGGAGCTGGTTGTTTCCCTGGAATGCCTCCGGTGCGGTGGGGTGGAAGGCACATTTCTACATACCGTCTGGCAGTGCTTATCGCTAGACTGTTTTTGGAGAGGGATATTTGCCTGCCTCTCTGAAGTCCTGGGGTGGTCGCTCCCACATACACCATAGTTTGCCCTATTGGACGTGATGGAAGGGATGGGGGCAAAATCTACAAATGGCACTTGTTACTGCTGGGCCTCACATTGGCAAAACGCAATATTGCCAAGATGTGGAAAGATGCGCGGGTGCCCTTGGTGGCAACCTGGAAAAATGGCTTGGACTTCTGCATGGGGTTGGCGCATCCAATCTTTGTGGCTCAGGGGTGCCCCCGTAAGCATTATAAAATTTGGAAGTGGTGGGCTGACTATAGAGGCCTGTGGCTGGAGCCTCAGCCTGAAACAGCCGATATCTCAGCGGACTGAGGGCAGAGATGGTGTGGTTGAGCCTGGCGCGGGGGGGGGGGAGTCTGGGGTGTGTATGCTCGGGTGGGTGGGTCTTTGTGGTGGTTGCGCAACCAGGGGTGTGGTATTGGGTTCCCAAGGCCTACATGCTCCGCAGAAATACCCACTTACACCAAAAGAACTGTTGGCACAGAAACTGAAAAGTACAAAAGACAAGTTTATTAAGACCCCATGGGGTGGTGGTACATTCCTACAGCACCCTTCGGCAATGCAAGAAGTATCACACCGAACGTTGGTGCGAGTCCTTCTTTTATACAGATTTACAGTAATAAAAAGGTAGGCGGTACATGGTTACAAGGTTTAGGTACATATATGGTCATTTTTGGAACACAGCCAACTCATGGGAGGGGTTACAACACCACTGGTCAGTTTGTTGGAACATTCCTAAGGGGTGACTGGTCAGTCGGAACTGCGCATGTACAGGCTTGACCGTTACTAAAAATAGCCTGTTGCTGGGCAAACTCGAGTGGTCATTGGCACGGACAAAGGACTAAAGGGCATGCTGACCACGAGGCCGCTCATTCCCTAAGATGGCTGCCATAACATACAAAATGGCGTTTTCGAATAAGGCCAAGTTAAGGGAAATAACGTGTAGCAAAGCTAAGCGCTAACCCAGCCATCGTCAAATTACGACAGACGACCCTTTTAGCGTTTAGCTGAAGCTACCTCATAGTGGACGTAGTCGGAATACTCATCTTCTATATCAATTGACATAATTTGCGCCACTTCTTTATGAAGCATCAGTTCATTTTGAGCAAGAGCTCGTCTAGATGGAATACAAGCTGATAAACACATGGAACATAATGCAGGACCACATTGTATACATAAACACAAGAAGAATAAGATCCCAACTATGATACATAATATTGTCAGTAGCTTCCAGCCCCATGTACTAAGCATAGACCAGAACCACCCCGAAAAGGTCCATGTACCATTGTCCGGATGTATTTCAGCAGCAATTTTATGCAGTTTCGAGATTGCATCATATACAGATGGTGAGTTGTCAGGAACGTAAACACAACAGCTACTTCCGATAATTCTACATGTCCCCCCTCGATCAGCTAAAACAACATCTAGAACCATCCGGTTCTGGAGCGTAACAATTCTAGATATTTGAAGCTCTTCTGTTATATTTCCCAATGCAAAAGCGGTATCATTAGCTACAGGCTCAACAACACGGGTCAGTCGTCGTATTTTCCGACTGTTGAGAGCAGCCCCCACAAAGGAAAAGAAACCCAAATAGAAGTCTACATATTGTTGTAGTGCAGTATCGGTCTGGTCAATGTCTTCCAGGACTACAGCACGTTTAACTCTATTTAACACAAAGTCATGGTACAGTACATAGTCATTATGGTACATAGGTGGGGCAATGAATACAGGGGGCAATACAAAAGAGATATAACATGTACCTAACCATCCTAACGGGAGACGATGATAGCCTTTATTGCCACAAATGAAGTATGTATTTCGAGATGCCACAAAGGATATGCCATTCGGGCTGTCAAATGTAAGTGTGGTGTTACATTCACTTTTTCCAACCGGGATTGTACCTTTATTTCGTATGCAAAGATCAGCCTTAGTCTCTATTACATTAATGACATGAGAGCTGGACATATTTATGTTCCGTTGATTACTGTAGATTCGGGGTGCAGACACATTGTCGGGGCGGTACTCTTCCCATTCGAATCGAGTACCCTCAGCTTGTGGATAGCCATCCCGATCATGATAGCATATCTTATTTAAACGGAAAAGCACCCCCCCTTTTGTTGGCCAGCGCAAAGTGAATAGAAGAGTATACCAAGCATTGCAGGAACCATTATGGGAAAACGGGAGTGGGATGAGTGGTGTGCCCCCTTTCTTCTGATGCCCAGGCAACATTCCACACACCCAACAGTTAGAAGTGTTCGTCATATTGTGAGTATGATGCAAGATTTGAATGAAGCTATTGTTCAAATAAGTCTGTCGGTGCCGTTCTTCATGATAGGGTAAGGTGAAATGAAAATGTTCAGATGGAGCCGGGGTAGTCGGCAGCAAATGTGCTCGTACAGGCACCACAAGTTCTACTACCCAGGCTATCACTGCTATTACCACAATTGTCAATACGAACAGTATAGCACCAAGAATTCTTTTGTCTCGTGCTGCAGAAGACGCCATAGTTCAAAAGAGTTCACAATGTCTCAAATATACAACAAAAAAATAAAAATGAGAGTGCTGAGCTCCGAGGTAGCCGTTGTTTTCTTCTCCGGGGTCAAGACGGGTGTCGCTACTCTTGGCAGGACTGATCCCCCCCCTTGAGATTCCCGGCTTCCGTTTCACAAACCTCAGAGCGGTAACCAACCAGTCTCGCACCAAAAAAAAATCTTCTTTCTATCTTGGCCGCAGATTATAACGCTGTTGTCCAGAAACGGTGTGGTCCGGGAAGGCTCCCTCCGATTCGGCCGACGTCACAGCTGGGCTCTTTTCCTCGTCCAAAATATCTCTGTAGTCGGACAGCACAGTAGGATTCACCAGGTCCGGAGAGACGCGACGGCAGTGAGTTGAATGCACCCACCGCTTCCTGTTGGTCACTAGTACAGCCGTTCGAGACGCAAGCAAGACTTGCTCAGGGCCACGCCACCTCGGTTCCAAGCTGTTCGCTCTCTCAAACGACTTGACCATCACGAAGTCGCCAGGACGAAGATTGTGAGCCTCTCCAATGGACTTGTCAGGGAGCGCTTCTCGATTCTGTTGGTGAATAGAAAGTAAATCATTTGTTAATCGTGCCAAATAATCGTTCATCATTATACAAGGCACATCATGTAACAATCGCGGCTTAGGAACTCCCTATATATTCATAGGCCTTCCAAACACCACTTCATAAGGTGTGAGGCCAGTTCGAGAGTGGGGCACTGATCTAATAGAGAGTAATGCTAGCGGCAAAGCATCCGGCCATTTCAAAGACGTGGACGCCACAATCTTAGCCAGTTTTAGTTTCAACGTGGCATTGTACCGCTCGACAAGACCTGCTGACTGAGGATGGAACACAGCATGGAACTTTTGCTGGATCCCCAATCCCTTTAGCACATATTCCACAATTTTCCCAACAAAATGAGGACCATTATCGCTCCACAAAAATTTGCAAACTCCAAATCGAGGGAAATACTCTTTGAGCAGAACCTTAGCTGTTGTCAACGCCGTATTATCTTTCGTGGGGAAGGCCTCAACCCATTTGCTAAAGGCACACACCACCACTAAGACATACTTAAGGTTATTGCAACGCTCAAGCTGGATATAATCCATCTGAAGTACCTCGAATGGTGCAGAAAGTGGAACGAACCCTCCTTTCGGAGTATGCGTCCCTTTTGCAGGATTGTGCTGTAAACATATCAAACAAGTCTGCACTACTCTCTTAGCAGTATTGGCAATCTCAGGATGCTCCCAAACTCGTGTTAACAGTCGAGTGATTGCAAGAGCTCCAACATGTGCCAACCCATGTGTCATCTAGACCATCGCTTGCAAGTAAGCTGCAGGCAATTTCCATCGTTCCATATCTTTACTCCTCCAACAACCCTCATCATCCAGTACTCCCTCTGCTGCCCAGGATGCAAGTTCTGCTTCATTCGCTGATTTTTGAATGCCTAGTATCTCTGCTCTAGCATCATGCCATCGCTCGGCCTGCGACTTCACTACATACATTGGGGAGTTATTTCGTGACATAGCTGTTTGTCTTGCTATACTGTCTGCAAAAGCATTACCTTGTCCCACTTTGTCAGTGACCTTTTTGTGTGCACTGCATTTGATTATCGCTACTTTCTTTGGACAAAGTAACGCGTTTAGGAGATCATGCACTAATTCTCCGTGCATAATGTGTACTCCATGAGAAGTCAAAAACCCACGCTCTCTCCAGAGTAGGCCGAAGTCATGAGCTACTCCGAAGGCGTACCGGCTATCTGTGTAGATGTTCACACATAAGCCAGCACTCAGTTCGCAGGCTCTTGTCAAAGCTATCAGCGCCGCTGCTTGGGCTGATTTCTGGGGTATTCGTGCTGTTTCTACCACCGTCTTAAGTGTCGTGATCGCATATGCCGCAGAAGTTGTGCCATCTGGCAGCCTCAAACACGATCCATCAACCCACAGTTCCCCATCCACATCTGGCAGTGGCATATCCTGTAAGTCGACACGACCCTTTGTTTGTTCCTCGGTCAGGAAAACACAATCATGGTGTTTTTCCTCCTGACCCTCTTCAACCGGATATGGCAATAAAGTGGCAGGGTTCAGGGTAGCACATCTTTTCAGTGTGATATGTGGCACCAGGAGTGTGAGCTCATATCCTGTTAAACGTGCACTCGTGAGGTACTGTGTCTTCGTTTGATTTAACAGGGCATCTACTGCATGGGGAACTAACACCAACAATTTATGTGATAAAACTATTCCCTCACTTTGCCGTATAGCTACTGCTGTCGCTGCGACTGCTCGAAAACACCCAGGTAACCCTCGCGCCACAGGATCGAGAATGGCTGAGAAGTACGCACATGGCCTCTGCTTATCCCCGTGTGCCTGCACTAACACTGATAACGCGCACCCATCTTTCTCGTGCACGTACAACGTGAAGATCTTTGTGTAGTCTGGTGTACCCAACACGGGTGCGGAGCAAAGGGCCTGTCTCAATTGTTCAAAAGCATTCTGACATTCATCTGTCCAATCAAGGGGCATTGGTGTAGTTTTGGACAATAATGCTAACAAAGGTTTGATAATGTGCGAAAACCCCATGATCCATTGTCTACAAAAGGACGTTAGTCCTATGAAGGCGCGTACATCTCTCTGAGTGCGGGGGACTGGCGTATCTAAAATCGCTTGAATTCGATCTGATGTTAATGCACGCCCCTCCTTAGACAAAAGATGACCGAGGTAGGTCACCTTGGGTCTACAGTATTGTAGCTTTTTCTTAGAGACTTTGTGATTATTCTGAGCCAGAAAGGAAAGCAAAGCGAGTGTACTCTCCTCACATGCTGCATAGGTGTCTGCAGCCAACAGGAGATCATCAACATACTGTATAAGTGCTACTCCGGATTGCAATTCAAAAGAGTCAAGCTGTCTTTTTAAAGCCTGGCTATAGATACTGGGACTCTCTGTGTAACCTTGGGGAACACGACAAAATCTATACGATTTATTATTTAACGTGAAGCCAAATAGGTATCTGCTGTCGGGGTGAATGGGAATGGAAAAGAACGCGTTCTTAAGGTCAATGACAGAAAAAGTCGTCACAGTTGGGGGGACCAAAGTAAGCAAAGTCGTGATATCAGACACCACCGGGTATTGTGGAATGACAATTTTGTTAATTTCTCTCAAATCAATAATAAATCGATAGACTTTGTCGTCAGTGTCTTTCTTGAGAATCGGAAGAATAGGGCTATTACAGACATTGTAAGGAACTTCCTCCACTACTCCTGCAATAATCAAATCCTGAACAATGTGCGTTAGAGCAATTTCACCTTCCCTAGAGATCTTGTACTGTGGTACACGTGGCAAAAGTACTCCCTCCTTAACAGTAATTCGAATAGGTGGAATAAGCATCTGTCCCACATCCGTATCCGATGTTGCCCATAACGTGTGTGGGAGAGAGGCTAATGCTTCAATTTCCTTCATTGTACAAAATCTGTTTGAATCTGGGTAATTGTCATTCAAAATAACCCGCACTCCTTCAGGAGCACAGCGTATCGTTGCTCGAAAGTATTTAAGCAAATCAATGCCCATAATGTTATCTGGAGTGTGAGGTGACAACAAAAATGGACAAAAGCTGAAAAATTTGTCAATACAAAGTGCAAGAGGTTGTGATAATGGGCTAGGAGAGGGTGTGCCATCAAACCCTATACATGTTATCGTTTCGCCAGACAGGGGAGCCCTTGGAACCAAATTTTTAGACAAAGCACTACGAGTAGCTCCTGTGTCAACTAAAAACTGATCAGTAGAACCCAAAATGCCCGCTGATACATATGGACCTCTTTGATCTACTGGCACTTCAACTGATTCCGTACCCCATCCTACACAATCCTATGCATGCACGTAATCCTGATGTTCAACATTCTCACCCTCCGATATCTGATATTGGTTCCGTCTATCAAAAGTATTTCGTTCATCCTGACCACGACCCCTCGCTTCAAACCTACCACGGTCACTTCCACCACCTCTCGCTCCTGAATAACTATTCCTCGACCTTCCACTTCCTCGACCACGCTGGCTGCGTTGCTCATGAAGCACCGGACAATCTTCAGCCCAATGCCCAAACTCTTTACAATATGCACATTGGTCCTCATCAATATCGGTACGACCGTACGACGCATTACCCCCTCCTCGCCTGCCTCTATCATTCCCTCTAGATTGCGCACCGCGAACCTGTGCCAACATCACCTTCGTTTTTAATTCCTTCGTTTTCTTATCAACACTTTCTTTAGCCTCTAATTCCTGTCGCTCGTAATACTGAGCCATAGTTAACAAAGACGCAGGGGTCGCCGTGGTCCAGGAACTTTCACTTGTTTTTAACCGTTTCGCAATTTCCGGTAGGAGATTAGCCACATACTTATCAACAAACAGATGCCTACCCGTATCATCCGTTAATGATTGACCACTGTAGTCGTGAAACGCTTCTTCGAAACGTGTAAAGAAATCAGATACCGATTCGTCTGGCTTCTGTTTGCACGAAGCTAACATAGTCCAATCGATCTTTTTAGAAGGAACAAGTGTTTTTAGTTTGTTCAAAATAGCCGCTGGGAGGTCTAAAATTAAATCACATGGTTTGCATGCAGGTTCCCTGTCTAAATCAGCCTGGCTTATCTCCTTCCAAGTTGCCCCAAACATCGCTTGATCATTAGTCTTACGAATCGACCTCCACATATCGGGCGGAAGAATTAATCCAAAGAAAAGATCTATATCAATAAGAGTCATGACACAAGAGGAAATGGCCCCCTCCACCCCTTCATAGAATGCGGCCGGATTCTTACGGAGATCAGGTAAAGCGTTTTTCAATGCCATAACATCCGCTCTATTCCAAGGCGTATACACCCAATTATATATAAAATACCCCTTTGAATTTGCCGACATTTTATCTTCATCTGTACCGTCCCCTTTAGGGGGAACGTACAAAGGTGCAGCTTCACGCATAGGCATAACATGCACTTTAGAATTCTTATCTGAACCAAAGATAGAACACTCTTTGGACTGCTCCGTCGACCCCGGCACAGACTCTTTGTCTGTTTTTCGTGCTTCCCGCAATCTGGACGCCTCATCCCGTAGCTGGAGCAGTCACGTGAAAAACCCATCTGCATCTGCAAGAACAAATACACCTTTACGCATATTCTCATGATGAACTGATATATCCTTGGGTTCTAAGTCCACTGAATTCTTACGGAATCGAGTAATAACTTCATCTGCAAAAGTATTCAGAAAACACATTAATTCTCGTTCCGACCACTTATCCCTTGCATTTACAACTTCTGACACAGTTATATGATTCAAATTCAGCTTCCTAGCAAAACTACGCAAGTCCGCGGCTCTTTCAGCAGTTAACCTGGTACTCGACTTATCCCGACCTTCATCACCGGAATCCTCAGACGGGGCCGTAGGCTGAACATACGGAGGCGGAGATCGATCTAATAACGAAAAATCATCAATTTCATTATTAAGGACAGGATAAAGCGGACGACGAATAGGAAATTGACCGGTCGTTTGCAAATTACGTTCCCGTGCCTCCCTCTCTTTCTTCTCCTGCGCCTCCTTCTCCTCAAGCTGTAAAGCTTTATCTCGAGCAGCCTTGCGCTGCTCTTTGTCCGCCAAGGCAACGTCACGCTTCATACGTTCACGCACCGCTTTCTCCCACATTCGCACACAAACAAACATATCCTGTCTAGACCTGCGCTGAAACAAACATTGCTCCACAAACTGAACCTTTCGCAAATCAAACGACCCATGTAGCGGCCATTGCAACTCGGGATCGGTTCTAGTGTATTTATGCCATAATTTACTGTACAGTATATGGGGAAGGCCGAATTTCACATACATCTCACGATTAGGTGTTCCCTCTGGGGGAGCCGACTGAGATTCATTTAGCCTATATGTGGTACCATTACCAAGACAGCACATCCCTCGGAGTGTGCTTAAAACAGGCATGTTCAAAAAGTATCACGAAAGCGTGATACCAAAAAAATGGCACTTACAGTACTTCACACAAGTGTGCCGCTCAAAGTACGAACAAAGTTAGAGAAACATCTCTACATGCCTGCCTATGTGAAGTGCACTACACATATGATTCAAAATTCACAAAGTCAAAATGTTAGCTAACTCAAATCATAGTCACAATCATAGAACTTCAGTAAGCGTCCGCAGACTACCTTACCAATCACAAATCTTACCCAAATCTCAAATATCCAGATTCCAACTGCCAAGGTCTTTGATCGAATCAGCCAAACGGGAACTGTACAGCAACACAGACGATCAGGATCTCAGTCGGAGACCGGCGCCACCTGGAAGGTCAGATCAAAAGGAAAGGAAGAAAACACCGTGGGTGCCAAGACTCGGGTCACTCAATGGCAGCGTAGGCGTCCATGGCGAGTTTCCAATCCTTTGTCACGACCTCTCCTTCGGGCATCCGAGTCGCCGATGAGTCCCTTCGTGGTCGCCAATTTGTGGTATTGGGTTCCCAAGGCCTACATGCTCCGCAGAAATACCCACTTACACCAAAAGAACTGTTGGCACGGAAACTGAAAAGTACAAAAGACAAGTTTATTAAGACCCCCTGGGGTGGTGGTACATTCCTACAGCACCCTTCGGCAATGCAAGAAGTATCACACCGAACGTTGGTGCGAGTCCTTCTTTTATACAGATTTACAGTAATAAAAAGGTAGGCGGTACATGGTTACAAGGTTTAGGTACATATATGGTCATTTTTGGAACACAGCCAACTCATGGGAGGGGTTACAACACCACTGGTCAGTTTGGCGGAACATTCCTAAGGGGTGACTGGTCAGTTGGAACTGCGCATGTACAGGCTTGACCGTTACTAAAAATAGCCTGTTGCTGGGCAAACTCGAGTGGTCAGTGGCACGGACAAAGGACTAAAGGGCATGCTGACCACGAGGCCGCTCATTCCCTAAGATGGCCGCTATAACATACAAAATGGCGTTTTCGAATAAGGCCAAGTTAAGGGAAATAACGTGTAGCAAAGCTAAGCGCTAACCCAGCCATCGTCAAATTACGACAGGGGGGTAGGGGGAGGGGAACAGTTGGGGCACATGGGGATGTTATCCTAAATGATGCTCATTGTAGAATGTGCCGGTTGCCTTGTTTTCTTTAAAAAAGTCAATTGCTGTTATTTAACTGTGTAATGTGCTATTGCAGTGGACTCTGGAGTGCAGAGCCATGCGCCGATTGTGTGAATTGACGAATAAAGCTCGTTTTTTAAAAAAAAAATGTCCCATTCAATTTGCCTACCACTATTGATTATTCTTTTTTGTTCATTTTCACTTTGGTTTTCAGTACAGTGTTTTTCTTCTTGTGTGGTGGATGCATACACACCACTTGTCACAGTTGCTCTGCTCCAAGAATTTAAGGCCAGATTTCTCAATGTTTTGCATCGCTCTTGTGCCATGTAAGAGGGCGCAGAGGTGACGCAAAACCTAAGTGAGATTTATCAAGCACCTGAGTGTAACCTTGCAGAGCCCTGCATGTCTTGATAAATCTAGAGTAATGCAATGTGGGGCAAGCCGCTGCTTCACATTACTCTGTCCCAGGGCGGTGTTCCATGGGTGTTCCCATGAATCCACCAATGTCTTTTGGCGCATTTCCAGATTTACCATTAGTGGTACACCTGGGGATATGTCATAATGCTGCGCCTCCCCAGGTGAAGCGTGACAAGGAGAGATATCTTTATTTCTCCTCGTTTTTCCTCTTTGTGCAGTACTCATAGCAGGAGGAAAATGCATTTCCGAGGATTGTGTCTCTTCCAGCACAAAAACAATCCTGCCTCAATGCAGGCACTCTTGCACCATGACACAGGTGTCTGCGTTGGCGCCAGGCAGCCAAGGTGTGCCAGTGCTAGGAAAGGACAGGAATGCACCATATAATGGCAAGTGAGGAGCATGCCTTACCTTCACTTTTCACGCAGGGCAGCGCAACTAGTTGGCTTTCTGCAATGCGGTGCATGAAGAATGATACATGTGGGCCTTCGCGTTTAGTGTTGTCTCAGCAAGAAGTGGAAACATACAGCAGAAGTGAAAGGATTTCATTGGTGTAAATGACTTTAATATATCCTTATAGCCCGCCGTAGAGGGCTATACTGGCTATTAAAGGCCCGCTGAATCGTTAAAGGCCCGAGCCAAAGGCGAGGGACTTTAACAAGACAGCGGGACTTTAATAGCTGGTATAGCCCTGCTACGAAGGGCTATAAGGCTATTAGAACATTCTGCCACTAGAGGGCAGAATGTTCTAACAAATTAAACAAAGGGTTTTTGAAGCTCGAGGGGATATAAATCCCCTCGAGCTTCGAGAAGCCTTTGTTAGAACATTGAAATGTTGCTCTGCGGGCCTTTACCGGCCAGTAGAAGCAGGGAGCACTCCATTGTCTGCAATGGAGCTCCCAACATTCCAATGTTCTAATAGTCTGTTCTATGTTCAACCTGCAGGTAATCATTGTGATTAAAATGAAGAATAGAAATTGGATTCATGACTCGCCTGTTACATATGCAACTCTACATAGCCCACGTCACACAGAACTGCAATACCTTTACAAAGCAGCCTTGCAAAGGCAGGCCTCAGCTCCATCAGATTGATTTTGAAAACTGACTTCTTTGATCAGGTGCAGAATGTTATTTTGCTCTTGTAACCCCTGTAGATATTATGGGTTGACCAAAGAGCTAGCTCACTATCCACGCCCCCCTTAGACCATGCTGGGTATTTTGAGGTTTTTTAAGAGCATCTCTGAGTTCCCTCAATCAGAGATCAGGGGAAATAAACTTACAATGTGCTGTATTTGTACCTATAGAAGGTGAAGGTTCTGCCTGCTCAATGATAACTTTCCATTACATACTCTCTCCTTGACCCTTTACCATTGCCTTCCAGACGGAGCGGGATGGGTGCTTCTCCACCACAATGAATACATCCACCAGTAGCAATGACTACTGGAGCTACCCCATATCCTTAGAAGCAAAGGCGACCCTGTCTGAGGATGAAACAGGTAGGCATCATCCTTGATAATTGCAGAGAACTGATGGAAAACCCAGGTTACGGGTATAAAGATAGAGACAGAGAGGTAATGCTCGAACCATTGTCACACAAAAAGATAGCGAGAGTCTTACCAAGGGTCTTAGGCTGCGAAGATGTGCGAGATAATAACTAGTAGCCGGAAGGACCTGGGAGGTTACTAAATATTGGCTCATGGTGTACGCGTGTTGCAGCACATCAAAGGCTAATCTTCAAAGTAAGAGAGTTTGATAATAATGAAAGCAAGTAGGAGCTCAGGAAGAAAATCAGACAATGAGGCATACAACCATGTGTTTAATACACCGAGCACTAAAGACAATACTAGATGATGAAGAAGACCTAGGAAGACATTGTTGTGTAGCGTTTTAGGACCCTAGTGTAATTTTCCCTATTCATGCCCATATATAGGTATAAATCACCCTATCCTTATATAGTCATAGAAATCATAACCGTATTTAGAATTAGCCTATGCAGTCCAAATATGGCATGGCTACTCCCACTAGTTCCGAAAATCCACAACGATTTCTTGGAAAAACCCGCCTTCAGCAGTCAGGGACTTCCCCCTGCTTGAATATTAATTTATCCGAGAAATCATGGAGTTTTCAAAGAACTGAGTCTTTGATGACGTTATGAAGTCCAACCTTACCTCAATCTCGGCACCTTTCAGGTATAAATATGACCACACTTGCCCAGGCAAACACACAGTGGTTTGGAGCAGTTAGACTATCTACTTGCCCAACACAGCTCGCCGCAGCAAGTGCCGCAGGAAGACGACCCTCCAGCAGACGCACTGAAAGACGCTGTCTTTTCTCCTGCCAAGAAATACAGCTCCAGTGTTTCCTGGCTACCCTTGCGGGTTGCTGGGAGAGAGATACAAGACCTCCTTGATTCTAAACCAAGGTACGGAGCTGATTAGATCCATAGAGAATTCTTAGATAAATTCTTGGCAAAAAATACAGAAACTAAGCTACACCTCACTTACTTCTTCCCTTGTACTAGACCTAGGTTAGGTACACCAGGGTAGGCGTATTTTAGAAGCACCAGTTGAGTACTTTTAGTCATTAATTATTAATGTATGTATTTTATGTTATTTTATATGGCTTAGAAACCATACCATCCTTTTACAGTATTACTTTATAATACTCTTCGTACTGTACCATTATACTTTGCAACCAGTATTACAATTGTAGCAGTTCATTTCCTCTGCTTGAGAAAGAACACTGTTCAATAAATACTTTTATTGAAAACGCCCGTCTCTCTATTTATCTGCACCTCTGGTGAAATGAAGCATGCACAATTGACTGAGTAAAATAGTTATCTATTGTTTCCGCTACTCTAGAGATACATTTCTTATTCTTGGGAAACAAAGTTGTCATGTTTATGCGGTTGTCAGAAATGAATCCCTTCTTGTGAATTCGAGAAAGTTTCTAGTGACCTCTGAGCTAGCTGGCACTCACAATTAAGTTTAATATATTCGATAGAGACCTAGTCGACCTCAGTCCTACGTCTAATCTATAGTATATATTATTCCAATGCGCAGAGCCTATTGGGAATATAGGAACTATTCTACAACATATGATGCACAGGCCCCTTGGCAGCTGCAACACATCTGTTGAAAAGCACAACATCCCAATCCCCCACTCAGTAATGGATAGTAAAAAGTATTCCATGTAAGCCAAGAGCCATAGTGCATGGAAGAAGCAGACAGATCGGAAAGTAAGCGTTTCTACTCTGTCACTCAACATTGTAAGAGGCATATAAACTAGAACCACATAGTATACCAAAAGTAGTTCAGCAACTAAGAATGATACACTGAACATGAGGATACAAAAGTAGGAACAGCTCTTTCACCAACCCCTGATCAGAAGGGAGCACCGTTGAGTTCCATGACATCTAGGTCTATATTTTCAGATGTAAGGCTGACTACTGGGACTGGCAAGTTTCCAGGTGCCTCCCACTTTTGGCAGAGGGGAAACTAATGCACGGGGGGATAAAGACATTTGCCCTGGAGCTTTGTGATAATGTAAGCAAACTAGGTTTAGAACTCACATCTTCATCTTTTACAGTTGACAACTCAACCGAAGAACATATCCCTCATGCTAAACAAATAAGCATGTATTTTAGCTGTAGTGGTCCGTGAGTTTCAACTCTAAGGTAGTGGAGAATATTGTGAACTAATTAATAAAACTCATTTATGATAGCATTGCTTAGAAAATCATAAATAAAATAGCAAAATCAAGTTGTTTGTGTAACTATGCACTAACCATCCCAAAACCTTTTTTTTACGAGAGGAGACATACAAGACAGAGCAGCACTCAGTTGTATCCACTCCAAAGGCAGGTGCTCCATAGTGCAGCAGCAGACAAGGGTGTCTCCTCTCTTTCTGAGTTTCTGAGACTTTCTCTATGGAGTGCCAACTAGGGTAAGCCAGTCATTCACTGGTGCTCAGGCCTAGTCAATCCTAATACCATTCCGAGTTTGCCTTTGCCAGAATTTTGAGCAGTGTGGTGCATTTTTTTCCTGTGAATATGCTTCGCAGCAGCAGAATTATCCCACAGTTCCATGCCCTCAAATACCAGAATGTCGGATTTGCTCAACTACATAGAACTCGACCCTCTTACCCAACTCCCAATGGCATGTGAGTATTGTAAAAATCCAATCAGATTGTGGGCCTGCTGTGTAAAAGCAGAAGTGCAGAATCAGTTGGTTATTCGCCACCAGATCATAGGAGACAGCACTGCTCTGAATACCTGCACATGGGAATGAATAAGTTACTTGTAAAAAAGAATTCGATTTTTCATTGTCGGCAGTAAGTACATAAAGTCCCTCTCTGTCTACTTAACTCTTTTTTTTAGAGCGAACTAATGGAACATTGAATGCCTCAGCAGGTCTGAGATATTTTAGGACAAAATGCTGTTGTTCATCACTTGAGGTTGCCCTGCAATCTCATGTTGCTATTTCACCTCCTCCAGGCATCATGGCAGAAGCAGTCTGGAGTTTACCAATATCGTATGTGGCCACAAGAGCGAGCTTTCAAGAAGTGAAACGTTATTATATTCCCGGAGTACCTTTTACTGGACAGGTGAGACATCAAGCCAGCGACATGCGCAAATGAAAGATGAGGAGGTGGGCATGGTGGGTTGGTAAGTAATAGAGGACATGGTGAAAGAAGAATGGTAGGTCAAGCTCATTGTAGACAACCGTCTATACACATGTACTATCAGTGCAAAAATCAAGCAATAATAAAAGCAAAACATTCCATAAAAACTGGAAAAACCTTGTTTCAATTGTTTTTAATGGCGCGAAAATATGTAATCACTGATAATCACTGTTTTTTTAAGGTATTGAAAACACTGAAAAAAAACCACCAGAATTTACCAACAATAGAAACTAAGAAAGGAAAGCCTATCAATAATTCATTGTACCGAAATCTGAATACAGTTTTCGATATGTTTGCAAACTCATTGCAATGACCACCACTTTTGTGCTGCACGGGCGCCATGTCCCTTTGAGTCCTCTGACAGAGGCGACATTTTTCTCTTTCTAACATAATTCTACTGGGAGACCAGGACAGCTGGAAGAGGTATGATGGGGTAGTGTGTTTGGGGTGTGTGCAGATGTTACATGTATTCAAAGAACATGTTACTAGACGCTGCTCTCAACACGTGGTTTGCATCTACAAAGCCTAGGTTGGAGGCGTGTTCTGCAAGCTGCCTAATTTGCCAAGCATAAAGGGAAGCAGCTGGACAGTGGAATTCAGTACTGGGCAAAGGATGTCAAATTTGGGCTTCTTTTTTGAGTGCCAAGCTGACACCATGAGTTTCCGAAAAGGGCAGTTGACTGACCTTGAAATATGGTCATTTCAAGGAAGTGGACCTCCAACGAATGCTATCTGAAGTCCATCATGAAGAAGGCTAAGGCTCAATTTTTGGCAGACACGTTGGCCAAGGCCCCTAACAAATCGCAGGCATTGTTTAAAGTGGTCAACAACCTAGCCAAACCGTCTTGTACTGCTCCGGCCATCCCCGTCTCCCAGAAATTGTGTGACGCTGTGGCCACTGCGTTTGAGGAGAAGATTAAGAAAATCCTGAGTGGACTTCAAATCTCTGGTCAGCCTACATCTTTTCTGCCTCTCCTCGCAGAACCTCCTCCCGCGGAGACCCAGTTGTCCTGTTTTCCTAGTCCTTCCCTGGAGGAATTCTGCCTCCTGGCGAACAGTGTGTCTTCAGGATCACCACTTGATCCTATGCCCCACAAGATCTGGAAGGCTTTTCAAACTGAGCTGTTTCCACCACTCCACGCCATTTGCTGCCAGTCACTGAGCACAGCAGTAGTTCCTGAGAGCTGGAAGAGGGCAATTGTTACTCCATTACTGAAGAAGGCCTCCTTGGACCCTTCAAGCCCGGCCAATTACAGGCCTATTTCGCTTCTGCCTTTTATAATAAAGGTTGTGGAGAAGTGGGTCACGAAAACACTAACCAGCTTTCTGGATAAAAACTCCTGCCTGGATACTTCACAGTTTGGCTTTAGGCCAGCCCACAGCACGGAGGCTGCTTTGGTCACCGTGTTGGACGGTCTACGAGCGCGAGTCGACATGGGCAAGTCAGCATTTTTAGTGCTGCTTGACATGTCGGCCGCGTTCGACACGGTGGACCATGCAGTACTACTGGACCGTCTCCAGAGTACAGGAGTAACTGGCTTGGCCTTGAGATGGATAACATCTTATCTCAGTGACAGACAGCAGGCAGTGGCATTACCACCTTTTCGTTCTGCCATGCAGCAAGTGGGTCATGGTGTCCCCCAGGGGTTGGCGATCAGCCCGATCCTGTTCAATCTGTACTTGCGACCTCTGGTTGTCCTGATAAAGTCATTCGGCATATCCGTCATTAACTATGCCGATGACACTCAATTGATTTTTTCATTTGAGGGTACCAGGGCAATATCGAGAGACTCCTTCCATCGCTGCATGGCAGCTACAGCAGAGTGGCTGCGAGCCAACTCGCTTCAATTTAATGGATCCAAAACGGAGGTTCTCCATTGCTCCTTAGACCGTACCCCTCGTCCCCTTCCTGAAAATTTTTGGCCTACATCTATTCCAGGTACGGTAGAGGCTGCTGAGTCGGCCCGCAACTTGGGAGTTTTGTTTGAATCTAATCTGCAGCTTGAGACCTCTGTGAACAGAACCGTAGCGGGCTGTATGGGCGTACTCCGTGCCCTACGCAAGATCCTACCGCTTCTTCCCAAGGAGGCTAGGGCAGAGGTAGTGCGCAGTTCTATTCTTAGTCGATTAGATTACTGCAACGCACTACTTCTGGGAGCACCAAAAACCTTGATTTTAAAACTTCAGAGGATCCAAAATATAGCGGCGAAATTGGCCCTATCCCGTCCTCGATCTGCCTCTTCCTCGGGCGCATTAGCAGACCTTCATTGGTTACCCATCCAAGAGAGAATTTCCTTCAAGGCGCTCTGTCTCGTCTTCAAGGCCTTGCACGGACAGGGGCCGATACCGCTCCAAAACCTTTTCTCCTGGTATCGCGCTGCCAGACCCCTAAGATCCTCCTCCGCGTTTCTGGTGACGGTCCCCAGGATCAAGAGAGTGAGGATGGGTGGACGTGCTTTTAGCTTCACGGCCGCCACTCTCTGGAACACCCTCCCGTTGACACTGAGGGGTAGACAAGATTTTATCCCTTTTAAAAAGGATCTTAAGACCTTTTTGTTCCCTAGAGCAATGTAATTGGTAGCTTGCCCGCAGGATAGACGCAGTCGCAGCGCCAGGATACCCTTTGGGTGGCAGCCGTGCTTAACAAGTAATTAAATAAATAAATAAATAAAATCATTAAGTGCATTATTTTCCTGTGATGTCAGTTCCTGTTTGAATCATATATAAGGAGGCATTTCCAAGGGATGGATCTATCGCCACACATTTGTTCTCTTGTTTTTCATTTCTTTCTTCAACCCCTTGCTCCCAATTTTGACCCTGATTTTTACTTTTAGCAGTTTGAACCTCTGAATTTTAATTCTAATTTAGATTTCTTGCTTTTTCCTCATCCCTAATGTCAAGCGGAGTTTGGTGCCTTGCTAATAACTATAAAACCAGTGTTTTTCAAGCAAAAACTACACCATTGCCAAAGAGCTTTTGTTTTTTTTCCTCCTCTCAAGGACCCTTTTAAGTAGGCCTGGGTAGTAAGTTCCGTTCCGCTCACGAAATTTGCGGAATTTGAGTAATTTTGCGTTCCGGGGAGAATGCGAAATTGCCCCAAATTTTATGTTTTGCAATTTCGCGAACTTTTTGCTTGTTTGCGTTCTCAAAATGCGTATTTGCAAGATATTTCTCTGGAGCACGCAAACAGCGATTGCGAACAGTAAAAAAGCATCGCGAATAAGCAGCTCCGCATGATTGCGGAATTTCTGCTTGTTTGCGGAGATTTTTTACCGTTTCGCAGAGATTTGCGTAACGCAATTACGCAAATTCTGCCCACCCCTACTTTTAAGGAGATGTTTGTCATCTTTAACATGCACTATTCAATGCAAAGTGGCATTGTTGCTTCTGGGAGAAGTCACTTTTTCTGCAGGCAATCACAAAGAGACCTTCCTAGCCAGTCCTTGACGTTATGCATGTACATGGTATTTTCCTCAGGGTTCGCACCTGAATGGGGAGGCAAATAGGATGTGGAACTTCTAGTTCTGGGAAGGATTGTAGCGGTAGAACCACTGGCAGTTGGAGAGGAATAGTGAAATCAATAGGTTGTTCATCAGGGTTCTGCTAGTGGTTGTTCATGTAATTCATCTCCACAATAAATCATGTTAGCTTTCAGTCAATATTCTATGAAAGTTCTTTACAACTGCTATGAGCTTTCAACGCTGCCCCCACTGGTCTGCATTGATTTCTGGAGCAGTCTTGCTTTGAGCCATGTTCATTTATCAAGCACCCCTTATGGTTTAAAATGCCTAAGGTCCTGACACAGCTTCTGAGCCTAGCTGTTAGATGCCCTCGCCTTTCACCCAGGCTTTCTGTAGGCCATTGTTCAAGTCTAAAAGCTTACCAATGATCCAAGTTCCGCTGTCTGATGTATCAGGATCATAATCTTGCTTGGAAGCAATGTAGAAATCACAATTTAACTGAAATGTGAGGTGCAAACAGCATGCTCTGAGATAGTCCCATATTGTTTGATCATAGAAATAAGTGGATTTTTGAATACTGGCTGCTGGGCATTTCTTTGCATGTAGCACTAATGTTTACATTTGGGTTTGAGGGGACACACCAGTAAGAGGATGCAAGTGAGTGCTTGGAGCCCAGCCCTGAGACATCCACAGAGGGCTTCTCTGGGCTCTTCTTGGCGCTTGTTCAAGATTGCCTCTCAGGAGCAGCCAATGCTTGGAGCCCTGGCCCTGACCAGGTCTCCAGGGAGGAATTATTTTAACCAAATACCCTAGAGGAGCATGAGAGTCCTCCTACTTGATCTGGTTCTCTTCTGCCTTGGGTACGGACTGGTGTTGCCACCCCAGCACATTGGCACAGGGTGCCTTCCACCTTCCTGAAATCCAGGCCTTGTGGAATTTAGGAGATGTTTCAACCATTTATCAACAGTTGTATGAACACCACTACTCCAAAGCAAGGCAATCTCCCTTTTTACCATCAATAATGCTATGTCAGTGAACCTGCGGGCCCCTCTTGGAATGTTTTTAACGTATCCCAGTAGAGACACAAGAGGATCAGGGGCGAGTGTAACATCCATCATCAGTGACAATTGGGAGAAGGTCTTTGCCCTGTCTGCCCGATATGAGTACACGTCCACATCAAATGTGCAAATTCAAAACCGTGGTGAAATGCAGGATCAGCCCTGCCTTAGCCATTTTCAGAACCTTTAGAGGACAGGGATTATGGGGTGACCACGACTTGACTCCATCAAGTAAATTCTCAACTGTTCAGGAGTAAGCTTTGGAAAGGCAGAGAGACTTGCCGATGCCATATTGCTCGGGCTATCACTGGGAGAGGTTTCTGATAGGACAACAGGTATCTGATTAACGTTTAATATCAGAAAAAGGAGGAAAGACTATCACAAATCACCTGAGATGGCTCCACCGAATCCGAGACCGTGGGCGCAACAAGGGAGTTAAAGATGTTAAAGAGCTCCTTAGATGACGTGAGGACCTCTGAGATCTTTGAGTAGTAACTTCCCTTCAAAAAGTTCCCCCCAAAACCCATTTTGGATAGCACACTCCAGAGATAGTCTCACCCCACTCGGTCAAAAGCTTTTTCAGCGTCTAATAAGATCATGCCGAGTGGGGTGGACTTAGTCTCCGCGACATCGAACGGCGTAATGGCCATATTTACATGTGTCGTTGTATCTCTCCCGGAGATAAACCCGTGTTGTTGTGGGTTAACAATTTTGGGCATGAAGGGTATAAAAGCACTTTATGACAAACCTACCGCCTGTATTAGCTATGGGGGCCTGACCTCATCAGAATTTCCCATCATGCGTGGGACTCGTCAAGGTTGTCCCCTTTCACCCCTCTTATTTGCCCTCTCATTAGAACCATTTTTGCTCGCCCTTCACTCTCAAATCCTGATTGTGCCTTTCAGCTCCTTACAGGAGCTGAAAATGACAGCTTATGCGGACGACATTGCCGTATATACCACCGATATCGCTGAAGCGCTGAAAGGAATATTTATAGAGGCTGGGAAATTCGGGAAGGTGTCAGATTACAAGCTTAACCGACAGAAGACACAAGTTATAACTAACTATTCACCTACTGTGGCTATCCCCGAGATCTGTAAAGAAGCAACCTACTTAGGGGTTAAATTAACGGCCAGACTACAAGATATTAATAATATAAACTATAATGATTTGATTAAAAAACTACTCTTCTACTGAAAAAATGGAATAGACTGCCCCTAAATTTGATTAGCAGAATTAACCTTATTAAGATGAAGGTTTTGCCAAAGTTTGTTTACTTATTCTGATCTATCCCGCTCGCACTAAATAATAAATTCTTTCAGCATCTAGACGGGCTCCTGAGCAGCTTTATATGGAGCTACAAAAAGGCTAGAAGGTCACTAAAAATGTTGAAAATAATACAAATAAGGGAGGGCTGAACTCTCCAGACTTTAAATTGTATTTCTGGTCTGCGTTTTTTATACGCCTACGTTCCTTATTGCATGGAGACAGAGCTCTTTTTTTTCACTCTTTTATGTTGAAGCAAGACTCACAATTTTTTTTGCTTAGAGTTAATGACCCGAATTATTACAAGAGGGTGAGATTTAAGACTGCTAGAGACATCACTAGGATCTGGGTCAGTGTACTAACATTTTGTAAAACAACTTTTTTTCACCCGAAACTGCCGCTTTGGGGCAACCCAGGCCTTCCGGCTATTTTTACGGATACTATCACTTATAATTGGGCGGCGCTCGGGATTAAGGTATTGGCGGATTTGTACGGCTTACAGGGGTTTATAGAATTTAATACGCTCAAACAGTTATATGACTTACCGGAAGCCTCAAGATACAAACACCTGCAATTGCACGACTATTTGATTAATAATAAAAAGATTCAAAATATCACTGAATGTGATATATGGACTTGTCTTTATTCAAACAAAAACAAATCAGTTATTAGCGAAGCCTATAAAACACTTAGTACTTTTAAAACGAATGATGGCGATAAACTGGCCGCGAAGTGGAGCACTCAACTAAGTTTAAATATTACTCCAAACCAGATCGAGCACTCCCTGGCTAACATTAATAACCTTGTACGGTCATCCAGCCTTCGGCTACAACAATTTAGAACGACCTGCATGCTCTATTATACACCCGAAAGAATCTCTAGATGGTCCCCCAACGCCTCCTTTAGCAATCGTACTAAATGCCCTAAATGTCTAACCGATGCAGCCAATTTAGTACATATGTTGTATTTCTGCCCCAAACTTAAGACCTTTTGGGGGGACATACAGAATGTTCTTAGATTAAATAACATTTCGCTACCCACCATCACGGCTGCCTCGGTCTTACTAGATTTCAATCCTTCTTCACCCCCACAATCAGCCTTAGCCACTATACTTATCTCCTGTGCCAAATTAACCTGGGCTAGGGCCTGGACCGATCTGGAACCACCGACGGTTTGAAAGTGGTGGACACTAGTAACAGAGATACATGCCATGGAGCTAGCCCTAGCAAATCTTATCAAATTTAATAGAAATTGGGGTACCTTCCTAGAGTAAAATCTTACCTAAACGTTGCATAATTGTTAATTTTCTCCTGTTTCTTTTCCTTTTGCAAAGAAGAATATGTTTATAGTTTGATTTTGTAATAGGAATTCTTTTATTGTCTCCTTATATCAAATTATTTGGTCTACAACATATATATTCTGATGTCTCTCTGTACATGTATGAAATTATTTATGTATTTTTTTTGTCTTCTTTTTTTTTCAGTCGGCTAACAATAATAAAAAATAAAAAAAATAAAAAAATGAGTAGTAACTTCCCTTTTCTTCAATGATAGCTGCTCTGTATGCCTTCAGGGATTGTTTATGTAACTCTCTACCCAGAGAAGCCAGATCCCTCTGCCAGAGTCTTTCCTTCCTTCTGCACTCTTGTCTCATCTTACCCAAACGGTCAGAGAACCAGGGGGCTTCTTCCTAGCAGAGTAGTGGGGTTTTATGGGGGCGAGAGTGTCCATCCCTGCTAATATCTTTTTAGAAAGGTTGTCAGCAGCTGAATCGGCATTTATGTTCCAGGTGTTGAAAATCAGCCAAAGCAATAGCGACCACTTCATTAGTAACCAGATTATGGTTTTGCTTATCGATCACTTTCTCATTAGCAACTTGAGAGTTTCCTGATATTGTAACCCTTAGTTGGAAAGGAATAGCATAGTGATCAGACCACGCTAACGGGAGGGGCACACCCACCGCGATCCGATGGTCATTGGAAAAAATTACGTCTAGGGTGTGGCCCGCCACGTGAGTAGAAGATTCGACTAATTGTGAAAAGCCGCATCCATTCATGCATTCCATAAATATTTGAGTGTCCTGATTCATTTATTTTTCTAAATGAAAGTTAAAATACCCAACAAGAGTAAAATTCATTCTCTCTATGTAGGATTCTAACCTGTTGCACAGATCCTGGCTAAACATGGCCCTAGGGCTAGGTGGTCTATAGCAGAGGACCCCTGAAAAGCTTTCCGTAGGGGTTGAATTTATCGTATAGTGCCTGGTATGAATCGGGCATCAAAGTGAGCAGTTCTGATTTACAGGTGAAGGTATCTCTGACCAGGATACCTAACCCGACCCAAAACCCCCTCCCCCCCGTCGGCCCTCCCTATCCAGTCTAGTGAGGCGAAATCCAGATGAAATGGCTTCTACAACCTCAGGACCGGAAAACTAATTTGCCCAGGTTTCAGTTAAAATTACCCAATCTGGAGAGTGCTGAAGAATAAACTCTTTAAAAGCCACATTGTTTTTAATCAAGGACCTAGAGTTGATAAGAAAACCCTGTAGAGTCTTCCTCCTTCCCGTGAGGATTTCTTCAGTTGTCATATTAAAATGGATGTTCACTTCACCGCCCATAAAGCAAAGGCCACACTGCATACAAGCGGAGGGCCCCTTTCTGATCAACGTTTCAATGTTTGAGATGTGATCACAGCACGGCAGATTCCTCCTACCCAGATCTAAAAGCACCCCCCTTGAAAACCTTAACTTAGGGGGGGGGGCTTGTGGCAGAGAGGCAGCATCCCTGGCGAGGATGGGTGCAGACGGGGAACAGGGCATGCTGTTTATATGGGGAGACAGGTTCAGCGCACTAGAGCGCCAACCCCCCTGTCTCCGCCCCTTCACCCGCTGGCCGAGGAGCAATTGAGCCACCTTCACCCGCCACGCAAACGGTATAGACCACGGTGGACCGGGGTGCATGGCAGAAGTAGGAGGCTCCTGGTAGTCAGGTAAGATTTGACGTGAACAGAAAGCAGTCAGTTTAAAAAGCACACCAGAATTCAATTCGTAATAAAAACATAAGGAGCCCGAGGGACTAAGTGAAGCAGGGTCAGAGTACCTGCATGCATCTGTAGTGAGCGCTGCAGGAAGGCTGGCTGTTTATGAAGGTTCAGCGCACTAGAGCGCCAACCACCCAGTCTCCGCCCCTTCACCAGCGGGCCGAGGAGCAATGGAGCCGCCTTCACCCTCCAGAAGAAGAGTGCCACAGACGAATTCTCTGCATGCCCTGTCTCAGGTTCTCTTAGATAAACTATACTTAAGTTCTTTTCCTCATTTATGAAATGAAAAGGCTCTATTAGCGACAGGAGAATTCCTTAGGTTGTGTGCCAGGGCAAGAGAGCAAAGAAGATAATAGTTCCAGATTTCGACAAGTGCTCTTATCAGCTTGGAGTTAAGACAGGGTGAATGCCAATAAATGCATCCCAGAGAGGGTCCTGATATAGTACGAAAAACATGGGCTCTTATGCTAGCTAGGAAATTACCCCTGTGAGAGGAATGAGCAGTCGAGGATCGAGACAATCGATCGAGTGAGCCAAGCCAAGCCGAGTGAGCCGCTTCCGCTCCAACCGCTCCCGCCGAGAGTCACCATGAGGAGCGAGGCAAGAAAAGCGGTAAAGAGCGGCTGCAGGAATCGAGGCGGCTGGATAACCGGCTGGATTATCAGGAGCTATGTGCCACTACAGCGAAACAGCGAACAGCGAGACACAGCTGGGAGCCGAGACCAGCGGGCCTGCGCCAGCGTCAGCGTGAGTTAATCCCGCTTGTCTGCTGTGCGGGCGGGCGGCAGTCTTGAGGTTGTGACACGCGGCGGGGCATCACTGCCCCTGGTCTTTGCCCCCGGTCTTTGCCTTTGACAAAGGCGCTCGCTTGGCTTTGCTGGTTTGTTTTGGTTTGTTGGGCTGCATTGCGGGGGTCCTGAGGGACCTGAGGATCCTAAGGAGGAGAGAGGGACAGGTGCGTTGGGGGCAGCCCTCCCGCCCCCGCTGCTGCTGGGCCCTGTCTCTGCCTCCGCCGGTACAGTGGGCACTGGGCACTGGGCACTGAACCCGTTGATGGCTGCGTGCGATTCGGTCCCGGAGCTGGGCAGGGCAGCCGGGGGGTGCAGGAGCACTGAACTGAGCTAAGCAGCTGCACTTGTGTGTGGCTGCCAGGTGCCACCAAGCCAAGCCATTGCTATTGCCGTGTTGGATGCGGACAAGTCCCCGCTTGGTCTTCCTTGTCCTGACTGAGGTTGCAGGGGAGAACGGCTGGTGAAGAGCAAATTCACAAATCAATAAACTAACACAACTAAACAACTACAGGAGGACGGCACCAGTGGGTTGTGGGGCTGACGCGACTGGTGTGCCTGAAGTGGGTATTGTCTGGTTCATAATACCCTAAGCAGGCCAAATATAGTTTAATCACTGTAAGCTGCGCGGAATACAAAAGATCGAAGACAAGATAGCCGGAGCAAGCAGAGGATAGTATGAGGTCAGGTCGCGTCCAGGGAAATACAATGGTCAAAAGAGAGACAAAAAAACAAAAGCGAATAACCAAGATGTTGGAGGAGGCAAGGGACAAAATACAACCAGAAACTGGTCTGGCAACCCCGAAAAACTGTTCCCTTATAGAAATACCTGTAGATGAAAACACTTTAGGGTTAAAAAAGAGTGGGCAAACACCAAATTCGGAGATAAGCAACAAATTAATAAAAAGGCAATTTTCGTATCAACCAAAAATCTTTACAAAATTTTGCTTTCTAAAAAATGCGGGGGATACTTTACTTTCAGGTACAAGAGAGGTGCCAGGTCTTTAATCACCTCTTCAGCCTTTACAATTAAATCAATCATTACAAATTACTGAAGAGCTGAAATCAACTTATGAAAGGAGAAGCCCAGACACAAAAAAAAATGCTAGCATAGTAGATACTAGCCCCTTACAAATAACATCAACTCCTCAACATAACAAAACACGAACAACCTTCGAAACTACAGGTACAACACTAACAGGAAATGTCGAGATAATCCAAGTTCACAGGCAAAATGAAGAAAATAGAGGCCCAATGACGTCCAATGAAAAAAACAAGAAAACCAAGAAATCAGCTATGATTTGAATGGCGACAGTGGACCAATATATAGCAAAAACAGAATTGGCAACTGTGCCATAATCAATACACCAATGATCAATAGCCAAATAAGCCTGTGGGAAAAATCGCTGCTCAGGAGCATTGACCCTAACCAAACAAGAAATGGGGAGGTGCAGGAAGAAACAGGATTTAAACTGGCACCACCTACCCCAATCTATACTACTATACTATCTATACTACTATTATAAAGAGAGAACTGTGTCCTTTGAGCCAGGTAAACTCGAAAAGTACACCACCAATCGCAACGCCCAATACAGCGTTGGAAAGGGGGGGGTCCAGTAGATGGACATAGGCTACTATACTACCATTATAAAGAGAGAACTGTGTCCTTTGAGCCAGGTAAACTCGAAAAGTACACCACCAATCGCAACACCCAATACAGCGTTGGAAAGGGGGGGTCCAGTAGATGGACATAGGCTATAAACAAATAAAAATAAACGTTATTTAACAAAAAAAAACAATAAAAAAAGTAGTCCTTAAGAAGTAGCGCCGGCCGTGTGTGCTAACAACGTGCGTGCTGACATCATCGGAGGACAGGAACGCGAGGAGGAGCGGACAACAGCGCGGGGAGGAGTGGAAAACTTAGCCAGACTGGAGGGAATGAGGTATGTGAACCGTTTCACAAGGCCATACATTGTGCAAGTTTGGGTTTCCCATGCATACAGTACGTCCTTTATCAGAGAGAACAGGCGCATTCTGATGCAGGATCTGGGGGTGATGGAGTGGATGGAGACAGTGAGACATCGGAGAGACAAAAGTGCTCAGTAGCGAGAGAAACGTCGCTGTGACCTTTGAACAAGATTGATGCCTGAGTTGTAAATCAGAGTAAAAGAAATGTTTTGGACTGGCTGGCTGCGCACTCAGGGTGCCAGTGTAATCTGCTGTCTTTCTTTGTTTGTTCCCGAATGATTTTAACAGACAAGCCTCTCCGGGTAGATTTTGAATAGATTTGATTTGACTCGGAAATACATTTGTTTATTGTTGGAGTTAATCAAATATTGTATTATTTCGTTTAGGCAATCGTAGGGAAGCCCTTCTAATTCTAAAAATGTGATTAAAATATTTTGCAGCTTGAGGAGCTGTCATGTTTCACAACCATGTCAGTGGCTAATCCGAGAAGCATGTATGATTGGTGTTTTATAAAACAGCTTGCTTTTCACATTTTCTTCGAAGCGGCCTGGCCAGTGAGAGTTTGGTACATTCTCTTCTTCCAGGAAATGAATCAGACTATCCGGGACAAGACTGCTGCTTCAGTTTCGCATCTTGTTCATTTGCAAAATTGAATTCTTTTTTCAATGGGCAGTTGCCATGCCTGCTTTATAACTGCGGCCAGATGTTTCCAGAATATCCTTTCTGGAAGGGGAACCCCGTTCTTTCATGGCGATGTTCTGTTAGAATATGATGTCACAAATACGTGTAAACTTGTATTCTTCGATGTTCTGTTTATTAGGCCTTTATCTATATCTATACTGCTATTATAAAGAGAGAACTGTGTCCTTTGAGCCAGGTAAACTTGAAAAGTACACCACCAATCGCAACACCCGACACAGCGTTGGAAAGGGGGAGTCCAGTAGATGGACATAGGCTATAAAAAAAATTAAAATAAACGTTATTTAAAAAATAAACAATAAAAAAAAGTAGTCCCTAAGAAGTAGCGCCAGCCGTGTGTGCTAACAACGTGCGTGCTGACATCATAGGAGGACAGGAATGCGAGGAGGAGCGGACAACAGCGCGGGGAGGAGTGGAAAACTTAGCCAGACTGGAGGGAATGAGGTACGTGAACCGCGGGGAAGAGCGGTGAAGTAAGGCGGACTGGAGCGGAATGGAGGACAACAGCGCATGGAGGAGCGGAGAACGTAGCAAGACTGCAGCGCAATGAGGTATGTGAAACGCGGGGAGGAGCGGTGAAGTACGCGGGGAGGAGCGGTAAGTGAGGCGGAATGGAGCGGGATAGCGGACTGCAGCGGGCGTGTAGACTGGCTTGGTGTAGGGGGGGGCGGTGAAGTGAGGCGGACTGGAGCGGGATAGCAAAATAAATGATAGGTTTTAAAACGGCTTTCACATTTGGTGCAGACATTTAAGTGAGAGTAGTGGGGGCGGTGAAGTGAGGCGGACTGGAGCGGGGGCCTGGGTTTGTGCGACTGGAAGCAAGCGCTGAGGTAAGGTGCACGCAAGCCTGAAATGCTGCCCCCAGCCCCCTTCTGCCCGGGCAACGCTGGGGCGGGCTGCTAGTCTCAAATAAAAAAACACCAAATCATCAATTAGAGCCAAACAGGGGGGGGGAGAGAATCAAAGAGCTGATCTCAGTGAAAAATGTAGTCGAAGATACAGAAGACATAGAGATCTCCTCATACCTTGGAACAGAAGAATGGGAAGGCCTTATGGCCGCTTATACCCAAGACAAAAGCAGGAGTGGGCTTAATACCAAAACTCATGATAAGATAATTGAATATAATCAGGAATCACATGAGGGACGAAAAATAAATGAAGATCGAAATGAGACAACAAATCCAGCTTGTGTGGAAAATTCACCAAAAAATGCTAGGCAGGGAATGGCATGGCCTAGCTTGCTAAAAACAATGCAACTATTGGTAGAAGCACTCCACTATCAGTCAGATAAGATGGATACCCAGCTGACGCTTTTAGATACTCTGGCTGTTTTTGTGGTTGCTATCGATGGGCAGCTGGGTACATTAAATACATTGCTACAAAACAAGCAGGACCAAGCCCAAAATAAGATTCTGGGTTGTGGATGCGGCCCAATTATCGGCAAACTGACCACACTACCATCTATGTTGAGCGACCTATGTACACAAATAAAAAAGCCCCTGCGAGGAAAAGAGAATCATTTGTGTGACGGACAAACAGATGCTGAAATAGATAAATATTCCCTTGAAAGCTGTACTATGAACAAAACAGATAAAACAAAAAGTACAGGAACTCCAATAAATATCAAAAACATATGCCCGGGGGTAAAGGACACACAGATCTACAAGAACCGAAAAGAAGAGGCCAAAGAGACCATAAAAGCAGATGATCGACTACCAGCAGTTTCAATGGAAGACAAGGCTGACAAACAATTGAATGTAAAACAAAGGCGGGCAAAAAAACGTAAAGGCAGAAATCAAAAAACAAACTTAGATCGAGAAGGATTTAAGCGTCTCTTCGGGTCGACGTCACAGTTTGACCAAGGTGAATCCGAATCCTCAGACGACATCAATAAGAATGAAGAAGGGGAGCCCAAAAAGGACACAAATAAGATTGAGGAAGGAAACGTTTCGCATCAAGAAGAGACTAGCAGACCTTCTCCACTAACAATGATAGAAAATTAATCCAAAGATCCAGTTCAGAGCCAGTAAGTAAAGCAGAACTTCATGAGCCGTTCGATCATCAATACTGCAAGGAACTCTATTGAAACAAATGGAATAAAGCTCGGGAGAGAAAACACCCAGCACATACAACTCAAAACAACGAGGGGGGAACCTAAGAGTCAGATGACAACGGACTGGTTTCTAGTAGACAAACATCTATATCTATACATTCAAGGGCAAACCTGAGAGATTATATCAAGGTACACATAAGGGGTGCGGGAATAGAATTAGCGGTCCTCGGCCAGGGAGACGTGAACCCAAAGTCAAACACAGGAGAACAACAAACACTCCGCCAGGAAGGGAGCTATGAAGTAGAACCCTCTACACATCAAGCATTATTGAGAGTATCGCAAGGACATGAATCTGGACAAGGAAGAAATGACGACAACAAAAATAACAGAATCCTGGAAGATATAAGAAGTACACCAAATTTTGTATGGTTTAACCCGGATTACGTCTCAAAAGAAAGCATGATATACTGAATAGAGGCAACATCTTACGGCTGTTATCTCACATTCCATCCCTGGCTGGTGTGACAACTCAGGACTTGGCTTCTATTGAATTTATAACAGAAGATGGAACGGAGGTGGAAAACACAAAAGCTACATGGATAACATCTTTAGTTGCACATAAAATACTGGCAGAGATTCAAACCTTTAAAAATTGGGGAATAACAATTGCCCCTTACATAAAACCAAAATATCCTGATCTATTAATACCAGTAGCAATAGATGGAGAACAGAACTCTTCCAACAGATCTGGAATACCAATACTTAGAGGAGCAATAGGGAGAGACAGAGCAAGAAGCGTGGAAGACCTTAAAGTTAGGGGACGTACTTTAGATGACGCATCACTAGGATCAATTGATCGGTAAATTGACCAATAAATAATCTCCCTAAATAAAGCAGGCATAACTATTTTAGAATATGCTCATGGAACATCAACGGTCTTGCCTCTAAAATGTCCAATCCAGAATTTGTCAGCTATATAAGATCTTTTGATATTGTGACCCTTCAAGAAACATGGCAAGCAGAGCACCCGCATCTGCATTGCTTTCTACGTTTCTTCACCAGTGCGGTGAGAATAGCAAAATATGGACACCTTCAAGGGGGACTAGCGACTTATGTTTCGACCACAAGTGCCTATGAGATCAAGGAACTAGGACCAATCACTCCTGATCTAAAGATAATAAATCTATCCACCTCGAAATCAGGCAAGAAGGGAACAAATCTTATACTGATAAACGCCTATATCCATCCAAAAAGGAAAGGAAAGGCAGTAAAAGAATTATGTAAACACCTGGAGGAAATTATAAACAATACACTGACAACAAACAAATTTTGAGAAACTTTTAACAGCACTCCTGTGGGCAAGTAATTCTAATAATTAGGGCAGGAGTTATAAACCCTCAATATACCACACTCTACTAGTAATAGAATATTCCAAAAGAAACAAATGACAAGGTTATATTCAATGGGGATTTTCAAAGGAAGTTTCAAAATATAGTCCACTTATTATGTTTTCTTCAGTCTTTATTTTTTCAATTCCATAAAACAGATATTCCCAGCAAAAATAGAGATCACCAACACGTGTTTCGTCCTACACAAGGACTTTTTCAAGGCTGGAAAAAATACAAACAATATACAATGTGATAACAAGTTAAAAAATATATACATTAGTGCATTTATACATATTTACATTGCCTAGAGTCTACGTGACACAGTACCACACCTGATGTTATATTTTATCGTGTGATACACTTTCCCACATTATGGCATGTAATATAGTATAGACTATTTACATTATAAAACAGAAATATCCCGGATACCAAAGGGATATCTTTCTAATTGGGGTGGATCCCCGTGGGGCTAAGAGCATTGATTATAGCACATATTGTCCATATATACAGTTAAAACATATATATATATACACCCACCATGAACACGGCGAACTGAAATATGTATTGAACATCACGTTTGAACAGAATAAGCCGTGATTTGGCAATGAAGCATAATATCTGAGGAGATAGCACACAAGAAAGAATCCAAGTTAAGAATCTCAACCCACTGATACATGTGTCCAAATGAGCAACCTATATTACTATGACCGCAAAGAAACAATACCAAATTTTCTTTTATTTAGTATGGGACACTGCGTGTAACAAAAATAGATATTCAGGCTATAAAGAGGTTCTCATATAACAGTCATTACGTGCCCAAGAAAATATAAATGGCGCACATGAAAATTTCGTAATACTTATGTGTAAATATACACTTACAATACCGTAGGTGATGCTATCAGTGTGCAAGTTATAAAACACACATGCCTCAGGTAGTTAGAATGCCAATAAACTCACCCAAAATTTAAATGGCAGGGTAAGAAGTTGAGCAAAATGCGAAATGAGGAAAGTCTTCCGGTCTGTAGCAACAGTCACGATAGTCAAGTACGACCCAGCTCATAAACTATTGACGGTCATGTGATAAAGAAAAGGAAAGGAAGTATATCAAACAATGCCCGATAATAATTTGAAGCTCATATATGCTAGCACACCAAGTAAGTAAACGGTAAAACCGGGCCAGTGGGAAACATAGTACTAAGTAAAACAAGCCTGACATGTTAAAAAGGCAGGTTTACAAGTCCCTCTCTGAAACATCAAAAATAACAGTTAACCATAAGATACCCACACAGTGTATGTAATGAGAGGCAGCAAGACTCACATAAAATACTAGGTTAGTAATACGAGAGAAAGCATATTTGCCCTGTTTCATGCATACACAGGTATACTAATGTATCAACCTATATATGATGGAGACATCCATATTCGTGATATTGAAAGACTCACCTAGCTATACGTTTATTCGATGAGTAAATACACGTCTGTTTGTATCAGGTTCATAGAAACGAACACTCGAGAGCAGGCCGGTGTTATTTAAAAAGTAGAGTTTACAACCATGATAAGTTGGTGAGCTGAAACGACATAAGTAAAATCCCAAGTAAATGACCGGACTATCCCCATTAACCAACCGGTATCGTGCATTCTAATAACTAGTAGGCGCTTACCAAAAGTCAGGCTATCGCATTTCCTCACCCAAACGGTCCCCGTATCGCGAAACGATATTTGTCGACAAGCGGCATTATATACACTTGCCGCTAGATTGAATACGCCGCCACACACATGGGCCAATAGGCGAAAAAATAGAAGAGGGACTAGCTCGTGCAGTAACAGACTTCCCGTGTGAAAATGGCATCCATTAAGAAGTGTCGAGATAGCACATATACCGACCGATGGATGTTTTGCGAGAAATGCACGCATTATTCTGGACTCGGAATTTAAATTTCGCAATGGGTCTTTTCTTTGGACACAAGTATCAGTTTCATTATATTCTAAAAAAGTATATTCATTTTTATTAATTAAATTTTCATGTGCGCCATTTATATTTTCTTGGGCACGTAATGACTGTTATATGAGAACCTCTTTATAGCCTGAATATCTATTTTTGTTACACGCAGTGTCCCATACTAAATAAAAGAAAATTTGGTATTGTTTCTTTGCGGTCATAGTAATATAGGTTGCTCATTTGGACACATGTATCAGTGGGTTGAGATTCTTAACTTGGATTCTTTCTTGTGTTCTATCTCCTCAGATATTATGCTTCATTGCCAAATCACGGCTTATTCTGTTCAAACGTGATGTTCAATACATATTTCAGTTCGCCGTGTTCATGGTGGGTGTATATATATATATGTTTTAACTGTATATATGGACAATATGTGCTATAATCAATGCTCTTAGCCCCACGGGGATCCACCCCCATTAGAAAGATATCCCTTTGGTATCCGGGATATTTCTGTTTTATAATGTAAATAGTCTATACTATATTACATGCCATAATGTGAGAAAGTGTATCACACGATAAAATATAACATCAGGTGTGGTACTGTGTCACGTAGACTCTAGGCAATGTAAATATGTATAAATGCACTAATGTATATATTTTTTAAATTGTTATCACATTGTATATTGTTTGTATTTTTTCCAGCCTTGAAAAAGTCCTTGTGTAGGACGAAACACGTGTTGGTGATCTCTATTTTTGCTGGGAATATCTGTTTTATGGAATTGAAAAAATAAAGACTGAAGAAAACATAATAAGTGGACTATATTTTGAAACTTCCTTTGAAAATCCCCATTGAATATAACCTTGTCATTTGTTTCTTTTGGAATACTCTATTACTAGTAGAGTGTGGTATATTGAGGGTTTATAACTCCTGCCCTAATTATTAGAATTACTTGCCCACAGGAGTGCTGTTAAAAGTTTCTCAAAATTTGTTTGAATTCATGTGACACACATCCATTGTGTACTGACGGCACCTTTAGGTGGTAGGTGCCTTGAGTCTCCGTAGCACCCTATCGGTTGAAACTTTTCTTATAAGAAATAGATTATTTGATGTGTACTAATTGTAGAAATAACAAGATTGTTTTGCAGAGTGTTGTGCGGACGTTTCCCTTTGGGAACACTACTACCTATCTTTCGTGAATACACTGACAACAGACCTTATGATCACCGGGGATTTCAATCTTAATCTGATGGGAACCTCGATAGATGATGAGAACCATCATCAAAATATAGCCTGGAATACACCGCATCAAGAGATTTCACAAATATCCAAATATTCCAAGTTAGAAAAGGAGGTGTTAGAGAATCTTGAGTCCTACAACATCAGAGCACTAAATGGGAGATTAATCGGAGATAATCCACCAGCGTGTACATTTCACAAAACAAGATTCAGTAAAATATTGGATTATACTTTTATGTCACTATCCTTATTTCATCAAATTGCCTCATTTCAAATAGGGGAAAAAGCTGATAGCGACCACTGCCCTCAGGAAATCATACTTAACATCAGCAAACCTAAATTTGAGCGATCCCTGGTACCTAAAGATTTCATTTATACCATCAACTACAAAAGGATAAGTACTCGGCAGTGAATGATGGAGGCCTGCAAGAAATGGCAAAGCTGCACTTTGATGGGCGAATTGGAGTAAGTGAGGTTGAGAAATGGGAGAGTTTTACAACAACCATGGCACGTTACTCTACAACTCCAAAGCCCCAATATGCACAGAATGACAGCAACATGATTTCTTTTACAAAAGAATACAAAGTGAAGATAAAACGCATAAACAAACGTATCTTTCAAACAATGCGTCAACTTAGGTATTGCCCAAGAGAAACGGCGAAATATGACCTTTTACGAGAATTAAAGGCATCCTTGAAAAAAACAAAATGGGAAGCGAATAGAGCAATGGAGGACAGTTTGTGGGCAAAACTACATGCAGACACCAAGCAGAATGACGGGGCAAAATTCTGGAAAACCATCCATTCCTTTATAAACCCTAGGCATGACGGAGTCTCCTCTAATATCACTGAAGAAGCATGGGCAAACCATCTTAAAGAACATTTCACGCAACATAGAGAATCCGATTTGGAGACAGAAAATGATGACAACAAATCAAATCCACTGTGTGGAATTCACTACAAACAAGAAGGCTGTATCACAACCACAAATATAGGAGTGACAAACCTACAAAAGATAACTACACGCCAAATCAAAAAAGGTAGAAGAGAGTGGGCGCCAAGCCCGAATGGAATCCCTCCAATTCTCTACAAACGGAATGAAAGCGAATGGGCTGTAGCACTCGGGCCACTATTTTTGGAAATCAAACAGTTTAATATACTACCTGGCTCCTGGAATATTATTTCTCCAATATTCAAGTCAGGGGATAAATCTCTACCACGTAATTACAGATTGGTTGCCCTTATGGAAAACAAGGCAAAGTATTTTGCTGGGATCCTCTTGGAGGAATTGCAGGCCTGGGCTACAGAAAACTCCCTAATTCCTGTTAATCAGACGGGTTTTGCCAAATCGGTTGGGACAACAACGAACATTTTGACTATGGGTCTGCTAATTGATAAAGCCAAATTTACTAAAATGCCAATCCACTTGTACTAATATATTAAAGAGAGAGCCCAAACATTTGAGGCGGGTAATCTCAGGAACCACAGCACCAATCACAACACCCAATACAGCGTTGGAAAGGGCAGTTGCAGCCGAAGGACATAGGCTATGCAGACGCCCACAATATACATTTAAAAGGTAAAAGAACCGTGCCAGCAAAGTAGTCCGTTGTGGGCGTGTCTGCGTTGTGCTGTGGGCGTGTGCTGGGGCGTGACAAATGCTGGGGGCGTGTGGTACGTTCCGCCCTTCATGCCATGTCTCATATCGTGTGCTAATCCCACCCTTCTCCCTTTAAATACCCCTGCACCCCGTAATCATAACCCACCCTTCCTCCTTAAAATATCCCAACAACCTTAAACACTAAGCCATCTTAACCCTATAAATATACCCTGTACCCCAAAACACAAACCGATCCCTAAACCCGAAAAATACCCCTGTACCCCAAAACCCAAACCTAGCCCGAACCCTATAAATACCCCTGTACCTCAACACCCAAACCTACCCCTGAACCCTAAAAATACACCTGTACCCCAAAACCCAAACCTAGCCCTGAACCCTAAAAATACTACTGTACCCCAAAATCCAAACCCTCCCCTGAACTTTAAAATACCCCTGTACCCCAAAACCCAAACCTAGCCCTGAACCCTTAAAATGCCCCTGTACCCCAAAACCCAAACCTACCCCTGAACCCTAAAAATACCCCTGTACCCCAAAACCCAAACCTAGCCCTGAACCCTAAAAATAACCCTGTACCCCAAAACCCAAACCTACCCCTGAACCCTAAAATACCCCTGTACCCCAAAACCCAAACCTAGCCCTGAACCCTAAAAATACCCCTTTACCCCAAAACCCAAACCTAGCCCTGAACTCTTCAAATACCCCTGTACCCCAAAACCCAAACCTACCCCTGAACCCTAAAAATACCCCTATACCCCAAAACCCAAACCTAGCCCTGAACCTTAAAAATACCCCTGTACCCCAAAACCCATACCTATCCCTAAACCCTAAAACTAACCCTGTACTCCATAACACAAAACTATATCTGAACCCTTAAAATACCCAAACACCCCAAATCATATACCTCAGTACCCCAAAACATATACCCCTATACCCATACTTACCTTATCCAAACATAAAAAAAAAACATGCCTTTACCATTCATGCATTTACAACGAATTTCGTTGTAAATGTATGCGTGGTAAAAGCATATAAAATGTAATGCCATGCGTTATAATGGCATTGCGGAGTCATGGTACTTTCGTAATGAAAGTATGTGGAGTGATGGTATGCGGAAAGAAAGTTGCAGAATAATGGGTGTTTACCCTCCCCCGGTAAGTACATTGGTGTCACGGCTGCCCACATCTCCAGCAGCATACTCATATTTTTTACCACCCATTTGAAAAATTCACAGGTCTCTCTCATTGATGGCCAGCTTCGACATACACTTTTAGACACACCTCCCGCCACAAGTTCTAGAATTGCGAACTTTAGAGCTGGGGAGCTACGTTCAAATCTCGGCATCAGCTCAACATCCTGTGATTCCAAGCAAATCGCTTTGTCTCCCCGTGCCTACCACAAATGAATGTGTTCTTCTGTAAAGTAAATTGTGCTCATGCCATGTTGTCGAGTTTGCGCTATATAATATTGCAAGGAAAAATAAAGTAGGGAAACTCGAGTTCACACACTACTGAATGCGCATCAGCAGTGCACTGTGAATCGGAGCGTTTCACAGGCCTGTCACAGATAAGAAATGCTATCAAAACGAAATCCTACAAAACAATATACTACTGCCCGGCAGCAATTCATACCCGGACAACGTCGGGACGGGCTGCTAATAGATTATAAGGCGGCTTTCGACCATATTAACCGGAATCTTCTATGGTCGAAATTGAAGAGGTGGGGGATACCAGGGCCATTGCTAGACCTGCTGATTAATTTGCATAGTGAAACACGGATACAGGTGAAGCTGGGTGATGGCTCTCACTTGTCAAGATGTATCCCAATCAACAAGGGTCTCAAACAGGGATGTGTTCTGGCCCTAACGCTTTTTAACTTGTTCTTAGGAGATCTTATTCCGATTCTTAACAATTGCAATTCCCATGCACCGAAACTAGGAGGTCAAATACTGCCAACATTACTATATGCGGACGACATAGTTCTAATCAGTCATACAAAAATAGGGCTGCAAAATCTTGTAGATGCCACACAGAGGTACTCTGACGAAAACCATTTGACGATAAACTTGGAGAAGACCCTAACAATGTCAATTAACAAGAAAGGAAAAATTCCACACAGTTGGTTTTGGAACAACAGCCGTATAGAAGATACAACAGCATATAAGTACTTAGGGGTTAAAATTGACAATAGTGGCCAGTTCACCACTCAAAAAGATAGCCTCAGAGGAAAAGGCATTGCTATAGCAATTTCCCTAAAAAAACTAAATGGCAGACTTACCAGTCAATCTCTTCTTCCCCTGGCACAAGTTATACGAGCCAAACTCTTGCCCACAATTACTTACGGTAGCGAAGTACAGAGAGGAAGAGATGCAGCTATTCTGGATAAAACTGTGACAGCTGCATATAGGATCATCTTCAGCCTGCTAAAATATACCTCCCCGGCTCAACTTAGGCTAGAGTTTGGCGGCCAGAAGCAGTCTCTGGCAAGACAGGGTGCCTACATAACCACGTGGGACAAAGTTCGGAAGGCCAACAAGGGAACCTTAAACGGCTACTTATGGTCGGAATTAGTGCAAAATCCAGCCTCGCAAGCCGCCAAGTATTTGGAAAAAAGCCTGGCAAACCCAGGTATACAGGAGCTGTGGAATACCCCTACTAATCATACTACGGTCAAAAGATTAGTAAAGAAAACAACAAAACTACTTTCATGGATTGAAGATAAGGCGACTGTTGCCAAGAGGTCACATGGATGGATTATCTTAAACTCCTATTCTAAACAAGGCCAACAGAGTTACCATGACTTGGGGTACTCAAGAACTACAAAATTGAAGTTTTTAAAGTACAGATTGGGCCTGTTACCTTGCATAGCCATTTTCCACACTGGCTGAGGGATAAAGGGGTATCTATTTATGTGGCATGGCATCTGAGGACATGCCACACTTGTTGTGCTCCTGCGACAAATTGCTGGAGGAAAGGAAACGTTTGTTGAAATTCCAATTTAACCAACGAGGAATTCGATCACAAAGACATGCAGTTCTTGCCTGTTTTGCACCCGACGACCCGCAGCTGAGCTGCAGCTTGGTGAAGTTCATGAAGGAGGTGGGAAAAAAGATGCAGAAACTTGACCCTTAATCAAGTTTTTAGAGGTTAATAAATCAAGCTGAACTTTATTTAAAAATGTTTGTTTAATAGTATTAAATCTATGAAGGTGGCGGAAAAGAGGAGGATGGAACTCAACCCTTTACTAAGCTCTCAGAGGACATTAAAATCAAGTTGAATCTCATTTAATAATGTTCCTTAAAATGTATTAACTTCATGAATTTAAATAGGAAGCGTGAAATCGAATGTATATATTTTTTATGTATATGTAATTTTATGGTTATGGTGAAAAATGTATTGTGTGCAGATGAAATTTTTAACCGAAAAAATTGCAATGGTTTTAATTAACTATACAAATAAATTTACTTACTTACTTACCCTCCATCAACCAAAAGACAGCCACAACTGGGGTGACTGATGACATTTTCTTTAACTAGGCCACAGTACTGCCTCTGCTGCACTGATAACTAGGCCTGTGTCCACAGATAAGTGTCCAGCTCTGCACAACAGACAAATATGTTTCTTAAACTGGAGTGACATTGAAAGGACTGCTTGAGGGCCCAGGACATTTTAGGCCACAGGTCAGGTTTACAGTAATGGTGTAGAGCTTTTTTACGGAGGGAAGGGGAAAGGGACTTGTGCCAGAGCTAGCCACGAACATGATGATGGTGTGTGCTTTCTGATGAGTGGGGCGTGGGGCACGGGGTTTGGTTGTAGTTAGTCAAGAGTAAGCATGGGCGAATTTTGCAAATCTGGCGTTCGCGAATTTTGCGAATTTGCGAACTAGCAATCCGCAAAATCCGCGAATTCTCGTGAATTATTTTTTTTTGTGTTCGCAAGGATTTCTGCCAGTTCGCAAGGATTTCTGACAGTTCGCGAGGGTTTTGTAACAGTTCGCAATCGCGAACTTACATGTCGGCTCGCAACGGTCACGATTATGTTGTTTCTATGTCTGGTTCATCATCATAGGTTCCCAGCACCCTCTGTTTCACCCCTGCCACCCTCTGTTTTACCCATGCCACCCTCTGGTACATCAATGCCTTATGCCACCCTCTGGTTCATCATCACTGTAGATTATGGGGGGAAAAAGCATGCACACCTGCCTGCTTCAACTGACATGAATTAATTTGGGGTTGATTTATTAATGTGTCACTGTTTTAAAATTCCATTCTGGCACCTGCATCCTTATCTGTAATTTGCTTTCTGTTGCAGTGCAATTTTTTTTTCCAGGACCTTTGTGGCCTACTTGTAGCTATTCTATGAGTCTGCTGTGAGGGTCAGAGCAGGGTCATACAATTGTTGCAACTAGCAACTGAACAATTGTTGCAACTAGCAACTGAACTTTGGAGGGGCCCTTGTCAGGAAGCACTACAGGGAACGGTTACTAATGATGAGTTTGAACTTTTGAACCTGCTTTCACTTTTGCAAAACTCGTTTTTCTGCAGAGCAGCATTACAGCACCTTTAATGCCCCACCAAGCTTATATGAGAAAGTTGATTTCTAATCCAAAAGTTATCCAAAGAAAATCAAAAGGCCTCAAATCTAAAAAAGTGCAGGCAAATGTCAACCTGAGGAGTTCTTCTGATAAAAATAATCATTTTCAGAAGGTCTATGCTGCTTGCTAGTAGATTTCTTGTGCGGAATTGCAATTTTTGTGATTTCGCGAGTGCGAGATTGTTGCTGCCCGCCGCACCTACATGTTCGCAATTGCGAACTTACACCGCAAAGAAAAAAAATCCGCTGCGTGCGAATTTGCGGATTTTGCGGGAAATTCGCGAATCTCGCGGATTGCGAATTTACCGAAAATCCGCGAGCGTAACGGATTTTCCGCCCATGCTTAGTCAAGAGCACAATGATTGAGCAGGGCTCACACCTGAGGAGCAGGGGTGTCCAGAGCTTGCAAGGCTAGGGTTCAGGAGCACGATGATGATGTGGGGCTCACTGAAATTTGGTATGGGGTGCTCAGGCCAAGACCGGAAGAATATGATGGGGTGTACGTCTTTGTGACTGGGGTGGGAGGTGGGTAAGGATACTCAGAGAAATACGGCTAGGTACTTTAAACTTTTATGGCACCAGGATGCTTTTTATGCAATCCAGCGCATCAGGCACCCATATGTGGTGAGTTGCTTTCTTGGCTTCAGACTAACATTTCCTAGAAATACTGGGACAAATATGTCTATTGCACCTCTAGTCTCGGAGGCTGTAGCTCAGATTGATGAAATTATTTAAATACTGTTTAGAACTGTACTGTTGTGGGTTGAGATGAGATTAAAGCAGGAGCAGCTCCTCTGTAGGGGCCCCAGCACCTCACTTTGAAACTAACGGCTTTAACTTTTACAGCTATTGCATGAAAACAAACAATCTCACAGACCATTTATTTGTATTTAAAAGTTGTGATCCCAGGTTGGCAGCAGAGGTGGGCTGCTGTAATGTGTTCCTTTATTCTTTATAGCTTTACATTCCCTTCTTGACCCTGTCAGGAGTCTAAACCATGACCCAATCACCAACCCTAAATGTGTGTGAAGCAGGGTTGAAGTTTGAATCAAAGTGTTTCTGTTGAATCTTTTGTTGATCTAACACATTTTTCTTTACAATGTTTTTGTCATAACAAGCTAGACACAACTTACTGTTTCTGCCAATATCTTTGATCTACGATGGACATATATTACCATTAGGATTCCTTTTCTTGAGCAATCTGAAAGGTAAAATTTAGAAAATCTTCTACATCTACATTACATGAAATACCAGTTTGTATGCCCTTCTTGATACACCTGTTCATCCTGTCAATTGAACCATTAGATGCATGTGAATAGAGTGCCACCCCAAGGTGCTTGATATTATGTAACTTCAAAAATTCCTGCACAACAGAAAAGCAGAAATGAGATGCATTACCACTCATAATTTCCTTTGGAGAACACTCTGTAAGAAAAACTTTTTTTTTTTAAATTAACAACTGAAAGAGAATTAGGACTTTCACAAAATTCAAATTCAACCCATTTAGAGTAATAGTCAATGAGTGAAATAATATAACGTTTATCGTGCGTTAAAATTTCAAATCGCCCTGCAAATCAAGCATTCAGCAGTTGGACATCCTACAGAACAGTTGTGCTCCAGTGGTTATGTTTGTATCCAGAGAAGAATAAATCTCAATTTAACTCTCAACATTTTCTACTTTGACTACTTTAATTTATTGTTTCATGAAGTAAGGTACTTCATATTTCGGCAACGAAGAACAGCTAATCACCATTTTTTTGCACACAACTGAATATAAGGAAAAGGAGTGTTACCTTGGAGATGAAACAATCCTGACCTCGTAAATGAAATTCCGGTGGAAAGGAGCTGCAAGACAAGTAGGAGGTGAATTCTTTTTTCGTTTTCCGAAAATCGAGCGAAGCAATTGGTCAGAGACAACGTCATTTATGACGAGGAGACCGACGTCACAGTGACAGGCTCGCTGAAGAGAAGGAAACGTGCGAGAAACTCATCATCACACACACTGACGTGATCACGTTCCCGGCGGCCATTTTAATTTCAGCAAAACAAGCTGTCTCCATAGCAACAGTTTTATGATCGACATCATCAAGGAAAACTACACTCATCATCGACGATACACACTTCCTTGTGTATTTCTTTTGTCAATATCAAAAGCGCATTAACAACGATTGTTTAAAAGAATAACACAATTTGCAGAGAAAGATAAAATCGACTATTTACATGTCGATGTGTTATTTTTTTTAAAGAAAAGGTGAAATACATAGCACTTTAATTAAAACAAAGACAAAGAAGGCAAGAAAAGGAAATTTCTGAAAAAGAACTAAATATTTAAGGTACATTTGTTTTTCATGTCTATATTTATGAAAAGTAAAAGGGTTATATTAAAAAAAATAGTTATTAATTTAAGAAGTTGTTATTAGATAACATGGCAACAAAATTGTTAATTTAAATCATTTTCTTCCTGTACCTGGTAAACCCAAAGAAACATGGAAAATGTGGTTTTAAAGTTTTGAGAGTTATTTAACTGCAATAGATGCAGATGACTATTCAGCTAAAAGGAAGTTCGCTATTTTATATAGTCATTTGGGGAGCGTAGGACGACAGATCTTTGATAACCTTCCGGCTTTTATTCCCCCTCCTGGAAATGGGGATGGATGGAATGATTTTACTGATGCTGTGCAGAGAATAAATAAAAAGTTCCTAGAACAACCTAGTGTCATGCTTGAACGTTTCAACTTTATGAAGAGTAAACAAGAACAAAATGAGACAGTAGAGGAATTTATATCTGTACTCAGAAATCTAGCTGCAGACTGCAAATTTGGAGCATATTTAGATACTGTGATCAGAGATCAATTCGTTTATAAGAGTTTTCATAAAAAATTACAAGAGATAATTTTAAGCTGCCGTGATCCGTCCCTTTCAGAAATCATAGATATGGCAAAAAGTGTAGAAATATCTCTTATTACCTCATCAAAATGTATTTCCGAGGCAAGTATTCCATCTATGCAAAATGACATGCAGGTTAACGCTATTTATTCAAAAAACAAATTTGCTAAACCATTTCAAAGAAAAACTATTTCATTGTGCTACAGATGTGGATCAAAAGCACACCTTGGAAACAGTGCAGTTTGTCTTGCTTTAGGAAAAAGGTGCATTTTCTGTCACAAAATCGGACATTTTCACACTGTCTGTAGAAACAAACAAGCAATTCAAGTTAGTGCGAAAACGTCATTGGAAAATGTTGAACTTCATCTCTTGAATCTCCTTTAGAGAATCTTAACATTAATACTGTTGAAACTGATGCATTGGATGTATGCTCAAATGTTTTAGAAGAAAAAGAGATAATTTCTATTGATTTAGTAGAAACATCACCTGACATTAATCGTATAAAGGATCCAACGTGTGAGGTTAACATTGATCATTATTCATTTGATATGATGGCAGATTCAGGGGCACCTGTAACTATTATTTCTGATGTTTTGTTCAACACTGATTGGTCCTCGAATGTGCATTTACATCCTTTAGACATCATTCCAAAAGCATATGGTGATAAGGATATAGATATGTTGGGTTATTTTTCAACAAAGGTTTCATGCCTAGGTAGATGCATAAATACAAAGGTCTATGTAGCCATTGAAGGAAAAAGTATTGTCGGTTGGCAGGATCTTGCGAGAATGGGCCTTAAATTAGTCCCAGGTTCGGATTCTCCTGTTCAGATCAACAATGTTTCCATATCTTTTTGTGACTAATAGTGAAAAAGCAGTGATTGATGACATTATTTCTGAGTTTCCAGAAGTTTTTAATGACTCGGTGGGAAAAATCTGAACTTTTGAACATCTGATTAGACTGAAGCCTAATGCCCTTCCTGTCATTCATAAGTTAAGAAATGTTCCACTTAATGTTAGAGATGATTTAAAAAAAGTTTTAGACAAAATGGTGTCTGAAGGCATAATTGAGTCACAGATTCATCTCTATGGGTCAGTCCAATTGTAGTGGGTAAAAAAAGGGACTCCAGCATTCGTCTATCTGCCGATCTTCGCTCCTTGAACCAAAATATAATCATCGATTGCCATCCATTACCAAAAATCCAATATCTACTCACTGGCATTTCTGGGTCTAAGTTTTTCACACTTCTTGACCTCAGAAGTGCTTACCATCAAATTCCACTCACTAAGTGTTCATCAGAACACACTACATTTATTACTCCCTTCGGAGACTTTAAGTATTTGAGACTCCCGTTTGGATTGGCATCAGAGGTGAGTGTCTTCCAAAAATGTATGGACACGATTTTACATAATATCGATTGCGTTCAGGCCTATCAAGGCGATGCACTAATACATTCAAAGAGTAGAGTTGAACATGTTCAAACTCTGAGAAACGTTTTATCTCACTTCAAAGATGTTGGGGTAACTCTAGGAGAAAAGACATTTTATTTTTTTGCAAAAGAATTAGATTATCTTGGGCATTCAATATCAGCAGAGGGAATTAAGCCCAAGCATTCTCTTACTCAAGCCATATCAAATGTCCCTATTCCTAAGGATGAGGATTCTTTGTAGTCTTTTTTAGGCTTAAGAGAATACTATTCTAGGTTTATTCAAAGTTATTCACAACTAGTTCAACCCCTATGTGTTCTTTTAAAAAAGATGTGAAGTTTTTGTGGTCACAAGAAACAGATTTTGCATTTAACCTTGTGAAAAAAAGTCATTATAGAAGCACCTGCCTTGTCTTCTTTTACTCCTGGATTAAAATGCACAATTTCTGTGGATGCTAGCCAGAAGGGTCTGGGTGCAGTGCTTTGCCAATGGAATGGTGCAAAGGAGAACACCATTGGTTTCACATCAAGATCTCTCAGTAGTGCAGAGTCAAACTACAGCACCATCTAGAGAGAAGCCCTTGCCTGTTCTTGGGCGGTAGAAAAATTTTAAACTTACATTTGGGGCTCCAATTTTATACTCCTAAGGGATCACAAGCCTCTATTGCATCTTCTTAATGGAAATGGCACAGGAAAAGGATTGGCAAGACTTGTCAGAATTTTATCAAGATTGCATGAATTTAATTTCACAATACAACACATTTCTGGAGGTAATAACTTAAGGGCTGATGCTCCTTCCAGATTGCCTTTGGAAAATGACACAAAAGATAATGTTGATGATATAGAATGTGTTATTGACTCTATAGAGGAGTTGGTTCTTTCTCCTTTTTCTATTTCAGAGTCTGATTGGATTAAGGGTTATTCTGATGATGCAATTTTAATGGCAGTAAAAAACATGATCATTTCAGGTTGGCCGAAAGTACGTTCTCTTGCTGTCTCTCTGAAATCTTATGCCCAAGTTTCAGATGATCTGTCCATCATAAATGACGTGATCCTTAGGGGAGATCAATGTGTTCCTCCTTCTAATCTTCCCACATCAGGGTCACTTAGGTGTTGGAGGTACATCAAGGAAGTTGAAAGAGCACTTTTGGTGGCCAGCTCTTGACAAAGATGTAGCACTTTGGATTCATAGTTGTGACACCTGTTTAGTGTCGGATAAACACTGGGAAACTTCTCAACTACCTTTACACAGTGTTCCTTTACCAGAGGAAGTTTGGGATAAATTAGCCATTGATTTTGCAGGGCCATTTGAAATTTTAACACACGATAAACGTTATATTAATTCACTCATTGACTATCACTCTAAATGGGTTGAATTTGAATTTTGTGAAAGTCCTAATTCTCTTTCAGTTGATAATTTCTTAAAGAAAGTTTTTCTTACAGAGGGTTCTCCAAAAGAAATTGTGAGTGATAATGCATCTCATTTCTGCTCTTCTGTTGTGCAGGAATTTTTGAAGTTACATGATATCAAGCACCTTAGGGTGGCACTCTATTCACCTTCATCTAATGTTTTAATTGAGAGGAGAATTAGGTTTATCAAGGAGGGCATACAAACTGCTATTTCATGTAATGTAGATGTAGAAGATTTTCTAAAAAAAAAGGTGTGGTCGTATTTGGTTACCCCTCATGCCACAAAAGGCATTTCACCTTTCAGATTGCTCAAGAAAAGGAGTCCTAATGGTGATATATGTCCATCGTGGATCAAAGATATTGGTAGAAACAGTAAGTCGTGTCTAGCTTGTTATGACAAAAATATTGTAAAGAAAAATGTGTTAGATCAACAAAAGATTCAACAGAAACACTCTGATTCAAACTTCAACCCTGTTTCTCACACATTTAGGGTTGGTGATTGGGTCATGGTTAACACTCCTAACAGGGTCAAGAAGGGAATGTCTAAGTTTTCCCTTCCAACTCAGGTTCTTAAGGTTTCTAAGGGTTCACTTTTCCTGGATAAAAAGTGGTGGTGGAACAAGCGAGTAATAGTCAAACTTGCTCCAGAACAAGCCAACAGAGTGTTTAGAACTAAACATTTTGATGACAGTTCTTCTTGTTCTCATTTCCCTTTGGGATCCCCTTCAGATAATCTTTTACAACCTTGTGAACAAGTCATTCAAACTTCAAATGATAGTTTATCCCATTGTAATGCTCATAATTGTAACTCCCAATTAATTTCCAGTCCTTCAACTTCTTCTCCTTCAACTTCAAGCAGAGCTCACAGAAATTGCTGATTTAAAGATTTCTATTTAGCTTAACTTTCTTTTGTTTTCATTTGTTTTTCAATTGTTTGTAAAAAAGGGAGACAATGTAATGTGTTCCTTTATTCTATACTAGCAGCCCGTCCCGACGATGCCCGGGAGCAATTAGGCTTCAGGGCCCCCTCCCGCCCCGCTTTTGTAACCTGCAGACGTCACTTTTTCCTCCTGTAATTTACTTTGCTTCAGGGCCCCCGCCCGCCCCACTTTTGTAACCTGCACACGTCACTTTTTCCTCGTGCACACGTCATCCACCCCCTTCCCTCCACTCCATTCAAGGGACGCAGGTATTCGTGAAGGAAATATTCCTATGTAAATATAATCTCCTATAGTGAAGCAAACGCATCTAAACAATAACATATTCACCGCTGACAGTTATGTGAGCAAACTCTCCCCTTTTTGACAGAAGGTGGCCTCGTTCGACGGGGTACCGTTTTCCTCCTGACCGTGTGTAGGCCTTCGTTGCGCACTTTGTTAACGGCGGAGCACAGAGTCCCATTGAGAAGAGCATGGGATTATCCTACAGAAGCCGAGGTGGCTCAAACGTTTACAGCATCTAAAACCCCTCTGCTACACGTCACTTTTTCCTCCTTTTCCTCCTGTAATGCACCGTTTGTCTGACATTTGTAGTGCACCGTTTGCCTCCTCTTTCTTGTCCTCAGGCTTCCCCGACCGCTGACCGCCCGCCCAGCCCGTCCTGTCCCGTCCCCCGCTTGGCCCATCCCGTCCCCCGCCCGGCCCGTCCCGTCCCCCGCCTGCCCCTACATGAGTGCCCTTACCTCCGCCGGCGCTGCTCCCGCCTGTCCACTCGCACCACCGCTCCTCCCTTGCGCCATGTCCGCCACTCCTCCTCCGCCGCCGGTCCTCTGCTCCTGACATCACCGCTCCTCCCCCGCGCCATGTCCGCCGCTCCTCGGACGCCGCTCCTCCCTGTGCTCCTAAGGTGACCACGCACGTCACGGCCGGCGCTACTTTTGAGGGACTACTTTTTTTTTTTTAATCTTACATTTTAAATAACGTTTATTTTTTTTATTTATGTAGCCTATAACCATCTACACACCCTGCCGATTTCAACGGTGTATCGGGTGTGTGGATTGGCGCAGTGGTTCCCGAGTTTACCCGCCTCAAAGCCTGAAAGTTTCTGCTTTATTATAGTAGTATAGATAGCTTTACAGTTGTTAATTCATGATTGTAACTTTTCTATTGCCATCATTGTGTTATGTTATGTACATTCCACTGCGCACACCTTGAATGAATGTTTTCCTTCGAAGGTGCATCGCTCGTGGTTAATGCTTGTCAAAGGACTCCAACTGCTGAATCAAGTATTCAGCAGTTGGACATCCTACAGAACAGTTGTGCTCCAGTGGTTATGTTTGTATCCAGAGAATAATAAATCTCAATTTAACTCTCAAGGTTTTCTACTTCGACAACTTTAATGTATTGTTTCATGAAGTAAGGTACTTCACAGCTGCCCTACTAGTATTGCGCATGTGTCAGGCACAGGCTGTTACTCAGCTAAACATAAAGGCTGTATTTACGTGCTTACGTGCCACCTGTTTCAGAGTTCACCAGCTGACCCCTTTGAAACTATGTACTTTCTACCTGGCCTTTCCTGGCCTGATGTTCTCTGGAAAGACCAAAGGATAACAGTTAGTTAAGAGGACAACCTCCTTTTCCTGGTGCTCTTGTTTTTGGTTGCTATTGACTGAAATTTCCCAGCCTGCATGTGCCTCCTTAGTCACATTTGTGACAAAGACCATTCCGGGACCAGTCTGCATAGAAATAGGAAAAGACCGGAACTGCAAAGAATCAGTCACAGAACTGATCTGCAACTTTAGTATAATGATGGTACAGAAACTTCCAGCCAGTTTCTCTACCAGGATTACAGGTTTTCCACGCCACTGTCAAAGAGAACCTCTGGGCTCCAGGGTCCGGGATCAAACACAAACTACCCTTGCTAGGTTCAGGACTAGAACCTGGGAGAGTGTGACCACCTGCCAGGAAAGCTGCTGTGGAGCAAACCAACTGCAAAGAAGGCACTTTGAAGGTGCACTTGCAGTATGACAGTTGAAAGGGCTTAGGAGGTGATGAGCTGTGATGGCCACTGCAACCCAGAGAGAATCTGTATTGATCCCAACTATGAGTAAGGTCTGGGTGACCAGAGCACACCAGCAGTGTGGTCTGTGCTGAGGAAGTACCAGAAGAAGAAATTAGAAATGTTAGGGGTCCACATTTGGAAATCATGGCAGCTTTAAACAATATAGGTGGTCTGCAGGTATGAGAGACTGTATGAATTTGTGCTTGCTGCATGCTCTGTTTGTGGTAATACCATTGAAATCTAAAGTGAAGCCAGCCTACCACACCATAAAGGTGGCCCACAGGCAGCCAGAAAAGTGACCCACACTGATCCTTTAGGACCAGCCCTTCTGGCACTGCCATATTGTCCTACAGGCCGGGTTGACCCTGGTGGGTGACTCTGCTAATGTAAGATTTTCCTGGTAATATATGAAAGAAAGTCTTAATTTTATTAAAGGCACAGAGGAGAGTATTATGTTGTTCTAATCTTGCTTTATTTGAATAGCAGCAGTCAAGAACATAAATGAACTACAAATCCTATGAGGCTTGAGAACAGAAAGCCAATTGCAAGCAAACAGTTGTAGTACAGTGTACCAAACAGGGCCCAGGGGTCCCTTATTATACCTAACTTGAATGCAAGCAGCTCTCTTTTCTTGGGTAAAAAGTTAAGAACAGGGATTGAACATAGACCCAATTAAAATAGTTAAGACAAAAGTCTATCAAATCGGGTCCAGACTGAAGGGAAATAACCATGCAAGGGTGGGACAGGATAGGTACTGTTTCCTCTGTAGGAACCCTGGACGGAGTGTTGCAGATGTCCAGAAGCTTCTTATGTAGATGCAGGTGATGGAGTAGATGATACTGTTAGGGCGGGAAAAAACCCCACAGAATTAATAGTGTTGCGGAGGGATCATACTCGCCTCTGTGTCTTTAACAACATTAAGATTTTCCTTCATAATTTACTAGGAAAATCTACATTTTATGGTAAGACTGGAGCTTAAAAGCATGTTAACGCTCCACAGCAAATGCAGTATTAACAGGTTTACAGTAGAATGTGCAAAGAATACGACCATTAAATAAGCCAGCCGATCTCAGAATGTCCTCTAAACAAGAAACCCGCCCAGAAGGCTTTGTAAGCCATGGCTTCTTAGAAAGAATGGGCTCCAAAAATGGAGATGTCAGTTTCAGCGAGGGACATAATCCATTTAACTCAACATGCAAGAGTGGGGGAGGAGACTGGTTTGTAGGGTTTTCTGAAGGAAATGAGGAGTTTAGCGTCAGAGGATGTTCTGAGATGGATAATGTTTTGTTCATAAGTTTTGACACAATTTCCCACACATAGCTTTGGTAATTGGGAAAATAAGGGTAAAAAAACTGAACTCAAATCAACTTTCCTGATGTTGAAGAGAATACCTGTGGGAGTGAAATGGCGAGATGAAATATCTAACTCTTTTAGATCTGACAAACGTTTGATGAAAATTTAACACAGTAACATTAACATGTCTGAAAGCATTTTTAGGGAGAGAAAAGAATTCTGTCCAAGAATAATTGCAAAACCACATCGACATGCCATAATGCACTGCACTTCATATTTGTCCTCCCTTCAATAGTCCACAGATGAGAGGGTGTACCCCGAAAGGTTTTCCATTGATATGTGGATGGTTCATAGAGATGGCGGAACAGTAAAGGTTAACCATATGATAAGTTTTTCCTGCAATAGCGGTAGATGCTAAAATGTTTGCTAATAGAGTGATGTCTGCTGAAAAGGGATCTGTAGAGTTTCCCATTCACCAGCTTGACTAAACAGACTTGGCTGATTTGTGTTATTTGCTGGTGTCTGGGACCCAGGATTTGTTGATATACTGAGAAGCCTCTGCCGAAATGCCTGGATAAGGTTGAGAAGACCCGCTACCTTCCAGGCCAAGAGGGAAGGAGTGTTTTTCAAAATTAGGTTGTGGGCGTGGCCCTCCATTTCCGGATAGAGGTCAGAAAAGGATAGTGGAAAAATGGGGAAGTCTATTGCAAGTTCTTGGAGGGGAGGATTCCATAACTTATTGTCAAAAAATGAATTTCTGACAATAAACCTGAGCTAGTACTTTGTTGATCATGAGGAAGTGGGAAAGGCATAATTGGTTGTCTGGGACCAATCCTGAGGACAAGCATTTGTTGCGAATTGTAACGGATCTGGACGCCAACTGAAAACCGAGAAAGATGAGTGTTCAGTTGGGACGCAAGAGGTCCTTTTGGAAAAGTTCCCATTTGTGATATAGCATATTGAAAACGGAGGGATGGAGTCTCACAGTAATTGTGAAGGTAATGAGAGCTCTAGTCTGCTACAGTGTTGAGATTGCCTGACAAAAATTCTGCCTAAACAGGAAGTTTGTGAAGATGAAATTCCCAGTTTAACAGCTCTGCTAGGGGTTTGAATTTGGTGTTACAGAGGTTTTTTATGTTAGGCCGGGGCAGTAAATTCCGTTCCGCTCACGGAATTTGGGTAATTTTGCGTTCTGCAGAGAACGCTGAATTGCCAAAAATTCCGCGCTCTGCCGCTTTGTGGAATTTTTGCTTGTTCGCGCTTTCAAAATGCGTGTTCGCGAGATATTTCCCACCGGGCATGCAAACAGCATTCGCGAACAGGAAAAAAGCAGCGCAAACGGGCAGAGCAAGCAATTCCGCGTGTTCCCGGAATTTCTGCATGCTCGCAGAGATTTTTTACCATTTCCCGGAGCTTTGTGTTGCGGGACTACGCAAATTCCACGCCACCCCAAGTTTATGTATCTTACTGCTTAAAGATTGTCCATCCGAAGAAGAATGGAACATTGAACCCTGTTTTTTGCAAAACGCTTGATCACCAATTAGCCTGCAACCATCTCTAAAATTGATGTGCAATTTGTAGAAACCATTTACCCCCAGTCCAGATTTGACCACACCGGGCACTTCAACCTGTCAGGCTTGCATCGAATTCTAATACAAAAGTTGAGGCAGAAGCGAAAATAGTCCTGCCATTCCAGGCATCTAAATGGTCTATCCACTATTGAAGTTCTAACTGGGATTTATGGTCTAGGTAGATGGTGTTGGAATAAACAAGAGTTATTTTCCTCAAAAAATGAAGAATTGCCCACTTCCATGATGTTAATTATATTAGAAATATGTGAACATGGGCTGAAGAAAGGTTAGAAGTATATGGGGAGTGAAACAGTTAACAGGGGGAAATTCAGTCAAAAATAGGTCTCCACCCAGAGGGAGAAGATACGTAGGCCTGGCAATTTGAAGAGAATAGAGGAGGCAGGATGCAAGGACGCGCCCCCAGGGCAGGTCGGGAAGGCTTCGAGGTCAGAAGCTTGTGAAGCGCAGAAGGAGGCACTCAGGTCTCCATGAGAGACAGAAACAAGTTTGTGGAGTCTTTAAACAACCAGGGATCCCTGGCACTGTTTTAGGGAAATGTCAGTCACGCTGTGCCACAGATAATGGTAGACAGGACCAACAGAGCGGAAAAAATAGGAAAGGAGTACTCATGTGCATGCGGCGCTCAAAAGGAAAAAGACAGAACGTGAAGAAGTAGTAACAATACCTGCATTAATATAACTTCATGAAAAACATTGGAATATGTACTATACTGTTATTCAAGGTGAAAGAAATTATAATACTTATCTTGACTGCGAGCAGCAAGGAAAGAGGGCTGTTTGCCAGTTACGCACAATATGGGGTCCCTTGACTCAACGTGTTCAAACTCTTTATCAAGGACAGAAAGTTACCAAGTCATTGCACCCCAAATAAGGGAAGGGTGCTCACTTATTTGGGGAATTAAATGCTAACTTTATAATAAGCTGAACTACAAGATCTCCCATAATATATCACTGTTCCCCCTCAAGAAGTCAAGAACCACTGCACTATACTGGCACAGACTGGCCCCAATGCCATTGGGTACTCTTTTCTGTCAGTCCCTAATGAATGCCCTCTGTTAAGTATATGCGGTGACTAGGTTATGTATTAGATAGTAATAAAGTACTTCCTTTATAAAAACTAAAGTACTGGTAAATAGTTTTATCGCTATGGGATGTTTGTTAATTTCTGAGTCTCTATCCCCTTACTACCTCCCTTAGGGAACTATGAACTTATCAACCTCACTACTTCGATGGTCAAGTGCTAAAGGGATGTACTTGGTGCTTAAGTTGGAATCCAACAGTAAGGGTAAGCTTCTTAATGGCAGAGGTTAACAGCTCTAAATGACAAAACCTGAGCCTGAGCCCAAAACCCCTTTACTTCCCTGGAACTCTTGAAAAAATCTCACTGTTTGTCATAGTGCAAATACCCTTTCACATGTCACAGGAAGGTTAATGTAGCTGAATTCTGGATAGGGATTCCACCTTAAGAAATAAGTATTTTTAGATATATTGTAAAACCCCTAACTCTCAGCAATCAGAGCCTGTGCTCGACCTGGTATTTTGAGAAAGGTGAAAGCTGAGCTGGCAGCAAATCGACCTTTATTCGGGAGGAACCCATTGAATAGTTTAAAAATGTGAAGTTATCCACCTTGGTGTCATAGCTCTCTCATCCCTAACTTTATTAGGTCTCTATTGAAGCTGTTTTGCAACCGGTGCACCCCACCATTCATATGCGTCTGTGTCTCCTTGTCATTCTGTAGGTGAAGGTGGTGGATGCCAGTGGAGCTGCCCTGCCAGAACTAGGTGTCACACTTCAGGGAAATGGTGTATCAGAACATCACACCACTGACATCGAGGGGCTATTCTACTTCACCCTAGACACTTCCAGCTGGGGCAACTCTCAAGTCTATCTACAGGTATGTCCACAGAACGAGAGATCAGATCAAAATATTTAAGGGTTCAACAAACCTTCTGGAAGACTTAAAAGTCAAAGGACTCCTGCATTGTTTATTCAACCATAAGGATGTTTAGTTTGTGATGTTGAAGGTGACTTTGGGGATCCAAGGTAAGGCAATGCATTGGATTAGTGCTTCTGAAGAGAGAAATGAGCCCCTAACACAGTAAGTGAGCACAAAGGCAAGAGTATGTCTAACATCATGGAGGTATTGAGTCAGGGCAGCTGAGGTTACAGTCACAGTTTAATGTGAAGAGGGACAGTGCTGGTGCAAAAGGAAGACTATCTCTGACATCATATGGAGACAATGGTCAGTGCTCTCTAAGAGGGGAGAGTGTCAATATTCAATGACACCAGTAGTGTCCTCATGAATTTGCTGTCAACTAACACTGGGTATTTATTCACTCCAAGTTGGACCTTTTCCCTATTTTTGCAATCTCTTTTCGGCTTCCCAAAGTGTACTGCTTTCACCCATATGTCTCCTTCTACATCCTGGTTGTCTGAATCTTTCTCATTCTTTCTCATTCAATGTTGAATACCTTAATTTGCAGGCGACAGTCGACCATGTTTCATCTAGCTACGAATGGGGAGTCATCCAGCTGTACCATGAGGATGCCTATCACTACATATTGCCCCTCTACTCCTCCAGTGTCAGGAGCTGGATGAAGATCCACACATCTATTGGCACCTTGCCATGCAGTCAGGCCCAGGATATCCGTGTGAGCTATGAGCTTGACCCCAAGGACATCACACCTGATACCAGACACATGGAGTTCTATTATTATGTAAGTACTAATGGAGGGAAGTAGCTAGTCATTGACCAAAGTTCGGGGGGATTCGTCAAGGGGGTACAAAGAAAAAGGGGGCCCTAAAACACTGGTCAGCAAATCCACTCTATGCTATTCTACTGCATACAGCTCCAATCTGTGCCATTCCACTCCTTGCTATTCCACTCTACACCACTCAACACCACTCCAGTGTATGCTACTCCACTCTATGCTATTCCACTGTTATGCCAATACGCTGTATGCTATTTGCCTGTATGCCACTTAAATGTACGCTTCTCCATGACACTCCATCGTATGCTATTCCATTCGGGCCCCACTCAACTGTACGCTACTCCAGTCTACACCTCTCCACTGTACCGACTCCACTCTACACTTTTCGGCTCTATGTCATTCCACTATATAACAGACAACTCTATGCTATTCCACTGTATGCTGCTAAACTCTACACTATCACAATCTATGCTATTCCATTGTATACCACGCCACTGTTCGCTACTCCAGTCTATGCCACTCCACTTTCCACCACTCTACTATAAGCTATTCCACTGTATGCCACTTCACTATACACCTGACTCAATTGTACTCCACTCCACTGTGCCCCACTCTCCTGTACGCGATTCCACTGTATGCCACTACACTCTATGCAACTCCACTATATCATATTAACCTCTTCCCCACTACACTCTGCACCACTCCAGTCTATGCTATTCTAATGTATGCTTCACCACTCTTCACTACTCCACTCTACTCTATTTCACTCTACGCCACTCTACTGTACAACACTCCACTCTATGCTTGTTCACTGAATGTCACTCCACTAATAATAATAACACATTTTATAAGGCGCCTGGTTACTCCAACTGGAGTACCCTCCAAGAGCCTAATAGACAGCAGATAATCATTATTTGACAGAGAGAGAAAGAAATGCATAACTAAGAGACTAAGGGCCTCATTTTGATGGCGGTCAGACTTTCGTCCGACAGCCATCATATCGGGGATGGGACCGCCCGACTAGCTGTCGGCGGACCCACCATGGTAATTACAATGCGACCACCTTCAAGGCAAAGTGTATTTTTTGTACTGCCCCGTGTGCTGCGGGCTGTGGCACACGCCACAGTACAAAAAAATACGCTTTTTGCATATCCCTGCGCTATGTGGCAAGCACCATGTGGTGCCTGCCACACAGCCGCGGCCGTTAGTGGGAGTACCTGCCGGGCGGTGACATGGGGAGGGGAGGGGCAGGGTGACGGGTAGTAATGTATGGATTATGGAGCTTTACAGGTAAGTAAACATATAAATAAATAAAACGAATTTCGTTGTGTGCACTGCATCACCAAATGTGATGCAGTGCGCACAACATAATTTGTTTTATTTATTTATATGTTAACTTACCTGTAAAGCTCTATAATCCATACATTACTACCTCCCACCCTGCCCTCCCCCTCCCCACGTCACCGCCCGGCAGGTACTCCTACTACCGGCCGCGGCTGCTGCCTCATGGTTCTGTAGATATGGTGGGTGGCACCATAGATTCCCCCCGGGGCCCATGTCGGAGGGCCAGGGGAGCCTGCTTACGGCCCCCAATGTCCCTTTTTACCTGCCTTTTCATGGCGAGTAAACCGCCATGAAACGGCCAGCGGAAGGGGACATCGTAATCCCTATGGTGGTGCCTGGCATGCAGTGCCACCAATGTAGGGATAGCGGGTCCCTACGACGGTCAAACTGGCTCCTTGAGCCTGTTGAATCTGTGGTTGTCGGTCTCTCTGACCGCCAACCATCTGCCCGCCATCCTAATGTGGTGAACAGTGTTCAGTATTATGATAGCGGTGGGACCGCCACTAATGGGCTGTTGGTGGCTGTCCTGTCGTCATTAGACCCTAAGTTAGAAACATATTGGATGTGCCAGAAAAGCGTGGAATCCTCGAGGAATAAAGCTTTAGTTCAGTCTAAACAACAATATTTTGAGATTCTTCCAGAAGGTTGTTTCTGAGAGTTCTTGTGCCAGATGAAGGGAATGTACGCTAATCCACTGTACTTCACTCACTCTACTCCACTCTGTCCTACTGTACGCCACTCCCTTGTACGCTATTCAACTATATGCAACTTCACTAAACAGTACTCCTCTATGCCACTCCACTGTGCACTATTCTATTGGATACTATTCCACTCTACACTATTCCGCTGTTTGCCACTCCACTGTACACTGCTCAACTGTACACCACACAACTATATACTAATCAAGTGTATGACACTCCACTCTATTCTATGACATTCCACTATACCACTCCAGTTTGCCTCACTACACTTTACACCATGACACTGTATGCCACGATACTCTATGATATCCACCCTATGACATGACACTGTTCAACACTACACTCTATGCCACTCCAGTGTTTGCCTCTCAAGTCTACATTGTTCTATGAATTTCTACTCCACTGTACGACACGCTACACCCCTCCACTCTATCAAATTGTACTCCACTATATCCTATCCCCCTATGCAACACTCTTCTCTAGTCTATGGCACTATAGAACACTGTAGTGCACTTTATGCCGTTCCCCTAGAGTGTACTCTACTCTACAACACTATGAAGCTCTCTCTATGCCACTCCACCAGACTTTAGTCCACCCTACTCTATAAAAACACTACTCTACTCTACTCCACCACAACACTCTATGCCACTCCAGTGTAACACACACTGCTCTACTCTATCTCACTACGTTCTACAACACTGTACTCCACTCTATGCCACTCCACTTTATGACAGTTCCTCACACTCTACGATCTGTCATACCAATCCACTTTATGACACTTTACTTCACTCTATGCTATGCCACTACACTGTACTCCACAGCACTGTACTATACAGAATGCCACTCTACTATACGACACATAAGTTCATTCTATGCTACGACACTTAACTCGTTTCTACACCATTGTATCATACTGCAATGTACACCGCTGCACTCTACCCTACAAAAGCGCACTCTCCAACACTCCATGCCACTGTACAAAACTACTACAATTTATGCCCCTATACTCCATTTCTACAGCACTTTACTCCACTCTATGCCACTTTGGGACACTCTGCTTAACTCTATGCTACTCTGCTCCACGGTAGGACACTGTGCAACTACTTCTATGCCATTCCACTTGACACTTCTCCACTGAACTCTATGAGACCCTACTCCACTGTACTACTACTGTATAACACTGTAGCACACACTACTCCATTCATCTCTAGCACATGCCAATCCACTATATGACACAGCACTTCACTCTACAACACTCTCCTATACTGTTCGGCAATGTACCACTGTACGATACACTGCCTTACGATACTCTACTGTAAGATACTACACTGTGCGATACTGATACTCCCTTCCACTCTACTGTATGACACTCCTCTATTCTGAACTGTATGACACTTTAGTAAACTGTACTCCTCTCTATGCCACTAAATTGTACAACACTCTGTTAAAACGAAGTAAGAGCGCAGACATGTCTTGTTGATGTAAAGAGTAGATTTATTCTTGTAGTAAATTACAGTCTTTCAGTTACAAGAAGATCTATATCAAATCAGGTAGTCTCTGGTAATGCCCCACCAGGAGCAAGGTCCACTCTGCTAAGCCCATCACACCAACTGAATCTCACCACATACAAAGCAACCCCAACATTCCATGTGACATCATCGCAGGCTGAGCAGGCAGAGAGAGAACCACAATGGAGAGACTGAAATGGCAATAAGCACATTACAACACATCCCCCTTCTTAATAATCAAACAATCAAAGGAATGAAAGAAAAAGAGAATGTATAATATATAAAACCAAAACATCCCCATAACATTCGAAAGAAAAGGAGAAGATGAGAATGCATTAATAAATACAACCAACACATCCCTCCCCTTTGATAATTATCACAAGCACAAAAAAAATGCATAGATGGAAAACGCACTTACGACAGAAAGAAGAAGACACTGTATCAACACAATATAATCTCCCTGAAAATGATCATAAACAAAAGAAATGCAAAACAAGAAAATACCTTCTTAAAAACCAATAAATCCAAAACCGCACACAATACCTAATGTGCCATACACAAAATCAGTAGAAAAACTGCAGTAAAACAAATCAAGCACAATACTAAACCAGCATAAACTGGGGCAAGACAGGGATCTACAACCCTAACTGCACAAATCCCAAAAACCAAGGGTAACAAGAGTGATAAGAGGAGTTAGACTACACTTGAGGTAACTCTCCACGTGTGTACCCGTCACACACAGTCTGAGTGAATGGTAGGGGGTAGTGGCATTTGAACAGGACGGACAGGGTTGGAGCTGCTACATCGATACCTGATATTTGATACTGATTCTGATACTTGCTACTCATCATTTGCTATTCACAACCAGAATTGCTGAAAAGATATTTTCGGGGGAAAATAAATACAATAAATAATTTGTTGGAGACTGTGTAACAGAAAAGTACGAGAGATTGTTTTATACCGTGATACTGTGAGCATACTGTGAGCATACTGTGAGCAACTGTGAAAACTGTTCAAACTGTTAAAAACTACTAGAAGACTAGATGAGTGCCTAAACTTGATAGTCTAATTTCTTAATAGCTTGCCGACCAGCTGTTCAATCTCTCAAGATCCCAATTCTACAATTCTACAATATAATACTGCATTGCACTGCACGACTGCGTGTATAAATCCAGAAGGAAAAGACGGATGCAGGCGACACCTTTGTCATTCACGGCTTGGGCAGCTTGGAAAATATCTCGAAGCCACGCTGGATTACTGTCCGCAATTGGGGTGCCTTGAGCAGGGCACCTAATACTCCTATTATCCCCAGGGGGTCTAAGGATTCAGCGGCTGCTGTAACAATTGCTTTCATTTTTCCGGTGCAACTTAAGCATAAGCATAAGTACAATCAAAAAAAAAAGGAGAGGCAGGGGTTCAGTCGAGTGTTTAATATGGCAACTACAGGCACGCTACAAGGCGAAGAGTCGAATAGCGGAGCTGGTCCAAGTAAACAGAACCAACATCATGACTTTAATGCTAAAGACAAAACTACAACTAGCTTACAACAGGATGTAACCACTCGGGAGACTCCGGAGGCCGAAGTGCAAGGCCAGGGAAATATGTTACGGCGGGTTGAAACCAGGGGGGCAAAAAGTAAAGAAGAAAAGGATAAAAACCGGGAAAAAATAAAGGAGAAAGAGAAGGAAAAAGATCGACCGAAAGATAGACCGAAAGATAAAGAAAAGGAAAAAGAAAAGGCCAGTGAAAGAGGCAAAGAAAAAGAAAAAAGTAAACATAAGGACGACGAACAAGAAAATGGTCCGGAATTCCAACTGACGCAGGCCAAAATGGAACTACAGGCCAAAAAAGCAAAGCGATTGCAGGCAATTAGAAATCTAAAGTCGGCTGCGAAGTCAAGTGGGTTGTCACAGGAATCCCAGCCGCGGATTTCAACAATCTTCTGTCCCGTTTCTAAAGAGCCCGCCTACCAAGAGAACCCGGTTGAAATAGAGACCAACGAAAGCAATATATCTAAAACCCAGAGGAATATAGACATTTCAAGTGAGCATCAGGGCATTTCAGAGGCGGGTATCAAGAATGGATCTCTGTGCACCCCCAAATTGTACTCTGATTCTAAAGATTCTAAAGATAAAACAGAATTCTTTGAAGAGGGATCTCTGCTCCACGGTAGGACACTGTGCAACTACTTCTATGCCATTCCACTTGACACTTCTCCACTGAACTCTATGAGACCCTACTCCACTGTACTACTACTGTATAACACTGTAGTACACACTACTCCATTCATCTCTAGCACATGCCAATCCACTATATGACACAGCACTTCACTCTACAACACTCTCCTATACTGTTCGGCAATGTACCACTGTACGATACACTGCCTTACGATACTCTACTGTAAGATACTACACTGTGCGATACTGATACTCCCTTCCACTCTACTGTATGACACTCCTCTATTCTGAACTGTATGACACTTTAGTAAACTGTACTCCTCTCTATGCCACTAAATTGTACAACACTCTGTTAAAACGAAGTAAGAGCGCAGACATGTCTTGTTGATGTAAAGAGTAGATTTATTCTTGTAGTAAATTACAGTCTTTCAGTTACAAGAAGATCTATATCAAATCAGGTAGTCTCTGGTAATGCCCCACCAGGAGCAAGGTCCACTCTGCTCAGCCCATCACACCAACTGAATCTCACCACATACAAAGCAACCCCAACATTCCACGTGACATCATCGCAGGCTGAGCAGGCAGAGAGAGAACCACAATGGAGAGACTGAAATGGCAATAAGCACATTACAACACATCCCCCTTCTTAATAATCAAACAATCAAAGGAATGAAAGAAAAAGAGAATGTATAATATATAAAACCAAAACATCCCCATAACATTCGAAAGAAAAGGAGAAGATGAGAATGCATTAATAAATACAACCAACACATCCCTCCCCTTTGATAATTATCACAAGCACAAAAAAAATGCATAGATGGAAAACGCACTTACGACAGAAAGAAGAAGACACTGTATCAACACAATATAATCTCCCTGAAAATGATCATAAACAAAAGAAATGCAAAACAAGAAAATACCTTCTTAAAAACCAATAAATCCAAAACCGCACACAATACCTAATGTGCCATGTGGATGAAGAAGAGGACTCGTCTGCCGATTATTGTGCCCCGACGCATTATCATCGATAAATGCGAGCAATATAGCGACAAATAGCTTAGCATATATTGAAGACTCAAGCGACTTAAACCTAAATTCTAAGCCAAACCCAAACTCAAACATCTCTAATACAAACAAACCGGGAACGGACCCGGAATCTGAGCCTGAATCAATATCAGAGTCCAAAATCTATGAGACAGGGATGTCAACCTCAAGTGAACCTCCAGGATTAATATATGAAGAAATCCACACAGACTCTATTGATTTATCTAACTCCAACTCTAGCTCCAAAAAACAGAACAATTCTCTTAAAGATAACAGTGCTATGAAAAAAAAAACAAGAAAGAAAAAAAAGAAGACAAAGGAGACAAAACAAATTGTTGGACGAAGATACTACAGACCAAGGAAGTAACGTAGAACTAGTCTGTCGGCTTGATCACAAACACAGGAACACTTCCCCACACGCTACGACCAAGCCACATTCAAAAACAAAACCAAAATCAATAGGCGACGACATGGTGGCTAGTGAACCATCCTTGGTAGATGTATTCAATTCAATAAAGAAGTTTCAACTGGATGTTAAAGCTGACAACAAGAAACTCCAAGGGGCTATCAGTAAAGTAGGCCAAACATGTTTGGAAATTTCAGATAGAATGGCCTCGGTTGAACAACGCACTGAGAATCTTGAAACAGACGTCCTGGCTCTCCAGAAACAAGGTCAATCACAAGAAGAGATTATTCGTGATCTAATGATGAAGGTAGAAGATCATGAAAACCGGGCTCGCCGCAATAATCTATGCATTTTGGGGATCCCCGTGGGATTAGAGGGGAACGATCCAAGGAGCTATATGCTATCCCTGTTTAAAGACTCATTCCCCGAGCTTGCTTCATGGGATTGGGAGAAGGAGATCCAGCGAGTCCATCGCTTTCCTTTTACCATCAACAAAAAGTCACAAGGATCAGAGCAATATCCCAGAGCAATGCTTGTCAATTTCGGTAACTTTCTTTTACGGGAAGCAATCTTCGACTTGGCAAGACCGACCAAAAAAAGACAATACAAAGGATATGCTTTCTTTAGCAGACCCGATTTTGCCCATGCAACAGTCGAGAGAAGATGGCGATTACGGCAACTTTTTTCCCCTTTCGAAAAGATTGGCGCAACAGTCTTCTTACTCAATCCAGCTAGACTAAAAGTTATATTTAAAGGCATAACGAGAAGCTTCTCCAGCGAGATTCAAGCGCAATCCTATTTGGAAGAGATCTCCGACCACAGTAAAGATAAAACAAATCTTTCGAAAGGGAAAAAACACAACAAAGAGAGACTATACGTTTGCAGTCAATGGGTTGAGAGATAGGTAGAGAGGGAGAGCCGAGATTCTCCTTGAAAAAGTGGGTTGACAGGTAAGATTATTGTGGAATAAGTAAACGCCTATAAAAGATAGTCGTTGAATAAAAATTACCGATTAGGGTTAACAGCTCTTCAGAAGTTACAGGGGTCAGGGCCTAGAGCCACCAACTTCCGAAGGACCTGCGAGATGCCCACAACCTGGGCCCACAGGCAACAGGTAGCCACATCTGATGGAGGGTGGGAGGGGGGAGGAGGGTTGGGTTTTAGTTGTTGTGGGGAAGACGGGGGAGGAGGAAGGGGACAACGGTACAGGCAAATTGAAAGGGTGGAACTAATGATCAGGATAAGATATAGGATAAGAAGAGCACACTGTCAAATGAATAAAAAAAGATTTAATTTTAGTACACCAAATTTACAAAATAAATGACTAAATTGAGAATACTAACTATGAATATATGTGGGCTTAATGACATCAAAAAAAGGCAAAGATTAGCAATAGGTTTACATTCAATAGGAGCAGAAATAATATGTCTTCAAGAAACACATATAGAGGGGTCACAAAGACATCTGCTTAAAGATTTGGGATATAGAGTTGTTGTCGCCACCACCCAACCAAACAAAACTCGTGGGGTAGCTATTTTAGCACGAGGTGGGGGTTTGAGCTTTTTAAGATCAGCTTCAGATCCATCGGGTAGATGGGCCATTACAGAATGTCAATGTATAAGCGGGAAAAAATGTACTGTCTCTTCAATCTATGGCAACGTCACAGACGATCCATCATTGTTATAGTTCCTATCTAATGAACTAGCACACTGGCCAGTTCCTATGATCATGTGTGGGGATATCAATATCAATCTCCCACCAACTTGGCTTTCGGAACTAACATTTAAATATCAAGGCCGGAAACCTAGAACATACAAGGCCTTGGTGGAACTCTGTCATGTTCATGGGCTGGTAGATTGTTGGGAGATAAAAACACCGCAAAACCATGGATATACTTTTTTTTCCCACCCCATCGCAAACTGGCTAGATTGGACTATATGTTTATCTCCAATGTAATACTATCCAAATGCTCTATAAATAAGCTGCCGAGGGTTTTTTCAGACCATAATCCTCTGCTTTTGAGTTTTGATATCGACATTATTAAATCTGATTGCAGTAACTGGACCTTTGAAAGAGCTCTGCTAATCAACGACCAATATTGCACCCATATGGATCAATGGATCCCAGAATTTTTAAGTTTCAACATGGGTAGCGCCCCGCTAGAGGTGGTATGGGACTCATTAAAGGCAGGGATAAGGGGAGAAACCCTTAGATTTTCTATTCAAAATAACAAAAAAACCAAACAAAACTTAAAAGATCTTGAGGAGAATTTGGCCAGGAGAGAAGAAGATTTAATCAGAGTACTTCAAGGGGGGAACAATATCGATGAGGCAATCAGAGATGTAGCGATAGCAAAAAACCTAATATCCGAAATATTCACTCGCAAAGCAATCCTTAAAGCTACAGCAAATAGGGAAAAAATTTATGAATGGAGCGAACAGGTAGGGCACCAATTAGCCATTAGTGTAAGAGAACAAAATACTAAAAATACGATTAAAGCCATAAGAGACCCTATTCTGGGCCTAACTCATGATACAAACGACATCAGAGATGCCTTTAGGAGATATTATGCAGAGCTTTATTCTGAAACAGATATTAAACAAGATAAAATCAATGAGTATCTAATTTCGGATATAAGGACCTGCCTATCCAAAACAGATGAGGAAACTCTCGCTGAAACACCAGACTGGATAGAAATTTTACTATCCATATGTAGTCTTCCATCAGGCAAGGCATCAGGTCTGGACGGTATCCCCGTGGAATTTTATGGCAGATTTAGTAGCTCACTCAAAGATATCCTAACCCAGCTGTTTATCCAGGTCTTTATGAATGGAAATCCTACGGCGTCTTGGGCACGTGCAAAAATTATAGTGTTCCCTAAAAAAAATAAAGATCCGACAGAATTAGGCTCATATCATCCAATTACCCTAATTAACAATGACTCCAAAATATATCCCAAACTGTTAGCAAGTAGATTGGCACCTTTGATCCATAAAATTGTATCTGCTAGACAACACGGGTTTGTTCCTGGAAGATCAACCACAGACTACGTTCAGAGGGTGATAACCCTCTTTGACATTGCCGAGGTCGCAGGAGACCCTACGGGGCTAATTTTATTAGATGCTGAAAAAGCATTCGACAGGGTCTCCTGGCCATATCTATGGTCGGTCATGGCAAAGAGTGGGATCAGGGAGCATTTTATTAAAGCAGTATAGAAAATGTATATTGCTCCAGAAGCGGTCGTTATGATTAATGGGGTCACATCGGATACTATCAAAGTGACAAGAGGCACAAGACAAGGGTGTCCATGTTCTCCCCTACTCTTCGCCATTTTTTTATCGACCCCTTTATCGCAAAGCTAGAAACGAATCCAACCATACTACCCATTAAGACATCGAATGATGAAACTAAAACTCTAGCCTTCGCAGATGATATTGCGATTGTGACATCTTCCTCCATTATCCTTGCTGTTGTAATTGGATCAGAAGCTAAAAAGTTTGGGTAGATTTCGGGATACAAATTAAATCAAACCAAAACCCAGATTGTAATAAATAATAATATCAGTGTGGATGATGCAAGAGTTACTGATAATGCATTATATCTCGGCATTAATATCACAGCCGATCTAAATAAACTAGTGGCCCTGAACCTAGACCCTTTAGTCAAACAGACAAGAAAAACCTTATCGAGACTTCATAACCTGCATTTAACAATAATCGGAAGATGTAATCTCATTAAAATGTTTTTTTTGCCCAAATTTTTGTACTTATTCCGGGCAATCTGTCTCAACTTTGACTTATCACTCTTTAATGAAATAGACAATATGCTATCTCGCTTCGTTTGGGGCTATGGAAAAACACAAAGAGCCTACAAACATATCACACACTCCAGGGACAGAGGTGGCCTAGCCCTCCCTAATTTCAAACTATATTGGTGGGCTACAACCATCAAATACAGTTGTTTACTGTTAATCCCCAAACAAGACTCAACACCAACTTGCTTGATTCCAACTCCACAGGAATTAATTTTGGGTAATAATGCCAATAACCATCTCTGGAAGTGGGGAAGGGGACTCTCTGCCCCAGATGCAATAGACCTAAAGCCGATTTGATACATATGTTGGCTACGAGAAGTCTCCAACTTCCTATCGGAAATATTCAAAGTCGATATAGAGATCAGCACAGCAGAAATCGTGTTAGGGGTAGATAAAGCTACTAGACCTATTGCCATGCAGGGACTCATATATATTGCTATGGCAGTCTTTAGAATCTGTTTAACTTCCGCATGGCTGGATCAATACCCACCCACATTTCAACAGTGGCTGATGCGCTTCTTAGCAACATATAATCTCGAAATTTCCATTTATAGCCGGAAAGGTATCAGAAAAAAAGTAAAGGGATTGAAAATTTGGGAACCAGTTAGATTATGGCTAGGGAACCCAGCATAGACCAATTAGGTTGAGATATATTGAGTGCTTTAGGAATGTTATTATGTATTTCTTCTTGTTTTTACTCTTCGAAGCCTGTATTTTTCCATTTTTCTTTATAATTCTTTATTTTTACTGTTAATTTTCAAATATTCCAAAATGTTCCCTGTACCGTGAAGAGGGGTTGTCAGGGGGGGGGGAGGGCGGGGTAACCACGTTGTAAAAAAAAAAAGGTTAAAATCTCAATAAAGATTTGCTTAGAAAAAAAATCCAAAACTGCACACAATACCTAATGTGCCATACACAAAATCAGTATAAAAACTGCAGTAAAACAAATCAAGCACAATACTAAACCAGCATAAACTGGGGCATGACAGTGATCTACAACCCTAACTGCACAAATCTCAAAAACCAAGGGTAACAAGAGTGATAAGAGGAGTTAGACTACACTTGAGGTAACTCTCCACGTGTGTACCCGTCACACACAGTCTGAGTAGCGTATAAACATAACACCAAACAACGAAAACCTAGGGTATCCCTTAACCCCACGTGTGTAGCATGGACACCAACATAAAGCAAGTCAAAAAACCAAAAACTCAGGGTATCCTTTAACCCCACATAACTTAGGGTATCCTTTAACCCCACAAGTGCAATACTCACATCACATCACAGTCTATATAGCAAGTGTACATAACACCAAGGAAATCCAAAACCTAGAATAACCTTAGACCCAAAATAACTGCAGGGTGTCCTTTAACCCCACAAGTGCAATACTCACATCACACACAGTCCATATAGCATGTGTACATAACACCAAGGAAATCAAAAACCTAGAATAACCTTAGACCCAAAATAACCGCAGGGTGTCCTTTAACCCATGACACACCAAGACAGACTGCTCTGGCATCCCAAACAGACAACAAAGAAACATTCATGCAAACCAAACAGTCACCCAAAAGCAACACGCAACAGAAACAAAGCAAAAAGTGACCTTCCAAAATTACGAAAACATAAAGCAATGGACACACCACCCACAAAAGATACAACCCAAGAAGCATACGATACAAAATTAGTTCTCATCCACTTTCAATTAAGAACTACAACAAAATAAACTGAAATAAATAAGGAAGTCACCGCCGATCATACGGATATGGAGGGAGTTGTTCACAGAATTCACTGCTGTTGTTCACCAAGGTCTCTCCAAACAACACATTGTCAAAATCCAAAATGTGGCGGCAAAGTACACCTTGTCTGATACACTAACTGTCTCACTGGAGGTCATGGAAAATCCTTGTCATTTTTTTAGTGAAAGCCAAAACTCGATCTATGCTCTCGAGCCATTTTACTATAGATGGAGAGTTACGCACAAAGCATTTGTAAGATAAATAGTATTTTGGATATTTTAACGTGAAGTGGTTCTCCTGACGTGTGTTACAGTTGACTATATCCATATCCATAAAATATGCTGCAGTATACTAATTCCGATGATGGAACATAGCTGTCAATAAAAAAAAAACAACTTAGCTGCTTCCTGTCAAAAATAAGATCACTGCTAACGTTGTGCCGGTAACTAAGTATACTCAAAATGGTGGCTTGTGTGCACGATGTCATTAATGCGCGATGACATCACACGCATGACTCACAGCAAACCAGACAGTCCAGAATGGCCAACATAGTGAAAACGGAGCAGCGTAAGAAACGCTTCTGTAACAACTTGTTGAGAAGGTTCTATTGCGCTTAGGCTCACCAATACCCTCAGAAGATTCTGTGACGTCATTAGTCACTAACTGAGGCGGTAGGAGAAAGACGAATCCACTCGGCAACTATCAACAGTCATTTAATGGAAAGAAGCAGGTAAGACTTCATTTTTGCCATAGTTCAGCGAAAATTTCTCCCAAAATTAAAGTAGACATGACATCAGCACCACTCAGTGGCTGGAATCAAGTACTACTATCTCCGAGGCTCGATTTATGCCTCCGGACAAAGACAAACCAAGTAACAGGCAATTTAGATAACTTCACGCTCAGGGAAGAAACTGACAGCAAACATTAAATACAGTTACTCCTTAAAGAAACGGATTCTAAGTCCAGAACAGCACAGCTCACTCTTCATGGCATTAAACGACGAACGAAAACTGAGTTAATGGGCTGCATTGTGCGCCACACTCCTCACAGCCGCTCTATGACATATCGTACTACTCCAGCAGCACAGCAGATCACAAGCAGGCAACTTTGCCCCTTTTTGTTTGTTGAAGAAAACAGCTAAAACCTCCAACACAGCTGCTATATTTCTCCTATCCTGACACTTCAAATGCTTGAGGCTTCACAGTAGACAGTCTCTCACTTGGTTAAAATGGGAAGAAACTGACACAAGGCATTGAGGGCGACCGTTGATAGGGTCACTGGTGGGGCATATGGGGTGCCTAGTGTCATCCATTTTACATACTTGAAATCTTTAAGTCTTTAAGTCTTTGAGTACCAAAACTTTAAATCCTTTTTAAAATCGCCTCTTCATCTAGTTAATCAGCTTCACTTACTTCAGTTTAAAAAGACAAGTCAAGTAGCTCCATGGGTTCTTTGAATCGTCGCCAGTGTTAAAACGAAGTAAGAGCGCAGACATGTCTTGTTGATGTAAAGAGTAGATTTATTCTTGTAGTAAATTACAGTCTTTCAGTTACAAGAAGATCTATATCAAATCAGGTAGTCTCTGGTAATGCCCCACCAGGAGCAAGGTCCACTCTCCTCAGCCCATCACACCAACTGAATCTCACCACATACAAAGCAACCCCAACATTCCACGTGGCATCATCGCAGGCTGAGCAGGCAGAGAGAGAACCACAATGGAGAGACTGAAATGGCAATAAGCACATTACAACACACTCTTCACCACTTTCTGCCACTGTGTGACACTATTCTCGACAGCACTCCACTCCACGACACTGCAGTCAACAAAACTTTACTGGATGATGCTCAGCTGTACTGTATGACATGCACTCCACTGTTCAATACAGCCATGCACTCAACAATACTCACCTTCACTATACGACACACCATGCCACTGAACTGTCACAAAGCTGATGTCTGGCAGAGAGTCTTTGGCTGTGAGTTGGACCAGAGTCCCATGCTTTCACAGTTTTGACTGACAGAAGTGTGGGAAACGGCTTGCAGTAGCCATGTTGTGGCTGACAAAGAAAGTGTTCAGACAGGAAGTGCCTACCAGAATAGGCCCCACAAAGGAGGAAAAAGTCTGAGGGCAAAAAACTTCTGAAATGACTAATGGGTGCTCAGTTGGAACTTTGAGTTAAAAAACAAGACTTAGAGCCAAACCATCAGGAGATGACTAGAGATTCAGGAAGAAGCCAAGGAAAAACTGAAGCACTGGAATGGCTGGAGACAAGCTACCAATTAACAGAAGAAAACTGAAAAGTACTGAAGGAGCTAAGTAAGGAATGGAGATCTGGAACACACCACAGGAGACCTGAAGTGTTGCGATGCAGGGAATGAGTGGAAAGCTCTGCCTAATCTATCTCCAGCACAGGATTGCATCACAGGGAGATAGGCCGCCATGTTGGATTGAGGACACATCCTGTTGGTAGGAATGGGCAAGGCTCTATCTTGGAACATGCAGTATTTCCTATCCCACAAATCCTTTCCTGGGGATTCTGGGAAGAAGGGGAAGAAACGTGCAGATGCTAATGCTATCTCCCAACATATCCCCAAAAAGGGGGTTGCCATCCAAGAGAGCAGCTGCGGTCTGGCCGCACCACGTCGGACAGTTGGCCACCAAAAACAGTGAAGAATGAGCTCCAACATAGATTTAATTCCGTTATGGCCAGCAACAGGGGAGTGGTGACACATCTTGAAGACTTTAACTCACAGATCTGTAGATGTAATGAAAAGGGTCTTACACTGAAAGACAAGATTTCCCTTCTTACGAACAGAGACAGACAAGGTTTCCCCCTATCCTGTGAACTGAGGAATAACTGGCTTAAACTCTGACAAGAAATGACCATGCCACTACAATGATCTTTTGAGGTAGTAGAATGTATTGACCAAAATCTAAAAGGGCTTCAGGACATTTTCGTGAAAGGGCATCAGTTAGAATATTTCTGGAACCAGGAATGTGTATGATGATAAAGTCATACTGATTAAAGGAGTGAACACATCAAGCTTGTCAACTGTGTAATCCCGAGGCATTGTAGATTGCGGTGGTCAGCACAAAATTTCAAAGGGTTCTCAAGCTCCCAATAAGAAATGCTTTCATTCAGAGCAAGACTTCTTCATAGCTAAAAGTTATCTTTCTAGAACTCAGCTATAGAGTCCCACTGAAAGCTGTGGCCCAGCTTGTCTTGTTTTGCTGGTTATCTGGGCAAAATTGTTGATGAAATGACACTAGAAATTGACCACACCAAGAAAGCATTGGCTTGACACTTGCAGGAGACGGCCAATCCATAATCACTGAAGCAGTACATGGATCCATGGAAATTCAAGTACTATTAATGCGAAAACCTAATTAATCAACTTCAGACTGATCGAATTCACATTTCTGAAGCTTGCAATAGAGTTGATTTTGGCGCAGCCTAGTTAACACTAATCTGACATGCTTGGGATGCAACTGAGGATCTTTTGAGAAGGTAAGAAAATTGTACACTATGACAAATTGATTATGAATGGTGCATTACTTAAGCCAAAGGGCATAACCCGATATTCAAATTAACCTAATGGAGTCCAAAAGGCTGTCTTCCATTCGTCTCCTTCTGTCATTCAGAGAAGGTGGTAAGCTCATCCAAGATCTAGTTGGGTGAAAGTTTTAGCATTCCTTAAAGATTCTAAAATGTTCTTGATTAAAGGAAGGGGATATCTGTCCATTATAGTGACCTTGTTCAAGCCTCTAAAGTCTATGCATGGTCTCAGATCTTTGGATTTTTCAGAAAAAGGAAGAGTGGCGTCCCAGGAGGAGAAGTAGATCAGGTTATAAGGCTGTTTTGTTGGTTTTCTTAGAGATCTTGCCTTATGCTTTCCTTTTCAGATTCAGATAGAGAATACTGTCATGCATAGGTCCCCCAAGAACTGCACGTTTTGGATGCCCTTAACTTAGGGCTTGGTGTGCAGACACACTCTGGACACCCCCATAGGATGAGTCAGCCGTTAGACCAGCTAGCTCTACGGTGGCACTACCACCCCCCTGTATTCTACAGTGGTGAATGTAGTTTCTGGCAAGCACTGAACATGACAACCCTGATTCCTTAGGGATCGTGGAAAACAATACAGTATTTTTCGCTCAGTCACTCGTGCTCACGTTTTCTCACAGTATACACAGGATGACGATTGGAACGATTTCAATAATTATTTATTACTCAAGAGTAAGTCTTGTGTGAAACATATTCGCTGTGACAATCAAAAGACAGGAGCAGACGAATGTAATTGCAAGCACTAATATCGTGAACAGTAGATACATTTCTACCATAGTGCTAATAAGATGAATATACACAGATTTTATAAAATAATAGCATTTGCGTACTCCTACGGTGGGTAGCCTACCTAAATGTACCGTGCCTAGCTATGTAGGTGAAGCATGTGTATGTGAGTGCTAGGATAGATCCTAATGGAGCAAAGAATCCCCCGGGGGGTACTAACCCAGCACCTGATGGTTTAGAACAAAGGACCCCGTCTCTGCATTGGGGATGACACCCCGCAAGGGATGTCAGGTCTCTACCTGTCGAAGGATCCGCCTGCAGAACCTCGGTCCAGCCTGGAGAGAATTCTCCTCTGTTTTTCTATGGGGGATTGAGGGTCTTTTATACTAAGGTGGTCACTCCAGAGTTTCTTCTAGGATCGATAGGTTTCGGAAACAACTGCTAATCTTTTGCTAATCCTTTTCTAAACAAAATGATCATGCACAGCTGGCTGTTGGCCATGGATGAAAAAAAGTGGTGACCCCTGTACAGAATAAATCTGCTGTGCCCGGGGACATGTTTATGTACGTCAGGTACAGGGTTTATGATGATATTGTACCAAGAGCCCTGTGTCGAAGAGACAGAGGCAAGCTACTAGGTAAAAGGTCACCTGTGCCAAAACCATTATGAATGTGTGGATGGGACAAAATGGTATATATTTGATATGTACATGATGGGACTATCCTAAGGAAAGTGCCGCCTACTCCTCATCGAAAGGTCAACAAGGTCAGCTAGGTAAAGATAGTCAATGCTCTAAAAGGCATACAATCATTTGTACTAAAACATACTAAAAGCAATAAAAAGGTCTTTAAACATGTCCAATCAAGCAATATTTATATGAAAGTCATGCTTTCCTAAAAAGGCATTCTGAAAAAGGTCCTCTGTATATTTAAATATATATTCTTTGTTTTTCTGAGCACCTTGAAAGCCACTACGCTCAGACAGAGCAGAGAAGGAAAAATAAAACAAAGTCAGTTCGACCTTCAATTTAGTAAATGTTTAAAAAGCTGCCAAACTGTTTCCAGGAGAGCCCACATTATTTAAGAATCCTGCGCTGGACTCTCAAGGTCCCTCCAATATTTCCAGTATGATATCAAATGAGCAAAGGTGATCATCTCCAGTTCCCTCGGCTGCCCGAGGAAGAATTAGATGCTTGTACGCCTGAGGCTGATGACTGCATAGAGCCGATCTCCATCCGAACAGGAGTGGAAGCATCCGGTGGAGGCTCTAGGAATGTCATCATCAACATGGGAATATGCTTTGGACAACAGTGCACATGGGCCCGCAAGGGCTCCAAGAGGATGTCTATGTCCGGCAAAGCACCCAATGGAATTGTCAGACAAAGGTCCAACACGCATTCGGATCCGCAAAATAGGTAGCAGAATACTGGGAAAATGTAGTAGAGCCAGGCTGGTCTGAAAGACAGGAACCAATGCTCATTCAGCCCTTGAAGCCTAGATGTTCCCAGGAAGAACACCAATCGCTCACGATAATGTCGCTCCAGCCACGTGCCAAGTGATTTTGGCATCCATTGCCTGGCAATAGGATTAAAATCAGGGTGCCCACCACAGAAAGCAGGACCAAAGGAAGTCCTCCAAAAATGCTTCCAAGTACGGGTTGTTTGGATGATGGAATAACTCTGAAAATAGTTTCCCTTCAGGAATCAGGACAAGTTCGCTATTGACACATTACATGCATCGTGAAGCAATACTTCTTTGCATACTAAAGAACCACTCAAGGCCTTTTCAGTAGTTTGAACCACTCAAGAAAACTTCCTTGTCCTTGTTCCTGCACCTGTATGGCAACTCCCAAGGTTTCTCGTATGTACCCTTCCCCAATGCTTCATACCTGCCTACCAGGTGATATTTCAGGCAGTACTGGATTGGAATGTCGTGATTGGCACTGTGATTCAACTCTGAATTAACCATTCAGTAGATGGTGACTCTGCTACTGTAAAAGGTAACTTCTCTAGTTTATCAATGAGCAGCATGGTGTCCTTCGCATCTCTACGTGCCATGGTCATTTGTCAGTTGGTCAGATTGTAAGCCGAAAATAGACTGGTGTCTTTAATTTATCGCCATGGAACTTGGCCAGAATGCAATGATCAAAGCATCCAGCTTAAAAGCATATTAGCGCGCAGCTAAGATTGCCCATGTTGTAGCATAGACAAATCTTGTTTCATTATGTTGATAGCTGAGGACACAATGTTGCCCTGTGAATAAATACGAGAGTGTGGCCATGCTGTTGTCTACCACAGCTAAGGCCTTTTTTTAGGTTAGTTCTACGAATCTCACGAGGTCACTCCGCAGCCTCCTGTTGGGAGTCTTTCAATACCCTCATTATAGATGGCATTCAAGAAGCATTTAATACGTGGTTTTTGGGACCTAACAAGAAATCCCTAAGATCCATGTTGTCTGACAGAAGGGACACGTGTTGTTTCATCTGTGAAAGTGTCAAGGTCTTAGCCATTCTAGGCACAACTTCCCGACACTATAGGAAGTCACCACCCCTGAGTCGTCTGTGTGTACATAACGTGGGTCTGGCCTATGGATACTGAACCCATCGGTGATACCCTTGAATCTTGAATTAGACATGTTTGTGTCTACAGGCCAACCAACCAAACCTTCCATTAGGGAGATGATGAATTTTATGTAGTTGTTCCATGTGTCTCCTCACCTGTTAGTGTGTTGTATGAGATACCCTTAATAGGTGTGGGTGAGGGGATGCTTGGTGCTCTCAGGTCTTTGATTTTTGCAAACCAGTAACAGGTAGTCTGTTGCACTGTTCTGTTCAGGAAAATCATTTGTAATGGTATGAGGCAAGCTCTAAATAAAGCCTCAGTTCCCTGAACCTGCCATTCCCTTATCCTCGGATAAATTTTGTATCTATGCTGTCTCTCCAGTAGTCAAAACCCTGTATAGACAGTTGGGAGATGAAAGTGGCTGAATATATCACATTTGTGTTTGTTAGTATAATTTTCGTCGTTGTTGCATTAGTCTGTGCAAGTTTGTAGTAAAACGATTCTGGGTCTGTTGTACTGAACCCTGAAAAGTATGCAAATTTCTGTATGAATGTGGCAGAACTACCTTTTGGTGGTGTCGGGCAATGTTCCCACTGATGATAAGCGTTAGCAGTGCGAGGCTTACTTGCTCTATGCTGATAGCAATACATGGTGTCATAATCAGTTGTATCTTCATACAATTCCCTGTAAGAAAATGCAGCAGACTGTTCTAAATATAAAAGCATGGTATTTACAATTTCAATGTCCCACTCATCAGAGACTGTACTCAGGGAAATGAAATCATTTAAAGAAATTTTGAACACGTGAAATTTTTAAATGTTCAGTGGTACCAAATGCATCATATGAAACTTTATCCCAAACTGTACCATCCGGTACTGGAATTGCTGTATTGTTCCCCAGTCTTTTTGTTCACGGTGGGATGACATATGTGGTTTCAGGACCAACTTCACAGAATGCACTGCAGAGCATTCTGGGAGATAATGTCCATTCAAAAGCTGAAAAAAGACAGTTTCTGTGCTGATCCAAATTACCAGGCATACTATCAAATCAAATTGTATGCACGCTGCGGCTCCCGGAGCCGTTCACTCGTGTGGGTTTTCAGCTTTCTTGCCCCTCTCCACCGCTGTTTGTAGCACAGGTACTAGTAAGGGTTTGCGGGCTCTGCAGGCTCCTATAGATCGTCTGAGGTGCTTTATGGCATCTCTATAGGTGTTTAGGGTGACGTTTCCTGTGTGGGTGGGTGTCCAATATTAACACCGATTGAGCGCAGTGGCACCACTGTGCCCTTTTGTGCCTCGGCTTCGTCGCGTACGGTCAGCACCTCACCGTGGGTTCCACACTGTCATTATACAATATTGAGCTGGGCCCCCCGGTGCGTATGAGGGGCTCTGCCCCTCATTCACAGGCTTAGCGGGCTGCTTCAGGGTCCTTCTTATGTTGCTCTAGCTAGAGCAGTATTGCCTATCTCACTGCTTGCATAGGCCGTGGTATCAGTGTATGATTACTATGAGGGCTTTCTGGATCCTCGCGCACCCTCCACAAAGCGTCTGTGAGCCAGCTCTACCTCTATCCGGCGTCACAAGGGATCGCGCTATTTTCTTGGCGTCCCCCCTTCCTCTCCTGATCCACAAAGACATTCTGAACACGTTAAATTTTTAAATGTTCGGTGGGACCAAATGCAACATATGAAACTTTATCCCAAACTGTACCATTCAGTACTGGAATTGCTGTATTGTTCCCCAGTCTCTTGTTTCACGGTGTGATGACATATGTGGTTTCATGATCAACTTCACAAAATGTACTGCAGAGCGTTCTGGGAGATAATGTCCGTTCAAAAGCTGGAAAAAGACAGTTACTGTGCCGATCCAAATTAACTGGCATACTATCCCTATTGCAAACCAAAAATGTAACCAAGGTGACACTAAGTAAGTCTTTTTGAGTGAAAGATAGAATTGTAGAAGCTTTTCTTTCTTTGGAATGGGTTGCGTTTGGTCAGGTTTACTTGGATCTGAAGAGAAATCATTGACGTTGATGACGTAGCCAGATGCAGATTGACCTATCTTTTGTAGCTCCTCATGTTTTGTAGAACTGGCAAGCGTGATGTTTGAAGGCACATTAATATAGGCGTCATTGTTAGGCCGAACTGCAACTTGCATTGTTGTTTCTCCTTGATGTTTTTCAATTTCAACTGGTCTGATTTGTGCTCTGATATTTGTTACTCCTTCACTTTGCGTAGTGGAGTCGTGAAAGGTTATCAGTCTTTTCATCTGAACTACCTGTATAGTAGCAAGAGGAGATATGCAGCTACTCAGGACCCCATGTGGCCTACTGTAGGGAATCGGCTGCATGGTGTCGTTTGATCAGATAATTTGAGACAAATCTTTTTTTTTTTTGCCGGCAAGAGGTGGTAGAAGTACTATGCTTGGTCCCACAACAGCCTGGACAGGTACAGGCGATCTGTAAGATGGCCCAAACTCTCTTCTGTCCATGATCTTTTCCCTGACCAGGTCCCCAATCTTTGGAACCCAGGCAGGTCTGGGACCCTGGTTTCACTTCCCCAGTGGCGGTGCGGTTGATATGCACGTTGCTTTGTAACCCCCGGAATTAATTGATTTCCTGTAAAACAGCCAAACGGTCATTCAATTCAAATGGTTTTGCATCCGTCACTGTGCTAGCACAATCGAGATCAGGTACCCACATTCTTGTCCCAAACAGGATTTCATAAGGGGTACAGCCTCCCAAGGATTTCCTTGGCATATTATGAGTGCCCTCTGTACCCTGTATAGGGGATTGACCCAAATACCACCCGCACCTAATACCCTAGCTGTTAAGGATTGCTTTACTTTCCGGATTTACCTCTCCACCACCGAATTTCCCTCGGATGGTAGGGAGAGGAGTACCGCAAGGCCACGCCCATACTTTCCATGGCTTCCTTATAAGTCTGAGAGCTAAACACAGGGTTGGAATGTAACGTGCCAAATGTGTATGTCCTGATGAAGACTCGCAAATCCTTTATAACAGTTTGAGCATCAACCGAGCGCTCCGGCCAAACCCATAGGAATCTAGAGCATGAATCCACTGCCATCAAGATGTACTTATAAGCCCCGTCTGAAATTAAGGGGCTGCAGTGGTCCAAACAGACACATGAGAGAGGTTGTGGTGGGCTGTGAATGGTGTAACCCTACATCTGCTGGAAAATATCGCACTTCAAGACATAGCCCTTTGGTTTTTTTTTAGCCCTGACCACCAGTAATACTGCTTCAGTAATGAAATTGTTGCAGTCACTCCTGCATGTGCTGAGCCCAGACCCTCTTGTACAGCTAGAATTAAACCTAATCTGCGATCTTTGTTTGGTATTACTCTACCCTCCACTCCTAAAATTTGAGCATACAGTGTGTTTTTGCATCTAACTTGTGGGAGTACTTGAGTGGAAAGCTTTTCGGCAAAGCCGTTCTTTGAGGGATTGATAGCTACCAGTATATCTCCATCTAGTCTTGTGTGTGAAGGAGTGATTGCAGCAAAAGCAGCCATTCGCACTGTCGCCTTCGCGGCTTCATCAGCCAGTGAATTCCCGCCCTCCTCGCCGCAACAGACGACATCCGCACCCTACTGGACAAAGGAGAAACAGTAGCCCTCATCCTCCTAGACCTATCAGCGGCATTCAACACAGTCTCCCACCGCACCCTAATACGCAGACTCTACGACGCAGGAATCCAGGACAAGGCCCTCGACTGGATCTGCTCCTTCCTCTCCGGCAGGACGCAATGGGTCAGACTCCCCCCTTTCCTCTCAGACCCCACACCTACCACCTGCGGAGTCCCCCAGGGCTCCTCCCTCAGCCTGACGCTCTTCAACATCTACATGGCTCCACTTGCCCCCATCGTCAGAACCTACGGACTCAACATCGTGTCATACGCAAACGACACCCAGCTCATCCTCTCCCTATCCAACGAGCCCAACACCGCCAGACGCAACTTTCGAGAAGGCATGGAAGCCGTCGCCAAATGGATGAAAAACAGCTGCCTACAACTAAACACCAACAAAACAGAAGTACTCATCATGGGCCCAAACCCCAATGCCTGGAGCGACACCTGGTGGCCCACCGCCCTCGGAAACCCGCCAACCCCCACAGACCACGCACGCAACCTGGGAATCATCCTGGACTCCGAACTCAAAATGGACTGCCAGATCAACTCTGTCCCATCTTCCTGCTTCCACACCCTCCGCCTCCTTCGTAAGACTTTCAAATGGATCCCGCTCGAACACCGAAAGACAGTCACTCACGCCCTGGTCACCAGCAGACTCGACTACGGCAACGCACTCTACGCCGGAATAAACAAAAACCTCATCCGCAAGCTACAGAACATCCAGAACGCCGCCGCAAGACTGGTCCTCAACCTGCCAAAATACTGCCACATCTCCCAGCACCTGCGCACACTCCACTGGCTCCCTGTCGAGGCGAGAATCACCTTTAAGATGCTCACCCACGCACACAAGGCCCTCCACGGCACCGGACCAGCATACCTGAACAGCCGGCTCAAATTCCACGCACCCCAAAGGACCCTACGATCAGTCCAGCTCTCCTACGCCGAGGTCCCCCGCACCAGAAAGACCAGATCGGGAGGCCGCTCCTTCTCCTTCCTCGCGGCCAAAGCATGGAACGCCCTTCCGCTCCACCTCAGATAGACAACATCGCTCCCCATCTTCGCAAGAAACCTCAAAACCTGGCTCTTCGACAGACCCCCTCCTTGATGGAATGGAACCTGCACCCCACCACCCCTAGCGCCTTGAGACCCTTATGGGTGAGTAGTTGCGCTTTAACAAACTCCTGATTGATTGCTGTACAATTTCCTAGAGATTGTGTGTTTGTACTGCTGGGATGGAACTTACTGTCCCCCATACAACCTTTCACTATAGCACATGCAGCGCTATATTGCTGTTTATTTCCAATGGTAGGCTGAGCAGAACCGTCAGTGTAAAGGATGTATTCATACTGATCAAGAGGCAAGTTTTCATTCGGGAGAGCATTTTCTTATTCGTACTACAGGAATGCTTGTGTTCTCAGTGTAGGATTGTATCTATATTCTACATCTGTTGCAGTTAGAGAATTAGCCCATTGTATCCATTGTGGATGCAGTGCCTTAGCATTTGGAATGCTGGCTTTGGTAACCGCTTCTAAAGTTGGTATAGGGGTTACAACGATGATGCATTTCCCCTGTGCTAGTGCTCTTTCTCTCCCTACAGCAGTCTGCACTGCCGTCAGTATGTTTTCTGTTGCCGCAAATCGCATTTCAGCTTTTGTGTATAAATGTGATTTGTATGCGATTGGAACTGTCTCGCCTTTATTGAACATAATGTAGGCATATCCTGATAACCCGGGGATGACCCGTATTACCAGGTTGTGGACGTCTACTCTTGTCTGCAAGTGTTTTTAAGCTATCATATCTGCTTGAACTGAACATAGAATGTATGTATGTTTTTTATGTCCACTTGTTTGCCTTGAAATCTGGTCTGATTAGGTTTTACTCTTTCTACGTAGTCTTGAATGTATGTTCTGCCGAAATATAGGAATACTAAAATGGATTGCAAACCCTTCAGAATCTTAGGTGGCTGGATTAGTGCCCATTTTTCTAAAATATTTGCAGCCAAGCTTTTGCCTTCACTTAATAGCTCATATACTAAAAATAGAACACATGGGGCCAGATGTAGGTAATTCATATTTACCGACTCTTAAATACCGAATTTTACCGATTCGGTATTTAAGAGTCGGTAAATATGAAGGGGGGAGATGTGGGTATTACAGATTCTGTAAATACCGAATTGTTAAGATTCGGTATTTACCGAATCTGTAAATACCGAATCGGTATTGCCCATTGATTTCTAAGGGCCTTAAAGCTCATAGGAATCAATGAGCAATAACGATTCTGTAATTACAGAATCGGTAAATACCGAATTTTGCAAGGGTGCAGGGGGTGTCACTTTGACACCCTCTGGCACCCCAAAAATAGGCATGTGCGCCATGTGGCACACAGACATGCCCTAAGGGCATGTCTGTCTGTCACATGGCTAGGTGTGCATGCACACATGTGCATGCACACCTGAATTCGGTATTTTAACACCCAATTGGATTGGGTGGTAAAATACCGAATTTGTAGGGCCTTTGGGACTCAGAAGAGTCCCACCTACATCTGGGAATTACCGAATCGGTAAAAATAACGATTCGGTATTTTACAGATTCTGTAAATTTACCGATTCGGTAAATTTACAGAATCTGTAAAATCTGGCCCCCTACATCTCAAGATGCCAAATACCGGTCGGAAACGGCCGAATTCGGCCGTTTCCGACCGGTATTTGCCACCTACATCGGGCCCTAGGTGAGGCCTTGGTGCCTCCATCCTGCATCGCTGTGCTCCTTTTCTTCAAGTCACATTGACGGCTGTGAGGCCATGTGCTTACACCCTATATAGCTGTACATTTTGAAGTCTGTGTGAGGTCCAAGTGATGTTCCACCTGGATGTAAGATTCCACTGGTCCATCTATTGCTACTTCCCATGTGGAGAAGTGTGGCTCACTGGTTAGAGGAGGCAGACCTGGAAGCAGAGGTCAGCCCGGGACCAGGGTTCAATTCCCGGCTGGGCGGGGTCTTGAGTCCTAAAAAAATGTCCATGGACTCGGCAATTCTCGCTCCGGTGCCTACTCGATTCACGGGTTCACACTCTGCGACTCTGGGCAATAGCTTGCTTAATCTCCACAACGGCCCTTCGCGGCGGGATGCCTGGCTTTCACCTTGCGAATACCCTGCCGGGGTTATCTCACAGGGGAATACCAGGACGGGTTCCCTAAGAAAGCGCTTAGAAACCAGTGGTGATTTGCGCTATATAAATTCCTATACATTTACATTCATAGCCTCCCGCAGGACTCCTTTCCCCCAACAACCAGCTTGACAGTGTTTACTGTTATTTGTATTGCTTCCAGGAACTCCCAGTCTGACCACAGGTAATGATTCTAGCACATGAATCTACATAGTTTATGCCTCTGTGTCCTTTCTCTGCTGCTATGCAAAGCACCCAACTATCCAACAGAGGTTAGATTGAAAATCCCTAGAAAGTAATTGAAAAATATGCACTTTTAAGATTATTACCATCATGCAATTAGGTGTTCATGTTCTCCAAAAATCAGCCAGTGATTGTGAAAGAGCACTCCGTGGAGTGATGTGATATTTGCTTTACCTATAACTATTTCTCTTCTCACCCCACTTTTATTCCCACAGATCACAGGGAGGAAAGGGGTCATTTACAATGGCTTCACATCCCTGTCCGTCAACAAGGAGGACTGCGAGGGGAATAACCACTGTAAGTCTATTCTGTAAATGGAAGGTTGGTAATGCTGTGAGAAAAGAAAGAGAGTGGGAGGGAGAGAGAATGAAAGAGAAGGGAGAGAGACAACGGTTGAGAGCCAGAGAGAGAGAAGGTGGACAAAAGAGAAGGCACAAGAGCATGACCGCAAAACAGAGAGAGACGGAGGTATGAACACAGACGGAAAAGAGAAGGTAAACCAGGGTAGAAGTCTCCAACCTTTTCTACTAATGTTCAATAAATAAATATCCTAACTACTAATATTTATTATTGCTGTTGTAATCGTGACCACATCAGACAAGATATTGTTAGTAGTTACTGTATGCAAGATTACCAGTAGTGATGACCTTGGTGCGTCAGTACTAATGTAAAAAAATGAATTACCAATTTGGAATGCCTAAACATGGGTAAAATAAGAGCCATAGCTACGCTGTCCCTGGCATCAAGGTAATATATCAGCAATAACTCTATACAGTATGATTTATCGTCATTTAAATAACACATTAAAGTATATTTGGGAATTGCGTTCATTTTACCCCAACCCTCGTCTTATAATTCCTGAAAATACACCCAGTTTTCAAATTTGGTATTTATATATTAACACCTCGAATGCTCATGACGAGCTGAGCTCGTCTTGAGCCACGGCGCTCCGGTGCTCATGACAAGCTCAGCTCGTCATGGGCCGTGGAACGCTCAGGTGCGGGGAGAATTCCCCTGCTGTGCTGAGCGTTCCACGGAGGCAATGCACCTGTGACGAGCTGAGCTCGTTATGAGCACAGGAGCACCGTAGCTCATGACGAGCTCAGCTCGTCATGAGCATGGGAGCGCTGTGCGCGCCCCCCAGCACAGCGGGGGAATATCCCCCGCAGCGAAGGGGTTAATTCATCCAAGCTCAAGCTTCTACGTTAATGAGCTAGGCTGCTCGGAGGAGAGCTACTTACTGGTAGCTGGAGAGCTCCCAGCGACTCATGATTTGCTCATTGGAGAAGCCTGACCTAGAGCCAGACACACTGCAGTGGGAGGAGAACAACAAAAGAAGACCATCGCAAGGGAACAGATAGATAAGAGTTAAAGCGAGAGACAGAGTGAGCAATAGTCAAGGAGTTTGGAGATACTATAAAATCAGTAACGAAGGATTGAGGTATTTTCTATTACAGGCTGAGAATTTTGAGGTGCCACCAAGTTAAATGCAGAGTGGTTTGAAATTATCTTGACTGAGGGCCCGATTCACAGAACTAACTTAAGACAAAATCCTTAACGTACTGCTTTTGGTATTCATCGAAGTTAGGATTTTGTCTTAAGACAGACTTAAGACAGACTTAAGTTAGGATTCTGTCTTAAGTCTATCTTAAGACAAAATCCTAACTTCTGTGAATACCAAAAGTAGTACGTTTTGGATTTATTCTTAAGTTAGTTCTGTGAATCGGGCCCTAAGATTTTCACCATTTGTTATGGTTAGAAAAATTGATAGTTAAGGCTTTGCTGGGTTAGAAACACATCTGTGAGTCTAGCTGGGGAATGAGATCTAGTTTTGAGACATCCTATCATTGGAACCAGAGAATGTTCCGGCTCCAAGAACTAGAGAAAGTGGATGCTGACAAGTCAGAGTCTACATTAGAGAGAGAGGAAGTGATTGAAAGATGACATTTTGATGTGTCCCAGAGGTAGAGAATGGAAAATGTAAAACAACTTTCATAAAATATAAGGAGTTTTAAGGCATTGTTGGATTAGAGGCAATGTATTGAGATTCTTAGATTGGCTGAACAGTGAGATATTGCTGTAAAAGAATATGCTGAGGCATCCAGTTGTCAGGGACATATGGCCTGATTCAGATCTCGCTAGGAAGACCCTCCATACGAATCAGACCCGAAGGGTTTTCCTAGCTAAACGCGCTGTGCGAGTCGGACCTACCGAGTCTGAAGCAACTGCATGGTTACAGATTCGGTTCTCTCAGACTCCCATAGCACTCTATGGGAGCTTGTGTACTGATGCGTACCCAGGCTTCCATAGAAAAAAGGGGTGGGTGGAGAAAAGTGTACACGCCATGGCATGCACCCCATGTTGCCTGCCACACTGTGCATGCTTGATTCGTGGGGACTCATGCGGACCCTCTGTGACCGATTCGGAGGGTTCCGGGTGACCTGCCCTGCCCCCCAAAGTCTGATTCCGACAGTTGCTTCGTCTTGCTGAGATCGAGTCGATACAGCAGTCCGAAACGTGCATCGCACTCGCTCATTCGGAAGTGGATTCATTGCGCGGCATGATTTGGCTCCGAACAAGTCAGATGGACAGATTCAGGTTCGTAAACGATTCGGTCAGCGTGGCTGAGATCTTCACTCGTACTTGGTCGTTTGGAATGGGGGACGATTCTAACGGAAAGACAGGCTCCTAATCAGATTTGCTCATTACGAATCCCGTTTGGAGGCCTTCCTTACGAGATCGGAATCGGGCCCAGAGCGTTAAGGTTTGTTTGAAATAAAGGCAAATATCACTGAAGCATCCAAAAGATAGGGTGAGGTTAGGTCTAGGCTAAGAAATAACTCCTCTAATGGGGCCGAAATTTGTCTTAGATAGGACTTTGGCACATTTGATTTTAAGTATAATGCTGTCCTCCATGAATACTTAATGCCTACCAGTTCTCTGATTATGGTTATATTTAGGCTTTTGGATAAATATTTCTGAAATGAAAGATCTTCATTAATAGTCATAGAAGTTAGAATAATTCCTGGTTAGCATAGGAAACCTGAAACATTTATCATAATTACATATTCTATAAAAGAAACAAGTGAGAAAAATCTAGGGTTGGTAAACGTAGACACTTCAATATACACTCATATTAGCTTATCAAAGGCTACGATTTCTAACATTTTTAAATGTTTCAATTTACCAAATTTAATGTTTTAGGTAAAACAACAATAGAGCACCTAAAATGATCCTGGTGCCAAAGGCACCAGCATGTAACCTATAGAAAAACAGAGAAAAAATTATCCTGACAGGCTGCATCATTAGCAAAGATGAAGATATTCACAGCCGCGTTTAGGTCCAGCAGCTTCCATATTCCATCATGCGTGGCAGCGAAAGTGGCCTTAGAGAATCTGTTCTTTTTACTGTCTGGTAAGAGTGGAATCTTTAGGATGTTTTAACCATTTTTTTCTGAGAAACCCCACATAAGCTATACTTTTTGTTTGACATCAGTCAACATTTTTACTATGTTTAAAGTGTTTTCTATCATTTTTCTCAGTGTGTAGCAGCCAGTTCAGACCCATGTCTTCACTTTTCCTGCAGTGTCCTTCATGTGGCAGGAAGGAGAAGGCTGTTCCTGATGCACAGCTGATGTTTGGTCTGTCTTCCAGGTTGCCACATGATGAAAAAATGTCAATTAGTCACTATCAGGTAGATGCATCAAGCATTTTTGCGAGTGCAAATGGTGCGAATCTTAAAATTATGTCGTTTGCGCCCACATAAATGTCATTTGAGATGCATTAAGGGTTCATGCACTCGCACTTTAAGAATTCGCAAATAATTGCGAGTTCTTAAATTGCGATTGCATTTAAGGAATCGTAATATGAGATTCCTTAAATGCAATGCATGAACCATTCCAAGATTGCGAATTCGCAATCTGTGGTCGCTATTTACAGCGAATCCAAACTACGTGGTAAAAAGCAAAAACTTAGAAATATGCACTTTAGTGCATTTTTCTAAGTTGTATATTACACACACACATGTCCTTGGGACATGTGTGTGCGCAACACCAGTGAACAATACCATTTCAGGGGTGCAACATGGTGTCCTTTGGACACCCTGGCACCCTTGAAATTGCGTCACATTTGCGATTCGTTAATTGCTAATCGCAAATATGGAATCGCTTTAGGGAATCGCAAATAAGGAATCAGTAGGAATCGCAAATAACATTGCGATTCCTACATGCATCCCGTTTTGCGAGTCCTTAATAGCGATTCCTTAAAATTCGCTATTAAGGACTCGCAAAACATAACTTTGATGCATCTGGGGGTATGATGTCTAAAAGGTCCCGTAAGGATTGAGAAGAAAGTAAAATGAGGGAAAATAATAGGAAGATCTCCGGTCTAAGAAAGGCAGCAAGGAATGATAGAGGACTGACAGGGAAGATGTTTCTTCCATTGTAAGTGTGGCCTCACTCAAAAAGGGCTCACACCAACGGCAATCCATGGAGAAGAAAAGGAGAAAAAAGGGAAAAGGGTATTCCAGTCACTGCTAACATCACCATTCCCATTTGATGTTATTAAGTTCAGCATTGGTGCAGATATATCTCCTAGCTTTAAGTTGTAGAGGATAGGATCCATCTTGATGGTAATGACAAAGCTTCAGCACAATTGGCTGTAAAAAAAAGTGATCACTATCAAGCTACTACAAGTCAGCACTGTGATATCACAACACTAGATGCAAACTGTATAGGCAAGGTCACATTGCTCATTGTAGCATAAATTTACATCAGGATACGTGACGGAAACCCATTTTTGGAAGACGTCTCAAATCCTTTGCATTTGAGAAAGAAATTAAATCTCTTCCTTATACTTGCTGGATTTCCCGCACATTCTGCTCCTAAAGTCATTGGTATCCCAAAAGATTCCCTGGTCGCAGTCCCTTTGATTTTGCTCCAGCCAGTGTTATTATCCATGTCACTTCTAAAAACCCTGTCGCCCCTAAAGAAACTGATCTGTTTAACACATCTGCACATCCATTTCCAACTGGGTATCATTCCCATCTTCTTCCTGCTCCTACTCTACCTCCAGCAGTACCAAACTCTATGGGCAAAAACCCAGAATAATCTACTCACAGTGACAGCAGAAAGAGGACTCTGACCCAGTCTCCGCAAGGAGGACATGGATGATGACCACACCTTAACATTATAGACGCCAACATCTGTGATGGGTTTCCAGTCCAGATCTTCCACAGTGAACAACATCACAACTTTTCAGAATGTACTGATATGAGGTGTTTGTAAGATGCACATCCCAATTGAGACACCTCAGACCACTGTGATCATGAAGGCCCTCTAAATACAGGTGTCTCTCCCTGGTTTCCCTGGGATTGCAGAGGAAATGTTCTGTACACCAGCTGCTACCAAATCTATCACTCGATGGCTACTTAAAATTACAAGTTTCAGAGGCGGGACCTTGCTTTCCTTAGACTTCATCCAAAACCAAATTCATTCATTGCGTCAGAGGTTCAAATTAAGCATGCATCTGATCCTGGGTCATTGTTCTTGCTAGACAGGGAGAGCCAAAGAACAGATGTGTCAGGCGAAAGGATGGGTGTGGTGTGGCACTGACAGCCCTGAAAGCTGCCATTGCTACAGCCCCTTCAGAAGGCATGATCGAACCTTATGGCAGACCTTACAAAGGTTGGTAGATGATTTGCTTAAAAAAGCAATCCAGACATGAATGAGATGGCTTAGGAGGGTCTCCCATCAGGTAATACGTGGAGCCACTAAATCTGCTGCTTTTAAATTTTTTTGGCTGGGGCCTTGCTTCCACTCTCAGACTGTTGTTTTGGGTATATCACAACACTCTGAAAGCTGAAGCCCAGTTAAATATTTAGAACCTTCCTTTTACAGAACCTGTATTTTTATGTCCCATGTATCTAATGAATTGCAGTGGAAACCATGATAGCTGATGGTCTTGAAGAAAAGGAGAACTTCTTCAAGCCCCAGTTCAAGTACAAGGATCAACTTTATCATCAGTGTCATAGGACTCAATCCTCTTGGTGGCCACTACAGAAGAAACATCAGAGGTGCTCTTTCCATTAATGACAAAACTCCAGAGGCAAGATCTGCCAGTCTCAGACCTCTGTTTATGAGGAACCACATTCTAATATAGGACAGCTGTAAAAGCCTCAGCAGGGTCTAAGAAAAAAATCACTGGTGTGTAATCAACAACAATGTGCTGCTGGACATCCTCTCTCAGACAGGGCTTCTTCCAAATAGATTGATTTACCACATGTCCAAATGCCAAAGGTCAAAGCTTCATATCCAGGATCCGGGAAATAGGCAGCAACCCTTTTCATGATCTGGCCAGATACATTTCTGTACACTTTTCCCCCAGTTCCACTAAAACTATTGTTCTACGTAAAACTATAGAACCTAAGTCCAAAACGGTTCTAATTGTGCTCGTATGCCCAGACAATGTAGGTTCCCAAATCAGATGTAGCGGTGTGTGAAATTTGTGTAATGTGCTTTTATGTAATTATGCAAAATTACAGTAAAATTAAGCAAAATTACACGAAGGGCAAATCTGTCATTTCCCCGCTATATTTAAGTACATAATGGGTCCTTGCAACAATTATTGGCATGATAACTCATGACATTAAAGCACTGCTAACAACAGTCACTCGTTTTATAATGTTCCTGTGCCTTCACAACACATTTTAATCGGGAATTGATATTACAAAAAGTGAGGAAACAGTGTAATTTCTGGTGAGAAACTTAACGTGACATTCCCGAATTTCACAAATTACATCCCTATAATAAAATGTTTGCCTAGGCCTAAACAGCTGTCACTCAACCACAGATGAGACTCCTATGCATACCACACACGGTGACCAGATTTTGGGCCAGTTGTACCACCTTAATCTGACATCCTTGTGCTCGTTGGCATGGCTCCTGAGTTCAGACAGTATGCCATATGCATCACTTGTGCTCCTAAGTGGAGCAGAGAGCCCTTCTATGAGGTGTATTATCATCTGTTCAAGTGCAATAAGCTCCGCTTGTAGTATCAGTACATGGCCTTTTCCCAATTTCCTGCCAAATCGTGATGTTGCATTATCTATCTATTCCATCTTGCCAAGGCTAAAGTTCAATGTACTACCTTGGGGTTCATCTTGCAGCCATAACAGTGAAAAGAAAAGGCCCAGGAGCACACAACAAAATATTGAAAGGAATTCTTCCATTAATCTTAGATGCCAGCGATTTCACTGGGCTGCATACCAGACCACAATTTGTCATCCACTATACAACATTCTAGACAATGACATATGAACATCAGTCTTGCTCCACTAGGAGCACTCCAGCCCCAGGCAACGTCCCGCCAAAAAGGAATAGAAGCAACTCCCAATTGGTTTATGACTAGTTAGGCCTTATCAGTGGGGTATAGTTTGAACCCTGTGACACAGTGAGTACTGGTCCCACATCTGGGCAGACCTGTTACATTTAGGAAATATACTGCAAGAAAACAACACAGTGACTGGAGGGATGCTAGAATTAATCTTAGTCACTGAGGATTGCTCTGGCCCGTATTCCAGACCATCATTGTTCACCTGTAAACCAATCTAGACAAAGACAAGCATTATGCAAATCAGTCATGGTCCTGCACCAATAGGAAATATTCAGCCTGAACCGCCTGCCATGCGCATAAATACATAAGCAGAAGGTAGGGAGCATGTGGGTCAAAAACAAAAAATAAAAACATTTGGCGAATGAATAGGGGGGCCCCTTAGCTTCATTTCAGCGACTGCCATGGAAGAGCCCTTTTAATTTTATTAATTCAGCATGCAAAGTCAGTGAGCTGGAAGTAGGTTTAGTTCTCACACCTTATTTAGCCATTTGAGTAGTATGTTATGTTAATCTGGTTTGTAAAGCGCTCAGATACTCAACGGAGTGTCCCAGCGCTCAGGCAGTGGTCAACCGACTAGGGCACCTAGAGAGTCTGTTTAAAGAGCCAGGGGTCAGATGTATCAACACCCTCATTTGCGATTCTCAAATAGCGATTTTTTAGAAATCGCTATTTGAGAATTGCAAAATGGGATGTATGTAAAAAATCTCAGTTTTTTAGCTATTTCTTAATATTCCTTAATTGGGATTAGCAAATTGCGAAATCGCAATTAAGAAATACTTTCTTATTCATTTCTATGGGCCAGGAGGCCCATAGGAATGAATGGGAAGTTATTCTCAATTTGCGATTCGCAATTTGAGAATCGCAAATTGAGAATAATTTCAAGGGTGCAAGGGTGTCATAAGAACACCCTGATGCAACACGGAAATTAACATGTGCGCATATGGCGCACATACATGCCCTAAGGGCATTCATGTGCGCCATTTGGCACCTTCACAAATGCCAAAAAGTGCATTTGTGAAAGAAATCGCAAATTACCACCAACCTGAAGTTGGTGTTAATTTGCGATTTCTTAAGGTGAAATCACAAAACTTGAGTGCTTCTTACATAGCATTTAAGGAATCGCTTTTTGCGATTCCTTAAATGCTTGCGTAAAGTTAAGGAATCACAAATTTTGCAATTCCTTAATTTTATCATGAGATTTTCTTCATACATCGCATTTTCCGAATTTTTAGTCGCAAACGTGGCTTTTTTGCGAATCGCAGCGTTTGCGACTAAAAAAACAGTTGATACATATACCCCCAGGTCTTTAGTTTCCTCTTGAAGATGTCCGAATTGTGTGCTAAACGAATGTCGGTGGGAGTTTACTCCAGTTAAGTGGGCCCAAATAGAAAAAGGATCTCCCACCTATTCTAAGGCGGTTGATGCCTAGCACTCTTGCAAAGCGTGCTGAGGAAGAGCACAGCGTACGTGCTGGAATGTATTCTCTGATCCACTCTCTGAAATAGTTCACGCCTGTATCATGCATGGTCTTATGCATATTTTCATAGCCTTATAGACAACCCTCTTTTTTTATAGGGAGCCAGTGGGGGGCCTTCAAATGGGGGGGCCATGTGAGTCCTAGGTGGGAGTCTGAGTAGCAGTCTTGCCGTCAAATTCTATACCACCTGCAGTCTGTTGAGAAGATTGTCAGGGAGACCGAGGTAAAGGGCATTCATTCCGTAGTCTAAACTCATCGCGATCAGGGCCTGCACCACCTTTCCACCAGCAGATTCAAAGCAGAGAGGTGAAAGAAAATTCTGCATGCGAAGCATGCCAAAGCAAAAACTTGCAAGGGCTTGATCTGCGGTTGGAGGGAGCTGTCAATTTTTATCCCTAAGATCCTCACAAATTTTTGGGGTAGCCAGGGTGCGGTATATCTCTCGGCCAACATATTTCCACAAAATTCGGAGGGAAATTTCCGAAAGTCACACACTCAGTTTTATCCGGATTGCACCACAAATGGTGCAGGTCCAGCCAATTAAACACCTTGGCGAGACATTGAGAGATAAGCTTCGCATCCGCGTCACTTCCCTTCTCACAAGCAAAAAGAAGCTGCATGTCATTCGCGTAAGAGATAACTTTTGCACCAGGGGAATCAGCAAGAGTGGCCAAAGGCATGAGAAATACATGAAACAGGGTGGGACTGAGAGCTGGGCCTTACGGTACGCCCACTGTCAGGGGTCTGGCTTGTGAGGTCTGAGGAGGCAGCCATACTTCTTGTGTACGTTTATCCAGAAATGATGATAGCCAAATTAAGGCCAAGTGTCTGATCCCTATCTCATGAAGGAGCTCAAGCAGCTTAAAGTGGGGCACGGTATTGAAATCAGCGGTAAGGTCCACAAGTATAAGAATGGCTTTGCCCCCGGAGTCAAGAGGGTTTCTTTTGTGTTTGACCACTTCAAGAAGAGCAATTTCCGTGCTGTAATGAGGACAAAAGCTGGATTAGCTGGGGTATAGTATTTTATTCTCTTCCAATTAGTGGGAGAGGTGGTAATTAACTTCATTTACTGTACACGAGATAAGGGGGAGAAGGTATACACTTTACTTTACCCTCCTCCTAGACAATATATACACACATAGGAAAGTAAGGAGAATACAAGTCGCAATTTTTATATATAAAGTTAGTTGGAGAGCACATTCACTTTGTAAAAACTGCCCTCACCCACGACAAGTTGCGGCAGGTTTCATCATAGGGTTGCGGCCAAACGCCTTCTCGCATCCTAACGCTAGAGGCGGAGCAATAGGGAGGGATAGACAATACAAACAAATAAAGAAGGAAAAGAAAAGGATCCTAAATAGGTGTAGACAATGAATGTTGAAACTAACAAAGGGATATCGTCATAACAATTTTATTCCTGGATTCCGTGGTCAGGATTAAAAAAGGGTAAAAGTTACCCCCGGATGGTGGTGGCGTGAGTAAGTTATGCACTCTCCACCCCTCCGTTCTGCATAGAGGTCAACATGTTTCTGCCAGATCCCGTCTCTCTACCAGCATTCATCAGGACAAAAGGATCCCTATGCTAAATTTTCTTGCTCTTATACATACCCCTAGCATTACCCCTTTACTAAGTGTTACTCCACCTGTTAGTATGGTGCAGTCCAGTATACTTACTCATCTATAAAATCTGTAAGTGAAGAGAATAAAAACAAACATAGAAAGTTTGTACAGTACTGAGCAGACAAAGAACATAAATAATACAAGTGAAAAAATTGTGCTCTCAATGATACCTTATAAAATCAACCAACTTGGTGCGACACGGCCGTCCTATTAACTTAGATTATACAACCTCTTATTTGGGCAAACAATGGCCCTATTTAATTTATTATGAGCACTCACTGCGAATGTCATATTAGCAAACATTATGTGCCTATGTCCCAATGTTGGACTAAATCTAGTCTGGGAAAAACGAACAAGCGATCTGAGAAAGAAGCATCTACCTGGATGAAAGTGTGACTACAGGGGGTCTCTCCTTGTCTCTCGCAAGTTCTAGTAATGTTCTAGTGTAAACTCGTATTGCGGAAGAGTGTTACTTAGGGAATAACTCGGTGTAGCAACGATTTTTCTTAGACAACCACACTCCAGGTAAAGAGGTGACTATGTTTTTGGGATCAGAAAGGTCCTGACGAAGGTCGTTTGACTCTATACTTTATGCACTTAACGATGACTGAAACATATCGACAAATTGGCAGTAAGGAGGGGTGTAAGGAGTTCATAATCTCTTCCAGTCACCACCATCCTTCACGTTTTAATCTTTTGACGGAGGGTCTAGGAATAAAATGTACGCATTTTGACACCTCCAAGATAGTTTTGATTCAAACTGCACTTCCTCTTTCCGTGATCCCAGTCCGTTTCTTTATATATTTTTAAATGTTGTGTTTTGTCTGCCCCTACCCTACTGCTCCACCCCAGGCGTTGGTCTGCGCAGGGGTGTACTGAAGCAGCCCTATGTTGAAGCATGTCACACAACTGTGTGAGTGAGGGCAGTTTTTCGCACAGAGCACGTGTCACCACAGAGACATATATTTTATCACTCTCTACTCCTTTTGGTTTGTTACACTTTATTTACAAACATGGTTATTCTTCTGGCTCAGTTGAGTCTTTTTCACTTTGGTGCAAGATAGGAATATGCTCAAGTGACAGGGTTGATGTTAGGGTCACTAATGAATTGATTAGCAACTGGAAGATTGGTTATTCTTAAAGATAGGGTTGCAGATCACACAAACAAGGGAACGTTTTAAGAATTCTAGATTTATGTTTTTTGAATAATACTGGAATGGGTTAGGAATGGTTTGTATTGGGGTTAGTTAATGGGCTAGAGTTCTGCTTTATGTTAGGAGATTTGTTTGGAGAGAAAGGGAACATTGAATAGAGAGCAATGTCTAAGGTTGCCGTTAAGGTTAGAAGCTGGAACTGAGATATAGTAGGTGGTTAGAGAGAGCCTGTCGAGCCTTGAAAGAGCTGGGTTGGCCTGGTTTGTAGGGGGAGTTAACAGTTTGTATGTTAAAGTTAGATAGAGGAATCATCCCATTAACCATTGGAAAAGATACGTTTTTAGCGATTGTTTGTCAAATTTTGAACTGACCATCAACTTTTCTTTCACTTTGTGTCAGTAAAAGGATCCTTCACCATTGCTGTGACCTTCAACCACCTCTATGCACCATTTGCCCAGCTGTTGGTATTTGCCCTGTTTCCTAATGGAGGGATCACAGCTGACACTGTTCCACTAGATGTATCCTTGTGCTTCGGGAACAAGGTCAGTGTGAGATAATTGATGGAAGGGCACATTTTCTTTATCTTTTCCTTTATCTGCTTATTTCTTTGTTACTCATGGGTCTCATAGAGAGCCTCTATCATTTATTTCAATTTCTCAAACTAATACCTCACTGCTATGATGTAGCAGCAGTTGGTAACAACACTGATTACCCACTGTTGCTACGTTATAAAGGCCTTCCAGGCTAAGGCCACTGGGCTTTCTGAAAGCCTATCAGTGCAGCGTTGTTTGTCTACTTTGACTAAGAGCAGAAAACAGGAGGGGGCAGGAAAGGAGGGAAGGTGGTGGAAGCTGGTTAAGGATGGCAGGTAAGGATTTTTTTTTGTTTGGGGCAAGGAGGAATGGCCACGTTATACATGGCTCCTCCATTACCCCTCTACCCCTGTGCAGTAGTTAAAGGCAGGGGTAGGTGATTTTGGTGGCCATACATAGCATACACATAGAGATGGGTAAAAAGTGATTTATAGGGATGTTTTTCACTTTGTGGTTCTGAATGACATCATAAGCTATGCTCTTGTTGACTATTTGATGTCACCAACGCCCCTCAGTGTAATATTTGTTTCATTTTATCTTTTTATCTTTTGCAATTGTTTTCTTTCCTCTCTTTTGTTTGTCTCCCTGTTCCAAGTGTTTAATTCATATTTCTTTTTTTCCTTCCTGCATCGCATTTATTTCTCAACATGTTTTCCTTCCAGGACTCTCTTTGTTAATTTGTCTTTTTTATTAATCTCTACTGCAGTTCAAATATTTACACTTCTTTGTATCTCTGTATCCTGTTGCCTGGTGATTCTTCCTGTTTCAATGTTCTTCCCCTCTGTCCCATCTTCTTTTATCCTAATCTCTTTGCCCTTCTCAACTTTGTGAGATTACTCTTTATCCTTCAATTTTTCAATTTTCTCCTCTTGGTCTCTATCCTTCTTCACTTCCTCCTCCTATTCTGTTGTATTGACACTGAGTGCCTTGACAGGTGGAGTTGGACTTTTCTGCACCTGAGGACTTGCCTGGCTCAGATGTGACTGTCCAGCTTAAGGCGGCCCCTAATTCCATCTGTGCACTTCGTGCGGTTGACCAGAGTGTCCTGCTAATGAGGCCGGAGACAGAACTTTCCAGTATGATGGTGAGTGACATTAAATGTGCCTTCAACCAAAATGCTATTGTGTCTGAGTACAGGGCTGTCTCAAACAAGCTTCTGTCCTTAGCCCTGTTGTTTTAAAGGATGCCTCAACATAATTTCTGAGTATCTCAAGCCTCTCAAAATCAATATATAGAAATGACCAAACCTCTAATGATTATTTTTTTATTCCTCTGCAGGAAAAGCTTGGTGCTAAAAGTGTGGGGTCATTAGTTTTTTGTTTTTCAGAAACAATCGTGTGCTTTTTGGAGTTTGTTTCTGAAAAACAAACAAAATGTCAAACGTCAAACAGCCATCAAAAATGAAAGTGTCTGTCCACCAAACATTATGCACATTAAAAAGAACTGCTGTCATGGCATTTCCTTTCAAGGTACAGAGAAGACTGCTGGGCCAGCAGTCATATCTAAATTTGGTGGATGAAGTCCTTCAGGATGGCAGAGGTAATGTCGTCTGCCAACCTGACAGGCGAAGTAAGGCCTGCTAAACATTACATTAGTACCTAAGTCAACTGCTTACATTAGTAGTGATAATTAAGAATGTCTTCAAATCAGATATAAAGGGTTACATGATTTTACATGGGTCAACAAATTAGGTAGATACAACAAGATTAATGGAGGGGCAAGGACCCAACCCTGTTTTAGATCATTCAAAACATGAATTCTGCTTGTTAATTAAATACTTGTCTCCATTGTCACTTGTAACCAATTGTCTGCATGCAAGCTAAACCACAATTGCAACAAATGGTCAGGGGTATTCAACTTCTTTAGTTTTAGTCAAAGTTTTGACAACCCACTCAATCAAAACCACAACTAATATCAACATGTGCAATGTATTTTTTATATGTCCTCGCATACTTTTCCACACAGAAACTGTAGACTTAAAATATTGTCAGTTGTTGAACAGTGAGCTCAAAATCCAACTTGATCAGCAGGTAACAATTTCTTTTCAATCATCCATGTCTCCAGATTGTGTAGAATGACTTTAGCAAACTATTTACCAGTTGCATCCATCAACAAATAGGGTGATAATTCAATGGATTAGGCCTATCACATTTCTATACAAGAGTATATTTTGGCTTTCTTTTCATGAATCTGCAATTTAGTTGAACATGATTCATAAGGGAAAATGTGCTTGAAATAGCTTGGAAAATATAAAAAGGTACCTCCTCTAAGCTCTGCAGCCAGGAATTATAAACAAGTATTATGATGCTAGAAGTGATTTCATTTGCAATTTGTTCAGTAGATAATAATGGTGACTTAAATAGTTGAAAGTAAGTATCATAATTTCTATACATTGTCTTAATGTGAGCACACCAGATGGATTTATGTATTGGAATGTTTGTCACACTTGGCAGAGAATGTAGAAGGCCCATTTCATCAGGCAGGAGGGGTTGCAGTTCCTCCGCAACATCAATAAACTTGGTCAATGCCACAGCCTTGCTGAAAAGATACAATATCAACAGTGTACCCAAGATATCCAGTGATGCAGACATGAAGATTAAAATGAGATCAGATCAGGTCACCAGTGTGGCAGCTGACACAGGTGCATTAGCCCCCTTTTGTTATTTCCATAATGTGGTCTTAAGAAGTTTGCTCGGGCTAATTCCAGCTAGTCTAATGCTGCATATGATGTTTGCAAAGAGATTTCAAACACTTCATTGACCTCATTAGCAGCAGCAACAACAACACCAGAGGATGTCATATCAGTATGGTCGAACACCCACAGGAAGAGGAGGCCAACACCCGTCTGTGGCCTCAGGTTACTCTCCTGGTGAGACTACCGTCCACTATTCCCCCCTCCTCTGTCCTCCACTTCATAAAGGAAATATCACTAAACATCTATAAGCGTGGTAACTTATCACAAATGCCAGATGGGTGCTAAATACTGTGCAACATGACCATTCCCACACGATTAATCTACCTCCACCAGCAATACCACCAAAACAGTTCATCCAGTTCGGACTCTTATATCAGGAGTTCAACATCCTGTAAATGAAGCTAGCTATGGGTAGGTTACCCACCTCCCAGAAAGGAATGCACATGTTTTTTTTTTAAATTCCTGTTACTTTTTGGTTAAATTGCTGACCCATTCGTGACCTAAAAACAACCAAGAGGTGGATGAACAAAGTAAAGTTTAGGATGCTATCCCTTTAACAGATCTACCTTCAAATACATCAAGGACATTGAATGTGGGCCACCGACCCCATGAGTGCATATTTCTATATCCCAAAAAAGAAGCAGCAGCAAATGTCTTACGGTTTCAAAGAGCCAGTGATCACTACGAATGCAAATCACTGCCATTGATCCACAGATCAGAACTGAGGGTCTTACGTAAGTGACTGGCAGTTATGACTATAAACCAGAGAATAAAAAATCATTTGTCCGTTTACATCTCAGCAATTGGACATCAACGCCTTGATTGTTCAGTTAACAATCTAACAGTACCATTCCCAACTCTTCACTCTATGGCCTTGCATATCAGTCAAGCAAGGTGGACATCAATCCCCACTCAATACATCCACTGCCTGTAGGTAGCACTGGACACTCAAGAAGAAAGACTGTATCCATCAGAGGGCAGACTAGCTTATTATGGCCAGAAATGTCAAACATCAAATTAGGTTTCACCAAGCTGTTTTTGTGCTGATGATTGTACAATTGAATATCAAGAATAGCCTGGACATCATCGGCAAAATATCAAGCATCATCGACAAAATATCAAAAGATAAGCACTTATAAAGGAAGTATGGATTTACTATTCTTAACTCCATATCTATGTACCTTTAAGACATATATGTATATTTATATTCAAGGTACATGTATGTGAAGTCAGGTATGGAACATCTATCCGTACTGTTCTGTTATTTTGTCCCTTGATATTTTGTGCACAACACTGTGGTCCCACGATGTTTCCCATTTGGTATTCAGGGTGCACACCGATGCTGATGGGGTCTTTGACATTGATCAGGTCCTCAACGATGTAGACTTTTAAGTCAGAACTTTCCTAAAAATAATTTTTTTCGTTAGTTTATTTATTGATTTTCATAGTATAACAACCATAAGATACATCAGTATTCGCTCATTGTTACAGAATACATGGCATCAATTGGATACAGCGCAGCTCAGTTCTGCAGTGATAGCAAAACACAGATCATGGTAGTGACATACAGTGTGTAGATTAATGTCATACAGAATGCCATTAGTCCCTTGTCTTAGTCATCATATATTCAGTGAATGGACCAAAAATGTCACATGGCCGTGTTGTACTGGGCAGTTCTTCAGCATAACAGGTAAGTTGGTTACGTCAATATGCTATATCTTTTAACCCTTTTGCTGCGGCGGCTATTCCGCTGCAGCGCTAGCAGGGCGGGGCAGCCGCGCGGCGGCCGCATGCTGGTGACAGAACCGCTCCATCACCAGCCGCGGTTGAGCTGTGCTCGTGACGGAGCGGTTCCGTCATGGCCCGCCCCGCTCAATAGAACGCACCGCGAAGGCGCGGCGGCCAGGCCATGACGGAACCGCTCCGTCATCAGCACAGCCCAACCGCAGCTGATGACGGAGCGGTTCCGTCATCAGAATGGAACGTGTTAACCAATGTTCATGTTTGGGCGCAGTCTGCAACCTCAGTGAATTGAGACCCTACGCTTCGCCAAGGGCAAAGCTATGGCCACCAATCGTTGATGAGCAGCTTTAATTTTGAGCACATTTCCTAACAAACATATTTTCATATGACATTCTATCTGCTCACCCACCATTCCTGTTGATGTACCTTTGACCTTCCCCCAAAAGTAAGATACCTTCAGACAACTCCATGCTGAATGCTGGAAGTCAGCATTGTCCGCACCACACCTCTTACAGCAATGTGAGCCCAGCAGACCATATTTATAGAGTTGTGCTGGTGTATAATACATTTGGTGTATATATTTATAACGAATGAGTGGCTAGTGGCTGAGATAGAATACTATTACATTTTTCGATGGGGCCTAATCTACCATTCATCGCATCAGTCTGGGAGGTTCTATATAATCGAGTATCTTGTGTATATTAGTTGTAGTGCTTCCAAAGCTGGTGGTTCTTCAGGAAAACATGGGTACATTGCCCGCAATGCTGCTAGTAGTCTACTATATATAAACGTTAGCATGACTAACCCTTCCTTGTCTCCTATAAAGCTAGAGAGCTCCAAAAATGTCCTGTCTGGATATATATCTCCTATGGGGTAAACAATCAAAATATGGAGTAAAAAATATTGAATGGACATAATATCGAGTTTAAAATATAGAATGGACAAAATATCGAATGGACAGAATATAGACATCAAAAATATCGTTTTTAAGGTAATTAATGTAATATCGAATGTTAAAAATATAGAAAGTTAAAATATCGAAGTATATAATATAGGTTATTAAAATTATCGAATTTTTAATAATATCGAATTTTTTATAGTGTTTTTTATGTTATTATATGTGTGAAAAGTTTGTATTTATGTTATAATTTATTTTAATTAATGAATTTTGTTATTTTAATTTTTGCATAATTTAATTCTGTAGCGGGTTGTGGGTTTTTAGGGGAATAGGGTGGGAAGTAATTTAATTATAATTAATTAAATATGTAAATTTATTTATTGGTATTCATTTTTTATTAATTGTTAATTAATTTATATTTGGTAATTAATTAAATTTGAATTGGCAATTAATTAATTGATTTATTGCTAATAATGTTAATTTTACTAATTTATTTTCTGCAGCGGGTTGTGAGTTTATAGGGGAATTGGGTGGGAAGTAATTTATTTATAATTAATTAAATATGTAAAATTATTTATTGGTATTTATTTAGAATTAATTGTTAATTAATGTTTTATGGGTAATTAATTCAATTTTAATTACCAATTAATTTTATATAATTGATTAATTGCTAATTCTGTTAATTTTACTAATTTATTTTCTGTAGCGGGTTGTGGGTTTATAGGGGAATAGGGTGGGAAGTAATTTATTTGTAATAAATTAAAAAATTCAATTTATTTAATTGTATTTAATTTGAATTGTTAATTAATGTTTAATTGTTAATTAATTAATTGTTAATTTGTAATTGATTTGTATTAATAGGTAACTAATTGTAATTCATTTTAATTTGTCATTTTAATTGATTAAATATTATAATATATTAAATTGGTAATTACTTTTAATTAATTTTGTATAGATATTAATTTATATTTCTTTAAATAATATATGAAGTATTTACATTCCCTACTGTTGCACTCTTTGGAGTGGGAATACTAATTTTTAGCACTACGCTATCCAACGCTTTCCCTACTGTTGCACTCTTTGGAGTGGGAATAGTAATTGTAACCCTGCGCTATCCAATGCTTTCCCTACTGTTGCACTCTTTGGAGTGGGAATAGTACTTTTTACCCCAACGCTATCCAAAGCTTTCCCTACTGTTCCACTCTTTGGAGTGGGAATGGTAATTTTAACCCCTACGCTATCCAACGCTTTCCCTACTGTTGCACTCTTTGGAGTGGGAATAATAATTTTTACCCCTACGCTATCCAACGCTTTCCCTACTGTTGCACCCACTGGAGTGGGAATAGTAATTTTTACCTCTATGCTATCCAACGCTTTCCCTACTGTTGCACTCACTGGAGTGGGAATAGTAATTTTAACCCCTAAGCTATCCAATGCTTTCCCTACTGTTGCACCCACTGGAGTGGGAATAGTAATTTTTACCCCTACGCTATCCAACGCTTTCCCTACTGTTGCACTCTTTGGAGTGAGAATAGTTATTTTTACTCCACTATGCTATACAATTCTTTCCCTACTGTTGCATTATTTGGAGTGGGAATAGTAATTTTAACCCCTACGCTATCCAATGCTTTCCCTACTGTTGCACTCTTTGGAGTGGGACGAGTACTTTTTACCCCTACGCTATCCAACGCTTTCCCTACTGTTACACTCTTTGGAGTTGGAATAGTAATTTTTACCCCTATGCTATCCAACGCTTTCCCTATTGTTGCACCCACTGGAGTGGGAATAGTAAGTTTTACCCCTACGCTATCCTACGCTTTCCCTACTGTTACACTCTTTGGAGTGGGAATAGTAATTTTTACCCCTATGCTATCCAACGCTTTCCCTACTGTTGAACTCTTTGGAGTCGGAATAGTCATTTTTACCACTACTATCCAACGCTTTCCCTACTGTTGCACTCATTGGAGTTGGGAATAGTAATTTTAACACTCTTGCTATGCTACGGTAATAATATTGTATATTTTTTAATAATATTATGTTAATATATATATATGTTTTAACAAAAAAAAGTATTATTTTTTTTATAACTTAAATTAATTATGTAATAATTTTACGGTTATTTAAGTATTTTTAAGTATAATTTAGTTATTTATTTTTAATTTTTTTAAATTTTACATTAATGTAATAAATTCAATATTTATACAAAGTACATATTTTTAAACGATATTTTTGATTCAATATTTTTGTACTTACCTGTTTGTAGATAGCACTTCGATATTTTTGTAGTCGATATTTTGGAATCAATATTTTAAATGCCTATATTTTTGTAGTCGATATTATGTCAGTGATCCCTCCTATGGTGTGTATACCTGCATTTTGCATAACCCTTAGGGAGCCTGTTTAGCCCGTCACAGATAGCGCTGTATGATGTACCAGCGGCATTTCCAGTGCATATCGCGGCAATCGCTGTGCCCGTTTCCCCAGCTCATTCCAGGCGTGAGTTGTACATCGTACCGTATCGACTTCGTCCTTTTCAAATGTAGTGGTGTTGTTGACGATCATTGCTTTGAGTGGTGTTGGGTGAACAGAGCACACCTCTACCGCCATATGTGGTGTGTATTGTGGTGCATGTTGCCAATAGTAGGCGTATTGCGCACAAAAATAATATAACTGCAAATCCGGCACCGTGAACCCACCCATCTCGTACGGTAGCGTCAGCACCTCCCATATGACTCGTGGTTTTTTACCTCCTGAAGCTAGTGTAATTAGCGAGGTGCATAGTGTGTTAAAGAAATGTTGTGTTAATTTAATGGGAATATTCACAAATAAATATAAGAACTTCGGAAGGACTATCATTTTGTTGAATTCTATTCTATCCGCAAACATTAACGGTAGCTTGATCCATCTGGATACTTGCTCCGTAAGTCGGGAGATCGCCGTTCCATAGTTTGTCCGTATAATTACTTGCGGGTCTCTGTGAATCCTAATACCCAAGTACTTTACTGGATCCGTCCCCTATTCTAGCGGATATCCCAATTCAACCCGCAACATGCATTCTGTCAAGGAGAACACAAACAACTTATTTCAATTGACTCCAAGACCTGAATGCCATTCAAACCTGATATACTCCCTAATTTGCCACTCTGGGTATACAGCTGGTTCGCACACATACACCATGTCATCTGCATACATGGATACTGCCAGTGGCCTCTGGTAGAAACGCAGCACCGCCTGTGCATACCGTTGACACAATATACAGGCCAGCGGCTCCAGCAGCACCGCAAATAATAAAGGTGAGAGGGGGCAGCCCTGCCTTGTACCGCTTCGTATCTGGATGTGTCAGACTTCTGCCAGTTAACTCGTACACGTGCTACTGGATTTGTGTACAACAGCTTGATCCAGTTTGTATAAATGTGTGGCACCCCCATACGGTGTAACACTGCTAACATATATCTCCAGGAGATAGAATCGAATGCCTTAGCGGCGTCTAGTAGGACGCCGCCGCTGGCAATGTTGGTTCCTGGAGGTGTAAAAAAGCGAATAGTGTCCTCAGATTGTGTGCTGTGGAGCGAGTGGGGATAAACCCTGATTGGTCAGGTAGCACCATGTCAGGTAGCAGTAAATGCAGCCGAGTTGCCAGGACTTTCGCTAAATCTTTACGTCTGTGTTCATAAGTGAAAGGGGTCTATATGATTTGCAGCTATCTGGCACCTTCCCCGGTTTCAATAGAGCCATGATCAGCGGTTTGTGGAGTGTGTCTGGAAGTCGTTTCTGCTCATATGCTTCTTTGTACATTTAGTGGAGGTAAGGCACCAGTATGTCGATCTACTCCTTGTAAAATTTTGCCAGCAGTCCATCCGTGCCTGTAGCCTTGTCATTAGGCAGAGCAATTATAGCGTCTCGCATTTCATCTGTCAGTGGGTGCATTAGAAAATCTTGTTGTCGTTGCAACAACCATACCAAGGCTATGTCCTCTAAAAATTCTTCTGCTGCTGTTTGTCTACTGTCATACATAGCTTTGTAGTATTGAACAAAGGAATTAAGAATGCCCGGCGTGTCACAATGAATAGTCTCATCTGCTGCAATAGATTTCACTATATATTTTTTAGCCCATGGTTCAGTAATTCTGGCAGCTATGGTCCTTCCAGGTCTGCCCCCCTCTCCATAATACCGGGCTGTCCATCGTCTTGACATGTGCCTCACCTCTTGGTCTGCTAGGTTGTTATATTCGGTGACTTTCGATCGAATGGTAGCTAGTGTGGTTCTATCTGTCGTGTTTTCATAATTTCGTTCAAGTAGCACCAGTTCCTGCTCCAGCCTTTTCATAGATCCTCGTAAAGCTTTAAGCACTCCAGCTTACAAGCATATGCATTCTCCACGGATTGTCACCTTGAATGCCTCCCATAATGTGCCAAGCTTTGTACTGACCCAATATTATTGGTAAAATAGTTTTCAATGGCTTCCCACACCCCCTCACGGAACACCTGGTCTTGCAGTGCGGAAGATTGCATCTCCATTGAAATTGTGGCAGTGTCTACGTGGGTATGATCTTGTTAAGCAATATTGGGGAGTGATATGACAACGTGCAAGGCAAGTGGGTAACTTTGGTGATCCATGAGTTCACATCACCCGTGGTCAGCCAGTACTCAAGGCACGACCATGACTGATGAGTATACGAGTGGCATGTACCCTCCAGCACCTCCAGATGCTTCAACCTCCAAGAGTCTAATAAATAAAAATCTTGCAAGCCATCCTTGACAACTTGTGCGTCCTTTTTTACCGTCCTTTTTTACTGTAGGCTCCACAGTGGAGCGGCGGTCTAGCACAGGGTCTAATACCACATTAAAGTCACCTCCGCAGATAATCGCAGCCTGTGGCAATTTCTGTACTTTACTCCACAATGCCTCATTGAAACCAGGGTTGTCTATGGTAGGCCCATATATATTGACAATAGTCAACAATGTACCACACAGTCTCCCATGCACTACTTTACAGCCGCTGTGTTCATCTTCATCCACATGCAAACTTTCAAACTGAAGATTTTTCTTGAATAAAATCTTAACACGTCTTGCATCCTTTATGCTTATACATTTCGTCATCACTCTATGTATTCTGTATGTCAAACTAATGCATCCAAACCATACCCCAACAAGACCCCCCTCCCACTTCAGCATCCCAATTATGGTAAGGATCACCAAGGTAAGTATCAAAAAATACACAGTCAACAACCTGTCCCGCTGAAGGCAGCTAATCTCCCCACAGTGTACAGCCTGAACCATGAACTGTGTGGGGTGTACCCTCTCGGAGGTCACCAGCTGCCCACCATCCCCCTCGGGGTAATAAGTGGGGGTCAGGTCATTCACAGATATTTCCCCCAACCCGCTACATAACAATATGTCAGAGAATAGCTTCGACTGGTACCATGCACATCGGCATTCTGGACAGAGGATTAGAACAATACAGAAGCGTCTACTCAACAAGTTTACTATGTACCACAAAGCCACTAATTCGGCCTCCAACAGTGCAAGTGCACCAGTTCCCATGAACCAGGCACGCAACCTGGGAATAATCCTGGACTCTGAGCTCAAAATGGACTGCCAGATCAAATCTGTCTTGTCGTCCTGCTCCCACACCCTCCACCTCGAACGTAAGACCTTCAAATGGATCCCGTTCCAACACAGAAAGACCGTCACTCACTCCCTGGTCACCACCAGCAGACTCGACGACGGCAACTCACTCTACGCAGAAATAATCAAAAACCTCACCCGTAAACTACAGAACATCCAGAACGCCGCTGCAAGACTGGTCCTTGACCTGCCAAGACACTGCCACATCTCTCAGCACCTGCGCACACTCCACTGGCTCCCCATCAAAGCTAGAGTCACCTTCAAGATGCTCACCCACATCCACAAGGCCCTCCACAACACCAGACCAGCATACCTGAACAGCCGACTCAAATTTCACGCACCCCAGAGGACCATACGATCTGCCTGCTCTCCTATGCTGTGGTCCCCCGCACCAGAAAGACCAGATCGGGAGGCCGCTCCTTCTCCTTCCTCGCGGCCCGAGCCTGGAAGGCCCTGCCGCTCCAACTCTGACAGACAACATCGCTCACCATCTTCGCAAGAAACCTCAAAACCTGGCTCTTCGATAGACCCCCCCCCCCTTGATGGACTGCAGCCTGCTAACACCCGCCCCCCCCCCCCAAGTGCCTTGAGACCCTTATAGGTGAGTAGTTGTGTTTAACAAACGCCTGATTGATTTGATTGACCATGTACCCCTGCGTCCAGGCCTGTCGCCTTCACATCTATCTCCATGACAGGTTCTATGTGTAGTCTCATGAGGTTGTATGTCATTGCAACGCATACTAATACCACGCATGCCATTACAACGTGGATATTACTACGCGATGTCAATGACAACGCAAGCCATTACATCGCAGAATATTACCGCGACTATGCTTTTACCACGCATGCCATTACAACGCAAAGGCATGCGTGGTAAAGCTATACTCGTTGTTAAAGTTTGCAAGGTGAGTGACTACCCTACCCCTACACAACCCTCCCCCGACCCCCAGTCCTCTCCCTACAATAACACTACACTACCCTGCACGACCCCCAACACTACCCTAAAAAACTACACTACACACTCACACTACAACACTACCCTAAACCCTAATGCACCACACTACACAACCTCTACAACAGTACCCTAAACCCTAAAACACTACTCTACACAAACACTACAACACTACCCTAAACCCCAAAACACTACACAAACACTACAACTCTACTCTAAACCCTAAAACACTACACTACACAAACACTGCACTACCCTAACCCGCAAACACTACACGAGACAAACACTGCAACACTACCCTAAACCCTAAAACACTACACAAGCACTACAACACTACCCTAAACCCTAATGCACTACACTACACAAACACTACAACACTACCCTAAACCCTAAAACATGACACAAACTTTACAACACTACCCTAAACCCTAAAACACTACACTACACAAACACTATAACACTACCCTAAACCACTACTCAAACACTACAACACTACCCTAAACCCTACAACACTACACTACACAAACACTACAACACTACCCTAAACCCTAAAACATGACACAAACTTTACAACACTACCCTAAACCCTAAAACACTACACTACACAAACACTATAACACTACCCTAAACCACTACTCAAACACTACAACACTACCCTAAACCCTACAACACTACACTACACAAACACTACAACACTACCCTAAACCCTAAAACACTACACAACATAAACCCTAAAACACTACACAAACACTACACTATCCTAAAACACTACACTACACAAACACTACAACACTACACTAAACCCTAAAACACTGACACTACCCTAAAACACTACACTACACAAACACTACAACACTACACTAAACTCTAAAACACTGACACTACCCTAAAACACTACACTACACAAACACTACAACACTACTCTAAAAAACCCTAAAACACTGACACCACCCTAAAACACTACACACAGATTACAACACTACACTAAACCCTAAAACACAGACACAACCCTAAAACACTACACTACACTACAAAAAAACACCCTAAAACATAAAACACAACCCCACACAACACTAATATTATAACACTACTTTGACACTATCCTAAATCCTACAAAAGAAACTCCCACCCCAAGCACAAACCCCCTTACCTCTCTTTCCTCCTGATTCCTCTACAGCGTCGCTGCCTCTGTTACCGGTTCCTGCTTCCACCTTCCTGCTTCGAGGGCCGGTGCACGTCGTTGTGAGGAAACAGCCTCAGTTTCCTCACAACGACTTGGATACCTGCCATTATCATTACATCGCAAGCGTTGTAAAAGCACATGCAATGTAATGTCACGCGTGGTTTTTACCACGTGTTGTAACATCGCATGCGTTGTAAAGCATGCAATGTAATAGCTGGTAAAAACCGTTTAGTAATGGCTGTTTCCCGTCTCATGAATTAAATGCAGTACATCACCCCATCTGAACAATACCCCATGTTCTGCATATCATATACCATTCTCCTGAGCCATCTCCAAGTATCCGACATTCAGCGCCTTAATGACACAGGATCTTAGTAGTCCCAGCCTGTACAGGTTTAGGTTAATATAAACAACAATACTAGTCTGAAGGCACATGTAACCTTCCATGCTAATCTTCATTATCTGCGTCATCACTAGCCACTCTAGAATATTCTTGTCGCTCCAATTGCAGGGCGTCTTTGGGGGATGTGAATATCTTGGTATCTTGGTTTTACTCCCGTGCTGTATCCTGAGTCGTGTTGGGTACAACATGGCGTACTACAGTTTCATTGCTTGTAGTTTTTTCTTTACTTGTTGGAATTCCCGTCGTGCCAGTTGCACTGCCGTCGTGAAATCAGGGAACAGCGCAACCTTCCCCTCTAGGTTTGTGGTAGTGCCTTTTTCTCTTGCAAGACGTAGTGCAACGCCTCTGTCACGATAATTTAGTAGTCTAGCAATTATAGGATGCGGCAGTGCTCCTGGGATGGGTTTAGGCGCAGGAGAGCAATGTACCCTCTCCACAACCAGCATGGTTTCAAGCATCTCCTCCACATAGAGCTCCATTTTGCTTGTATTTGTAGACTCAGGCGCGACCATGACTTATGAGTACACGAGTGGCATGTACCCTCTAGCACCTCCAGATGCCTCAACCTCCAAGCGTCTAATAAGTACAAATCTTGCATGCCATCCTTAACAGCTTGTGCTGCCTTTTTTACTGTAGGCTCCGCAGAAAAGTTTTCCCCCCAAGTAATATCTCCCTTAATTTTTCTTGGTCTTCCAAAATTGTCTGGGATTGGTAGGGATCCCTTGCTACTCAGCATCTCATGCCAAAAAACTGAAGCCATCCAACATGAGAAATGCATTTAAAACCAACTATCAAAAATGTATTTGATAGGCTGGTTTGATAAACTGCCATTTTGTCTAATTTCTCTCCAGTACTATAACCATTCCTCACATCTTGTTTTGTTTTAGAAGTCTGGGAATGTATAGTGCTTATTACACTTTTGCTGGCAGCACATTTCTGCCTTTCACAGCAAGTAAACAGGAGCAAATAGTGTTTTACACATATTGTTGAGGATTGCATGAAATGAAATGAAATGAAAAGGGATTTATATAACGCGTGGCTGCCCGGGAGCGTCCCAGCGCTGAGATTGCAATTAACAACTGAGAAGAAAAGACAGAGGGGTAGAAGCGGGGAGTTGAAGTTATTGCAGGAAAAGGTAGGTCTTACGTAGCTTCCGGAATTTCATGTGGTTTGGTTCAGCGCGCAGCTGGGTTGGCAGGGAATTCCATAGTGTTGCTGCTGTGACCGAAAAGCGTCGCCCTCCAGTGCGGGCCTTCTTGACTCTGTGGACAGTGGCCAGGTTACCTTGGGAGGAACGCAGGGACCTGTTAGGTTTATATGGGTAGAGCATGGTCTTAAGCATGGGGGGCCCTTGGTCTTGCAAAGCTCTGTGAGTAGTACATAGGGCCTTGAATTTGATCCTTTCACGGATCGGTAGCCAATGGAGAGCCTTTGGGGCTGGTTTAGCTGATGCTCTTCGAGGGGTGCCTGTCAGAAGCCTTGCTGCAGCGTTTTGTGTTTGCTGAAGAATATTAATTGTGGATTCTGGGGCCGCCAAGAAGAGGGCGTTGCTATAGTCTAGTCTGGATAAGATTAGACCTTGAATAAGCAATTTTTGTGACTGTGTGGGGAGTAATGGAAGAATCTTCCTGGCAGAGCGGAGTAGGCCCACACAGGTACCAGCCGTTTTTTTGGCCTGCATTTTCAGAGAGAGGTCTTGCTCCAGCCAGAAACCCAAGCTTTTGAGTTCTGTCTTGGGTTGAGGAAGGGTTCCTAAGCATGATGGCCACATAGCAATGGGGAGGGATGTTGTTTGGTGTCCCAGCAGCATGAGCTCAGTTTTAGAGCCATTTAGTTTAAGCCTTGAGTCACACATCCAGTTATGGATTCCTTCAAGACAGTCGTGAAGGTTTCTAAGTTTGTCACTTTCTAAAGAGAACGACACAACCATTTGGGTGTCATCAGCGTATGTGACGGCTTTGATCCCGAAGGGAATGACCACATCCTCCAGGGGGGCCATGTATATGTTAAACAATGTAGGGCTCAATGAAGAGCCCTGAGGAACCCCACACTGGAGGGGGAAAGAATTGGATCGCACATTCCCTTCACAGACTTGGAAGGTTCTGTCCTTAAGGAAGGATGTGAGCCAACATAGTGCCGTGTCTCTCACCCCTATGTTGAGGAGTCGCTGGATCAGGATCTTGTGATCCACAGTGTAAAATGCAGCGCTTAGATCCAGGAGGATCAGTAGAGCCGATCCTCCTGAATCCACGATGCACCTAGCTTCCTTGACCACTTTCAGAAGAGCGGTCTCGGTCCCCTGACCTGGGCGGAAACCTGTTTGTGAGGGGCGAAGGAGATTGTTGGATTCAAGGAAAGCCGACAATTGCTGATTGACAGCCTTCTCTGCAATCTTACTTATGCCGGGCAAAAAAGAGATTGGACGAAGGTTGGAAAGGTCTAGAGGGTCAAGTCCTGTTTTTTTCTGCAAAGCCTTAACTATTGCGTGTTTCCAATTGGGGGGGACCACTCCTTGGCTCAGTGAAGCATTTATAAGGTTGGTGGCCAAATGCGAGATGGGAGGTCCGACTTGTTTGATGATGTTAATAGGGGCTGGGTCATTTGGTGAACCACTTTTCATGCCTGATAGAGCTTTCAGGAAGTCTTCATTGGACAGCTGATTGAAACTGTCCAGGGTCGGGCCAATGGTTGAGGGCAGCAGGGGGATTATTGTCGGATTTTGGTGGAAGGGTTTGTAAGATGTTTGTTATTTTATTCTGGAAGAAGGTTGCTACTTGGTTGCACCTAGCAACTGTGGGTTCCTGAATTGAAGGGGGGTTGGGAATTTTAAGTAGCTCCTTGACTATTTTATAGGTCTCCCGGGACGAGTTAGAGGCAGATTTAATTTTTTCTTCAAAAAAGGAGGCTTGGGCTGTTTTTCGGGCTGATTTATAGGTCCTCATTGCTTTTTTGTATTCCTCTTTGTTGAGGGGGTCCCAATCTTTCCTCCATTTCCGCTCTTGGATTTTACAGATTTTTCTTAGGTTCCTCAATTCTTGGGAATACCATGGAGATTTGAAGGTTTTGCTTTTTTCCTTTAGATTTTTCTTGGGTGCGACTAAATCCAGGGTGGAGGTGAGCCATCTAGTAAAATTTCCGTCTGCTTTCACGGGGTCAGGGTCTGCGGGAGGGGCAGAGTGTATTAATTCCTGGGTCCAGTTCTCGAGTGAGAGTTTTGACCAAATTCTATCCTGCTCTCCAGAAATTTGAATTTGGGGGGTGTCTAGATTGGTTTGCCATGTGAATGGAATAAGGAAGTGATCAGACCAAGGAAGAGGGAGTGAAGGTAACATTTCTATCTTAGGGAGGTTGGCGAAAACTGGGTCTAAAAGGTGTCCTTTGGCATGCGTTGCCTCTGAGTTTTTTAAGTAGAGGTCGAATGCCTTTAATTCTGAAATGAGGTCACTTGCGATTTTATCTGTGCTGTCCTCGAAATGGAGATTTAAATCTCCTAGTAGGATGAAATTGGAGGACTAGGTGCAGGAGGAGATTGTGGACTCTAGCAGTGATCCAACAAAATTTCCTAGACTTCTGGGCGGACGGTATATAAGAATACCCGAGAGGGATTTGTTAGGAGTGATTTGGAAGGAAAGTGGACGCTTTCGCAATCCTCAATTCCTCCCGCTTGTATCCTGCATGTTAGGGTGCATGTTAGGGTGTCCCTGTGCACGATCGCTAAACCACCTCCTTTTCCCTTCGTTCTGTTCTGGTACTGTATTAGATAGCCGTGGGGTAACATGTTGACAATATCTGCCTCAGAATGAGACGTCAACCAAGTTTCCGTGAGGAAAAGTATGTCTAGCTTAATATCTTGGATCATCAAGTTGATCTCTATGGAATGTTTGGATGCAGATCTACAGCAGAGCAAGGCTGACATATTTTGGTATATGGCGATTGGCTTTCCAAATGGACTCACCCTGAAGCGAAGGTGGTGGGATGAGGGGGGAGGCAGCCGTGCTGTATTGTAAAAGGTGGTCTCGTGAATATTTGATCTGGTGATTAAGTAAAATGGGTATAGTGGGTGGCCCTATGCCCGGCCTGGCCCGGACGGGCCCAGACGGGCTTGCCTCTGGCGCGCCTCCAGCGTGCCATCGGCGCGCCCGCTGCGCCCGCCCGCTGCGCGGACGGAAAGAGGACTTCATTTTATAGCGAGTGGGCCCAAATCGGCCAGCCACTAGAGCGCTGTCCAGGCCCCGTTCCAAGATGGCGCCCGTGGTTCTGCGCCGCGAGGGGGATTGCAAAAGTGACCGGGAGTCCTGAGAACAGCTTTGTATCAGGCAATTGATTCTGCAGGGAGAAGCAGCTCACTGCGGTCGTCGGGGGCAATTTTACACGTAAATTTTACACCAAACACAATAAAATGCAATAATGACAATATTAAAAAGCGCTATTCGTTTTAAAGTGCAGTGCTTAAAAAAGAAAGTAACAATTATTCTGCTACTGAAATTCTAACCTCCCGGTTTCCGCCTCAGGAGTTTGTGCAATCAAATAATATGGGAAGGGACAGTGAGAGGCTCTTTTATAGCGAGTGGGCTCAAATCGCCCAGCCACTAGAGCGCTGTCCAGGCCCCGTTCCAAGATGGCGCCCGTAGTTCTGCGCCTCGAGGGGGATTGCAAAAGTGACCGGGAGCCCTGAGAACGGCTTCGTATCAGGCAATTGATTCTGCAGGGAGAAGCAGCTCACTGCGGTCGTCGGGGGCAATTTTACACGTAAATTTTACACCAAACACGATAAAATGCAATAATGCCAATATTAAAAAGCGCTATTCGTTTTAAAGTGCAGTGCTTAAAAAAGAAAGTAACAATTATTCTGCTACTGAAATTCTAACCTCCCGGCTTCCGCCTCAGGAGTTTGTGCTGTATGGATCAAACAACAATATTAGTGTGGTTGTAAGTCACATCTTGCTGCTTTGAAGTTGATGTCTAGCTCCAGGCGTGGCCGGCACAGGTAACAGCCGTGTTTAATTCTCCAAAATGTCTTGGACTGGTAGCCAACGCATGAAGAATTAATTAATGAGTGGGCGGGGCTGCGTCGGCCAACGGACGTGCTCAGCATCCGCGAGGTAGTGCTCGCATCGGCCAATGGCCGACATGAGCATGGAACGGGTTAACATCTTTGTTGTTTAGGCACATTTCTTTCCTACAAATAAAATGGGTAGGCTAATACTGGGATTCATGCAAGTCACCCTTTGGTGGATTCAGCCTTGTACCCGTTTGCAATGAAAATGCCAGATGTTAGGACATTTACTGTTCAAAAAAGTTCATTGAGTTTTATAATATAAGAGCATGAAGGAATACATAAAATAACAGCAAGAAGTCATGCACAATAGTTTAAAGCTGAATAAGAGTGAAGTGCTGAGCAATATTATGATATTATGTAACCCATAGAACATATTTTTTTAATTGAAAAAGAGCTACTTATCAATTAGTGTCTAATACCAACGAAAGTAATTTAGGCAAATAGCTATTAGTGAGAAAAATATCCAAAGTCTTCCAAATTGATGATGTGATATAAACTGACTTCTTATTCTTAGTGAATGATACGTCAATTTGTAGTCCTCATGTTAAATATTCAGTCCCACCAGGCATTTGAATATATATTAATAAAAGTTTTCCAATTCATAATAATAGATTTGATAACAGATGAAATAAGTAAATCAAATAATTTGTCATCCATATACTAGAGTTAAAGTGAAATGAGTGAAGATTTGCCATTAATATTTTCATATGTAATGAGATCAACATATTTTTTTTTAGAGATTTTACACCGTACATGAGGCCAAAAGTTGCATATAACTGAGCATTCAAATAACATGTGTTTCAATGATCATTGTTCAGTTTTACAATCCCAACAAAAAGTTTGTCTATTAACTTAACCTTATACAACTTAACAGGGGTCCAGTAACATTATTGAATATAAAATCTTTGGTCTGGCAAATGGAGGCCAGTGGCCAATTTGAAATATTACATAACCATATTTTCCTTGTAAGAACTAGTTATTATTTATGATGGGATTCCTGAAAGCACTGAGCCTTGTCAAAGTGATAGACTTTGCAGAAATTACTTACAATATAATATGTCCATGGTATTTGAAATCCGGGATCTGATATTTAGATTGTAATTCAGAAAACGATAACATCACAGTACTCAATAAAATATACCAGCATGAAACCATCTTTTCCCAACAAGAGACCAGGGTACTTAGTTTTATCCATAAAGATACTGTCTTAGAAAATATAGGTCTATTACCAAATGTTCTATCCAGACTTAATATACCGGACACTGGACCAGTTACGGTCCAGTGTCCACGCTCCTTAAACTGTTCCTCAGGCTGGGTACAGGGAATACCCAGTTGCTTTAAAAAAAGGAAGGAAACAAGACCTAGGTTAAATAAGGACCCACTGATAAAGAAGAAGATCAAATCTTGTCTCCTGTTGCCCTCACACACCCCGAAGGATGTCATGCTTCATCATCGGCCATTTGCTCCGCGTAGGGCCGGCGCTGCAATCCCCATGGGTCCCCTAAAGGGTCACTTTATCGGAGATCGTTTTTAAAAAATGCTGGGTGGTGCCTACGGGTGTGTGGGTTGTATAAGGAGGGTGAAAAAAGTGTGTGCAATGTGAATTAAAACTGTCCAGGAGTTGTTATGAGAAGTTGACAATAAATTAACCCCCGTGGGTAGAAGGTTACCCCAACAGACACAATGTGCCTGAGTGTAACAAGTCAACATGTTTCGCGCCTATGCTGCCACAAGAGTCGTTGGCACTTTATCAGGACTAGAAACTAACAATGTAGTGATGTGCATATTAAAAGAATATTAATAATAGATACCCTCAAAGTTAGTCAGGGCGGGCCAGTCAACTATATACCCTACAGTGTGGCTAATGGTGAAGACCACGCCTGATCAAACCCCATCACTCTCAGGAGTATTACTCCAAAGGCTAGAGGCGAAGGACACCCGCACCTTGTCAGGAATAACATACGGGAGCCGGATCCAGTGCACCTACCCCGTCCAAGCGCCTGCCGAGGTAGGAGTAGTTTCTGTCCTGTAATTCCAGTTCTGTAGTAGGGGTATCTCTGTTATAGTCATAATCTAGTGAATAGTCCCGCCCATGTGCGTGGACCCCGGAGCAATCAAAAATAATCTCTTAAAGTGTCGAAAAAATGCAGAACTGCACAGACACTTAAGAGAGAATTTAAAGACATATAAAGCAGCCTATAAACAGGCTACACTGTCCAGTACTTCAACTAGAAATTCCACCAAACATCCACAAACAGCAAAGCCTGTCCAGATTTCCCTTGCCTTCAGCAAAAACCCTCTGGAATGATAGAGAGGAAGACATGGACAGACAAGCCCCATAGGCTGCCATTATTTGGCTCAAAACAGGATACTGTGCCTTTAAGAGAACTTTCCAGAACTTCACAGTATCCCAGAATTCACTGCAGGTCCCTGTCACTTTCAGTTCTTTTTGAAGGCGTAACACGCCAGACCTGTAGCATTCTGTACATGAATATCTCTCCACTGGGGAGGAGGGCGGGCGCTTAGGACTATAACAGAGATACCCCTACTACAGAACTGGAGTTACAGGACAGAAACTACTCCTTCTGTAGAAGGGGATCTCTGTGAAAAGTCATAATCTAGTGAATAAAATGGCAAGCCCATCCCCACACCAAAGCGGCGGTGGAGAAAGAAATCAACACCACTATTGTGCGAACAAATTCCGCAGCGAAGCCTGTCCAACCTAAGCATCTGCCCTGGCATCAGTGTCCAGACAGTAATGCTTAGCAAAGGTATGAACCGACTTCCAAGTGGCGGCCTTGCAGATTTCTGCAATAGGAACAAAGCCGTTGTGGCAGCTTTGCCCCTGGTGGAATGAGCCTTAGGCTTACCTCCTAAGGTCTTATTAGCTTTCTGGTAACACAGTTGTATGCAGGACACAATCCACCTAGAGATGGACTGCTTAGAGGTCGCAAGACCCGTCCTGACCAATCCTTAATTGATAAACAATTGGTCTGACCTACGAATACCTTTGGTCTTATCCAGACAAAATTTCAACACCCTCCTAACATCCAGGGAATGTAAAGACCTTTCCGCTGGAGATGAAGGGTTCTGAAAAAACGTAGGCAAAGTTATAGTCTGGTTGACATGAAAATCAGAAATAACCTTGGGAAGAAATTTAGGGTGAGTACGGATAACAACCTTAGCAGCATGAAATACAGTATAAGGTGCTTGGCAACACAACGCCTGAATTTCACTCACCCTGCGAGCCGATGTAATGGCTACGAGGAACGCCGCCTTCCAGGACAGGTGCTGCAACGAAGCCTTATGAATGGGTTCAAAAGGCTCCTTCATCAATCTGGACAGCACCACATTCAATTCCCATGAAGGCGAAGGAAGCCTGACAGGAGGGAACACTTTCTTCAAGCCTTCCAAAAAATCTTTGATCACAGGGATCTGGAAGAAGGAAGTCTGTGAAGGGCTTTTCCTGTAGGCAGTCAATGCAGCGAGATGAACCTTAATGGAATGAACATTAAGGCCAGACCGTCCCAAATGTAGAAGATAAGGAAGGATGACATCTTCCTTGCACGTCGTAGGGTCAAAGTTCTTGGACACACACCAGACACAAAACCTCTTCCACTTGTAAGCATAAGATGTCCGGGTGGAAGGTCGCTTAGACTCCTTCAGTATGTCCATGCAATCTTCGGGCAGATTCAAATGGCCATATTGCACTATCTCAGGAGCCATGCCGCCAAACTCAAGGATGAGAGGTTGGGGTGCAACATCTGCCCCCCGAACTTCGTGAGAAGGTCCGGCCTGCACGGCAGCCGTATGTACGGAAGGAGAGACCGGTGTAGAAGGTCTGTGAACCACCACTGCCTGGGCCATTCCGGGGCAATCAGGATCATCCGTGCCCTGGACCGGGACAGCTTGATGAGCACTGCTGGAATCAGGGGAATGGGCGGAAAAGCGTAAACAAAGCTGTTCGACCAGTTGATCCAGAGTGCATTCCCCAGCGTCCCTTGCTGGTAGTACCTGGAGGCGAAGTCTCGGCATTTGCTGTTTTCGGCTATGGCGAACAGATCTACGTCTGGAGTCCCCCACCTTTCGAAGACTTCTCCTAGTACGTCGTCGTTTATGACCCATTCGTGGTTTTCCTGAATCAGTCTGCTCAGTGCGTCTGCCTGAACATTCTGCACACCTGGTAGATGGGTAGCCGTTATCGTCAATCCTCTGGCCAGAAGCCAGTGCCAGTTCGTCTGCGCCTCCCGAGACAGGGTGCGCGATCTCGACCCCCCCTGCTTGTTGAGGTAATACATCGTGGTCGTATTGTCCGTCTGTACAAGCAGAGAGTTGGTCTGGAAGGACGGATGAAAGGCCAGTGCCAAGTGAACAGCTCTGAGTTCCAGGAAATTGATGTGATACGTGGACTCCATCGGAGACCACGTTCTTTGAATCTGTAAGTCTCCAGAATGCGCTCCCCAGCCGTGGAGAGAAGCACCCGTCACGATAGTCTGAGTAGGAATGTCCTTGTGGAAGGGAACCCCTCTGAGGAGATTCTCCGCTGATCACCACCACTTCAGAGACTGAAGAGCATGCAGAGACAGTCGTATCTTGTCGCCCCAAGATCCTTTCCTCTGATCCCATTGGTCCTTCAAGCACTCCTGCAGAGGTCTCATGTGTAGTCGTGCATGAGGAGTGAGGAAGATACAAGAGGCCATCGACCCCAGTAGAGAAGACACCGTCCTCACTGTTGTAGATGGAGTGGTCATTAGAGCCTGAGCCTTCCGAAGGATCTATCGCCGTCGTTCCTCCGAAGGAGACACGCTTGCTGACAGCGTATCAATGGTGGCTCCCAATACTGAATGCACTGGACCGGGATCGGGACAGACTTGGACGTGTTGATGTGCAACCCCAACTAGTTCAAGAGAACGCACGTCTTCTGGAAGTCTGCTTGAGCTTCCGAGAAGGAGGAGGCCTAGATCAACCAATCGTCCAGGTACGGGTAGACAAACACCTTGTTCTTCCTGAGGTGTGCCGCTACCACTGCCATGCACTTCGAGAATGTTCTGGGCGCAGATTTCAGCTCGAATGGCAGCACTGTGTATTGATAATGGTTAGTGCCGACTTGAAATCGCAGAAACTTCCTGTGTTTGTACTCGATGGGCACGTGGAAGTACGCATCCTGAAGGTCTATGGCACAAAGCCAGTCCCCCTGTTGCAACTGAGGAAAAATCTGATGCAACGACAGCATGCAAAACTTTTCTCTGCGAATCCACCTGTTTGCCTGCCGCAAGTTCAGAATGGGCCTGAACTCGTTCGTGTCCTTCTTGCGAACCAGGAAGAACCGGGAGTACAGACCTCTTTCTCTTTGAGACAGAGGTACGTCTTCTGTCGCCCTTTTCCTTAACAGGATATCGGCCTCCGCCTGGAGCTCGCGCAGTTAATACTGCGAGCTGACCGGTGGAGGAGGGCTGATGAACCGAAGACTGTATCCATTGCAAACAATATTCAGCACCCACTTGTCCTGAGTAATTTTTCTCCACTCTGCCAGAAAAAATTGAACGCTTCCCCCCATCGGAGCGGGTAACGGATGAAGGGGAAGTAACCGCTCAGGGTCGAGACCCGGCTGGGCCCTTGTTCGCGGTAGAGGACTGCTGTCCCCCTCTACCCTTCTGTCGTTTCTGGAAGGGTCTCCGGAACTGCTGCTGTTGTTGCTGCTGCTGTCCCGAAGACTGCCCCCGTCCTCTTCCTTGTGCGCCCTAGTGCCTCTGGAAAGGCCTGAAGGATTTCTTCTCTTTGGGCTTCTCCAAGCCCACAGCCGTAAGGGTCTCCGCCTCCGCCTTCATGCGGGCCATCTCATCATTAGCGTGTTTTCCCAACAAAGTATCCCCGAAAAAAGGCAGGTTGGCCACCCGCTGCTGGGCCTCCGGCTTGAGTGACGTGAGCCGGAGCCAGGCATGTCGTTGCTGATTGATTCCATGGCAGTAACCATGGGCAGCCAACAAGGAGACATCCGCCGCTGCGCTGATGACCTGATTGGACACCAGCATCCCTTCCTTGAGGATCTCCTGGAAGTCCTCCCTCTTGTCTCTCGGTAGCAGTTCCACGAACTGTTGCAGCGAGTCCCACAGAGCCCGGTCATAACGCCCCAGCAGAGCTGTATCACTGGACGCCTTCATGGCTGTGGAAGCGGTCCCACGCGCCTTCCGTCCAGCTGAGTCGATCCATCTACTCTCTTTATCTAAAGGCACAGTGGAGGACGGGGAGGTAGAGTGTAGCTTCCTGGCCGCCGTCACTATCACCGAATCCGGTACCGGATCAACTCTCAGAAAGGCAGGGTCCGAATCCGGGGCCCTGTACTTCTTTAGAAGTCGGGATGGAGCGGCCTTCACCACAGCCGGTGTGAGGAACAGCTCCTCTGCGGGTTCCTTCAATCCAGGCACTAGCGGAAGCAAAGGGCAAGACAGATGCCTCTTGCGGAGTGTCTCAAATATCACTGAAGTTGAAGGTGCAGGAGCCGTCAAGGCGATACCCAACTTCGCAGCCCCCCTCAGGAGGACCTCCTGGAAAGTGGCAATGTCATCCACTGGAGAAACCCTGGTCTCTGGGGAGTCCGACAAGGTCGGGGAGTAGGAACAGGTCCTGGAAGAGTCCGTTCGGGACCTCGACCCCCGCCTCCTATGGCGACGCCTTGATCTGGTGGAGGATCTATGACGACTCCTCGATCTTCCTCTCCGTCCGGAGCGTGAACGTGACCTCCTCGGCCGAGGGCGGTCAACCGGGTCCACCGGAGCGGGTGACTAGGGCTTGGACAGAGCTTTCGGTTTAGGCGTACCCTTGGGAGGTGTAGGAAGAACAGGCAGCGAAGTAGACCTCGGTGGAACTGGAGGCGGCTTCACTGGCAACCCTGGTCCAGGGTGCGGCGGAGGCAACGGAGGAGGAGTAGGGGTCCTTGGAGGGAGTCCCCTTGGTAACGGAGAAGGGGGAGTCACCTTCCCCGACGGGGTATACACCTCGTAATACACCGAGCCCGATGATCCTCCACCTCTACCAGCCTGGGACATTGGCGAACTTCCCACAGCGTCAGGCCTCTTTCCACCTCTCTTCGACGTCGAGGAACGGCGACCAGATGGCGAACGCCGGCCTCCTGACGTTGAGCGCCTCATCTTCGGTGAAGAACGCTGTCACCTCGACTGCGATCTTCTACGCCTCGACGGCGACCTTCTGCGCCTTGACGGCGATCGTCGGCGCCTCGACGGCTATCGACGACGCCTCGACTTCGTTCTTCGGCGCCTCGACGGCGACCGTCTGCGCCTCGACGGCGATCTTCCATGCCTCGACAGCGATCTTCCATGCCTCGACGGCGATCTGCCATGTCTCGATGGCGATCGGGGTTTCGACGGCGACCTGGGCCTTGACGTCGACCCGTGCCTCGACGGCGTCCTTGACGACGAGGACTCCCTCGACGCCGAACGCCTCCTCTTTGCTGACGGCGAACAGCGGTGTCGACTCGACGGCGAGCGCCGACGCCGGGCCTGTCGACGTCAAAAGCTCAACGCCGACGAGGACGACGAAGAAACAGTCACCGGGGACTTCGAAGGTCTAGTAACATCCCTCGACGCCGAGCGTTGACGTCGTTTAGTCTCCGACAACGGGGAGCAGACCGTAGTCATCCTTCTCGACGCCGTAGTGGACGCAATGGACCCAGGCGGAGAATGGTGGCGTTTGCTGGCCTTCCTGCCCCTGGGGAGCCCCCCAGAGGCCTCAGCATGGGCAGAAGAAGCCCCTCCAGACCCACCTTGTGCCTTCAATCTTCTTTCCTCGAGGCCCTGAAGTCTGATCTTCTTCCTATTCTTCAGAGTGCAAGAACCAAGGATAAAGGCACCAAAGTACAATAAAGCACTTAACTTGAGAAAAAACAGTGAAACAATCACCAAAAACCCTAAAAAGGGAGAGCTCAATGCTCCAGGGTCCTGCTAGCAGGAGCGGGAAAAAGAACTGAAAGTAAAAGGGACCTGCAGTGCATTCTGGGATACTGTGAAGTTCTGGAAAGTTCTCTTAAAGGCACAGTATCCTGTTTTGAGCCACATAATGGCAGCCTATGGGGCTTGTCTGTCCATGTCTTCCTCTCTATCATTCCAGAGGGTTTTTGCTGAAGGCAAGGGAAATCTGGACAGGCTTTGCTGTTTGTGGATTTTTGGTGGAATTTCTAGTTGAAGTACTGGACAGTGTAGCCTGTCTATAGGCTGCATTATATGTCTTTAAATTTTTTCTTAAGTGTCTGTGCAGTTCTGCATTTTTTCGACACTTTAAGAGATTATTTTTGATTGCTCCGGGGTCCACGCACATGGGCGGGACTATTCACTAGATTATGACTATACACAGAGATCCCCTACTACAGAACAATATTTCCTCCAAATAAAACCAAAGGGGGTGTTATGTGAGAATCCGGAATTAGAAACAAAACATAAAGCAATTTGCACAGTCAAAAAGGAAATGTTTTGTTCTAAACTATTAAGTTTTAGGTTGAACATTTAATTTTCATGTGCAATAACAGAGATAGCCACCCCTCCGATATAAGCCTTCAAAGCATTCCAGTGAGTAATGTAAGAAGTGTCCTGTGGCTGATTATTATGTAAGGGATCATTGTCGTTGTGTTGAAACCAACAATATTGTGTAACAAAAATAATGTGTCAAAAGTATTGTTTCCCTATCCTTACAATGCAGTACAGAAATATCAAAATAAATATTGTTTCACATTAACATTGTTAAAAACTACAAAAATACAGTTAAAAAAAATGTATATAGTGTAAAGTAGTAAGTATTAAATATTTCAATACATACCATTAATATAATGTTAATTAAAAAAGCTCACTAATATTTAATAGAATATCTAAATATATACTTATATAAACATGTACATATGTATATTCACTGAAAAAAACACAGGTTTCATGGACGTTATAGTTAGTTGGACATTTCACTCGTACAAAACCAAAGAGATTCAGCTGTTATAGGTCAGCTAACTATAACTCGCACCGGGGGGGCGGAGCTAGCCGGCGTCGATGGTGGACGCGTGAGCCTTCGGCTCCTCGCCTTAGGCCCTGCAAAATCCTGCTAACTTATCCTGCACAGTGCCAGACTCCAACATTTGGCCCTATTCCACCTCCTGAGACCTCTGGTCACTAGCGGGAGGATCGGTGGCCCTGGAAAGCTACGATCTCCGTGCGGAGAGCAGCGTCGCCTCAGCGGCGGGGGACTAGGCCTGAAGCCGCGGACTATCCTGAAGAGCGGGCTGAGCGACATCATCCGACGTGCGTCTGCGGCGAACCCCAGGGACCGAAGTCTTGGTCCGCTGGGGAGAGACCCGACACTTGAGCGACCGGCGCGGGTGCGCCCTCTTCTCCTTGGACGCTGCCCCCCTTCTCGGACTATCGTCCCCACAGGAAGCCGCTCCTCTGCAGCGTAGCAGCTGTACCTTATGTTGCTGAACGGTGGCCTTGCACTGGCGGAGTCAGAGTGAGTACGCAGCCGGACCAGCGTATACCGACGGACCTACGGCCCTCTCCTCATTCGTGCTGTGCGTTAAAAGGCTGGCGCTGCCGCAGCGGCGACAACCGGTGTGAGTAGAGTCCTCGCTGGAGCTGAGTGAAACCGAAGAGATTCTCCTACGGGCGCCATTTTGGGACCATCGTGACGGTGACCCTGGCCTAACGGTCCTGGCGGCTGGCGGTAGTAGTACGCCTCCCAGAGTCCTTCGACCGCTGCCTCAGCCCCCTGGAGAGGAGCGAGGTGCCCACCGCTCTCTTGCCTGCCCCCCAACCAGGACTGCCATGGGGAAGAACGACTCCACGCAGGCCAAACTCTCCTTCGATCGGCGACGGCCCAAAGGGTCGGAGGCGCCGGCAACCGAGGCGTCCCCGAAGGGGGCCACAGCGACTGGCCCGGCGGGCACAGAACTGCGTGACATGCTTATGTCCATGGAGAAAGGGATACAGGACAGTGTCGCGTCTGTTGGTTCCAAAATTGCCGCATTATCATATCGTATGGACCGCATGGCGGAGCGGGTCGACAAACACGCGGAGCGCCTGGACATGGCGGAACGGCGGCTCACTGAGGCGGAGGAGGCACAAACTGAATGGGACAAAGACAGAAAACAATTTGGCAGGCTCCTCCAGGTCATACAGGACAAGTCGGAGGACTTAGAAGCGAGGTCGCGCAGATCTAATATCCGCATCACGGGGGTGGCGGAAACCACCCAGACCGGCAAAATGGAACTCTATGTTGAGAAACTCTTGAAGGTTTTGCTGGGAGAGGAGGCCTTTTCACCTATGTTCATTGTCGAACGAGCGCACCGCACACTGGGCCCGCAGCCGAAGCCAGGCGCGCCCCCTCGCCCCATCATCGCGAAGCATCTCAACTACCGAGACAGGGACACGGCGCTGCGCCTAGCGAGGGACAAAGGCAAGTTGCAGCACGAGGGCATGGACATCTCCCTCTACCCGGATTTCACTGCCAAGGTCCAGGAGGAACGGAGACAATTTGCACCGTACAAGAAGCAGCTGCGTGCCCTTGGCCTAGATTACGCTATGCTATATCCCGGACCCCAGGGACCTTCAGAAGTCCCTGAAGGAATGGACCAGGGAACGCAAGGAAGCCCAGAAGCACAATGATGATGATTCCGGCTCCGCTTCTCACATGGAAGAGCAGGACTGATTGGGAGCCTGTTGGGTACACTATCTTACTTCCTACGGAGTAGGGCTGTCCCTCACTCGGAGACGCTGAACCTCCCCCCAGGGGGGCGGTAAGTGAGGGTTTACATGATATTGACAGTCCCAATGGGGTGGTACAGTGGACGAGTTCAGCGGACGCTTGGTTGATACTGGCCGACAGACTTATCTTATGTGGTTGGGCGCTGCCGGGGGGGGGGGGGCACTGTCTCACGTTGAGCCGGTACTAGCCGGCAGTATGCCTTGAGAGGTCGGTGGGATGGAGGGACATCTTGGGGTGATTTGCTAATGACACTGAGTTACCAGCTGGGGCAGGCCTGTGGGACGAACTTGATTTGTGCAGCAGAGCAGTTGGAGGTACTGCTCCTAGCAGGTGTTCTCTGCCCCGGTGCTTTTGGCTGTTTGGCTCCACTGTGAGTCTGTTTCAGAACGACCTAGACTTTGTTAATTTTGGGTTGATGGGGAGTGGTATTGGGGCCTGTCTGACCTGGTTGGGGGTGGTCGGCTGTGGGTGGGTTGGGAGGCGGGTGGCCGAAATGGGGGGTGTAGCTGAGGGAGGTTCCTGTTTCCTTGTTTGCGGGGAGTTGCATGTTGCATCGAGTGAGGTGCTGTTTGGGGTTGTGATTGGATTGAAATGCTCTTTTGTAGACGCGGCGACTGGCTGCCTGTGCAATTTAATGATGTGGACCCGATATATGGTGCTGCCGGTAGTTGCTCCCTGCTCTGGAACCGGCGCTGCCGATGTTGCTGACAGCGCACTTGAAAACCTGTGATTGCTATGTCTAATACTGCAGTGAGTAACACTACACATACCCCTCACACTTTGAAAATGATGACCTGGAATGTGCGGGGTCTGAACGACTACCGCAAACTTCGGAAGGTCCTTAGCTACTTACATAGACATCATGTTGACCTGGCCCTCCTGCAAGAAACACATTTGCCCATTAATAGTAGGATGTTGCAGTCCCGTGGGCTTGTGGGCAACACAGTGGCAGCAGGATTTACGACACACTCCCGGGGGGTGCTAACCTGGGTCAGCCCAACCTCACAACTAAGATTGGTCCCTGTGGTAGCAGACACAGAAGGCCGGTTTGTCCTTGCTAGGTGTGTGGGTAAGGGGATTGACTTGCTGATTGTCAACGTTTATGGCCCTAATTACGATAACCCAGACTTCTATGCCACTCTATCGGCACACTGTAGGACACACGCCAACTCCGGGATGTTATGGGGAGGTGATTTTAACTTTGTTTTTTACCCTGTTCTGGACCGCTCCGCCGGTCCCGCCCGCAGGCCGGTGGCCTCTGCCGCCTACATGCAAGCGGAACTGATCAAATTAGATTTGGTTGATGTGTGGAGAAGTAAGCACCCCACGAAAGGTGGATTTACACATTATTCGGCATACCACAATATCCATACCAGAATCGACTATTGGTTGGCATCACAATCTGTAATGAGCAGTATTTGTGTCTGTGAGGTACTCCCGCTCACTCTCTCGGACCACTCTCCCATTGTGCTGCATGTGACCACTGCCAGGAAGGGTATCCCCCCCTTTACCTGGAGGTTCCCCCCCTACTCCCTGCTGGACGACGCATTTCGGGGCGAATTGGCTGAAGACATTGACACGTTCTTCGCTACAAATTTAGGCACAGTGGACAACTTTTCTACACTGTGGGAGGCGTTCAAGGCTTACATAAGAGGCATGGCTATGTCCAAACACTCTAGTGTACTGCGTACTATCAGATGAGAGCTAGCGGCGCTGGAGACTCAACTAGCAGACCTGGAGGACCGGCAGCTGCATGACCCGGGGCCTGACACTCACTCGGGACTCAACCCCTTGCTGTCTGAGTATCAGAAACTGGCTGACAGGGAGATCCTCCACATGGGGAAATATGCGACGGCTCGGGTCTACGGGGAGGGAGAAAGACCGGGCGCCCTTCTTGCCCGTATGGTACGTGGCTCTAGGCGACCACTCGTGGTCGACGAGTTACACACGCCGGAGGGTGAAGTGGTCACTGACGAGGAGCAGATCCTCCGCACTTTCCGGCGTTACTACGCCAAACTCTATAAGTCCAGGTCGCTGGGAGTTGAAGACGAAATGGACGATTACCTCGGCCACATCGCCATGCCCTATCTGCCGAACTCGGACAGGGAATTTCTGATGTCCCCTATACAGGAGGACGAGATTCTGGAAGCCCTCTCCGGCATGAGATCGGGCAGTGCACCGGGCTCCGATGGTCTGACTGTGGGCTTTTACAAAGCCTTCAAGGACATACTGGTTCCGCATCTGATCTCCCTCTTCGATGTTATTTGCGAGGACGGAGAGATGCCCCTCACTATGCGGGAGGCTTTGCTGGTCACCATTTTGAAACCGGGAAGCCCCCGGAACACTGCAGCTCATACAGGCCTCTCAGTTTGTTGAACGTTGAAGCCAAGATCTACGCCAAGGTGTTGGCCAATCGGCTGGCCCTCTTGGTCCCCGAATTGGTCGCGCCTGAACAGTCCGGCTTCGTCCCCAACAGAAACCTAACGTCCAATATACGCACTGTGTTGGGTACGATGCAACATGTCCGCCAGGAAAATACTGCGCTAACTGTTTTCCTCGACATGGAAACAGCCTTTGATTCGGTGGAGTGGCCTTTTATGATCAGGGTGCCCTGGAAACTCGGTCTGGGTGAACCGTTCCTGCAGATGATTGGCGCCCTGTACCACCGGCCATCGGCCAGGCTGAAATTGGGGGACAGTGTGTCGGAACCGTTTCCCATCAGCAGGGGCATCAGGCAGGGTTGGCCCCTCTCACCTCTACTGTATGCGCTTGTAGCGGAGCCTCTGGCCTGCGCTATAAGGGAGTACCACAGCCTGGAGGGGATTAGCTTTCCCACCTATAAAATAGGCATCTCTACGTATGCTGACGATACTTTGCTGTATGTCCGTAACCCGGAGTCGAACTTGTCCGCGGTCCTCAGAGAGGTGGTCCGCTTTGGCTCACTCTCAGGGCTTCGAGTGAATTGGGATAAATCTATCGCCTTCCCTCTCACGCCAGTGACGCAATTTTTCGATATGGAATACCCCCTGAAGTGGTTCACAGATTCGGTCAGGTATCTAGGCATACAATTACACACAGACCCGGAGGTCCTGGTCAGGGACAATTATGGTGTGGCCTTCAATAAGCTTGTTGACGACGTTGAAACTTGGAGTAAACTCCCGCTATCTCTCCTAGGCAGGATAGCCATTATGAAAATGATTGTGCTGCCAAGGTTTCTGTTCCTATTTACGAACATCCCGGTGGTTCTGTCGAAGGCCTTCTTTAAGCAGCTCACACAAGTCCTAGTCTGATTGGCGTGGGGCGGTAGGCAACCCAGGATACAATGGGCGACGCTGATTCTCCCCTGTGCAGATGGGGGGCCAGGGGGCTCCCGATATGGAACGATATTACCGGATTGCACAGGCATCTCACTTACATGCATGGGTTCACGGTGACGCACGCACGCCACATGTGATCCTAGAGCGGTTGTTTGCGGACCCGCTTCCCCTGCCAGCCACGATTTGCCTTCCAGTGGATCGCTCTGTCGGTCAATTGGACTCCCTTAAGTCGACTAACGATGCCTGGCACGCGCTGGCTAGAGCACGTGGCTGCACTATCTTATATTCCCCCCTAATGCAAATCGACTGGGCGCTCTGGCTCGACCCCCTTGGGGAGAAGGGTGTCATTGAGGCGCTTCGTTCCCTGGGGATCATGAGGATGGAGGATTTGTTTGCTGAAGGTACCCTGAAGACCTGGGATCAGCTCCCCCCCACTGCATCGGGCCCCTCGTTGCTACAGAGGTTTCAGTTCCATAGACTCCGCTCGGCGTTTCGGGAGGCGTTGGGCCCGGCCATGGAGGAACCGGTGGAGGTCCCCGAACTAACTTATGTCATTAAAAATAAGCCACAGTGATTCTGAGGAAAGAACACTGTTGAACAATAAAATTCGTTTTCAAATACTTATGCGTGTATGATCTATCCCATCGCTTTAACCATTTGACCGTTTAAAGTTTGAAATTCAATTTGATACACGAAGTGTGCTCTGGATTCTTGTCCAATTACATTAGAGAGAGGTCTCAGAACCTCTTCTCTCACAGAGGTTAAGGTTTTCCTCTACCAAGAAGCACCTAATTCTATACCACGAGACTCTAATACTTACCGTGAGAAGCTGAGCGCCATATTCCTGAACACTTAAAAACCTGATCGCTGACTTTATATTAAAAATAAGCCACCTGCCAAAATAATTTCGCACATCAACAAGTTGGGGGTGGCACACCAGCAGCTGCTCCATTCTAAAGCCAGGGAAGCCTGGCAGGAAGATATACAGTCGCCCATTGACGACAACATGTGGCGATACTGCTGCTCCAATACGCGTAAAATCTCCCTCAAAGGCAGGCACAGGTTAGTGCATTTTAAGTTCCTACAGCGGGTTTACTACACCCCCGAAAGGCTGCACCGATATGGCCTGCGGCAATCGGCGGAGTGTGAACGCTGCCGTACGTCAGTGGCTGACTTTATCCATATGGCATGGCACTGCCCTGGTATACGGGCTTTCTGGGGGGAAGTTTTCTCTGAGCTTGACCAGATTCTGGGAGTGGAACTACCCCGCAGTCCGGAATTAGCCCTTCTGGGTTACTCTAAGCCGCTCCCTCCTTCTCAGCGTCGTCTAGTCGACATGACACTGCTGTTAGCCAGGAGGGTGGTGGCGAGTTGCTGGATGAGGGGGCCTCTCCCCACCAAGAAAAGATGGGCGGGGGATTTACTACACTGCAGTACTCAAACTGAACTATATAGTGAACTACTCCCCCCCAGGAGCAGACCGAAAAACTTCTGGGGTCTTTACCAGGAATACCTACAGAAAGGGGAGGAGGACTGTTCGGATACCTCGGAGGTGGTGGACCTCCCGGACCACATGTCGGATTAGGTGCTGGGGCAGCCGCAGAGTACCCCCTGAGGGGGAGGATGGGTGGGGGCGTGGAGGTTTGACAGGGTTGGCACGTTACTCACTGTTCCATTGGGGTTGGGATTAGACAGTCACCGGGGGCGGGCGGACTTTCCAGGGTTGGGGACTAGGTATGGCACTCTTTAGGCACACTACTGTCTTCCATCAGAATTTGCACACATGGGTATTTTCGCAAGCACACTCGTGGGTGGGTGGGGGGCGTTGGGGCAGGGGGTTTCTATAGTTCTAGACTTTTCCTTGTTCCTAAGACCTTAGACACAAGTGTTCTGCAGATGATTGCAAATTGTCATGGCGCACCTCACACTGTTTTCGGGCTGTTATTACTGTCTGTATTCCAAGGCTGGTGCAAGTCCATCTCGCCGCCGGGCCCCCGGGATGCCGGCTGAAAGGCTGTGTATTTCATCATGTTATTCAGTCTCAGCGGTGCGCAGGTACCATAAATATGTGCATGTATGTGATTAAGTGGCAACCTTGGATTCTTGATAATAAAGGTCTTTAAATAAAAAAAATAAAAAAACTATAACTCGCACCACCCTCCATGCACTGCTGATGACGTCACATAATACATCATTCATGACATGGTCAGTGACATCACTGATGACATCTCAAATGACATCACTGATAATTATCCAGTGACTGTGTGTTTCTGTAAAGTTTAAATATGTTTTATATATATACATGCCAAGGTATATTGAAGAATGAGTGTGTGTATAAGTGTCTGAATGGATGATTTAGTAGGTGCGTGACTGACTTTATAAGTGAGTGATTACATGTGTCTTACTGAATGCATGAGTTAGTGACTGATACAGACATTCACAGAGTTTAGTATGTCAGTTGGTGTGTAAGCAGCTGCATAGGTTGGTGAGTAGCTAAATGAGGGTCTATATGGGTTATTGATTGATGATTGTTTGAGTATCTGTATGGATGCCTGAGTGTCTGTGTGGGTGGGTGTTACTCTGTGCATAGATATGTGAATCGGTGATTCACTAGGTGTATGGGTTCAAGAGTGCATCTGTGAAGGGCTGTGTCGCGATCTCTCTCGCCGCCACAGCCAGAAGAAAGAGACTTCGAATAGAGCGTCCTCTCTAGACGGACTACATGTCCCAGAAGGCTATGCGGATTTGGAAGGCTGGAAAACGGGCTGAGCCTATATAGGCTCCTCCCTTGCAGTAGGAAGTTGCTTGACAATTGTTTTTGCAGTTTTGGTGATGGCGGAAGGTGTTGTCCCCGCCGGATGTATTACCTAGAAATCCAGCGCCGACGAAGAGCCTGCGAGGTCAGAGTTGTGTTTCCCAACGCCAACGAAGAGCCTGCGAGGTCAGAGTGTTCAAGCCCAGCGCTGACGAAAAGCCTGCGAGGTCGGAGGAGAAGCTGTTTTCCTGCTGCAAGTCGCAAGTATATTAAGGAAGAACGGGCTCGTTCTTCTTTCTAAACCTTTTACTTTCTTGATTCTAAACCGCGCAGTGCGCATACTATGTTTCTTTATCGCACCAGAGTTTCCCGACTTGAAAAGTATTGATCCTTATTTTGTATACTTTCCTTTGATACATTGGCCATCTTATTTGTTCCCAAGAATTATTGAGGGCAAAACGAGTCGGGCAAGAAACGCCAATAACAAAAAGTACCTTTCAGAGCCGGATGGTAGAAGAGTCTCTCGGGAACCAAAGTACCCTATAGAGGGAAGTGACTATAACTTTCCTTTAAAAGTATCTGGTTATCTCGGATTCAGGCACTGCACGATTACGCTGTACGAACCTAGCAGTGTTACCTTTGGTAAGTGTAGTAACCCAGGGGCAGGGGGGATTGACATTAGTCAGGTGAGGTACTCACTCCTGCTCTCTGTCTCTCCACGCTGCAGTACGTTCCTCGACCGAGATCTCGCGGATAACTCAGACCAGACCCAGAAGAGAGTGCAGCAAACCCCGAATCTTCTAACACTTTACCACCTCCCGGCTCCTCGCAATACACGCTCAGAAAGTGGCTAGACCTTCACTACTGGGTGTTGTGTGGGGACAAGTCGAGGGGACTTTCGTCCAATCGTCTCTGCTGGTCATTTACATAAGGTTAGTGGCGCGCGTTAGTTCTTGCTCTGCTTACAATCACGACAGATTGTCAAGCCCAAGAATACTATCCAGCCCGGACGAGGGATCCCGATGCTACCCTTGCTACCTTATTGGACAGTTTCTCGGAATTGCGACAGGAGGTCCTTACCTCTCGTGCAGAGAACCAAGCATTATACCACGAGGTTTCCCTGATGCGCAAGGAGTTGTCAGATTTGGCACTTAAGGAACCAGAGGTGAGACCCATACTCAAACCGGCCACATTGCCCCCACCTGTTTCGTCTCTGCCAGGGTTTTTTTTGCCTACGTCTACTCCTCCTACAACCACGGATGCCGTACCTACGGTTCAGATAATCCAGAACACTGGGATACCTCTTGCTCCTCCTGAGAGGTTTTACGGGGACCCTCGAAAATTTGAGACATTTCTTAATCAGTGCCGTCTTCATTTCTTGTGCAAGCCAGCGGTCTTTCAGGATAAAGCAGCAAAAACGACGTTTATGATGTCGTACATGGGGGGGAATTCGTTGAGTTGGACCATCCACTTATTGAAACGTAATGTCCCAGTGTTACATAGTTTTCCCGATTTTTGTCTCGAGTTGAGAAAATTGTTCGACAGAAAGTCTCACATGTTAACTCTTGACCGTGAAATAATGACATTGAGACAGGGTTTGCAAGATCTTTTGTCTTATATTACCACCTTTAATCGCCTATTAGTTGAAACAGACTGGCCTTTGGAGAAACGGATTTCCCTCTTTTATCAGGGTTTAAGAGGAGAATTGAAGGACGTGTTAGCCCAAGTGGTACAATTACCAACAACTGTAACAAAGCTCATTGATCTGACCGTCCAGCTAGATCATCGCTTGCTAGAAAGAAAAGGGGATAGACATAGGGGAGAGAACCGAGTCTACTATCCTCTGGCAAGACAAGGGGTAGGAGAAGAAAAAACTAAGGCACCAGAGGAGCCGGAACCTATGCAGATCGGCGGGATTAGAGGCCCCCTTACCACTGAAGAAAAGGATAAAAGGAGACGACTTAAGCTTTGTCTTTATTGTGGTAAAGAAGGGCATTTCATCAAGGAATGCTGAGCTCGGAATTACGTTCCAGGACGCGCTACCCTTCCTCGAGTCCAGGCCACGATGAAGGCCGAAGACCAGTCGGAAAACTGAAGATCTCAAATCAGACAGAGGTCTCTGATTTGAGATGACAGCATTCCATGATCTCCCCTATTCTTGCTAACACCCTCCATCCAGCAGTGGCCCATATGAATGTTAGTGTGTCTTTATGGATTACTTCTCGAGACAAACTACAGATCGATGCCCTCATGAACTCTGGGGCCACTGGAAATTACATCGACCAAGACTTTGCATTACGGATGGGCATCCCTTGCGAAAAGAAGCTTAGACCCGAAACAGTAAAGGCGGTGGACGGCACAGTCCTTTCATCGGGCCCGGTGGTATATCACACCCTTTCACTGTTGATGGCATTCGGGGTGGATCATCAAGAACATATACAATTCGACCTGATTGACGCACCGCAGTTTCGTCTTATCCTGGGTATGCCATGGCTCACCTTGCATGGTCCTTTTGTGAGCTGGTCATCCCGTACCGTCAGTATGAACTCTCTATTGTAAGGAACATTGTAGGAACCAGGAGTTCCTTCCTTTACCCACTGAACCCTCACCAGCCACCTATTTGGCGAATGCATGCACCCTCGAGATGGTCTGTTGTGCCACGGCTCTTCCGGCTGAATACATAGAGTACCACGCCTTATTTGACAAACAAAAGGCAGCCCAATTACCACCCCATAGGGTCTAAAACTGCCGTGTAGACCTGGTCCCGGTGTTGTAATCAAAATCCTCCCTTTCAAGGGTGTCACTGATACGTAGTCCATAAAGCAGTAAGAGACTGACACAGACCTCTGAAATATCAAAGGACAGTTTATTACACTCATATGAGGTGAGGCTGCGTCGCCCAGAAGCCATGGCAAATGAATGAGGCAGTCTGAGGAATTCAGAAGGCTGACGCCTTATATACATTTCAGACTTACACAGTAAGCATAAATGAAAGGGGCAGTCTTGGCTCCTGTGAGCACGCAAATAATACCAAAAATGGACATACAAATCCTCTTTGTTCAACTAAGTGGGAGGAGCTAACAGTTTCAGAACGTAGTGAACACATTCCTATGTAAAACTAATCAGTAACAGATGCAGACTCTACCAGGCATTTCTGAGCATGCGTGGAAGTGGAGGAGGCTAAATATATCCTGTTACTAGGCAGACTTCAGGCGCAGCTAAAAGGAAGGTAGGACAAATCACATAGTGAGCACATGGCAGCACATGGTAGACAAGATGGCCTCCAGAAACTAAAATGGCTTCTAAAAAGCGGATAAGACAACTTCTAAATGCAAGATGGCTTCTGCTAACGCTAACCCATTGCTGCTAATTTACAACAGACGGCCGTTTTAGCGCTTGCTGAAGACATTCGTATGATCCAGTAGGAACATGGAAAACAGGTGCTCATTAATTTGCACATAATGTCATCAGGTTCCTAATTCATTGCTAGATAAGCATTTCCATTCCAAACATTTCAGCAAGGGTATGACTAAAAATGCTAAAAAACGGGACATTAGGTCATAAGCATACATACAACAGTAGGAGAAAAGTAATGACCACTATAACAGAGAAAATTAGCATTTTCACAACCCTAAGCAATAGCAAATCCTAAAATCTTTCAGAAAACACTATATACTCATATGAAACAGTGGCAATGCAATCCTTCAATGCTCTCAAGTTGGATAAGGATACTCTTCCACAGAGAATGAATTTCTATTCTACCTGTACTAAAAGAATACTACTCTAAAATACTGCAGGCAAGACAATAGTTCAGGAATCGCTTATATGATCACAACTTATGCCCAGAGTCCATCCCAAGTCCCTCTGGCGGACTATTATTGTTCATCGAATCTCTTCTTCCATCACCGCATGGGCCTCTTCATTTCAGGCCTTCCATGGAAATGTGTCTCACCATCCGTTGGAGTGCCCTTTTTGGCAAACACTCATAGTTCAGTCGAAAGTCTCAATGTCTCAAGGCAGTGCACCAGTGTCTTTCATCTGCGGCAGACACTTACGGCAGACACTACAAATGATGTGCTCTTCATTGAGCAAGGGCACAAAGCATCTTGTGCAGATCCAAACACTATTGCAAGATTAGCAGCACTTTCAGACTCCAACACTCCTTATTCAGTGTCAGAGGACGCTCAAGCTGCTCTTTGATGGGCACCAGAATGTAGTGCCTCTTGCCAATCTCGAATTCTCCATTTCACTGCTCTTCCGGTAGGCAAAAGGGGAAAAGGGAACGATGTTGCCAAACTCAGGCAAAGACTCAGGCCAAGACTCAGACAAAAGGGCTCAAGGGGCTCAGGCCAAAACTTAGGCCAAGGACTCAGGGGGCTGTACACTGTCAGAGGTTGCCAGTACATAACAGGTACCTTTTTGCCCTTTTTCCAATTCAAATTCTGTTGCAAAACCAAAGAGACTCCTTTTCTTCTGTCGTGGAACGCTGGCCAATACAACAAACACAGAACTTGGAAATACCATTGATGGCGTGCAGATTCCTTACTGGGTGCTGGGACTATAGACCAAAACTTCCTGCTTTCATCTATGGCTGTCAAGGATAGGAATTAGAATTCGTCTTGGTCATTCGGTCTGCAGGATATCACTCTCCCTTTAACTCTGGAAGAACCTGCAGGACCTAGTGATATAGGAGATGTGACACAATTGTTAGTTTCCTTCAATTTAGCACAAAAAACCTAATTCAATATTTAACAAGGGAATTGCAATCAGTTGGCCTGCAATCTTCAAGAGAGTGGTCATACGCCATGATCTAAAATACACTATCATTCTCATAGAAAGCAAAACAATGACTCTAGTCTCTTCAATTTGGTTTCCATATGAGAGCATGTCTTCTATCATCTAAGGGTAGATAATTACATAAACATTCTATCTAAATGGAAGTCCTTACATATAGGGGCATCATCTAATGGGCTAAACATTTTCCTAAATGAGAAAATCTAAGTATTCCTAAATCCCTCATCTAAAACACTTCAAAAACAAAATCACATAAAACAGATGATCAGGGACATTCAGTCAAAGGCTAATTTATCAAAATGTGAGAACAGAGAAAAAACATAAGCTACAAAACTCCTAGTGTTTCCATTATTAAAACACATGTGGTCTATCAAATATTAAAACAGCAGAAAAAAGAACTGAGAACCTAATTAGAATGGGCATTACATTTTTCACATTCAAGAATGAACATACAGTGTCTCCTATTGAGATGGAAACATTTTCACACTACACTATTAAGTCAGTTAACCAGTCTATCACTAAGCTGACAGTCAGGCTGGAAAGCATCAAAAATATAGGCCTAAAGAAAAGTCTTAAGAGAAAGAAATCAGTCTGGTCAGGTCATACTAGAAGGGAATTATGCATAATGTGGATGTTCCTATTACATCTCTGCAGTCTGGGCACAATGCAACATCTGGGGAGAAGCGCTACACCATATACGGTAACCTCAGTTAATGGTCCAGTTCCTTCTTCAAGGGAAAAAAAAAAAGAAAAATGTAGGTCACCTTTAACAAGATCCACAAATCTATAATTTCATCCTTAGGTCCAATCAAGGATATGTATATAAATCTAGGCCTGCCTGTTCCTTAAGGGAGAAGGGCAGTATTGTGGCTTCTTGTATATCTCTTTTATTTTACTTCAATACTATATAGCCAAATTTTAACATTCACTGGTGAGGCGATGTATTTTCATGGTCACAGTATGCAAATACCATGTCTGTGAAATTTAGTATCAACGCAAATATTAACCACGTGGTGTTCAATGACACATACCGTCATACATGTCCCTTCACAACACGGGCAAACTTGTAATAATATCAAAAAGCAGCTAATAAAACAAAACAACATGTCATCACGCCATCATCAAATATACATGCATATATAGTAAGCACAGAAAGCATAGACAAAGCACAATGGCACTTGTAATCAAGCAGAAACGCATGCATTCATGCAACCCAAACCCAGAATCCAGGCCAGCTTAATTTGTCAGAAACGAAAATCAAAATCAAATTGTACCAAACTTACGCTTTAATTTACTCACACCCCGCTTTTGCCAGGTGATCACCAGTTGCTGGTTATCAAACTGGTAAATAAAACTTACAGTGTCTCTTGTGATACACAAGGGTCAGCAAGAACCATTCATAAGGGAAAAAATGCAAAATCATGAAAAAAACACACAAACATTTCATTTCAAAGAAGTCATAATAAAACCCATCTCTTTTTAACGTACTACTAACACAGCGCATAACAAAGTAAATCTCAACTGTTAACCAACCATCCTACTTTTAAAACATGCTAACCCACTTTAATATTGACTGTCCAAAAATAAAGCTCTTTTACCAGCCTTTCCTTGCGGCCCTTTTCAGACCCCTTGCCCTCAAGGCCCTGGGAGCCTGCCAGCCCCTCATGGCCCTGGGAGCCTGCGAGCCCCTCATAGTCCACCCCTCTCCCCAAAGCCCCTGAGGGCCTGCTTTTTCCCTGTCTTCAAGGCTGGTCAAGAATACACTTCCCAAAAACAAAAGCCCTAATGTAATGAGCTGCAGATGTGAACGTAAAAGCCTCGTGCAACCCATCTAATGTGCAAGCCTTATTTTCTGTGAGGCAGAGAAGCTTGCACCAAGCAGTCATTGCTCCATCTGTTTCCACTTACTCCTAAACCCCCTTCTCACTGACCTTAAGGCCAAACTCTGCCAGGCGAACCTTGCGCACCTTCAGTCCCCCACCTATTTCCTCACTCTAACTGACAAAGCCAGAAACCCTTCCCCACTCTTTCTAAGCTCCAAAAAAACAACCCTGTTGAAAAACACATGTTATATAAATGACTTCTTTCAGGGATAAAATTCATTTAGTAAAACATTTACTGTGAACAATTTGCAGAACATAATAACATAGCATACCAGCATTATATTAAATGTTTGCTACCACCCTATGCAATGGTACTCATTTATCAACTTTTACAAAGATGAAAGACAAAACAGGCCCTGCCAAAAAGGTAGAACCTTCAACCCTGATATTAACCATAAACCTCTGCACTGGGCACAGTGGCTCACTGAGCTATGAAGAACAACCTCGAATAATAACAACCCACACATTTGTAATATACACAAATATGCATTTCCTGAAAACCAGAAACACTGCAAGGCTATGGGAAATGACAAGAGTGCTATGTAAAAAGTCCATTTTAACTGAATTTCGACTTTTGACTTTGGGGCACTTAAAAATGAAAATCCTACAATTGCATTACATATTAATCATCCTTCGAATGTGCTTTACATGTTGCAAAGCGCGAACATGAGGCATAGGCATGTAATGCCTTAGAAAAATGAGCTGTTACGCCTGCGCCAAGTGAAAACCCAACATGCAAATGTGCTAATTATGCAGTCACACATTACTTAAATCAAATTTTAATTTTAGGAGGTCATAGTATGAGTATTAAGCTTTATGAATATCTAAAAACGATTTTAAAAAACACATATTTTTTTTCAAATAATTTTTCCATTATTAATATTTTTTTTTTTTTTTCTATACCCAATCTGAATTGACTTAAATCCACATTTAAAAACCAAACTGCATCTTTTGCCTATCAGTTTAGATGCAGTCATGTATGAGCCTAAGCACAAAAGCCTAACTTAGAACAAGACATATTTTCGCGCCAGAATTTAAAAGAGAACATTTGAGCCACAACCCAAGAATATAGTTTGAAAAAAGTATTAAAACAGAGGAAAACCGCAAGTAAAATTTTTCCTGTGATACAAAATAATGAACCTTATTTTTGTAACCCTCTAAAACACTTATTCTGAAATGCTAAATTCAGACCGTGTTAAACTAACGGCTAGGCTGTGACTGAATAAACATTCCAATGTCATTTATTGCCTTTCAAAAACATCTGCCGTTCTCAAGGCAGGAAAAGAGGCCTGGACAAAGCTGACCCCAGAACTTTCAGTCTTACTGAAAACAGAAATTGTTCAGAAATGTGTGTGCCACAAGATGCATTTAAACGTAGCAAAATTCACTTTAGCTGAAGTTTTTAGCATTTTACATGTATGAAAATGCATATAAGTAAAAAAAACTACAAATTCGTTTTCCCTACAGAACACACAATTTAATTTTGAGGCCTTTCATGGTACTAGTGAATGCAAATTTGAACTTTATCTATTTTAAGTATTTAATATTTTGCACAGATGTGCCTTTGCTTAGTCTGTGAATTAAAAAGCAACATATAGCGATTTTTACAGATAACATGGCAAATTACTGCATTCTTATTTAATTTCCACCTAATATCAATTAATGTAACATTTTTCTTAACAGACTGAAAACATCAAGAAATCCACAATCACGGATTGAGCTCATTTCACACAGAAACAGAAACATTTCAAACATGCAGGACACACAATACAGCGCTTAAGTCATGTGTTTCATAAATTCGCGCCAACGCTATTCACAAACAGAAGTTACACTAACAGGAAGAAAAACCCACATTTAAACACACATTGAACCCACAGATCAACACATAGGACTGGAACACAAAACAATCCACAAACGGAACTTAAACCAAACCAATTGTAAATGCTAGTTGTACGTCATATTTACAAGGAACGTTTGGCAATGGTGTTTCAATTCACAAGTTTTGACTGGCAGAGCACCAAAAATCGCTCTGCATTCCCCATTCATAGAAATGCACAGAACAAAGGATCCTTATATGTATTATGGCCATATTTTAATTCCCTGGGGATACAAAATCACCAAGGAAGAAATATGTTTTCACACCTAAACCTATTTAGGTATCCCTTCTAAGGGAAGCCGGCTCATTTACTTCAAATCACATTATGGTACCTTTCACAAAAGCAAGACATTTAAACATGTGAGCTTAACCAAAGACAACAGGCATGCCAAAAATAGTGCAACATATACACTACTATCAAAAGTTTGAGAAAATATCCTCGCATGACCTGCCTATATGAGTTGCAACACATACATATCATATCAAATCATATTCATATCATACTCTTCAAAGATCAAACAAAATTCAAAGTAGACAAGTCTATCTCAAATACAAAATATGCCACAGTAAGCGTTCCTAAGACTACCTTACCATACAAGGCCATTCAAAACCTAGAACAGGCGCCGCAAAATTACTTTTACCAAACATAAGCTGTCCAAATTCTAACTGCCAAGTTTTAAATGATCTAACAGTCTATCCTTTTATGTTACATTTTAATACTTACGCCAAAAGTGTTCTCAGTCAGGGGTGACATCGTGGGGAGGATCAAAGATCAGGAAGGACAGAAACACACCGAGCTGCAGACACAAGGAATCACCAGAAGCGCGCCGTGCACAGCATACCTTCTTTGCAGAAACCAGTCCCATGCTGCTCGGTAGTTTTCTGCCTCCTGGCAAGTGATCACTCCTTCAGATATTCACCTCTCTGATGAGTCCCATCTGGGGTGCCAACTGTTGTAATCAAAATCCTGCCTTTCAAGGGTGTCACTGATACGTAGTCCATAAAGCAGTAAGAGACTGACACAGAACTCTGAAATATCAAAGGACAGTTTATTACACTCATATGAGGTGAGGCTGCGTCGCCCAGAAGCCATGGCAAATGAATGAGGCAGTCTGGGGAATTCAGAAGGCTGACGCCTTATATACATTTCAGACTTACACAGTAAGCATAAATGAAAGGGGCAGTCTTGGCTCCTGTGAGCACGCAAAGAATACCAAAAATGGACATACAAATCCTCTTTGTTCAACTAAGTGGGAGGAGCTAACAGTTTCAGAACGTAGTGAACACATTCCTATGCAAAACTAATCAGTAACAGATGCAGACTCTACCAGGCATTTCTGAGCATGCGTGGAAGTGGAGGAGGCTAAATATATCCTGTTACTAGGCAGACTTCAGGCGCAGCTAAAAGGAAGGTAGGACAAATCACATAGTGAGCACATGGCAGCACATGGTAGACAAGATGGCCTCCAGAAACTAAAATGGCTTCTAAAAAGCGGATAAGACAACTTCTAAATGCAAGATGGCTTCTGCTAACGCTAACCCATTGCTGCTAATTGACAACACCGGGGGCGGATATTCCTTGCAGCAGGGTGTATGCACTGACGGAAAAGGAAACCCAATATTTGAAAACCTATATTGAGGACAACTTGGCAACCGGGTTTATCAGACACTCAACCTCACCTGCTTCCTCGCCGATGTTTTTTATTGCCAAGAAGGACTGTGATGAGCTAAGACCCTGCATAGATTACCCCGCCATCAACAAAGTGACAATAAAGAACCGTTATCCCCTCCCCCTGATTCAAGTTCTGATGGATCAATTGAAGGGAGCACGTTATTTCACGAAGCTCGATCTCCGGGGAGCGTACCATCTTGTAAGAGTACAGAAAGGGGACGAGTGGAAGACGGCGTTCAGGACCAAATTCGGCCTTTTTGAGTATAGGGTAATGCCCTTTGGTCTCTGCAACGCCCCGTCCGCCTTTCAATTCTTCATGGACGAGGTACTAAGAGGGTGTTTGGAGTCCTACTGTGTGGTCTACATCAACGATATTTTGATTTATTCATCCACTATGTCAGATCATATCGCCCATGTTAAGACTGTGTTGAGAAAGCTCCAACAAAACTCGTTGTACGCTAAGCTGGAAAAGTGCCTTTTCCATGTCCAAGAAGTCGCCTTCTTGGGGTACATTATAGATGCCCAAGGGTTCAGGATGGATATGAGCAAGGTTGAGGCTATTCTTAACTGGAAGACTCCGCAGAACGTTAAGGCTGTGCAAAGTTTTCTTGGCTTTGCCAACTATTATCGGCGCTTTATTCAGGACTTTTCCAAAACCATACACCCCATCACAGCCCTCCTAAGAAAGAACGTACCCTTCATATGGGGAGCAGAAGCAGACATATCCTTTCGGCTCCTGAAGGACAGGTTTACTCAAGCCCCCATTCTCAGACATCCGGATCCTCAGCTGCCATTCATCCTAGAGACCGACGCGTCCCAATTTGCCCTCGGAGGGGTCTTATCCCAACGGCATCCCACCACAGGGCAGCTCCACCCGGTGGCCTACTATTCGAGGAAACTTACACCCTGTGAGATGAACTACACCATCACGGATAAAGAACTCCTTGCCATCAAAAGAGCGTATGAAGAGTGGCGACACTATCTCCTGGGGGCTCTGCATACTGTGGAAATCATCACGGATCATCGGAACTTGTTGTTCCTAAAAACGGCCTTGACTACACGGCAGCTTAGATGGACCTTGTTCTTCTCCGACTTCGACTTCGTGATCAAATATAGACCTGGGTCACGTAATGGAAAAGCGGAAGCTTTATCCCGTCTGGGAGAAGAGGAGACTGTTGAACCTGGGGAACCCCCTTATATCCTTAAGGAAGCAGAGTGTTCAACAACATCGATTGCCCTGATCACTTCTAAGGACTTTCTGGAAGATGTTAGAGCGGCACTATCTGATATTGATAACCCCTCCTGGATACAAGAGGTGCCAGAACACCGACACACAGAAGACGACCTGGCATACCATTATCATGTGTTGTATATACCCCTGATTGCGTTACATCAACAGGTGTTGAAGTGGGCACATGATTCTGTATTGGAAGGACACATGGGCATATACAAAACCACAGCTAACGTGGAACGTTCCTTTTGGTGGAAGAGTGTACGAACTGATGTAAAGGAATATGTCAAGAACTGTGCGATTTGTGCCCAGGGCAAATCAGTCCACACTAAACCATCGGGCTTACTCCATCCATTGCCCATCCCTCCTAAACCATGGCATACACTGTCTATGGATTTTATTGTGGAGATGCCTCCCTGCGTCAATCAGACGGTCATTTTGGTAGTAGTAGACCACCTCACAAAGATGGGACATTTTATTTCATTACCTGGTCTGCCTACGTCTGTGGAGCTAGCTACAGTATTCCTCCAACACATTGTGCGGGCGCATGGATTACCGAGTGAGCTGATAACTGATTGCGGTACGCAATTCACATCCCACTTTTGGAAGGCTCTCTGTTCCATCTTGCAGATTGATGCGACTATCATCCAGCTACCATCCCCAGACAGATGGTTAAACCGAACGTCTGAATCAGACCTTGGAACAATACCTCCGCTGTTTTACCTTGCAGAACGCCACGGATTGGACCACCCTTTTGTGGTTAGCGGAATTCGCATATAACAATGCTGTTCACACCACTTTGGGGTGTTCTCCCTTCTTCTGCCTCTACGGTTTCCATCAGAACATGCCTCCCTTCGACTGGTCTGCGGAATCCTTGGTTCCTACCATACATGAGCATCATGCTCATTTAAGAGCCATCCTGATCGATGCTCGGAATTGTTTGGAGACTGCCCAAGCTGCTCACAAACTCTTTGCTGATCGGAAGAGGTCTGAGGAGCCAGCTTATAAAGTAGGGGACAAGGTGTGGCTTTCCACAGGTAACTTACATCTGAAAGGGGTTAACAAACTGAAGCCTAAGTTTATCGGTCCATATGGGATCTGTGAAGTTGTGAATCCTGTAGCAATGAAGCTATCCCTGCCTGTTTCATGGTCTATCCATCCGGTGTTCCATGTGTCCCTCATCTGACCCTGTCCGCTGAGTATGCGTTTGCCGGAGCCTCCTCAAGCGCTGGAGGTTGATGGTCAGGAAGAGTATGAGGTTCAGAGGGTTCTGGATTCTCGTATGGTGCGTGGCAGGGTCCAGTACCTGGTCGATTGGAAAGGGTATGGACCCGAGGATAGGACATGGGAACCTGTGGATCATTTGCATTGCCCGAAACTGGTTGCTCAATTCCACGAGCGTTGCCCTGATAAGCCGGGTCGACCGCCGGGACGGCTGTCCTCGAGTGGGGGTACTGTCACGATCTCTCTCGCCGCCACAGCCAGAAGAAAGAGACGTCGAATAGAGAGTCCTCTCCAGACGGACTACATGTCCCAGAAGGCTATGCGGCTTTGGAAGGCCGGAAAACGGGCTGAGCAGCCCTTGCAGCAGGAAGTTGCTTGACAATTATTTTTGCAGTTTTGGTGATGGCGGAAGGTGTTGTCCCAGCCGGATGTATTACCTAGAAATCCAGCGCCGACGAAGAGCCTGCGAGGTCAGAGTTGTGTTTCCCAACGCCGACGAAGAGCCTGCGAGGTCAGAGGAGAAGCTGTTTTCCTGCTGCAAGTCGCAAGTATATTAAGGAAGAACGGGCTCGTTCTTCTTTCTAAACCTTTTACTTTCTTGATTCTAAACCGCGCGGTGCGCATACTATGTTTCTTTATCGCACCAGAGTTTCCCGACTTGAAAAGTATTGATCCTTATTTTGTATACTTTCCTTTGATACATTGGCCATCTTATTTGTTCCCAAGAATTATTAAGGGCAAAACGAGACGGGCAAGAAACGCCCGTAACAAAAAGTACCTTTCAGAGCCGGAGGGTAGAGTAGTCTCTCTGGAACCAAAGTAATCTATGGAGGGAAGTGACTATAACTTTCCTTTAAAAGTATCTGGTTATCTCGGATTCAGGCACTGCACGATTACGCTGTAAGTAAGTGTAGTAACCCAGGGGCAGGGGGGATTGACATTAGTCAGGTGAGGTACTCACTCCTGCTCTCTGTCTCTCCACGCTGCAGTACGTTCCTCGACCGAGATCTCACGGATAACTCAGACCAGACCCAGAAGAGAGTGCAGCAAACCCCGAATCTTCTAACACCTTACCACCTCTCGGCTTCTCACAATACACGCTCAAAAAGTGGCTAGACCTTCACTACTGGGTGTTGTGTGGGGACAAGTCGAGGGGACTTTCGTCCAATTGTCTCTGCTGGTCATTTACATAAGGTGAGTGGCGCGCGTTAGTTCTTGCGCTGCTTACAATCACGACAGGCTGTATGGGTGGATGAGTGTATATATGGGTGTGATGGTGAGTGAATGTATGTCTCAGTGGTGCATGTGCGAGCAACTGCACATGTGAAAGGCAGTTTATGTGAGTGTTGGAGTATATAAATGACTATATGTGAGAGAGTGATTGTGAGAGTGGCTGTATGGATCAGTGTGTGCTTGTATTAGTTATTGTATAAGAGTGTAAGTATGTGTTAGTGTATGTTTGAATAAGTGAAGTGATGTGTGTATAACTGTATAGGTGAGTAAATGGAAGTGTGTGATTGATTCTTTGCATGACTGACTAAGTGTGTGAGTGCATATGATAGTGCTGTATTGATGGTTGACTGCATGTATGAGTGACTGTATGGGTGAAAGAGTGGATGTGTGTGTAGACCTAGGAGTTAGTGAGTGGGTATTTACTAACTGGTATTGGTGTGTCTATGGTTTCCAAAATGGAAGTCTGTATTTTAGAGTGGGTGTGTCAAAGGTTATATTAGGGTATGAGGAGGTGCATCAGATTATCACGTGGGTGATGTTATCAGTGATGTCATTTGAGATGTCATCCCTGATGTCACTGATCATGTCATGAATGATGTAATATGTGACGTCATCAGCAGTGCATTGCGGGGGCGCAAGATATAGTTAGCTGAACTAACTATAACGGCCTCTGGTTTTGTACAAGTGAAATGTCCATCAAACTATAACGTCCCTGAAACCTATGGTTTTTTCAGTGAATTTCTAAGGTTTTTTAAATGCTAATTTCTAACTATAACACCCCTGAAACCTGCGTTTTTTTCAGTGAATTTCTGAGGTTGTTTTAATGCTAATTTCTAACTATAACGTCCCTGAAACCTATGGTTTTTTCAGTGAATTTCAAAGGATTACTAAATGCTAATTTCTAACTATAGCATTCCTATTAAGTCCCCTTGAATCCTGAGTGTCCCTGGGGGCCAATTATCCCACCAGGTACCTCCAGTAAGTGCCACAGAGCTCCATTACAGGGAGGTGGTCCGAGGCCATGCCCTTTTTACAGCACTCTGCAAACTCGGCTTCTGGTGCGCTGTTGCTCGGAGGATGAAGTCCACTTGTGTCCTGAAGTCCTCAGGACACAAGAGAACCTCATTGCAGTAGCCGGCCCTGGGGGGTGGCGATCCCCAGGGCCGTCAAGAGCTCCAAGCTCCAACCTCCCCACATTCAATTAACACTGCCCCAGGGAAGTAGCGGTCCCCAGGGCAGCATGGGGGTTTGGGACCCCCACACGCATTCATTTAGCAGGAAGCCCCAGGGAGGTGGCGGTCCCCAGGGTTGTGGGGGGTGGCGTGCCCCCGCACATAATTACCATAGTCCCAGAGAGGTGGTGGTCCCTGGGGCTGTGGGGCCCCTGCGGGACCCCGCTATTTCATACTGGCATTGCCCCAGGGACCTCATTAAAATGAAGCGCCGGGGGCCCGCGCTTCACTTTTAAAAAAAATTCTGCTGCATTAGCGACCCCAACATGAATTCCAACAAAATTATAAAAAAATGCTTTGTTTGAGCAGGCCTACGGGGTCAGGGTGTTTCTACCATGCCCCCTTTATCTTCTTTTTTACCACATTTTTTTCTCAGTTTTGGCTGAAAACACTTCCTGGTTTAGAGTGTTGACAGCCAATCAGAATTGAGCCCGTGCTTGGGAGGGTTTGCGAACCCTCCTCGGTGCTCAGATATTAAAACTTTTTCTTTTTGAACTTTCGTAGTAACTACTGAACGAATTTACACCATTTTAAAAAAAAGGTCTCTTTCTGAACCAAGGGCTACCTTTTTACCAAATTTGGTGTAATTCCGTTCAGCAGTTTGGGCTGTAGTATGTGCCAATTTTTCCTATGGAAATTAACATGGAGAAAACGCATTTTGGGACTCCCCTTTTTTCTCAGCCCCTGCTCGACTAATCACCCCGTAACTTTCAAGACAGGAGCTGATCTGAGCGGGCCATTAGTTTTAAAAATTTCGCGAAGATATATATATAGATCACAATTATTAACAATATATCAATAAATAGGTTATATAATATTATTTATTCTTTTGTTTTATTATTTAAACTAGCAGCCCGTCCCGACGTTGTCCGGGTGTGAATTGCTGCCGGCCAGTAGTATATTGTTTTGTAGGATTTGGTTTTGATAGCATTTCTTATCTGTGACAGGCCTGTGAAACGCTCCGATTCACAGTGCACTGCTGAGGCACTTAAGAGTGCGCGTTCAGTAGTGTGTGAACTCGAGTTTCCCTACTTTATATTTCCTTGCAATATTATATAGCGCGAACTCGACAACATGGCATGAGCACAATTTACATTACAGAAGAACACATTCATTTGTGGTAGGTACGGGGAGACAAAGCGATTTGCCTGGAATCATAGGATGTTGAGCTGATGCCGAGCTTCGAATGTAGCTCCCCAGCTCTAAAGTTCGCAATTCTAGAACTTGTGGTGGGAGGTGTGTTTAAAAGTGTCTGTTGGTGCTGGCCATCAATGAGAGACCTGTGCATTTATCGAATGGGTGGTGAAAAAATATGTGTATGTGATTGGAGATGTGGCCCGCCGTGCCACCAATGTACTTACCGGGGGAGGGTAAACACCCATTATTCCGCAACTTTCTTTCCGCAAACCATCACTCCGCATACTTTCATTACGAAAGTACCATGACTCCGCAATGCCATTATAACGCATGGCATTACATTTTATATGCTTTTACCACGCATACATTTACAACGAAATTCGTTGTAAATGCATGAATGGTAAAAGCATTTTTTTTTTTAAAGTTTGGATAAGGTAAGTATGGGTATAGGGGTATATGTTTTGGGGTACTGAGGTATATGTTTTGGGGTGTTTGGGTATTTTTTTAAGGGTTCAGATATAGTTTTGGGTTATGGGGTACAGGGGTAGTTTTAGGGGTTAGGGATAGGTATGGGTTTTGGGGTACAGGGGTATTAATAGGGTTCAGGGCTAGGTTTGGGTTTTGGGGTACAGGGGTATTTTTAGGGTTTAGGGATAGGTTTGGGTGTTGGGGTACAGGGTATATTTATAGGGTTAAGATGGGTTAGTGGTTAAGAGTGTTGGGGTATTTTAAGGAGTAAGGGTGGGTTATGATTATGGGGTGCAGGGGTATTTAAAGGGAGCAGGGTGGGATTAGCACACAATATGAGACATGGCATGAAGGGCGGAACGTACCACACGCCCCCAGCACATGCCCACAGCACAACGCAGACTCGCCCACAAGGGACTACTTTGCTGGCACGGTTCTTTTACCTTTTAAATGTATATGGTGGGCGTCTGCATAGCCTATGTCCTTCTGCTGCAACTGCCCTTTCCAACGCTGTATTGGGTGTTGTTATTGGTGCTGTGGTTCCTGAGATTATCCGCCTCAAAGGTTTGGGCTCTCTCTTTATTATATTAGTATGGATGGATTGTTTGTTTTAGAAACTATTCCTTTCCTTGATTAGGGCATATATTGCTGCTACAGTGATGTGCTGTCTATCTCACACCCTATCTACAGCTACTCATCTCCCTGCTTGGTTAGCCTTGGTATTTTGTTCCACAAAGGTGTGTCATGAAATCAGCAAGATGTATTCTATGCAGGTCTGCTTGATGGAGATGTGTCTCCTGTTGAAAACAGATATCTGCCTCCAAGTCATATAATTCCCATACAGTGTTCATCCATTTGATAGGGTTCTTGAAATCCTTGACATTATTGGTTGTGGCTATTAGTGGGTGTGTCCTAGGCATCAACCAAGTGTATGCTGCCGTTCACTATGTCAGGCCATGTATCTGTGCCCCTGTGAGTCATGTGTGGGCCTGTCTTGCTTCTCTGACTTGGCTGGTTTCTACTCCTGTACCACCCACCCACCTCTAATATGTCCCCAGATTTTGAACATTTCCACCTTGAAAAGCAAAAGGGATTAAACTTTTACCAACTCCGCAAGTAGTCCATTTCCATACTTCCAGTTTTGACTCGACACATTACTCTCCACTTGCACCCTTACTTCAGTCGCTTGAGTTTAGTCTGAGGCGATCTAGTGTAGATTGGGATTATGAGCCTTGTCCCCCCAAAGGCACTACCCACTGGCATCATTCACCGCAATCCCCCCATACACACACACACACACACACACACACAGACTACTTATCCACTGTCTGTTACAGGACAAACCGAACCAGTGTCCCCTTGACGATTCTTGTCTGCCCTCCAGGTACCGTTTTCTAGTAAAGGAAATCCAATGTAATGAGCATGGCCTGGAAAAGAAAGTGCCAGATTGCTTTTCCGTTTTTTAATGGAAACCATAAAATCTTGCGAATATATTCTTCAGTCTTCCACATGGCACTTGTAAATAATTCACTCTTTTACTCGCTAGTGTCCAGGAGCGGGCGGTGCTGCCGAAAGCTCATATATGGATCATTTCTGCTACCTGCCTCGAGAGGAGCCGCGCGCGCTGCTCGGGTCCGGCACTGCTGTTGTGGGAGCTGCTGTATCCAGGCGGGAGCTTCCACGGTGCCAAGAGCAAGTACCGTGCTGGGATGGTTCACACATTCATGCTTACAGTGTGGGAAATATCCCGAGTCGCCTTTTTCTTGAGTCTTAAAACGGTGACGTAAGAGGGAAACATTTTCAGTTTTTTATCTCTGATGCATAAATCTGTAATGATGAATGTCCCAGAGAGAGACGACTGTGCTCAGACACCACAGTACAAACGATGAATAAACAAACAAAAAATGTGTTGCAGCACGTAACTGTCTATGCATGAATCACAGTGTATGTGTTCGCTATTTTGACATTTCGTTCTGACACTAGTAATCATATGTTCACACAAAGGAAAGTTTTAAGCAGTGTGCGTCATCTCTACGTGTCTCTCAAGTTTACATTCTGCGTTTACATACAGTGTGCGCGATGACATAATAAACTGCATATCAAGTCTCTGACCGGATAAACATAAAAAACTGCGTAGATGCCAGTACATTTCCGAAAAGTATGTTTTGTTTAGAGCCTCATTTTGTTTATTGCTTATGTCTGAATGAAACTCAACATGGTGCGGTCGCTGGGAACTCAGTTGGCGGATATGCATGGCTGCTCACTTCAGCGGGCCCAGGATTCTTTAAGACATCGCGTGGTTCAAGATAAAGCGCAAAGACACTAGACTGTTTGTTGTTCCTGTACCCTGGAACACAGCGCTGCCCCCGAGTGTCACGGGGTGTCAGCACACCATAGTGTGGGTGAGCATGTGAGGATACGGGTCTCCAGAGCAGTGGTTTACTGTCTCTGTGCGGGAAGCAGTCGGCCTTAAGCAGAAGGTGCCTTTTAAGGGAAAGGCTCGCCGCTCGCCTCTCGCCTCTCGCCTCCCGCCTCCCGCCTCCCGCCTCTCGCCTGCATTTGCCTTACCGCCACTCCTCGCCGCAAGTCCACTCCTCGCCGCAAGTCACCGCTCCTCCCTGCATATCGTCATTACGTTACGTCGTCCGGCGCTTGTTTTAGGGGACTACTTTGTTTACAAATTTAATTTTTTTAATTTACGTTTTTTTTAAATTTAATGTCTCCTATGTCCATCTACACACCCTGACATTTTCAAAGATGTATCGGGTGTGTAGATTGGCACTGTGGTTCCCGAGTTTACCTGGCCAAAAGGTGCAAGTTCTCTCTTTATAATAGTAGTATAGATATAATGCTACAAAAATCACATTATATATACATATATTTACATACATAGACCAACAAGCCTCTCCAATAGAAGAAATATGCCGTAATTTGAAGGAATGGAAGGCACTATATTTAACCTCTTAACACAGCAGTAAGCAGCTTCGGCTCCTGTAATGAGCTTTATTCATAAGAAATTGGCCTGTGTGGGGCCTCTTTGACATGGATGTCCTCCTTTTTGGGTAATAGATCTCAGGATATCTGGCTCCAACCATTTTCATTTCTGATGCCGACCTCTGATGTAGGTGTTCCTCAGGGCTCCATTCTCAGCCCTACCCTCTTTAATATCTATCCTCTTGCATCTATGGTAGAGGAAGAGGGTGCCAAAATTGTTTCCTCTGCTGACGACACTCAGCTGATCTTCCCCTGTGATAAAGGCTCTGACTTTGATGGGGAAGGATTAGGGCCTGTCTAACAAAGGTGTTCAACTGGTTTAAGACTAATCAGTTTAAGTGTAATCCAGACAAAATGGAAGTGATTTTCTTTGGAAACCCAGAAACTTCTGAGTGAGCTCCTGGTGGGCCGAAAATCTGCCACCTCCACCGCAGATAAGTAGAAAGCTAGAAATGTAGGAATTGTGATTGATAAAACACTCTCCATGCGCTCTCAGATTCAAAACCTTACTGGCAAATGTTTCTGCTTACTCCGAATGCTAAAAATATTCCTGCAACTACTTCCACTGGAGAGCAGAAAGTTTGTGGTGCAGGCCCTGGTTACTTCAAAGCTTGATTATGTCAACTGCCTCTACCTCGGCCTTCCCAAATCTCTGATCCAGCATTTACAAGTGGTTCAAAACGCGGTGGCCAGCGTTATCCTTAAACCTAAACTCAGATCTAATATGACTCCGACTCTTACATCCTTACATTGGCTCCACATAAAAGAAAAGTTGGACTTCAAAGCCCTGACCATCTTTTTCAAAGCGTTTCACATCGGGCTAATCAGTACACTACCTTTAGAACTTTACGTTCTTCCAATGCCAACCTGGCTTGTGTGCCCAGGATACGCCTGGCCCATACTGAAGGCAGATCCTTTGGCTTCCAAGGTGCGAAATTATAGAATAGACTTCCGGAGGCTTTGAGGTTAAACACAGACTTACTTTCCTTCAGAAAGAATCTAAAAACCTGGCTTTTTAATCACTAACTGGGTCTCTTTTACTCTTTCTCCCCTTGCTGTCTATGCGCCAGGGCACTCTAGCTTGAGTAGCTGTGCGCTCAAACAAATACCATATTTCATTTCATTTCATACAGAATTCATGTATGAGTAGTACATAAGAGAGGACACTAAGCTCTATAATTAACAAAGTATATAAAGACTTCCATATATTTGGTATTGACTAGGAGTCCAATTAGAAGACAAATGGGACAACCAATATTGGATCAAAGGTGACCGCCAAATACAATTATGACTTACAAGGCGGCCTACCCACATTCCGAATTCTGATGCGACCGCTACTGCTGTGATCGCATTCCCTATCTTTTGTACTGCATCGGGGATGCGGTCAGCAGCCTCGGTCACAATACAAAAAATTACGGAGTAGACAAATCCCTGCACTACGTGGCAGACACCATCTGGTGCCTGCTGCATGGTGCAGGGCTATGGAGGGGGGCCCCATAGGTGCCCCCAGGTCACATGTCCCTGCCCCAGGGATTAAAGTGGGCCCACTACGGCCCCCAAATCTGTTTTTGCCAGCCGGTTCATGGTGGGGTAACCATCGTGGAACGACTAGAGGAAATGGATGTTATAATCCCTAAGGGGGTGTCTGACAGGCAGGGAAATGCAGTGAGTCCGACTGGCGGTCAGATTCAGATTCAATCCGGCCATTGGGACCGCGGCGGCCGGTCTTACCGACCTCCACCATTCCGACCGCCATCATAATATGGTGGGAGGATTTTATGATGGCAGCGGGACTCCCACCTTCAGCCCGTCGGTGGCGGTCCTTCGATCCTTCGTAATGAGGCCCTTACTTTCCTCAATGTATTGTCTCCAATGTAGTTCATGGAGAATTATGGGCTAGGTATCTTATGGACAATATAGTCTTGCGCCCCCTTTTATGCTGGGCAGATAATTGGATCAAGGGGGATCCCAGCTAAATAAAGAGGTTTTGCTTGATTGTTTATCCCATGATTACACACACCATTTTCCTTGGTTTAAATATATCAATGCAGCATTTCAGAGTCTAGGAGGGGTGGAGCTCTTCACTATCCCTAGGGGGTTCATTAAGGCTCACTGGAATTGGGTAAGCAAACTTTCTGTAGCAGACATTATTGGATAGGGAGTATGTGGCTCTACAAATGCTTTCGGGCAAGGATATGCTCTGTTAAAAACCACCCAATTTACAGATCCCTACCTCACCATTGTTACCTCTAACTATGATCGGTACCCGCTGACAAGGTTTAGGCTAAACCTGTTACCACAGCTGTTAGCATCCCCATTGGGCTGGCAGGAGGTCCATTCATCAGCACTCCCAAGTGTCTCCACAGGACATGTTACATTTTGTTATGCTCTGTAGATATTTTAAAATCCCCAGGAACGCTTATACTGTCTCTCTTTTATAGGCCTGTCAATTCAAACAAGTTTGACCTGCTCTTTCGTTTTTACAGTTGCTTAGTGCTTTTATTTATTTTTTTATTTTGTCTTTATTAAACATAGAGTAGAGCAGCAATTCCATAAAACAATTGTCCACAAGCAGTCTCTGATATCAATTTTAATGTTGCTAGTTTTTCAAAGGCTGTCTTTTATAGATTTAGGAATTCAATGGGCGACCGAATGCATTTATCTGAACTAGACTTCCTGTTTGCAAATCTGTTTTAAATTGTTTTATAGGTGGGCATGTATTTTTTGTATTTTCGTACACCGATCATACATGGGGTACGGCTCGTACACCGATCGTACATCGATAGTACAATGGGGGTACGGCTCGTACACCTATCGTACAATGGGGGTACGGCTCGTACACCCCATGATCGCAGGGGTACGGTGCGTACCCCTGCGAACATGGGGGGTACGCACCGTACCCGGGGGCCGTTCCGTACCTGTTTCGGCACGAACTCTGCTTTTACGGCTGTTTTCAGCTCCCGTAGAAAAAGGGTCGTACGGTGCGTACCCGACACGTATCGTACTTGCTGGGTCGTAAAAAACAGCTGCGAACCGTACAGATGTCGCGTACAGCAGGTTCCGAGGGAGATTCGTACGTAGATTAGAGTCGTACGGTGTCTTGTACGACTCGTACGGAGTACGGCTCCTGGTACGAATCGTACTTCGTCGTACGTACGGGGGACGTTGCAGGGTACGATTCGTACGGGAAAAACACTCCGAACGGCTATTCGGAGCTGTTTTTCCCGAATCAGAATCGACCCCTAAGTGTCAGTCACCGGACAGGAGATCAACAAGCCTTGGTTGCTGCAACTGATGCATTGGTGGTGAGTCGCGTCAACACGATCTGTACCGGTCCTCACCACGCGGAGATCTTTACCGGTGGATTGGCGGAGACTAGCGCCTCTATCCCAAAGGGAGGTTCTTGGCAATTTGGTGAAGGATGCAAGGACTCAGGGCGGGGTTTCTTGGAGGGCTCGCAGGTTTCAGGTGAAGACAACCGATTGCATTTGTCGCGTCATTCAGTGGCAAGCAGGGTCTGTTGCCAATTTCTCTGCAGCAGGGCTCAGTTCTTCGACTGTCAGCAAGTCTTCTTTCCTTTCTTCTTTATGTCCATCGAATTTGAGGTCAAGGTCTCGGAAAGCCACATAAATACTCAATTTAGGTGTATTAGAGGGAGAGACAGGCAGTAGCCAATGGGCTGCTTACCTGTAGGGTGCCTACACCCTCTATATGCTCACCTCACGTGGGAAATTGGCATATCCCTGACTTCTAATAGGCTACTTTCACCATCTTCAAGATGGTGTAAAGTGAAAAGTGGGTCTACCTCGCCCGTCCCACCTTAGTGGTGGTACAGGTTGAAGGTGGGCTCGTCTCCTAATCTGCCTAATTTTCCCACCAGTCCTCCCGCCAAAAGTGGAGCAGGACTGGAGGTGTTGGCGTCTTCTTTTAACAGTAGATGGCTAGGAGCAGACTTCAAAGGCAACATGGCAACATGGCCTTTAAAGCTTCCTGTTCTGCGATGAAGTTCCTACTTGGGGGAAGGTGTTATCACTTTCAACCAGAGCAGGCTTTGTTCTGGCCTCGTGAGGGTAATGGTCCAGGTGGCAGACTGGCCAAAACCAGTCGGAGACCACACCAGGGCTTGGTAGGCTTTCTGGAGACCCGCTAAAGGGTCTCTTGTGTGAATTTAATCATAAATCCTTCACTGTCATCAGACGAGGTGTTTGGTATCAAACTCGTTTGGTTACAGTGAAGCAGTCATGGAACTAGGGAACTCATAATTTATTTATTATTTATATGGCGCACGAATCATCCCCAAAGGGATCTCTTGGCGCCCCTAATGATGATTATCGAACCCATGTACTCTTTATGGCTTCCCTAGCTCGAAGAAGACCCTTCTCTTACCTCACTGCTAAGACCTGGAGCACACTGACTCTCTCCACCTCTGGCAATCACCATCACTGCGCCAATTCAGGAAGGACCTCAAGACCTGGCTCTTCGACTGAACCACAGTACATAGACAGATCGGCAGCCCCAGCACCTTGAGACCCTTACAAGAGTAGCTGCGCTTTAAACGCATTTGATAAATTGATTGATTGATTGTGCACTTACAATATCTCAGAATGCACTGGATATTGTAGGACACCTCTGCTCATGCTGAGGTGTCCACACATGAGGTATAGTGCACTCTTCTTCATGACTAATAAGGTCTTGCAGAGGGGTGGCTTGCCTATATCTTCTGTAGTGCTGTGAGGTATGGCACACAGGGCTATGTGCCATGTCAACTCTTTGGTTTACCTGCACTCAGACATGCAGCTTGCAACAGCAGCACTGCATAGCCTGGGTGAGGGGTTCCTGGGTGGCACAATTCATGCTGCAGCCCTAGAGGGCCCTCTTCAGTAACAATGCCCTACGTACCAGGGATACCATTTATTAGAGACTTACAGGGATTACTGAACTTGTGTCAATCGTGAAGCAATTCTAGGGAAAGAGATATGGCATTGCGAACCAGGTTGGCAGGAAACCAGTGCACTTACAGTTTGAAATCTCATCAAGCAAAAAGGTGGGAGATAACCAAGTCAAAAGAGGCACTTTCCGACATGACCCCGCCAAACGAAAGAGAATGAAGCTACCATGGGGAGGCTAAATCATCTAAGTGGAAGAACCTGGAAAGACCATCTGCATTGACATGTGCCAACTCAGGTCAGTGTTCCACTGTTAAGTCCATTTCCTGTGGGGTATGAGCCACCTTAACAGTTTGGGATTTTCTCCTTTCATCGGCATGAGCTATCTGAGAGGTCTGTGGTAAATTTGAATAAGGAAGTGGGGCTAAAACAGGTAGGATCCTAACTTCTTCAGAGACCAGACCACAGCAAAGGCTTCCCTCTCAATGGCACTCCAACGCTGCTCTCTGGAGAGAAGCCTTCTGCTTATAAAAGCAACAGGATGTTCCCGGCCATCATCATTGGTTTGGGATAGGACTGCTCCGATCCCATGTTCAGAGGCATCTGTCTGCAGTATGAACTGCTTGGATTAATCTGGAGCTTTTAGAATGGGCCCTGCGCACATTTCTTTCTACATGGTGTCAAAAGCCTTATGGCAGCTCACTGTGCAGTTAATATTCTTGGGCTTCTTCTTAAAGGCATGTTTTGTGAGGAGGGCAAAATGGACCTATATCCCAGCACAAATGTTCTGCAGTACCCAGTCAAGTCAAGGAATGCCCTGACTTTAGTCTGGGTGTTTGGAGCTACCCAACCCGGAATTGTCTGTATTTTGGTTTGTAGTGGCTATACTTGGCCTCCACCCACAAAGTGGCCCAAGTATATAACCTTGCACTGTCCTATCGGACACCTGCTTGCCTTGATAGTGAGGCCTGCATTCTGTAGAGCCTCCAAGACCTTTTAGAGGGGGATCTGGTGATCCTGCAAGGTGGAGCTACATAAAGCAATATCATCTAGATAAGTTGCACTAAAGGATTCCAACCCAACCACCCTCTGAAAGGCAGCAGGGGCATTTGTTAATCCAAGGGGGCATCACATTAAACTGGAAGTGCCCATCTGGGGTGGAGAATGCAGATTTCTCTTTTGCTCCAGGGGTCAGTCCTATCTGCCAGTACCCTGATAAGAGATCAAAAGGTACTCAGATATTGGGCTGCCCCCAACCTGCCACTCATCTCATTAGCCCTAGGAATTGGATGTGAATCAGTTTGAGACTACATTGAGACCCCTATTGTCCCCACAAAACCTTATTTCTTTCTTTCTACCCTGGGACAAAGGCCGAGCACATAGTCCACAATGTCCTGCTTAACTTCTCTGCTCACTCCAATCCTTCCTTTACAAGATAGAGCGGCCCTCTTCCAGGGTGTCCAAAACAAAGTTCACAGGGGGAAAAGCCTACTCCCTTTTGCGGAACCTCTCTGTACGCAAAAAGCAGTCATGTTAGTAATACATCTCATCTTCTTCTTAGTTTTTCAGGAAGTCCACCAATCATACCTTTCACTGCCTTCTTAAATCTTTCAACAGGTCAATTGTTCTGGGGGTGGTACGGTGTAGTGAACCGGTAGGTCACACCACACTCCTGCCACATGTGCTTCAGGTATGCAGACATGAAGTTGCCATCTCTGTCTGACACCACCTCCTTAGGCAAACTCGCCCTGGTAAAGATATAAAGGAGGGCCCTAGCCAGTTTTGGGGCAGTGGTGGCCGAAGGGGAATAGCCTCAGGGTGCCTGGTAGCATGATCCACTACTATCAGTATGAAATAGTTCCCTCTCAAAAGTTACCACAGCCACTGGGGGTGGAATTAAGGGGGACTTGGGGACGCTACCTGTTTTGCCACTGGCTTGAAAGGTTGCACAGGAGCAGCCTTCTGAGACATTCCTGGCCACTAGAAGTGGTTGATTGCCTTTCTCTAGACTTGGTCTTGTCAAGATGCCCAGCTAGGGTGATATTGTGGGCCAAAGTGAGGAGAAACTCCCTAAACCTCTGAGACACTACCACCCTCCTGGTGTCATCAGGTTTGGGGTCTCTGGCATGGCAGTGTATAGCAGTCCCTCCTCCCAATAGGTCATGGGGGAACAATATTTCCATTTTCCTGGTTAGCAGGCTTTCAAGAGTGAGACAGGTTTTCTCTGCCTGGCACAGATCTTCCCCAGAGGGCCCCCCTGATCCTAGGAACTCTCCTAGGTCAGGCCCAGGCTCCTGGGGCACAGTTCCTTCTGTGTCTGGCAAGTCTTCTCCCTAGGGAGAGGAGTCTTGATCTGGATTTTGTATTGAAGCTGGTTTCCCAGTCTACTTGCCCTTCCTCTTCTCACTCACCCTGGGTCATGCACTGTGCTCCGTTTTTACACATGCCCACTCGGGGGTTCCCATCATTTCTACATGGATCCTACTTTCTACCTCAACCGATTTTGAGTACTCCAAATCATTGCCAAATTGACACAGGTTAGATGACATCTACATTTTGAGGCCACTAGCCCCTCCCAAATCTGAGGATGCCAAAGCCATTGGATGTATCTTAGCCTGATTGTCAGTGTTGAGGACTGTACAGGTCACTCCTAGCTGATATTTATTTGGGGACACTAGTTTCTCAGTCACCACTGTGACACTTGCACCAGAGTCCCAAAGAGCTTCCACCCTAATCCCATTGATTCTTAGCGCTGGGAGGCCTCATGGTAGCCATGCGCTTTACATGTACCTTTTCATTTCATTCATTTAATTTAATTACAGCCTCACCCACTCGCATGGGACAACAGTGGAGTGTCCTAAAACCCCCGGCCTACACAATCTGTCTGCCTGACCTTAGGATGGCTGTCCTGACCTAATCTCTGGAAGCTTTACTGCCGAGTTCTTAGCAACCCAACAGCAAGTATTTGACTGTTTTTTTCTTCTGGCATAAGGGGCCTGCGAGTTTGAAAGGACAATTGAGCTCTTAACTGGACCATTTCCCACTGCTTCCCCATCCCACCAATAAGGTATCCAACAAAATCTTCAACATCTACCACGCCCACTACCACTTCGAGCCTGGCTGGGTCGACACTGGTGTGCAGCTGCTGGAGCACCCTCATGTAATTCCTATTTCACGCAATCGGGAGTGCCCTGCTGCAATTCCCCACCTAAACAAAAGTCATGCTCATGAAGACAGAGGCGGATGCCTCTGCACAGGGCCTAAATGAGGTGAGGGCAAGCAACAGAGTGAATTGGATGGCGCTTCCCAGCAACACTGGGAGGGATGCTGCCTATCGATCTATGGCAATAACCCTTGGGCTGAAACCTTGAACACTTTACTTACAGTGGAGATTGAACAACATGGCCTTTGCCCGGTGGAGCTGTTTAGGCAGCTATAGAGGAGTTTGGCTCTGGGTCACCGACTCGGCCGTCACCTACTCTTCCGGACATTGGACATTGCTTTTACTCGTCTCCCCGTTATGTGTCCTTCCCTTAGCAGCCAGCATTCTTTTTTTTGCCTGTGTTTTGCTATGCTCTGGTGACAGATGTAATTTGTAACTTGTAACTTAATGTTCCTCATGTGAAGTGCTCTGATACCTCCGGGTCTAGCCAGCGCTATTTAAAACTTCTCAAATAAATGAAAATACATCAAAGTTAGCAATATTGATAGCAAAAATATCGATGTTAATATTATCGATGTATTTATTAGTGTTATGTATTTTAGAATGTATTTTATATGTATGTGTTCTATAATTTTTGTTAAGTATTGTACTGTTTTTGAAATATATGTATACATTTTTTTGAAGTTAGTCATTTTTTTAAAGTAAATTATGTGTTTTAGTACAGTAGCGGTTTGTGGGTTTATAGGGGAATAGGGTGGGAAGTAATTTATTTATAGTAAATTAAATAATTTTTAGGAATTATTAATTATTTTAATTACATTTTGCATTTTAGTTCTGAAGCGGGTTGTGGGTTTATAGGGGAATAGGGTGGGAAGTAATTTAATTGTAATTAGGTAATTATACATTTTTATTTATTGGTATTGATAATTAATGTATTGTTTATTAATTATTCATTGGTAATTAATGTTTACTAATTGATAAATATATTAATTGTATTAATTTATTATTGGAGTGGGTTGTGGGTTTATAGGGGAATGGGGTGGGAAGTAATTTAATTGAAATTAACTCATTATTAATTTTTATTTTTGAGTGTTGATAATTAATGTATTGTTAATTAATTAATAATTGGTAATTCATTATTATTTATTGGTATTGATAATTAGTTTATTATTAATTAATTATTATTGGTAAATGTGTGAAATTGAATGCAGAGTGGGTTGTGTGTTTTTTGGGCAATAGGGTGGGAAGTAATTTACTGTTATTAAAGTAATTATTAATATTAATTTATTGGTATTTTTAATAAATGTATTGGTAAAGTATTAATAGATCATAGTTTAATTACAAAAATCATTTAATTTATAAGAATGTGATTTATAACCCCTACGCTATCCAACGCTTTCCCTACTGTTGCACTCCATGGAGTGGAACTGGAAATAGACATTTTTTACCCCTACGCTATCCAACACTTTCCCTACTGTTACACTCACTGGATTGGAATACTAATTTGTATCCCTACGCTATCCAACACTTTCCCTACTGTTGCACTCACTGGTGTGGGAATAGTAATGTTTACCCCTACTCTATCCAACATGTTCCCTACTGTTGCACTCTGTGGAGTGGAAATAGAAATGTTTTACCCCTACGCTAGCCAACACTTTCCCTACTGTTGCACTCATTGGAGTGGGAATAGTCATTTTTACCCCTACGCTATCCAACACTTTCCCTTCTGTTGCACTCACTGGTTTGGGAATAGTAATTTTTACCCCTACTCTATCCAACACGTTCCCTACTGTTTCACTCTTTGGAGTGGGAATAGTATTTTTTACCCCTAGGCTATCCAACAATTTCCCTACTATATGTATCTTTGGAGTGGGAATAGTAATTTTCACCCCTACGCTATCCAAGACTTCCCCTACTGTTGCACTCTCTGGAGTGGGAATAGTAATTTTTACCTCTAACCTATCCAACACTTTCCCTACTGTTGCACTCACTGGTGTGGGAATAGTAATTTTTACCCCTACGCTATATAACACTTTCCCTACTGTTGCACTCTCTGGAGTTGGAATAGAAATTTTTTACCCCTGCGCTAGCCAACACTTTCCCTACTGTTGCACTCACTGGTGTGGGAATAGTAATTTTTACCCCTACTCTATCCAACACGTTCCCTACTGTTGCACTCTTTGGAGTTGGAATAGTCATTTTTACCCCTATGCCTATCCAACACTTTCCCTAATGTTGCACTCTCTTGAGTGGGAATTGTAATTTTAACCTCTCCGCTATCCAACACTTTCCCTACTGTTGCACTCACTGGAGTGGGAATAGTAATATTTACCCCTACATTATCCAACACTTTCCCTACTGTTGAACTCACTTGAGTAGGAATAGTCATTTTTACCCCTATGCTATCCAACACTTTCCCTACTGTTGTAATTTTTACCTCTACGTTATCCAACACCTTCCCTACTGTTGCACTCTGTGGAGTAAGTATTTATATTATTTTTTATATGTATATTTATTTTAACATTATATGTATTAGTTATTATTTTTAAACATATATTAATATTTGTAACTATGTTTCTTTTAATATAAGTATTATTTACTTTATTTTACATAATTTTTTACCATTAAAAAAAAAGATCTTTTCCACAACAATATTTTTCACATCAATATTTTTTTTCTCTATATTTTTGTACTTACCATTATGTAGATAGGATGTCGATATTCTTGACTTCCATATTTTTGCATCAATATTTTGGTACCTCGATATTTTGTCCATCGATGTTTTGTCAATGATCCACTATTCAGATTTCCTATGTGAAAGGGACACCCTGAACCCACCTCCTCCAAATAGCGATTCTGTTTTTGGTCGCAAAGACAAACTGCGATTCAATAACGATTCGCAATTTGGTGTTTGCACGTTTTTAAAAGGATTTTTGCAGTTGCAAACGGCCCGATTTGGCAAATTGGGCTGTTTGTGACATCAGAAATACTTTGTACATCTAACCCAGTGTTCAGAGAAACTTATATGAATGACATCACAATACATCTCAAAGCAATAGCTGACATGATCAAACACAGCAACATTCTACAATGCCTGTAATTGGTAGAGATAAAGGGCTGGGCAGGGAGAACTACTATGTTTTCTCTGCACTCGTTGGCCAAATTAAATAACCAATTTGCTATTTTCATGTTATATTATATTAACATTTCTTATAAAGCACTCGTACATCGAGTAGTTTCTTGGTGCTGGACTTAAGAAGCTTCTTCTGGAGCCACATGTGTTAGTTGTGAATAGAGTCTAGTTATAAGCTTGAGTAAATAGCCAGGTCTAGAGTATCCCTATCTCTGAATCCTCACCCTTTTACCTCAAGTGCTCAACAGTAAATCTCGCAGGGGAGTAGAGAAGTTTTCTTGCTCAGACACTGCTTGTTCGGGACGAGCTTACTAGAGACAGAGAGAAGAAACCATTGTTCCATTTCATTGGTATAATTTGACTGGTGGGAGAGGGGGAATAGGCACAATGTGATTGAACAGTGTGATTGAGGCAGATGTGAATTCTGCTGCCTCCTCCCTAGTGCTTAATTTATAAAATATGAAGTCCAGGTGCTTAAATGTTTCTCAGAAACAACATCCACTTTCCCCGGCTTCCCCACTTTCTCCATCAGCTCACCCACTTCCTCTATTGGCTTCACAACATCCTTAACTGGCATTACTGAAAGCCAGATGTAATACCTTATCTGAATTTCAGCACAGGAGCCTTTCTCAAGCAAGGTTTAGATAGGAGGCTTGCCCGCCCCGTGTAAAGTTTGAAAAAGATTAAATCAAAAGTGCATTTGAAGCACAGTTTGGAATACATTTTCTAAAATGACTAAGGCATTGAAAAGGGGAACAGGAAAGATTCCAGTGCTCTATGTGCCGATTTGGGGAAAGGACAATACAGGGATATGTGCAAAGGTGCTTTGTGTTCTCATATACACACATATCGTCAACGCACCATAAGTGCCCTATATTTAAAAATTACCTCTGGTATGCAAAGACCAGAATCTGGCTTGTGTGACCCTATACTATGGGTGCCCCCTCCTATGCCAAGAATTTCCTCACTTATGTCAGAACCAGGATTTTGCCATGGGTTGCCCCACCTACCAAGAATTATATATTCAAAATGCCAGGATAAGTATCCATATGCCAAGGGTGCCCGTGTCCATTAGTCAAGAATTACTTACAGTATGCCAGGGCAGGATTACAATCCCAAGCATAATACTCTCACACCCTGCTATACTCATATGCACACACATTCACACTATGTGCACACACTCTCACATATGCTCAAATTCTCACACACGCTCATGCTCTCACACTCAGATTTTCTCAAACACACTCTCACTCTCATGTATAGTCCCACTGACACTCCTCTTTTTTCAATCTGCGTGTGTTTTGAAGATACTTGCCCTGCTGCTGCCCCTGCTATATCTGTTAGTGAAGCTTGGTAAAAACTTTCCTCTGCACACTAATCAAAACAAATGGCCTTTTTGATGGTTTTTATGCATGATGAGAGTTGAATATTACACTGTTATCAAATAAGTGAACCAGATTTATATTAGGTTGTATATACAGATCAAGGAGTAACAATGTAAATGGACTAGACTATTGTTGTAAATAAACGTAGCGTAGTCCTTGTAGTTCCTTGTAGTTCCTTTATTCAAGTAAGATGGTAAGTTAAGAAGATGAAAGGGAAACCCCCACCAGGAGCAGCCTCCTGCCACTCAGCCCTCATCCAACTGACAGTCTTACACACTCAACATTCTAACAGGCTACATTCTAGGCTGAGCAGCAGGAATAGGTATAACACATCTCCCTTCTTTAATTTGAAGAACAATATATAGGAATAAAATAGCAGAGAACAAGTCAAATCACGCAATTTCAAAATAAATATGAAATCAGGTAAGATCAGCAATTAACATTCACTCAGACAAATCATGCAAACCAGCAAATAACATTCACACCACCTTCTCTCTTCCTTAAACAAAACATTACTCCCAAAACGAAATAACCAACACACCACCACGCCAACGCACCACATACAAAACCCAAGAAACCAAAAAAACCGACTGGCTAGGTCAGTAGGAGGCAAAAGGGTCCCAACTCACGGAGTGACAGAAAAAGAATTTGTATGTGACAGCAGTCACGTCACATAGGTCACGCACATATCACTCAAAATAGAAAGTCTGGTAAACATCCAGAAATTGAATTCTAAGCTTCCAACATGTAATAGGATACACACATTCCTATGATCAACACTGGGACATTTAGGTCCCAAAACCACTAAAATCTTGAATATGGAACAAACTCCAAGTAATAGGATACATATGTACCTATGATCAAGCACTGGGACATTAAATATGTTTTTATTATCATTTTGCACTTTTATTGCAAGAAGTACAAGATTACTGCAACATTACTAGTACATCAAATACACAAAAAAATAAGATTTAGCAGCCAAACAACAAATACAGGGGAATAAAAAGACACATTCCCAAAAAAACATCGTAGAATATATACTGTGACAAATTAAAATAATCAAGCCAAAATCCATTGCCGAACCGGGTCCCAGATTTTCATTCCAAAGGATCTTTTCCTTCTACCTTTTGTTCTATATATAGCTTCCTCTATATTATAAGAGGCTAAAAGACGTGCTCTCCATGCTTCCAATGAGGGAGGAGAGGGGCTGATCCACTCTTGCGTAATACAAGCCCTAGTCATGGCCATAGATATAAATAAGAGAGCTTGTTTTCCCTCTGGTAACGTATCCGAACTTACACCAAAAAATACATGTTCCCCCATTAGAGTAAGTGAAAGCCCCAACACTGTAGTCAGGAATGTCTGAATTGCCTTTAAAAAGGGAGCTAACAGAGGACAGGCAAAAAACATATGTATCGAGTCCGGGGCCTGACAGCCACACCTATTACATGCTATGCCAACCGTTGCGCCCCATTTTGAAATTTTCAAGGGCGTATAATATAAATCATATAGGGCCATGTAGTGCTGAGTGCGCGATCTGCCAGTAATCAAGACGGTATTAGCCAAAGCGATTGATTCTTCTAGTCGGATAGTTTTGGTACCTAGCCTCTCGGCCCATCTTGCTGCATAAGAAGCTAGATCATCTGGACATGTAGCCAAAAGAACTCTATAATAATGACCGATCCGTTTTTTAATAAACAGATTGTCAATAAGTGGGATCCTGACAATGCCAGAAACTTCCAATGATGACAAAGAATTAAAGAAGCTATGGATCAGTAAATATTTAAAATAGTCCTGAGTCGAAAGATTATATCTATCTGTTAATTCCGAGAAGGTAAGTAACCGACTATCCTGCCATAAATCGTTCACACAATAGATTCCTTTATTTCGCCATCGAGACATAACCGAATCCTGAAACACAGGTGGAAATATTTTAAAGGCAGAAAGGGGTGAATAGATCTAAAGTTTCATAATTCCCAGTTGATGCCTAACTATCTTCCATACTCCAAAGGCTGCTTTCAGCGTCTTAAATTTAGTTTTTTTGTAATAGCTTGGTTCTGTATTTTTGAGAAAGCAGCCGCGACACTCTTCTCCCATTATAAGTTCGTATATTGAAGGTGAATGACTCTGAAGAATCCTTGCTTTTTCCCCAATAATCAAAGGGGAGATAAACTGTAAAACAGACGCAACATAGTAGTACAAAAAATATGGAATTCCCCCCTCCCCCCGGATTTTGGTTGAATCATCTTTTTAAATGATCTACGATTTTTTTTGTAGCCCCAAATAAACCTAGATGTCATTCTTTCCAATTGTTTAAAAAAGATCGAGGGAAACTCAAGAGGGATAGATCGAAACATATAAAGACATTTGGGAAGTATATTCATTTTTAATACATTATTCCGGCCAAATAAGGATAAGTGAAAATGATCAATCCGTTCAAGTGTAGTATTTGCTTTTTGAAAGACCCGGTTAAAATTTATGGCTGGGATATCTGATACAGGGGATGTAATTTTGATACCCAAATATGTTGCTACCGGTACTAGTGGAATCGACAGGGGAGGAGTTTGACCTACAAATACATTTTGAGTTTTCGCTATATTCAACTTATGGCCGGAGAAAGCCCCGAAGTGAGTGGCCAAGTCCTTTATCACTGGGAGAGCTTTCTGGATACTAGTTGTAAGCACTATTATATAATCGGCGTAAGCGAGCGCTCTATAATTGGTATTGGCAACAGAAACTGGTGGTATTTCAGATGCTAAGTTCAGTTTGTTTAAAAATATATCTATATAAAGGGCAAATAAAAGTAGGGAAGAAGGACAACCCTGACTGGTACCTCTGGAGATGAAAAAAAGGCCAGATTTTTTGGAGCCAATTTTTATACAAGATGTGGGTGACACATAAAGAGACTTTAAAGCTAAGATAATCTGTGGGCCAAACCCTTTCATTGCTAGCATCTCCCACAGATATGACCAGGCTACCCTGTCGAATGCCTTCTCGGCATCCAACAGGGTAATACCAAGATCGCATCTCATCACCTCGGCCCGGTCCATTAAGGTGATTACGCGCCTAACATGGTCCGAGGTATCCCGGGAAGGGATGAAACCATGCTGGAGAGGCGAAACTATTGTAGAAATTACCCCCGATATGCGGAATGCTAAGATCTTCGAAAAGATCTTACTAACCGCAATAATGAGCGAAATCGATCTAAAGGATGAGGGAAGAAGAGGGGGTTTGCCTTTCTTAAGAAAGGCCATAATTGTCGATTGACTCCATGATGGAGGTGCTACCGCATTTTGAGCCTCTACACAGGTCTGAAGGAAATCTTGTTTCAAGAGATGTCTAAACACCCTACAAAACTCTAAGGGTATACCGTCTGGCCCTGTAGCTTTCCCGGTGGCCAGCAAAAGAATGGCCACCTCTATTTCATCCCATGAAATTTCTGCATCTAGTGCTGCAGATTGAACATCTGTTAACTTAGAAATAGTATCATTCCCACAAAAATTTAGCAGGGACTCCGATGAATACGATAGATTTTCCTCCGAATAAAGTTTACTATAGAATGAGCGAAAGACCTCCAAAATTTCTTCAGGTTGACTATAGATTTGTCCCGAGTCATCCTGAATCTCATTCACAGTATTAAATACTTCCTGCTGCCTGAGCCTCTTAGCCAAGATCCGCCCTGTCATTTCCACCACTTCGTAAACTTGGGAGCAAAACACTGTAGCCTGCTCAGCCAGTTTCCTCGCAAAGACCTCATACAGCCTAGACTTATGTATAGCCAGTCATGATTTAATATGCTCAGTGTCTTGAGCTGCAGTGATAGCTGAAACTAGTTTAGCCTCCCATTCTTGTACTGCCTTATAGTAAGTAGCGAGTTTAACCCGAGAAGACCTTTGTTTATTAATAGAGTATGAAAGAGTCTCTCCCTGGACCGCGGCCTTAAACTAATCCCAAACCATTTGAGTAGTAGCTGTACCTCGATTAATATCAAAAAATTCTTTAATCCATTTAGACATGTGTTCAATATATAGTCTGCGAAAAGTTTGCGTTCAAATGTCCAGGAAGTTATAATCGGGGAAGGGCCAGATCCTTGCTTGATCTCTATTAATAAAGGGTTATGGTCTGAGATTATTCTCTGGAATATCTCATAGGTGATTTTGTTTAAAAGTGTCGAAGAAATAAAAAAATAATCTAGATGAACCATTTTCTGATGTGGGGCTGAATAGAACGTATACCCAGGTGACATGTCTCTTTTAACAAAACCCACATCCGATAGGCCAAACTCTATAGCTAAGCCTCTTAGTGACTTGTAAATCTTCTTCTTAAGCCAAGAATAGAGAGTCTCTGAACTTATATCGAAATTTCTATTAATATGAATATTGAAGCTCCCACACAGTACTAATGGAGTGGGCCATCCAGCTAACTCTATACTTAGAAAATTTAGAAGATCAGGATCATCGGAATTTGGGCCATAAATTGAACAAATAGTTAACCGTTTGCCATCTATAGAGAGTTCTATTATGACCTATCTTCCATACTGATCAGTTTTAATTCGATTGCATGACCCTAGCCCTTTCCTAATAAGCACTGCCACTCCCCTCGTAGTAGTACCTTGACTTGTGCATCCCAGGAGATGCATACCCAGATCAATAAACCATTTTCTATTATTCCAGATCAGATGTGTTTCTTGCAAGCACAAAACATCTATCTTCATACTATAGATGATTTGAGCACACATACCCCTTTTTTGCTTGTTATTCAAGCCACAGATGTTCCAAGAACAGATCGTTAATTTAGCCATTTACAATTGTATTTTTTTGCATTTTTGTTTTCCCCACTTCTTACATGTGTCACTTTTAGTTAGCAGCCCGCCTTAAACCTGTCTGATAATAAAAAACAAACATGTCTTCTCCAGCTAAATTACAATGCCAATTACTTGCAATAATCCTGTACTTGCTTGCCCCACCACTACACCCCCCTCCAACCCCCAATACCAACCAAACACAACGAAGGCAAAGGGACTGAGCAGTCCCTAAAAAAGATGGTCTGAGAAGCATAATGCGTCTCACTGCGCACTCCCATCTGCTAAACAGTCATCCGAAAAAAATGTATTTAAAGAAAGAAAGGCCTAGCCACTGGAGAACCGAAGGTTATAAGTCCAAGAAGATCAGTAAACACAATAAACCCCCACTGGTTCAGCCTTGCAATCAAAAAAAGACAGAATAAGTTTGAGACATCACATTTTGGATAATAGATCCTTTGCTGCGCTCTCCGAAGTTAGAAAACGGGTTCTTTCCTTAAATATAACCTTAAGTTTCGAGGGATTAAGAAGGAAGTCTTGTGCTCCCTTTGCCTGAAATGAAGGAATAAGTTGGCAGAACTGCCAAAGTTGTTGAACAGTAGAATGACAATAGTCAGGATGGACAAAGAAATCCAAACCCTTTCCCCTTCGTTAACTATCTGGCCGAGCTAGATCGTACAATGCTTCACGTGCCAGAAAGTTGTTCAGAGAAATCAGAATGGCTCTTGGTTGGTTGTTAGAGGCGCCGCCAGAGTTTTTATTGCGTTGGAAAGGGAATCTGTGAGCTCTCAGAAGCTCCCGGTCCCACTGCCACTAGGTTAAGTACGGGAAAGCTTCGGTAAAGAGCTCAATATTAAACTGCCTGACATTGGATCCCTCACTTCCTTCAGAAATACCCAAAATGCGCAAATTATTGCGCCTGGACCTGTTCTCTAAGTCCACCAGCTTCCAATTGAAATCCTCCTTTAAATTAGCAAGAGTGGAAAGCTGAGAGCCTTGCTGAGTCAGGACATCTTCAATAGCAGAAATCCTCCACTCAGCCTCCTGCACTCTAGCGGATGTTTCATTGCAGGTTTTTACCACTCGCCTTAGATTGTTTTGAAGTTTGCGTACTGCTGCTTGCGTACGCAAATTCTCAGCACTGGGACATTAAGGTCCCAAAACCACTTAACAATGTAATTGGAGCACTTAGCTCCCACAGTAACCATGTAATGGAGAACGCACTTCCCCATGTTCCATAACAGGATAGGAAACTTCCATGAGGTAATGTTCACTCAATAGGGAAACAAAAAAGACCCTATGATCATTGACTGGACAGCTAGGTCCTAAACTCACTCAAAATGAACTGAGGCACTCTTCAAATAAACTAGGAGCATTTAACTACACACCCCACAAGCTAACGCAACAGAGCACACACCACCCTGTGAAACAGAACTAGAGTACCCATCTATACACAACCTAAACATAGTAAGGCCATACTAAAATTCAACCACCCCACAAACATAGTATTGTAGTAATAAGTTAAACAAGTGTGTAATATGTGTATATACATACAATACAATAATCACTATCCATGACATCACACACATCCAACATTCCAAACATCATCAAGTACACCAGCACTCACTCTGGCTGAGCAGTAGGGAAGTGACAAGTACGTTATTACAACTACTTACTACATTACAAACACAGCTTTCAAGAAATCTTATATCTCCTTCAGACATTGTTGGATTTTTAGCCAGCAAAATAGTTAATTTTGGAATTAGCAGTCACTAGGTACAAGGTTTTAAAACATCTACAAGTCCTAGTGTGTAAATCTTAGGTGCCTGGAAAGCCATGACTGGACTAAACGTGTTACAAAAGAAACAGGCGTGTCAAAGAGTTTAAAAAAGATTAAGTTTCAGGTTTTGATTTTCTTTGAAACAATCAGATTAATCAAGCAGTGAAATGTCAGTGCCTGCATTTTATGCACAGATGTTCCAATTCCAGTGATAATCGGGAGACATTCACAGTTTCCTACAACAATAGAGCATGTTCAAAACATTACTACTCATAATAAAAACACCTTTATTGTGTGAACCCTATGTCATAACACATCTGCAATCTCACTTTTCCAGAGGTCCTGGCCCAGCAACTGCAAGTTCATGTCCGTCCCGATCATCCTATGCCATGATTTCTGACTGGAGGAGTCATTACGTAAGGTTTTCAGATCAAGTTTTTCCACTGTAACTATCAGAGTGGCCACCTTCAAGAAAAAGTGTTGGTTACTTACTGGGTTACAGTTAAGTTACTGCATTTAGAGGCCTACTGCTGGACAGACTGCTTCAAAGATAGTAGCATCGCTCTGAACTGCCGGTGCGTGCGTCGTGACTCATCTGTGTGCCTCATGAATGATGATATGGCGGGCAGACAAGCCGGTACGGCTGGCCGCTGCGTGGAAGTTACACATGCAGCTGCGCAGCCCAAACCCACAGTCGAGACCAAATGCAGCCTAATCGGTGGCCCGCCCACCAGCAGTACTAACTGAAGGGCAGGCATGCATTTTGTGGGGGGTGTAGGGGCACTTGCTAATGCCAGCTGGGGCAACACATGCAACTTGCTAATAAACAGACAACCACACAGTAGCTTGGTAGTACCGACCAGAAGTCACTAGCGACCCCAGCCCATTTATTTAAGCTCTCTGGCCATGCCTGGCCAGAGAGTGATACACTGTTGGGGTATGCTTCCTGTTCTCTGCTCGAGGGCAGAAACACTAGAGCGCTACATCCCATCCCAAATCAGTCTCTTATTAACATCTTGAAAATTAGTTTTTAGCACATAAAGTCTGCAAGTCTTTGGGTGGGCCGAGGGTTTGGCCTGATATGGTAAGGTCGTTGACGGTCTTCGCCACGCTGTCCAGAGCTCACTTCTCCGCTTGAAGGCACTAACCGCACAGGGCTGGCTGTCAGAGGTTCATTGCCGCCAGCGTCCAAGATGTTCCGGTCCAGTCTGCACTTGTCGCGGCGGATCACTTGGTTGAGGTATACTGGCTATTGGTGGTATTTGCTTGAACCAGGACACGTTGCGCGTCACTACTTTTCCATCCCTCTCTGTGGTGACAGTCGTGCCTTTTGTGGATCTCACAGTCCCTGGTCTTGCCTCATAGGGGGTGCGGAACTTTCCGCCAGGTCACCGGGTGCGTATTAGTACGGAGTCCCCGGGGATCAACAACTGAGGGCGAGCCCTTCGTCGCTGACTGGCTTTGTCGTTGGTGTTGTGTCTTTTCTCTTGGGTTGCCTGTGGGTCGTACGGTTCTGCGATCCAGGTATCTGCCATGGGTAGCATGTCCCGCCAAGGACCGGCTAGCTTGAGTGACCAGGGAGATCGTTGCGTGGTGCAGTGCGGAGTGCTCCTGTACTCCCGTAGGAAAATTTGGAGAGCAGCCTTTGGGTCCTTTTCTTCCGCCGTTGCGATGCGAAGTACCTTATTGATAGTTTGCATAAACCGCTCGACCTCCCTGTTTAGGGCCATTGTGGTGCAATTCTGTGGTGCTTGATTCTGAGGCTTTCCACAAAGTCTCTGAATTTGCTGCCCTGGAATGGGGGCCTGTTGTCCATCTTGATCACCTGTGGTATTCCGAATAGCGCAAATGACTTGGCCAGGATCAGTTGCACGTTGGTGAAACTTGTTGATGGGACAACCTCTGCTATTGGATACTTGGTGTAGCTGTCAACCAAAACAACGGTGACCCTCCCATCTGGGAAGCTTCCGAAGTCAAGACTCACCCATGACCACAGTGACGGCGCTGGATCCTCTGTGATGACGGGGGCTGGGTTCTCTGAGCTGCTGGTGAGTTGGCAGGACCTGCAGTTGCGAACTACGGTGTCAACACTCTATTTGAGGCTGGGAAACCACACCTTCTCCCTCATCCTTGATCTCATCCGTTTCGTGCCTTGGTGGCCTTCATGAGCAAGGATCGTGGCCTGCTCTTGCAGATCCTTTGGGATCACCATTCGCGCCCCTCTCAGGATGATGCTATTGTCAGCGACTCTGAGTTCATCGTGAACCTTCCAAAATTGTGCCAGCCGATTCCTTTTGGCTTCGCTCCAGCCATGGACGTTCTTGAGGAAACCTTCCCACAAACCGCTGGTGAGGGCTTGAGCAACTCTTGTGAGTATGGGGTCGGCGTCGAGGTATGTTTTGATCACGTCGATCGACATCGGTCGAGGGCACGCCCACTGGGACACCATGTTGACGAACTCCTCAGTTCTCGACTCTTGATCAGTGTCCGATTTACTCGTCTGAGCAGGGTGACGGGACAATAAATCAGCTGGGTTCTTGGCTCCCGGGCGGTACACCAAGTCCATTTCGTATTGTTGCACCTGTATCGCCCATCGCTCTATTCTGGGAAGAGGATGGGGAGCTGTCCCTTTCAACAATGGAAGGAGCGGTTGGTGGTCGGTCACCACCCGGAACGGGTGTTCACTTACATAGAGGTGAAAGAGGTTGCACGCCCACTTCACAGCGAGCGCTTCCCTCTCGATCTGCGAGTACCGTGACTCTGTTTCGGTGAGAGCCTTGCTAGCAAACGCCCACGTTCCTGGCTCTGTCTCTTGGGTGAGTAGCGCTCCCAAACCGACCTGACTGGCATCAACTAGGATCTCTGTGGGTTTGTATGTGTCAAAGTAGGTCATTGTGGTGCTGTCTAGCAGTGCTGACTTCACCTGCTCAAATGCCTTGCTCTCAGTAGGGATCCATGTCCACGGGGTTTCTTTCTTTGTGAGGTTGCGGAGTGGCTCAGCAATGGTTGCCAGATTCGGGATGAACCTTGCGCAATAGGTTGCCATCCCAAGGGAACTCCTGACTTCAGATGCGGTAGTTGGGGCAGGAGCGCCCTGGATTGCTTGCGATTTTCTCGAGTCCACTTTGACTCCATCGGAGCTGAAGACATAGCCAAAGAAATCAATGGACTTCTGGAAAAATTGACACTTCTCCTTGTGGAGGGTCACTCCATGTTCCGCCAGCCATTGCAACGTGGCTCTGAGTCACCGATGATGTTCTTCGACTGTCTTTGAGTGGATCAGGATATTATCGCTCACGTTGAGTACACCTTAACGGCCTGACAGGATCTCTTTCACTGTGTTTTGGACTATTTCGGCGGCGGATGAAATACCAAAATTGAGCCTCTTGTACCGGCAGAGTCCGAGATGGGTTGAGAATGTCGTAATATATCTACTCTCTTCAGCTAGTCTCTGTTGGGTATAGCCGGCATTGAGATCCAGCTTGGAGAACCATTGTGAGCCGTTCAGGTCGGCAAGGATGTCGTCTACTGTCGGTGTGAGGTGTCTCTCCCGTTTGATGGCTCTGTTTGGCATTCGCATGTCAATGCAGATTCTAATCTTGCCTGGCTGCTTCGGTTTTTCGGCAATGACCATAGGTGATAGCCATGGGGTGGGGCCTGATACCTTTTCAATCACTCCTTGCTGTTCTAGTTTCAGCAACTCCTGCTCGACTAGTGGTCGATGGGACTCGTCAGTGTCATAGTGCCACTGGCTGTACTGCTTTGTTGATGTGGAGCTTCACCGATTGTTTCTTGATGGTTCTTAGCCCTTCGAAGAGTTGAGGGAATAACTCTAAGATGTCTTCTGTCTGGAGCATTTTGACCTCATTTGCAAATGCTATTAGTTGGAGGTCTTCCGCGGTGTGACTCCCTGCCAGTAGGTCTGCCTCTCTGTCTACAATGTGGAATATTGTCGTGACTTCTTTGTCTTCTGCTTTCACTTGTACTAACATTTTTCCTCGGAGAGGAAGCGGCTTCTGGCTTCCATATGTTAAAATCTGGATTTTGGAAGGTGTGAACTGCGGCCTTGGGTTCAAGATTTTGTAGTGCTGTAGGCCCATCACGTTGACGGTAGCTCCCGTGTCAATTAGGCCTGTCACTGATGACCCATCTATCTCAATATTGCATTTTGGCTGCGACCTCCGTCTTCTCTTTAGATCACTTGCGAATGACACGAAGTAGCACTCTCCTTCCTCATCAGTCGAGGAGTCATCAAGGCGCTGATAGTTTTGAGATGGTGTCTTTGGGGGCCGTGATGCCGTTGGTTCTTCTAGCGACAGGTGCCTCACTGCGCCAGCTGCTGACTTTCTCCCCGCGGTGTTCTTGCTACAGAATCCTCCCCGGCACACATTTGCAAAATGATTAGGGATTCCGCACTTGGAACACGTCTTGCCTCGCGCAGGGCAGCCGTCTGGATTGTGTTACTCCTTCCCACAAAACCCACACGGGGTACGTAGCGTTGCTTTGTTGGGCCACCGTCCTCGTCCGCTCCGAGTTGGGGTGCGAATGGCATCTACTCGCTCTTTCTTCACCTGGGTGTTCGCATCTCTCTGCTGATTGAGCGCGGCTTCCATCGCCTTTGCACGAATATCAGATAATTCATGCAACCGTGCAGGGAGGATTTCATCTAAGGTGATGCGCGGTTGCCGGAGTATGAGTGTCCTCAACGTCTTACTGCGGCAGCCTTGGATTAGTTGTGCCGTGACTTCCTTGGTCTTGTCATCTTCAGTGCACGTGCTCACTAGCTCCCTGAGCCGGGCATGGAAGGCGTCCATCGTCTCCCCTTCTCTTTGCCTGGACTGCCTAAATTTGAAACGTTTGTAGTGAGGGTTGAGTTGAGGGTCAAAATGCGCATTTAGGGCTCTGACCGCTGCGTCATAGCTATTTGGTGCACCAGTATCCAGGAGGAGTGTGAATAGCTTATAAATTTTGTCTCCTCCAAAGTGCAGAAGTAGTGACCGCTTCAAGGTGTCGTCTGTTTCTCTGGTGGCAGTAAAGTAGTCATTAAGGCGCCCGATCCAGACTGCCCACCTCGGGGCTGCGGTCGATGGATCAATTAGTTCACTGAAAGGTGGCAGTGCTTGAATCTGCGAGTGTGCTGGTGGATGCGGCGGCTGAGCAGGTGCTGCAGCTTGCTGCTGCGCGGCATCTGGATTTGGCAGGTTTGACATGGCATGACCTTCTGTCGCTAGCACTTCTCTGCGTGGTCAGCTGTCCTGTCCTGTACTAATATCTGTTGCTAGTACCTCTTTTTGTGATAGTGACTGCTTTGCCTTTGCCCCTGCTTGTTATATCAGTGTTGCTGGTTGCTGTGGCGAACAACTGTTTACCTTTGCTACTGCTTGTTGGGTTTTAGCCTTGGCTCACTTTTTCATTAGCTCGTGCTTGTTGGGCGCTGGCCTGTTGCTCCTTCTGATTCTCCCTGCCAGCTGGTGACAGGTCAGTCTGTCCGTTGCCTGGGGTAAGCCTTTTTCCTGTCCCAGACCGCTTCAGCTGTACGTGGTAGTGAGCGGCTTGAGTGTGCGGCCTTTCGCGCTCTCCTCGCGCTGGTATCAGTGCCTCATCGCGCATGCGCGCATTCCTCAGTTGGGCCGCGGGACGCCTCGGCAAAGTTACGGGCTCTTCCGTGCGGTGCACGCGCTCTTCATCCGCTGCCCCAGGTGAGCCTCTGCAGTCTGTTGTATCACGCCTAAGCATGGGCGGAAAATCTGTTACGCTCGCGGATTTCGCGGATTTTCGGTAAATTTGCAATCCGCGAGATCCGCGAATTTCCCGCAAAATCCGCACGCAGCAGATTTTTTTTTCTTGGTGATACAATTTTGCTGCGTGCGGTGTAAGTTCGCAATTGCGAACTGGTACAAAACCCTCGCGAACTGGCAGAAATCCTTGCGAACTGGCAGAAATGCTTGCAAACACAAAAAAAGCATTCAGCAGGTTCAAAAGTTCAAACTCATCATTATTAACCATTCCCTGTAGTGCTTCCTGACAAGGGCCCCTCCAGAGTTCAGTTGCTAGTTGCAACAATTATATGACCCTGCTCTGACCCTCACAGCAGGCTCATAGAATAGCTACAAGTAGGCCACAAAGGTCCTGGAAAAAAAAATTGCACTGCAACAGAAAGCAAATTACAGATAAGGAAGCAAGTGCCAGACTGGAATTTTAAAACAGTGACACATTAATAAATCAACCCCAAATTATTTCATGTCAGTTGAAGCAGGCAGGTGTGCTTGCTTTTCCCCCCCATAATCTACAGTGATGATGAACCAGAGGGTGGCATTGATGCACCAGAGGATGGCATGGGTGAAACAGAGGGTGGCAGGGGTGAAACAGAGGGTTCTGGGAACCTGTGATGATGAACCAGACGTAGAAACATCATAATCGTGACCGTTGCGAGCCGACATGTAATTCGCAATTGCGAACTGGTACAAAACCCTCGCGAACTGGCAGAAATCCTTGCGAACTGTCAGAAATCCTTGCGAACACAAGAAAAGCATTCAGCAGGTTCAAAAGTTCAAACTCATCATTAGTAACCATTCCCTGTAGTGCTTCCTGACAAGGGCCCCTCCAGAGTTCAGTTGCTAGTTGCAACAATTATATGACCCTGCTCTGACCCTCACAGCAGGCTCATAGAATAGCTACAAGTAGGCCACAAAGGTCCTGGAAAAAAAAATTGCACTGCAACAGAAAGCAAATTACAGATAAGGAAGCAGGTGCCAGACTGGAATTTTAAAACAGTGACACATTAATAAATCAACCCCAAATTAATTCATGTCAGTTGAAGCAGGCAGGTGTGCTTGCTTTTCCCCCCCATAATCTACAGTGATGATGAACCAGAGGGTGGCATTGATGCACCAGAGGATGGCATGGGTGAAACAGAGGGTGGCAGGGGTGAAACAGAGGGTTCTGGGAACCTGTGATGATGAACCAGATGTAGAAACAACATAATCGTGACCGTTGCGAGCCGACATGTAAGTTCGCAATTGCGAACTGGTACAAAACCCTCGCGAACTGGCAGAAATCCTTGCAAACTGGCAGAAATCCTTGCGAACACAAAAAAAAAAATCCGCAAATTCGCGAGAATTCGCGGATTTTGCGGATTGCGAGTTCGCAAATTTGCAAAATTTGCAAACGCCAGATTCGCAAAATTCGCCCATGCGGATTCGCGCCCAGCTTACCAGTCTCGCCGCTGCTGATCTGGGGCTTCGGCTCTCGCCCCTTGCGGCCGTTAGTCTTGTCGGGTGTGTTCTGCTTTCCCACGGCGCTATTACTCGGTCTTCTGTGTTAGCGGGGCAGCTGTGGGTGACGTGGGTTGCTGTATCCCACCCTCGTCGCCAGTGTGGGGGGTGTAGGGGCACTTGCTAACGCCAGCTGGGGTCACGCATGCAACTTGCTGTTAAACAGACAACCACACAGTAGCTTGGTAGTGCGGACCGGAAGTCACGAGCGACCCCGCCCCATTTATTTAAGCTCTCTGGCCACGCCTGGTCAGAGAGTGATACACTGTTGGGGCATGCTTCCTGTTCTCTGCCCGAGGGCAGAAACACTAGAGCGCTACACATTTATTATTAGCTAAGCACTCTTCACCGGAGAGAGTGGAGATAGACTGTACAGCTCATTATATTTTTGTGGCATACGTTCTGTAGTGGTTGATGAAATTCGGCACTCAGGTCTAGACCCGGCCCTGATGAATAAGTGCCGGTGCTAAGCACCGGAAAGCACCGGCACAAATTAAGCCTTGAGTCCTTCCACAGTGAGTTCTCAGCAAACGCCGAGATTTGTTTCAAAGGTGGCACTCTATTATGTGATGCTTAAATGTAGTGCGTTATTAGTAAATGTAGGAAATTAAAGAGCAACAAGGTGTCATTTTTTCAATAACAGGCCTCATATGGCTATCGAGCACATCTTGGAGTTTAATGTCTCCCACTGACTTTTTTTAATACATATATTATTTGGTAAGCTTTAAAGTCCCTGTATTGTTTTCCATTTATGCGTAGGTGTCCAATGTGCTGTCTCTCGTCCACAGCGCAGTTTCAGACGAACAATCCCTGATGTTAGTCGTTTACACCTGCTTTGTATGTATGCTGAGCAGACAAAATTATGAATCAGTTGCCAGTAAATTGAGGTGCACAATAATGAGGAGTCATTTCTTTGCTGTGGAGTGATAGTTTAAAAGCAAATATACCGAGTTTTGTACAGGTGGGCGAGGTTTTGGACAAGAAATAGGATACTTAAATGTCGGTCATTGTGCTGTCGTTCTCACAGCTCTAAGCAAGGTAACAAAGTAAGGAAAAGAGTTGGGCTGCAGTTTGAACAATGTTAAGCATGTATATAAATTCAGGGGCATTTGTAAAGCAATAAAGTAAAATGCACTTTCGCTTTATTTATTTATTTATTCTATTTTATTTTTTACATTTCTAGAGCGCGACAAATACCCGCAGGCGTTTCGGCGCTGGGAAATACACTTACTTATAAAACAGGGGGCTAGAGAGGAGAGATAAAAACTATTGGTCGAACAGCCACGTCTTTAGGAGTTTAGGGAACTGAAGAAGGGAAGGACTTAGCCTGATGTTTTGGGGAAGAGTATTCCACAATTTGGGTGCTGCCACTAAAAAGCGGCGGTCACCCCAGGACACTGTTTTGGAACGTGGAATGGCCAGTTGGTTGAGGGTGGCTGAACGAAGCGATCTGCTCGGTTTGTACGGTTTAAGTTGATCTTTAAGAAAATGGGGTCCTTGATTTTTAAGTGCCTTGTAAACTATACATAAAGATTTGAAATGTATTCTGTTCCGTATCGTGAGCCAATGGTATTCTTTTATGATTTTTGATATGGATTCATATTTAGTCTTACCAGAGAGCAGGCGTGCTGCAGCATTCTGTATTGATTGCAGTTTCCTTGTGACTCTGGACTGGGCATTAAGAAATAAGCCATTGCAATAGTCTAGGGTTGACAGAACTAAGGGGCTGACCAATGTTTTAATAGCTGTCTCCGGGAGAAAAGGACGAAGAGTAGCTCGTATATCTTGCTGCAAGGCTGTATGGAAATTGGGGGTACCTCTTGGACCTGCCCTGCAGGTGTGGGTGTGCAGCTCAAACTAATTATGAGAGGCCTGCGGGCTGGAGGTGGCCAATGAATCGAAAACGTGTTTTTCATTTCAGTTTTACCGCTGTTCTCGCTAGAAGCTTCCTTTGTGTGTGCGTGTTTGCTTTATGGAGGTTTTCTGGCCCCAGCCTCCGTGAGTGGATCTTACGCCTTGGTTACTTTCAGCGGAAAGATGCTGAGTAAGTGTTAAAGTATAAGATGCAGCTGCAAAGCGATGATACGTTCTTTTGTTTTGTTTTGTGTAGTTTTCATCACAGGCACTTTCACGGTAATGAGATAACGATGGGACATTTCACCTTAACTAGTCTTCCCTATCTCGCCTGAGCAAAGGGTTGGAATTGAGATCTAGGCCTAAGCCGCCAATCTTAAAACGAGTGCTCAGCGCACATCTCTGTCCTGCAAACAACAAAGTCCCTCTTGACTCCAATTATTCAAATTAAGCTGCTCTAAATCTGTTTCTTTACATACCCCTCTAAACACCATCCCCTCTTCCTCTTATCTCTGCTGCTGCGCACCACCACCGATCTGCTTCTAATCCTGTCTCATTCACAACACATTCTACAATTAAAAGCAAATCACTTTATTCTCCATGCTTGCGATACTACTCCGATTACAGCCTGCTTTCTTTCCTACAAGTTCTACTGCCCCACATGCATTTGTATTTATTACTTGTGTTTGAGAAGCTAAAACTGCAATAGGTATTCTCCGCACAGCATTTCACTGCTCTTTGAAATTAGACTTCTGTTACTATCAAGCAAAACAGAATAAGCACTAAAAAAAACAAAAGTTTGGACTTTTGAATAGTGGAAGCACAAATGCATGCAATCACACAATATCGATGGGCATATTAACAAAAATCAGCCTAAGTGTGGTGCCCCCATGACTGACAGCAAAGCTCCTCTGAAGTGTAGCACCATAGCAGGGTATGACCAGAGGGTGCTTATGTGAAGAGCCAGGTCTTCAGCTTCTTGAGGAACTCAAGAAGTGAGGAGCTGGCTGTGATGTGTTGGGGCTTGTGGAGGTGGGTGGAGCCAATACAGGAAGTAGGTGGGGCCAGTGGAGGAAGTGGGCGGAACCATGGGAGTGGGTGTGTCCTCCGACGAAAAATGCCAGCACCTGCACCTAATATTTTACTAATTAAGCTTACTCCTTATACCCCATTGACTTTTTCAGATTTCTCTTATATAAGACCAAAATGATCTTCTACTGATATCACCTACAGTTTGCATCAAGAGCAAACATCAAATTAAACATGTATTCTTGTTCGCAAATCTTTATATGCAATTGTGCACAGTGACTTCCTGCCCTGAAAATTATTCACATCAGGTTTTATACTTTGTATTCTCATTAATCTGTTACATTTATTTGTATTCGTTTCTAATGACATTCCACATGCAATTTTAATTCAAGATTTTCCAGCAGTTCAGAAAGAAATTTACCAAAAAGCTTGAGCCAGTTTGATTTAAACAGTCTGAGATTTAGGAAATAGAGACTTAATGAAATTGATTAAAAAAAAAAAAAAAAAATCACATGGGCAGCCTAGCATACATTTGTAGACTACAGACCAAGTTCAAGATGGAGGGACTAAACCGGTGTTGCCATGGGAAGGAAAAAAGCATTCTTAAGACCTTTCCCTTCCAAAAGCGAAAAGCTTACGTTGCTACTCAACATCATAGCATGGAAGCCATTCAATATATAGGAATACTTTTGCTTCTATTGGTTTTTTTATGGACTGCGATTTAAACAGTAAAAGCTGACTAAAGCTCTCATAAACAAAATAACTTTTTTCGAAAACGTGTCCCAAATTTTTCTACATTTAAAGTTCAGATTGCATACAAATTTCATTCAGCAGGAAGTTATGTTATGTTAAGTGCTCTTATAACACGCAATAACTACTCCGAGGAATGTCCCAGCGCGGAACCAAGAGGAGTCTCTGAGCTACACCACCAACATCTATGGGAAAAGATGAGTTTTTAATAGTTTCTTAAAGGCTAACTGGTCCTGAGAATTGTGCAGTAGAAATGGGAGGGCATTCCAAGCCTGGGCAGCCTTAACAGCAAGAGAGCAGCCATCCAGCTTGTGGCGGAAGTTAACGTGCCCCTGAAAAAGTACAAGTTCTGTTAGCTGCCTCATCTTCTTTCTTCAGAAAAGGTGTTTTTATGCCTTCATCACTACAGAAACTCTGGAGAACCTTCATCCTACTCGAAAAATTCCAAGCCAACAAGTCAAGCCACTGTGTCTATGATTCACTTTTCACATTCTAAAATAGTGTTATAATTCTAATGTGATAGATGCACTCACACTTTGTGTCACCCCTCCTGGTCATTGTAATAATTGCCCCATGGGCTTTCTGTCTCTGCAGGTATATGACTTGTTCAATGGAATGGATAGACATGGGTATCCGTATCAAGTCTATGAGTCGAATGAAGATTCGTGCCCATACAATGGGTACTCTTTACCATCGGTGGACATCTACAGTATGTTTCAGGTAGGACCTCCTTTCTTCTCATGACTCATTTCTATCAATGTAAAACAGCAAGATATCAGACCTGCCAACCTACAACTAAATTTCACCGTGTGAAGAGGGGGACTGACCTGCCAAGAGAAAGTTAAGAGGCACCCTAGCCTTCAAAAATACTCCAAAAATATCTCGAAAAATACAAAAACAAAGGGTGGCTGAGGCTGCCGCAGGGACTGGAATGTTTTTACACCCCTAAAAGGACATGGGCTGCTTACAGCCTGCTAAGACGAGCCTGCCATGGTGTGATTTTGGCTCCTCACCAGGTGATTGTGTGAAGGAAGCCGAAAGTGTGTGAAACACGGTGGCGCCATGTGAGCTGGCACGTCTAAGGCAAGCATAACCAAAGTGGGTTGAGGCCTCTGTGTGGGTGCAGCAACAATTCCGCACACAAACGACCTTTTGACTTCATAGGTACCCAAAAAGGCTCAGTAGTTGGGAGTATAGATGGCAAATTAATAGATGAGTCCTTGTGGTCTGCAGAGTGGGTGGTTGGGAAAGGGTATTGTTCTGAGGATGAATGGATGGTGGCTAGATGAGGCAGTGAATGTATGGGTGAGCAGAAGGTGTCTATATAGACAGAAAGACTTACGAATGAAACAACTACTTTGAAAGTGTCAGTCAGCATGTAGTTGTGTCAGATTGGATGGGAGCAGGGTTCTGTAGGAAAATATTTCTACAGAATGTGTGGATGACTGGAGTAGCTGCCTTGGTGAATTTGTGGGTGGCTAAAACTAACTACTTGATATGATGAGATGATTGCTGAATGTCTGTTCCTGAATGCATTGACATACTGCTGGATAATTTGTCTTGGTGGTAGATTAAGTGGTGGATTAAGGAAGGTGTCAGGGACGTATTTGTTAATTGAGGTTGACAAACCGATGGATATAAGCGACTGGGTGAAGGATAGATATGAATGTGGATGGGGAATGGTTGAGTAGGTGAATCAATAGATGTTGCTTGTAGGTTAGGTTTGTGGAATGCTGGATTGGTGTGAGTGCATTGATCGTTTAATGATGGATGAATGCAAATGTTGGTGGATCAGTAAGTATCCAGATGGGTTATGATGATGATGACCTTTATAAACCAACAACGTCGGGATTCTGGACCCCATCAGATTCTTCGAGGGGTGGCACAGTCTGACGTCAAGTTCAAATACCAATGTCACAAAATAACCTCCGATGCATTTGAGTGATGTCACCTTTCTGGGGTGACATCACACTATGATATAGGGTCCCAGGAGTGATATCAAGTTTCGGGAATTATGTTACAGTGAGTAAATGTGATGCTAGTCAACACAAATTCACCAAAAGGCATCTTGGCACCAGAACTGGAGAAATGGCTCAAACAAATGCAAGTAGACAAATCAAAAAGATGAGTCTATAGGCTCTGTGAAAGAAGGTGCAATTTGTAGTGCTGTGCAGAGAGGGAGTGGAGCCATGCCAGATGTGGAATGGCAGACATCCAAAGAGCTCAGCGGGATGTAGACTCCAAAGAGTTGAAATGAGCTTCAATGTCTTCCAGACTTCAAATGTAGGCATACCGGGTGCTAGAGGACCAGCCTGGTCCCTTTCATGATGCCTCCATGCAAATAGGCTTGTCTTTGGCAGAAGACAAAGAACTATTCATCCTGGTTGTCGGATGCCCCACACCTGATTTCTACTGCTGATTACTAGCAGCAGTTAACTCAGATTGCAGTAGCGAGGTGGCAGGTGAGACAGTGATCATATGGATTTGAGGACATGGATTTTAGGATATAGACGTGAACTGGGAGCTGTGCTCCCAGGGATCGAACACTCCATTTGGGACAGGCCTAGGGCCGGACTGGCCATAACGGGCATTGGTTCTTTCCCCGGGAGGCAAGAAGGATGGGTGCCAGTTTAACAGCCATGGTGGTTGGTTTTGTTACTGGGGGCATTTTGCAGCAGTACTGCAATCTTGGCCCTCTGTAACAAAAACAGTAGGGAGTGGTGCAGCGACCAGGATGGCTGACACCGGCAGGGCTCACGGTTCGATCACCGGTCGGAGCTCACCTCAGCACCATGGGATTCTGGGCATTAGCTCACTTAATCTCCCTGACAGCCCCCAGTGCTTTAAGACCCTTGGGGGTGAGTAGTTTAGGCTTTACAAATACCGGATTTAGATTTTAGCAGTGTTCACACTTTTAGCCCCCCCCCCGCCCCCCCCTGCCCCCCCGCCCCCCGAGTTCCGGGGGCTGGTCCAACAAAAATGCCAGGGCTGATTTGGATTACCAGTCCAGTCCTGGGTAGGTGATGCTCTTTGTTTTGCCACCATAGTATGGGAGCTGCCATATTCCCTGGTTCATAAACATTGATTGAGATGGGCCACTCAAGAGGTGACATAGTAGACTTATACTGCCGCAATTGCAATGCCTCCAAGGCTGCAAATCAACAAAGCAGAGACAGCAGATGAAGCAGATTACAGCTGATTCAAGTGATTGAAGATATTGAAGGAACCTATTGCAGACTTAAAACTAACCTTTCACGCAATGCAGCACAGCAGGGCAATTATCTGCACTGCGTTAAAGAGAGAAATCAGGTTTTTACCAAATCACTAAGATGTGGCAAATTTCTGCACTTTCATAGTGCTGACCCTTCCAGCAGCCTGGAGCCTACATAGACATCCTTGTGCCACAGTGATATGGTGTCAGGGTAATGGGCAGTATTGTTTGGGTGCAATAATACTTTCCTGCACAAAAACAATCCTCAGAGGCATATTCCTCTTTCTGTGTGTGTGCTGCAAAATAGAAATATTTCTCCTCATTAAACCTCTCTCGGATAGGAACACAATTCTGGTGAAATCCAGGTTTTTAGACTTTATTAAACCTGGGTTTGCAGGAAAATACATGGGTGAATAAATGGAAAGACCACGCAAAGCAAAGCAGTGCAGTGCATTGGTTTGCGTTGACTTTACTTTTTTTTTTTTTTACAAACTATGCAAGATGATGCAAATCGGCCCTTGTGTGGCTTTGTAAATCTTGAGTAGTATTTTGGGTCATTGCTGTGCCAAAAAAGTAGCGCCACCATGACACAAAATGTTAGTACATCTGGGCTTACCTATACTTCCAGTGCGTGAGTAGCCCATTGACATCTCTTTGGAAATAATCTCACAAGTGATCCAATAACAAGAACAATATGCAATTGGAAGTGAGGTACAGGTCTGACTAATGGCAACAACCTACAGTATGTTCTATATCATAGGCAGTTCTATTTCACTAACGTTATAAAACAAGGCCCTAGGCAACTGCTATTCTCTTGAAGCACTAGCTAACAAAAAATAGACACTAAAGGATTCTGAAATTATGATGGCCACTGCAACGCAGGATTCACTGTTGAGTGACCCAAAAAAACAACCATAGATCAGCACTTCAGAATTCGCCACCACGGAAACCAATAAATAGTTAAAAACAATTGGCACCAAACTCACTACATTCAGGACACAGCCTAGGTAGATGGGGGAAAAAATCAGATTTTCTTTAATCCAAAGTCTTTGATGTTCTAGACAGAGAAATGATTTTTGGGACAAACAAAAGAAAGTCATTAAGAGAGGAAATAGCGGCAATATTTTGAGGTTATCAAACCAGAAGAAGAAAATAATTAGATGAAATGTCTTTCCTTGTCCATACCGTATGTCCGGGATTTCATACCACCCATAGATTTCCAGATTAAACCTAGATTTCACACAAGGAAACACATCACCGAAGAAATGCCTAGACATGTTATTGCTGGTTTGCTGTGTCGTCAACAGACAAGTCTCATATTGCGGACATCTATGAGCAATGACCCTTACTTGCTTAAAGGACACAAGATCTCTTTTGAAGCTGATGTTTCGCAGGAAACAAATAAACTATGCATTCCTTGCATTGTGACCAAAGAATAATGCTGCTGATCATCAAGTGTAAACCAAGAGAATTCCGTGTCTGTAATAAATTGAAAAGCATCCACGAATACTGGAAACAACACCTATGGAAATGGTAGAAACCCTGCAAGGTGATAACACTACAAACATCGTCCACAATCTGAACTCAGTACCCTTGCTGATACCATACAAACTATACTAAACGCACAGAGACAATGAGTGAGGCCATATTGAGCAAAGCAAGTCTGTGAAAAGTTGAGACAGTTTAAGATCCCTCCTTAAGGCATAGATCTATCCTCATTGCTTTCTTTGACTTTCTTGCAGAGCTGTGAATCAATGCCACACTACTGACTAACCACAAGTAATAGAAGACATCATCAATTGCCAAGATCTATTAGGCTTCTGAAGTGTCACAAGGAAGACAGAAGTAGCCACTGTCCCACTAAAGTCTTCAATGCATTCTAATGCAAAAACATAATGGGTGATATAGAATTTTCATGTAATGAAACCCATATATCAATGTAACCACATAAACTATTTAACCTTAGCAATAGACATTATCGACCTGGAAGCCAGTTCATATGAAAATAATGATAATTGGTGTTACTTAGAATAAAGGGACCTTTTCTTCCTTTGATTCTTTTTCTAATGTTGACACGTTCTCTCGTGGATAATCTACATGATAATGTGGCCCAGATGCGGGGTTGGGGACGATGTTGACCTCGAGAGTAGAAGAGGAGATGTGTCCCTAAATGTGCCCCTAAAGACAATATTCAAAACAGTATTTCAATAATACACCCAATACGAAGCAAGGACTTACACAAAAAGGAATTTGAGATCAGTAATTTAGAGAAAATCTCAAATGTTTAATAAAATATTAAAGTACATTAGAGAAGGCAAAAAAATAGCAGAGTTTTATAAATCAATCATAGGATATACAGAATCAATTGCCATGATGGCTTCAGTAATATAAATAAATGCAATGATAAGCAAAATCAGAAAAACATAATAAGGACCTGAATTTGGGCTTAGTGGATGAGTTACTCCATCACAAACATGATAGACACCACGTCCACCGTATTACAAGTTCCATTGTATATAATGCACTTGTAATATGGCTGACGATCCATACATCACATTTGTGATGTAGCAAACTGGCACGACCTCTAAAAAAGGCTCTTTGTCCAAAATGTGAAGCAAATCAGAAAGAAATCAGCTGGCATCCTTGCAGGCTTAGAGAAGAGTCTCAGATGTTTTGCCCCCCCCCCCCAAATTCAGGGGTCTCTTACAATGTATTTCACCTTAGAAAGCAATGAAGAACTGCAGTCAGCATCAGATGAAAAAATGCATCATTTCAATAATAGGTCCAGAAGTGTACTGAAGTGGTGGTGTCAGAGGTGCACTACTTATACCCAGTTATGCCTTTGCCGTTGGGGAGACTTCAAAGACAGATCTTTGAAGTGCACAGATGTTCTCCCTTGATGCCCTGGCTCCATAGTTTCTACAGAAGATATGAAGCCCTTGGTGTAGGGACAAGTCACAACCTATTCAGGTGTGATTGAGGATGGGTTCAGCTCCTACCTCCCATCCTCCTAGAATGATCCATCAATCTGTCTCAAGGGAATACAAAAAGCCCATCTGCCACCCTTCCCAGACGTGTATCAGAGACAGGCAGCAGACACCGAATGGCTAAAGTAAAAAAAATGCCAACATTATAAAAGTAGCATTTTCGGAATTGCAACTAAAAATCCAACTTCACCATCAATTTGGATTTTAAATTGGGACTCCAGAGAAGCAAAAGTCTATCTTTTCGCAATTAGGAATTAAGTTAATTCAATTTAATAAGGCAATCCCAATGTTATTCTATGGGAGATATAGGCCTTGCAGTAGTGAAAAACAAATGTGAGAGTTTTTCACTACCAGAACATGTAAAACTGAAAAGTACATGTCCTACCTTTTAAATACATTGCACTTCGCCCTCTGGGATGTCCAGGGCTTACCTTAGGGGTGACTTATATGTATACAAAGGGAAGGTTAAGCCGTGGCAAGAGGTTTATCTTGCCAGGTCAAAATGGCAGTGTAAACTGCACACACAGGTTTTCCATGGCAGGCATGAGCTACGGTTAGAGGGCTACTTAAGTGGGTGCCACAAGGAGTGCTGCAGGCCTACTAGTAACATTTAATTTAGAGGCTCTGGGCACATGAGGTGCACTTTACTTGGGACTTATTCCCAATTGGCATGTTACATTTGCTTATGAGTCAATACTCAATACAAATTACAAACCGGGTGGAGGAGGGTCCAAGGGGATGAGTTTAAAGACCAGCAAGGAGCATATCCCCTAATTACAAATACTAATATCACAAAACAACCTCTGGTCTAATTAAGCACACAAATATGCTTCAGCAAGCGTGCATGAACAATGAGAGGACTGAAAGAACACAAAATCTCCCCTATAAACAAGGTAATAATCCCTTTTAGGACGATAGGTGGCATGCTTCATCATATGGGTTTCTCCTCCCAGTAGGAAACCCTAGTCCTACTGAGGCCTACAACTCACTCACTGTGAGGCAGGAGCTCTGGAATGTTTTTTCAAGATAATAACAAAAAGATGCTAAAATACCATATGTTGAAGAATAGGTGTGGTGAGCGTGCAGCGCAATAGTGCGTGATAAAGTGTATATGCAGTGGTGAGGTTAAAACTACCTAATGGATGCAAAAATAATTCTTTATTGACTTGCTCGCATTGGCAGGACTAAAAAGGCAGTGCAAAGGAGTGGTATTGATTTAAAACCACTCAACAAAATCATAGGTCGACATGTTTTAGCCCTATATTGATCAAAAGTGTATCCGGCTTTCTTCAGGACCAAAAAGTGAGAACTAGAAATGCTGCTGCTAAGTGAAATAAGTGAATAAATCAGAAACAGTATACAACACCAGTAATCCTATGTATTGATGGAAAGTATTAGTGGGAATATCCATTTAATTTGGATAAGTAGTTACACCTCTACCTGGCGACAGCTCAGGGCAGGGGACCCGCTCTATCCGTCGGTACCCCGTCGCGGTGAAGAGCTGCGACTGGAGGTGCTTAATAAGTCAATACTATCATGTTTAGGGAAGAGAGAACAAGCCCTTTAGCACTGGTTAGCAGTGGGAAAGCGCTGAGAGTCCTAAAGCCAGCAAAATCAGGTCAGAAAAGTGGAGGAGGTAGACAAAAAGTTGGGGGGAAGACCATGCTAAGGCTGTCAGGTCTGACAGTGCTAAAATTTAAACATAGATAGGCTAAATTGGCTAAACGTGTAATATGTGACACCAGAGGAAATCAGCTGCCTCACCTGCTAGATATAGAATTTGCTTCCTTCTTCCTGAACGTAGCTCAGCTTCAACTGCAACAGCTAGCAAAGAATATTTCATGGCATAAATATCTCAACCACACCCACCTCTGGACCTGAAAGAGGAACAGAGGCAATTCTGATAGGGAGATCACAGATACCATCATATCAATCTCCACATCAAGGGAAGAATATGTATTCTCATTGGAGTGCTACAAAAATGCTGCTGCGGAAGCCGTTCCACTAAAGGGGAACGTTTTCTGTGAAGCTGTTGAGGCAGGCGATCTTCACCCAAAATTCAAGAAAGTTTATAAATCTTTAATTTCAAATCCAGGAAAAAACACTATGCTGTGAGAATTTAAAGATCAATTTCCTTCCTCAAATGTGATTTATAGGTAAAAATTCTTGAAAAACACTAAGTAAGTTTACTCCTCTACTAGTACCAAAGAACCCAGCGGGATTTTTACGCATTTCTTCATCTTGTAACCATGTGTGAAATTATCCCTTTTTTTACTCCCTGAAAAAAGCATTTGATGGAGGCGATTGGAGCTATCTTTTCTGTACCATTAAGAGATTAGGTCTTGCACAAAATATTAAATCAATGGTTAAATGGCTATACATCTCTACTCCGGGCTCTGCCTTAGAGGGAGCCTGTGTATTCCCAACTGGATCAAGGAAGCAGTGCGCTCTTCTGAGGCTGTTTCATAAGAAGTGTATCTTGTGATCCAATTATAGAACAAGATGGTCACACAGATCTTGGGAGGGGGAAAGTGTGCCAGATTCACTTGATAGAATTGCCAAACATAGTTGCCTCATTAGTTAACTTTTCGTAGTAAGAGGCTTTAGTTTGATATAGACAGTTCTCGTAATGCTCAAACTGCCGGTTATAGGCCACAAAGGTTTAAGGAGAAAAGGGATTATTTTTCAACATCCTGAATGTGAACTATCGATTTGAGTGTTTAAAGACCATGTGCAGATAGCTGAAAAATGTTGAGGAAAGCTGCTTGGGGCAGGTAGTTACTGGTGTAGGAGACTAACGTTGTTGGATCTCCATCATGGCCTCACTGAGTTTGATTTCTGACCCAGAAGCATAGCACATGATAATCCTGGGGGCAGGGGGATATGGTTTAGTGAAGTTTAGCATGTCAACCGGAATTAGGCATGATCTTACAAGGACATAGGAAAGATAAGATCAATAACATGCCCTTTTAAATGAGTAGACTCCTGGCTTAGTCCCAGAGCTGAAGTGAAGTCGAAAAAAGAGGAAATGTTGCTGTGCCAAAACGTTTAATCGGCAAGTACCATCACCTTGTGAACTTAATGGCAAAACATTGGCCAAGAATAACTTTTGCCAATTTCCCAAAGAAAGATCCAGGGAAGGAGGGTTGCCAATAACCAATCAAATACAGATAGCACAGGATACGGATAAAGAACGGGTTACATGCCAGGACTTTATCTAGCCTATGGGTCAGTGCTGAGTCTGTGACTACATCCATGCACCAGCTGCTAGACCTCCCCAATCTCCTTTATGTCCATGTGGATCCTTTAAGTCCATGTAGATTTACATAAAACTATTAGGGGGCATTGCATTATGTGCCCCTGAGGCTTTTCAGTCGAGCAAAGCAGACCCAGGCATTGATTATCTAACAGAAGATGTATTTCATAACTACGGCCGGACAAAGAATTGACATTCGAAAGTCCTCCTTTGAGGGGGTCCTTGACTCAGTGGTGCCTCTGTTCCACTGGAATGCACTCAACCTTTCAGTTCCATGATACCGTCTTTATGCCTGGGCGCGAGCTGATGTTTAAAAGTTGTGGTTTGAGGAGGACCTTTAAGATTCTGTGATTCTGATGTTTCTATTTTGCACTTTGCTTTCCTGCTTAGTAATATCTAACTCCCTGCACCTACACCATAGCTGTGGTGACAAATGGTCATAGCCATACCTTAATGTATATCGATCAGAGACTTCTTAGCAAATATGGCAGCACGCTGCACCGTACTGCGTGGATGTCCCATGAGTTGGCACATCTGTGCTTGCCTATGGACACTGATGATGCACCCCAGCACACGTCTTCTGCGCAGCTGCATAGAGACTGCCTCTAAATAGGCACCTCCTACCTGACACATTGAGAAAGAAAAACACTATACTGTAACCCGAACTTCAATCTCCCCCAAGATGGCCCTGAGCAGATATGGAAAAGATGGTACCAGGCCGCAGGAAATTGACTAACAAACAGAAACAGGTTATAAGTCTGTTGTGGAACTAACAATACTATTACAAAAATAATTCCAATCAAGTTTACTCCAAGGCGCTAGGTTTTAAAAGTTGCAACAAGTTTCCTGCTTATCAGAAACATTAACACAAATTGAAAACATTTCATAGATATTGGCCCATAGAGAGTGGCAGTGAAATCTCTTGTCAGGTTCTTGTATTTTTGTAACAGTCTTAGCCCAGGTTTCTGTAACATTCGTACATCAAATGCCACTCTGTCAATGTCTGCTTCCGGGTGTTTGTACTCAGGGCAGACAGGAACAGTGTAATTATTTTATTTCACTTTGCCACTGGATTCAAGCAAGCCGGGCTGAAGACGGCTGGAATGCCAGAAACCGGTCCTCGGAAGCTTGTTTCCGGTCCAGGGAAGACATGGCTTGGCAGTTCGGGCTGGACTGTTCCCATGAGGCACAGGGTCAGACTGATTTGCATATAGCCATGTCTGAACTGGTGTGGCAGAGTGGGCTAAAGAACGGTGATGGATTAAACCCAGATCTTTTGACAGGGTGTGAGTGTTTGATTGATTCAGATGCTCCGTCCATCACCACCCCCTTTTGTACCGGGAAACATGAGACTAGCATACTTTATTAAGAATAATCTTTATTAATCCACATGAGGCATTGTTTCCTTGGTAAACATTGGAAACATGAGACTGGCACAGCTTTCCAGATCTGCTACTGCCAATGTTTGTGAATCTTATGAACAAGTAAATTTGCATCCATTTATGGGTGCAGAACTACTACTTTTTTGGTAAAACAGACACTATACATATGTTTAAGATTCCGATCCAAAAAATGAACAAGTTAAAACCTCTTAGTGAGAATGAGAACAGCAAAAAACAAGCATTTACAATGCAATAGGTCTCACATTTGCAAGATTTTGAGCTATTGGCATTGTTAATTTTTGTTTTGAAAACCTGCAAGTGGTGCATAAACACACACTTTGTACTTGTAGCCCTTGCTTACCAGAAGCAAGGCTGGCAGTAAAAGAGGCGCAGTTACTGCCAGCCAGCCTTGCTTCTGGAAGCAAGACCAAGAAGTACAAAGTGTGTGTTAACGCACCACTTTACTTTACTCCACGCAACTCTGCTTTGCTCCTTGCCACTCGGCTTTGCTCCATTTCACTCTGCTTTCCTCCATTCCACTCCACTCTGCTTTGCTCCACTCTGCTTTACTCCACTCCACTCTACTCCATGCCGCTCTGCTTTATTCCATGTCACTCTACTTTACCCCACTTCACGCCATTTTACTCCAGTCTGCTTTACTCCATTCCCCTTTGCTTTACCCCACTCCACTTTACTCCACCCTACTCTGCTTTACTCCACCTTACTTCACTCTGTTTTATTCCACCCCACTCTGATATACTCCACTCCATGCCATTCTGCTTACTCCACCCCACTCTGCTTTAATCCATGCTGCTCTGCTTTACTCCACTCCACTCTGCTTTACTCCACCTTACACCACTCTGTTTTACTCCACCCCACTCTGATATACTCCACTACATGCCATTCTGCTTACTCCACCCCACTCTGCTTTAATCCATGCTGCTCTGCTTTACTCCACTCCACTCTGCTTTAGTCCACCTTACACCACTCTGTTTTACTCCACCCCACTCTGATATACTCCACTCCATGCCATTCTGCTTACTCCACCCCACTCTGCTTTAATCCATGCTGCTCTGCTTTACTTCATGCCACTCTGATTTACCGCACTCAGCTCAACTTTACTCAACTCCTCTCTGCTTTACTCAACTCCGCTTCACTCTGCTTTACTCCACTCCATGCCATTCTGCTTTACTCTGCTTTGCTCCACTCAATGTCACTCTGCCTTACTCCACTCTGCTTTACTCAAAGCCACTCTGCTTTACCCCACACTACTCTGCTTCTCTCCAAACAACTGCCCTACACTCTACACGACTCCATGCCACTCAGCTCTATGCAATGGCACTACGCTCAACACCACTCAATACAATGCCAATTCATGCAACACCACTCTACTCTAGGCCACTCTACTCTATGCCTCTTCACTTTACCCCACTTCATTCTACGCCCCTTCACTCTACTGCACTCCACTCTACACAACTGCACTCCAAGCAACTGCACTCAATGCAGCTCCACCCATGCAATGGCACTTCTTCCAATACCACTCCATTCTACACTACACTACTTCATGCAATCTCACTCCTCTCCACACAATGAATGGCTTTTCACCTGTCCTAACCTCTAAGCCCTGAAAATCATAGACATCTCCTACTATGATCTCTTTCCGCTGCATCTTGATGCCCCTGAGCTGAGTTTGCGCTCTACAAAATGAATATTCATTCATTCACAATGCCATTCTACTCTATGCAACACCAATCCAACCAACTGCACTCCACACAATGCTACACAACTGCACTCCACTTTATGCCACTCAACGTCACACCACTCTAATCTACGCAGTGCCACTCCATGCACCACCACTCAATACAATGCCAATCCATACATCCAGACCATGCAACATAATTACAATCCACATAATACCACTAAACACCACATAATTCAACTCCACCTAATTCAACTCCACCTAATTACACACTGCTCAATACCACATAAATCCACTCTATACCACATATCAATCCACATAAAACACTCCACACCATGCCACATAAATCCACTCAACATAATATTACTTTGTGCCACACTGTTCCATGCCACACTATCCAACTCCACACAAATCCATCCCACAGCACATAATAAAAAGAAAACACATCATTATTCCTCTGATAACACAATTCCACTACACAACACAGATATTCAATTTACAACACATAATTCAACATCATACCAAAAAATTCAACAGCACACCACCAAATTAAACTCTACTACATAACACTCCACAACTCAAAATACAATTCATCATAATTACACTCCATTACACACAATCCCACTACACATAATTCCAATACACTCAAAAAAAGATGATTACTATCCACATAATACAACTGCACACCATGCCACCTAATTCCACTACCAAAATCCAATATACACCCCACAATTCCAAGCCACACAATGTCACAACTAAGAATTCCAATCCAACCCACATACTTCCACTGCACACCACATACATCCACTCCAATTCATAACACATAGGTAAGAGACATTTACATTTACAATGTCAGTAGCTCTAACTCTTTCTTTTTTTTTCAAACACACAGATCTGAAGCTTAGCTTTTACCTATTTCCTCTTTTTCGTCACTAAACAGGTAAAACTATCCACACAGTTCCACACCACACAATTCAACTCCAAACAATTCCAATTCATACCACATAATTCAACACCAGACCACATATTACAACACAATTACACAACACACCACATATATCTAATCTACACCACACAATTCCACATCGTACCACAAAATTCAACAGCACACCATATAATTAAACTCCACTACATACCACTCCACATAATTACACTCCATAGCTCATAATCCCACTCCACATAATTCCAGCACACTTAATACCACATATTTACTATCCATATAATTCCACAACACACCATACTTCACATTTCCACTACACAAATCCAATCCACGCCACACTACACAATCTCATGCCATACAATTACACTACTAACTAATCCAGTCCAACCCACATAATTCCACTACACACCACATACATACCATAACACATAGGTAAAAGACAATGCTAATTACTATGCTAACAGCACTAACTCAAACAAACGCGAGACCGGTTGCATTTTCAATGCTTGTTTCATTTATATTTGCCGCAGAAAGCCAGTGACGAATACAACCAACCGAAAAGCACAAGACACACTGGTGAGTTCTAGTAGTTTCACTCTGAACTGAGGCATTTAAAACATACAGCCAGTTCCAACATTCGCTGCTCCTGCCTGGCCTGCTTCGCAAGAGGAATCTATCTTGCACACAAGAGCAGTTGTGTTGAAAGCTCTGGTTTTGTGAGCAGAACGTTTTAAGAGTTAATGGAACAATGGCCCAGAGCCCCCACAATAAAGGTGGCTCCTAGTAATGGGATTGGACAATCAGACGTCCCACTACAGTAACAGTATGCTTAACAAGGGATTCTGCTTTAATATACCACAAATGATTCACGTATCCAAACTTAACCTTTGCACTCTTGGGAAGTTGGTGACTGTTCCGTAGGCACTCTGCGTTAAAGAGTGCATGGTCAGGAATTAAATCGTAATGCAGTGGTCGGGGTAGTCTGTTAGTATCCAAAGGGACCTTTTTAAGCTACCTTACAATAAAAACAGATTGAGAAAAAATATAAAGTTCTAAACCCATGCCATGCACTTTGCACTCAGTTTGTTAATGCCGGTCATAGCTCACTGTCCAATGCGTCTGGGCTACAAAAAACTGTAAAAAAAAAAGTATGTCTGACGAGCGCATGTCTGATACCCCATTAGACAGATACACAGATTTATCTCGTCCAATTCACAATTTCCCATCCATACTTTCTTTGCACAACTATAAATTGGAAGCCCTTAAAATGATCCTTAGTAGTGGGCACAGACATTGCGTGAACTTGGCTGAGGGTACACAACTCTACATTGGGCGCTTTTGAAAGGGATCTCGCCAGACAATTTAGCTACCATAGCAACAGGAGCTGGCTTTCATCGAGTTGCAGGAGTTCTCTAAATCAAGCGGCTCTAAGTTAAAGGGGTCTGAGCTCTTTTTTTTAACTTAAGTATGTATAAAACTGAAAATAATACCACTCTATCTCCAAAGTCTTCCACAATAAGAATTCATGTGGCAGTATCGCTTATGTCTGTCTTTGGTGATTTTAGAGATGTGATTGCTACTTCACTAATAATTTAATTCCCAGAGTTTATTCTTAATACTTACTGAGCAATCGCCCATGCCACGTTTTGTAGGGGCAGGGTATGTATGCCCGAATACTGTCCGTTAGTGGTGCACCAGATAACCCTGCGCCTTCCACTCTCCCTCTTCCTGGGAAAGAATAAAAGAAATTATGTTGAATCGCACCCCCAAATTAGCAGCGTGAGCAAACTGTATACTCAAATTGCATGTTACTAACTTTCTGGTCGAGGGGCTAAGCTGGCATGAAGCCCAGGCATGTGATGTGTGGTCAATAAAAGGCTTAGCGCTGGTATCTCCTTTGAATGTAGGAGTAAGCATCAAATCACGCTCCTCACTCAACACACACTGCACAGGGACAAAGATAGAGCGGTGGCAGCATCGGCAACAAGCAAAAGTGAAAGCACATTGTTCTGTACACGTGCACATGAGCAGAACGCGTGCACATCTCCTGTCCAGTCCGACACGTGCACATCTCCTGTCCCTCTTCTGACAAAAAAGCCACGACAATAGATCTCGCCAAGGCAAGCAGCGCATGCTATGCGTCACTAGGCGAGACCTAAAAAACCAACACAGACATTGCAGACCTGACTCAGGGCCTCCAGACCCAATTTACAAACCCACCGCTCCTGCCAGCTGAAGACATGCCCCTACCCATCCTATCTGGGCCTAGTAATTCTCCCTGGACTACGGTCATATACAACACAATTACCTGGCGTCCATGCCCTGAGATCACTTTTCTCAACTGTATTTTCACTGCAAGCACTCTTCTTTGCCTCTTTTACAAGAAACCTTGATGGTAGATGTGTTAGACTAGTTCATGTGGAAGTTCTCCGAGTTACTAGTTCTCACCTTTAACAAATTAAAAACAGTCGCAAATAGAGGAGGGCAGGAAGGCAAATTTATAGGGCTAGCTGAACTTGAGCCGAGCTATGGGTATGACTTGGCTCTAACAGTTCATGCATGAGCCAAGCCATGAAAAAGTTTGGCATGCATATTGTGCAATAAATATAATGTAAAAATAAGATACAATCTCTTCATAATTCAAAACATTGTATTTCTTTAACTTGTGCATAGACAGCCATTATTTAAAAGTGAGAGTTTTTTTTTTTTTATAGAATCATTCATGACTCCCCCCCAATAACACGGCCATTAGTGAACTAAGGGGCAGATTTATGTCGGACTTGTGCCACGTTTACACTGCCGTTGCGTGACGCAACGGCGGCGTAAACGTGGCGCATCCCTGCGACCCATTTACAACGTGACGCATCTAGGCAGATGCGTCACGTTGTAAAGCCCTGCGCCACATGCGGGGGTTCCGGCGCAGGGTGGGCATTCCCGGGCAGGTGCGCCTCGCAAAAGTGCCTGCGTGAAATCTACAAGATTTCACGCAGGCACCTGTGCGACGCTGCTACGTCAATTCCTTACGCCTGCTTGAAGTAGGCGTAAGGACTGAGGCAGCACGTTAAGTATAGGGCACACCCGAGCATTGCTGGAGTCGCGTTGTGCTTGTGACGCGACTCCAGCGATGCACCGCCCTTACGTCACGATATGCGTCACGCATCTGCCTACCCTTGCGCCACTGTGCGCCGCATTGTAAATGCGGTATGAACAATAGAGAATTTGCTGACCCCCACGTGGATACTTGTTTCAAATTTTAAGAAAACACAAACAAAGAAATTATCTTCTGCTTGTGAAGGTATTTTATTTAAACCTTTTAGAATTTTATCAAGTTTCTTTATATATTTTCATGGGTGAGAAAGATACTTATAAACCACATTTATACATATATACAACTATTATACAACTAACATATATACAAATATAGACAGTTTATGTACAATCTTCCTCAAAAGCAACGATTTCACAAATAATGACTCTTTGCGAAATATTTCTCACTTATAATTACCACAATATGAAATAGAAGCAAAAAAGGGCAACCAAATTATTATAAGAAAGGTCAATATCAACTTTGGAGAAAAAGTCAAAGTGATAAACAATAAATTCTTGTTCACCTTCTTTTAGTGCCTGCCTAGTGCCTGCCGACACGTTTCGAATCTGGAGTAAAATACAGATTCTCATCAGGGCTCTTTCATTGGGGGTAATCTGAATAAAGAATGCAAAAGAAGATCATTCAGTAACTAGATCTCGATAGAAACGACTTGTTATCCCCTTTTAAAATTGGATGTCACTAAGCATGTTACCTTAAGTTGTGGGCAACGCGGTCCCGTGGGTCCAATACATGTAACGAAGCTAGTGAATTCATGGGTCCTTTTAGTGTAACTGTGGACCTAATGTACGGAGTAAGGGATATTTTACTATTTACATCAAGGAACAACAAAGACTGCTAGAGGAAGCCATAGTGAGAGGAAGGTGAGTGTGGGTGGGGGATGTCCGGCTGGGTAGGTGATTGCCGAGGGGGGTGAACCAGAGCCAAACTCCTTTATAGCTGCATAGGACAGCTCCACCGGGCATCGGCCAGGGTTGCTCCGGCTCCGCAGTAAGTACATACAGTTAAGGTATCCATGCAGGGGGCATCGTCATATTTCTATCAAAAGCACTGGTCCTGGTGTTACTGGGAAGCGTTGTCACGCTCGTCCACCAGCACGCCCCCAGGTCAAGAGTGAGGAGAGGAGAGGTGGAAGGGACAGTTCCAAAGTCTGCAGAATTGTGGGACAACCCATGCCATAATTTGAGATCCCCCTCTGCCTGATAGGAATCTTTGTGATAAAAGGGTTTCTGCCAGCATGTCAGATGCTCTTTTATTGCCACTACATTTGAGCGAGTCTACCTGTTTTTTCAGCCCGCTGAGCATTTCTTTTTCAGAAACAAACCACTGAAGCAAGAATTTGCTACTGTAAAATACAAGCACTGGCGTTGCCAATAGGTCTCGCATTAGGAAAGTGTGAGCTATTGGTATTGTAAATGACAATTATTTTTTTAATATGTGTTGGCTTTGAAAATATATAAATTAATAGCATTGATATTTACAAAGCCAATAGCTTACACTTTCCTAATGCGAGTCCTATTGGCTATGGGAATGCTTGTTGTTAGCCAGCAAGGACAGTGCTGTTGTGGTGCTGAGTGATGCTGTTATGGTGCTCAGTGATGTGGTGGTGTATTAAAGTGATGTGGTGGAGTCCCAGAGCGATGTGGTGGTGTCCCAGAGTGATGTGGTGGTGTCCCAGAGTGATGTGGTGGTGTCCCAAAGTGATGTGGTGGTGTCCCTGAGTGGTGTGGTGGTGTCCCTGAGTGGTGTAGTGGTGTCCCTGATTGATTTTGTGGTGTACATCAGTGATGTGGTGGTGTCCCGAGTGCTGTGTTGGTGTCCCTAAGGGCTGTGGTGGTGTCCCTGAGTGCCGTGTTGGTGTCCCTGAGGGCTGTGGTGGTGTCCCTGAGGGCTGTGGTGGTGTCCCTCAGTGCTGTGGTGGTGTCCCTGAGTAGTGTGGTGGTGTCCCTGAGTGGTGTGGTGGTGTCCCTGAGTGTTGTGGTGGTGTCCCTGAGTAGTGTGATGGTGTCCCTGAGTGATGATGTGGTGGTGTCCCTGAGTGATGTAATGGTGTCCCTGAGTGATGTGGTGGTGTCACTGAGTGGTGTGGTGATGTCCCTGAGTGGTGTGGTGGTGTTGCTGAGTGGTGTGATGGTGTCCCTGAGTGATGTGATTGGTGACTTAGATCTCCCCCTCTCATCAGCCACATAAAATCTGGGTCCCCCAATGACTTCCTCCCTGCAAAAATGGTCGCCCCTCTGATCACCCTCTTAGGACCCTCCATCCAGTCGGTGATGAACATCTCATTGACAGAAGGACAAGTCGTAATGGAATGGAAGATAGCGGTGGTGAACCCAATAAGGAAAAAAGCGGCATCCCCATGAAGCTTTCTCTCAGGCCACTCTCAATAAGTCAGGTTGGGCTCCCATAAATCCATCTCTAGGGAGCTCACCAGGGGAGTGCCACAGGGCTCATGCCTAAGCCCCACATTATTTAATGTGTACGTGGCCCCCCTGGCTGACTTAGTGAGATCCTTTGGGTTCACCCCGGTGTCATATGCCAACGACACCCAACTTCTGTTCCCTTTTAAAACCTTCACACCTGCTCTAATAAAATCTTTTGCAGATGGAATGAGGGCAGTGTCAGAGTGGATGGCCAAAAATTGCCTACAGTGCAATGTAGGTAAAAAGGAAGTACTGTTGTTCGGGGAGGCAGTGACACTGTGGTCCCCCGAATGGTGGCCCCTAGAACTGGGACCTGTTCCCAATCCCAAACAGACCGTGAAAAACTTTGGAGTGCTATTAGACCAAGCCCTTACATTTAAAGATCATGTTAACCAATTTGCCGGTACATGTTTTAGGGCCATTGTACTGCTGAGAAGGATGTTTACATACCTACCTGACAGACATAGGACCAAGGTCCAGGCATTAGTCATTAGCAGATTGGACTATTGCAATGGTCTTCTTCTATCAACTAATGGAGAATAGCTTAACAAACTGCAAATAGTCCAAAACACTGCGGCAAGGTTAGTCCTCAGCGCTCCACCTAGGACTCCCCCCCGCCCTCTATTGGCTAAACTACACTGGCTCCCAGTGCGGCAACGCATTAAGTTTAAAATCCTATGTACCATCCACAAATGTCTGACAGGTAAGGGGCCTAAGTACCTCACAAAAGCCTTCTCACCCTATGTCCCAGGGCGGTCCCTACGCTCCAGTAACCTCCAGCTATTACAGGTACCCAGAATCAAAAAATCTAGGCAGGGAGGTCGTGCCCTAGCTCACACTGGACCTGTTCTCTGGAACTTTCTGCCCCAGACATTAAAACAAATTACCAATCACCTAACCTTCCGAAAAACCCTCAAAACCCATCTCTTCATAAATAGTTAAAACACCTATCCAATCTAATCAGTCACTTTTGAACATGGACCAGCACAATCTGTATTTCTTCCACTGGCAAAAGCGCGGAGATACCCCTCCGGGGGTCTATTCAGGCGCTCTACAAGAACATAAAATAAATAAAATAAATAAATGTGGTGGTGTCCCTTAAAATGTAACACAGAAACTGTGGTAATGGCCCGGACTAGTGCTTTAATTACGATTTAATACTTGCGGTTTGACAGCTGAGTTTACTGGACTTAATATGTATTGTTAGTGTTGCTGGGGCTGTTATTAAATTGTTCCTTGTAATATTAGCAGAGATCCTATTAACAGCATGGGCATAGTTCACACTGACGATTTACATGTATGCATTAGTGGTGCTGCAGGCGCAGTGACGCTAAGACGCATAGGGGCAAGGGGCCTGGCTAACAGTATTTTAAGTAAAGCTAATGTTTTAATTTACATCTTTTCTTGGTGATGTATTTTACGGCTTTTGACAGAGTTTCCTGGGTCCGTTCTCTTTGTAAAATATAGGCAAAGATGACATTTTTATTTATCTTGACGACTACAAAGTAATAGCATTTTCCGTGCATTTAAACGTATGCGAAGGGGGAGTTGTGTTTTTACCCCTTACTTCAGCAGTGACTTCTATTTGTTTTCCGGAGCTTAGCTTCCTGCTGTTAGTTGATTTGCATCTCACAGATGCTGCCAGGCAACAGATTACAATCTTTATGACGCAGCTTAAAGCACTAAAGTATCCTGTTCTTGTTTTGTTTCCAACTGGTGAAAACATGTGATGTTTCACACTCTTGCAGACTTTCGGTCTGTGTTTTTTGTCTGAACCAAATGGAAATGCATTACAATAGGCCCAGTTACAAAATGAAGGTACGCAAATTTGTTTATTTAAATTGTTTAAAGCTTATATTGTAAAACATACTGATTTTTCTGAACACAAAACTGCTTATTTTCTTTCTTTACACGTTTAATGGCAATGGCACCCCATCATTTAGACGTGGCTCATCTAAAGAAAGGGGCGTTGCCTCTATTAACGTGCAAGCATGGCATGGGGCACTTGCAAACAACAAAAAACAAGCAAAACAGCAGAGGTGGGGTCCTGAGAGCAGTGTCAGAGGAAAGAAAGCTGCATTATGCCTCGCTTACCTCCTCATTTATGAAGGGACCACCGCTGTCTCTGCTCCTAGTCCGGGGATCTTAAAAAAAGATGAGCCGGTTAAATACAAAGGCATGTGCCGCCTTTGTGAAAGTGAAAGCGTGCTGAAAATGAACAAAAAAACACCCGCCATTTGTCAAGCCGCAGCGCCACTGCTGAAGTGTGAGTGCGGAGCTGGTGGAAAAAAACACGATTAATTAAAATACAATGGAGCCTACTGTGATGGAAAAAAAGCTGCGGTCGCCATTGTTTGTATGCGCCCATGTTAGGAGTGGCGTGCGGCCAGCGGCTGCTGTGAAAAAAAATATGCGGCGGACAAAAAAACACGATTAATTAAAATACAATGGAGCCTACTGTGATGGAAAAAAAGCTGCGGTCGCCATTGTTTGTATGCGCCCATGTTAGGAGTGGCGTGCGGCCAGCGGCTGCTGTGAAAAAAAATATGCGGGGGACACCATTGTTTGTATTGCAATGTGCTTTGCTAAAACATTACGGTATGGGGAGCAGACATCAGAGATTGCTAAAACATTACGGTATGGGGAGCAGACAGCAGAGATTACAAAGCGGTCCCCCAGCGATGAGAAGCTTGAAAAGTGGTCGCCATTGTTTGTATGCGCCCATTTTAGGAGTGGCGTGCGGCCAGCGGCTGCTGTGAAAAAAATATGCGGCGGACACCATTGTTTGTATTGCAATGTGCTTTGCTTGGGGCACTTGCAAACAACAAAAAACAAGCAAAACAGCAGAGGTGGGGTCCTGAGAGCAGTGTCAGAGGAAAGAAAGCTGCATTATGCCTCGCTTACCTCCTCATTTATGAAGGGACCACCGCTGTCTCTGCTCCTAGTCCGGGGATCTTAAAAAAAGATGAGCCGGTCAAATACAAAGGCATGTGCCGCCTTTGTGAAAGTGAAAGCGTGCTGAAAATGAACAAAAAAACACCCGCCATTGTTCAAGCCGCAGCGCCACTGCTGAAGTGTGAGTGCGGAGCTGGTGGAAAAAAACACGATTAATTAAAATACAATGGAGCCTACTGTGATGGAAAAAAAGCTGCGGTCGCCATTGTTTGTATGGGCCCATGTTAGGAGTGGCGTGCGGCCAGCGGCTGCTGTGAAAAAAAATATGCGGCGGACAAAAAAACACGATTAATTAAAATACAATGGAGCCTACTGTGATGGAAAAAAACCTGCGGTCGCCATTGTTTGTATGCGCCCATGTTAAGAGTGGCGTGCGGCCAGCGGCTGCTGTGAAAAATAATATGCGGGGGACACCATTGTTTGTATTGCAATGTGCTTTGCTAAAACATTACGGTATGGGGAGCAGACATCAGAGATTGCTAAAACATTACGGTATGGGGAGCAGACAGCAGAGATTACAAAGCGGTCCCCCAGCGATGAGAAGCTTGAAAAGCGGTCGCAATTGTTTGTATGCGCCCATGTTAGGAGTGGCGTGCGGCCAGCGGCTGCTGTGAAAAAAATATGCGGCGGTCACCATTGTTTGTATTGCAATGTGCTTTGCTAACACATTACGGTATGGGGAGCAAGGGCAGCAGAGAGGCAGCCGAAGCCAAGAGTAACATGGCCAGCCATGATTAATTAGGGGAGGAGAAGCAGCAGAGCGCACGCTGGGCGAAGCCCTTTGATGTGCTGGCGGCCGTTAAAAAATGCAATTAGGAGGGAGGGAGGCTGATGCGCGTGCTTGTTTGGTCACGTGATTCACGTCAACTCAAAGAAAACCGCACCAAAAAGCCCTTGGTTGGAAGAAGATTTTGAGAACTTGAATTCTCGCTCCGCTCAATGCGCATGCGCATTGATAGGTCGCGAGACCTAAAAAACTTGCTAGTTGTGATGTGCAGGGACCTTCAAATGTTTTTCCTGCCTGAGACCCCAGGCCTTGCGTGGCAGACCAAAGCAGATTGGCCTGTTACAGTCAACACACCCTTCGTACCGTCATATGACCGTGGTTGAAGCCTCCATTGGCAGAAGGATCGACAGGTCAATGGTTTCAGCTGTGGGAGCGAGCTGAGGCTCTGCAAGTGAAAATTCATCATTTCCACACCTCTGAGTCTGATTCCGATCTGTCTGAAAACCACTGTTTGCGCACGGGTCGGAGTTACGAGTTAAAAAATTATTGAATATGTTAAATACCTGAAACTTTATTAAATGTCAGCAGGTCAAACCTGCCGAAATTGAACAAGAAAATATTGTGTTTACCATAACTGGTGAATTCTGGTGCATTAAACATCAAAATATGCATGTTATACCCAGTGGCGTAACGAAAATGAAGCGGGCCCACCTGAAAGGTACACTGAGGGGCCCCCGCTCCAGATTTAATCCGGAGCACTTAGGCCAGAGTACTGTGCTGAGGGGCCCCTGCAGCTCGGGGCTCCATTGCACTGCAGGGGCTGCCGGGGCCTGTGTTACGCCCCTGGTTATACCCCAAAAACCTGCAATAGGTGCTTTTTATCACACCTGATAAATAACATAACTTGGGGTATCGTTTTTTTATGAGATGTGATTAATAGCACTTTCACTCGGAATCAGGGCTAAGTGGGACAGAGGACTGTCCTGTAGGGTATTCATATTTTTTGGGCAGCTGCTGTACCACCACCAAAATAACCCTGCAGTTTATCTTCTATGGTTTAGAGTAGTGATACTCAGAGTACGCTCTGGGGCCCCCTTGTGGCCATCATACCACTCACATGCAGCCCCAGGGTTAACAGCAGCACTGGACTACTATTTACTTCAGAGAGCACTAACATTCAGAAAGATGTTAAATAAACAGGGAAACTTTTATTTACAAGCTAACTGAAGTAAAGAAAAAGAAACAAATGAGGTATCATGCACCATTTAACCTCTTCGATGCTCATGATGGCTCCCGGCCGTCATGAGTCATGGTGGGTGTGTGCTGATAACATAAACATAACATGAGTATTTGTAAAGCGCACGTTCACCACTACGGGCATCTTGGCGCTGAAATAACAGATGTTTGTTGTTACCCAACTCAATGGTACTCATTTTATCGACCCCAAATGGATGAAAGGCTGAGTGGACCCGCCGGGATTTGAACCTGTGACCATGAGGTCGAACACAGGCCCCTGCAGTAGACGTATTATTCCACTGAGCCACCAGACCCGGCCGGGAGCCGTCATGACCACGCCCGCGATCGGAATGTTCAGCACTGCGGCGGAATTCGCACCGCTGTGATGAGGTTAACCACCCACAAATCCCCACTATCATTCTGCTAGCATCAATGTAGCCCTCAGGCTCACCGAAGACCATACTTTGTGGCCGCTGGGAAAATGTTTGTATCAATAGTTTAGAGCAAAGTGATAGTTAGAAGTCTGGTACCTGCAGTAATCTTACAGTCTGACCTATGATTCCTACTCTAGTGCCCCAGTTTACTATATGGTTTCAAGACTGATGTGCCAGTCTTCTATTAGGCTCTTGGAGTGATGTCACATTCTTGTCAGGTGCATAACCTACCACCTTATAAAATATTTTCTAACATTAGCAGAAATTATTGATAACAAGTATTACCTCGAAAAACAACCGTAAACATGATGCATGGACTCAACGGGAACATGTCTGTATCAGTGCTTAATTTGAGCTGGTGGTTTTAGTGCTCGGCACCTGCACTTAATTGGTTTCCAGGGGTCGGCACCAGCACTTGTCAACACTGCACTTGTCCACAGTCTGCCACATGGTGGTGCTGTTCATCTAATTTAGAGATGAGCAGAACAATAGTTGTTTTTAAATACAATATGCATGTAAAATTAATAATATCTACCTCCCCGTCCACTCCTTTAACTTTGGGGATCGAAAATAATATGAATTGTTGAATTTGCAGGTGAGAGAGATGGTTAGTTATTATTTTGGCAGCGATGGCAGGAGCGATGGGTGGTGCAAGCTGCAGTGGCCTCCTGGCCAAGACTTTGGCACTTAATATTTTACAAATTAAGCACTGCTTTATATATGATGTTTCTTTAATTCTTGTTAATATTTTCTGGTAAACAGGAAGTCGGTTTGAAGGTGTTCACGAACTCCAACATAAAAAAAACCATCATTTGCAAAAATGCCTATGCATATAACAGGATGGCAATGAGGCAAGACTCAGCATTGTCTGTGGTGCCAGAAAACTCAGTCATGGGGGGTGAGTAATGTGCCTCTTTGTTTACATTTTCAAACAATGTCATTTTTCGAGGGTGTGCACAGAAGAGCTCCTCCTGCATTCTCACTGTATGCCTGATTAAAAAGCCCCCCCTTAAGAAATGTCATGTCCTATTACACTGCATCCTTGAAGAAGAAGAATCATCCCACATGTCACAATCTATGAAAGAATCACTGCATTAAAGAAAGAGCACCCCATAAATAGTATTATCTCACTGCATCACTGCGTGGATAGAAGTAACATCCCCAGACATTCCTATCCTTCTATCTCACTGCACACTGCATGTCAAAAAGAGCATACCCAGGCATTACTATCTCATATCTCACTGCACACTGCATGTCAAAAAGAACATCCCCAGGCATTACTATCTCCTATCTCAGTGCACACTGTATGTCAAAAAGAACATCCCCAGGCATTACTATCTCCTATCTCACTGCACACTGCATGCCAAAAGGAGCATACCCAGGCATTTCTATCTTCTATCTCACTGCACACTGCATGCCACAAAGAACATTCCCAGACCTTCCAATACTTCTATCACACTGCATCACTGCATGTCAAAAAGAACATTCCTTGAATTTCCAATACTTCCATCACACTGCATCACTGCATGTCAAAAAGAACATCCCCATGCATGCCTATCCTTCTAAGTCACTGCATGTCAAAAGGAACATCCCCAGGCATTCCTGTCCTGCTGTCTCACTACACGCCACAAAGAACATCCCCAGGCATTCCTATGCTGCTATCTCACTGCATGCGTGCATGAAAAAAGACAATCTCCAGGCGTTCCTATCCTTCTACCTCACTGCATTGCTGAATGTCAAAAACAACATACCCAGGCATTCCTATCCTTCAATCTCACTGCATCATTGCATGTCAAAAAGAACATTCCCAGACCTTCCAATACTTTCATCAAACTGCATCACTGCATGTCAAAAGGAACATCCCTAGGCAACCCTGTCCTGCTAACTCAGTGCACACTGCATGTCATAAAGAACATACCCAGGCATTATTATCTTCTATCTCAATGCTCACTGCATGCCAAAAAGAACATACCCAGTCATTACTATATTCTATCTCACTGCACAAAGCGTGTAAAAAAGAACATCTTCAGGCTTTCATATCCTTCTACCTCACTGCATTGCTGAATGTCAAAAACAAGATACCCAGGCATTCCTATGCTTCAATCTCACTGCATCACTGCATGTTAAAAAGAACATTCCCAGACCTTCCAATACTTCTATCACACAGCATCACTGCATGTCAAAAAGAACATTCCCAGACCTTCCAATACTTCTATCACACTGCATCACTGCATGTCAAAAAGAACATTCCCAGACCTTCCAATACTTCTATCACACTGCATCACTGCATGTCAAAAAGAACATTCCCAGACCTTCCAATACTTCTATCACACTGCATCACTGCATGTCAAAAAGAACATTCCCAGACCTTCCAATACTTCCATCACACTGCATCACTGCATGTCAAAAAGAACATCCCCAGGCATTCCTATCCTTCTATCTCACTGCATAACTGCATGTCAAAAAGAACATCCCCAGGCATTCCTATCCTTCTATCTCACTGCATCACTTCATGTAAAAAAAAAACATCCCCAGGCGTGCCTATCTTTCTATCTCACTGCATCACTGCATGTCAAAGGAACATCCCCAGGCATTTCTGTCCTGCTATCTAAGGGTGGGCGTAAAATCCGTTTCGTGGGCAAATTTGCGGATTTTCGCGATTTCACGATCCGCGAATCTCGCGAAATTGCCGAAAAATCCGCGAATCAGCAGGGATGAATTTTCAGCCAAGCAAGGGTTACAGCAGCAGGTGCAAAAGTTGAACCTAATTTCTTTGTAACCTTTTACAAAAGGGTTACAAACAAATTAACTTCAACTTGGACACCTGCTGCTAATTGCTTCCTGGCGCCTCGTTGCCTACTTGCAACTATTCTCTGACCCTGCTCTGACCCTTGAAGCAGGGTCAGAGAATAGTTACAAGTAGGCAACGCGGCACCTGTCCAAGGAATTAAACCTCATCAGGAAGCACTTACAGATATAAAAAACAGGAAGAAGGGAGAGGATGGCAAATACACCCATTTTGAGTTGTCAGGAGGGGTTAAACTAAAAGAGACCTTTACAGCACAATTTTCATATGCATTTTGCTAAAAATAAAAAGCTGTATGTTCTGTAGGGGCACTCAGGAATCTGGCCCTTCAGAGATCCGGCCTCTCTTTCTTTCTCTCGTTCTCTCTCTCCCTCTCTCTTTCCCTCTCTTTCTCTCTCTTTCTATCTATCTATCTATCTATCTATCTATCTATCTATCTATCTATCTATCTATCTATCTATCTATCTATATATCTATCTCTCTCTCCCTCTCCCATAAACGACTGCATGGGTAACTTCGCTATGCAAGCGGCTCGCGAAGACGCAAAAATCCCAGCGAACACGCAAAAAACCCCGCGAACACGCAAAAAACCCGCGAACAAGCAAAAAAGCAAAAATCCGCAAATTCGCACAAATTCGCGAATTTTGCGGCTCGCGAATTTGCAAATCCGCAAATTCGCGGATCGCAAATTCGCAAAATTCGCCCATGCTTACTGCTATCTCACTGCACACTGCATGCCACAAAGAATATCCCCAGGCATTCCTATGCCGCTATCTCACTGCATCCATGCATGAAAAAAGACAATCTCCAGGCTTTCCTATCCTTCTACCTCACTGCATTGCTGAATGTCAAAAACAACATACCCAGGCATTGCTATCCTTTAATCTCACTGCATCATTGCATGTCAAAAAGAACATTCCCAGACCTTCCAATACTTCTATCAAACTGCATCACTGCATGTCAAAAGGAACATCCCCAGGCATTCCGGTCCTGCTATCTCACTGCACACTGCATGTCAAAAACAACATACCCAGTCATTACTATATTCCATCTCACTGCACACTGCATGCCAAAAAGAACATCCCCAGGCATTACTATCTTCTATCTCACTGCCTGCGCCTTGTCAGTGATTCAATTGAACACTATTACCTCCGCATTCGTATTATTTACCCCGCTGTACCGCTAGACTGCTCTCTGCTGATTTCAGTACTTCACATTGCTGCCTGTGCCTGCCGTGCCTTATTGCGCCGATCCCACTGGCATTTGTTGACCGCCATTGACTGACCTGTGCCCCTAGCTCGTTCCGGTCGCATTTTGGCTTGCAGCCATCTTGTTGTTCTCGTGGTGACCCCCAGCCCGGCTCTCCGCCCTGCTCCCCGCCTCCAAGATCATCCTCCCTCCCACTGTGAGCATTCAGCCCGTCCCATCGCACGAAGCGCTGTGACCGTCCCGAGATCTTCTAAGGAGGTCGCTCCCCTCGTTGCTGCCAATCCTATCCTGGTATCGTAGCGCTGCTCGCACTGCTTGTGCCTGTGCCTTGCTTGTTATCATTGGAAATTATTTAATTATTTAACTCTGCTGCCTGCGCCTTGTCAGTGATTCAATTGAACACTGTTACTTCCACATTCGTGTTATTTACCCCGCTGTACCGCTAGACTACTCTCTGCTGATTTCAGTACTTCACATTGCTGCCTGTGCCTGCCGTGCCTTATTGCGCCGATCCCACTGGCGTTTGTTGACCGCCATTGCCTGACCTGTGCCCCTAGCTCGTCCCGGTCGCATTTTGGCTTGCAGCCATCTTGATGTTGTTGTGATGACCCCCAGCCCGGCTCTCCGCCCCGCTCCCCGCCTCCAAGATCATCCTCCCTCCCACTGTGAGCATTCAGCCCGTCCCATCGCACGAAGCGCTGTGACGTCCCGAGATCTTCGAAGGAGGTCGCTCCCCTCGTTGCTGACAATCCTATCCTGGTATCGTAGCGCTGCTCGCACTGCTTGTGCCTGTGCCTTGCTTGTTATCATTGGACATTATTTAATTATTTAACTCTGCTGCCTGCGCCTTGTCAGTGATTCAATTTAACACTGTTACCTCCGCATTTGTGTTATTTACCCCGCTGTACCGCTAGACTGCTCTCTGCTGATTTCAGTACTTCACATTGCTGCCTGTGCCTGCCGTGCCTTATTGCGCCGATCCCACTGGCGTTTGTTGACCGCCATTGCCTGACCTGTGCTCCTAGCTCGTTCCAGTCGCATTTTGGCTTGCAGCCATCTTGTTGTTGTTGAGGTGACCCCCAGCCCGGCTCTCCGCCCCGCTCCCCGCCTCCAAGATCATCCTCCCTCGCCCCTCCCACTAACCACATATGACAGATGCTTTTGCGCGCAGCATTCACGCGCAGCGGTCGCGCCCCATGCGCGCCGAAGGTGCGCCAAAGGTAAGCCCGTCTACGCCCGTCCGCGCCTGGACCGCGCCCAGTGCCAGACCCCCTGGCCCCGCAAAATCCCCTCCTCCCGCATAACGTATGATGCTGCCACCCTCCTAGCCCTTAACCCCAGACGCACACCTCAATGCTACGAATCTGCCCCGGGACGTACTCACGGCCCTTTCGCATGCCACTACTGCAAATTTACTAGCATAAAATTCCATACCACATCCACTAACCCCAAACACAGCTCCCACTCTAACCACCTGAAGTGCATCCTGCTGAACACCCGCTCAGTCCACAGACACGCCATCGAACTCTGAGACCTACTCAACACTACATCACCGGACATCGCCTTCCTTACTGAAACATGGATGAACGCATCATCAACACCCGACATCGCCATAGCCATCCCGAACAACTACAAGATCATCCGAAAAGCCCGCACCGTCCAAACAGGAGGAGGCATCGCCATCGTCCATAAGAACACCATCCGAATCACGACCAGCTCAGACGATAACCTCACAACCGCCAAACACCTCCACTTCCAGATCCACACCGACCCTAGGACCACACTCAGAGGCACCCTCATCTACAGGCCTCCAGGAACACGTAAACAATTCAACAATGACATCACTGACTTCATCAGTCCACATGCCCTCGCCTCCGTGAATTACATTCTACTAGGGGACCTCAACTTCCACCTGGAAAAGAAAAATGACAGCAACACCACCACCCTTCTGGACAATCTGGCCAATCTCAGCCTAAAACAACTTGTTGACACCCCCACCCATATAGCCGGACATACGCTCGACCCTATCTTCACTTCCAGCAAACACATCTCCTTCGATCGCACCACAGCTCTCCATTGGACGGACCACAGTTGTGTTCACTTCAGCTACAAAACCACCTCGACCCACAACCCCCCACAACCTATTGCCCGAAGAAAATGAAACAAAATCACCACCGACCAACTCCTCACATCGCTCAACCAAAACCAACCCGCCCTCTCATCGGACCCAAACCAAGCTGCCATCAAATTCAAACAATGGATCTCTCACAGCGCTGACGAATTAGCACCCCTGAAAAACCATCACACCAAACAAAACAGCAAAAAGGCCCCCGGGTTCAACGCCGACCTTAAGAAATCCAAGAAACTATGCCGTACTCTCGAGAAAACATGGAGCAAAAACCCAACCACCGACAACATGACCACCTTCAAGGCAGCCACCCGCAAACAGCACCAGCTGATTCGATCCACCAAGAAATCAGCACTCAAGAATCGACTCGACAACAACGCCCATAACAGCAAGGAACTATTCAACATTGTCAAAGAATTCACCAACCCCACCGCAGCCTCAAACGACATCACTCCCTCCCAAGACCTATGCGATTCGTTATCCTCCTTCTTCTACAACAAAATTGCCGACATACATAACAGCTTCAAAAACAGCTCCAACGAACAATCATCTCCACCCCCCTCAGAACCTAAACTGCCCTCTAACAATCTCAACGCCTGGAACCCAATCACCACAGAAGACACCATCCACCTAATGAATTCCATCCACTCTGGCTCGCCAACCGACCCATGTCCCCACCACATCTTCAACAAAGCAGACTCCATCATCGCACCCCATATAAGTGATGTCATCAACTGCTCCTTCAACTCTGCTACCTTCCCTGAAAGCTGGAAACATGCCGAAGTCAGCGCCCTCCTGAAGAAACCCACAGCAGACTCCTCTGAACTCAAAAACTACCGCCCCATATCCCTCCTCCCATTTCCGGCCAAAGTCATTGAGAAAGCCGTTAATAGCCAACTTGCCGCCTTCCTCGAATCGAAACAACCCACTCGACCACTCACAATCCGGCTTCCGAGCCAAACACAGTACCGAGACCGCCCTCATCGCAGCAACAGACGACATCCGAACACTTCTGGACAATGGAGAAACAGTTGCCCTCATTCTACTCGACCTCTCCGCCGCCTTCGACACTGTCTGTCACAGCACCCTCATACAACGCCTCAGCAACATCGGCATAAAAGGAAAAGCCTTGGTCTGGATCATCTCATTCCTAGCTGGGAGAACTCAGAGAGTCCGACTTCCCCCATTCAAATCAGAGAACACCGAAGTCATCTGCGGTGTACCACAAGGATCATCACTCAGTCCCACCCTCTTCAACGTTTACATGAGTCCACTCGCTTCCATCGCGCAACAACACAACCTTAACATCATCTCCTACGCAGATGACACCCAGCTGATCCTTTCCCTCACCAAAGACCCCAACACGGCCAAAACCAATCTTCACGAAGGCATGAAAGAAGTAGCCGTATGGATTAAAAACAGCCGCCTAAAACTCAACTCAGACAAAACGGAAGTACTCATCCTAGGATCATCCCCCTCTGCCTGGGACGACTCATGGTGGCCTTCGGATCTGGGCTCAGCACCCATACCCACAGACCACGCACGTAACCTTGGCTTCATCCTAGACTCCTCCTTCTCGATGACCAGACAAGTCAACGCCATCTCATCCTCTTGCTTCAACGCACTTCGTATGCTCAAAAAAATCTTCCACTGGATCCACGCCGAGACAAGAAAGACTGTCACCCACGCACTGGTTACGAGTCGACTATGCTACGGAAACACCCTCTGCGCTGGAATCACAGCCAAACTACAAAAAAAACTCCAACGCATCCAAAACGCATCAGCTAGACTCATTTTGGACATCCCTCACCAAGATCACATTACCGTCCACCTGAAAGACCTCCACTGGCTTCCCGTCAACAAGAGAATAACATTCCGTCTCCTCACCCACGCACACAAGGCCCTCTAAAAACTAGGGCCCTAATGCCTCAACACTCGACTATCATTCTACACACCCACCCGCCAACTAAGATCCTCCAATCAAGGCCTCGCCGCAGTTCGGCGTATCCAAAGATCCACCATGGGAGGTAGATCCTTCTCCTACTTGGCGGCCAAGACCTGGAACTCACTCCCCACTCACCTCCGCCTGACACAGAACCACTTCTTCTTCAGAAAAGAACTTAAAACCTGGCTATTTGACAAATAATGATCCCCTTCCCCAAGCGCCTTGAGACCCTCTGGGTGAGTAGCACGCTTTATAAATTCTTGAACTTGAACTTGAACTTGAACATACCCAGGCTTTACTATCCTTCTATCTCACTGCATAACTGCATGTCAAAAAGAACATCCAAGGCATTCCTATCCTTCTATCTCACTGCATAACTGCATGTCAAAAAGAACATCCCCTGACATTCCTATCCTTCTATCTCACTGCATCACTTCATGTCAAAAAGAACATCCCCACGCTTGCCTATCTTTCTATCTCACTGCATCACTGCATGTCAAAAGGAACATCCCCAGGCATTCCTGTTATGCTATCTCACTGCTCACTGCATGCCAGAAAGAACATTCTCAGGCATTCCTATGCCGCTATCTCACGGCAGCGTGCATGAAAAAACACAATCTCCAGGCTTTCCTATCCTTCTACCTCAATGCATTGCTGAATGTCAAAAACAACATACCCAGGCATTCCTATCCTTCAATCTCAGGCTTGCCTTTCCTTCTATCTCACTGCATCACTGCATGCCAAAAGAACATTCCCAGACCTTCCAATACTTCTATCACACTGCATCACTGCATGTCAAAAGGAACATCCCCAGGCATTCATGTCCTGCTATCACACTGCGCACTGCATGTCAAAAAGAATATACCCAGGCATTACTATCTTCTATCTCACTGCATGCCAAAAAGAACATACCCAGTCATTGCTATATTCTATCTCACTGCGTGTAAAAAAGAACATATCCAGGCTTTCAAATCCTTCTACCTCACTGCATTGCTGAATGTCAAAAACAACATACCCAGTCATTACTATATTCTATCTCACTGCACACTGCATGCCAAAAAGAACATCCCCAGGCATTACTATCTTCTATCTCACTGCACACTCCATGCCAAAAAAAACATACCCAGGCTTTACTATCCTTCTATCTCACTGCATTACTGCATGCCAAAAAAAACATCCCCAGACATTCCTATCCTTCTATCTCACTGCATTACTGCATGTCAAAAAGAACATCCCCAGACATTCCGATCCTTCTATCTCACTGCATCACTTCATGTCAAAAAGAACATCCCCAGGCATTCCTATCCTGCTATATCACCGCATCACTGCATGAAAAAAGAACATATCCAGGCTCTCCCATTCTTCTACCTCAATGCATCACTGCATGTCAAAACGAACATAACCAGGCATTTCTATTCTTCTATCTCACTGCATGTCAAAAGGAACATCCCAGGGCATTTCTATCCTTCTATCTCACTGCACACTGCATGTCAAAAAGAACATCTCCAGGAATTCCTATCCTTCTATCTCACTGCATAACTGCATGTCAAAAAGCACATCCCCAGACCTTCCAATACTTCTATCACACTGCATCACTGCATGTCAAAAAGAACATTCCCAGACCTTCCAATACTTCTTTCACACTGCATCACTGCATGTAAAAAAGAACATTTCCAGACCTTCAAATACTTCTCTCACACTGCATCACTGCATGTCAAAAAGAACATCCCCAGGCATTCCTGTCCTGCTATCATACTGCACACTGCATGCCACAAAGAACATCCCCAGGCATTCCTATGTCGCTATCTCACTGCATCAGTGCATGAAAAAAGACAATCTCCAGGCTTTCCTATCCTTCTACCTCACTGCATTGCTGAATGTGAAAACCAACATACCCAGGCATTCCTATCCTTCAATCTCACTGCATCACTGCATGCCAAAAGGAACATCCCCAATCATTCCTGTCCTGCTATCACACTGCACATTGCATGCCAGAAAGAACATCCCCAGGCATTCCTATGCCGCTATCTCACTGCATCCGTGCATGAAAAGAGACAATCTCCAGGCTTTCCTATCCTTCTACCTCATTGCATTGCTGAATGTCAAAAACAACATACCCAGGCATTCCTATCCTTCAATCTCACTGCATGTCAAAAAGAACATTCCCAGACCTTCCAATACTTCTATCACACTGCATCACTGCATGTCAAAAAGAACATCCCCAGGCATGCTTATCCTTCTATGTCACTGCATCACTGCATGTCAAAAGGAACATCTGCAGGCATTCTTGTCCTGCTATCTCACTGCACACTGCATGCCACAAAGAACATCCCCAGGCATTCCTATGCCGCTATCTCACTGCATCCGTGCATGAAAAAAGACAATCTCCAGGCTTTCCTATCCTTCTACCTCACTGCATTCCTGAATGTCAAAAACAAGATACCCAGGCATTCCTATGCTTCAATCTCACTGCATCACTGCATGTTAAAAAGAACATTCCCAGACCTTCCAATACTTCTATCACACTGCATCACTGCATGTCAAAAGGAACATCCCTAGGCATTCCTGTCCTGCTATCTCAGTGCACACTGCATGTCAAAAAGAACATACTCAGGCATTACTATGTCCAATCTCACTGCTCACTCCATGCCAAAAAGAACATACACAGTCATTACTATATTCTATCTCACCGGACACTGCGTGTAAAAAAGAACATCTCCAGGCTTTCATATCCTTCTACCTCACTGCATTGCTGAATGTCAAAAACAACATACCCAGTCATTACTATCTTCTATCTCACTGCACACTGCATGCCAAAAAGAACATGCCCAGACATTCCTATCCTTCTATCTCACTGCATTACTGCATGTCAAAAAGGAACATCCCCAGGCATTCCTATCCTTCTATCTCACTGCAATACTGCATGTCAAAAAGAACATCCCCAGACATTCCTATCCTTCGAACTCACTGCATCACTTCATGTCAACAAGAACATCCCCAGGCTTGCCTATCTTTCTATCTCACTGCATCACTGCATGTCAAAAGGAACATCCCCAGGCATTTCTGTTATGCTATCTCACTGCACACTGCATGCCAGAAAGAACATCCCCAGGCATTCCTATGCCGCTATCTCACGGCATGCGTGCATGGAAAAAACACAATCTCCAGGCTTTCCTATCCTTCTAACTCAATGCATTGCTGAATGTCAAAAACAACATACCCAGGCATTCCTACCCTTCAATCTCAGGCTTGCCTATCCTTCTATCTCACTGCATGCCAAAAGAACATTCCCAGACCTTCCAATACTTCTATCATACTGCATCACTGCATGTCAAAAGGAACATCCCCAGGCATTCATGTCCTGCTATCACACTGCGCACTGCATGTCAAAAAGAATATACCCAGGCAAAACTATCTTCTATCTCACTGCATGCCAAAAAGAACATACCCAGTCATTACTATATTCTATCTCACTGCACACTGTGTGTAAAAAAGAACATCTCCAGGCTTTCATATCCTTCTACCTCACTGCATTACTGCATGCCAAAAAGAACACCCCCAGACATTCCTATCCTTCTATCTCACTGCATTACTGCATGTCAAAAAGAACATCCCCAGACATTCCGATCCTTCTATCTCACTGCATCACTTCATGTAAAAAAAAACATCCCCAGGCATTCCTATCCTGCTATATCACTGCATCACTGCATGAAAAAAGAACATATCCAGGCTCTCCCATTCATCTACCTCAATGCATCACTGCATGTCAAAACGAACATAACCAGGCATTTCTATCCTATCTCACTGAATGTCAAAAGGAACATCCTGGGCATTCCTACCCTTCTATCTCACTGCATAACTGCATGTCAAAAAGCACAACCCCTAGACCTTCCAATACTTCTATCACACTGCATCACCGCATGTCAAAAAGAACATTCCCAGACCTTCCAATACTTCTTTCACACTGCATCACTGCATGTCAAAAAGAACATTCCCAGACCTTCCAATACTTCTATCACACTGCATCACTGCATGTCAAAAAGAACATCCCCAGGCATTCCTGTACTGCTATCTCACTGCATACTGCATGCCACAAAGAACATCCCCAGGCATTCCTATGCCGCTATCCCACTGCACCCGTTCATGAAAAACAGACAATCTCCAGGCTTTCCTATCCTTCTACCTCACTGCATTGCTGAATGTCAAAACCAACATACCCAGTCATTCCTATCCTTCAATCTCACTGCATCACTGCTTATCAAAAAGAACATTCCCAGACCTTCCAATCCTTCTATCTCACTGCACACTGCATGTCAAAAAGAACATCTCGAGGCATTCCTATCCTTCTATCTCACTGCATAACCGCATGTTAAAAAGCACATCCCCAGACCTTCCAATACTTCTATCACACTGCATCACTGCATGTCAAATAGAACATTGACAGACCTTCAAATACTTCTATCACACTGCATCACTGCATGTCAAAAAGAACATCCCCAGGCATTCCTGTTCTGCTATCTCACTGCACACTTCATGCCAGAAAGAACATCCCCAGGCATTCCTATGCCGCTATCTCACTGCATCCGTGCATGAAAAAAGACAATCTCCAGGCTTTCCTATCCTTCCACCTCATTGCATTGCTGAATGTCAAAAACAACATACCCAGGCATTCCTATCCTTCAATCTCACTGCATGTCAAAAAGAACATTCCCAGACCTTCCAATACTTCTATCACACTGCATCACTGCATGTCAAAAAGAACATCCCCAGGCATGCTTATCATTTTATCTTACTGCATCACTGCATGCCAAAAGGAACATCCCCAATCATTCCTGTCCTGCTATCTCACTGCACATTGCATGCCAGAAAGAACATCCCCAGGCATTCCTATGCCGCTATCTCACTGCATCCGTGCATGAAAAAAGACAATCTCCAGGCTTTCCTATCCTTCTGCCTCATTGCATTGCTGAATGTCAAAAACAACATACCCAGGCATTCCTATCCTTCAATCTCACTGCATGTCAAAAAGAACATTCCCAGACCTTCCAATACTTCTATCACACTGCATCACTGCATGTCAAAAAGAACATCCCCAGGCATGCTTATCCTTCTATGTCACTGCACCACTGCATGTCAAAAGGAACATCCGCAGGCATTCCTGTCCTGCTATCTCACTGCATCCGTGCATGAAAAAAGACAATCTCCAGGCTTTCCTATCCTTCTACCTCACTGCATTCCTGAATGTCAAAAACAAGATACCCAGGCATTCCTATGCTTCAATCTCACTGCATCACTGCATGTTAAAAAGAACATTCCCAGACCTTCCAATACTTCTATCACACAGCATCACTGCATGTCAAAAGGAACATCCCCAGGCATTCCTGTCTTGCTATCTCACTGCACACTGCATGTCAAAAAGAACATACTCAGGCATTACTATCTTCTATCTCACTGCTCACTGCATGCCAAAAAGAACATACCCAGTCATTACTATATTCTATCTCACCGGACACTGCATGTAAAAAAGAACATCTCCAGGCTTTCATATTCTTCTACCTCACTGCATTGCTGAATGTCAAGAACAACATACCCAGTCATTACTATATTCTATCTCGATGCACACTGCATGCCAAAAAAACCTCCCCAGGCATTACTATCTTCTATCTCACTGCACACTGCATGCCAAAAAGAACATTCCCAGACATTCCTATCCTTCTATCTCACTGCATTACTGCATGCCAAAAAGAACATCCCCAGACATTCCTATCCTTCTATCTCACTGCATCACTTCATGTCAAAAAGAACATACCCAGGCTTTACAATCCTTCTATCTCACTGCATTACTGCATGCCAAAAAGAACATACCAAGGTTTTACTATCCTTCTATCTCACTGCATTACTGCATGCCAAAAAGAACATACCCAGACAATCCTATGCTTCTATCTCACTGCATTACTGCATGTCAAAAAGAACATCCCCAGACATTCCTATCCTTCTATCTCTTTGCATCACTTCATGTCAAAAAGAACATACCCAGGCATTCCTATCCTGCTATCACACTGCACACTGCATGTCAAAAGGAACATCCCCAGGCATTCCTATCCTGCTATCACACTGCACACTGCATGTCAAAAAGAACATACCCAGGCATTCCTATCCTTCTATCTCACTGCATCACTTCATGTCAAAAAGAACATCCCGAGGCATTCCTATCCTGCTATATCACTGCATCACTGCATGAAAAAAGAACATATCCCGGCTCTCCCATTCTTCTACCTCAATGCATCACTGCATGTCAAAACGAACATAACCAGGCATTTCTATCCTTCTATCTCACTGCATGTCAAAAGGAACATCCCCGGGCATTCCTATCCTTCTATCTCACTGCACACTGCGCGTCAAAACGAACATAACCAGGCATTTCTATCCTTCTATTTCACTGCATGTCAAAAGGAACATCCCCAGACATTCCTATCCTTCTATCTCACTGCATGTCAAAAAGAACATCTCCAGGCATTCCTTTCCTTCTATCTCACTGCATTACTGCATGTCATAAAGAACATCCCCAGACCTTCCAATACTTCTATCACACTGCATCACTGCATGTCAAAAAGAACATTCTCAGGCATTCCTGTCCTGCTATCACACTGCACACTGCATGTCAAAAAGAACATTCCCAGACCTTCCAATAGTTCTATCACACTGCATCACTGCTGCCACAAAAAACATCCCCAGGCATTCCTATGCAGCTATCTCACGGCATCCGTGCATAAAAAAAGACAATCTCCATGCTCTCCTATCCTTCTACCTCACTGCATTGCTGAATGTCGAAAACAACATCCCATGCATTCCTATCCTTAAATCTCACTGCATGTCAAAAGGAACATACCCGGGCATTCCTATCCTTCTATCTCACTGCATGTCAAAAAGAACATCTCCAGGCATTCCTTTCCTCCTATCTCACTGCATTACTGCATGTCAAAAAGAGAATCCCCAGACCTTCCAATACTTCTATCACACTGCATCACTGCATGTCAAAAAGAACATTCCCAGACCTTCCAATACTTCTATCACACTGCATCACTGCATGTCAAAAATAACATTCTCAGGCATTCCTGTCCTGCCATAACACTGCACACTGCATGTCAAAAAGAACATTCCCAGACCTTCCAATACTTCTATCACACTGCATCACTGCATGCCACAAAAAATAACCCCAGGCATTTCTATGCAGCTATCTCACGGCATCCGTGCATAAAAAAAGACAATCTCCAGGCTTTCCTATCCTTCTACCTCACTGCATTGCTGAATGTCAAAAACAACATCCCCAGGCATTCCTATCCTTAAATCTCACTGCATGTCAAAAAGAAGATCTCCAGACATTCCCATCCTTCTACGTCACTGCATATTGCATGTCAAAAATAACACCCTCAGGCGTTCCTATCCTTCGATTTCACAGCACACTGCATGTTAAAAAGAAATTCCTCAGACATTCTTATCCTTTTATCTCACTGCATTACTGCATGTCAAAAAGAACATCCCCAGGCATTACTATGTCATATCTCACTGCACACTGCATGTCAAAAAGAACATCGCCAGGCATTCCTATCCGGCTATCTCAATGCATGTCAAAAAACATTCCCATGCTTTCGTATGCTAGTATGTCACTGCATCACATCGTGCATGGAAAAAACACATTCCTATGCATTTTAATCCTTTTATCTCACGCATCAATGAGTGGAAAAAAACACTGCATCCCCAGGCTTTCCTTTCCTTTTTGCCACTTCATCACTGCATGGAAAAAATAATACTCCATCGCATCACTGAGTGGGAAAAAATACCTTTCCGAGCTTTTCAATCCTTCTATCTCATTGCATCACTACAGGGAAAAATGAACATCTCCAGGCATTTCTACTCTTCTGTCTCACTGTTTCACTGTATGGAAAAAGAAATCGCTGGGCTTTTCTGTCCCCCTGTCTCACTGTATCACTGCAGGAAAAAAACACCTTGTGGAAGTCTATTCTTTTATCTGAATGTGGGAAAGTGAGAACCACTAGACATTTCTATCCCTCTGTATCACTTTATTGCGAAGAATATTCCCAGTTATTTCTATCCTTCTATCTCACTGTATGTCTTCAGGGAAAAAGAACATTCCCAGGTATTTCTATCCTTCTATCTCACTGTATGTCTTCAGGGAAAAAGAACATTCCTAGGTATTTCTATCCTTCTATCTCACTGTTTCGCTGCATGGAACAAAGAACCTCCCCCGGCATTGCTGTCTTTCTATTTTACTGTATCACTATAGTTCTTTTTCAGGACCCACGATTACTTTTTGTATAATATATGATTTATTTTACTTATCATTAGTAAAGCCTATTTGTAAAATAAAAATCTGTTTTGTGCAAACCTATCTTAAGGCTTTATTGGTCAGATTTAAATTTTTTTCCTTTACAAAAGAAGGCAATTATAATTTTGAAATTCACAACACTAATTAAATGCATCACAATTATGTTTATCACACACTTTTTGTAAGGGATAGTGAAAGAAAATGGTCCATGTAGCTTGATAGGGTGCACATTTTAGGGGTTCGAAAACTGACACTACTATCTTTTACAAAGCACACTGCAACAGCATTCCATAGTGCCTCACCACTGACAGTTAGTTTTGTTCTTTTTTCTTGGCTCCAGCATTCAGGAATCTGGAGCACTGAGCTTTGCCTTTCATGTTTTTCTCATTTTATTGAAAAAGCATTGACTACCTATTTAACAGCAGAAAATACACTCACTTCTTCACAGTTAGCAGTATCTACTGGTCTAAACTAAACCTGGGAGGAGTTTGCGGAGTTGCACTACGCAGAACTCAACGAAGTGCAAAAAAACCACCCTGCACAACGTGGAGCTCTGCAAGTGGAAAAGTATGATAGAAAAATGCAGTTCGCTGTGATTGCACAGTGCAGGATGCATGGCCGCACTGTGCAATCATCGCGAACGGCACCATACACAGTGCAAGCGGTCCCTGGTTTCCTTTTCTGCTGCTCGATTGGATTTTTATTCGAGCAGCAGCTTTCTCAATGCGAACGAGCTGTTTCTCAACGTGAGCGGTCGTGAGCAAACGCGACCACTCACAATGAGAAACCTGACTCCCCACGTTGATAAATCTCACCGGGGAGGTTGATTTTCCACACTCGCTCTCGCCAACTTGATGTTGGCGATCGCAAACAAGGAAAAACTCTCGCCGGGAGGTTGATTTTCCATGCTCGCGGTGGCCAACTTGACGTTGACGAACGCAAGCAAGGTAAAAAACTCCACTCTGCAAAGCGGAGTTTTTCGGAACTCTGCGAGCTTTGCGTAGCATGGAGTGTGGAAAACTCTGCAAACTCCGGGAGCCGAGCGGAGTTTACCAAACAGGGTTACTCTAAACTAGAATATTTTGAAGTACATGATCCTTCGTAGACTAATTGACAAAGTTTGTTTCTCTTGAGCATACCTTGATTAGGTGAGTGTATGCAAAAAGAAGGAAGGGTTTAATGGAAGAAAAGCCAGAGCTAAACTAAATCACATCAGTGGTCTCTCAGCAAACATAAAAAGTCTGGAAATCCCAGTTTCCGGACTCATCGGCTTCCAACTCAGGGTAGTCTCCATATTGGCCATCAGGGCTTTGGCTTCCAACTGAGTAGACCAAAGTGCCAAAAGCGAAGAAAGAAAAAAAATTCTCTGACCAGTCGGTCTGGTCATCATGACCTATCACCTCCACAATGCCCCTTAACCTTTTTATATGATACAAGTACTCAAATGCTGCTACTTTTCTTGGAAGTAGGTATTCCTCCACTCTCAAACTTTGCCTAGCTGAAAACCACTTGTAGGCATAAACCGCTAATGCTATGAGTTCCTAACTGATATTTTGCAGTTCCATCCTTCATATCATAGTGACTTGGTTCAGCTCTGGAAAAATATGTATTTTAATGGAGCTCAGGGAAATGTCCATTTTCTTAGCCACTGCACAAGATGATAATTCATACTGTTTAGAGTCAACACGTTCCTCAATTAATGGTTCCATGCTAGTGTCCCTGCCAAACGGACTTTTGGTGGTTTGCCGAGTGACCTTCAGGATTCAAGATTGAACGACTGTGACTTCTGCTGCAATTTACTCCAAACCGGTCCCAGGATGCTTGTTTCTGGTCCAGGGAAGACATGGCTTGGCAGTTCGGGCTGGACTGTTCCCATGTGACACAGGGTCAAGACTGATTTGCATATAGTTGAGTCTGAACTGGGGTGGCGAAGTGAGCTAAAGAATGATGATGTATTCAACCCAGATCTGTGACTGGGTGTGAGTGTTTAAAACGTGTTAGCGCTCCGTCCATCATCTCCTTGTGTTTGCTTTGTTTGCCCTAAATTAGCAGAGTATGCCCAGGCATGACTCTCTTGCTCACTTTGCCCTTCAATTTAAGCTAGCCAGGCTGATGAGGGGGGTTACCCCGAAACCGGTCTTAGGATGCTTGTTTCCGGTCCAGGTAAGACATGGCTTGGCAGTTCGGGTTGGACTGTTCCCATGAGGCACAGGTTCAAGACTGATTTGCATATAGCTGTGTCTGAACTGGGATGGCGAGGTGAGATAAAGAATGATGATGGATTCAATCCAGATCTGTGACTGGGGTAAGTATCTAGAAAGTTTTAGCGCTCTGTCCATCATCTCCTTGTGTTTTCTTTGTTCGCCCTAAGTTGGCAGGGTATGACCAGACACAGGGTCCCATGCTCAATTTGCTACTGGATTCAAGCTAGCCTGGCTGATGGGGGGTTTTACCCCGAAACAGTTCCCAGGATGCTGGTTTCTTGTCCAGGGTAGACCCGGCTTGCAGTCCAGGCTGGAATGTTCCCTTGAGACACAGGGTCAAGACTGATTTGCATATAGCTGTGTCTGAACTGGGGTGGTGAACTGAGCTAAAGAATGATGATGAATTCAACCCAGATTTGTGACTGAGGGTTAGTGTCTAAAACGTGTTAGCGCTCCGCCCATCATCTCCTTGTGTTTGCTTTGCTTGCCCAAAGTTGGCAGGGTAAGCCCAGACGGGTCCCTTGCTCACTTTGCCCTGGGATTTAAGCTAGCCAGGCTGATGAGGGCCGTTATCCCGAAACTGGTCCCAGGATGCTTGATTCCGTTCCAGGGAAGACATGGCTTGGCAGATCGGGTTGGACTATTCCTATGAGGCGCAGGGTCAAGGCTGATTTGCATATAGCTGTGTCTGAACTGGCGTGGCGAAGTGAGATAAAGAATGATGATGGATTCATCCCAGATCTGTGACGGGGGGTGAGTGCCTGAAAAGTTTTAGCGTTCTGTCAATCATCTCCTTATATTTGCTTTGTTCGCCCTAAGTTGGCAGGGTATGACCATGTTGCAGGGATTCTGCACATACACAGACCTATGCGCAGGAAAACAGGACCTCTGCGTATAGGGGCTAAGCCTTCCTACTGCCTTAGTACCCAAAATCCCCAAACCTACTAGCTTTAGTGTCTCATTCCTTCTCCTATATAATCACAAAGCTACAAATGATTAGACATCCCAGAACACGACACTCCCAACTCTCTCAGGAATCGCGGTAGCAAGACATGTCCTTTCGCTCCTCTCTCGTACCTGTCCACAATAAGAATTCACAGACTCACTGGAATAGTTTAAAAGGTTTATTTTAACTATAGTGCTCTATAATGCAGTATATGAGCCACTATTAGCAGCAAAACCTAAACCTAAAACAGTCATCATTGTTGCAATACCATAGAGTATATAGGGGGATGCCATTGTATATAGACAGTGGAAAAGGACTATAAGGCCTTCCCACTCTCCACTTGGTTAGAATTAGTTTTATTATATAAGAGAAGATCTCTGGGCTTTGTCAGCAGACCCCAAACCTTAGTGCCTAGAGTAAATTTTTCCCACTTTATAGGAGAAGAACTCCGCTATCCGGTTACATAGCTCCTCTGAGCCCGCAGCCGGTGCACACAGAGTGGTTAAGGAGGATATTTCCTTGTAGACCTTAAAATTTTCGCGAGTCGAATTACTGGCGAAATCAATTCTCTCCAGATAGTGAGATGCTTTGGCCCCTCTAATGAGCCTATGGTAACTCCTTAGTGCCTCTTTATAGTGCCTTCTCCCCTGTTCTGAGAAATCTGCCCTCCAGCGCCTTTCCAGCCGTTTGCACCCAGCTTTCGCTACTCTCAAGGCTTCTGAAAACCACGGGCCCGATTTCTGAGCTCTGCCCGGTTTCCTCCGTGCCCAGGGAGCAGTACAGTCTAGGGCCTCCGTGATCCACCTCTCCAAGTTCCTACATGCCTCTTCGGCATCTACAACGCCAGCAGGACCCTCCTGTACCAAGGCATTGCAGAATTGTCTCTGTGAGAATCTCCCCCACCTCCGACAGACAATGGTCTTCTTAACAGTCTCTTGATGCTTTAATCCAGGACGTATTATCACAAAGGGGACAAGAGAGTGGTCTGTCCAAGTGACAGGAAGAGGGGGGTGGACTACAATGTCTTCTCAATTCGTAAACAGGGAGTCCAGTAAGTGTACCTTTATATGGGTAGGGGAGTTTGATCTAAGCCTGAGTTGCAATGTGGTAATTTCTTGGCACAGTTCAGTGGCGGGGGTGCAGGCAATATCCTCAAAATGCAGATTGAGGTCCCCAAGCAGCATGAATTTCTCATATCCGAATGCTGGTTGAATAAGATAGTCCCGCAAGCTTGCCGAAAAGCCCTTGGAGTGGCCCGGTGGTCTATAGAACAATGTATCCCAGGCCCACCTTAATCGTTAAGATCCCCGCCTCACTATCGGCAATATTAATTTCTTCCAAAGTGCATTGAATGGGGTGTTTATAGATAATCGCTTCCCCCCCCCCCTTGCCGGCCCTGCTATCTATTCATGCAATCGCGTAGCCCTTAGGAACACTAAGATGTCCGGGGCTGACTCCTCGTCCAGCCAGGTCTCGGTGAGAAACATTATATCAAACTGGCCGTCCATTAGCTGGTCGTGGACCTCCAGTCCATGTTTCCTAATGGACCGGCAATTCAGCAAACAACAGTGCAACTTAGTAATTTCCTCCTCCACTTCCCTCACCCCTCTAAACGTGAACGGGCAGTAGCTGCAGCTCCCCTCTTGCTGTCCCCTGCTATAATGTGTTTGCAATGATCTTTGATATGGGGCGAAGATCATATAGTTCCTGTGCACAGTATTGGTGTTCTACTCCGCAACAACCAGGGGTTCTGGCCCCGGGCCCCGTCCGGCCACAGATGGGCGCAGACGGGCATGCCTTTGTCGCGCAAGCGGCGCGCCCGCTGCACGTGTGCGCGGTTGCTGGGGCATCTCAATAAATAGCTGCCTGTTCCGCAACTAGACCGCTAACCGCCCCCCGGAAGAGCCTGGCTCTCCCTACCCCGCCCTCCGCGCAACGGTACTGGTTACCGCGTCGGACCAGGGCGGGTAGGAGTGATAATCGAGCCCAGGACACTGCGCCCCCAGGTAAGAGTGCCCCCAAAGTAAAGTATAAAGTTTTAAAAACACGGTGCCCGAACTGAGCGCCGCTCTGTATGCACAGCCTCCAAATGCAAATAAAAGAGTTAGCAGCCGGTAACGTGATCAGCGGCAACAGGGCTCTGCCACCGCCCTATTCACCAACTCGGATGTAATACAGAGATGCAGACTATAATCCTCACCATACAAAGCTTATTAAACGATAGAAAGCACTCTCAATTTTTATAAAAGGCACACAAGCTCTTTTCCAAAAGTAAAGTTCCTTATGTTAGTGAAAACATGAAAAAATATCCTCCCATTCTGTAAAGTTGTAAGAATATCCAGGCTGCTATCGTCTCTCACATACTCATACGGAGGCAGAGTACCCCGTGTTGAATCCCCGATATTAGGAACGTGTCTTTTACTCTTTACCTGACAGATATGCTTTATTGAATATACGGTGCGGAGTGAGAATTTGACTTCCCTCATTTCTGAACGTACACGAAAGAGACGATAGTAGCCTGGATATTCTTACAACTTTACAGATTGGGAGGATATTTTTTCATGTTTTAACTAACATAAGGAAGCTTACTTTTGGAAAAGAGAAATATTAAAAGAAGCACCAACCAGATGTATGTTCAGTGTGGGACCAGGTAAGTCTCTTTGAACCAAGAGATGAAAATACTTGTTTCTGTCAAGGTATTCGCCACAGTGGAAGACGATGAGGAGGAGTCTGCCAAGCGCGAATATAATGAAGCGCGCCCTTAGGACCCGGGCCCCCCGGGCCACGCCCCCGGTCACGTGATCCTGGGCGGCCGGTCGCCCAATCGGCACTCGGTCGCCCAAGTACTTCCGGGTCAGGCACACGTATGTCCGGCTGGGATGTCAGGGGGCGGAGACCTTTGCCCTATTTAGGGTCAGGCACCGTGGCTTCTGTCTCTTTTTGCCCTCTGCCACTCTAGCTGACGACCTCGCCGGATGACTCCTTTTTCCACCCCCTCACCATTGTACTTTAAATTTAAATTCCTTCGTCCCCCGGCGCTCGCACCTCCCGTTGGATTGTCGAGGGAGTGCGAGGAGCTACTTGAAGGCGGCGCTGGTGATCCGGAGCCCGGCGGCGAGGCTCGGCGGCTGTGGAGAGAGTCGGCGGGAGATCAGCGCGCTGCGGCGGAGAGACGCCCATTATTGCCAGGTAAGGGGCCGGGAGTTCTGGGGGGCCTGCTTGCAGCCGCTGATTGCGGGAGGGGGTTCGCAGGTTTTTTTGGGGGCTTACTTCCGGTGGTTGGTGGCTGCCGGTGGGGCTCCTGGGGTCCGGGTTCCTTGTGGCAGCGTGGGCGGCTCGGCGAGGGGAGGCTGGGGAGCGGGGTTGGTATTTACACAGGAGTCTGGTTAGGTGCGCGGGGCGGCAGTGGGGAAATTAATTGGAGCACTCACTTCGAAAGGACAGTTTCCCGCGCAAATTGCATTGTTTTAAAGCGGCAGTGGGGAAATTAGTTGTAGCATTCGTCTCAGTTTCCCGCGCAAACTCGCATTGTTGTAAGCACCGGTGCGCACTCAGAGAGCGATGGCCCCCAAGAAGGTCAGCCATAAACGGAAGGGGAAGGACCCCGAAATTGCACAACTGTTAAAACTAGTGCTAGCTAAGCTGGGCAAGGATCAGGAGAGCGCGAGCGATAGCGATGCCTCGCAGGATGAACCTGAGCAGGAGATCATTAGCGAGCGACCGCGTAGGGAGGGGGTGCCACCAAGGGCTGCTTTCCCCCCCTTAGTGAAGAAGCCCAGAGCTCAGCAAAAGCGTAAAGGGAGTGCATCACGTAAAAAGTCTCATGGCAGGGTAGCTGAGGACGAGAGACCAGTAGGTCCCGTCCCTCCTCCGTTAGAGGAGATACCTGCTACTCCATTAGAAGATGTGATTCCTACCCCCCTCATACCGGTCATACCAGGTGTGGACCTACCGCTAGGAGCGGGACCTACTGGGGGAACACCAATACCTGCAGTAACGCCAGCTGACCCAGTGGGTTCAGCATTGGCAGAGATTAGGGAAGCACTGAAAGCATTGGCCCCAGTAAATCCGCACCAGGCCGTGATGGGGGTACCAGCACCCCCCCCCCCACGCCCCCCCCCTCAGCCAGTGGTGGCGGCAGCAGGCGCGCAGGACCCGATGGCTGGGCTTTTAGCATCTGTAGCTAACCTAGTGGGACAGCTAGCACCCCCTGCAGCGGGGCAGACTCCCAACACAGTGGCAGCAGCCCCGTGGGCACCAGGGCAGACTGTGGAACAGGGGGCGCTGTTAGAAATCCAGAGGCAGTTGGCACTTGTAGTAGAGGCGCGGAGTGTGAAGCCCAGTGTGACTACAGGAGCGACACCAGCTATAGCGACAATACCTGTGGGAGGTAAGGCATGCGAGGTGGCGGCCAAGGGCGGGGAAGCGGGGATAGTGCCAGGGGGGTGTCACGGGAATGTGTTATCCCAACCTGGAATGTTAGCCACGCATGTGTCCACGGAAATGAAAGAAAAAATCTGGAAAGGGGCGTATGTGGATATATTTGCGCTCATCAGGCCTACTAGGAGGGACATGGAGTTCAGGGAGAGGGAAGGAAAAGAGGGCTCCTCCAAAGACAGGAGGCCAAGGGTAGAGGAGTCTCTTACTAATTGGCTCTTTGGCTTTCATGTGTACACGACGGTCTTGTTGGAGAAAAGGCCAGAGTTAGCGATTCCATTGGTTTTCTACACAAATAAAATTGTGAAAGCGCATGCGACTCATGGGGGAACAGCATGGTTGGATTATGATAGGGAATTCCGGTGGGCTAAAGAGGAGAACCCGAGTATTGGCTGGGACCAGGTGGAAATAAATGCCTGGCTTGAGAACGTTAATGGTGGGGGGCACCACACCAAGCAGCCATTTCGGACCTCACAGGGTGGCCCAGGGGAAAAGAAAGGAGCTTGCTGGGCATTCAATAGAAAGTCATGCAATTATCCCGCAGGGCAGTGCAAATTCAGACATGCCTGCTCCTATTGTGGTCACTCCTCGCATCCAGAGTTTAAATGTAATAAGAAGTTCAAAGAGCGCGGGGGGGGGCTGGGAACAAGGAGCACAAGCCTCCTCAGCAATAGGCTTCCTTCTCCTGTAGACCTAGGGAAATTGATTTATTGGCTCAATCAGTACCCAGATAGGGCAGCAGCCAAGGTTTTGTTTGATGGTTTTTCTGTAGGTTTCCGCATTCCCGCCCTAGGCGTTCCTCCTGTTGACCAATGCAACAATCTCATGTCAGCTAGAATGCACCCAACAGTAGTAGCAGCAAAGGTAGAGAAGGAAGTGGCCTTAGGTAGGGTCGCTGGCCCTTTCCCCGTTCCTCCACTGGCAGGTTATGTTTGTTCCCCCCTAGGGGTAGTGCCTAAGAAGGATCCTGGGCAGTTTAGGATGATACACAACCTCTCAGCTCCTAAAGGTTTCTCTGTGAATGACTGCATTGACCCAGCTTTGTGTTCTGTGACTTACTCATCTTTTGATGCCGCTGTGAGGCTGGTGAGGGAACTAGGGCGGGGGGCGATGTTAGCAAAAACTGATATTGAATCTGCCTTCCGTCTGTTGCCAGTGCATCCCGAGGATTACAAACTACTGGGTTTCCAGTTTCAGCAGCAATTCTACTTTGATAAGTGCATGCCCATGGGTTGTGCGGTGTCTTGCAAGTATTTTGAGACCTTTAGTTCCATGCTGCAATGGGTTTTTTCGCACAGGACAGGTTGTGTCAATGTGGTGCATTACCTAGACGATTTCATGGTGATGGGTCCGGCAGAGTCAGGGGAGTGCGCCAGAGCGCTCAATGAGCTGGTGTCGATGTTTCGGGAGTTTGGGGTCCCCCTGGCCCCGGAAAAACAGTGGGCCCGGCCACGTGCATGTCCTTTCTGGGGATAGAAATTGACACGGTGGCGGGGGAGGGCAGGTTGCCTTTGGACAAAGTTCAGGCCTTTTCCCGAGCGATTGACGCCACTCTGGCGGGACCTAAGGTTACTCTTCACCAGCTCCAGGTACTTGTTGGCCAGCTCAATTTTGCCCTAAGAATCATCCCCATGGGGCGCCCTTTCTCTAGATCCATAGCCAGGTCAATGGGGGGGTTAACGCACAAACACCACCGTGTTCGGCTGAGGGCAGAGGTGAAAGAAGATCTTAGGGTTTGGCGCAGTTTCCTGAGCGATTTCAATGGTAGGGTGGTGTGGCCAGCCCCGCCGGTGTCCAGCTCGGAACTCGGCCTGTTTACTGATTCGGCCGGCAGCATCGGTTTTGGGGCCATTTTAGGTCCTTCCTGGTGTGGGGCGGAGTGGCCAGCAGAGTGGCACAGGACAGGCCTGACAAAAAACATAGCATTCCTGGAACTCTTTCCTATAGTTGTAGCTGTGACAATTTGGGCCGACCGCTTCAGAGACAGGGCAGTGGTATTCTGGTCTGACAACATGGCTGTGGTGGAAGCTATTAACAGGCAGGGGGCCTCCTGTGTGCATGTGTTGAGACTGTTGAAACAATTGGTGTTGGTATGCTTGAAGCTGAACTTGACTTTCAAGGCGGCGCATATACCGGGAGTTGACAACAATGCTGCTGATGCTTTGTCTCGTTCCAAGTTGCAGGAATTCCGGAGGTTCCACCCGCAGGCAGAGGAGCGAATGACAGAGTTCCCACCATCACTGTGGACAATTGGTGCCCCGCATTAGCGGGGCTGGTAGGTGCTTCCCTGAACGATCGCACCAGGAAATCTTACCAAAGGCATTTTAATTCTTACAGGTCTTTTGTGGATGAGGCTGGGTTGCCTCAATTGTTTGCTCCAGATGCTATTCATGGGTACCTACAGACGTTAAGGGATCAGGGCAGGGCTGTCTCTTTCGTTAAGGCTAACTTGTCAGCAATAGGCTTCTTTGCAAAACTGGCAGGGGTACGAGACCCGGGTTGCTCTTTTTTAGTCAGGAAAGCTGTGGCGGGCTGGGCTAGACTAGAGGGACCTAGGCGGGATTCTCGTAGGCCTTTGGACATCCCGACCTTATGTGCTATGGTGGACCTTTTGCCTTTGGTTTGTGATTCCCCCTTCGAAGGCATCCTGCTGGGGGCGGCCTTCACTCTAACCTTTTATGGGGCATTCCGTCTGGGTGAAGTGGTGGGGTCCTCTAGAGTTGACCAGGAAGGGGGCCTCCAACATAGGGACATTTGCCTGTCTTCAAGTAGTTTAGCAGTGACTTTAAGGAGATCTAAGACCGACCAATTGGGCAAAGGGGTCACCATTCGGCTAGGTCCTGCGCCAGGGGTTTCGGCCTGCCCGGTAACCCGGATGAGAGCGTATCTGGCCCTGCGCCCAGTTGGGAGCGGGCAGGCCTTGTTTGTTCATGAGAACGGGGACTGTTTATCCCAGTTTCAGTTTAAGGCGGTCCTGGGACTGGTGCTAGCGCGATTGGGTCTGGGAGATGCTGGATACTCGTCTCATTCATTTAGGATTGGCGCAGCTACCTTGGCCGCAGGGGCGGGCCTGCAGAGCGATGCGATTAAAAGGGTGGGGCGCTGGTCGTCCGATTGCTATCGCAGATATGTGAGGCCTGAATTGTTGTGATGATGGATCAATGATTGACTGTGTCTTGTGCCTGACTTTTCCATTTCTCTCCTCTAACTTAGTATGCCCGCGAAGGTGGTGTGGGTGTTGGGGCACTCGTTCGTGCGTCGCGCTACGGTGCGTTTACATCAACGGCGAGTGGTGAAACCGGCAGACTTGGGCGGGACGGAATTCCTGTGGCGAGGCGTCGGGGGCATGCAAATTCGTCACCTGAGGGGGCTCGTGGAGGAGTTACGAGATCAAGAAGGGCACAAGTCTCCAGACTGGATTATCATTCACTTGGGAGGAAATGATATGGTCGATCGTGGTCGCTTAGCAGTCAAAGAGGCGTTGCTGACAGAGTTTGCGTGGTTGGGAAAAATCTTCCCATCGGCCAGGATTGCTTGGTCAGCGATGATACCGCGCAGGACATGGGGCCCGGGAGTTCGAACAAGGTCCTTGAATGTGTCAGTAAGACGGCTCAACAGGGAGATGGCAAGGTTGTGCTCAGTGAAGGGCCGCTTGTGTCATATTCCACACCGGATGATCTCGGGAGAGGCTATGTACCACAACGGCGGAGTGCATTTGTCGGACCTGGGCACAGACACATGGATAAAAGGACTTTGGTCATTTATACAGAGCGCAGGTGGGGAGGGTGGCAGACCTGAGGGCCTTGGCCACCCTTGTGGCGAAAGAGAGACCTGCGATCAGTGACATTGACTAACACAAGGGACTGCCTTACGTACTCCATAGGCCAGCACTGAGGGGGGAGACGGTAAGCTCTTCGCTGGGAAGATGTGACCACCGGCTGGGGAGGCTAGGGCGACAGATCACGAGCCTCCTGGGTCCCTGGGCAGTCTGGTGGTCGGGGGTGGGCCCTGGAATTGGCGGACAAGGATCAGAGGGTGGGGCCCACTTCTCTTTGACGCAGGTGCGGTGCACCTGGCGTGGTAGGCTCAGTGCGAGATGCGAGCCAGAAGGCCCCTTGGTGCTGGGGGGCGATGAGATAATTTTGCATTTATGATCTTGCAGTTATGAAGATGAATATTAAAAGTGTCTGTGATGATGATTATGCATGTTACTTTGCTTTTTGTCATGTTTATGATATGTTGAAATTAAACATGGCCTTTTTTATAACCCACTCAATGCTTTGAGGATTCAATTGTGGGTTGGTGTGTCAACTAGGGGGGGCGGGGCCATGCTGGGGGGATCCGGGTCCTACTAAGAGATGCTTGTTCGTTCCCCAAAGTACCGCTTGCTCCCAAGGGCATCAACAGCAGTTGTGCAGGATCAGCTTGACGATGTAAAGGACTATCAGGTACTTCAACATTGAACTCAGTGGCTGGATAAGTATACTCGGTGTCTGCGGGGGAAGAGGTAGAAGGTAGAATAGGCAAAAATGTCAACTGTAGTCTCCATCTCACCCTTAACGACATGGGCATTAGTTGACCAGGCCGAAGCCATTGGAGTGATAGAAATAGCATTGCAAGAAACATTCAGTGTCACACTATGCAGAATCGGCCAGATGGTGTAATTTGACATTATCAATTGAAGTGTATCTGTTTTCTCTGTGACCAGGCAAAGGAGGTAGAATGTCACTGTATGAGTTCTCTTCAATCCAAGAACTGGGAATGGCGCACGATAAGAGGGAGACATTTTTTTTTTTTTGTTCTCTAGCTTTGTTTGTACCTGATCTCCAGCCGGCCACTGGAATCAGCATTGCTGTGTCATTGGACGAGGGTGTTCTGTTGCGTAGCTGTCACAGGTCATTTGTAGGTCCTGCAACATAGTAGAATGGTTATCTACGTCAAACTTTGCACAATGTCTAGACCACCAAGGTCAGGCACAAATACTTTAATGCCAAAGAGCATTTGGTATGGGGTCCGACCACCCAGAGATCTTCTCTGGAGATTACTTAGTGCACGTTGAACTTCATACAAATGGGCCAGCCATTTCCTGCCAGTACCTAAGACTCTGGCTGTCAAAGATTGCTTCAAGTTCACCCCACAATAGAATTATCCTCACCCCTGTATGGAGATGAAAACTGCACCAGCACCCCCATAGACTTCATCTCATCTTGTACGCCTTCGAGGTAAATGCTGGACCTTGGTCAGAATGGAGGTGCCACAGGCAAAAGTTCTAACAAATACACGCAAATCTCTAATGATGTTTGGCCGTCAGTGCTGCGTTGTGGGCACGAATCAACTGCAACAAAAATGTATTTGCATGCAGCATCAGATGTCAATGGACCGCATTGATCAATATATATACAGCCAAATGGCGGATTCAAAATATATAGCTGTGCTTGTGGTGGGCGTGAAACTGTGGAGGGTTTGATTTGTTGACAACTGTTACAAGAAAGCACATAATTAGGGTTTATTTATATAAACCACGCTACCAATAACATTGTTGTAGAATAGAGACTGTCGCAGACAACCAGGCATGTGCAGAAGCCATGCCCTTGTGTGCGGCTATGATCAAAGAAAGTCTGCGGTCGATGTTGAGAATCAGCCGATGGGATTGTAGCATAAGGAACTTGTTCAGGAGATAAATGATAAGAATATTTCGAAGGGAAGCCCTGTAGACAGGCAGTTCCATCCTTTGTGAATAAATGAATGAATGAATTTTGTAAAGCGCGCATTACCGGGAAGTGTCTTAGCACTGGGTGGATCAAGGACCGAGGACATGGCAGCAAGCTGAGATGGATCAACGTCACTTAGTTGTCACCAGCGTAAAACAGCCAGGTCTTTAGCTGCTTTCTGAATTGCTGCACGCTAGATTGAGACCGGAGTGAAAGAGGAAGAGAGTTCCATAACTTTCCCCCCAAGAAGGTCAGCATTCTGCCGCCCCAGTTAGCTCATTTGATTCTGGGGATCAGAATCATGTGAGCCGAGCTTGATATTAGTGTCCTACTGGGAACATACCAGGTGAAACGTTCCTGAAAATAAAGTGGACTGGTGCAGTGAAGAGCCTTATGTATAAGACACAGAGCCTTAAATGAAATTCTCTTCTCCACTGGCAGCCAATGAAGGCCCTGTAGCAGGTGCGTTACTGGTTTGAACTTGGGGATGTTAAAGAGGGTTCTGGCCACCGCGTTCTGTAGAGACTGCAAGTTTTTTGAGCGGATATTCCGAAGTGCCCAGAGAAAGGGCATTGCAGTAATCCAATTTAGAACCTATAAGGGCCAGCATTACGGTCTTCGGTAAATCCGTTGGGATGAACAGCAGAATTTGTAGCAGCTATAGCCGCCAAATTGCATTATCTGTCTTAGTTATGGATCTTGTGACTGCTGCAATGGAACATGTGGCTACTGCTGATTTGGCTGCCTCTTCAGCCAAACAATTACCAACAGCATGTGCTCCCACATGCTGATGGCCAAGATGTTTTCTAAGCTCTGCTACTCAAACCCAAAGCATTTTTTTTTTTTTTAATTTTTGAAAACCTTTATTGTGCAGTATTAGCATACAGTTACGGGCCTACAACCATCCTGGCCGGCCTCGACGTCAATTTGTATCACATACGCAAATTATATGACAACTCAGCAGTCCACCGATATAAAAACAGCAGATATTCCGTGTAGCACTTAAGGTGAACGTGACCACTGAGATGCAGGAGTAGATAAGGTTCATTTTAAAATTTAAGAATATGAAGGATCAGATGCTATACAATCGAACAAAGACACCGAGTGGGCAGTGCACACATCAGGATGGCGACAAAGCGGATAATCAGAATACCGGTGCTGAAATACACTTAACAGGATAAGGGGGTACATATTCACGTGTCGCACCAGTCATCGCCCACCCCATGAACGTGGGACAACCCTAATACCTTTTGCATTACAGCAGTGAGCGAAAACAGCAAGAGGCACCACACTGACCCACCATACTGACCCAAAAGAAGAAAGAACAGATAAGGGAAACAAGAGAGAAAGAGGAGAAAAAAGAGGCCCATAGTAACTAAGAGAGGACGAAACAAAAAGCCCATCCCCCAACCCCCCCACCCTGCACCCCTGCAGAGGCTACGGCCTACCCCCCCCCCCCCCCTAGCAGCGTGCATGTCGCCCATAAAATGAGTACCTGAAATATAGATACAGCAAGAGAAGAAAAGACTTTTAAACTAGATAGAAGGGAAAACCTGTGAAAAGAAGACAATAACAGAGAAAGAGCACAGCAAAAGAAAGAGGGCCATAGAAATAAGGAATACACAAAATTAAAAACCCCACCTCTTCCAACCCCCCACCCTGCACATCTGAAGAGGCTACGGCCTACCCCCCTACCAGCGTGCCTGTCGCCCCCGAAGTGAAAACCCCAAAGAAAGGAAAAAGCGGAGGAGAGCCATCAAGACCGGACCCCGGCCTTCCCCCGCCCCGCTCACACTAAGTAGCCCAGGATCGGTCTTAAATAAACCCGGGGAGTGTCAATCGACTATGGCATTATTAAGAACAAAACAATAAAGCACACCCCTCTCAGTCGCTGGCTAGGCATCCGTCCCTTGGCATCTGGAAGAAATTCACCCCTGACCCGCTCTAACCCGTCCATTAGTACACGTCAACTGAACATTTGCCATACAGTACAATCCCACACGATCCGAAGCGCCAGGAAAGCAAAGCAAAACCAACTCCTCCTGAGACTCCAGCAGCAAGGAAACGACAAAACACAACATACGAATGTCCAGCTCTGATAACAAGGTTCCAAGCCACCCTCTCAAATCATGACACAGCCAGGGCTGCAGAGGATAGAGAGCCACATCAACAGGGTGCAAAGGAGGTGCAACTTGGGTGGGCAAAAGCACTGTTCTGTGGAAATGTTCCGCCTGCGGTGTAGTTCCAAGCCCCCACGCAGCACTCGTGTAATCGGCAGAGTGGAACCCGTCTCTCATACCTGTCAGGGCCCCCCACGTAGCCAACTGTAGTTGTGCAGCAATAACCCTCGGTGCTGGTGCAAAATCGTGAGTGGCATCACTTGTCTGAGGATCATCGGGGCTTCCATTCACCGATGGGACAACAATGGCGTCCAGCTTCTGTCCAAGCTCTCTGGCTCCTCCCTCCAGGGCGGTATGGAGGGAGCCGAGAGCAGCAAGGAGGTCTCGAACCGTGGGCTCTATCGTGCGTGTCTGGGCCAGTCTCCGTCTCTCGTGATGTAGCTCCTCACTCAGTATAGCACCAAAACCCCGGATATCTCTCTCGGGTCAAATCGCCAGACAAAATGCCACTGTCCGAGGCCCCCAAATATGTCGGTGGGGTTCTCTAAGTTCCTAGGAGGGCCACTCCTCCCGGAGGAACTGGGGCAATGGCCGGGCTGAACTATACGCCAAAGGTCAATAAAATGTAAAAAGCCCACAGACTTACGGCGCTTAGTCCATTCCCGGAGCCTACCACAGGTCAATCTGAAAGGGCGTTGCTAAGCTCGGGTCGATCGAATCACATTTCCCGGCCGGCCGTCACCTTCCACACTCCAGTGACCGATGTTGGCGTTGTGCTGTCCGGCTGTGCTCCACACGCAACGCCCCTGTCTCGGCACTAAAAAGGGTGCGTATCGCGGGAGGAGAGTTCTTCGGTTTCCGAGCTCGCGGGAATCTCGGGATACCACCGCCAGCGACAGGAAAGCATCGCATTAATAGAAATGCGGTCCTGGCTCAGGATGGGCGTAAGAATGCGGGAGTGGGGCGAGGAGGCCCCCGGAGCCGGGCGTCTAAGCAGCCGTCGTGGTCGCCATCTTGGCTCCTCCTCCAAAACCCAAAGCATTTTTGCTTTATTGCGCTGCCTTTGGAGTCCCTAAAATGTTTTTGAGACTAAAAGAATAAGTTGTCATTTAAGGAGTGAACACAGTAGTAAGAATCTCACTCAATAAGAGTATTCACTTTAGGATCAGCAAACTCGAGAGCCAGAACAAGTGCACGAAGCTCTGACAATTGTGCCGTACAGTCCCCAAGTGCCTAAGTATGCACTATGTAAGACTTGAATTCACCATTTACAATTGAACCTGCCCCAATAGTGCAAGCTACTGAGTAAGCATGTTTGGAACCGATGGCCGGTTGAGCCGAGCCATCTGTGTAAATAATACATTTGTACTGATCCAAAGGAACCATCGACAGCAGAGGAGGATTAACATGTTCATACTGTAAAAACACCTGTGTCTGAAGAGCAGGATCAAAGATAAACGTGACATCAGCCGCTGTCAAAGAAGTAGCCCATGGTATCCAACGGGGATGTAAAGCCTTAGAGTCAGGTACACTTGCCTTGGACAGAGCTTCTAAAGAAGGGAACCGGCAAAACCAGAAGAATGGATTTCCCCTGCGCCAGCGACTGTTCTTTAAGAATTGCTATTTACACCGCAGTCAAGAAAATTTCAACACTAGAAAAATACATTTCTGCTGATGTGTACAAATGTGATTTATATGCAATAGGCACTATGTTGTCTTCGTTAAACGTCAAGTAAATGAAACCTACTGTACCCGGTATACTACGTATAACCAGGTTCGTGGAATTGTCACGTGTCAACAAGTAGTTAGTTGCTAGCAGATTGGACTGCAAAGATTGCAGAATAGAGGTATGCTCTGTAAACCAGCAGGCGGAAGAATATTTAGGTTGTATCAACGCATAAAGCAGTTTGATACGCTGGACATAATCGGGCATATAGGTCCTCCCGAAATTCAAAAATCCCAGCAAAGACTGAAGCTTCTTCAGTCTAGAGGGAGGTTGCAATAGTGCACATTTCTCCAGAAAGCGGGGAGCTATAACCCTACCTTCATTATTGAGCTCATAGTCCAAAAAGAGCAAACCGTATTAGGCGATGCGTGATTTAGCTAAATTAAATTTATATCCTTAGTCAGCAAACGGAAGAATAATGCAGTCAACTCGGACAAGATGCTGCATCAGTTCGTCGGCCGTTAGGAAAATATCGTTGACGTACGAGAACGCATCTGGATATATGCTGCCCCCCCTTGCCAGCCCTGCTATCTATTCGTACAATCGCGTAGTCCTTAGGAACACTAAGATGTCCGGGGCTGACTCCTCGTCCAGCCAGGTCTCGGTGAAAAACATTATATCAAACTGGCCGTCCATTAGCTGGTCGTGGACCTCCAGTCTATGTTTCCTAAGGGACCGGCAATTCAGCAAACAACAGTGCAACTTAGTAATTTCCTCCTCCACTTCCCTCACCCCTCTAAACGTGAACGGGCAGTAGCTGCAGCTCCCCTCTTGATGTCCCCTGCTATAATGTGTTTGCAATGATCTTTGATATGGGGCGAAGATCTTATAGTTCCTGTGCACAGTATTGGTGTTCTACTCCGCAACGACCAGGGGTTCTGGCCCCGGGCCCCGTCCGGCCGCAGATGGGCACAGACGGCATGCCTTTGTCGCGCAAGCGGTGCGCCCGCTGCACGTGTGCGCGATTGCTGGGGCATCTCAATAAATAGCTGCCTGTTCCGCAACTAGACCGCTAACCGCCCCCCGGAAGAGCCTGGCTCTCCCTACCCCGCCCTCCGCGCAACGGTACTGGTTACCGCGTCGGACCAGGGCGGGTAGGAGTGACAATCGAGCCCAGGACACTGCGCCCCCAGGTAAGAGTGCCCCCAAGGTAAAGTATAAAGTTTTAAAAACACAGTGCCCGAACTGAGCGCCGCTCTGTATGCACAGCCTCCAAATGCAAATAAAAGAGTTCGCAGCCGGTAACGTGATCAGCGGCAACAGGGCTTTGCCACCGCCCTACTCACCAACTCGGATGTAATACAGAGATGCAGACTATAATCCTCACCATACAAAGCTTATTAAATGATAGAAAGCACTCTCAATTTTTATAAAAGGCACACAAGCTCTTTTCCAAAAGTAAAGTTCCTTATGTTAGTGAAAACATGAAAAAATATCCTCCCATTCTGTAAAGTTGTAAGAATATCCAGGCTGCTATCGTCTCTCACATACTCATACGGAGGCAGAGTACCCCATGTTGAATCCCCGATATTAGGAACGTGTCTTTACCTGACAGATATGCTTTATTGAATATACGGTGCGGAGTGAGAATTTGACTTCCCTCATTTCTGAACGTACACGAAAGAGACGATAGTAGCCTGGATATTCTTACAACTTTACAGATTGGGAGGATATTTTTTCATGTTTTCACTAACATAAGGAAGCTTACTTTTGGAAAAGAGAAATATTAAAAGAAGCACCAACCAGATGTATGTCCAGTGTGGGACCAGGTAAGTCTCTTTGAACCAAGAGATGAAAATACTTGTTTCTGTCAAGGTATTCGCCACAGTGGAAGACGATGAGGACGAGTCCTAAGAGATGCTTGTTCGTTCCCCAAAGTACTGCTTGCTCCCAAGGGCATCAACAGCAGTTGTGCAGGATCAGCTTGACGATGTAAAGGACTATCAGGTACTTCAACATTGAACTCAGTGGCTGGATAAGTATACTCGGTGTCTGCGGGGGAAGAGGTAGAAGGTAGAATAGGCAAAAATGTCAATTGTAGTCTCCATCTCACCCTTAACGACATGGGCATTAGTTGACCAGGCCCAAGCCATTGGAGTGATAGAAATAGCATTGCAAGAAACATTCAGTGTCACACTACGCAGAATCGGCCAGATTGTGTAATTTGACATTATCAATTGAAGTGTATCTGTTTTCTCTGTGACCAGGCAAAGGAGGTAGAATGTCACTGTATGAGTTCTCTTCAATCCAAGAACTGGGAATGGCGCACGATAAGATGGAGAAAATAATTTTTTGTTCTCTAGCTTTGTTTGTACCTGATCTCCAATCTTCGGTAGCCAGCCGGCCACTGGAATCAGCATTGCTATGTCATTGGACGAGGGTGTTCTGTTGCATAGCTGTCACAGGTCATTTGTAGGTCCTGCAACATAGTAGAATGGTTATCTACGTCAAACTTTGCACAATGTCTAGACCACCAAGGTCAGGCACAAATACTTTAATGCCAAAGAGCATTTTGTATGGGGTCCGACCACCCAGAGATCTTCTCTGGAGATTATTTAGTGCACGTTGAACTTCATACAAATGGGCCAGCCATGTCCTGCCAGTACCTAAGACTCTGGCTGTCAAAGATTGCTTCAAGTTCACCCCACAATAGAATTATTCTCACCCCTGTATGGAGATGAAAACTGCACCAGCACCCCCATAGACTTCATCTCATCCTTGTACGCCTTCGAGGTAAATGCTGGACCTTGGTCAGAATGGAGGTGCCACAGGCAAAAGTTCTAACAAATACACACAAATCTCTAATGATGTTTGGCCGTCAGTGCTGCGTTGTGGGCACGAATCAACTGCAACAAAAATGTATTTGCATGCAGCATCAGATGTCAATGGACCGCATTGATCAATATATATACAGCCAAATGGCAGATTCAAAATATATAGCTGTGCTTGTGGTGGGCGTGAAACTGTGGAGGGTTTGATTTGTTGACAACTGTTACAAGAAAGCACATAATTAGGGTTTATTTATATAAACCACGCTACCAATAACATTGTTGTAGAATAGAGACTGTCGCAGACACCCAGGCATGTGGAGAAGCCATGCCCTTGTGTGCGGCTATGATCAAAGAAAGTCTGCGGTCGATGTTGAGAATCAGCCGATGGGATTGTAGCATAAGGAACTTGTTCAGGAGATAAATGATAAGAATATTTCGAAGGGAAGCCCTGTAGACAGGCAGTTCCATCCTTTGTGAATAAATGAATGAATGAATGAATTTTGTAATGCGCGCATTACCGGGAAGTGTCTTAGCACTGGGTGGATCAAGGACCGAGGACATGGCAGCAAGCTGAGATGGATCAACGTCACTTAGTTGTCACCAGCGTAAAACAGCCAGGTCTTTAGCTGCTTTCTGAATTGCTGCACGCTAGATTGAGACCGGAGTGAAAGAGGAAGAGAGTTCCATAACTTTCCCCCCAAGAAGGTCAGCATTCTGCCGCCCCAGTTAGCTCATTTGATTCCGGGGATCAGAACCATGTGAGCCGAGCTTGATATTAGTGTCCTACTGGGAACATACCAGGTGAAACGTTCCTGAAAATAAAGTGGACCGGTGCAGTGAAGAGCCTTATGTATAAGACACAGAGCCTTAAATGAAATTCTCTTCTCCACTGGCAGCCAATGAAGGCCCTGTAGCAGGTGCGTTACTGGTTTGAACTTGGGGATGTTCAAGAGGGTTCTGGCCATCGCGTTCTGTAGAGACTGCAAGTTTTTTGAGCGGATATTCCGAAGTGCCCAGAGAAAGGGCATTGCAGTAATCCAATTTAGAACCTATAAGGGCCAGCATTACGGTCTTCAGTAAATCCGTTGGGATGAACAGCAGAATTTGTAGCAGCTATAGCCGCCAAATTGCATTATCTATCTTAGTTATGGATCTTGTGACTGCTGCAATGGAACATGTGGCTACTGCTGATTTGGCTGCCTCTTCATCCAAACAATTACTAACAGCATGTGCTCCCACATGCTGATGGCAAAGAACAAACCTGTGTGAGTGGCAGATGTTTTCTAAGCTCTGCTACTCAAACCCAAAGCATTTTTTTTTTTTAAATTAATTTTTGAAAACCTTTATTGTGCAGTATTAGCATACAGTTACGGGCCTACAGCCATCCTGGCCGGCCTCAACGTCAATTTGTATCACATACGCAAATTATATGACAACTCAGCAGTCCACCGATATAAAAACAGCAGATATTCCGTGTAGCACTTAAGGTGAACGTGACCACTGAGTTGCAGTAGTAGATAAGGTTCATTTTAAAATTTAAGAATATGAAGGATCAGATGCTATACAATCGAACAAAGACACCGAGTGGGCAGTGCACACATCAGGATGGCGACAAAGCGGATAATCAGAATACCGGTGCTGAAATACACTTAACAGGATAAGGGGGTACATATTCACGTGTCGCACCAGTCATCGCCCACCCCATGAACGTGGGACAACCCTAATACCTTTTGCATTACAGCAGTGAGCAAAAACAGCAAGAGGCACCACACTGACCCACCATACTGACCCAAAAGAAGAAAGAACAGATAAGGGAAACAAGAGAGAAAGAGAAGGAGAAAAAAGAGGCCCATAGTAACTAAGAGAGGACAAAACAAAAAGCCCATCCTCCAACCCCCCACCCTGCACTCTTGCAGAGGCTACGGCCTACCCCCCCCCCCCCCCCCCCCCTAGCAGCGTGCCTGTCGCCCATAAAATGAGTATCCGAAATATAGATACAGCAAGAGAAGAAAAGACTTTTAAACTAGATAGAAGGGAAAACCTGTGAAAAGAAGACAATAACAGAGAAAGAGCACAGCAAAAGAAAGAGGGCCATAGAAATAAGGAATACACAAAATTAAAAACCCCACCTCTCCCAACCCCCCACCCTGCACATCTGAAGAGGCTACGGTCTACCCCCCTACCAGTGTGCCTGTTGCCCCCGAAGTGAAAACCCCAAAGAAAGGAAAAAGCGGAGGAGAGCCATCAAGACCGGGCCCCGGCCTTCCCCCGCCCTGCTCGCACTAAGTAGCCCAGGATCGGTCTTAAATAAACCCGGGGAGTGTCAATCGACTATGGCATTATTAAGAACAAAACAATAAAGCACACCCCTCTCAGTCGCTGGCTAGGCATCCGTCCCTTGGCATCTGGAAGAAATTCACCCCTGACCCGCTCTAACCCGTCCATTAGTACACGTCAACTGAACATTCGCCATACAGTACAATCCCACACGATCCGAAGCGCCAGGAAAGCAAAGCAAAACCAACTCCTCCTGAGACTCCAGCAGCAAGGAACCGACAAAACACAACATACGAATGTCCAGGTCTGATAACAAGGTTCCAAGCCACCCTCTCAAATCATGACACAGCCAGGGCCGCAGAGGATAGAGAGCCACATCAACAGGGTGCAAAGGAGGTGCAACTTGGGTGGGCAAAAGCACTGTTCGGTGGAAATGTTCCGCCTGCGGTGTAGTTCCAAGCCCCCATGCAGCACTCGTGTAATCGGCAGAGTGGAACCCGTCTCTCATACCTGCCAGGGCCCCCCACGTAGCCAACTGTAGTTGTGCAGCAATAACCCTCGGTGCTGGTGCAAAATCGTGAGTGGCATCACTTGTCTGAGGATCATCGGGGCTTCCATTCACCGATGGGACAACAATGGCGTCCAGCTTCTGTCCAAGCTCTCTGGCTCCTCCCTCCAGGGCGGTATGGAGGGAGCCGAGAGCAACAAGGAGGTCTCGAACCGTGGGCTCCATCGTGCGTGTCTGGGCCAGTCTCCGTCTCTCGTGATGTAGCTCCTCACTCAGTATAGCACCAAAACCCCGGATATCTCTCTCGGGTCAAATCGCCAGACAAAATGCCACTGTCCGAGGCCCCCAAATATGTCGGCGGGGTTCTCTAAGTTCCTAGGAGGGCCACTCCTCCTGGAGGAACTGGGGCAATGGCCGGGCTGAACTATACGCCAAAGGTCAATAAAATGTAAAAAGCCCACAGACTTACGGCGCTTAGTCCATTCCCGGAGCCTACCACAGGTCAATCTGAAAGGGCGTTGCTAAGCTCGGGTCGATCGAATCACATTTCCCGGCCGGCCGTCACCTTCCACACTCCAGTGACCGATGTTGGCGTTGTGCTGTCCGGCTGTGCTCCACACGCAACGCCCCTGTCTCGGCACTAAAAAGGCCGCGTATCGCGGGAGGAGAGTTCTTCGGTTTCCGAGCTCGCAGGAATCTCGGGATACCACCGCCAGCGACAGGAAAGCATCGCATTAATAAAAATGCGGTCCTGGCTCAGGATGGGCGTCAGAATGCGGGAGCGGGGCGAGGAGGCCCCCGGAGCGGGCGTCTAAGCAGCCGTCGCGGTCGCCATCTTGGCTCCTCCTCCAAAACCCAAAACATTTTTGCTTTATTGCGCTGCCTTTGGAGTCCCTAAAATGTTTTTGAGACTAAAAGAATAAGTTGTCATTTAAGGAGTGAACACAGTAGTAAGAATCTCACTCAATAAGAGTATTCACTTTAGGATCAGCAAACTCGAGAGCCAGAACAAGTGCACGAAGCTCTGACAATTGTGCCGTACAGTCCCCAAGTGCCTAAGTATGCACTATGTAAGACTTGAATTCACCATTTACAATTGAACCTGCCCCAATAGTGCAAGCTACTGAGTAAGCATGTTTGGAACCGATGGCCGGTTGAGCCGAGCCATCGGTGTAAATAATACATTTGTACTGATCCAAAGGAACCATCGACAGCGGAGGAGGATTAACATGTTCATACTGTAAAAACACCTGTGTCTGAAGAGCAGGATCAAAGATAAACGTGACATCAGCCGCTGTCAAAGAAGTAGCCCATGGTATCCAACGGGGATGTAAAGCCTTAGAATCAGGCACACTTGCCTTGGACAGAGCTTCTAAAGAAGGGAACCGGCAAAACCATAAGAATGGATTTCCCCTGCGCCAGCGACTGTTCTTTAAGAATTGCTATTTACACCACAGTCAAGAAAATTTCAACACTAGAAAAATACATTTCTGCTGATGTGTACAAATGTGATTTATATGCAATAGGCACTATGTTGTCTTCGTTAAACGTCAAGTAAATGAAACCCATTGTACCCGGTATAATACGTATAACCAGGTTCGTGGAATTGTCACGTGTCAACAAGTAGTTAGTTGCTAGCAGATTGGACTGCAAAGATTGCAGAATAGAGGTATGCTCTGTAAACCAGCTGGCGGAAGAATATTTAGGTTGTATCAACGCATAAAGCAGTTTGATAAGCTGGACATAATCGGGCATATAGGTCCTCCCGAAATTCAAAAATCCCAGCAAAGACTGAAGCTTCTTCAATCTAGAGGGAGGTTGCAATAGTGCACATTTCTCCAGAAAGTGGGGAGCTATAACCCTACCTTCATTATTGAGCTCATAGTCCAAAAAGAGCAAACCGTATTAGGCGATGCGTGATTTAGCAAAATTAAATTTACATCCTTAGTCGGCAAACGGAAGAATAATGCAGTCAACTCGGACAAGATGCTGCATCAGTTCGTCGTCCGTTAGGGAAATATCATTGACGTACCAGAACACATCTGGATATATGCTGTGCAGCAAAGACACAACAAGTGCTGCAAAAGCCCCAGGGCTGTTCTTAATCCCCATAGGCAAGCGCGTAAATGTTTCTGATTTCCGACAGTACTAAATGCTGACAGGTAACTGCTCTCAGGAGCCAAGTTATGACTGTAGAAACCATTGGATATTTCCAGTGTGGTATTGTACTTTTTATGAACAAGATTGGTTAGTAGAGCAGAGCTGTGTGTGTTTTGTACCGCAAATGTACGACAATGAGTATTTATATTTCGGTAATCTAATACAATGCTATAAGTACAGTCAGGTTTCGATACTGGAAAAAGAGGAATATTCATTGGTGATACACAGGATTCAATTACTCCTTGATATTCTGTTTGAGTCAGAATGTCACAAACGGGAGCCTTAGCTCCTCGTCTGATTGGAAATTGTGGTTGTGGCTGTGGCATATACCGTAAGAGAATCTTATGCGCTGGTGAATCTTTATCCCAGCCCGCTTGATTATGGTAAACCGCTGGGGCAAGTGCCAATGCCAACTCCGATGCGAAAGCTTGTATATGTTCCTCTGGAACGTAACGCGAAAAACTCAAAAGTATCACGTCCTTCCCTGTAGAAGCTGCTAAAACAAATGATGGTGGCCAATCTGCCTCCGCTAATAAAATGTTATATGAGGAGTTAAGATTTTCCCTGAAAACCTCTGTAATTGTACGCTGTATATCACCTTTCATTTGGAAGACAATTTGATAGTCTATCCGGGGCGCAACAATAGTATCTGCTGTTTCTACTGTAATGAATGTATCAGTTGCTCTCGCCTCCAGACAGGGATGCAGTGCCTCCCGCACTGTGGTAACCTCGGCTGTGCTGTTGAGCAGAGTCACTACCCATGTCATGTCCAGGAGGAGCGTTCTCACAGTCTGAGGCGTACTTTTCTGTTAAAGCTGGAACCTTCTTCTTTTGATATGGAGGTTGAAAACGAGGCAATCCCTCCTGTTTGGACTTTACATCAAACTGTCAAGGTTGATCCTGTTCCTGTTGTGTGGTCTCCCCTTTGCTGCTATTCTGGCGCTCCCCTCTACCGACCTGTGAGTTTGATGTGTCCTGCAAAGAACGAGGAGGGCACTGATCAGGGACTTGAAGTCTAACAGGAGTCTTAATTTTCACGCAGTCGTGCAAATCAGAAGTAAATCAGAAGTTTCAGGTGTCGGCGAGCCAGCCCGCGAACAAAATCCTAAAGTTAAACTTAAGTTAGGGTTTTGTCTTAAGACCAAAACTTAAGATAAACATAAGACAAAATACTAACTTTGCTTCTCCTAAATGCCTTTTGTGAATACCAAAAGTCATAAAGTTAGGATTTTGTTTCAGATTACTTTTGTGAATCGGGCCCTTTGGATTCAAGCTAGCCTGGCTGATGAGGGGTGTTACCCCAAAACCGGTCTCAGGATGCTTGTTTCCGGTCCAGGAAAGACATGGCTTCGCAGTTCGGGCTGGAATGTTCCCATTAAGCACAGGGTCAAGACTGCTTTGCAGATAGCTGTGTGGCTGAACTGGGGTGGCAAAGTGAGCTAAAGAATCATGATGGATTCAACCCAGATCTGTGACTGGGGGTGAATGTCTAAAAAATTTTGGCGCTCCGTCCATCATCTCCTTGTATTTGCTTTGTTTGCCCTAAGCTGGCAGGGTATGCCCAGGCGTGGGACCGTTGCTCACTTTGCTACTGGATTCAAGCCACCCTGGCTGGTGATGGGCGTTAAACCGAAACCGGTCGCAGGATGCTTGTTTACGGTCCAGGGAAGACATGGCTTGGAGGTCCGGGCTGGACTGTTCCCATGAGGCATGGGATCACAACTGATTTGCATACAGCTGTTTCTGTACTGGCGTGGCGAAGTGAGCTAAAGAATGATGAGAGATTCAACCCAGATCTGTTACTGGGGTTGAGTGTCTAAAAGGTTTTAGCGCTCTGTTCATCATCTCCTTGTGTTTGCTTTGTTCGCCCAAAGTTGGTAGTGTATGACCAGACGTGGGTCTCTTGCTCACTTTGCTACTGGATTCAAGCTAGCCCTGCTGATATGGGGTGTTAACCCAAAACTGGTCCCAAGATGCTTGTTTCCGGACCAGGGAAGACATGCCTTGGCAGTTCAGGCTGGACTGTTCTCATGATGCACAGGGTAAAGACTGATTTGTATGTAGCTATGTCTGAACTGCGGTGGCAACGTGAGTTTAAGAATGATGATGGACTCAACCCAGATCTGTGACTGTGGGTGAGTGTCTAAAAAGTTTTAGCGCTCCGTCTAACATCTCCTTGTGCTTGCTTTGTTCTCCCTCATTTGGCAGGGTATGCCCAAGCATGTGTCCCTTGCTCATTTTGCCACTGGATTCAAGCTAGCCTGGCTGATGGAGGGGTGTTACCCCAAAACCTGTCCTAGGATGATTGCTTCCTGTCCAGTGAAGTCATGGCTTGGAAGTTTGGACTAGACTGTTCCAGTGAGGCACGGGTTCGAGACTGATTTGCATATAGCTGTGTCTGAACATCGATGGCCAAGTGACCTAAAGAATGATGATGGACTCAACCCAGATTTGTGACTGAGGGTGAGTTTCTAAAACGTTTTACCGCTCCGTCTAACATCTCCGTGTATTTGCTTTCCTTGCCCTAAGTTGGCAGGATATGACCAGACGTGGGTCCCCTGCTCACTTTCAATCAATCAATCAATCATAGACATTTATAGAGCGCACTACTTACCCGGAGGGTCTCAAGGCGCTAGGGGGGTGGGGGGTGTGCTGCTACTGCTCGAATAGCCAGGTCTTGAGCTTCTTCCTGAAGGAGAGGTGGTCTTGGGTCAGGCGCAGGTCGGTCGGGAGGGAGTTCCAGGTCTTGGCGGCCAGGCAGGAGAAGGATCTTCCTCCTGTTGTCGCTCTTCGGATGCGGGGGACGGCGGCGAGGGCGTGGCTGGCTGATTGCAGATGACGTTTGGGAGCGTAGAAGTTGATGCGGTTGTTGAGGTAGCTCGGGCCTTGGTCGTGTAGGGCTTTGTGTTATGTTATGTTATATAGCATTTTATTGCGCGCTCTGCTACTACAAAGTATCCTGGCGCGATATGTGAGCACTAAACTGACCCAGTCCAAGAACAGAAGGAAACAGGGAGCTAAATACTGAGATTAAAAAGATGGGTTTTCAAGCCTTTCTTAAATTCTGCCAATGTAGTTAAAGATCTCAGAAAGAACGGCAAGGCATTCCAGGCCCGTGCTGTTTGGACAGAAATTGACTGACCACCCAGTCTCGCATATCTGACTTTAGGCATAGACATCAGACGGAGATTGGCTGATCGAAGAGCTCGATGAGGGGTATACAAGGAAAACCTTTTGTGCAAGTATTGTGGACCTTGCTGATGCACGGCCCGAAAGGCCAGAACCAGTGATTTGAACATAATGCGATGTGCCACTGGGAGCCAGTGGAGCTCTCGAAGATGGGCACGTGCACTAGTTCTTCGTGGGAGATGGAACAGAAGTCGCACGGCCGCGTTCTGAATAATCTGCAGCCGCTTTATAAGGTATTTAGGGAGACCACTGTAGAGAGCATTGGCATAATCGAGCCTTGATAGGATCAAAGCACACAGAACAGTCTCCTTAGCCTCCCTGTGGAGAAGAGGAAGGAATCTCTTGAGTGACTTGAGGGTCGCGAAACAGGTCGCAGTAAGTATTTTTAGATGAGCTTCAAACTTAAGATCCTGTCCAAACCAGACCCCCAAATTTTTGGCCGGGCCTCCGTGATAGCTAGGACATGCAGAATCGGTCGGCCAAATAAGCTCTCTAAAATTGGCTGGAAAATTGCCATAAAATAAAAGCTCTGACTTGTCCTCATTGCATTTAAGCTGGGCTGAGACAAGCCATCGGAAAACATGGGTCAAACAGGAACAGACAGCCTGAGCGTCTAAGCAGTCCTTAGGCCAGGTGAACAACAGCTGCGTGTCATCAGCGTATGACATTATTTTGGCTCCCCACTGCTCAGCCAGATAGATCAACGGGGTCATATAAACGTTGAACAGCAGTGGGCTTAGCGTTGAGCCCTGAGGTACCCCGGTAGTGAGCTTCTTAGGTGATGAGGCAAATGGGGGTAGCCAAACTTGCTGCGTCCGTTCGGACAGAAACGAAGACAGCCAGGCCAGAACCGCGCCCGACAATCCCACCTCTGCCAGCCTAGACAACAGCTGGGCATGGGGTACCGTGTCGAAGGCGGCAGATAAGTCCAGCAAAACCAGGACCGCTCTGCCGCCTCCGTCGAGACACTCCCTAATGGCCTCTGAAACTTCCACCAGAGCCGTTTCAGTGCTAAACGCAGCCCTGAACCCCGATTGAGCCGGGTGCAGGGCCTGAGAAGCCTCAATGAAACTATTCAGTTGCCTAAAAACGACTTTTTCAGTCACTTTCGCTAGTGCCGGGAGCAATGATATCGGACGATAGCTGGAGGTAGCCTGGGGGTCCAGGTTGGGCTTCTTCAGCAACGGAAGAAGCTTCGCCTGTTTCCAACAAAGAGGAACGGTGGCGGAAGCCAAAGACATATTAACAACCTGGGTGACCTCCTGAAACACCAGGCCAGCCACTCCCCCCAAAACCCTAGCAGGGCACGGGTCAGAGGGTGAACCAGACTTTAGCGACTCCAAAATGGCCAGCACATCAGCTTGCTGAGCTGGCTCAAAGGTGGAAAATCGGTTACCATGTTGCTTCGCATCCGTATCACTAATAGGTGGTGAAAGCAGAAAGGGAACACCGGAGTTTAAGAGCTCCTCCTGAATTTTTTTGATCTTATTATCAAAGAAACATGACAGTTCCTCACACCACAGATCAGAAGCCGGGAGAGCAGGGGAGGCAGCACAAGGAGAGAGGAAGCTCTGAACAATGGCAAAGACTTCTCTGCCATTGTTATCTGCCTTCTCAATCCTTCCAGAGAAGTAGCTACTTTTAGCAGCCTTGATTTCAGCGTAATATACCTTCTGCGCCCTCCGCAGCTTGCTCTTAAGTTCAGGGCAGAACTCTAGGCGCCAGGCTCGTTCTAGCTTTTTGCACCCTAATTTGAGTTCTCTAAGAGCATGGGTGAACCAGGGTTTGGAGGGAGACGACCTCGTCCGCCTGCTACCACTCTTATTGGTGTGTGGAACGGCACTTTGTTCTATCCAGGCGTTGAATGATTCCACTGCAGAATCAAGATTTAGCGGCAGAGTCGGCCGGTTAGACATAAGAGAGTCCGAAAAGGTAGACAGATTTATTCGCTGGGCATGAACTTGAGAGGCAGAAAATTCCTTTGGCCCTTTTGAATTTATGGGCCAGGTGAACAGAATTAAGGCATGGTCCGACCAGATGACCCGCCTAGGGGGTAACATAGTAATCTCAAAGTTAGAACAGACCAGGTCTAACCAATGGCCAGCCGCATGGGTGGGGAAGTTCACCCATTGTGTAAGATGCGCCACCGAAAGGACTTCTGCCAGGCCGATCGTTTCCGGTAAGTCCACCGTGTCCATATGAATATTAAAATCCCCCAGAAGAAGATATCGGGAGAATTTAAGGGCGCGGGGAACAATAACCTCCTCAATATTACCAGCAAAACAACCCGCATAGCTAGGGGGGCGGTAGAGCAGAGTACCTCCCAGGGTGAAATGAGGGGAGAGGACCACAGCGAAGTGTAGCAATTCGGTCTCGCCTAGTAGTTCGGGTGGTTCGCTCACCACTGTCCAGTGGTCTCGGTAAATTACTGCCAAACCGCCGCCCCTACCCGACGGTCGATCCATCCTGGTGATCCTAAAGCCGCGTGGTATAGCAAATTCAACCACCGGCATGCAGGACTCAGAAAGCCAAGTTTCAGTGACGAAGAGGAGATCAAGCTCCTTCTCATCAAGCAGCTCAAAGATATCAGCCGCGTGTCTGACCATTGATCTAGCATTGATCAGGCCGGCTTTAATAGTATCTAGATTGGTCCGGGACGCAACAGCCGGAGAGTGACGGCTAGCAAAGCAGAACCCACAAGCCGGGCAACGGCGATGCATAGTCTCTAACACCTCCCAGGATTTGGCGGCATCGCAGCTGAAGGTATTGAGGGCACACAACTCCTCCTTTGTGTGCGTGGGTGAGGAGACGGAAGGTGATTCTTTTGTTGACGGGGAGCCAATGCAGGTCTCTCAGATGTCCGGAGATGTGGCTGTGTCGTGGGACGTCAAGGATGAGTCTGGCTGAGGCGTTCTGGATCTGCTGGAGTCTTTTCTGGAGCTTGGCGGTGGTCCCGGCGTAGAGGGCGTTGCCGTAGTCCAGTCGGCTGGTGACGAGGGCCTGGGTGACCGTCTTCCTGGTCTCGGTGGGGATCCACCGGAAGATCTTCCGTAGCATGCGCAGGATGTTGAAGCACGACGAGGATACGGCGTTGACTTGTCTGGTCATGGTGAGGGAGGAGTCCAGGATGAAGCCCAGGTTGCGTGCGTGGTCTGTCGGTTTGGGTGCGGTGCCCAGGGCGGGGGGCCACCAGGAGTCGTCCCAGGCGGAGGGCGAGGAGCCCAGGATGAGGACTTCCGTCTTGTCTGAGTTCAGTTTCAGGCGGCTGGTCGTCATCCAGTCGGCTACGTCTTTCATCCCTTCGTGAAGGTTGGCTCTGGCGGCAGCGGGGTCGTTGGTCAGGGAGAGGATCAGCTGGGTGTCGTCGGCGTAGGAGATGATGTTGAGGTTGTGTTGGCGTGCGATGGCCGCGAGGGGGCTCATGTAGACGTTGAAGAGGGTGGGGCTCAGCGAGGATCCTTGAGGGACGCCGCAGATGACTTCGGTGGCCTCTGACTTGTACGGTGGTAGACGGACTCTCTGTGTTCTTCCGTCAAGGAAGGAGATGATCCATTCCAGTGCCTTCTCCTGGATTCCGACGTTGCTGAGGCGCTGCACTAGGGTGCGGTGGCAGACAGTGTTGAATGCCGCGGAGAGGTCTAGGGGGATGAGGGCCGCTGTTTCTCCGTTGTCCATCAGGGCTCGGATGTCATCGGTGGCAGCGATGAGGGCGGTCTCGGAGCAGTGGTTGGCTAGGAAGCCAGACTGTGAGGTGTCGAGGGACCCATTCGTCTCGAGGAAGGCGGCCAGCTGTTTGTTGACGGTCTTCTCGATGACTTTGGCTGGGAACGGGAGGAGCGAGATGGGGCGGTAATTCTTGAATTCAGTGGGGTCCGCTGTAGGTTTCTTTAGTAGGACGCTGAGTTCGGCGTGCTTCCAGCTCTCGGGGAAGGTGGCGGTGTCGAAGGAGGTGTTGATGATGTCCCGCAGGTGGGGTGCGATGACACTTTGCCACTAGATTCAAGCTAGCCTGGCTCATGAGGGGGTTTACCCCGAAACCGGTTCCAGGATTCTTCAGGGGGAAGAGTGTTCCACAGCCTAGGAAGATTAAGAACCATCCTGGCTGCCGCATTTTGCACTATCTGTAAGCGCTGGATAAGATACGTATTAATACCTGAGTAAAGCGCATTGCAGTAATCCAGTCTCGAAGAGACGAGAGCCACAGTGACTTGCTTCCGGGCATCAGGAGAGAGGTAGTGTGCGATCTTTCTCAAGATCCTGATGATACCACAGCAGGTGGAAACAGTTCTACTGACCTGACGGTCGAAGGAGATCTATCAGCACACCCAGAGAAGGGGACACTCCCCGCGGGACGGAGGCCACCAGTCACTCAACCAGATATCCTGGTTACCCCCGAAGATCAGAACCTCTGTCTTCTCTCCGTTTAACTTCAGGGAGTTCTGAATCATCCATTGGTAGACTGCATCCATGCAGTTCCTGAAGTTAAGAGTGGAGGTACTAAGTGAGCTAAAGAATGATAATAGATTCAACCCAGATTTGTGACTGGGGATAAGTGTCTAAAAGGTTTTAGAGATCCGTCCGTCCGTTCGGCTTAAGTTGGCAGGGTATGCCCAGACAAGGGTCCAATGCCTACTTTGCCACTGGATTCAAGCTAGCGTGGCTGATGAGGGGTGTTAACCCCGAAACAGTTCCCAGGATCCTTTTTTCTTGTCTAGGGAACACATGGCTTGGACATTCGGGCTAGACTGTTCCCATGAGGCACAGGGTCAGGACTGATTTGCATATAGCTGTGTCTAAAGTTGGAGGGGCAAAGTGTGCTAAAGAATGATGGTGGATTAAACCCAGATCTGTGACTGAGGGTGAGTGTTTGAAACTTTTAGCACATCGTCCATCATCTCCTTGTGTTTGCTTTGTTCGCTCTAAGTTGGCAGGGTATGCCCTGACGTCCGTCTCTTGCTCACACTGCCACTGGATTCAAGCTAGCCTGGCTGATGAGGGGCTTTACCTCAATACCGGTTCCAGGATGCTTGTTTCCCATCCAGGGCAGCCATTGCCTCCCAATTCGGGCTAAGAAATTTCCATGAGGCACAGGGTCAAGACTGATTTGCAATAGCTGTGTCTCAACTGGGGTGGGGAAGTGAGCTAAAGAATGATAATGAATTCAACCTAGATCTGTGCCTGGGGGTGAGTGCCTAAAACGTTTTAGCTTTCTGTCCATCATTTCCTTTTAATTGCTTCTTTTGCCCTAAGTTGGCAGGGTATGCCTAGATAAGGCTCCCTTGCCTACTGTTAATGTTAATGTTAATGTTAATGTTAATGTTAATGTTAATGTTAAAATGGGACTTTTATAGCGCAACGGCTACTCCAAAGGAGTGTCCCGGCGCTTTGAGCTCCTTTACCTGTGGATTCAAGCTAGCCTGGCTGATGAGGGGTGTTACCCCAAAACAGGTCCTAGGATACTTGTTTCCAGTCCAGGGAACACATGGCTTGGCAGTTCAGCCTGGACTGTTCCCATGAGGCAAAGGGTCAAGACTGATTTTCACATAGCTTTGTCTGAACTGGGGTGGCAAAGTGAATTAAAGAATGATGATGGATTCAACCAAGGCCTGTGACGGGGGCTTAGTGTTTAAAAAGTTTTAGCACTCTGTCCATCATCTCCTTGTGTTTGCTTTGTTCACCCTAAGATGGCAGGGTATGCCTTGAAGTGGGTCCCTTGCTCACTTTGCCACTGGTTTCAATCTAGCCTGGCTGATGAAGGGTGCTACCCCGAAACCGGACCCAGGGTGGTTGTTTCCAGTCCAGGGAAGATATGGCTTGGCGTTGCAGGCTGGACTGTTCCCAGAGGCACAGGGTAAAGACTAATTTGTATATAGCTGTGTCGGAACTGGGGTGGTAAAGTGAGCTAAAGAATGATAGAGGATTCAAGCCAGATCTGTGACTGGAGGTAAGTGACTAAAATGTTTTAGCGCACCGTACATCATCTCCTTGAGTTTGCTTCTTTTGCCCTAAGTTGGAAGGGTATGCCCAGATAAGGCTCCCTTGCCTACTTTGCCAGTGGATTCAAGCTAGCCTGGCTGATGAGGGGTGTTACCCCGAAACAGGTCCTAGGATACTTGTTTCCAGTCCAGGAAACACATGGCTTGGCAGTTCAGCCTGGACTGTTCCCATGAGGCACAGGGTCAAGACTGATTTTCACATAGCTTTGTCTGAACTGGGGTGGCGAAGTGAATTAAAGAATGATGATGGATTCAACCAAGGCCTGTGACGGGGGCTTAGTGTTTAAAAAAGTTTTAGCACTCTGTCCATCATCTCCTTGTGTTTGCTTTGTTCACCCTAAGTTGGCAGGGTATGCCTTGAAGTGGGTCCCTTGCTCACTTTGCCACTGGTTTCAGTCTAGCCTGGCTGATGAGGGGTGCTACCCCGAAACCGGACCCAGGATGCTTGCTTCCGGTCCAGGGAAGATATGGCTTGGCGTTGCAGGCTGGACTGTTCCCAAGAGGCACAGGGTAAAGACTAATTTGTATATAGCTGTGTCTGAACTGGGGTGGTGAAGTGAGCTAAATAATGATAGAGGAGGGGGCGTGGCTTGGATGCCGAGGAGGGAGGCAGCGTGAGCCCGGAGCTCCGCGCCCGATCCCAGATATCATCCTGATTATCCACGCAAATTCCACCGAAAATTGGAAAATCCGTGATCTAAAGGTGTCACGGAGGCTACGGCGCTCAGAGTGGGCGACCTGTGGCCGCTTATCGTCATGAAAATCGACCTCTAGCAAGTGCCTCGGGTGTGATAGCCATTGATCTAAGATGGCGCCCTGAGGCCTGGACAAGTGTCGCAGAAGACGGAGGTGGCGTATGGCCCGGTTCTCCTGTTGACCCAGTACTAGCGGTGATTGCCGGTCCGGAGGGCCTCTCTCAACCCCGTAAGCAAGTGCGGGTGGCCTTTTCCTCGCTTCGGTGGCGAGTTGACAGGGACACGAGGAAACAGGAAAATTCTCCGGGGAGGTCCCCAAAATGGCAACGGCTTTGTGAAGGCGACTCCAGCCCTCCACGCATAGACCGGAACCTCGAGACCCCGTCATAGCCGTTGACGTCCGAGAACTGAATTGGCCCCGCGGGTGCGATCTGGACAGTGCTCAGTGCCCTACGGGTGTCTTAGATCCCCGGTCCCATTGCTCGGGGTACTGCCCAGTGGCGAGGTCCTGCATTGCGAACGACTGCGAGGAGATTACTTGGGATTGCGGGGGCCAGTGCCTGCAACGGCCGAGATGGTGAAACCAAAGGGGAAGGGGGACGGAGCGGCTGACTCGGAAACGCTGGATGGAGTGGACCGCGACAACCCTGCTCTCCAGCGCATGCAAGACCGTATACTGGAGGCCATCACGACCACAAAAGACGCCCTGCAGCAGGACATCGCCCAGGTAGCGACGGGCCTGGGCCTCCTGAAAGTGGACCATGATAAGCTTAAGGACAGAGTCAAGAATATGGAGGTATCCATACAAGAATTGGCCCCGGATCACACAGCAGTGAAGGCACAGATGGCGGATGCTCTGGACAGGTTGAAGGTGCTGGAGAGGAGGACCGAGGATGCGGAAAATAGGAGTAGGCGCAACAACGTTCGCCTGGTGGGCCTTCCGGAAAAAATTGAGGGTGATGACATGGTGGGCTACCTCGATAATTGGCTACGCACTGAAGTCGTGCCAGAAGGGCTTTCTCCTTTCTTCTCCCTGGAACGGGCCCACAGGGTTCCCGCCCGGCCACCAACCCCGGGCCTGCCACCTCGATTGATTGATTAAGCTGCTTCACTACAAAGATCGAGACTGGCTACTGCAGAGGGCGAGGGAAGCAGGACCCTTCCAAGTTGATAATAGCAGAGTCACCCTGTTTCTGGATTACACTTTTGAGACCCAGAGACTCAGGGCCAGTTTCCTGTCGCTCAAGCGTGAGCTCCGTGGAGAGGGCATCAAGTACTCCCTTCTCTTCCCAGCGAAGCTGAGGGTGGTGGTGGACGACAAGTCAATTTTCTTTACCTCCTCGGCGGATGCTTGGGCCTGGTGGGACACATACAAGGCTGGAACGGACGGGGCCAAAGTCAGAGCGGAGGAGGCTCAAATGAAACAGTCGATTAGGAAGTCACAACGCATTCGCAAAAACCGGCGGAGGACTGGGAAACCATCGGTGTCACAGACTGAGGTGGAGAGGAAGGCTGCCCTACAGGCGGTGGTGGATCTCTCTGGTACGGCGCGGAGCCAGTCCGGGAAAGGCACGGACTCGGAGGAGCAGGGTACGGGATCGGAGACGGAACTCTCAGAATTCGGGGGGGCCAAGGGTCACGTCGTCACGCCTCAAACGTCTGGAGAGATCCTCGAGGCCTGAGACGCTGGACTTGAGGAACGGCCTGTTGGTCAGACACTGGGGCGCTGTGCCCGTGTGCGCAGCTTTTCGCTATATGGGACTTCGTGAGTTTTTCATGAGGGGATCTTGGGGCGGGATATGCAGGCCTGATTTGGTTTAACGAACTCCTTCGGTAGCGGACCGCGCCCTACTGGCCCTTAAGGTCATCGCAGTGGAGACTGCGAGTTCTAGTGTCTTTCTTTAAAGGGGGTATCTAGTTACAACAGTTTGGATGGGCTCACTTCCAATTGTGGGGGGTCCTGTCCTGGGGGGTGGGAACCGAGAGTAGTTGGCGATGCTCAGGTTGGGTTCAGAGGGATGTGGGGTTCATTTGTTTGGAGAGGGAGGGGGGGTCAGTATTATGTTGGCATGAGCGCATGGTCGATGGCTGTTATTGCTATGTCTATGGGTGCAGGGAGGTATGGCTAATACGGGGGCAGTGAAATGTGTGACCTGGAATGTGCGGGGTCTACACACCATGGTGCGTAGACACAAGGTCCATGCATATCTGAAACGCAGGGGAGTACATATAGCTTTTCTTCAAGAGACCCACCTCACGAAGCAGGAGGGAGTAGCGCTGCAGAGAAGGTGGAGGGGGCAACTATTTAACACAACATATTCGGCCTTTGCGAGGGGGGCCTTGATTTGGATACGAGCTGGGGTTCCCTTCCAGGTCACTAAAAAAGTAGTAGATCCAGAGGGTAGGTTTGTGGCTGTGGAGGGGAGACTTAGGGGCCGAATAGTGTCTCTTTGCAGTGTGTATGCTCCGAATGTGGACTTGCCCGCTTTCCTGACAGCGCTTTCGGGCAAACTGGCGAGTTACTTGGCAGGGCCGTTAGTCATGGGGGGGATTTCAACTCGGTGGTGGATACTGTTTTGGACAGGTCTCATCCCCCATTGCACTCTTCACCGATACATAGGGTAGCGAAACGGAGATTAGATTGGCAGGAGAGTTGGGACCTGGGAGATGCCTGGCGGACACTACACCCTACCACGAGAGATTACTCCTTCCATTCTACTTTACATGACCTTCATGTTAGGTTGGATGTGTTCTTGTGCTCTTCACCTGTGCTTGCAGCGGTGGGACATGCGGAGTACTTGGCCCGCACGTTGTCGGACCACAACCCTCTGTGGTTGTCCCTGAACTGGATGGTGGAAGTCAATTGTGTCCCAACCTGGCGGCTACAACCTGGTACCCTAGATGATTTGCTATTTAGGGAGGCCCTGGGGGAGCGAGTGACGCGCTATTTCGAAGAGAACAGTGGCTCCACCTCCACCAGGACTGTGGAGTGGGACGCATTTAAGGTAGTGGTCAGGGGGCACTGTATTGGGAGCGTGGCAGGTGCTCGTAAAACATTGTTGGATGACCTTGATAGAGCGGAGCGGCGGTTGAGAGAGAAAGAAAGAGGGCGCCCAAATCATCCTGAACTTCAAGAGGGGGTTAGTAACGCCAGAGAAGCACTGGCGGTGGAGTTGGAACGGTTGCGTAGTTTCGATCACAAGGTCTATCTGACGAGAGCGCATGCGGAGGGCGATAAGGCGGGGGCGATGCTGGCTTGGCTTGCCAATCCGCATCGGCGGGGTGTTCCAATCATGTCTATTCAGAAGGAGGGAGGCGGGCTCTGCCACACCCAAGCCGGAATCCTGGATAGGTTCAGGGCGTATTATGAGGGTCTGTATGAGAGCGGGCCGACGGGCGGGGCGGAGGAATTGGACACCTTCCTTGGAGGGTTGCAGCTGCCGCAGCTAGAGAAATCGGAGGCAGAGGAGCTGGGCCGAGCTATAACGGTCGGAGAGATAGGGTGCGCAGTGAAGCAGATGGCTAGGAATAAAACCCCGGGGCTTGACGGTTTGCCGATTGAGTTCTATAGCAAATATTTGGAGCACTTGGCCCCGCAATTGCAATTGGTTTACAACGAGGCACAGTCGCGAGGTAGACTGCCGCGGTCGATGTGTGAGGCCCTTATGATCCCGCTGTTGAAACCTGGTAAAGCGAGTGACGCCCTCTCCTCTTACCGCCCATTATCTATGCTCACAACGGATTACAAAATACTGAGCAAAATCCTAGCGAATAGATTGTTGACCCAAATGACAGGCCTGATCCATAGTGATCAGTGCGGTTTCATCCCAACGCGAAACACCACCCACAACATCCGTAGATTGACTAGGCTGCTAGGAACTCGGTTGCCGGAGGGGGCTACTCCTTTAGTGCTTTCCATAGACATCGAGAAAGCTTTCGATAGCCTAGAATGGGATTATCTAAACGAAGTGATGAGGCGTTTCGGACTAGGGGAGGGCTATATCAACTGGACTAAAGTCTTGTATACTGAAGCCACGGCTAGAGTTAGAGTGGGCTTGCTGATCTCGAGTCAATATCCGGTGCGACGCGGCACTAGGCAGGGGTGCTCACTTTCCCCCCTTTTGTTCGCGCTGGCAATGGAGCCTTTTGCGGTGGAAGCCAGGTCTGGCCGCTATTATAAGGGATTGGTCTATAGGGCCAGGCCGCACGTCATCTCGTTGTATGCGGACGACCTGCTGATGTTTTTGGCCGATGCGGAGGAGGAATTGATGGGAGCGAGACGTTTGCTAGAATTGTTCAGGCGGTTGTCGGGTCTGAAGGTCAATTGGACCAAGTCTTGCCTATACCCGTTGAAACGGGGAGAGCCATGCCCTCTCACGGCACAGGAACTCAGGTGGGAACCTCATTGCCTGTACTATCTGGGCGTTTATGTGTATCATACCCCAGCAGATATGCTGGACGGTAATATCACTCGCTGCATTAACGCCTTGAAGGGATGTATGGATTTCTGGGCCACTCTCCCACTCTCGTTGGCAGGTCGTGTCTCCTTGCTGACTCCTGTGGGGCACGGGTCGGCGGCGAATAGCGCTGGACACCCTATTGCTACCCAAGGATGAGGGAGGTATGGCGGTGCCTGATTTTGAGTGCTATTACCTAGCGGCACAGCTGCAGACTTTCACACAGGAGGTTGCGAGAGTGTATCGAGGCCCAGAACACACTAGAGATGAGGGCACTCCGCGGCATGTGCTTGCGTATATCACGCTTCATCAGAAGCTGTTGCTCAGAGATCTGACAGTGGAGGAACAGACGTTTCGGCTTTGCTGGAACCGAGCGAGTAAACGGGCAGGAATCCGCCGCATGCATGCTCCGGAGATCCCGCTGGCTATGGTCACGGCCCTGCCTCATGGAGGAGATTGGTCGAGACTGTTGGGCTGGGAGGAAGCTGGGGTCCAGATGCTGGGTGACCTTTATGAGGACGGAGCCTTGCTTCCGTTCCAAGAGCTACAGGAGCGTTTCGACCTTCCACAAGGTGATTATCTCCTGCACGCAGCGGTGACGGGCGCCATGCAAGACCACTGGGGAGAGGGCCTGCAGGAACCCGCGACCTCTATGGCGTGCCAATACGCGATGATGGCAGCCGGAACCTTTAAAGCGGTGACCTGTTTGTATTCCAGAATGTTGCGGGAGGCTTTGCAGCTGCTCACTGCCCTAAAGACTAAGTGGGAACTGGACCTCCAGATGGAGATTCCTGACGCCACTTGGGGACAACTATTACGGAGGGCACGGAGGAGCACGAGGAACGCCAGATTCCAACTTATACACTTTTATATCATCCATAGGGCATACCTCACGCCGGGGAAACTGAAGCAGTACTTTGGAGTGGAGCAGGCGGCCTGTCCTAGGTGTGGTACACTGGGGGCGGACTTGGGACACATGCTCTGGGATTGCCCTACACTGGGGGAATACTGGCAGGAGGTTGGGAGGGCTTTAAACAATGCCACGGATAGGGAGATACAATACACTAAAGCGGTGAGGGTGCTGCATTGGTTTCCACACACGCCCAAAAATAAGACGGCCAGCAGGTTCATAGACATGGGGTTGATATTGGCGAAGAGGGAAATAACCAGGAATTGGAAATCGAAAGTGGGACCCACATACAAACGCTGGTATGGTGAATGTTTGAGGTGGGCGACATGTGAAAGCACTCTACGATACCAGATGGCGACAAGGGCTGCTGATGAGAAGGCCATTGAGAGGGCAACAGCGTGGGAAATGATAGTGCAGGCACTCCGGGATGATGATGGTGAGGGGGAAGGAGAGGATACGGATTCTGAAGTGGTTGATCCCACTAGCGCACCAGGAGCGCAACTTTAGCGGATGTTTCACTCCTCCTTGCACACACTAGACCTTACTTTCCTCTATGATTCTACTGCAGCGCTGCCACGGGGGGGGGGGGGTGTTAGGGAGTCTGGGGAGTTAGTTGACGGGGGTGGGGGAGGGGTGAAAACTTAAAAGCAGTCCACGTCCTCCTGTGCTCTCGGAAACGGACATTGGACGATGGAGCAGAGAATGGACTCCCGGCACTCGTTGATCGGCTTTCTATCTGGAAGCTCGAGCGAAATGTTTATGATAACGGAATGATTGTATACCATACTGCTGTATTGATATGTTATTCATCATTGTAATGTCTATACAATCACTTTTGGTACTGCAATAAAAACGATGTTACAAAAAAAAAATTCAAGCCAGATCTGTGACTGGAGGTACGTGACTAAAATGTTTTAGCGCACCGTACATCATCTCCTTGAGATTGCTTCTTTTGCCCTAAGTTGGCAGGGTATGCCCAGATAAGGCTCCCTTGCCTACTTTGCCAGTGGATTCAAGCTAGCCTGGCTGATGAGGGGTGTTACCCCGAAACAGGTCCCAGGATACTTGTTTCCAGTCCAGGGAACACATGGCTTGGCAGTTTGGCCTGGACTGTTCCCATGAGGCACAGGGTCAAGACTGATTTGCACATAGCTTTGTCTGAACTGGGGTGGCGAAGTGAATTAAAAAATGATGATGGATTCAACCCAGATCTGTGACTAGGTGTGAGTGTCTAAAAGGTTTTAGCGCTCAGTCCATCATCTCCTTGTGTTTGGTTTGTTCGCCTTAAGTTGGCAGGGTAGACCCTTTTTAATCTAGCCTGGCTGATGATGGGTTTTTCCTCTATACCGGTTACAGAATGCTCGTTTCCCATCCAGGGAAGACATGGCTTGCCAGTTCTGGCTGGACTGTTCCCATGAGCCAAAGGGTCAAGACTGATTTGCATATAGCTGTGTCTGAACTGGGGTGGTTAAGAGACTATAGAATGATAATGGATTCAACGCAAGTCTGTGACTGAGAGTTTCTTAAAAGTTTTAGTGTTCCATCCATCATCTCCTTGTATTTGCTTTGTTCGCTCTAAGTTGTCTGGGTATGACCAGACATGAATCCCTTGCTCACTTTGCCACTGGATTCAAGCTAGGGGTGGTACTCTGAAACTATTCCAAGGATGCTTGTTTCCGGTCCAAGGAAGACATGGTTTGGCAGTTCGGGCTGGGCTATCCCCATGAGGCACAGGGTCAAGACTGGTTTGCATATTGCTGTGTCTGAACTGGGCCGACGAAGTGCGCTAAAGAATGATGATGGATTCAAACGAGATCGGTTACTGGGGGTGAGTGTCTAAAACGTTATAGTGTCCGTCCATCATCTCCTTGTATTTGCTTTGCTCGCCCAAAGTTGGCAAGGTATGACCAACTTGGAACCCTTGCTCTTTTTGCCACTGTATTCAAGCTAGTCTGGCTGATATGGGGTGTTACCCCAAAACCTGTCCAAAGGATGCTTGTTTCCGGTACAGGATAGACATGGCTTGGCAGTTCGGGCTGGTCTGTTCCCAGAATGCACAGGGTCAATACTGATTTGCACATAACTGTGTCTGTACTGGGGTGGCAAATTGAGCTAAAGAAGGAGGATGGATTCAACCCATATCTGTTGCAGAAGGTGTGTGTCTAAATCATTTTAGCGCTCCCTCCATTATCTCTTGTGTTTGCTTTATGCGCCCTAAGTTGGCAGGGTATGCCCAGGCATGGGACCCTTGCTCACTTTGCCACTGGATTCAAACTAGCCTGGCTGACGATGGTTGTTATCTCAAAACCGGTCCCAGTAGGCTTGTTTCCGGTACAGGGAAGACATGGCTTGGCAGTTCGTGCTGGACTTTTTTCATGAGGTACAGGGTCAAGACTGATTTGCAAATAGCTGTGTCTGAACTGGGATGGCAAAGTGAGCTAAAGAATAATGATGGACTCAACCCAGATCTGAGACTCTGGGTGAGTGTCTGAAAAATGTTAGCGCTGCGTCTAAAGTCACCTTGTATTTGCTTTGCGTGCCTAAAGTTGGCAAGGTATGACCACACATGGGTCCCTTGCTCATTTTGCCACTGGATTCAAGCTAGCCTGGCTGATGAGGGGTGTTACCCCAAAACCTGTCCAAAGGATGCTTGTTTCCGGTCCAGGATAGACATGGCTTGGCAGTTCCGGCTGGTCTGTTCCCATGAGGCACAGGGTCAAGATTAATTTGCATATAGCTGTGTCTGAACTGGGGTGGCGAAGTGAGCTAAAGAATGATGATGGATTCATCCCAGGTCTGTGACTGGGGGTAAGTGTCTTAAAAGTTTTAGCGCTCCGTCCATCATCTCCTTATGTTTGCTTTACTACCCCTAAGTCGGCAGGGTATGCCCAGATAAGGGTCCCTTGCCTACTTTGCCACTGGATTAAAGCTAGCCTGGCTCATGGGGAATGTTACCCCAAAACCTGTCCAAAGGATGCTTGTTTCCGGTCTAGGATAGACCTGGCTTGGCAGTCGGGCTGGTCTGTTCCCAGAATGCACAGGGTCAAGACTGATTTGCACATAGCTGTGTCTGAACTGGGGTGGCTAATTGAGCTAAAGAATGATGATGGATTCAACCCATATTTGTTATAGAGGGTGTATGTCTAAATCGTTTTAGAGCTCCGTCCATCATCTCTTGTGTTTGCTTTATTCGCCCTAAGTTGGCAGGGTATGCCCAGGCCTGGGAGCCTTGCTCACTTTGCCTCTGCATTCAAGCAAGCATGGCTGACAATGGTTGTTATCTTGAAACTGGTCCGAGGATGCTTATTTCTGGTCCTGCTTGGCAATTCGTGCTGGACTTTTTCCATGAGGCAGAGGGTCAAGACTGTTTTGCATATAGCTGCGTCTGAACTGGGATGGCGTAGTGAGCTAAATAATGATGATGGATTCAACCCAGGTCTGTGACTGGAGGCGAGTGTCTAAAAAGTTTTAGCGCTCTGTCCATCATCTCATTGTGTTTGCTTTATTACCCCTAAGTTGGCAGGGTATGGACAGATAAGGGTCCCTTACCTACTTTGCTACTGGATTCAAGCTAGCCTGGCTAATGGGGAATGTTACCCCGAAACAGGTCCCAGGATACTTGTTTCCAGTCCAGGGATCACATGGCATGGCAGTTCGGCCAGGACTGTTCCCATGAGGCACAGGGTCAAGACTGATTTGCATATAGCTGTGTCTGAACTGGGATGGTGAAGTGAGCTAAAGATTTATGATGGATTCAACCCAGATCTGTGACTGGGGGTGAGTGTCTAAAATGTTTTAGCACACCGTCCATCATCTCCTTGTGTTTACTTTGTTGGCACTTAATTGGCAGTGTATGACCAGACATGGGTCCCTTGATCATTTTGCTACTGGATTCAAGCCAGCCTGGCTGATATGGGGAGTTACCCCAAAACCCGTCCCAGGATGCTTCTTTCCGGTCCAGGGAAGACATTGCTTGGTAGTTCGAGCTGGACTGTTCCCATGAGGCACCGGATCAAGACTGATTTGCATATAGCTGTGTCTGAACTGCAGGGGCGAAGTGAGCTAAAGAATAATGATGGACTCAACCCAGATCTGAGACTCTGGGTGAGTGTCTGAAAAATGTTAGCGCTCCGTCTAACGTCTCCTTGTATTTGCTTTGCTCGCCCAAAGTTGGCAAGGTATGACCACATATGATTACCTTGATCAATTTTCACTGGATTCAAGCTAGCCTGGTTGATGAGGGGTGTTACCCCGAAACCTGTCCAAAGGATGCTTGTTTCCGGTCCAGGATAGACAAGGCTTGGCAGTTCGGGTGGTCTATTCCCATGAGGCACAGGGTCAAGACTAATTTGCATGTGGCTGTGTCTGAACTGGGGTAGCGAAGTGAGCTAAAGAATGATGATGGATTCATCCCAGGTCTGTGACTGGGGGTGAGTGTCTTAAAGGTTTTGGCGCTACTTATATCATATCCTTGTGTTTGCTCTGTTCGCTCTAAGTTGGCAGGGTATGCCCTGAAGTGGGTTCCTTGCTCACTTTGCCAATGGATTCAAGCTAGCCTAGTTGATGAGGGGTGTTACCCCGAAACCTGTCCCAGGATGCTTGTTTCTGGTCCAGGAAAGACATGGCTTGGCAGTTCGGGCTGGACTGTTCCCATGAGGCACATGGTCAAGACTGATTTGCATACAGCTGTGTCTGAACTGCGGTGGCGAAGTGAGCTAAAGAATGATGATGGATTCAACCCATATCTGTTACAAGGGATGAGTGTCTAAAAAGTTTTAGCGTTCCGTCCATCATGTACTTGTGTTTGCTTTGTACGCCTAATTTGGCAGGGTGCCCAGGCCTGGGTCCCTTGCTCACATTGCCACTGGATTCAAGCTAGCCGGGCTGACGATGGTTGTTATGCCGAAACCGGTCCCAGGATGCTTGTTTCCCAATCCAGGGAAGACATGGCTTGGCAGTTCTGGCTGGGCTGTTTCCAGGAGGCACAGGATCAAAACTGAGTTGCATATAGCTGTGTCTTAACTGGGGTGGTGAAGTGAGCTAAAGAATAATGATGGATTCAACCCTGTCAGGACTACGGTAGCAAGCATCAGAATAGTGGAAAAAGGCAAGGAATCTAGCTCGCTCTTAAAAAGGGCAGCCAGACATCCACGTTGGAGCAGAGTGCACATGTCCCTCTTCAAGACTCTGAAGGCCTTTCTCAAGTATTTACAAATGGCACCTGGAATGACAAAGTACATGAAAACTAATCCTTCAAGACTCAGTTTGGTGCACCAGTGTTTTTCCCTCGTGCCGAACTCGATTTTGAAATGCGCATGCTCCAGTTTGACAGCTCACACTTCAACTGAACTCTGAGGCGCTTCTGACGCATCGCTTCTGTACGAGCTTTTCTGAGGAGAATTTTGAAGACGTTATTAGCAGCGTTGATGAGAAATCTGGAAATCTTCTTGCCCGTTTTCTGCCCATAGAAAAAAAGGTCTACAGAGCTAGAAAATTTGAGCGTAACTCCCGCTAGGGTTACATTTGATTTAGAGACTTGACAGAGCTTGGTAAACCCGAGCGTACCCTTGCTAGGGTTTTACTTGTTTCTGAGGCTTAGCAAGTAGCGTGCACACCCAAAGACGTTTTGAGCAAGTAACTATATAACAGAAAGGAGGAGTACCACCAGAAAAGGCTCAAAAAGCGATTTAGGTGGGATGGTTTTCTAGTGGAAAAAGAAGAAAGTCCTTCTTTGGTTTTAATAAACCCCTCACTCACCGACCTAGTCGGTGACATGCTTCATCATCGGGGCCACCTTGACAGCCGAGTGCCATCAGGGTGTGCTGCGACACCTGGAATACAGTGGAGCTGGTATATGAGTGATGAGTGCAAGAAAAAAGTAAGTGTGTTAAAAATTGTCCTGGTATGGCTTATAGGAGAGAGTAAAAATGACCTGTAAGCAGAGAAAGAGTATAAGTCACAAGAAAACTCGTTACGTGCCTGCAACGTAGTGAAGTGACGAAATCTGCTCTGTGAGTCATCCCACACTGAATTAATACGGACTATTTTAGTGCATTGTGCTGCTCAAATACATAGAAATAACGTATTGGCGCAATACAGCCAGTATGGCTTCCTAGCACACCTATCAATAGTTGTGTGCTTAGTGCAAAAGGTCCGTGATTTTTTTGACACTTGCATCCATTAATTATAGGTGCGTGGCTAGGCAACAATCATATCCTTAGAAGTGAAAGGAATAACAACGTGCTATTGCTTCATCATGATCCAATTGAGACAATACAAAACAAACACGACATGTAACACACAGTATGCTCGAAAAGTGCTTACTCCTAATTTAGGGTCATTAGGCTGCACGGGATTAGAGGGAAGGGAGGCCACTGTTGGAAAACATATTCTGAAATGAAAAGGGAAAGGATGCTTAGTACCGGGTTGATTAGCCAAGGGTACTGGAAAGGTTCGAAAGAAGAAACGGAAGCAATCGTGTTTCATCCGGGGACAACAGAGTTCTACTTACAGTTTTCGAGTGGTATAGTCAAGCGGTATACCTAGTTTGCCCCTCCATGCGCCCGTGGCGAGAACGCATAGAGAGCCGGGTTAAGACTGCCGCCATCGGGGTCGGGGTGGGCACGTAAGGAGTTTTCTTGTGACTTATACTCTTTCTCTCCTTACAGCTAATTTTTACTCTCAGCGTAACCACCCCCTGGTTTCAGCTTTTTTCGCCCTGTAACTATTTTCGTTATCACGGAACAAAAGAATGTAGGTATGGCAGGGCGTTAGTGTACCCTGACCACCCATTTCCTTTCTTGGTCCTGAAGAAAAACCGGCAATTTCCATTACGGTTTGAAACATGTAGACCTTCCACTTATTTACAGATACACATGGTCATAAATAACCTATTATTGTATCTACACACACGTTTTTAATATTGTCCAGTAGTCTTAAGAATAAAATATTTCTCCTATAAGCCATACCAGGACAATTTTTAACACACTTACTTTTTTCTTGCACTCATCACTCATATACCAGCTCCACTGTATTCCAGGTGTCGCAGCACACCCTGATGGTACTCGGCTGTCAAGGTGGCCCCGATGATGACTAGGTCGGTGAGTGAGGGGTTTATCAAAACCAAAGAAGGACTTTCTTATTTTTCCACTAGAAAACCATCCCACCTAAATCGCTTTTTGAGCCTTTTCTGGTGGTACTCCTCCTTTCTGTTACTTAGTTACCTAGCCTAGGGGACCAGGAGTACTTTCCGTCCACTCCGGTGGATTAAATCCCTTTACTCTCTCCATTTGTTTATTGTATGTTTTGAGCAAGTAGCCAGAATTCTTCAGTAATGAACATTTCCTTTTCCTTGAAGGAGAGACTTTAGGAATCTGTCTCTGGTAAGCTTTATCCTTTGTGGGATATCAGCAGAAATACAAGGTACCGTGACACTTCAGTTTGTTTTCAGCGCTTTCTGCTCCAAACATCTAAATTCTTCATACATCAGCGCAAGAGTACAATGAAGAACTTATTCCAATCATCAAAAGAATGAAAAGACTTGACAAAAACACTAAAGAGTTCTTCCCCTTGTGGGATGTGATACAACAACTAAATAACATACCAACAGTTTAATTCTATAAGAGAGAAGCAATAGCCTAAGGTCTTTGGGTAATAGGAGTAAACGTGTCAAGATAATTTAAATTAAGGTGTGTAGACACATGCATTATATCTTCTTTTTCACTATACAGAAGCAGAGTGCCAGATCCAAGGCAGAGTAGCGGAGACATGCAGAAGACTTTCTGTGTCTCCGTCAAAAGGCTGTCTCTCTTTTATTCATTTCCCCTTTTCCCCCTGCTGTTGCGCTCACCAGGAGCCACTCAATTTCAGTTAATTCTTGGATTGCCGTGGGTAACAGAACATAATCCGAAAATAAACTGGGAGAGACACACTGTAGAGAGGACTTGTGATTATTGCTTAACTCATTGCTTTCATGAGATTCCAGTTAAGTCTGAAGGTTCCCCAGCAGCGGAATTGGCTCAATTGACTAATCAAATCTGTGTTATGGATTTGGAGGAAGTCCCTGAGGAATATCGAGATCTGTCAAGTGTTTTTGACAAGAACAATGCTGAGAAGCTTCCGCCTCATTGTGAGTATGACTGCAAAACTGAGTTAGAAGCCAGGGCGATTCTTCCTTGCAGTCACATCTACGCTCTCATGGAAGCTCATAATCAATACCTTAAAACTTATCTGGATAACTATTTAAAGAATGGCGTATTCGTCCCTCTCAATCCCCTGTCTCTTCACCACTATTTTTTATTCCTAAGAAGGATGGGAGTCTTCGTATCTGTATAGATTACAGAGCCCTTAACCAAGTCACCGCCAAGAATTGGTATCCCTTGCCGTTGAATTCCCAGGTGTTGGATCAGGTCAAGGGTGTGAAGTTTTACACCAAACTTGATTTGAGAGGTGCTTATCACCTAGTGAGAGTCGCTGAAGGCGACGAATGGAAGACTGCCTTGAGAAAGAAATACGGCCTTTATGAATATCAGGTTATGCCATATGGATTAAGCAATGCTCCGCCGCCTTTTAACATCTGGTGAATGATGTGCTGCGAGAATATTTGGATTGGTTGGCAGTTGTCTACATCGATGACATATTAATATTGTCTGAAAATTTGGAAGATCATGTTCAGCATGTGAAAGCCATATTGCACAAGTTACTGGAAAATTATCTCTTTGTGAAGTTAGAGAAATGTTCTTTCCATGCCAAACAAGTCGAGTTCCTTGGATTTGTCTTATCAGCAGAAGGAGTGGCTATGGATCCCTCTAAGGTAGACACGATTTGGAATTGGCCTGCACCTCGAAACATCAAAGAAATACAAACCTTTATTGGATTTGCCAATTTTTATTGTCGGTTTATTCTTAACTTCTCAGCCAAGGTAGCCCCACATCACTCAATTGTTGAAGAAAGGGAGAAAATGTTTGTGGTCAGAAAATGCAGAGTTGGCTTTTTAGTTTCTGAAGGAAGCCTTTACCTCTGCACCCATTCTTATGTATCCAGACCCAGAGCAGGCGTTTTTTGTGGAGACTGATGCTTCTGATTTTGCTACAAGAGGCATTCTGTCACAGCAAAATCGGCAAACTGGGCAATTGCATCCAGTAGCGCTCATGTCCAGGAAGTTGTCAGTACCTGAATTTAAATATTCCATTGCAGATAAGGAATTGTTGGCAGTAAAAGAGGATTTTCAGGACTGGCGGCACTATTTGTTAGGAGCCAAGCATTGTGTGACATTATTTACTGAACACCTCAATCTTCAGTTTTTGAAGTCTGCAAAGACCTTTACCCCATGACAACTGCGCTGGTCTTTGTATTTCTCTGAATTCAGCTTTGTGATAACCTACAAGCCTGGGGTGAAGAATGGAAAGGCCGATGCTCTATCTAGAAAAGATTTGCCTTAAGAATCAAGACTTCCTCTAATTGAGCCAATCATTCCATCAAATAGGATTGTTGGAGCCATTCGTTTAGAAGAATTCACTGGTAAGGTACAAGAATCCTGTTTGCAAAAGGATTTAGCGGATTGGGGGAAGGAAGATCCACGAAGGAAGATTAAGGATGGCCTACCTTATCATGACAATGCTCTGCATTTACCCACAGAAGATCTTCAGGAAAAGGCCTTAAAAGGTTGTCATGATGATCAGATGGCGGGTCATAAAGGCATTAAAAATACTTTAAATTTGGTGGGCGTGACTAGGCCATCGAGCATGGCTGTCGTGTGACTGTAGATATCCTGCTGTAATATCCTGCCCTTGGACACCTGCGGGGCAAAGCCGAGCACCGTCGAGGTCGCCTGCCCTTCGGCGATCCTCCGGTGTCTGCAAAGGCTGTGCTCCGGTGCTTTTGTGGAGCGAAAAACCCAGCGGCTGAGAGGGGCCTGCCATGACGCGGGCGCAGAGAGGTCCGGGGCCTCTGGTGAGCGGCCAGGCCGGGACGCCTGTAGACCTGCACGGCTGTGGTGGGGCGGCCGGCGCCGACGAAGCACACACAAAGTCGGCGCCTTGGCGGGGGGACGGCCCCCCCCTCAGCGGAGCATCGGGAGTGCTGCTGGCATGTCTGGTGCCAGGGGACTGGGTGCAATCGGGCTGCTGGGTCAATCCTCGGGAGAGCGGCCGCCATTTTGCGCTACACGCCGGGCGCCTTGAAGAGACAGGCGGCGCCGGTGCCCGGCCCAGCATTGGCTGATTCTGGGAGGGTGGCGGTGGGGAGCTGAACGGGGGCCTTCCCCCCATCCCTTTTCTTCGTGGCCCTGGATGTGATGGATCGGCCGGCCCGGCCGACCGGGAAAGGACTGGAACTGCTGAGGCTGTCGGCGCTGGGCCTGGGAGCACGGTGAGCCGGAGAGGACCTGTGTGGGGTGGAGAGTGCGGCAGCGCCCCCCCCCTACCCCCCTCCCTCCTCTTTTTTTCCCCCTCCCTGGCTGAGATCTTTGGGCAGTCACCGTGCAGGATAATCGGGAGGGTCGGTGGTCGGATCCGGCCACGGGGAAAGCTGTGAACTGAGGGGCCCTCAACTAGTGCGTAGGGGTGCCTGAGAGAAGAGAGTGGCGGCAGCACGCTGGGCCCTCTCGTTGTCACATCGTCTTGTTGTTCACGGTGTGGGGAGCGGCCGCAGGTCCCACGTGTCTGAGACTGTGCTGAGGATTGCTGCGATGACCCTTGACCGCAACGGTAGTGGTCAGAATAAGCAGGGGCCTGTGGGCAAGTTCACGGAGGCCGGACACGACACTGGCTCAGTGGGGTCGCAAAGCCAGTCGCCCAATAATGCTGCCCTTCTGGCTGCCATCACCCAGACCAGGGACATGCTCGATGCTAAAATCGGTGCGGGGGGCTCGGACGTGATGCTGCTTCACCAGGACTTCAGGAACGCAGTTGAACGCATCACGGGCGCAGAGACTCGTATCTCGGAGGTGGAGGACGATATGTCTATCCTGAAAAAGAAGATAGTGGATATGGAATGCTTGCAGAAGGGCCTGGCCCTGCGTGTCGAGGATGCCGAAGGGCGGGCCCGGCGGAACAACCTTCGCTTTGTGGGTTTTCCGGAGGGCTGCAAGGGGGACAGCGTGGAACGCTTCCTGACCAAGTGGCTGGAGGGCTGCCTTCCCCCAGATGTGCGGTCTCGCTGCTTTGTGGTGCAGCAGGCCCACAGGGCCCTGACGCAGAAGCCCCCCCAGGGGCGCGCCCGAGGCCCATCATCGCCGAATCCCACAAATATTCGGACAGGGACACTATCCTGCGTCAGGCGCGGATTAAGGCCTCCCTAACGTGAAATAACGCGAACATTGTCATCTTTCCGGACTATACGCCCCTAGTGCAACAGCAGCAACAATCCTTCCTGGCTGCTAAGGTGCAACTCCGAGGGCTCAAGCTCCAGTACGTCGTGTTGTACCCGGCCCGGCTGAGAGTCATCTTCCAGTCCCGCACATTGTTCTTTGACTCCCCGGAGAAAGTGTTCAAATGGACGGACGAAACTGTCAAGCTGTGTGTCAATAAGCCACCAGGAAGGGAATCTGATTCTTCCTCCAGCGGGATAGCTTGAGACGGCCTCAGGAGTCAGCGGCGAAGGACCAGAATATCGCGATCCGGGCGCAGCTCTTGATCTGGCTCCACAGTCCGGCGGGGGGATTCATCGTCGGAGCAGCAAACTGCAGTGAAGTGAAGCTGGAGACTTTTGGTTTGATTTGTATTCTGTTATGGGTGGATGTCTAGGTGGGCTAGTTCCTTCGGGCTGGGGGCCTTGCCTTGCAGGACTGGGCGGGAGGGAGTGACACCCTAGGGATATGGGGTACTGTTTGGGGATCCGTAGGAACGGGTGGCCTTTGTTCCCCCGTTGGGGTCCTGGCTACACTCTGGCCGCGACAGGTGCTTCCATGTTTGGGAGGTGCAGGGAGGGGGGTGGCGGGGGTGTTGTACAGCGGGGTGGGGTTTGGGGGTCTGTTTGTGCTTATCTTGATGCTGCCTTTCTGCCTTACTCTCTGTGTGTTGAGTCGTAGAAACACTACTAGTCTATTTAGAGTTGGTTCACCATGTCTGATACTGAGGGGACGGGATAGGTAGCCCCTGGCTCCCTACGCATCCTTAGCTGGAATGTGCGTGGGGTGCTGGACAAGGTGAAATGGGGAGCAGTGCTTCAGTATGCCAAAAGGGAACAGGCGGATGTTCTTCTACTCCAGGAGATCCACATGCTAGGCACGAAGGCGCTATGCCTGCAACGCTATGGGTTCCACCAGGTATACCACTCCAGGTTCACCAGGGGGTCGAGAGGAGTGGCGATATTAATTCACCGCAGGGTCTCCTACATACATGATAGACTTTGGGCCCGAAACTCAGGGTCGATATGTGATTGTCCAGGGTAGAATAGGGGGAGACAGAGTAACCCTGGGTAGTATTTACGTTCCGCCGCCCTTGCAGTGGTCTCTTGTGGAGCGGCTCATGGCTCTTTGGGGAGACATACCTGATGCCCTAGCTGTGGTTGGGGGGGGACAGGAACGATGTGATGGACCTGGGTTGCGATCGGTGGCGGGGTGGTGCGACTGATGGGGTGGGGGGCCCTCCCACGAAACTGCGCGCCCTGGCGACAGGAACTGGACTGGACGGACACATGGAAACATATGCACAGCCTGCGTAGGGAATACACATATTATTCGACAGTTCATGACTTATTTTCCAGACTAGATTATATCTTCGTGCCCAGGGGACTGACACATAGGATAGTGTCGGCTGCAATTATGCCGAGAGTCCTTTCTGACCACTCACCGATAGCCCTCACATTTCCTATAGGTCCCGGCTGTCAGCCTTTCAGGTGCCGGATGTCGGGGTGGCACTTGCTGAAAGAGGATTACAGGGAGCATTTGTCTAAAAAAATAAACAAATATTTTGTCTTAAATGTAGGCTCCGTGGACTCTTCGGCCGCCCTATGGGAGGGGATGAAGCCCACGATGCGGGGGGGGTCGATATTTCTTGGTGCGCAGCGGCGCGTAGGGAGCGGCGACGTGATCTGGTGCTGCGGGAAGTGGCCATGGAGGCGCTGGAGCGGAGGGGTCGGGAGGTAGGCAACGGACCGGCCAGACGACAGCTGGCGCTGGCTCAGCAGCAATACACCGCGGTTTTGCTGGAAGAGGCTAGGCAGGCTTGGCTGGCCACACATAGCCGGGTGTACCAGTGGGGCAATAAATCAAGTAAGATGTTACACCGCTTATGCCAGGGCGCGCTACATCCCCAGCTGTTGCCCCTGTTGGTTGATTCAGAGGGTTTACCTGTTACTGAGCCCTCGGTCATTGCAGAGAGCTTCGCCGCATATTATGAGGAGTTGTATGCGCCTAGGGAGTGTCTGGCGGAGGATGTAATCCAGCGGTTTATAGACGATCTACCCCCACGGTCAGTCACGGATGACGTAAGAGAGCAACTGGACAGGCCGCTGTCTGATGACAAGCTGGGCTCAGCTTTGGGGGAGCTGTGCCCTGGTAAGGCTCCCGGTCCTAATGGCTTTCCGTCTGAGTTTTTCAAGCAGTTTCACGTGCAGCTCGGGCCGCACTTTCGCCCAGTAATTGAGGAGGTGTGAGAGGGGAGATTGCTCCCCCCGGACTGGAGACATGCAGGTCCTTTTGAAACCGGGTCGGCCCCCCGAAAACCATGCATCTTACCGCCCTATCTCCTTACTCAATACGGAGGCCAAGGTTTTTGTCAAGGCCCTGGCCAACAGGTTCAAGCCCCATATTTCCAGCTTAGTCCATCCTGATCAGGCAGGATTTATGCCGCGGAGGGCGACTCGCCACAATAAAAGACATGCACACGTAGCGATCTCGGCCTGGGAGAGACTTGGGGAGCAGGCGGCGCTGTTCCTAGCTGATATGGACAGGGCATTTGACTCCCTGAGCTGGGTAAACCTATTCGCCCTCTTGCGGCGCCTGAATTTTGGTCCACGATTCATGTCTTACCTACGGTTATTTTACACTGACCTTACACCGTCGGTACGAGTGGGGGGAGCAATACCGCGCTCCTTCCCAGTCGGGAAAGGCACTCGGCAGGGATGCCCCCTTTCCCCCTATCTCTTAGCGCTGGCCATTGAGCCCTTGGCGGCGTGGGTTCGTATAGATGCCCATCTCAAGGGTTTCCGGTGGGCACCGGGTCTCACTGACAAAATAGCACTATATGCGGACGATGTCTTATTTTTCATTACTGATTTAGATCGCTCAGGGCCATGCTTGCTACGCATCTTAGAGATCTTCGGTGAAACCTCCGGTCTGTACATGAACCCGGCCAAGTCGACGTTGTGGGTGCTGGGTGGACAGAAACGGGTGGGCACATGGGATTCTGGGCTACAGCTGGCGACCGGAGGGCTTAAGTATTTGGGGGTCTACCTGTCGGAAGCGGCGACTGCCTCCCGAGATCGCAACCTCACCTCAGTGTGGGACCGCACGCGTGAGGATCTGAAGGTCTGGTCCCACATGCCCTTAACGATCTATGGCAGATCGGCGATCTTCAAAATGGTGGCGCTTCCACGTCTACTGTACCAGCTACAGAACCACCCCTTTCCGATTACGCCCCATTGGTTCCGGCAGGTCAACTCTGCGGTGGGTGGGTTCCTCTGGGAGGGCTTGCTACGTCCGTTATTCTTTCGTATTATCAGGCGGCCCATTTGTTGGTCCTCAACGAATGGTGGTATGGGGACCGGGGCGACCCGGCTTCCGCAGTAGAGCGACACTTGATGGGTACCGCGTCCGTCCATGCCCTGCTGTATTCTGCGCTGCTTCAGCGACGCCTCCCGTCCGCCACACAGGTGGTTTTCTCTGTCTGGAGGCGGCTCTGAGTAGGATGGGGTGCTGGAATGTGCTGACCCAGGAGATTCCTTTGTGGCGCAATGGTCGGTTTCCCGATCTGAATGCCCTACGGGGCTTTGGAGGTTGGGATATGATAGGGATCTCCTCGTTGGGCAATGTCATGATGGGCTGTACCCTGAAGTCCTTTCAGAATTTACAAGATGAGTACGGGATGCCACGTTCCCAATTTTTGAAATACCTCCAGTTCAGGCACGCCCTGCTTTCTTACTTGACGGACGTGGGGTCCCTTCCCGAATTCAGCACGATAGAGGCCAAAGTGTTCATGTGGGAACTCCCAGACAAGAAAATCTCACGTATTTACCAGATGTTGGTGCACCACTGCTCCACAGACCTACACAGACTCAGGGCAGCGTGGGGTGGGGACGTGGGGGACTTGGAGGAGGAGGATTGGGCTGAGGCCCTGGCTAGTCCGAGGAGAGCGGCCATATCCACGCGCTTGCGACTGATTCAATTCAAATACTTACATTGCAGATATTTCACCCGGATGCGCCTTTGGAGGGCGGGCATGATCAGTTCTCCCGACTGCCTCTGCTGTGGTGTAGAGGAGGGCGCGCTTTTCCATACTGTGTCGGAGTGTTCGGCTCTGCAAGGGTTCTGGAGTGGGGTGTTCATTTGTCTGTCTGAGGTTCTGGCGTGGGTGCTCCCGCGCACACCGAAATTAGCCCTGCTGCACGTGGTGGAGGGGATAGGGGCAATAGATATAAGCGCCACTTGCTAGTGCTCGGTTTAACGCTGGCAAAGAGAGACATTGCTAAGGCGTGGAAGGCGCCCAAAGCCCCGCCGCTGCCTGCTTGGAAGAATGGGATGGACTTTTGTATGGGACTCGAGCAGCCTATATTCATAGCCAGGGGATGCCCCCGTAAACATTTTAAGATATGGAAGCGATGGGCGGACTATCGTGGTCTGGACCTTGACCCGCCGCCTAAGCGGACTGACCTACCGCATATTTGACAAGTGGCTCCTGGATAGAGAGTAAGGAGTGTTTCTTTGGACTTGACATGCAATGTACAGATTCTATGTAATTAGGTGACAGCATTGGCACAAATGGAGGGTGGGAGAGGGGGGTGGCGGTGTTGGTTGTTTTGATGTAAAGTGTCTAGGATTGTACTGCTGATATATTGATGTGTGCAGAAACTCAGGGTTTCGGAGCCTTGCATCATATGTGACCCCTGACAAATAAAATCTGTTTTAAAAAAAGATATACTTTAAATTTGATTAAGAGGCATTTTTTGTGGCCAAATATGGCAGCTTGAGTAAGACAGTACGTAACAACCTGTGAAATTTGTATAAAAGTGAAACCTTGTAGGCAGGCTCTTCAGGGGATTTTACAACCATTATCTAATGCTCCACATCCTTGGCACACCGTGCCGATGGACTTAATTGTCGACCTCCCTAACAGTCAAGGATTCAACGCCACCTTGGTATTGGTGGACACCTTCTCCAAGATGAGTCACTTTGTTCCTCTTAAAAGTGTTCCCACAGACTCCGTATTGGTCCAGCTATTTAATCATCATGTAGTTAAGGCTCATGGGGTACCACAGATCTGTGACTGGGTGTGAGTGACTAAAAGGTTCTAGCGCTCTGTTCATCACCTCCTTTTGTTTACTTTGTTCGCCCTAAGTTGGCAGGGTATGCCCAGATAAGGGTCCCTTGCCTACTTTGCCACTGGATTCAAGCTAGCCTGGCTGATGAGGGGTGTTACCCCGAAACAGGTCCCAGGATACTTGTTTCCGGTCCAGGGAAAACATGGCTTTGCAGTTCGGACTGGACTGTTCCCATGAGGCACAGGGTCAAAACTGATTTGAATATAGTTGTGTCTGAACTGGGATGACAAAGCGAGCTAAAGAATGATGATGAATTCAACCAAGATCTGTGACTGGGGGTTAGTGGCTAAAAGGTTTTAGCGCTCCATCTATCATCTCCTTGTGTTTGCTTTGTTCACTCTAAGTTGGCAGGGTATGCCGTGAAGTGGGTCCCTTGCTCACTTTGCCAATGGATTCAAGCTAGCCTGACTGATGAGGGGTGCTACCCCGATACTGGTTCCAGGATGCTTGTTTCCCATCCAGGGAAGACATGGCTTGCCGTTTCGGGCTAGCCTGTTCTCATGAGACACAGGGTCAAGACTGATTTGCATATAGCTGTGTCTGAACTGGTTTGGCGAAGTGAACTAAAGTATGATAATAGATTCAACCCAGATCTGTGACTGGGGGTGAGTGTCTAAAAGTTTTAGCGCTCCGTCCATCATCTCCTTGTATTTGCTTTGTTCGCCCTAAGTTGACAGGGTATGACTAGACGCGTGTCGCTTGCTCGCTTTGTCACTGGCTTCAAGCTAGCTTGGCTGATGAGGGATGTTACCCTGAAACCTGTCTAAGGATGCTTGTTTCCGGTCCATGGAAGACATGGCTTGGCAGTTCGGGCTGGACTGTTCCCATGAGGCAGAGGGTCAAGACTGATTTGCATATGGCTTTGTCTGAACTGGGGTGTCGATGTGAGCTAAAGAATGATGATGGATTCAATGCAGATATGTTACTGGGGGTGAGTGTCTAAAACATTTAGCGCTCCATCCATCATCTCCTTGTGTGTGCTTTGTTCGCTCTAAGGTGGCAGGGTACGTGCAGACGTGTGTTCCTGGCTCACTTCTTCACTGGATTTAAGCTAAGCTTGCTGTTCAGGGATGTTACCCTGAAACTGGTCCCATGATGCTTGTTTCCGGTCCAGAGAAGACATGGCTTGGACGTTCGGGCTGGTCTGTGGCCATGAGGCACAGGGTAAAGACTGATTTACATATAGCTGTGTCTGAACTGGGGTGGCAAAGTTAGGTAAAGAATGATGATGGATTCAAAGCAGATTTGTTGCTGGGGGTGAGTGTCTAAAACGTTTTAGCACTCCATCCATCATCTCTGTCGGGATTGCAAGCGGCGCAAACACAGTCGCGCGCCACTAACCTGAGGAATCTGGCCAGCAGGAACGATGAGACGAAAGTCCCCTCGACTTGTCTAAACACCACCCCCAGAGGTGACGTTGGAATCACCTTCTGAGGGAGTATTGCGAGAAGCCGGGAGGTAAGAAGGTTTTGGTGGAAGCGCTTTGGCTGTTGACTTCGGGGTCGGGGTTATCCGTAATACTCGGTTGAGGGACGGGCTGCAGCGTGGAGAGACAAAGAACAGGTATAAGCGTCTGGTCTCTTCAATGCCTCTTCCCTCCCCTGGTCCCCAAGGATGACACTTACCAGAGACACAACTCTCTCGTCTTTGAATGTTAACAAGCAGTTCCTCAATCTGAGTTAACCGGATAGTTGACAAGAAAGTTATCGTCACTTTCTTAACGGCTAGGAATCCGAAGGGACTAGGCTTCTCTCAGAAAATATAGAGATAGTATCTCTCAAGGCTTGTTCTCAATACTTCTTGAGAACAACAAAGACGTTGTAAGTTACGATTATCCTGAATCATAAAAGAAGAATTACTCTTGTGACCCTGAACGTAATATCTTCTGGGGTAAAATAAGCGAACTCAAAATGCTTAGGACGCGGGAACTTAGGAAGAAAGAAAACATACAGGGGAAGAAGAACGATCCCGTTCTTCTTTAGTGATACTTGCGATATGTCGGAAGTTTACTCCACTCCTCTGACCTCGCAGGCTCTTCTTCGGCGTAGGCTTGTCTTGGCTCTGAACACGCAGGCTCTTCTTCGGCGTAGGCTTGTCTTGGCTCTGAACACGCAGGCTCTTCTTCGGCGTAGGCTTGTCTTGGCTCTGAACACGCAGGCTCTTCGTCTGCGCTGGGTTTCTTCTCGGTATATATCCGGCGGGGAAAACACCATCCGCCAATACCTTAACCACCATAACAATTGTCAAGCGCCGTTCTGTTGCCGAGGAGGAGCTTATATAGGCTCAGCCTTCTTTCCTGATCTCCAGAGCCGCTTGGCCTTCTGGGACATGTAGTCCGTTTGGAGAGATCGCATTATTTTGCCTTTCTTTTCTTTCCTCGCCGTGATGGCGAGGGAGATCGCGACAATCTCCTTGTGTTTGCAAGAAAGTGCTGCAGCGCCTCTCAGAGCTCCTCAATGGTGAAGTGTCTAGGCACCCCTAGATTCTGAACATTCAAGGCGTTTGCTTAATTTTGTAAATATTTGATATTCGTTACTGGCTGGGTGAAATATGTTCATAGACTTTTTTCAAATTGATGTGTAGGCTCATTGTGAGTATCAGTATCACGTAACCTAGCTTCCTCATCTGTCAAGTTTTGATTGACCGAGATCGCACATCTCACTCTGTTTTACCTAGGTGACTGCTAGACTCCTTCAAAATCCTCTGTATAGAAAAATCATTGTCATCAAAATGCTGTGATGCATTCTGTAAGGATTCAAGCAAGCCAGGCAGAAGACGGCTGAAATGCCAGAAACCGGTCCTCGGAAGCTTGTTTCCGGACCAGGGAAGGCATGGCTTGGCAGTTCGGGCTGGACTGTTCCCATGAGGCACTGGGTCAAGGCCATGTCTGAACTGGGGTGGCAGAGTGGGCTAAAGAACGGTGATCGATTAAACACATATCTTTTGACTGGGTGTGAGTATTTGATTGGTTCAGATGCTCCGTCCATCACCACCCCCTTTTGTATCGCTTTGTTCGCCATAAGTTGGCAGGGTATGCTCAGAAACTTTGCCACTGGATTCAAGCAAGCCAGGCTGAAGACGGCTGAAATGCCAGAAACCGGTCCTCGGAAGCTTGGTTCTGGTCCAGGGAAGGCATGGCTTGGCAGTTTGGGCTGGACTGTTCCCATGAGGCACAGGGTCAGACTGATTTGCATATAGCCATGTCTGAACTGGGGTGGCAGAGTGGGCTAAAGAACGGTGATGGATTAAACCCAGATCTTTTGGCTGGGTGTGAGTATTTGATTGGTTTAGATGCTCCGTCCATCACCACCCCCTTTTGTACAGCGAGTCCTCTATTGTTACCATAATCAGTGTCTCTGAGTTATTATTATTATTACCAGCACAATACCCTTCTCTACCACGTCACCTGGCAGGCCACAGATCATGGTAAAAGAAAGCCCCTCTTATCTTCAACACATCAGCTCTTTCTTTAGGAGGACTCTTTATTTGAAGATTTTCTTTAGCGGGGGCACACCCCTGCTCACTGTTCGCCCTGATTCAGGCGGTTCAGGAAATCTCCAACTTCATGATCAAACGGCGTAAAGCCATCACTCCTGCATTCACACAGTGACTTCATTGTCCTTACGATGCCTTTTGTGACAGTATGAGCACCTGCCGGAGTCTTTACTAATTCTGGTTTTGTTACCAAAGAAAAGGAATGCCCGAGAGGGTGCTTCAACAATTGAGAGCTCTCTCTGGGAGCACTGCCATCTTGATAGCTTGTCAGCCACTGGGGAATGTGGATGTCCTGGGGCTGGTAAAGGATAACAAACAATATTTCAATGTCAGAAAGGCACCAACCGTGGACTTGACATTTACTTATCACACCACCCTCCTGGCCTCTGCATAAGAAACTTGTAGCTGTTAGCGGTATTTCACACAAATACATTTCAGTGCCTTTGAAGTTTGCTGTTGCATAAAATATTTTATTATTTGATTGTAATCAATTATTTTATGGCAATACATATTTTTAGTATTTTACTTTTCATTAAACATGCCTTCATTGTTCATGAAGTGTTCTTCTAGTGGAAGACAGAAAGCTAAGACCTACTTACATGGCCTTGGAACGATGCATATTGCTCATTCAAATCAACCACACCGGTGATCAAACTGTTAAGTTTTCAAGTAGCAAACTGAAAGACAGAGAAAAGATCTATCTATATGTGTTGCCAGTGAAAAGGCAATGCCTGGAATCAACATTTAGATGGTTTGATGTGCGTAGAGAAGGCCCCACTTACGCCCTCTGTTACCCTTCCCGCTAAGGACATCCCTACAGCCAGATCCAGGAAGAGATCTCACTGCAATTAGCCACTTTTGAGAGTGTGGCATCAAGGGTATGGCACAAGGACAGGTGCAGCTATTACCTGATCCCTGTCTAAGGCTGCATTTCCATTGAAATGCTATTCCGGGTCTAAGTGACCCAAGCACTCAATGTCGAATGAGGCACAACTTCCAAACACAACTAGCTGTGGAAACACATGACTTTGCCATTATTACTTTTACATCTTTCTGCTCTGTGGACTTCCAGCCTCCTCAGACTTGAAACATTCAAGGGCATACTGTCTCACTGGAGAGGTTAATATTATAGTTGTAGACATTTCTAATTCCTATGTCCTTCTCCAGCATCTTCTCTTTACTCATTCAGGAGGCCTGCTGCAGTTTCTGTGGTTAAACCATCAACTATAACCTCATCACCTCCTCAGATTTCAACTTTGCCAGCTCCTTATATGGCAATTCCAGTTCCCACAGTTCCATTGTCTACATCTTTGCATCTTTCTACTCCAAAAGGTCGATACAGCTTACAGAAGCATTTCACTCCACATCGTCATCATTCAAGTTGGCACTTCAGGCATTCCTCTAAGAAGAGGTGACACAACTATTTTCTCACACCTCCACAACAACATATTTTTCTTTTACATCATATATCTTGAGCTAGAGGCACTTTTTATCTGACTTTTACAGAACTACCACCAGACAAAGAAAACAGGAAATTCATCTTGGGAGGTAGGAATGTTTGCTGCACATCTGAGGTGTTTCTGAAAGCTGCTAGTGCCAACTCCTTTATGGGTATATATGCCAGTGCTCTCTTGTTCTTTCATCAACACTTTGTAGGGGCATTCGCAGAAGCAGACAAACTGACTTCCAAACTATTCTCAAGGAAGATATGATGGCAGCAAACAAGGAAAAGATGCAGGGGAATTTTTTTAGACCTAGTTGCTCATGGATATTGCCATGACTTGACCAATCAGAAATCTTCCTGGCTTCACATAGCTGGCTTGAAAATCACATCCTCTATGTGCACTTTTCATGGCGCACATTGCTTAGGAGTCATGCTAAAGATGAAATGCAGCATATGAAAGTGGAAACAATAGGTCTTAAGAAAAGAAATGAGTACTGAAAGGATAATTTGAGGTCCCAGGATTAAACACTATCATCAGAGGGTGCAAGCTTTTACTGGTCCCTAACAATAACAAGAAATTCCTGCTCTTTCTGTCCGTTCCAGTAAGGATTACTATGGTCTTGACATAGGTTATGTACAGGTTGGACTAATCAAATGCTTTATACGTAGGTCTGCCACAATATTTTGTGAGGAAACTTCAAACAGCATAAAATCCTGCTGCTAGGCCTGCTCTTGGTCTATCTAAAAGGGAGCACATTTCCCAACATTTACATAATTTGCACTGGTTTCCTGGACACAAGCAGATTCTATTTAAGACTTCTCTCCTGGTGCACAGAGTGCTACACCACTCTGGACCAGACTATTTGCCCTCTAAGATTTCTTACTACAGCCATTTGAGAATGCTGCGCTCCTCCACTTATCACGTGCCCATGGTTCCAAGGGTCCACCTCACAAAAGCCGGCAGACGGTCTTTTTCTCTTTTGGGTCCAGTAGTCTGGAACAATCTTCCTTTAGAACTCAGGCTCATGAAGGATGAACTATTTAGGAAAATGCTTAAATCCTGGCTCTCTGTCCAGCGAACTGCTGCTCATGCTAACCTTTGCCCTTACTGACCTGTTCGTGCCGGGACACTCTTTTGAAGTAGCTGCACATTTTTTTAAATTTTTTAATTTTGTTTTATTGGGATCCAGGTGTAACAGTATCATAAATATAACTTAAATTGATCTTTCCATATAAGTGATGAATACAATTTTTTCCATGCACAAATAATTTCATTATGTAAGTAAAATAAATATAATAAACAAAATTAATACTCATAGCGTCGCCTCTCGTAAACCAAACTCTCATTAAGAATGCAGTTGACTTAAAATCACATGAAAGGAACAACTATATCCAAAGTCTACCAAATGGTGTGAGGGGACATCTCAATTCTTTCAATCCATTTTCAAACTGCTCCAGCATCTTCCAGTTGGAAATATTCTCCCTAGAGTTTCTCAAATTTCCTGACTCCCCCAGTGCGAATAGCATATTGTTGCACACTTGCTCTAACTTGTCTAATGTTTTGTAGCCAATCCTTCAATGAGGGAATTATCTGGTTTTGCCAATTTTGAAGTAGAAGAGATCGGGCTACAGGTCTTGCGATGTATACTAGTTTTACCCATTTATTAGAAAGGCCCATTCCAGGGTCGTACCCCAGAAGTGTCAGCAAATAGTTGGGGCCTCATTGATTTTACAGACGTTAAACAGATACTGGCATATTTCGGTCCAGAATCCCTGTATGAGTATGCACTGGCTAATCACATGATTCCAATTTGCTGGGGAGTTTCTTAGGCCCTGGGGACAAATATCTAGGATAGTGGGGTTAATATGTGTTAAGAAGGTTGGGGTTCTATATTAAAGCCATTTTGGAAAGAAGAGCATCCGTCGCCAATTGGCTCCTCTTAAAACTTTTTAGGTGGCTCTGGGCCCTTGCAATTGGAGAGGATTCTCTTCCATTACCCTCGCCGTTTTAGTGCCCCGCTACTACTTATGGCTGATGCCGCCTACCTAGTGATGAGGATCAAACTCAAATATAGGTCCTCTAAAACTTTCTTAGGCCTGTTAAAAGAGCCAGCAAGAAGGACATCATCTTCTTGCACTGTCTTACCTCACATAAATTTTGCCATCCATCTCCCCTAAGGAAGTCACCTAGTATCAGATATCCCACTCGCCCCCACCTTTGAACTATTTCTGGAGACAGCTTGCCTCTAAACCTATATCAGCTGCCGTCAGGGGAGTCACCACATGTACCTGAGGGATGGAATATTTTTTGTAAAAATCCCTATGTTTCTTGAAGAGCCCCTTCAGGCTCTTATACCGTACTTTTTAGGCAGTTTGGTTATCTTCAATACAGCCACATTTTTTAAATTCCTTAAAAATCAACTGCATAAAATTACTTACGAAAAGACCTCTGAGAACCTTTGAATTAAATCTAGATAAATATTGTGCAAAATAGGCATTATAATATTCTCTAAGATTAGGAAGGGCCAACCCCCCATTCTCACAAGTTTCATATAAAGTGCTAAGTGCTATTCTAGGTGCCTTTTTTTGCAAAATATAAAGATGAAAACATCTCATCAACTTTTAAAAAAAAGGAGATTACTAATACATATGGAATTAAAAATTGAAAAGAGGGAGGACCGACATTTTGATTAAGGAGACTCTCCCTAGAATGGTCAAAGGGAGAGAGAGACACAATTATGAGAAGAGGAACAAATTTGAGATCCAGCAAATCTTCAATTCTCGAAAAGAACTTTATGCCTAAATATCTCTTTGGGAGGGAATTGACACACCCGGCCAAGTCTGGCAATAAGGCCTTTGGAGTGCATCCACAGAGTATAATTTCTGTCTTCTTCTCATTGATTTTATACCCTCCGAGTGTCTCACATTGAGCAAAGATCTCAAATAGCTTTATTTGCGTCTCCATCTGACTATCTATGATTAACATAATGTCATCCGCGTATAATTTAATCTTATCTATTTGTGGAATTCAGGATTGAATACTCTTGTTTCCTTGAATTGCTCTAGCCAAGGGCTCAATAAAAAAGGCAAAAAGAATAGGGGACAGGGGGCATCCCTGCCTTATGCCTCACAGTACCTTTATTTGTCCCACTTCAGCCGAATTAATGATGATACCAGCTTTGGCTTTACAGTACATATTGTATATAAACAACGTGATCTAGGATGGAATGCTAAATCTAGACAGAATCAAAAATAATGTTTCCCAGACCACAAGGTCGAAAGCCTTTTCTGCGTCTAATAAAAACACAAGAACTCATATATTATTTGCCTCAAAATAATCCAGAGCTTCAGCAAGGTAGTGTGTATTTGTCCCAAGCAGTCTCTCTGCTAAAAAAACATTTTGATATGGGTGAATCAAACCTGGGGCTATTAAATTAAATCTATTTGCGAGCAGCTTAGATATTATTTTGTAGTCAGTATTTAATAGTATTGGTCGATATGAATTGGGGTCTGCAGTATCCTTGTCTTTTTTTACAAAAAAACTCACAACATTCCCTTTAAAAAAGGAGGGTGGTATATCGTCGCCCTGCAACATTTTATTAGCTAACCATAAGAGATGGTCAATTAGAACATCTGAGAAGGCTTTAAAAAAATTCCCCCGGTAGGCCATCCCGGTCGCAAGCCTTCCCATTAGGGAGGTTCTTAATAACCTCCAGCACTTCCTATCTAGAAAAAGGTTGGCTCAAATTAGCTCTCTCTTCTAAAGATAAGACCAGAATGTCGCAATTTGTTAAAAAAAAAATCTAAAAAGACTTTATCAATTTTCTGGATGTTTGAATAGACCTGCCCATAAAGGTGTAACATAATTTCTCCCAATTTCACTGTATCATAACTTCCTGCTCCCGTAATTTAACATTTCAGGGTTTCTATTCGGTTCTTAGCAGCTTGTTTCTGTGTCTGCCATGCTAGGAATTTGCCCATAAAGTTACTCTCTTCATATACTCTTTGAAGGTGTGCCTAGCTTACAGACGCACACTTAGCATAGTATACTTCGCTCAGGGTCTGTCTGGCTGTGTCAAATGCTTTTTTATTGATCCTGGTTGAGTTCCTCAGGAATTTATCATAACTCTGTTGTACTGTTTGCTCTAACACCTGCTTTTGTTTTGTAGTTTTAAGGCCGTTTTCAGCATCCTTGCTTATTACCCTCCCTCTGACAAAGGCCTTCATGGCATCCCAAACCATACATTCAGGTACAGACTCATTATTTAATGAAAATAATTCCCTTATCTCCCCGTTGAGGGTCTGAATCCACTCTTTTTCCTGTAGATATTGGTTATTTACTACCCAACGTTTAGGACCTGGTGGAGGTTTACTGACTTCCAACTCAAGCCTAAGCATTGCGTGATCAGAGAACCCAGTAGAAATCATACTTTGTCTTTTATATTGAAGGGTTTGGGATATCAAAAAAATTCTATGCGGGAGGATGAGCGAAACCTCCCAGAGAGACAGGTATATTTCACCTCTGTTGGGTGGGCCGTCCTCCAAGGATCGATTAGAGCTAGAATGTTCTTGAAGTTCTTAATAGCTCTCAAAGAGTTTGATTTTGCGTGTTTTTTTAGCTTGGACCGAAGAATCCAATCTTAGATCTTGTAACACATTAAAATCACTGCCAATAATCAGACTTTCTGGGTTCTGCATGAGCGACTGAAACAAATTTACATAGGGAGTAGTATAATCTTATACCAGTGCATAAAAACTAGCACAAGTATAGGGTTTTTCCACTATTTCACAGCTAACCAGCATCAATGACCCTCTGTATAGCTCGCACTATTAATCACTTCTTCACTTAGGCATTTTGCTAAAAATATAGCTGTGCCACGATGAGCCTCCTCATTTTATGAGCATTGTAAATCCTGACAGTTTTGTGACTGGGATATGAGTCTCCTGAATCAAAACAATTTCCGGTTTCCCAGCTAAAATCCAGCTTTTGAATACCCAAAGTTTCTTCACAATATTAAGACCATTTCCATTGAAAGAAAGAACTTTCAAAGAAAAGCTCATATCAATGTTTTACTCAAAACTGTTTGACCGGGTGAGTGTCTTTTTACATCGTAAGCCAAGCGGCTACCCATTTCTCGACCTCTGTTGACTAGAAAAGAATTAATCAAGAGGGTAAATCCTTGCAGCTGGTTGAGCCCTTCCCCTAACACAATTATCATTCCAAATTGCCTATTTTTACACCAAAACTGGATACTGAACACCTGAATCCTTTTTTCTATAGCTCCCATCCCTGCCCAACCTCAAACCCAACCCCCGATTGTGGTGCGCCCTCCCACTCACACCTGACATGCTTTCCCTCCCCAAGTAACTGGCACCCTGACTCTGTGCCTAGATGATGGGCCTGCCCCCACCCCCCACCCCACCACGCCAGAAAAAAGAAAAAGAAAAAAAAGAAACCCACCCTGCAGAGAGTGCATTCTTTGAAACAAACTGCTAAAACAGAAAAAAGTCATAAGCAAGAGGAGAGAGAAGACCTTATAGTTCATTTGTCTCTACAATCACTTATTTTTCCTGATTTAAGGATTGTCCTGCTATTTGCTGTAACAGTTCCTGAAGCTCTGAAACTTCACAAAATACATGAAACCGTCCCTTGACTAACACCTTCAGCTTTGACTGTTGTGCGATCGATGCTTGCACTTCTTGTGCTTTGAAGAGATGAAGCATCTTTACAAATTCCTTTCTCCTCCTAGCTGCTGCAGCTGACATGTCGGAGAATATGCAACAAAGAGGTATCTTAGGAGTGCTAATCTGTTTCTCTTTGATAAAACTTGCTCCTTCACTCTGTAATCTCCAAAATTCACTAGAATTGTACGAGGGGGCCTTCAATTCGGGGTTAGATGTGCAGGCACTCTATGCGCTCTTGTAATGGTGGGATCATCTTAGTGCTCCAGGAGGACATCATTTTTAATGAATGTGTTTATCCAGTATACCGTTTACTGCCCCTCCCGGACCCCCACCCGGCATAGATTGGCTCGCCTTGAGTGATTTTCTAACTTCTCCAGTTTATTCTCAATTGAGGACTTTTGTTTTTGTATTGTGGCTGCCTTCTCTTGTAGGGTCTCCATTTGATCTTCTAACTGGGAGATCCTTCCCTCTGCCTTCCTTAACTGTTCTGGAATCTGCACCACTGTATCTTCAATCTTTGTGAGGCGAGCGTGTAGGGCAGTAATCTCCCTAATCTGTGAGGCCTTCAAATCACGGATTTCTTCTAAAATTAGGTTCAGCATGGTTTTGGCATTCCATTGCATTGACGATGGAAAGACACACTTCACTGTCTCTTTGCCTGGCTCTTTGCCTTGAGAAAGTGACCAGTCCTGTTGCAATTTCTCCCTACCTGAATCCTCCTGTGAAGATGCTGATGCGGCTGTAACTAAATCGTGGATCATAGCTGCACACTTTATAAGTTCCTTTTCACATAACATAACATAACATAACATAACATAACATAACATAACATAACATAACATAACATAACATAACATAACAACAAATCCCTGTCACTAGCAAAGAAGTCCTTACAAGGAAGAAGTGGATAAAAAGCACCTGAAAACCTGCAGCTGTAGGCAGGTCTTGCAACTAGTGCAAAAAAGTAACTTCTATCTTGAATCTTCCACATCTTCCGTAGCTCACTCTGGGAAAGGAAAGACTCTTGTTTCATCTTAAAAAATGTAAAATAGCTTTACAATACATATGAGGGATGAATGCTATGTGGCATGGCTACCTTTTCAAGTTTAATTGCTTCCCATCTTCAATACCTTGGTGTGAAGAAGGGGCCCAGCCAGCTCTTCGGATTCATTCTAGAAGCAAAGCTTATTTGATGGCCATAATGTTTGGTTGGGAACAAAAGATATTAATTGCATGAGAAAGGAAGATTTGGCACATTGATGGGCCATTTTCTTAATATAACTGGTGATGTGAAGAGTTCACAAACACTTTAGGTTAGGTAATAGTGATTATTGTCTGCACCTTGTAAATGGAAGTAGATATATCTGCAAATGTTTTTCTGAGCAAGAATGTCTTGGAAGATGATTGGTGGTTTTTAGTGTAGGATTGCTTGATGTAGAGGTTTACTCTCTCCAGGAATTGTTTTTCAAGGGTGTTGGTGGGCAGCTTAAGGTCACACATGAACCATATTGAGGAAATGTGCTAGTTTATTTCAGCTTGACCTAGGATCTTGTAGTATTGGTATATTCCTTTTTTGGGTAGAGATGGGGATCACAAGATTATGATCCTCATTTTGGCAATTGGCGGCTGCATAAACAGTTAATGTAGAAGGTCAAAATGATAGCCTTTAGGGTTGCCAATGGATGTATTTAAAGTCTTTTAGTTGTAGTTTGTCAGAAGAAGGTCTGCACAATTCTGATAGTTTAGTGATAGGTAATATAGTCAAGGAATTTAAGCCATCATTTTCTTACGCGAGTTGGAGAATTTCAAGTTAATTTATCAGAAGAATGAAGGCGAAATAATATTCATGGGGAGCAGTTCCAGAAAATGTATGGTGATCATCATCATCTTGGCTGTATTCATCCTAACAGCGGCATTCCTGACCCTCAACATTATCCTTAAAGCTGATTCCCATCTTGGAAAAGATGTGCTTGATGCTGTAGTCTAACCTGGATCTCTTGCCATGGCTGGAGCCCTTAACTTGGTTACCAGATGTTCCTGGCCCTGACTTGTGACAACCTTCACCCAAGTCATGCTCCATTTCTTATGCTTTGTACCAGCTCCCTGTAGTGTACCTTGGGCCCCCAGATACCTCTGGGTTCCATTGTGAGAAGTTGGCCTGGTATATAATGCTCACTAATTCTTAGTGATCACTTTGTACCATGCCAAGAAACCCTTATGATGATGGTTGTAATTGTAATACCAGTTATCCTAGTGGTAACGTGGACAAAGCAGTCTTAGGCTAAACTCTGAAAGGCATGTGAAGCCAGCTGTTATACCATACACAACCCCCTTGAATACCAAATGAAAGGGACACCACACAGATATATATTGAAAATATATATTGATTTATTAACTATAAAATCCCCTGGACTCTTTATGAGCACAGAAGCACAAGCGTTAAATCACAAGACAGTTTAAAATACACAAAAGTTGCACAATATGGATGAGCCCTAGGGGCCACCTAAACCATATACTAAGAAAGTGGTATAAGAGATACCAATAGGAAAGGGAACAGGCCTAGGGCCTTGGGAATCGCTGGAGCTATTCCAGACTAGCAGTGACTAAGTCGGGAAAGGCCCGCGGGACTCGGGTGCAGTGTTCAAAGTGCACGCACTTTCCAATGTAAAGTCTATGGTGCGTAAAAAGTACAAAGTTAGAAAGTTAGGAACCTTCCGAGTGACCTATGGAACTGAAACTTAAGACACAGGCCCTTGAGATGTGTACCAGTGCAGGAGCACCGGCGGAGCTGAGTTACCTCACCCACAGGAAGCGGGTGCACAGGGTCGAAGTAGTGTCGAGTTTCGTCTCTCTGGTCGATGGTGCTTGGAGCTGAAGATGCTGCAGGCGGCTCGATGTGAAGAGTTCCGGTGGATCCAAGGGTGGATCTGAAGTGGTGAAGACCTGAAAGCAGAGGGGACAATGTTCAAAGTCACTAGCCAGTGACTACCGTGGAACCAGATTGGAACCAGGCGATGTCGGGTGCAAACAGGCGTTGTCGTGTAGCTTCTCTCTGCAGCCACGTGGACACCGGGGGTCGAGGACGTCCAGGAGTCGGTCACGAGCTGTCCCACGCAGGCTTCTCGCTGTTGGCGGTGTCGGCGACCTGATCGGAGCAAACAGGCCTTGGTTAATGCAAGCCACGCAGGAATCAAAAGATGCTTAACACTCGGACCAGCAAGGTCAGAGTGAGTGCTCCTTTTCACAGGAGCTTGGGTAGGTCTGGAGCAACCAGACCTGCTGTGTAGTTTGTCGGTTTCGTCGCCAAGATGGCCGCTGACCACGTGGCTAGTGGCCGGGATGGCGGGTCGAGTGGCACAATGCAAAAGGGCCCCACGTAGATCGTGGAGATGCTGGGGGGCTGATCTTTGGTGCAAGGGCTGCTCGGTGGTGGGGGTTCTCAGTCCCCAAAGCACAACGTCGAGGATGCCTCAGAAGCTGCGCAGTCAGCTTTTCGAGTGTCTTCCAAGAGGTCCGGTCCCACGTCACTCGGTGCTTCCACGGGTCCCTTCTTTGCAGGGACTGTGGATCGGGCTCTGAGAGGTCTGGGAGTCTGGTTCTTGTCGGGCTCTGGGCTCGGGCTCCGGCGGGAGGCGGCGGCAAAGCAGACGTCGATTTGCTGGTTGGTGCCTGTGTTCACAGGGTGTCCACTCCTAGGCCACAAGGGAGATTCTCTTCAGTCTTCTGAGCAGCAGAATGTCGAAGTCCAGTCGTCTTCTTAGTTTCAAGTTGATTCAGGATGATCTGCTGTGCAATGGCACTGCTCCCACTCTTATTCCCAATCTGAGGGGTGGATCACCTACTAGGTCCCTCCTCTGGGAGGAACCAGGAAGGGGGGCGGTTACACCCCCTTTCCTTTGTCCAGTTCCGCGCCAAGCCTGGGTCTGGAAAGTCCCAGGACCGGTTTGGACTGGCCTATGCACGGGGACACCTTGTGTGCCCCGGGCATGTCTGATTCTATTCAGCCCTGTCCTACCCAATACACAAAACCCTGTCTGGGGTGGTGCTCGCACCTCCCAAGGCAGGAAACCCTTTGTCCAGGCCACCATCTGCCGAGTTTCGGTCAGCAGCAGGAGGCCAGACTCGTGTCTGTGGTGGCAGCATCCATTTTGTGATGCTGAGGCTCTGGTTAACTTTAACCGGGGTTAAGGCTACACACATGTCGTGTCCCTCTAGAAGGGTGGAATGCTATCCCCGTCGACAGAACTGTCGAGGGGATAGTATTCCAATTCGTATGACACCTTACTCGACATGTTTTGATAAAGCCAAACCAAAGATAGCATTTAACCGCGAGGATTATAATGCACTTAAGAGTATATGGTATGGCAATATCCCGGAACAGCTTAGGGAGTGGTTCCCGACAGCTGCAGACAGGCTCAGCTCATGCTAGAGCACCATCTCACATATTTCCAAGCACTCTGCCTCCAGGATTGATGAGGCCTTCCATAGGAGTGGCTGATAGGAACATATGTGTCCAGTTTAGGGTTAGGCACAGACATACTAAGTAAGAGGTGATTACACCAACTTACCCCAGCTGAGTGATCAGCCAGTTGTGTCAAATATGGAGGCCAGGCCAGGGGTGGCACAATACATGCTGCAGCCCCTGGTAGGCCTTGGAAACACCTATGCCCTGGGTACCTAGGGTACACTGTTACAGGGGCCAATAAGGTGAACCAGTTCCAATTCGTAATGCACCTAAAGTGCATTGGCAGTAATTTAGAGAGAGAACAGCAGCCTGTGGGTCTGATTAGCAGGCCCATAGCCACATTAAGTCATAAACCAGTGAAGCAAAAAGCAAAAATTTGGGGTGACCATAGGATAGCAGACCCTACTCTCCTACATAACCCCCCCCAAACGCAGGGACATTAGACTAACCTTGACCAGTTGTGTCTTCATGTTCTAAGTGGAAGTACCTGGAGAGACCATCTGCGTTGCCATGGTCAGTCCCTGGGAGGTGCTCCACTGTAAAGTCCATCCCCTGTAGGGAAATGGACCACATGAGTAGTTTGGGGTTTTCACCCTTCATCTGATTAAGCCATAAGAGGGGCTTATGGTCGGTCTGAATCTTGAAGTGAGTGCCAAACAAGTATGGTCTCAACTTCTTCAGGGCCCACACCACAGCAAAGGCCTCCCTCTCTATAGCTGACCAACGTTTCTCTCTGGGGGTCAGCCTTCTGCTAATGAAAGCAATGGGCTGGTCCTGGCCATCTACATTAAGCTGTGAAAGCACTGCTCCCACTCCCAACTCAGAAGCATCTGTTTGGACAATGAACTCTCTTGAGTAGTCAGGACTCTTCAGGATAGGTGCAGAGCACATGGCCTTCTTGAGGCCATCAAATGCCTTTTGACAGTTTTCTGTCCACTGAACCTTTTTGGGCATCTTCTTAGATGTCAGATCATTAAGAGGAGTCACGATGGACCCATAGTTCTTAACAAACTTCCTGTAGTACCCAGTCAGGCCCAAGAAAGCTCTGACCTGAGTCTGGGTAGTTGGAGGGGACCAGTCCTTTATGGTCTGGATCTTACTCTCCAGTGGTTGAACTTGGCCTCCACCTACAAGGTGGCCCAGGTATACAACCTTGCTCTGCCCTATCTGGCACTTTGTTGCCTTGATAGTGAGGCCTGCCTTCTGCAGAGCCTCAAGCACTTCCTTCAGGTGGACCAGGTGATCCTCCCAGGTGGAGCTAAAGACAGCAATATCATCCAGATAAGCTGCGCAAAAGTCATCCAACCCAGTAAGGACTTGATTCACCAACCTTTGGAAGGTGGCAGGTGCATTTTTCAAACCAAAGGGCATCACCACAAATTGATAATGCCCACTAGGGGTAGAAAATGCTGTTTTGGCTTTAGACTCCTCAGCTAACCTGATTTGCCAGTAGCCAGCTGTCAAGTCAAATGTGCTCAAATATTTGGCAGAAGCCAACTTGTCAATGAGCTCATCTGCCCTTGGAATAGGGTGTGCATCTGTCCTGGTGACAGCATTGAGTCCTCTGTAATCCACACAGAACCTCATCTCTCTCTTGCCATCTTTGGTGTGAGGTTTGGGGACCAGAACCACTGGGCTAGCCCAGGGGCTCTCTGAAGGCTCAATAACACCTAATTCCAACATCTTTTGCACCTCAGTCTTTATACAGTCCCTGACGTGGTTAGGTTGCCTGTAAATCTTGCTCTTTACAGGGAGACTGTCACCAGTGTCCACCACATGTGTACACCAGTTAGCCTGACTGGGTGTCAATGAGAACATATGCCTGTATGCCTGTAGAACTTGTCTACAGTCATGTTGCTGATGTTCAGTGAGGCTGCCACCTAAGGCCACACCATCAACTGAGCCATCCTCAGGGTTCTGAGTGAGCAGGTCTGGGAGAGGGTCACTCTCTTCCTCCTGTCCCTCATCTGTAGCCATGAGCAAGCCCATGTCTTCCCTGTTGACATATGCCTTCAATCTGTTAACATGGAGCACCCTGTGGGGGCTCCTGGGAGTTCCTAGGTCCACCAAGTAGGTAACCTCTCCCTTCTTTTCCAGAATTGTATGGGGTCCAGACCATTTGTCTTGGAGTGCTGCTGGGGCCACTGGCTCCAACACCATACCTTCTGTCCAGGCTGAAACTCAACAAGGACAGCCTTTTGGTCATGCCAAGCTTTCTGTAATTCTTGGCTAGCCTCAAGGTTTTTGGATGCCTTTTCCATGTACTCTGCCATCCTGGAGCGGAGACCAAGTACATAGTCCACTATGTCTTGCTTAGGCTTTTTGAGAGGTAACTCCCATCCTTCCTTCACTAGACACAGGGGTCCTCTTACAGGGTGCCCAAACAACAATTCAAAGGGGCTGAAGCCAACCCCCTTTTGAGGGACCTCTCTGTAAGCAAACAAAAGGCAGGGCAGTAGGATGTCCCATCTTCGCCTGAGCTTTTCAGGTAATCCTTTAATCATGCCCTTTAGGGTCTTGCTAAATCTCTCAACAAGCCCATTACATTGTGGATGATAAGGAGTGGTGAACTTGTAGTTGACACCACATTCCTTCCACATAGCTGTCAAATATCCTGACATGAAGTTGGCACCTCTATCAGATATTACCTCCTTAGGAAACCCCACTCTGGAGAAAACTCCAAGTAAGGCCCTGGCCACAACAGGAGCTGTTGTGGTCCTAAGTGGAATTGCCTCTGGGTACCTGGTGGCATGATCCACTACCACCAGTATGAATCTGTGCCCAGATGCTGTAGGGGGATCCATTGGACCTACAATATCAATCCCCACTCTTTCAAAGGGAACCCCCACCACAGGTAGTGGTATCAGGGGGGCCTTTGTTGTTCCACCTGCTTTACCACTGGCTTGGCAGGTTTCACAGGAGCGACAAAACTCCTTGGTGTCTTCAGACATGTGAGGCCAGTGAAAGTGAGGGACAAGCCTGTCCCAGGTCTTATTCTGGCCTAAGTGTCCTGCTAGAGGAATATCATGGGCTAAGGTGAGAAGGAAACCCCTAAATTGCAGAGGTATAACCAACCTCCTGGTTGCACCAGGCTTGGGGTCTCTACCCTCTGTATAAAGGAGTCCTTCATCCCAATAAACTTTATGGGCACCTTGAGCATTCCCAGCAGCCTCAGCAGCAGCCTGCTGTCTGAGGGGTTCAAGAGAAGGACAGGTTAACTGGGCCTGCCCCAAGTCTGCCCTAGAAGGTCCCCCTGTCCCCAGAAACTCAACCTGGTCAGGTTCAAGTTCTTCAGAGACAGTTCCTTCAGGGGTCTCAAGACCAACTTCCTGTGAAGCTTGATCCTCACTTGCAGGCAGTTGGGAAGGCACCGCCTTAACCCTCCTGTTCTTCTTCTTGGAAGGTGCTTGGTCCATTGTTCCAGGATCCAAGACCTGAGGTTCAGAGAGGCACTTTTTGGCCTGTGACCTGGTCACAGCAAGGACATGTGATGATATCCCTAACATCTCTGCATGAGTCCTGTACTCAACTTCTGACCATAGAGAGTTCTCCAGGTCATTGCCCAACAAACATTCTACTGGGAGATCAGCACTAACCAGCACTCTTTTTAGGCCAGTTACCCCTCCCCAGGAAAAGTTAACAAGTGCCACACTATGTGTAGTAGTGACATTGCTGGCATTGGTCACCAGGTAATTATCACCTGGCATGTATTGTCCAGGGTCCACAAAGTTAGGTGTCACCATAGTGACACTGGCACATGTGTCCCTGTAAGCTTGAGCCACTTTGTTATTAATCAAAGGCGTCTGTCTGTATTTGCCCAGGTTACTGGGACTTATGTCAGGGGTCAAATCTATGTCCCCTGCACAAATCAGAACAGCCTGAGTAAGGGTTCTGACTAGGTCAGAATCTCCTTCAGATCCCAAGGTGATACCCACTACCCCCTTGGTTTGTGGACCAGCACTGCTAGCTGTACTAGTGGGTGCAGTTGCCTTAGGGGCTGCAGTGCTGGGGGCTCCACCCTTTTTACACTCACTTGTCCAGTGAGAGGTGTTTTACAAGTTTTACACAAGGGTTTCTTCTGACCTTCTTTCTTCTTCTTCTTGGAAGTTTGGGACCCACCCTCTGTATCATTTTGGGGCCCTGCTGAAGACTTCTGGTCTTTAGCTTTCTGCTCCCCACCCTTCTGGTCTGTTTTCTTCTGGTCACCACCCTGGTTCTGGTTCTGGTTCTTTTGCTTAACTCTGGTTCTTACCCATTTATCTGCCCTGTTTCCCAATTCTTGGGGAGAGGTCAAATCTGAGTCAACCAAATGTTGATGCAACTGCTGGTTCTGACAATTATTTAAAATTTGTTCTCTCGTCAGCAAATTATACAATCCTTCATAGTCTGTAACCTTGCTTCCCAGCAACCATCCCTCCAGAGCCTTAGTGGCACACTCAACAAATTCAGACCAGTCCTGAGTCTGTGTCTTCTGGGTATCTCTGAACATTAACCTGTACTGTTCAGTGGTTAAGCCTAACCCATCAATCAGAGCACTCTTCAGGACCAGGTAGTTTCTAGAATCCCCATCACTAACTGTGAGGAGTCTGTCTCGGCCTCTACCTTCAAAGGAGAGCCACAAGATTGCTGCCCACTGCTCCTGAGGGATCTGCTGTACTCTGCAGGCTCTCTCCATTGCAGTGATCCATTTATGGATATCATCCCCAGCTTTGTAGGGGGGAACAATCTTACTCAGGTTTCTGTTATCAAAAGACCTGTCTTTATCCTTGTGGATATTGCTGCCACCAGTGGGTTCTATTACCCCACTCTCTCTAGGCTGTCTTGCTCTAGCAAGTCTCTCTTGGACCAGGGCAACCTCTAGTTCTCGCTTCTGGATCCTAAGCTCAGCCTCTCTCATTTTGGCCTCATGTTCCCTTCTCTGAGGGCTAGTCATCTCCCTTCTGGAGTGACCATGAGAGCCTCTAGAAGCATGGGAGTTGTCAGAGTCACCTGAGTGAGTCCTTCTCCTCCTAGGCTTCTGGTTAAGTCCACCTGGGGGTCTGAATGGGTTATTACCTGATTCATTCCCAAGTAGGCTTAAGTTAGCCTGGTTTAGTCTACTGACCAGCACCTGACTATTTCTGTCATCATCTGACTCACTGCTTCCCCCCTCTTCCTCTTCTTCTTCCTCTTCCTCTTCCTCCTCATCTACCTGAGGAGCTCCAGTGATGGGGGCTTCCTCATCTACCAGGATGATAGGACCAGGGGTGTCTACAGTGTCATCCTCTGAAGGATGGCCTCCTTCAGCATTCCCTGTGGGGTTTGCCTTAAAGGGCTTTAGAGTCGCAGACTGGTCTAAGAGCTCTCTTAGGTGGTCTGTAGTAGGTGAAGGCCCTGTCTTCAGACCCCTTAAGACACAAAGCTGTCTTAATTCCTTAAAGGAAAAAATAGCAAATTTGGATGGTGCCCTTGGAGGGTCACTCTCAACAGGGATGTTCCCAGTGGAACCCTCTGCTCCAGACATTGCTCTAGTGTGGGTGGATGTGTTGCAATCTACCTACACTGGTGTTTACCTACTAAACCTATCTAGTAGTTGTAGCTAGGGTGTGCTACTCCCTTTGCTCTACAACAACTAAGTTCAGTAGAACTTAAGTATACTAGTCTTGTTTTATATGTACCTAGCAGGTACCTGTGTGATCTTTCAAATGATAATCTCAAAGATTGTAATGGTAAAACAACAGCAAGCTCAGATCCCAATCCGCTGCTCACCAATGTGAGAAGTTGGCCTGGTATATAATGCTCACAAATTCTTAGTGATCACTTTGTACCATGCCACGCAACCCTTATGATGATGGTTGTAATTCAACCTTGTAGACCAGTTATCCTAGTGGTAACGTGGACAAAGCAGTCTTAGGCTAAACTCTGAAAGGCATGTGAAGCCAGCTGTTATACCATACACAACCCCCTTGAATACCAAATGAAAGGGACACCACACAGATATCTATTGAAAATATATATTGATTTATTAACTATAAAATCCCCTGGACTCTTTATGAGCACAGAAGCACAAGCGTTAAATCACAAGACAGTTTAAAATACACAAAAGTTGCACAATATGGATGAGCCCTAGTGGCCACCTAAACCATATACTAAGAAAGTGGTATAAGAGATACCAATAGGAAAGGGAACAGGCCTAGGGCCTTGGGAATCGCTGGAGCTATTCGAGACTAGCAGTGACTAAGTCGGGAAAGGCCCGCGGGACTCGGGTGCAGTGTTCAAAGTGCACGCACTTTCCAATGTAAAGTCTATGGTGCGTAAAAAGTACAAAGTTAGAAAGTTAGGAACCTTCCGAGTGACCTATGGAACTGAAACTTAAGACACAGGCCCTTGGGATGTGTACCAGTGCAGGAGCACCGGCGGAGCTGAGTTACCTCACCCACAGGAAGCGGGTGCACAGGGTCGAAGTAGTGTCGGATTTCGTCACGCTGGTCGATGGTGCTTGGAGCTGAAGATGCTGCAGGCGGCTCGATGTGAAGAGTTCCGGTGGATCCAAGGGTGGATCTGAAGTGGTGAAGACCTGAAAGCAGAGGGGACAATGTTCAAAGTCACTAGCCAGTGACTACCGTGGAACCAGATTGGAACCAGGCGATGTCGGGTGCAAACAGGCGTTGTCGTGTAGCTTCTCTCTGCAGCCACGTGGACACCGGGGGTCAAGGACGTCCAGGAGTCGGTCACGAGCTGTCCCACGCAGGCTTCTCGCTGTTGGCCATATCGGCGACCTGATCGGAGCAAACAGGCCTTGGCTAATGCAAGCCACGCAGGAATCAAAAGATGCTTAACACTCGGACCAGCAAGGTCAGAGCGAGTGCTCCTTTTCACAGGAGCTTGGGTAGGTCTGGAGCAACCAGACCTGCTGTGTAGTTTGTCGGTTTCGTCGCCAAGATGGCCGCTGACCACGTGGCTAGTGGCCGGGATGGCACGTCGAGTGGCACAATGCAAAAGGGCCCCACGCAGATCGTGGAGATGCTGGGGGGCTGATCTTCGGTGCAAGGGCTGCTCGGTGGTGGGGGTTCTCAGTCCCCAAAGCACAACATCGAGGATGCCTCAGAAGCTGCACAGTCAGCTTTTCGAGTGTCTTCCAAGAGGTCCGGTCCCACGTCACTCGGTGCCTCCACGGGTCCCTTCTTTGCAGGGACTGTGGATCGGGCTCTGAGAGGTCTGGGAGTCTGGTTCTTGTCGGGCTCTGGGCTCGGGCTCCGGCGGGAGGCGGCGGCAAAGCAGACGTCGAGTTGCTGGTTGGTGCCTGTGTTCACAGGGTGGCCACTCCTAGGCCACAAGGGAGATTCTCTTCAGTCTTCTGAGCAGCAGAATGTCGAAGTCCAGTCGTCTTCTTAGTTTCAAGTTGATTCCGGATGATCTGCTGTGCAATGGCACTGCTCCCACTCTTATTCCCAATCTGAGGGGTGGATCACCTACTAGGTCCCTCCTCTGGGAGGAACCAGGAAGGGGGGGGCGGTTACACCCCCTTTCCTTTGTCCAGTTCCGCGCCAAGCCTGGGTCTGGAAAGTCCCAGGATCGGTTTGGACTGGCCTATGCACGGGGACACCTTGTGTGCCCCGGGCATGTCTGATTCTATTCAGCCCTGTCCTACCCAATACACAAAACCTTGTCTGGGGTGGTGTTCGCACCTCCCAAGGCAGGAAACCCTTTGTCCAGGCCACCATCTGCCGAGTTTCGGTCAGCAGCAGGAGGCCAGACTCGTGTCTGTGGTGGCAGCATCCATTTTGTGATGCTGAGGCTCTGGTTAACTTTAACCGGGGTTAAGGCTACACACATGTCGTGTCCCTCTAGAAGGGTGGAATGCTATCCCCGTCGACAGAACTGTCGAGGGGATAGTATTCCAATTCGTATGACACCTTATTCGACATGTTTTGATAAAGCCAAACCAAAGATAGCATTTAACCGCGAGGATTATAATGCACTTAAGAGTATATGGTATGGCAATATCCCGGAACAGCTTAGGGAGTGGTTCCCGACAGCTGCAGACAGGCTCAGCTCATGCTAGAGCACCATCTCACATATTTCCAAGCACTCTGCCTCCAGGAGTGATGAGGCCTTCCATAGGAGTGGCTGATAGGAACATATGTGTCCATTTTAGGGTTAGGCACAGACATACTGTACCTAAGTAAGAGGTGATTACACCAACTTACCCCAGCTGAGTGATCAGCCAGTTGTGTCAAATATGGAGGCCAGGCCAGGGGTGGCACAATACATGCTGCAGCCCCTGGTAGGCCTTGGAAACACCTATGCCCTGGGTACCTAGGGTACACTGTTACAGGGGCCAATAAGGTGAACCAGTTCCAATTCGTAATGCACCTAAAGTGCATTGGCAGTAATTTAGAGAGAGAACAGCAGGCTGTGGGTCTGATTAGCAGGCCCACAGCCACATTAAGTCATAAACCAGTGAAGCAAAAAGCAAAAATTTGGGGTGACCATAGGATAGCAGACCCTACTCTCCTACATCCATGAATGCACATTTTAATTGAATGGCTATCAATCCTTTGCATCTCCTTCTGATGCCATTTCACCCGTATTCGCTGAAATTATCTTTCTAAATGAATCGCAGATTGCTCCGGCACCTGCTCAACTCCCCCAGAGCTGACATCAGATTCAACTTTGAAAATTCCATATACTGAGGCTATTTTGCTAAAGGCCCATTATCAGGTTAAGGCACGATACAATGATGACCTTCTTACTGAGCATTCTCATGAATAAATGATAATGAATCAGTGGTATTTTTTATAGAGTGTGCAAATGCCCATAGAAGTCTTAGCACTGAAGTAAGAAACTTGCACAAAGCGTGCTCACATGGAAGACCCTGCTTTGATGCCATTGAGATGGCTAATATCGTCTATCAGGGCGAGGATGACTGTGGCGAAGCTGAGAACGTTCCATCCTCTAGCATGGATGATGTCATTGATTTATCACTACAAAATGCATTTTGAAATGCACATCTCGTGAGGCGGACCTTGATTATAATTCTGGCCCGCCTGTGGCGGTAGCTTCTTTAATGGCTACACAATAGCTCAGGTTTTGGAATTAACGTTACTTGTGATTGAATCTAAGGCTAATCTTGAAAAAACAACTCTTCAGCTGTCTTGTTTATCTGCTTCAGAGCCATTGTTGCCCTTTACTGAAGTATTGATTGATCCTGTTCTGGTTGCAACAAACCAACTTCTGACCAATGAATTAACTGCCACAATTTCCTTCACCACTGGCTATCACGTTTATGCCAAGAATTAAGCCAGGATTCAGAACTTATCTGGGTTTGTAGGTAAAATAATAATTTCTTTGGTTCTGCACCTTGTTGCATTCAGTACTGTGTCAGAGGCAGTCCTCCCAGAACAACAGAGTATCTCCAGGTTTTCCACACCAGTGGGAACTTTTGTGTGGGGGGGGGGGGCATCAAAGGTAGGCAACAGATGGCGCGGAACCTCTCAGATCAACAGAGTAACTCTAGGTTTTCCACAGCAGTGGGAACTTTTGTGGGGGGGGCATCAAAGGTAGGCAACAGACGGCGCGGAACCTCTCAGATCAACAGAGTAACTCCAGGTTGTCCACAACAGTGGTAACATTTGTGGAGTGGGGGTCAAAGGTAGGCAACAGATGGCACAGAGTGCAGGCAGTTGTGGGTGGTCACCACGATACCTCATCACGGTGCATTGACTTTAAAACCTGCGCTTCATTTTTGTGGTAACAGGTACCATGAGATACCGGTTGGGAGAGGAGGTCGACCATATACAGGGGCCAATTCAAAATTGTGATCACTCCATTGAAAGCTATTATAACTTCTCAATGCAAGCTAGCAGGCTCTCTCTATGAAATGAGTGCCTGTTCAGACACATCAAAGGGGGCGTTACCAAGGGCAAGATTTATCACTATGCTTTCGCCACTGAGGGGAGGGTGGAGGGATTATCATTCTGGCAATACACAATACACAGGGAAAAGTGAGAGACCTTAGTGGGAGCAAAGAGGAGAGGTCACACAAGGGAAAGGATGGGATTCAGGCTTATAGCTGATTGAAGGAGAGGGCACTTGTAGTAAAATAGCCCCCTGTGCTTTTCAGTGTGATCACTCCATTCGAAGATGGATGATACACCATTAGCAAAGGAATTAAATACTCCACTGGGATGAGCCAAGATGTGACTGATAAACTCTCAAGACAATGGCTGAAAGAGACTGATCCAAAATAGCCGATGGTCCAAAGAGAAACCAGGTGTAATGATCAATGAAGTAATTATAAGAAGCCCATGTGCCCGGAAAGATGCATATGCCCCAGGTGCTCCCACATTCTGTTAGAGTTACATTATTTTGTGAGAGAAGCTTATTTTCAGTCTGGTGTCTGATGCAGTCAATTTGCCAGCCAATGATAAGGGAGAGAGAAGGGCTAAAAGTACGGGTCTCACCCAGAGGTAACATTTTCTGTCTCACTCTTCCAGGCAGGAATAACCCATCATCCCAGGTATTTCTTAGCTTGTCTTTGTTTTCATTCACTGCATGGATTAAAGAGCATAGCAGAGTGGGATTTTATGTTATCGCAGTTTTATCTTTGAACAATTAACATTTACCAGCATTTCTACCTTTGTATCTCACAGTATCTGCAATGAATATCACTCTGTTAATACAGGTAATAAAAGTATGATTGTTACCATAACTGCAATTTAAATATATACCTGTTATCTCCTCAGGAAATGTAAACCCAGCTCCACCCAGCATCCAGGACAAAGTAAGGCAGTACTTCCCAGAGACATGGATCTGGGATCTTTACCATGTTGGGTAAGAAGTTTGGTCTTTCCCTTTCTTGGTGGATGGTAGTGGCATTTCTTAAGATGCTCATACAGTGTGGGATATCATACAAAGGGGCAGTCTAATTGGTCTCTCATACACTTACGGCCTGATTACAATGTCAGGTGGAAACTTTCTGCCCAACTCGATCTCGGAATAGGAACTGACTGACTTGCGTTCGGCGGGTCTGACCGACCGATTACGATGCTTCCAAACACCGTTCAGAAGGATTCCCATTGACTTCAGTGAGAGCCTGTGTTCTGACTGACAACACAGGCTCCTATAGGGAAAACCTTGCACCCTGTCGCTGGCACCCCATGGTGCATGCCTCACTGTGTATGGTTTTACAGGGGGGTCCCTAGGTTATGCCCACAGACCCCAACTGGAGACCTTAGGATATAGAGGGGCCAGCTAGGGGTTCCCAAAGTCAGTTCCTGACAGCCTTTTGTGTGGGACAGGCTGACTCAGAAAGGCTGTCAGAATCCAACATCGTAATCAGTTGTTTGGAAATGCTGCCCATTGAGCTGTATGAATCGACTCTCACAACTCAGATTCTCCAAGTGCCGGTCGAAACGGATTCGGAATGACCAATGCTTTCCTTCCGACCACAAGCATTGTAATCGGTTGGGCGGAATTGTTTCCGTCCGAGTCGGGCGGATGGGGTATGACACGGTCTAGGAGAATCCGACTGTCGGTCAGAGGCTTTCCGCTGACATCGTAATCTGGCCCTTAGTGTTTTCATGTATGGTGACTCACAATAAACAAGCATTAGAAAGCCAATATGTTTCTACATGCAGACCTGTTGGCTTTGCCAATGCTTGTTTTATGATCTGATGAGCAACTACTTAGGATTGTATCATTTTTATTGAAGTCATGCTACATAGCAGTGCATTGCATTATGACCACCAAATGAAAAAATTAATACATAGATTCTCAGCATAACAATCGGAGAAACCACTTTTGACTAGAGGACTTAGGGGCAGATGTATCAAGATACCATTTTGCACTTCTCAAATAGCGATTGGTAAGGAATCGCTATTTGAGAAGTGCAAAATGGTATGTATGTAGAATTTCGCTATTTATTAGCGATTCCTTAGAATTCCTTAATTGCGATAAGCAAATTGCTAATCGCAATTAAGGAATAATTTCCCATTCATTTCTATGGGCCAGGAGGCCCATAGGAATGAATGTAAAATTATACTCAATTTGCGATTAGCAATTAGCTAATCGCAAATTGAGAATAATTTCAAGGGTGCAAGGGTGTGTTGAGGACACCCTGCTGCACCCCTGAATTTGATATGTGTACGCATATGGCGCACATACATGCCCTAAGGGCATGTATGAGCGTCATATGGCACCTTTAGAATTTAAAAAAAGTGCTTTTTGAAAAGAATTTGCAAGTTACCACCAACTACAAGTTGATGGTAATTTGCGAATTCTTAGTCAAAAATTGCAACACTGAAATGCTTGATACATTTCAAATATTAAATCGCAATTTGCCATTTCTTAAATGCCTCGCAATGTTAAGGAATCGCTAAATTAGCGATTCCTTAATATTGCGAGGCTTTTTGAATGATACATTCCAAATCCCGTTTTTTTTTGTCGCAAACGCTGCTATTTTCCCAATTGCAGCGTTTGCGACAAAAAAAACGGATGATACATCTGCCCCTTAAATATTAAACAATGCACTGACATCAGTCCTTGCCATACAACACAGTATGCCTATTGGCTAAGGTGAAAAGGAAGGGTGAGGACAATCCGGGAAGAAAGAAAAAAATATTCCCACATCAAAAAAGCATTCTTCCTTTTAGATCCTTTGGCAGTCTATTTGCAGTAATCACAACCTACCAATCACCTCCTTCTCCGGTCCATCAGTTTGACGGTACAGTAAGCATTTTAACCCGCAGCAACTCTCCCAAATGCGCACAGGAACTCCCAGACACCCAACCGCGTGAAATGATTTTCGAGCAGTATTTTTTTAAGCCTCCAGGCTTTCCACAGCAGAGTCTGACTCCCCCCCTGGGGGTTCTGGGGACATTCACAAAGTACTTGGTTTTCGGTCTGCAGGCTTATGGCAATATTGGACCACATCACAAAGTTATATATATATATACAAATGTTATATATATATATATATATATATATATATATATATATATATATATATATATATATATATATATATATATATATATATATATATTCCATATGAATCAGCAAAACAATACTTGTGGGATGCTATATCACATCAATAATGAACTTTGTACTTTTTTTACAAGTAAAGAACACTCCCAATGCATTTCGGGTTCGTATCTGAACCCTTCGTCAGGGGTTAACTGTTGAGTCCAAAATATATAAACATATAAAAAAACAGCACTGGTAGTGTCGTCATCCGCAGGAATCTGGAATACAATAATGTCCTGATTACAATGATGTAAGATTAGGATTTGCACTCAAGGAAAAAGAAAAGGAAGGTGAAAGATAGAGTTGAGAAGAAAAATTGGAAGAAAGTGAGGCTTGTAATTGAAATGACCCGACGTGAGCTGTAGCCTTAAAAGGTGTGCCATTCAGTTTAAAGAGAAAAGTGAGCTACATAATTAACTGTCGATGAGGCACTTAATAAAGTGAAATCGTTTGCCAACGTGCCAAGAAATCCTTATGGGATGAATAGTGTTTGTTGTAACCTGAACCGCTTTACGATCCAAGCCGTGCAGTAGTGTCTTCTAGACATCCTTATATCACTTGTGGTGTTCTTTTTAGCGTAATTCCTGACCAAAGCATCTTACCCAGACGGTTTAAAGACTCTCTGTAAACAAACCAACATGAAAGCATGTTTAAAGGGTTGTATATACTGTGACACTAGCTCAATAGCAGGTTCGAATCCCTTGACGAGGTCTCTTACCTCAAATATTAGCGTGAACGTAGGTGAAATGGATTACATTTCTCCAATCGTGCTGCGATCTGCCCTGTGTGAGAATAATGGCGTAAATGACCTCAGTTGTTCCTCAATTCTAACATCGATACGATCTCTCCATGCAGAGGCGAGTCTCACCTTCTGTAAACTGGTATACATGCAGGCATTTAAATTCTCATCTCTACGTTCGTGCGCAGAATCCAGTGAGAGTGAATTCTGCAATTGTAATTGTGGTAGCGTAACATTAGTGCTGGTGTCTCTACTAGTAATATAGGTATGCGAAATTCACCTTGTTTTCTATCGTAACACCGCCGTCCTCCAAACAATCTCAATCCAAACTGAACGCACATGTCTTAGAGTGGCCGTGAGAATTTAAAGGGGCCGCTTGGGAGGGAGGGGTGGGGGGGTGAGCAGACCACCAGACCAAAATTGTGTGTGAAAAAGGCCGCTTTATTGAAACAGGTGCATATTTACAATAACTTAAAACCTCGGCCAAACGCCTTACAAAACTAAACCTCACTAAATATAATATTACCTTAACCCCCAATTACAAATCCCGCCCCTAAAACGTCATCAAACCCGCCCCCACCCGTACATAACATTATTACAATTCAAACAATGCAATAACCCCGCATAATAAATTCAACTTGCCCGATCCCCGAAACCATAACACAAAGTACCCAGTTTGCCCTCCAGCAACTCCTCACACCCCGAACTATGAAACACCCCAACAAAGCATCCAACCCAAAATCTCTTGCCAATGCCCCAAATCGACCAATGTCAACTTACAATCCTGCCAATCCTGGCAAACACCCCCAAATTCCGCCACCCAGAAAGCGGGGGAAAATCCAACCCCCCCTTTCTGCCCCCCAAAACAGAACTGGCAGGGAGACCAATAACTGAAACCAAAACTAACTCAGGAAATTCTGAACTTGCAGACAACGAGACAACACTTCCCTCAACTCCAAAAGGTATAAGTCCATACCAATCCGTGAGAGGTAAACCCCATCACCTCGGAAAAATTCCAAGGCATCATAACGAATATCGCTATGTGCCACACGTCCAAAACCGAGACCTCTGCAAAACCTGGACACTTCAAGATTCACCTTTTTACGAGCTCTGTCAATCGCTCTTGGTTTAACAGCATCTCTCCACAACCTCCGCGGGATCAACTCTGTCCACAACACATGACAGCCTGACCATTGTTGCTTCAGAAGAGCAAATCTTTTTTCAGAGAACCACACCTTTTACTGCACATAAATCATTCTCACCAAGGTGAATAACTAGAACATCAGGACACGTTTCCCCAACCAATGAAAAGTTTAAAGCTGGAATCAACTCCCTCCATCGCATACCCCCTTTCCCTTTCCAAACAACATTGAACAAACGATCATTAAAACCCAGTTGAGAGCCAAAATAACTGGAACGAGCTTGAACATGAGCACGTTTCACAAAAGAGTGCCCCACGATCCATATGGTCATGACAGCTGAGCGGGGACCAGCTACAGAACCTGAAAAAGAAAAGCAGTATCAGATTTTAAGGCATAGCGGCAGACGCAAGCGCATCCACTACTGGTTTACGTACATAGCACTGAAAACATTTAGAAGACCAGCGCCCTAGCCGCATGATGTTATCCTGAGACCATCCTCTATTATTAGCCTCCGTTGCCGCCCTAATCCTAAAGGAATGGGTACTATAAAGTGTTTCATCAAGGCCAATATGGCGTAAGGCTTTTCGCAACACCATGCGTAACTGATAGTCTGTGACTCTGAATCCATTCGTATGTTGGAACACACCATTTTCAAGTAACCCCCCTGACAAAGCCCACAAACATCGCGCCCATAACAAGGGACACGTCGCAGAGGGAGAGGATGCCTCCAACCAAATGCCTTTTCCCCGTTGCCGTTGGTCCGTTTTAGAATGTGATAACCATAAATGCACCCCCCGTTCGGAAAAATGAACATCTCTCCATAACACACCCCCATGTAACTTAGAGACTAACAATTCAGAAACTCTAAACGCGCCAAAAAACATCCAAACCATAAGAGTTGAAAAAAGACAAGCTTCAAACTCATTCAAGCAAACAACAGGCAACACCTCTAAGACACGGGCTAAGTTCTGCCAAGACAAAGGATTCCTCCCCAAATGGGCTTTTCCCCGCTCCCGGGACCATCCTTCCAGCATCCTCCACCCCACTTTCCCAGCAGAAGGGGCATATCCCCAAAACAACTTGCCCATGAAAGAAACACCAGCTAACTTTCCGGCTATGGTAACCTTAGAAAGGCCTCTATCCATTAAAACAAGGATAAACTGGATTACATCTTCAGACCGGCTTCAGCCAGGCTCGCGTTGACAGGCTCCAGATGACATAAATTCCTCCCAGGCTAACTCATACGCTGCTCTAGTAGAAGCAGACAAAGAACCTACCACCAACTGTAGTACCCTGTCTCGCCTACATTCCACAGATGATCCGGCATGGGGGTCGGTGTCCTGTCTGCCTCCGAAGCTAGCCCATGGAATCTCTCCCACTGTGAACGAGACAAAGCATCCGCAATGTCATTGTCCACACCAGGAATGTGTAGAGCCTTAAAACTGATATCATGTCTAAGGCAACCCAGCACAAAGGCTCGCAACAATTTCAAAACTTGGGTGTCCCTGGCTGACTGTCTATTGATGATATCGACCACAGCCTGATTATCAATGCGAAATAGCACTTTCTTGTGAGCAAATTCGTGACCCCACAGAGTCACAGCCACCACCACTGGGAAAAATTCTAAAAAGGTAATACTCCTGCCACCATTTCTCCATCTAACTGGCCACTGCTCTGCACACCACCTGCCCTGCCAGTACAATCCAAAACCATCACTGCCTGCTGCATCTGAGAAAATCTGCACATCCCACATCCAGTCCTCCTCCCTGCACAAAGGAATTCCATTAAATGAACGCAGGAAAAAAGTCCACATACGCAGATCCTCCCTGACCCCTGCTGATAGACGCACCCTATGATGAGGCAAATGATGTCCAGATAGTGCCCTACCCAAGCGCCTACAGAATGTTCTACCAGCTCCGACCACCCTACATGCAAAATTCAGGTGGCCTAACAAAATTTGTATTTCCTTGACAGTGACCTTCCGTTTACTTAACATTGCCTCCAACAGTTCAAGAATGTTCCCCTTCTTTTCCACCGGTAAACGCTCCTGCATTGCATTTGAATCTAGTTCAATACCCAAGAAAGACATGGTCGAGCAAGGACCCATTGTCTTCTCAGGTGCCAATGGGACCCCCAAAAGATCCATGAGCTTTTGAAATGTGGCCAGAGCAGACTGGCATTCTGAAGAGTCTGGAGAGCCTACAAAAAAGAAATCATCCAAATAGTGAGTTACTAACTGGTGACCAGAATGTTGCGCGAAAAACCATTGCAAGAAAGTGCTAAAGGTTTCAAAGAGAGCGCAGGAGATAGAACAGCCCATTGGCAAAGCCTTGTCCACGTACCACTTCCCATGGAAATGGATGCCCAGAAGATTCCAATCATCAGGATGGACTGGAAGCAATCGAAATGCAGATTTTATATCGCATTTTGCCATGTGTGCTGCCTGCCCTGCACTCACCACCAATGACATGGCCACATCAACGGAGGAATATGACACCGAAGCAGCTTCCTCATCAATAAAATCATTGATCGAGTATCCCTCCGGCCATGACAAATGTTGGATGAGTCTGAATTGACCTGCCTCCTTCTTAGGAACCACACCAATGGGTGAAACAATCAAATCAACCAAAGGCCAATCATCAAAAGGACCTGCCATTCTCCCCTCCTTGACTTTCTTGTTCAATTTCTCCTACACCACTTCTGGATGTTCATCAGCCGATTTTAAATTCTTAGACCAACGCCGCAGCCGCGGCCCTGAATAACAAAGACGAAAACCCTCCGTGAAACCCATTAGTAACAACTGACGAGTAGTAGCGTCCCCATAACCTTCCAGTGCTCTGGCAAGTTGTTCTATTTTAACCGGTGTATGAGCCTTTGGGCCCAGCACTCGCATTGGACTTGCCCCCCCTATTTGGTTGCTGTTGCTGGGAAGAACCTACTGCATTCTCATTCTGTTGCAGCCACTGCTGACCCCCTGATGTCCGAGGCCCCCAGCACCTAACCATTGGATATTTTCTTCCACACTGCGAGCATTCATGCTTGAATCCACAGTATTCCCTAGTGCACATACCTTTGTTGAAATCCCAACATGCTCCCGTGGCAGGCTGTGTGGCCGCATTACCCACCCCTCCCCGGGTGGGTTTTCCCTGAAAAGGCCGGTAAACTAAAGGGAAACCACTAGCCGTAAAAATTGTCTTACCACTGGCCGGAGCGCCCATGGTATGTTGCCATAGATCAGTGTCCAATTCTCCCCATTTTGCCTCAGGATCCCAAGCCATTCTTGCCCAATACTCCTCATCATACTGTGCCCAAGCAAAACCACCATCCGTTATCTGCGCTTTTCGTATAACGTCCATATATTTGAATAGTGCAACGCAGCGCTCAGGAAATTTTTCGCAATATACACTAGCGTATATTAAAAACGCTGCAGTCCAGTTTTCAATGGTCAAAGGGACTTTAGGACGCTTCGCCAATTCATATTCCTCCTCCTTTGACCCCTCCTTAGCACGCACCTCCCTGTGCAATAGCTTTAGCATTTCAACATATTCCCCCTTCCAAATCCTTTCCTTTGTGGACAACATCAAATGGGCCCCCAGAGGCTTAGTGACACCCATATAAGGCAACTTCTTTATCTTTAATTCCTTACTATGAAGGGTATCCTTGACTATTTCAACAGCCTCTGTATTTATACCACATTCCACCTTAGTGCCCGGATTACCTTCACCGTCATTTGTGCTCACACCCTGATCTTTCACGTAACAACCTTTGTGTAACTTGGCCTCTTTATCCATTGACACCATCTCCCCCCTTGTCCCCACGGACACCATCCTTGGTCTGGCCCGTGGGACAAAAGGCTCACCTGGGCGTAACACAGGAGCTTGTCCTGGACCCGTTTTCCACTCCAAATGCTCTACATTGTCCACATACCGAGGAACCCTCACCGAGAGGCCGCCCTCTCGAGCTGGTCCAGACATCGCCATCTTTTGTCGCACCACCACTGGTGCCTGTAAAAGACTAGGAGAAGCATGAATTTGTCCCCCCCCCAGTCCCCTCATCACGCAATTCACCTTCCTCCGGACTTTCATCAGCATAGTCAAGTAACAACGACTCCTCCAACCTTGGAGGGCCCAACACCAACACATTTTGACCAGCTTTCTCATGACTCTGTAAACTTGCGTGGGTCTTACCAACCCTTTCCTGAACCATTGGCGGGGGAGCCAACTGTACTCGCCGGTACTCCTCAACACGCCTACCACTCTTAATTAAAGAATCCACTGATGCATCCATCCGATGATGTTGAGAAAACGTTGGGGCCAGCGAGGTCGTGCCTGACCTGCATCTGCTGGCCGCGCCGGGGTCCCCCGATGGTACGGAATGTGCCGTGCCAGGCTCCATCCACCCTTCTCCTCGGCGCACATGGGTCGCACTTCGCCCTACCGAGTCTGCTGCTCCCTGACGGACCCTACCCTGTAAAGAAAAAGGCTGGACTGATGTGCCGGGTCCCTTACTACCAAAAACACCAAAATCCCCAGACCCTACCGCCCTACACCCTAAAGGCTGTTGCCCCATCACCTGCTCACCACTCTGAAAATCAGGGACCTATTTCTGAAAGGAAACACTACGCATAGGAGTGGAAGGCGCAATCTCCTCGTTACCACTACTCCAATCTAGCATTTCCTGTACAATGGCCGATGCCGGGCCCAAAAGCTGACCACTCCCCTCCGCCCTCTCAACACGAGGCTCCTCATGGCCCCTCTGCAAGCCATCCCGCCGACCCACTTTCAAACCTGGAAAATTCAAAGTAACTCCTGAGGTTTTGCAAGTATCCACCTCCTTGAAACCCACACCACCGCTTCCCTCTCGAAGACCTTCCGCCCACGACGGAAAAACATCGAGGCCCTCCCAAGACCTATTCCGCACACTATGTGACTGCTCACGCCCCTGAGAAGGAAAAACAGCAACCTCTGTGGAAACATGCTGAGACCCAACCCCAGCAAAAGACTCCCCAAACTCCTGACCCGAAGGCTGAAAAACCTCACCACCCAACCCTCCCACCTGTGCCCACTCCCCTTCCCCGACAGACCCACTACGAACAGACACTATCTCCTCCCTCACAGAAGCCGCCGGGGAAAACAACAGGGGGCTAAACGGGGCGTCCAACACATGAAAAGCATCAGACGACCCAACCTGTTTTGGCAAACTTGCCTCCAAACGGAGTGACCCCTTTCTCAAATGAGATGAAGCTACAGGAGAAACAAAAACAGCTCCTTCCTGCCTGACAGGAGGCGGACCCTGTGCCATACCACCCTCCGCTGAAGAAACGAAAAACCCCTCCTGAAACTGTAATTGTGAAGGAACAGAAATCGAGCGGGCCTTCGCAATAACCGCCTGCGTGTAACTAGCCTCCTCAGCCCCTCCCGTCGAAGGTTCCAGATCGCGAACCGCAGAAGCAGACGCCGAGCGCTGCTTAGCTCCGCGCCTCGCTCCCTTTCTACCCCGCTGTGCCGGGGCCGACCCTGCCCTGCCTTGCACCGCCGAGACCTGAACAGTCTCAAGCGGCACTGCAAAAATTTGTCGCTAACAAATCTGTAGGCCTAGCAGGCGCGAAAACAAGGCCCGTGCCATAACCCGGGGCTCCTTCTTCCAACCTCCGTACCTTCACACCCGGGGCCGCTTTCTTCACCCGAGAACGGCCCGCTCACTTACCCCAACATGTCTCGAACGCTTCGGAGTTACACAGACCGCCACCACCGCAGCCACTCCAGCCGAAGCCTGACGTTGCGGCCTAGATGGCCCCGCGATGTCACCAATGACTAAGTCAAGCCTGCCTGCTTCACTAAGCAGCCTAATCGCTTCGAGCACACGATAATCTTCACCTGACATGACTGAAACTATCTATGCTACGCACCACAAAATACAAAAAAAATTCTAACTGCTCCCGGCCACCAGGTCACCAAGCCTAAAATGGGGAACGGGAGGAGGAGCCCAATGAATTTATATTGGGCTGCCCCTAGTAGCAAAAAGAAGCCCAAATATGAAAAACCCGCCTGCAGGGCCGCTAATCAACCCCACCGGCCCCTCCCAAACCGCCCGGGGGGGGACCTCCCATTGGTCGGCTGCCCCCCCAAGCCCCTCTTCTCCCGCAATACTCATTACGTGATAACAATGAAAAAACGTCAATACAACTTTACGAAGGGGCACTTATGTCAACTCTCAATGTGCCGATACTCAAAAAGTACCTCCTAATGACGGTAGAGTGAATTTAGTAAAGTTATTTAAGGTGCTCGCAAATTAAGAAAAAGGCATCTCGTGTTCGTTGTAATAACACGATTTAAATAGTTATCCAAGTTAATGTTTTTTCATCTCTTCAAGGGAATAAAATGTGAAGGAAATGGATCAATTAGAGTGCAAACCCTGCACTATAAGAATAATATGAATGAGCAGTATACGTTAAAGTGCACAAGCATTATCTTTACCATGCAGACATGATAAATCATAGAAAACAAGCCATCTCATAATGGTCATTGAGTCCCCCTGGGTTAAATGTTCTTATTGTTTTTATCCAATGTGTCTCTCTTCTGGCTAAAGCTATGTTGATGCTGCTGCCTGCCAAAATAAAGGAGGGTTAATGGAAACGTTGTGTGGGTGAAGAAAAGTACCGGTGAGAACTGTGCACGCTGTTCCTCCTTCCCCCAGTGACGCCCAGCCAATGATAAAGGGAAGAGATCCCGAAACGCGTATGGCGCTGGTGCAAGACTTTCGCTGCATAGGAATGGATTATTCTGCTGCTGTCTGCCAAAATAAAGGAGGGTTAATGGAAACGTTGTGAGGGTGTCTTCAATCTGCGAGCAGTTTCATATGGAGTATTTTGTGGTCCGCTCTGGCCACGAAGACAACCCCACTGCCGGAAGAGCAGGTCCTGGTGCCATGAAATCGCGGCACAATTGGGAACAACGCACCCGTTTTGGTGAGGCGCAAGTGAAGCAGCAGGCTGGCCCTGCTTTTTAACAGCGACCTGATGGAATTATAATTAAGGAGGTGAAGGTACGGCGGCCCCTACTAAAGGATGTAAAATAAATGCCTGACTACAAAGCCCAGCATACAGTGCAAGGACACGCCCACTGAGGTAAAAGGTGAATAAAAGTACCAGTGAGAACTGTGCACGCTGTTCCTCCTTCCCCCTGTGACGTCCAGCCAATGATGAAGGGAAGAGATCCCGAAACGCGTATGGCGCTGGCGCAAGTTTCAAGTTTCAAGTTTATTTTATTATGATAAAGGAACTCTTTATGAGGTCCACATAAAAGCCAAAATATACATACAAAAGCAAGAAGCACGTAAGATGGCATTTAACAACAAGAACAAATAAAAAAATTTACATCTTAATACAGGTCCAAAAAACATTTAAAGAAACTGTACAGTTTAAAACAAAACATTTCATTAGGTGGGTTAATCAAGGCCGCCTGAAATGAAGAAGCTGATAGAATGTTGAGTTGTAGGCAAATTGGTCTTAACCATCTACGCCTGAAAGGCATCAGGGCAGGACAAACAAAAATAACATGATCTAAGTCCTGGTCATACATCTGACAAAGATCACAGAGTGCCGAATGGCCATACCATCTGGCACAAAGAACTTTCAACGGAAGCAGATCTTGTCTTATTAAGTACATTAAGCGTCTAACGCCATGAGAGATGTTCCAGTACATATAAGGTTGAGCTTTCCGCAAAATACAGGACTCAATAACAGGAGTACAACCTTTTTTCAGCAGCCGGGAATCTCTGTCCTGACTAAACCCCAGTTCCCATGTGGCAGACTTCAAGATGGTTTTTAATTGATAAGAGGATAAAGAAAATAAAGTCTCTTTATCCAGTTTCAATTGTGCCACGGCAAATCTGACATTTTTTACAATCAGGGAATAGTCATTGAAGTTTCCCAGTAGTTCATTTTTTATAAGATGTCTTAAGGTGTTAGACTCACTTTTTGCTATACCTACTACCCAACGTATGATACTGGCCAAACCTTGAACCCAGCTACTACGTATACCTAGTTCCTGTCTCAGGGAAGCAGTCGAATTTGCTGTACTAACAGATAATAAACTACGCAAAATTTTCCCTTCCGCGGAGTTTAAAAAACTCCACTTTTTTAGATCAATTAACTCTATTCCGTATAACAGGGAGGCAGGAACTTTCGCTCTGAATACATCTAAAAGAATAGAAAAATGCCTTCTACCTGTGGCTTTATACAAGGATACTAAACTCTTTCCCTGTGAAATAGCCTTCCGGGAGTTATTGTCTATATGTGCTTTGTCACTTAGATTATTTGTGACAATTTTGCCAAGGAAGGTGTAGGATTTCACAATTTCCAATTTTTGACCCCCCACAACCCAAGGAAAGTTAGGGAATTTAGGTTTCTTCCTACCAGAGAAACACATCACTTTACTTTTTGCCGTGTTTATCAATAGGTAATGGTTTTCAGCGTATTCAGAAAGCGCTTGCAAGCGATTATTCAAGCCCTTCGGGGTAAGATCCAAAATCAAGATATCATCTGCATACATAAGGCATGCAATTGGAACTCTACCCAAAGACGGGGCAATACCAGCGCAGGCTGAGAGGGCAACGGGTAAATCAACTGTGTAGAGGGAAAACAGCAAAGGAGCCAAAAGGCAACCTTGCTTTAACCCATTAGCAGTAGGAATTATTTTAGATAAACCACATTCACCTCCCAGTAGAACTCTACACCAGGTATCTGAGTAGAGGGCGCGAATTAACTTAATAAGAAAGGGGGGCATACCTAAATCAAATAACTTTCTCCACAGCAATTCTCTATCCACTTTATCAAATGCGGTGGAGAAGTCAATAAAAGCGCCATATACCTGCCCACCACGGACTTTCACATATTTTTCCGTGATAACTTGTAATGCCGACAAGTTATCTAGAGTTCCGTGATTTTGTCTAAAACCTGTTTGTTCAATAGGGAGGATTTTAGACTCAGTTACCCATTGGTTCATTAAAGTAAGAATACATTTTGCGAAAACCTTACCAATGGCATCAAGCAAAGCGATTTGACGATAATTTTGGGGAAGATCTCTTGCCCCTTTTTTATATAAAGGAACAATGATACTTCCTTTCCAGGAGGGGGGGACTGTTCCACTAGAGAAGCAAAATTTAAACACTGGAAAGAGGATTTTGCTCCAAAGTTCACTCTGTTGTTTTAATACAGAGATGGGGACTTTATCTGGACCCATCGCACCAGAGGAACGCATGTTCATAATAGCAAATTCAATTTCCTTTTCCGAGGGACAATCAAATACACGTGAGACATTATTAGATTCCACCTTGTATAATTGTGAATTATTGTTACTGTACAAATTCTCGATATATTGGACCCACGTCTGTTCCTCAATGGCAATAGGAGTGGGACTGGCTCTGGTACCACAACCCTTGCCGATTAAAGACCAGAAAGTCTTGGCTTGGCGGTTATAAGAAGCTTCCCTCAGTTGTATCCAAAGAGAGTCTTCCTTATTGCGTTTTAACCGGGCCTTAAGCCTAACTCTCCTTCTTTTTAAAATTGACAACTTGTGCTTGGCTTCTTGGGTAAATAATAAATATTGCCCCCTTATTACTTTATTTATTTCTATATTTATAGCCCGCAGGGGATGAGGGACTGCAAAAGATTGTTTCACACAGGGTTTCTTTTTCGCTATGGAAGTTACCGATTCTAAAAAGTTAGCAAATCCCAACAGCTCTCTCCCTTCCCAGAGAGGTAAACTCTCAACAGTTAAATTCAAAAGGGACTCCAAACTTTCAAAGGAGCGAAAATTCCAGAAACATTTCCCTGAGTTGGAGTCAAAATTCACCAGGTCCGTATCCATACTCCAAGAATCCACTTTCGGGAGACTGACGGAGACTGTAAGCATCAACGCATTATGGTCACTAAGATTAGACTCAATGACTTTCATATCTTTCAACTGGGAAAATAAAGCATAATCTACCATAACATAGTCAATAATAGATTTTCCCTTATTTGATTTATGCGTAAAAGCTGCCGGGGTGTCGGAAGGGAGCCTCCCATTTACTATTAAACAATCAACTTTATGTTGGCGCAAGACTTTCGCTGCATAGAAATGGATTAATCTGCTTCTGCCTGCCAAGATAAAGGAGGGTTAGTGGAAACGTTGTGTGGGTGTCTTCAATCTGCGAGCAGTTTCATATGGAATATATATTACCTACTGGCGGTCGCCAGTAGGTATATATAGTTAGGATTGTTTTTTAATAGGGATTTCTGAAAATTCTATGTTGAATAACTTTGGCGTTGATGGACGGAATTGGCTGAAATTTTCAGGAGAATGGCACATTTTGTTTCTGAGCGTCCCCTGAAAGTTTGGGGGGGTTTCGTCAAGCGGGGGCCGAGAAAAAAGGGGGGTCCCAAAACGTGTTTTTAACATTGAGTTTTCCATAGGGCCGTTGGACTCACTTTTAGCTCGAACGGCTGAATGGATTTCTATGAAACTTGGCAAAATTGTATAGACTGTTTGCCCGATGTGCCTTTGCTAGGTCTCAAGATATGTGGTCCTGTGGATTTTGAGAAATTAACGTTAAAAAAAATATATATATCTGTGACAGCGTCCCGGTTAGCGCCCCGGTTCGCGTACCAGACGCGTAACGGAACTTCGCGAGGAGAAGCGGATTGGCTCTCTGGTGACTGTCAACATTCTAAACAGTCCGGAGCGGCCGCCATCTTGTCTCTTGGTAGGATCGAGAGACAAGATGTGGAAATAAACAAAGGGGGAAATGAATGAAAGGGGGCAAGGTAGACCCCTCCTGACCCCCTAGGATTGATGTGGGGGCTATTAAAGGGCCCCGCGGGGCAAAAAAAATCGATTTTTCGCGGTGGAAGCGCTGCCCGGTATGCGAACCGGGTAGCTCACCGGTAGCGTAACGGGAGTCCGCCATCTTGTGTTTCGGACGAATTTAGTCACAAGACGGAGGATAAACAATGTTGGGAATGGGTATAAGGGAGCACGGGAGACATATCCTTACCCCCTAGGTTTTCTGAGGGTGGCTGAGGAGGCCCATATATGTAAAAAAAAAACAGCCTTTTTTTTTCAAATTTTTGAATGGTTAGCGCCCGGTCCAGGCACCGGGTAGCGTTCCGGAGAGCGTAACAAGGGGAAAACCAAGGGAAACAGTAAAATAATATTGGTGGGTTATCCTGGAGGTGACGCACCTCAGCAACGCTATAATTGATTGGATGCCACCTCTGCATGTGGCGGTGCATAGTATAGTTTCCAAAACTATACTTTTTGTCTGTGCCTCGGGACAGAACTGCATCGCAATGAGGCATGTCACCAGCCCGGCATTGACCTTTTTTTGCCCTCGAGGGTAAGAAAAAAATTGCCATATAAAATGGTCTAAGCGGTGGGATTGCCGGGGCTCTTCACACAAGAACTGCCTCAGCTCTATCTCCTCTTCCTCTTCTTCTTCCTCTTCCTCTGGGTTTGGAAGGAACTTTGCAGGTGGTCCTTCCTTCCTAGGTGGTTGTGGTGGTGGTGGGGGTCCAGTCCACCAGCTGCAGCTACTACAGATGCCATGACTGAACAAGCAGAAACAGGTCTTCCTCTCACAAAGATGAAAGTCAGAGTGAGGAAAAAAGGTGGGGGCTTTCATCATTTGGGAAAAAAAAGATGTTCTAAACCAATGAAAAGTGTTATTTTCAGGTCACATGACCTGTCACGCTTACGTTACGCGTCCCACTCCGCGCCCGGAGCGCTTCCGGGGTGGTGCGCTTCGCGCCTCGGGTCGCGCTCCGGAGCACTTCCGAGTGCGCTAACGCGGCGCGTCATAAGGCGCATTACGTGGCACCGCGATACGTCGCGCTTATGTGACGCGTCACGATGTTGTTTTCGAATGCGGCAGTTGCGCTAACGGAACGTTTCCTGGTGCGCGGATCGGGTCGCGGCACCAAATTGAGCTAACGGGAAGCTACCCGGTGCGCGGACCTGTAGTGAAAAAAAAATTAAAAATTATATACATAAAAAAATTATATTAAATACATAAAAAATATATTTTTCCTTTAAAAGAAGAATACATTTTACAGCTTTTGATATTTGCAATTAAAAAACCATTGAAATTCACTGAAAAAACCATAGGTTATAGACCATATATAGTTAGGAATTAGCATTTACAAAACCTTGAAAATTCACTGAAAAAACCATAGGTTATAGACCATATATAGTTAGGAATTAGAATTTACAAAACCTTATTTTACTCACACAAAACCATTGAAATTCGCATATATAGTTAGTTGCACTAACTATATATCGCGCACCCGCAATCCTCTGCTGATGATGTCACATATTACATCATTCATGACATATGCAGGGATAGGTTTTCAACTCTTTACAAGTAAACAAATTGAGAGATGTAACAGAACTCTCAAAGAAATGGTGTTAGGGCTAGAGGAACCTCTTTGCAGTAATGGGTCTCTCTACTACTCTATGGGGTATATTCACAAGAACGTGTGATAACTACCACACGAGTAGCGTAATGCAACTTTCAATATCGCAGTCCATCACTGGAAAATAACCCATTGTCAACGTGGAATTCACAACAAGGTGGTACCATGTGATAGCCACCAGATAACGTGGACAATGTCAACGTCAAAATCAACGCCACACCGCAAAAATGCCAAATTCGAACGTGAAAAATCATGCAAAGAAGCCAATCGCGGTTCAGATATCAGTGAAGACCAGCCACAGGCCTGCAAATCCCACGCGTCTGGTGGAACAATGCACTATAAAAGCAAGAAAAAAAGCGGCAAAAAACTATTCAAACTGCGTAGCAACATGGATGCACCCGGACCGAGTGCAGAAGACAAGCCGAACACCACAAGCCCCACGGAGGACCAGCCATGTACCCTGCTTTCGGGGAAGAGCAAGGACAAGAGGAAGAGGAAGAGGAAGACGGAGTTCAGTCCGCAGGAAGACCGGATCCTCGTCACGGAGGTGACCGAACACCATCAACAACTGTTTGGCACCTCCACTGCGGCACTGGCAACCCAAACCAAAATATGGCAGTTGGAGTGTCGAGTAGGTCACTGGAGAAGGTCAGGAGGCGCTGGCCTGATCTGAAAAGGCAGACCAAACATAAGCTCACCGCCAACAGGCAGGCGGCAATGGCGACTGGAGGTGGGCCTCCTGTGACACAGGAGGAGCTGGATGAGGTGGAGCAAATAGTGACCACAGTCAGCAGTAAGGAGACCGGTGGCAGGATAGGGGGGCCTGGACACAGCACAATACGACCTGACCCAACAGTAACAGGGTGAGTAACGACCAGGGACGGGGGGAGATGGGCACAATGGCACACATGCACAAGTATGCGTAGCACACTGCACACCCACAATGACTGTGGACATGTCCCTGATTGCTTTGGCACACTGCAGCACACATAGAAATGCGAAGTAGGCCCCCAACCACAATGTGCACCGAGGCCTCCCCTATCACTAATATCACAACCGATCCATGCACATGTGCTGAATCCAGCAAAGCAGCGCCTCTGTGACCCACACTGATTATGCAATTAACACTGCATGTCCGATAGCATGGCAGCTGACAACAAAAATGACATAGCCCACAAATCGACATGGAGGTAGCCCTGTCCGGATCACATCCGTAGTGGAGTGGTTTACACACTGACATGTCCACGTGCACCAACAACCCATGCCGTACGAAACACGCAGCAGACGAACAATGCACCAGGCCACAAAATCTCTCCGAGAGCACATATGACCCAAGTCAAAAGCAAATCAGGCCCCGAAAAGCACACAATTCAAAGGCACTCCACCTCAAAGGGAGAAGGCCACGCGAAATCAGAGCCGCTGGGGCAGCTCACCCACAATGCAGCACACACACATAGCAATCACAGGACATCAGCAATGACGGCAATGTGGTACAATGTGCAACACCAGCATCACAGGACAGAGCTCACAACAGGTTCTGCTCATGCGTAGTAACTGTTCACTCACATCTGCCATTGCCTGACACAGTGTGATGATAATGAACGGGTACTACCACACATCTGTCATGTATTCGGAAAACACACTGACTGCCGTCAAATAGCCAGCTCCCCCAAAACAGTCACAATATACATTGGCATGCAGACTGAATGTAAACCTCTGCAAATCAACAACATGCATGTGAAGCTCTGTTAACCTGCATCTCCCCTTAACATTTCAGAGGGACAATCAACACTTACTGCAGAGCAGAACACAAACCCCATCATTGATGATGCAGAGGACAACCTGCACATATGTCAAGATACCCTCCAACGGATACTGGAAAGCCTCTGCACCCCACCCCCAGGAGCAGGGCAGGCCAGCTGCCTCGAGGTGACCCCACCACCTGCACAGACCACACAGCAGGAAACACACACCACCACAGCTGTCTCCCAGGACCCCTATGAACAACACATGGAGCACATACAATGTGTGTGGTCTTCCCAGGTGGAGTTGGCTGAACAGCTGCGGGTGGGGTTCGAGCTCTTGGCAGCCAAACTCGAAGCCATACGTGGGTGTCTGAGTCCCATCAGGGACCACGTACAGTCCCTATCAGACAATCCGGTCCACACCATGCTCCGCCACAGACCTTGGCTGACCTCGCTGGTGCCATGAATCGTACACAAGAACTGTGTGGCCAGACAGGCACCAGCCATGACAGCACAGAGTTGGCACAGATGCGGAGGTCAATGGGGGATTTGCATGTGCCCGGTATGGCTTTGGCGCTGAGATTGGGACAAGGCCTTGGGCTCATGGTGTAGTCATGGCGATACACACACACACATTGGCATGTGGAGCAAGGTGGCCGAGAGGCCTTGCGCTGCTTGTGCAATCTCACTCTACCCAATCATTATGTAATCCCCAAAGGACTCTTGTTGCCCACCACTGGGCTTCCATGTGATGTGGGCTTGGTTGGCCATATACAGCCCCAGCTCAGTCAATCACCTGAATGTGAATAAAATATTCTAAATCACACAAATGTGTCCTCACTATGTTCACCCACGTATGGAGGTATGGCTGGATGTAGGAACAATGATTGCACATGAAGGTACACTCTGGTAACTGGCATTCCATGTGGGGGTACCACAGGCAGGGGCTTCTTTGCGGGGTGTGGATGAATCGGATAGTTCATTTGTGGAATGCGTGGTGTGGGAGAAGTCCCCGTCTGCCAAGGCACCTCTCTCAGGGTGCTTCAGGCACGTTCTAGACCAAGGTCAGAGGTGCAGGTGTCCACCTACCTACTGCATTGGAACAATGGAGCTTTCACCCCTGATGTTTGTCTGACTACTACTTGCGTTTTCGGAATGTGATGTGGCTTTGGCACGGAGATTGAGACACAGCCTTGGGCTCATGGTGTACTGATGGCGATACACACACACATGTTGGCACGTAGAGCCAGGTGACTGAGAGGCCTTGCGCTGCTTGTGCAATCTTACTCTGTCTTTCTCCTTTACTTTCTCCCTCTCTTTCCTTTGTTGGGCGCATCGCACACCTTCTTCTCTTGGATTTGTTCTTTCAGGCTGTGTACTATGGATTGTCCGGTTAGTAGCCGCTAGGAATCATCCTAGGGCTTCCCTCGGCTTTTGTTTGTATGGTGTTTTGTGTTGGTGATTGCATTGCTGTTTAACTGAGTCTCCAATTTCTGGCCACGCAGGTCTGTTGATTTTCCTGCTCGTGCGGCATCAGGCAAAATGTTTGTATTGGAATCGTGGTGTTGGTGTGCAGTTTCTTAGTCCGGTGTTGGGGTGGTCCCGGGGGGGTGGTGGGGGGGAGGAGGTTTGCGGGCCTGGCAGTGGTGTTGGTGGGTTTTGTGGCCCTCTTGGTTGTCCGGGTGGCATGATGGGTGGCTCCACGGCATCTGCTGCCCTTCCGATGTGGCCCTGGACTGGTCGCCCTTTTGTGGTGCTGGCTGCCCTCTGACTTTACACCAGGTCAGAGCAGGTGTATATTTCCTGCTGCTAACGCACCTTATCGCCGTTCTGGATGGTCGTTGAGAATGTTGAGGTGTGAGGTTGTTGCGGCTTTTGGCACGGGAACGCCCACTCTGCATCTTATTAGCGATAGTTGCTGGGGTCCTCTTTAGCGATGTTTTTGCGACTGCTATCGTAGGTAAACTGGTGGTACGGGCTGTAAGCACCAGCTTGTTAATAGGGAGGTACATTTATCATGACTTTGGCTGCAATAAAGTGTTGTTAATTCGGCAATAGCTTCTTGTGAATATGCCCCTATGTTTGTAATTGCTTGTGAAAAAAAACCTTGGATTGGAGAGAGGTCAGGCCTACCTGCACTGTTTTACTTCATCCAGCCAGTTGATCAGAGGTAAAGTGGGGCTAAGATAGAAATGCAAATTCCCCTCAAAACACAACATGTTACACAAGTGTAGGGAGAGGCCAATGAGTAGCCTTTTTATTTCAATTAATTGTGACCCTGTATATGTTTATATTTGCATATTTTCTAATTGCCAAAACAACGCAGCTTCTGGAGGTTTAAAGATAGTCTAAATACGTGGTTTAACTTTTCTCCATAGCAACTTATGGTTCAGAGTGGCATAGACTTCCACCTCCAGTGTGGTCGTGGTAGAGCAGGTTGTTGATGCTGCTACCCGTTGTTAGTCTACTTTAGTAAGGGCTTCTATTGTTGAAGAACTAATGAGTCATCTATTGAGACATTTTGCATGGTCTGCCTGTGGTTGTACATTGTCAAAACATTTAATATTGTTAAACCACACAATGTTGCAAGACCGAGCCACCCTCTATGCTTGTTCCACATTTACTGCTGCCATCTATTTGGAATATCTTGTAAGAACTCTTGCTGTGGTTGAGAAGCCAAGATGGCGGCTGAGTGAGACCTCAGCACTCACCTCCGAAGCACTCGGATCCTCCGAGGAATGCTCATCCATTTAAATGCGCCCCAGTAACCGATGTTGGCCCCGGTGGACAGTAGGCGCAGAGATTATCCAGGTTGATCGCCGCTGTAGCAAGGATTGTGTCTCTTCCTGGGAGATGCTGGCTCGGCTGCCTCTCACCGCGCTCGCCAGTAAAAGCAAGATGGACGTGAAGGGAGCCAGCGGTGGGTCGCCTAGCAACCACGATGCCAAGGAAGAAGCACACATGATGCAGGCAAGGGCAGCGCGCGGTGAAGCATGGAGTAAAGCTTGCTCCACTGTGCCCCCACTCTCGGCGACTCCACAGCAACTTGGGGCTAAGCCTGACGAGAAGACGGGGAAAACAGAGAGAAAAAAGGACATATCGAAATCGAAACCCGGCTGGAATTCCGGTAAGGCTGGCAGAAACCTGCTTGACAACGCTGCTAAATCCCTCCCCACTAGTGGTCATTCCGTAGTTGGGGGGAAAAAACAGACTGTCCTCACTAGCGTTTTCCAAAAGAAAGAGGATGCCTCTGCTCTAGCTAGTGGTAAAAGGGACTCAGGGGCAGATGAGGAGAAACAACAGCAACATTTGCCTCCTGTACACCTACCTGACACTGAGGAGACGCGTATCTCATGGGGGTCCAGTAGTGAGATCACGGTGCTACCTGCTAATGACCCTAACCCAACGAAATAAGGTGGGCACAAGGTCTTCCTATGATGGAAGTCGAAAAAGAAATGAGTGGAAAGGAGAGACAACCTGTAGAACTACAGAATATGCTGATACCCCCTCCAAACAACACTGAACAGGGGTACCTGTCTCCTGATCCTACAGAAAATTTCTTTTTTCTTAATGAGGAATCCGACGGCTCCCAGCTCTCAGAATCTCCGAGTGAAAGCTGTAGGGATGAGGGAGTGGATTCTTCTCCAAGTGACGGTAGCCAGTATGAGGGCAAAACCCGGAGGAAATCAAAAAGAGCCTCAGAAGGGAGAAAACGTGATCAAAAGACAGATACAGAGGAGGAGCAGGACCTTGGATGGGATTACTCGGACACTCAACCACTCTCCCAGTTGTGGTGTCATGGCCCGACCAGTGTGAGCAGGAGATCCCAGGAAGGTGCGCTCGCACAGAGGGGATCCGCACAACCAGCTGATCCTGAGCCCTCATTAGCCACAATTCTGCACTCTCTAAATGCTTTCCAGAGCGAGGTGAAATCGGAGTACAGACTCGCCCATATGGCTGGTAAAAAACTACAGGGCTCTGTAAGGAAAATCGGTAAGACATGCACCGAGATCGCTGAGAGAATGAGCATGGTGGAGACCCGAACGGAGGTACTGGAAACCACAGTCGATGCCCTTAAGACTCAGGTAACGGCACATGGCCACACAGTGACAGACATCATGTGGAAACTGGAAGAGGCGGAAAATCGCCAGCTTCGCAATAACCACCGAATTCTCGGGATTCCCGAAAATAGTGAAGGGAGTGACATACGGGCCTTCACCATCAAGCTCTTCAAGAACGCGTTCCCCGAGCTGGAACAATGGGACTGGGACAGAGAAATTCAGCGCGTCCATAGATTTCCGCTCTCACCACCTAAAAGACCACGCTCGGATCAGAATTTTCCTAGAGTCATTCTGATTTTTTCGGGAACTTCCTACTCAGACAAGCAATATATGACCTAGCTCGCCCGAACAAAAAAAGGTCCTGGGAAGCTTTCACATTTTTTGCAAAACCAGATTTCGCACATGCTACGGTCGAAAGGCGATGGAGGCTACGACAGTTGATTACACCTTTCCAGAATGCGGGGGCCCTTGCCTTTCTTCAGAACCCAGCCAAATTGAAAGTGGTATCACAGGGCCAAACTTGGTCTTTTACCTCAGAGATACAGGCGGAACAGGCACTGAAAGACATTATCGCGGGTCAAACCAGGGGTGCTGGGAGCGGTGCTGGGAGCAATAACTGGAAAAAAAATGAAATAAAGAAAAAATCTCTTTTGGGTTATTCCTTGTATGGCTTAAATAGATGATTTTTATGATGTCAATTGCAATGACACTGATAAGGATGTATGCTTCTTCTATGATATTTTTCCATTTTTTTTCTTCGTTTTTGGGGCACTTCTGTTAAGTCTACCTTTTTAGGTCTTGCCTTTTCCATTCCGAAGGAATGGGAAATGGAGAGAATTCAAGTGCTCAAAATACTCGTGAAACCAAGGGCTTTTTGGTGCGGTTTTCTTCGAGTTCACGTGGCCACAGGCACGCGCTTTTGGGCCATAAACTTTCACGGCCATCTGTTCCCCAGCTCCAGCAACTCCCCTCTCTCTCCCCGCACACAGCCTTACTTGGATTTCTCCTCCCCCTCCCAGCCAGCTTCCCCCAGGCCGTGTTCCCTCCTGCTTTTCCTCCTCTCTGTCCCTTCTTTCATTCACAACTTGTTTAAAGCATCATGAAAGTGCTTCCCCTGTTTTTTTCTCACTTCCTCAGCATATTTTTTCCTAACTTTAAAAAAAAAATTCCTCAACTTTGCCCTTCGAGCTAAAGTGCTATTTCACTTTTATAAAGCTTCACCCTTCCGACCGCTCTCCTGTGCATTTAAACTCCATGTTGCGCTCTCTTGTTTGTTTGCCTCCACCATTCCTTTGTTCTTTCTCCATGTTGCTTCCCCCACTGCACCCTCTGTGTTGCTCACCCACCCGTTTTGCATCACCTGACATTCCTGTTTCACCCTCGCCCTCATGTTGCATTCCGACTTCCTCCTCTTTACGTTCTTTTTCCACCCAGGTTACTCTTTTTGTCTCTACTAAGCAAACTCGGATGGGTACACTAAAATGATTTTAAAAAACGGTATTTGGTAGGTTTGGCAGACGTGCACATACTTGGCCCACATGCCTGACAGAGCTTTCTTTTACCCCATAAGTCTGTACCTAAATGTGAATAAAAGGAGGACCCGATTGAACTGCATTGACCATAATGCATTTGGTTGAGTTCTACGTGTTCAGTATGTGAATAACACCGGTGAAATTCTGAGCTGGACGGGAGTCACTGGGATGGACGCACTTATATCGTGTTTGTTTGGTTTTTGTCCATAGTAAATTGATTCATTAATTCAGTACGGAAGCACCCGTAAATGAAAGCAACGCACTTCACCGATGATGGGCAAGAATCACGTTTGTTGTTTTTATTTGATTTAAGCTCTCAAGTTGCAGGCAGCCCACACCCTCCCTCTCTATATGGTCCCTTGGGCCCATTTTCTGCTGCTTAGCGCGTTCACACTGGCTATTTTCTTCACACGCATTGTTTAGTTTCAACGTACTTTTATGCATGGCGATTTACTCTATAATACATATTTTTGTGCATTTAAGCGCCAAAATTCGTTTCTACTTCAGGGTCACCACCACGCAATTCAGGTACACCACCACATCAGTCAGGGATACCAACACATCACTCAGGGACACCACCACATCACTTAGGATCACACCCACGCCACTCAGGGACACAACCCTCCACTCAAGGACACAACAATGCCATTCAGGGACACCACCACGCCACGCAATTCAGGGACACCAGCACATCAGTCAGGGATACCAACAGATCACTCAGGGACACAACATCAGTCAGGGACACAACAACATCACTCAGTGACACACCATCACTCAGGGGCACCAACACATCACTCAGGGATACCACCAAATCACTTAGGGACACACCCACGCCACTCAGGGACACATCAACGCCACTCAAGGACACAACCAGGCCACTCAGGAACACCACCACGCCACGCAATTTAGGGACATCAGCACATCAGTCAGGGATACCAACACATCACTCAGGGACACAACATCTCTCAGGGACACCACCATATCATTCATGGATACCAACACATCACTCAGGGACACAACCACATCCTTTTGGGCCACCATCACATCACTCACGGATACCACCATATCACTTAGGGACACAACCACGCCACTCAGGCACACAACCACGCCACTCAAGGACACAACCACGCCACTCACGGACACCACCACGCCACTGAGGCACACCAACACATCACTCAGGAACACCACAACATCACGCAGGGACATGACATCACTCAGGGACACCACATCACTCAGGGACACCACAACATCACTCATGGATACCAACACAACACTCAGGGACACAACAACATATTGTCTCCTACACACTTTGTGCGCGCGCGCCGTGCTATCTCTCTCTAGCCACACGCATTGCACTGCCCAGGCATCCCATCCCCTCCCTCTCCAGCGTGTGTCTCGCTCTCCGTTTGTTGACAAACACAAACAGGCAGACCACCCCCTCTCTCTCCAGCATGCGTGCGCCATTCTCTCTCTGTTGCCACCCAACCCCTCCTCCCTATGTTCTTCGTTCAAGTTGCAGGCAGCCCACGCCTCCCTCTCCATATGTTCGCTCTAGTCGTCTTTTAAATTTTGGGCGCCTTTTCACTGGCTCTTCCCTGTCCACGCATTGAGAATTCCCATCTTACTTCGATGCAGGCTTATTTACTGACAAATATACTTTCGTTTCTCAGTAGTTTAACACTATGCAAGCATTTAGACTAGCCACAAACACACTCTCACCCATAAGCATAGATGCAAACACCCTAGCCACAAACACACTAGCCACAAACACAATAGCCGCAAAGACCATAGCCCACACACGCCTACACCACACCACACTAGCAACCACCATCCTAGCACACACAAAAGGAGGAAACAACACCAGAGCCGCAACAACTCTAACCACATCTCTAACCACATAACAACTATAGTCAAAAGAAAGCGGGATTGCCTGAACATATAAACATTAATGTGTCTACACCTGAACCTACCATACAAACATTGAGTGATGATTTTTGTCACCTCTTTCAATAGCAGGAGAGATTTGGGATATAGAGAGCTAATGGAATAATTCATCAATAGTAAACAAGGTCTGCATTTTCTCATGTAAAACAGTTTAATTCAAATTCCAATGAACAAAGTTCTATGGAAAAATTCAACAAACGGGCATAGGGTCAAATAGAGCTTGCATACATTAACTAGCACAAGTGTAATCAATAAATGCCAAGCTCCGCAGAGCTCGGTTAAGAGCAAAAAACAGCGTTTAATGCACAAAACAATGCGTGTCTCTGTAAAAACAGAAAAGCTCTGTGTTGCTTTATAGCATTAGCAAGAAAGAGAATGAGTGCGTTAAAAAAAGCACTATTAACTGAGGAGGAAAGCACCGCATTTCAACATTAATCCATGCAGCGCTACGTCCGTTAAGAGAAAAGGACACCATTTAATGGCCCGAAAGAAAACGGAACTCTGTCGACAGTTGACAGATCTAAGTGGTATGAGAACATTAAGAAGCAAGAGAAAGTGTGTTCTTTCGAATTATCCTGCACTTGACCCGTCCGTTAAGAGCAAACGTGAATAGCGTTAGGGGACATTAACAGAGGCGCCATTTTCACATACTTCCAAAAAATATACACACATACTACACACACACACAAAAGGAATTAATTATCAACTTGCGAAACAAATACACACACATACACAAAACACACAAAGAGAAAATTAGGAATAAAATTACACAATACAAAATATACACACACACACACACGCTGCAAAATAGAGTTAAAAGTCAGGAGTAGGAATATAAATCATCCAATTAAACACATGTATGTTAAAAAAAAATGTCTTTGCAAAAACAGTGAACCGATTACTAATTTATAATGCAGAGAGGAAATCCAAAATTATCCATTTGGAACAACAACACAATACCTCCAAACCAAATGAAGAACAATACAAATACACAGAGATTATTAGACACATTTAAAGAAAGGCTGTCCATGTAAGAAACACAGTTTCACAGCATGGAGCACTTGAACCATAAAACAAATATAATTAAGAGATATAGTCAATCCAAAATTTCACCAAAGAAATACATTTAAAACACTAGGGGAAATTACCAAAAAAAGGGAGTCTGGACGAGTGCTTAATTAAAAGGGCAAGAGACTTCACAGCCGTACCGAAGTAATTCGAGACCGACAAATGTGTATTTAGCTCAAACATAAAGCAAAACAAACGACAATTACCAGGCCTCCCGAAACCAAAATTAACAAGAGAATAAGATGGAGTTCAAGCTCATACGCTTTAAATCATGTATGTTTCAATAAAAAATACACAATCTGTGCTCGATACCATTACACTGACTAATAATAATTAAGGGGAAATCACAAATTATAACTTTTAAACAACAAGCCAAAACAGGCGAAAAAGAAAAAATAAGCAAAAGCAATACACAGTGAATATTATAAAATATTAGCATCAAAATAATAGTGACAAACACACAGTTTAACAACATTTGGCAGTAGTACATCAAAAACAAAACAAATTTTGGACTATATTAATACAAACACTTCACAAATACATATTAAACATTATATTATAAACCTTCTACAGGTATACAGCACAGCAACCACACAGGAAACACGGCACGCCTTCCACAAACGGCGGGCACAAGGATCTGGGAATTTCCCAAATGACGAGCCCCAATTACAACGCTACGTAACACAACGTAGCAATGAGATCGGATGAAAAAAACGTCAATCAAAATGGGGGTGAAAAACAAAAAAAAAGACTAGACCGCTAACCTAAAAAACGTAGGTAGCGTTAGGGGACAGTATCAATTGCGCCATTTTGAAAAAATACACAAAAAGGGAAAAAGGACTCATTACAATACTATTACACACTTCATACACAAAACACACAACAAAAGAAATACTATTATTTATAAGCCACTATACAAAACATACACACACACACACACAAGCTCACACCCACACATCCATACAAACGTACAACACCCTCACACCCTCAACATCACACAATGTCAAACACTCTCACAACCCCACAAACAACCACACACTCCCAAAACCCTCTGCTTCACACTCTCCCTCAACATCACACAATCACCAAAGCTCACAAACACCTCACACTCATAAACAATGTCATCATCACATACACTTTAAAACTCACACACCATCTCACACTCACACATACTATCACACAGCCGCACCTACACTCACACACACTCATCCTCACACACCCTCAGCCTCATAACACCTCACACACACACACCGTCACCATAACACCCTCTACATCATACAAAGGCACATGCACACACCTTCCTCTTAACAACACCACACACCATCGGAATACACACACCCTCCCCCTCACACCACCTCACTGAGGAAATATAAATTTTATGGTCAAGTTGTGTTCCCTAGCGTGTACCCCACCGACTCCATGTACCAGCTTAAAGTGCATGTAACTTCCCTCCTGTGCCAGCTATGAAGACGCAAATACATTTGCGTCCAACGTTAACATGTCCTCTTTCAGACCCACCCTGAATGGGTTGAATAGTCCGTTCCTAAGTATGCTATGCCAACGTCTTTTTGTGGTATACTTTACACGTTTTTCAGCTCTGGCAAAGTAGGCCCTGAATTCTGCCATCGAGCCTTTTTCTCCTGGCTTCTGACTCTGAAAGCCTCAGCCCAGGCTGTCTCTGTACCCGTGACCTCTGACTTACTTTCTGTGCGGCTCCCGGCGCTTAGCACAGCCTGCTGCCTGCTGCCTGCCAAGACTGACTTCAACCTTCGAATTATCTATTCCGCTCCTCGAGAATACATTCCTGCCTACTAGTTTAAGTAAACATCCCCCCAGCTGCAGAGCGAAGGGCCCGGCCTCGCTGTCTCTGTGCAAGTAATTCATAGCCCCTGTTACCATGGAAGGCCCATGCCCCTCGCATTCTCATGTAGACACTTAGGCGCTTATACACGCCCTCACAGTCAGTATAGAATAAGCTTCTGCCCCAGAGACCTTTCCGTTTAGATAATATGGTTCCCAAACATCAGATATCAGATATGATAGAAGTACGAGTTGATCTGACATGCCAGACTCCTGTCTCTTCCCGCCCGTGTAAATGTCAAGTCCCCCTGCGCCCTCCAGTTTCACGTCAATCACACGTCATGCAGCTGCGCGCGCATCCAAGCCTCAGATTTCTGCTGACATTACAAGATTTCTGCTTTGTGCCACCCACTTGTGACACCTGCCTATGACGTTTCTAGCACACACCTCTATGTTCACGCCCAGTTCACGCCTTCTAATTACGTATCACTACCACGTGGATGCTGTTATCTTGTCTTTTCTCAGCTGTTACGCCTTCTGTATTGGTTTCTACAGTACGATTTAAGTATATAAGTTATGTACTGTCAATAAAATATGGCTCTATCCCTTTCCTGAACCCCTGTGGTTGCAGGAACATGATATCCAGGTCTTGACCATTCCTTTTTAAGGAATAAAACCCCTAAGAACTCTAACATCACGGACTCTGCCTCTTTCTTTCCGATTGAGTTATTATTGATTAAGTACTTACCTGCATAGAAATTAAGACGGTAAATCAAATATTTACCACATTATTCTGGCGCCCGAATAGGGACCCCTCCCCCACCCCACGCGCCGGTTGGTGCGTTGCAAGCTCTGTCCCCTGCCATCAGTTAGACGGAAACTACGCGTACTGGCAGGATTTCCTGTATCTCCCTCTGGCCCACGGAGGTGACGAAGACTGCGATCAGCACCCAGACGAGGCGGTGAGGAGTGCGGAGGATCCCGACCAGAGCCTAGCCGAAAGAAGCAAGGTCCGAGGTGTCAAGAGGCCCACCAGTTTCCGAGGTATCCACGTGTCGAGTTGAGTCGAGTCCGGTCCAGTCCAGTCGAGTTTTCCGAGGCCTTCTGTTTCCGTGCTTCCCGGTGAGTACCATTGCTGGGACGTATCAAGACGGGTTTGGGTACACAAATTCGGTCTGCACTGTTTTTAGACAGTGTATCTGTACTGTTTAGCAGTACATCAGTTTTTCAAGTTTCTGCATTGTCTCTGACAGTGTATCTGTGCTGTTTAGCAGTACATCAGTATAGGGGGTAGTCATATATGTCTCAAATGTCTTTCATATGATTAATGTCGTGGTATGAGTGTGACTGTTCTTAATGTGCATTATTGTGTTCTTGTGTAACTAGCTGTATTAAGTAGCAAGGATTGAGCACTCAGTATTAAAGTAAACAAGATGCCGTTTTTCAATAAGTTAAAGCAGATAGGAACTAGGAAAGGGATACTAGAGGAAGAAATTCCTATCCCCCCTAGGGACACTCCTGGAAATTTTATGTACCACAAGCATGGCTTAGATGCCATATTGTATCTAGATTTATGGGCCGATTATACTAAGCATCTAGACGAGAGACACAGATGGCCTGTTACCGGAACATGGGATGCCGAGTGCATCATGAAGGTAGAAGAAGCACTATGGAAAAAGAAAGCCAGACAATCTCAGAAAGACGCCATAGAGTTTTGGCGTAAGGAATCACATAAGCGTGCTGAAAAAGCACTCCGTAGAGAAGACAGACTTAAAGAATCAGATAAAGCCCAAGAAAACGAACTAGTTACTGAAGGTATCCGAGTAAAATCAGAACAGGTAGACCGCGCACAAAACAATCTTGTCAATGGCATGTATTTAGTGGCCGAGGGTTCGCCTGAAGCCACTTCAGAAATACCGAAAAATCTGCCGCCACCATTGGTTCCAACTAAAGTAAATCACAGGACTACTAAAGACATATTTCTGAATTCCTATCTAGAGGATGTAGCACCCGCTTACACTAATCCACGTGCCCACGTCCCGCCTACTGACGGTGACGGAGGTGGCAACACGCCTCCAGACCATATCCCACCGTTACTGCAATCAGGTTTTCCCGTCCGACAGCCTGTCATTCCTCCACCCCCACCACTTCCCGCACCTAAGATTGATATACCAAAACCGCTTCTACCTGATCCTACTAAAAGACAAGTTCAAGTACACGTACAGACTCCACAGAGAGATAATGTTCAAGCTTCCGCCTCAAGAGGTGCGACAGGGGGTCTTCAGACCCCACCAGCAACACACAGATTACACCTTAGGGATATGCAGAATCCTTTTACATTCCAATCACCCCGTCTCGACATACTCAAAGAACCACTTTCAGTTTGCAGATATGATCCAGTACCCGGTAAAGACGATAGAATGATGATAGCATCACTACGCTTACGACATGCTACAGATTACCTACTGTTTTTCTCAGGAATGAAAGAGCACCTAGATAGAATATATCATTTTGTCCAGACTGGGGAAGACCCTGACAGTATTAAGGAGGCCATGGCACATCAGAAAGTTGACACTCAAGCATATATACTACGTTTTTTCATAAATTGCTTAATAAGAGAACGAGACAGGCCTGAGACAGAACAAGAGGAATTAGAGGGACTCAATAAGTGGGGTCAAAATATATCCGAAGGAAAACATGATAAAGGAAGTTGCATAGCCAGTATGTACAAGAGAATAAGAAAGGCAGTGATAGAAATACACGAAAAAGAGAAAGAAAAAGCTTCCTCCGAGGAGGAGGAAGAACCTGAAGAACCAGAAAAGACTACAGATACGATAGCGTATGTAGGTAAGGGAACTTACCTTAGGAAAGGCATTCGTCCAGAAAGCAAGAGAGTTTTTCTCTCTGGCATAACAAAACCGAATTCTCCTGAACATCAGTTCCAGGAGACTGATAAAAGACTTCGAGAACGAATGGGGTACCACGTACTCAATTCTATGGATGAACAAGAACTAGCCCGGTCAGCAGTATTATGGGCTGACAATCCGAACATATACAATGATGACACAGTAGCGCAGACATTTCTGAACCTTTCCCCAGACGAACAGAAATTAGCAGGTGTATATATGATTCAGCACCTCCTCACGTTATACAGAAACCAACATTCCGATCCAGGTCCCTTACACGATACATTAGAAGCACTACTCATGGATAGATGGAGAGGTTTAAGTACCAAGTTAATACAAATAATTCTAGAACAACGACATAGATATAACACTTTCGTAAGCTCCGAATATGTTCCCGCTCCGCCCCCAGAAAGAAAAATGTATCATATGGAGCGTCTGCATGGTCTTGAAAGTCAGAACCCTTTACGAGAAGTACATCCAGTTATGGGTGCCGATCAGACCTTGAAACGCGTGTATGTACACACGCCTCTGACTAAGTTAGAACTGTTAGAAATGAAGAAACTAGTACCCTGTCATGATAAAGACCCTGCAGGTTTTCACAGAGAACTTAAAGACATGTTACTGATGGGGGCTTACACATATGAAGATATCATGAAAATGTTAAAGGTATTGCTGCCCACAGGCATCTACGAGAAACTCAAGGAAAAAGAATGGGAAGTGGGAGACAAAAAGATTGTATGGGCAGAAATAGAAGACGAGGAGGAAAAACGTACCCCAGGGCTAGGCCTTGGGGAGAAAACTAAAGCATTACCAGGTTTGATAGTACAGGTTCTGCCAAGATTACTGACAACTAGAAAGGAAGATTGGGACGCAATTTCGGCCTGTAAACAGAAACCAGATGAAGATACTAGTGACTTCTATTCAAGATTCGAGAAATGTTTCATTATTAATAGTGGTCTTAAACCAAGTAGCGAGTCGTACCCGCACCTTTTTGTATCGAAGTTAGTCGAGAATTCCCTGTTAGCAGTTAAAAACCGTGTATACAAGGTTGAGAGTACATGGCAAGCAAATACGCCATCACAGATGTTACAGATGTTACAATACCATCAGAACAGAATTAGAGAAGAACAGGATCATGAACAGAAACGCATGAAAGACACGAAAATGAAAATGTTAGTGGCCCAATCAGTTCCAGCCGACGGTCAGAAAAAGGGTACGACCCAGACAGGTCACGCCGCAGCTCCCGTTAAAGGGACATGCAACTATTGCAAGCAGCCAGGTCACTACGTACATGAATGTCCAGTTCTGAAACATAACATAGCAACAGGTAAAACTAAGGAAAGACCGCATCCGCCAAGACAAGACCAGGCCCAGCAACAGACTTCACAGAATGTACAGCCCATGCAGAATACACATCCTATGCATGCTTCATCACATGCAGCACAGACAGTAGCGGTATCACAGCCACAGCCCATTGCCGCGACTCAGCAAGTTTCACAACAAATGTACCAGTATGCCCAATCTGCTTACCCCGATTATCCACGATACACATGAAACAGCCTAGAGAGGGAGGTTGGCTTGCCTCTTATTGAAATTCCTGTAGATCAAGAGGGTCCTTATGTACACAGTCAAGTATTGGGAAAAGACAGAAAGTTTTTAATTGACACAGGGGCAAGTCGCACTACAATCAGCCATAATGAAGTTCCAGGGGCACCCCTCTCAGGCTCACAGAATGTTTCCCTTGGTTTTTCGGGACAGCCTATTGTAAATGAGGTATCAGAACCCGTCCCCCTGGCTGTGGGTCCATTATCACGTGTTACAGACCTGTTACTTACGAAATCATGTCCAGAAAATCTGTTAGGTATCAAAACATTGAAGGCTCTAGGAGCAGTGATATGTTGTTCCCCGGAGGGAGTTAGACTCTTTCTGCGGGATTTCAAGGGTCACTATGTATTACGAGAGTTTGATGTCAGATTAAGAAATGTACCAGATCACTTGTGGGCACAAGGCCCAACCGATGTAGGCTGTATGCATATCACACCTTACCGTGTTACACTGAAACCAGGTGTAGTTTTACCAAGAATCAGACAATACAAGTTACCACCCGATGCTGTAGTGGCTTTACTGGAAATCATTGAAGAGCTCATTGCCCAAGGAGTGGTCGTAGAGACCGACTCCAATATCTGCAATTCCCCTATCATTCCGATTCTTAAACGTACTGATCCCAATGCACCGCCAGTATATCGGCTGGTGATTGATTTACGAGAACTGAATAAATGCATCATACCACAGTACCCTGTGGTCCCCGACATCTCTTCCCTACTGACTGCCATTGATTCTGAAGCAATGTTCTTTACTGTAATTGATCTCAAGAACGCCTTCTTTAGTGTACCTATTGACCCAGAGAGCCAATATCTCTTCGGATTCAGTTTAAATGGACGAAGTTTCAAATTTTCACGCGCACCTCAAGGATTCACAGAAAGCCCCAGCATCTATAGTCAAGCACTGAAAAGGCAACTAGATTGTATTCAAATGCCAGTTAACACCGCTTTACTGCAATACGTCGATGATCTGCTGATCACCGCACGAAGTGAGCCCGAATGTGAACAAGCATCACTGACAGTTTTACATTTTCTGGCCGACAAGGGACACAAGGTGTCTCCTTCGAAGCTTCAATTCTGTGTTCAGCAAGTTGTGTACTTGGGTCACTTGCTGTCCAAAGTGGGGAGACAGCTCACTCCCGATCGCATTCAGTTAATTGTAAATATGCCACAACCCCAGACACAAAAGGAAGTGCGGGCCTTTATAGGCCTCACCTCGTACTGCAGACAATGGATTCCTCAGTATGCATGTCTAGCTAAACCACTCATCCAGTTAACAACACAGGAGGCAGCGACTTCGACTGTCCTCCCTTGGACTCAGGAACACACACAAGCCTTTGAAGAATTAAAGAAAGCTTTATGCCAAGCACCAGTTTTAGCGACACCATGTTACAGCAAACCTTTTACACTTTTTGTTACAGAACGTGATGGTACAGCGTTGTCTGTCCTCACTCAAGATCAAGCCGGTTCACATAAGCCTTGCGCTTATTTTTCAAGTACATTGGATTCAGTAGCCCAGGCACTCCCTGCGTGCTTGAAGTCCGTAGCAGCGACAGCTTTAGCAATCAGACAGAGCGACTCAATTGTTTTAGGACATCAATTAACAGTACAAGTTCCACATTCTGTAGAGGTTCTTTTAAACAGAACTCAGACTCAACACTTGACTATAGCACGACTGACAGGTTATGAATTGACGCTATTCCAGCCACACATAGAAATCAGACGCTGCAGCATTCTAAACCCCGCAACATTGTTACCTTCCATTATGACAGATCCAGCCCCGCATGATTGTATAGAGATCATTAATGCAGTAACAAAGCCCCGACGAGACTTAACAGATGTCCCACTAACAAATCCAGACCTGACACTTTACGTGGATGGTTCATGTATGAGAACAAGTACAGGAGACTTAGTGGCCGCGTATGCAGTGACCACTGAAACTGAAGTTAAAGAAACACATCGTATTGATACACTGTCCGCTCAAGCAGCAGAGCTCATCGCTCTAACCCGAGCCTGTATACTAGCCAAGAACAGAAATGTTAATATATACACTGATTCCCGTTATGCGTTCGGAGTTGTACACGACTTCGGAATGTTATGGCAAGAACGAGGTTTCTTGACCTCTCATGGTGCCAAGATTCAACACGGTCCCCTCATTCAAGCACTGTTAGAAGCAATACATCTGCCTTCAGGCATATCCGTCATGAAGTGTAAAGCACATACTAAAGTTACAGATTCTGTTTCCCAGGGTAACGACCTGGCAGACCAGACAGCAAAACATACAGCATTGACTCATACTCAGATAACTGACGTGACAAAGACAATAGTACCGACACATTGTATGACAGTCAGGGATCCCACACTAGATGTAATCGATGTTCAGACACATGCTACTACAGATGAAATAAAGAAATGGACCGAACTAGGAGGGATCCAGACAGATCAAGGTTGGATGACGAAGGGAAAATCTACATGGTTTCTCCCCGACTCTATGGTTCAAGTCATAATCAATACAGTACATAGTCCTGCACATCTAGGAGAGAAAGCAATGTTAGACAGTTTACAGAATCTCTGGTATAACAAACACTTACGAGCAGCAGCAAAACAGAAAGTGCGTACTTGCATGATCTGTTGTCAGTTCAATCCAGGAAAAAGTGTCCCCGTAGAGCAAGGTGGATTTCATCCTCCCGATCACCCTTTTGAAGTCCTCCAGATGGATTATATCCAGATGGACCGTTGTCGAGGATTCAAATATGTCCTCGTAATTGTTTGTGCACTTTCCCGTTGGACCGAAGCATATCCAGTCCCAGATTACACTGCTCCGACCACTGCAAGACAGCTGGTTCGAGAATTCTTCCCACGGTACGGCTTGCCTCGTGTCGTGTATTCAGATAACGGACAGCCATTCTCATCCGAATTAATGAAACAAGTTTCCTTGCTGCTAGGATATCAGTGGAAATTCCATTGTGTCCGACATCCCGAAGCCGCTGGCCTTGTAGAGAGGCATAACCAGACACTAAAGACCCGCCTTGGTAAAATATGTAAAGAGAAAGGGATCGACTGGATAGTCGCCCTGCCAGTTGCACTGTTCTACATGAGAATGGTTGCCCATTCGAGATCAGGACTATCCCCGTATGAAGTGGTCTTTGGCAGACCACCGAATATGTGGGGGACGCCCTTACCTAAGAAAATTACCGATGTTGATTGTAATATGCTGACAGATTACCTTGCCTCCTTGATGTCTGCACTCCAATCATGTCGTTCACAGGTTGCCGCAGCCTTCCCTGACAACACTGATGTAAAACCGCATGATGTCCGTCCAGGAGATCTGGTCCTAATTAGGAACTTCGACAGGAAAAGTCCGCTGGAGCCCCGCTGGAAAGAGCCGAAGACCGTCCTTCTTACAACGAGGACCGCCATCAAGGTGGAAGGCAGAAAGGGGTGGATCCATACCAGCCATATCAAGAAGTGCAACGAACTGTTACCCGATACCGACACATCCACCCCTTCCAAAGACTGTATCGAATCTAGTGACTTTAAAGTTCTGAAACAAGAGAAAACTCCCCAAGAAGAATACCGCATGAAACTCCGATCTAGCAAGTCAGACAGTTTAATTGTTTAAGTCCTCCCCTAGGTGAATCGGTTAAATAGTTTCTGACATGTATCCCCTAGATCGAGATAGAGAGAGAGAGAGACAACTCAAGAAACATACATATTGCAAATCACTCCGCAGTCACTGTATAGTGACATTATTGATTATGTTTTTCCTAAGTCTTCTGATTATTGTTGCAAGTATACTGCTTCCTATATATTACCCTATTTTCAAACGTGAACAATCTGCTTACAATGTCACTGCTGAACATTCTTTTAGTGAATTACCTCCACACGAACTTTCTTACAGACTTGCGCTGCGCAACAACACATTCATTAGTATGTTACATCACTCCCACCAAACTAACAATGCTACAAACTGCTGGATATGTGGCCGACTCCCTCCCTACCAGAAATACAAGGGAGTTCTGCCCCTCTTTCGGTACCCGTTCACTCACAATGGCTCCTGTGGTGCATGGTTTAGAATAATTAATTCCTTAGATCCTGATATTGCTGTTTTCAAAGGAAGCTGGGTTTGGGGAAACTTGAACTTAGTTCTGCTTAACGTCTGTTACCCTGACAAGAAGGGACTTCCCATTAGAATAGGAACTGATCTAGAAAATGAAGTATATGGATTAGGTAATTACACAATTAACCTTATGATTCTTACTGTTGAATCCGAAGCTGCACCAGTTCTCCCTGCTATGTCAGTATTACCAGTCACTGGTGAATTATGTGTCAGTAAGAAGGGTTCAGTACACTTAGGTCATAGTAAATGTACTACTGTGGTCGAATTCAGTGATCAAGGCAAGTCTTCTTTTAGAGCTACCCGTCATTCCTACTTTGTTGTGGTCATACCGCATACATACGCTTACCTCCAGATTGGGATGGTACCTGTTACATCGCATTCCTTCTGCCACCCGTTTTTCTAGCCCCTCCTGATTATCACAGAAATACACATCTAGTAAAGAATAGACTCCGAAGAGATCTCCCGATTGTCGACTACACTGAAACGGCATGGGAGCAGTACACAGATTTCAATAAAGGATTCTTTTTCTTCACAGGCCCCGTCCAAAATAGTAAACTAATACGCAGATTAACTAGAACACTTGAAGCAGTAGTAAATGAAACTGCCTCCGCCCTAGGTAACTTAACAGAGGAGCAGTCCGCCATGCGGGTTGTTGTTCTTCAGAATCGTCTTGTTATTGACGTCATCTTGGCAGATAGAGGCGGAGCTTGTAAGGTCATCGGGTCAAGTTGCTGTGTTTTCATCCCAGAAAACGCGCCAACGGTATACCAAGCTATTACACGTCTTCATAAAATTGCAAATCTGATACATCAGAATCCAGGCACCTGGACTTGGTCCGGTTGGTTCTGGACAACGTTAACTGCTTGGGGATGGAAGATCCTATCCTTCCTAGGCATCGGCCTAGTCCTAGTATTCAGTTGCTGCCTGTGCCTACAGTGTGGGCCAGCGATTTGTGGACTGTGTGCCACATCATGCATTGAACATTCCAGTTTTCTCTCAAAACGGGAGAGGAAGAAAGAAGAGCAAATGATGTTACAAGAACAAACTGATCGATTCATGAGGATCGATATATCATGAAGGGTCCGTAGGGAACAAGGAGGGAATGAGGAAATATAAATTTTATGGTCAAGTTGTGTTCCCTAGCGTGTACCCCACCGACTCCATGTACCAGCTTAAAGTGCATGTAACTTCCCTCCTGTGCCAGCTATGAAGACGCAAATACATTTGCGTCCAACGTTAACATGTCCTCTTTCAGACCCACCCTGAATGGGTTGAATAGTCCGTTCCTAAGTATGCTATGCCAACGTCTTTTTGTGGTATACTTTACACGTTTTTCAGCTCTGGCAAAGTAGGCCCTGAATTCTGCCATCGAGCCTTTTTCTCCTGGCTTCTGACTCTGAAAGCCTCAGCCCAGGCTGTCTCTGTACCCGTGACCTCTGACTTACTTTCTGTGCGGCTCCCGGCGCTTAGCACAGCCTGCTGCCTGCTGCCTGCCAAGACTGACTTCAACCTTCGAATTATCTATTCCGCTCCTCGAGAATACATTCCTGCCTACTAGTTTAAGTAAACATCCCCCCAGCTGCAGAGCGAAGGGCCCGGCCTCGCTGTCTCTGTGCAAGTAATTCATAGCCCCTGTTACCATGGAAGGCCCATGCCCCTCGCATTCTCATGTAGACACTTAGGCGCTTATACACGCCCTCACAGTCAGTATAGAATAAGCTTCTGCCCCAGAGACCTTTCCGTTTAGATAATATGGTTCCCAAACATCAGATATCAGATATGATAGAAGTACGAGTTGATCTGACATGCCAGACTCCTGTCTCTTCCCGCCCGTGTAAATGTCAAGTCCCCCTGCGCCCTCCAGTTTCACGTCAATCACACGTCATGCAGCTGCGCGCGCATCCAAGCCTCAGATTTCTGCTGACATTACAAGATTTCTGCTTTGTGCCACCCACTTGTGACACCTACCTATGACGTTTCTAGCACACACCTCTATGTTCACGCCCAGTTCACGCCTTCTAATTACGTATCACTACCACGTGGATGCTGTTATCTTGTCTTTTCTCAGCTGTTACGCCTTCTGTATTGGTTTCTACAGTACGATTTAAGTATATAAGTTATGTACTGTCAATAAAATATGGCTCTATCCCTTCCTGAACCCCTGTGGTTGCAGGAACATGATATCCAGGTCTTGACCATTCCTTTTTAAGGAATAAAACCCCTAAGAACTCTAACATCACGGACTCTGCCTCTTTCTTTCCGTTTGAGTTATTATTGATTAAGTACTTACCTGCATAGAAATTAAGACGGTAAATCAAATATTTACCACACTCACCCTCACCCTCACACACAATTACACTCAAAGACCCTTACACACCCTCAATAACGTTCTCAAAAATCACACACACTAACACACTTTCACACCCTATCAGCATCACACATCATATCACAATCAATCACCCTTTTCAAACTCACTCACACTCACACTCTCTCACATTACACAAATGTCACAAAAAGACGTTAATATTTCACTTCTGTTCTTTTATTTTCCTCACAATAAAATACACTGACGATAATCTTCACAAAAGGTATTTACAACAGTTTAAGCTATTGCCATTATAAATTACAATAACTTTTATTTAAGTATTAATGATTTAAAAAATGTCATAACCATTGTTATTTGTAATATCAATACATCTAAGTCACGTAAATTCAAAACATTTGCATTACAAATACTGGTGCACAGACAAAATATCGACTCCAAAATATCGAATGGACAAAATATCGAGTTAAAAATATCGACAACAATAAAATATCGATAACAAAAATATCGTTGGTCAAAATATCGAATAAAATAATGATAAAAAAATATTGAGTACAAAAATATCGACTCAAAAAAATTGACAAGACAAAATATTGATAAATAGTCAAAGTAAAAAATATAGATAATATGTAGAAAAAAGGTAAAAAAATATATATATATTAATAGTAATATAAATAGTAGTTAATGTTTAGGAGCGGGATGTTGGGTTAATAGGGGATAAGGGTGGGGAGTAATTTAATAATAATTAATTAATTAATATATGTTTGTAAATATTTTAATTAATAATTAATTAGTAATTAATTAATATTAATTAGTTAATTAATTAATATAATTTTGAACATATTTTTAATTAGTAAATAATTGGTAATTAAATCATATTAATTAGTTAATTACATTAATTAGAGTAATTTATTGATATATATAATTTTTTGTTATTTTTAATTAATTAATTGGGAAAAAATAATATTAATTATTAAATTAAATAAATTACAGCTAATGTGCTAATATATTTACTTTATTGATATTGTTAATTAATACTTAATTGGTAATTAAATAATATTAATTATTTTGGGTAAATGAGTATTTTTAGGGTTCAGGGTCAGTTTTCAGTTTTTGGGTAAAGGGGTATTTTTAGGGTTCAGGGTCAGTTTTCAGTTTTTGGGTAAAGGGGTATTTTTATGGTACAGGGTCAATTTGGGGTTTTTGGGTAAAGGGGTATTTTTAGGGTTCAGGGTCAGTTTTCAGTTTTTGGGTAAAGGGGTATTTTTAGGGTTCAGGGTCAGTTTTCAGTTTTTGGGTGAAGGGGTATTTTTAGGGTTCAGGGTCAGTTTTCAGTTTTTGGGTAAAGGGGTATTTTTAGGGTTCAGGGTCAGTTTTCAGTTCTTGGGTAAAGGGGTATTTTTTGGGTTCACAGTCAGTTTTCAGTTTTTGGGTAAAAGGGTATTTTTAGGGTTCAGGGTCAGTTTGGGGTTTTTGGGTAAAGGGGTATTTTTAGGGTTATGGGTCAGTTTTCAGTTCTTGGGTAAAAGGGTATTCTTTGGGTTCAGGGTCAGTTTTCCCTACTGTTGCACCCACTGGAGTGGGAATAGTATTTTTTACACTTCTGGTATCGTACGGTAATATAATAGTATCTTATTTAAATATAGTAGGTTACTATATATATATGGTTTAACAAATAAGATTGTAATTTTTTTTTATTATTTTCATTTATTATTTAATTATTATAAGATAATTTAAGTATTTTTAAGTATATTTTAGTAATTAAATTTGAATATTAATTTAATTTAACACTGTTTTTAATAAAGTCGATATTTTTTACAACTATATTATTGTAAACGATATTTTGTACTCGATATTTTTGTACTTACCTGTTTGTAGATACAAACTCGATATTTTGACTGTCGATATTTTGTCCACGATATTTTTGCAAGTCGATATTTTGTCCCTCAATATTATTTCAGTGATCCACAAATACTATGAGTGTCACATTTGCAAAAGTTAAAAGTATTGGCATTGTAAATGACAAAACTATTAATTTCGCGATTTTCAAAACCAACACATAAATATAAAATGTGTCATTTACAAAACCAATAGCTCCAACTTTCCTACTGTGAGACCTATTGGCAACGCCAGTGCTTGTTCTTTTTTCTCTCTGCGTGCTCTTTCATCCATCAGGGGTGCATAAATGTTGTTAGCCTAAAGTGGATGTAATAGGGAAGCGGAGAATGGGTGAGGTCGGTTAGACACCATCGCACAGGCTCAGGATTGAGCCTGGCGGCTTATATATTGGAGGGGGTGGTCAAGACCAAGAGATCTCGAGTATAGGAGGGGTGGAAAAGACATGGTTTGGGGGCGCAAAAAAAGAAAACCAAAGATAATGACCAGGATAATAGGGAAGGGACCGGGCACTAGGCAACCGGCAACAGTTATAATGATAGAATGGCAAAGCTAAAAATTGTCTCGCTTAATATCTGTGGCCTTAACGATATTAATAAAAGACAGAAGGTCGCGGTGGGACTGCAACTAATGGAAGCTAACATCATTTGTATGCAGGAGACACATATTGAAGGCTCTCATCAATATTTGCTCAAAACGCTGGGGTATAAACTTATTATTGCTTCAACACAGGGTGTACGAACAAAGGGGATGGCGATCTTAGCAAAAGGGGGGGCTCCAATTCAGTAGAGCGCTGGCTGATAAATTTGGTAGATGTGCAATTGCTGAGTGCCAGTACAATAATGGGCTAAACAAGATGACACTCAGCACCATCTATGGTAGTGTCTGCGACGAACCAGAGATGCTGATTGACATTGACAATGAACTAACACACTGGCCCCTTCCCCTGATTGTATGCGGGGATTTCAACCTACATCTTCCAGGTGATTGGGCAATCGGTCCTGAATTCAAATACCAGGGTAGAAAACCAAGAGTCTTCCAGGCTCTGAAAGATATGTGCATAGTACATGGGCTAATAGATGGTTGGCAACATAATCATATAGGGGATTCTGGATTCACGTATTATTCTTATCCACACTCCTGACATGCACGCTTAGACTATATGTTAATGTCGACTCACTGAAATCTATGTGTACGATAGAAAAGCTCCCGCGTGTATTGTCGGACCATAATCCACTGATATTAAGCTTACTATGTACTCAAAATAATCACACGATTAAGACTTGGACGTCTGAGAGGGCTTTACTGAGGAGTGAAAACTGTTGTCAACATATGAGGGGATGGATTCCGGGCTTGATAGGGGACAACCTGGGTAGTGCGCCTATTGAGGTAGTTTGGGACACCCTGAAGGCGGGTATAAAAGGTGAGACACTGCAATTCTCAATTAGGTCAAACAAGGAAGGAAAACTCCATCTGGCAACACTACAACACAATCTGGGTAAAGCCGAAGAGGACCTGATTAAAGCAGTACAACAGGGCCAGGTGCTAGACAACGTTTTGGCTCAGGTAGCCATTGCTAGAAACCTCTTTTCAGAGATATTAGTTGAAAAAGCCATTGTCAAAGCATCGATATATAGAGAGAAAGTATACGAGTTAAGTGAACAGGTTGGGCATCAGTTGGCAGTCCGCACAAGAGAAGAGAGATCAGCTAGCATTATAAAAGAAATCCAGGACCCTATATTAAGTTTAAGATCTGAACCATCAGAAGTAAGGGCATCTTTTCAGAAATTTTACCATGATCTATATACAGAACCAGTAGCGGAGTTGGGGGTCCTTGATTCATATCTAGATGCAGTCCCAGGGATTAGATTTGAGAAGGAAGATCAAGATATGCTGGATGATTTACCTTACTGGGAGGAGATTCTCCTCTCTCTACACTCATTATCCAGCAGAAAGGCAGCAGGGCTGGACGGGATCCCGACAGAGTTCTATCCAAAATTTACAGACCAACTAAAAACAATAATGCTAGAACTCTTTATTCACATATTTCAGGGAGGGACCCCACCCGCCTCGTGGGCAGAAGCTAAGATTGTGTTTTTTTAAAAAAAAAGAATAAAAACCCTCTTGAATTAGGATCATACTGCCCTATTACACTGATTAACAGGGATTCTAAAATGTATTCTAAACTTTTAGCAGCTAGACTTGCACCAACTATAAACAAAATAGTGTCAAATTATCAACATGGGTTCATACCAGGAAGGTCAACAATTGACCATGTACAAAGGGTAATCTCTCTATTTTACTACACCGAGTCAACAGGAGATCCTATGGCGCTTATCCTGCTCGACTCGGAGAAGGCGTTTGATAGGGTCTCCTGGACATTTTTATGGGTTGCAATGTCGCATTGTGGAATTACTAATAGATTTATCAAGACTACTCAAAGGTTATACGACATGCCAAATGCTAGAGTTCTGGTCATTGGGCTTTTCTCAGAGAATTTTGCGATTTCTAGGGGGACCAGGCAAGGGTGCCCTTGCTCCCCTCTTCTTTTCGTGATATATAGATTGACCCATTCATCCGGTGGCTGGATAATCTTGTATCAATACCACCGATTCAAATACGTAATCATAAAACTAAAATCTTAGCATATGCCGATGACATTGCGCTTGTCACCAGTGATCCCAATAGAGCAATATTTGTGATAGAAGAAGAGGCGCATCGGTTTGGGCTAGTGTCGGGCTACAAACTAAATTCTAGCAAAACCCAGATTGTTCTCAACAACAAAATTTCGATGAGAGACTCAAGAGTGACAGAGGAGGCTGTATATTAATGTGCTAACATAAGTGCCAAAGTAGAAAATATCGTTAGCAATAATATGAACCTGCTGATATCACGTACTAAGAAAGAACTGGTTCGACTGAATAATCTACATCTGACTATCGGTGGTAGATGCAATGTTATTAAGAAGCTTTTTTGCCTCGATTTTTATATTTTCGGGCTATATGTCTCGAGTTCTCTCCCCAAGTTTTAAGAACTATAGATTCCATGTTTTCAAGTTTTATCTGGGGATACAAGAAACCCAGACGTGCCCTTAGATGGATTGTCCTACCAAAGGAAAGAGGGGGGCTAGCTTTGCCTAATTTTAAACTATATTATTGGGCCACTGTATTAAAATATTGTGTAAAACTGATTTATCATGATGCTATCAGTCAAACGATCCCGACCCCTCAAGAAATCATACTGGGAGAAGATTGTGCTGGCTGCCTTTGGCGGCATGCCAATGATAGTTATTTTAAGAAAGTTAAGTTCAAAATCATTACGGGTGTGTATAAAGTTTTGCTGTAATGTGCGGAAGCTCTTGGGGCTCAGGCGAAACTCATATTATACTCCAGTGAGCCATAATAATGATCTACCCGATATTTTCCAGGATAGTAGCATAAACAGATGGGTCTTGTCCGGAGTGGGGCAGTTGGGTTGTTTTTATACACCAGATGGCTTTAAGATGTTTGAAGATTTACATGTTGAATATAATATTAGCCACAGGGATTTTTTAAAGTTTTTACAGATTAGAGATTTTTTATCAAAGAAATGTGGCGGGCGGTGCAACTTCCAGAATAATCAACTTATCAATAATCTCTGTAAAATAAATGCACCCAAGATTGGGGAAATATACGAAGCCCTGAATTCAGGCTTTCCAGATGACATGGACAAACAGTCCTCTGTTTGGCAGGTCAAGCTGGGAGTTCAGCCTATAATCCCCCGCCTTGCCTATGAATTAGCCCAAACGTTGTTAATGTCTATAAAGCTATAAAATTGTGCATATAATGGTAAAATTGTGAATAAAAAGATTTTTTTTAAAAAAGAACTCTTGCTGCCTTGAACACACCTGCTTTATTGATTGTCCTCTCCTTCCAGAATCTGTTTGTCTGTCTTTTTTCAATATCCATAGTTGACCTAATTCTCTGCATTCTCAGTCCTTCAGGTCATCAGAACTTATCTTTCGCTCTCCCGGACACCATCACTGAGTGGAAGGCCATGGGCTTCTGCACTTCGAAGATCGGCTTTGGGCTCTCGCCTACAGTATCAATAACAGCCTTCAAGCCCTTCTTCATTGAGTTGGCTCTGCCCTACTCTGTTGTGCGAGGAGAGAAGTTTGGCCTTAAGGCCACTGTGTTCAACTACTTGGAATACTGTGTCAATGTAAGTTGTGGTGGGGAGAAGGACTAAGAGGTTAAAGGTGAGGTGCATGCTTCAGGCTAGACCGGCTGATCAGAAGGAACGAAAGCATGCATGGCTAGTGGCTAGCTTGGGGTGAGGGGAGAGGAGATAAGGATAAAGTCTGCAATCTGGGATTTCTGAAGTTAAGCTAAGTAGTGACACACCACTTACAAACTTACTCCAACAATGGAACCTCTTACCTTTCTTCACTTCACTTGACACTTATTTGCCCACTTCTACACCCAGCAGACTATTTACTAGCTCACTCATAAATTAATTCTACCCATTTATTTAGACAGGTAACAACCACCCAAATACAACACTATAGCATCTATCACAAGCATTCACTCATTTGACCATTTACTGCTTCACTGCATCAGTCAGTAGTCTACATTCACTGTCTCACTCATTCACGAAGACAATCACCCATTTCTTCAGCCAAACTTCAACTGAACACACACACCAGCAACCTATTACTCTGTGTCACAACTATTTACTGACTCACTCTTTCACCCAGCTACTCGCTAACCCACTGCTGAACTTCTATTCCCAGCAAACCTTTCAGAATCTCAACCACTTACATGCTGCTTTGGTCATCTGCTTAGTGCAGCCACTAACCACACACATAAACAAAACCACTTAATTTCTCCTAATGTGCACTTGGCGAATGAAGGCAGTGAAAAACCGGCCTGATTACTATGACCCTTTTCTATCCAATCACCTAACCACTGAGTCAAGTACTCAACCACTGCCTTATTTAAGGATCGGGAGACATACTTTGTCACTCTTTCTCCAGTAAAATCATTACCTACATCAACCAAAAGCCTACACTAATAGAAAATATATCCACTCCATCACATAACAATCCACTCACTGAACAACTGGCATACTCAAACTCACCAGCCTTTTCAGCAATCACCCATACACTTACACTTTAAACCATCCAATAAGCAGTGCACACTGTGGCCTTGCAGACCAAACCACACATTCATGTACACACCTCAACACCGATCAATCCCTGCTTTTCCGATCAATGTTGCATTCACACTCATGGACATATGCTCTATCATCCTTCTTCCATTTGTTCGATTTTGAGGTCACCCAGAACCATGAGTGTACGTCTCTCTGGTAATGTTATTTGCCTCTATGGAGCTCAGAGTAAGACCATACCTCATTTTTAGGTCCTCTCCTCCTGGAATCTTTAGTCTACTCAGGCCTATATGCTTTTGGATGCAGTAGGACATGGAGAGTCAAATGCAATCAAACAGAAACACTGAATAACCTTTTCTAACTTTACACAAATTCTACAAGGCAGTGGTGGCTGGTGAGATTTGAAAGTGGTGAGGCGAAAATAATTATTATACTGCACTGCAGCGAGCGTAGCGAGCAAGCCCGAATAACCTACAGAGGGTTCGGGGGGGTTATCCCCTGAGAAATGTTTTAAACAAGAGTGGACGATTGGTGCGTTTTCAAGCAAATTTGAGAATGCAGTTAGGTTAATAAAGCAATTGTTAAATGCCTTGCTATTTCCATGTCAAGCAGCATCACACCCCTGTACATCTCCCTTTATGTTCATTTCCTTGCTATGTCCCTGTCAAACACCAGCACAACCTTGTATGTCTCTCTTCTATGTTTATCGCCTTGCTATGTCCTTATCAAACAGAAGCAATGTCCTGCATATCTCTCTCTGTTCTGTTAATTACCTTGCTATTTCCCTAACAAGCAGCATCAAAGTCCTGTACATCTCTCTTCTATGTTCATCGCCTTGCTATGTCCCTATCAAACAGAAGCAATGTCCTGCATATCTCTCTCTGTTCTGTTTATTACCTTGCTATTTCCCTAACAAGCAGCACAGCCCTGTACATCTCTCCTTAATGTTCATCTACATGCCGCCTTGTAGTATATGTTTGCTATCCCATCCCGCCACGCATGCACTGTTTTGTTGTCCCCTCTTACCATGCTAATACGCGCGTATCCAGAACTACATAGTACTAAACACAGCAAAGGCATTTAATTTACGACTCTCTAGCATTCTTGCCTTTGATATGATGAGAACATGCATAGTTATTTTCACATAGAGGAAATGATAAAAAAACAGATTTAGCACAAGAGGAAGTGTTCAGGTCAACATACAATGTATGCCTCATGAATGGTGTGATGGCATGGACAGTAAAAAGATTGTTAAACAAAACATGCTTTAAGCTCTTCACAATAATCACCTTTTTCTAAGCATTTTATAAATACACTCAAAATGTGTTTTAATGCATCGTGTCTGTCAGCCGTTAATTTTACGAGTCTCTCATATCTCTAAGAGGCCTTCCATTCATATCTGCCCCTGATACAGTCAGGGCACAGCCATACACGTTTTCATCAGTGTACCATGTTATCAACCTAGGCAAATAAAAATGCACACACCTAGCAAGACTATTTGACGGTTGCCACAGAAAGAGGTAACACTGTATTTCTGAATTTGCAGTGCTCAAGCAAGAAGATAATTCTAAGACGCAGGTGTTCTGTAATGTAATGTGACGAGGATTTGTATAGCGCACTACCACCCTACGGGTATCTTGGCGCTAAGAGAATACCTTGATGTTATAGCATGCGAGATCAATCATTTTGAAAAGTACAGTAACCCAGTTAGAGAGGGCAGGGGGAGGGCAGACGAAATTAGAAGATGGAACAGTACCATTGCATCTTTATATAATTTCTCCCTCGTGAATAATCATGTCTTCTGTGTCTTTCTAAATTGCATTAAATTTTCACTTTGCCTGGTGTTGGATGGAAGCTCATTCCACAGTCGTGAGGCTACTAAGCTGAAAGCTCTTCCTCCTGTCCTAGCTCTTTTAAATCTTGGGTTGTTGACCAGATTTGCTGTTAGCGAGCGGAGATTTTTTGCAGGAGTATACCATGTAAAGTTTCTCCCCAGTGGGCTAGGGCCCAGGCCATATGCTGCCTTAAAAACAATGCAGAGCATTTTAAAATAGTTCTTCTGCTCTATTGGTAGCCAGTGGAGGTCTCTTTGAGCTAAGGAAGCTGAAGATCTACGCTGCCGATGTAAGGCCAGCTTTGCTGCTATTTTTTGAACTCTTTGAAGCTTCAGTATAATGGCATTCGGGGCCCCAAGACACAGGGAGTTGCAGTATTCCAACCTGCTCAAGATAACACTCCTCACCACTTGTATTCCGGCAGAGACTGGTTGTAGCAGGAGAATCTTGCGTGAAGCTTCAATCAGGGAGAAGCAAGTGCCGACTGTTTTGTTAATTTGTGAATCCAATTGAAGATTGTTGTCCATCAGCACCCCCAGATTGCGTACTGTTTTAATTGGCGTTAGCAGGCTATCTGTAGGGGTAAGCCGGAAGTCACCAGAAAGGGGACGAGCTATTTTGCTTGTGGTGCAGTAGACAACTTTTGTTTTGTCTCCATTAAATTGAAGAAAGTTGTTTCTGAGCCAATTCGTAGTGCTTTCCATGCACTGATGGAATATATCCATGGAAATTGCATTGTCTCCCTCCAGCAAAAACATGAGCTGAGTATCATCAGCATAATTGACCAGTTCTTATCAGTGAATTGGCAGCCACAAATCTGTAAAAACGCTTTTTTTCCCCAGGGCTCAGTTCAAGATGCAAACAGACTCGAGACATTCCATGCAAAAATGTTTCCCTCTCTCGAGCACTCACGGTGTCAGCGTTTACTGCAAGGCCAGAGAAATGTTTTTTCTCACGCCAGACGCAAGTGAGCAGCCAAGTAACAGCCTGACCTTTACTCGGTGACAAATTCAGGGGTTTATATGTGAGAAACAGCCACTTGCATTCATTGTGACTTGTTTAATCACACAGGGCCTCTACCGGTAATGCGGCTGTTGGAGATGGCTGCACCAAAAGCCTTCCTCGCCGCTACACAAATGAGCAGGAACAGGAAAGAGAGGCATGGCGCATTTTGATGCTGTTGCAGTTATCAGTCTGTATGAAAAACGGCGCATTGTTTCTTAGACACGGGACAAACAATCTTTTAATGGAACAACAATATTCAATCCACGTCATAAACCCTTGATTAGTCGATAACCACTATAACCAATGCCTTAACCATGAACGCGGTGTGACAGGGTCATACGTTCCCATGTCGGCCATATGTCAAAGAAAGACTTCCCCACAGAGAGCCGGAGCACGGCATGGCTTGCCATAACTGCTGCACGCGTATCCCCATCATCATTCAGTGGCATATACCCCCCAAACTCCCTCCTTCCCATGAGCTCCCCCCTCCGCTCCAGGCAGGCAGTGCATCATTTTCGAAAAACTGATGCTGAACGTACGGAGCATCTCCTTTCATGGAAGAGCAGGTTTCCTTTACCACGCTGCACTGAATACAGTTTCCTAAGAAACAGCAAGTCCCCGAAGGCACACCTGTTCAGTTGCGGCTCGCAATACACAGGGGGGTAAAACAAAAAATAAATAAAACTTACCGGACCGGCGGTGACTGGGACCCGCGCTGCCTCTGCTCCTAGACAGGAACAGCATTCTCCCTCGACCCTCCCCTCCCTTCCTGTAAGCCAATCACGACGACGCAATGGCAGCGTTGTGATTGGTGCGGAGTCCCGGACGGCGACTGCCGGGCACCTGTAGGGAGGCCATTTTCTCTATGTAGGGTGCATGCAGCCTACATAGAGAAAATGTAGAGTGCACATGACTGCTCTGGGCCCGACCAAGCAGTCAGGTCACACAGACCCACTCCACCCTGACCCGCCCGCCCTCAACCAGGCATACCCTCCCACCCATCCTCAACCAGGAATATCCTCCCGCTCGCCCACAATCAGGCATACCATTGCCTTCTGCTTTCTCGCATCACGAGAAGCAGAAAATAAAATGGTATTTAAAATACCATTTTTTTTTCTGCTTCTCGCACTGCGAGAAAGCAGTGGGCCGGTGCTCCAATGCCCTAATGGAGTGGCCGTCACTGCTACGAGGGTTCCGCAACACACAATCTGACTCTGTGGTGTGCGTGGCTCTTTGCCAATTATTTATTTATTTATTTATTTATTTAGTGTATTTATAGAGCGCAAGCCTGTCACCCAAAGGGCATCCTGGCGCTTGAACTTGAGCGACAGCACTACTCACTTACACAGCATTTTTAGGAAATAAGTGCGTTTTAAGAGCTTTCCTGAACGGAAGATAGTTGCTGTGGCTTCTCAAGGAGAGAGGCAGGGAGTTACAAAGTTTGGCCGCTGCCACACTTAATGAGCGGCCACCCATCCTGACTCTCTGGAACCTCGGGACTACCAACAGGTGCGCAGAAGAGGATCGAAGAAGTCGCGGGGCAGAGTACCAAGAGTACCAATTAGGCCAGTTAATGCATGTACAGAATACACTGTTTCTGGTTTCTTTTGTTGGTACGGCTGCCCAGTGTATTTGTTAGGCTAAGCTGATGACAGCCTGGAAAGTACTGGTGAAACCTTTGCTATTAATAACAGCTCTATGCTCTTGGCCCACATCGAAAATCCCAGCTTGCCAGGCTCTCTGAAAGACGAGTGGAGTTGCTACCGAGTCAGTTCCTCCAAAATGGCACTCAGGCTGAAGCAGGGCTAAAATAAATGCATTCTCATTAGTGGGATAGCAATTGTTCTCTGTACCCAAATACAGGAAAGGATAAGGTCCCGCCTTTCATTTGGGCCTTTTGCCTCTGATTCCTGCATAATGGATGCTGTCTCAATCTTTAGCCTCTCTTGGGAAACCAGAACTTGAATCCTGCCATGCAAAACCAGGTGCAGTCTCCCAGACTCTTCACGATTCTCCTTTAAGGGATCTTCATTATTATTATGTTTCTTATATAGCGCCTGAATCGACCCCCGAAGGGGTATCTCCGCGCTTGCCTTGGGAACCCGTCCTGGCTTTTCCCTGTGAGATAGCCCCTACAGGGCATAACCAAGGTGAAAGCCAGGCATCCCGCCGCGGGGGGGCCGTTGTGGAGATTAAGCAAGCTTAATGCCCAGAGTTGCAGAGTGTGAACCCATGATTAGGTCAGGCACCGAAGCGAGAATTATCGAGTCCATGGACATTTGAGCTCAAGACCCTGCCGGGTCGGGAATTGAACCCTGGTCCCGGGTCTGATCTCTGCTTCAGGGTCTGCCTGCTCTAACCAGTGAGCCACACTTCATTGACAGCCATAAAGCATAAGGGTCCTGTACCTATAGAATTCTGAACACTTACCTAAATCCATTTGAATATAAAAATGTTTCCTAAAAACGTCACATTTATTAGGATTTTTTTTTAGAAGCCTATTGACCGATAAGGCTCGCCCTATTTTGTTTATTTTTTTAATTTATTCAAATCTAAAGTTCATTTCAAAGTCCCTTCTGTAAAAACTGATTGTAAAAAGTTTTTTTCACAAACCTATTGTAACAGTCGAAGAAAAGAAAACGGGTAGTGTGGCCAGTAGGCTGCATCCTGTGAAGATTGTAAACCTAGACTGTGTCACCAATATCCTTTAATGCCCTGTAGTGGGAGATCCAGGATCCTGTTTGAACCTTGATTACGAGTGGGTCGATAATTTCAAACCCTTTCATAAACCCATGTTTGCCCAGAAGTCAGAATTATAAATTGGGTTTTATTTACAACATATGGGGCCAGATGTAGGAAACCAAATACCAGTTGGTTACGGCCAATTTCGGCCGTTACCGACCGGTATTTAGTTTTTGATATGGAGGGGGCCTAAAATTTACAGAATCGGTAAATTTACCGAATCGGTAAATTTACCGATTCTGTAAAATACCGAATCTGTAAATTTACCGAATCGGTAAATCTAGATGTAGGTGGCACTGAAAACAGTGCCACAGGCCCTTAAGAATTCGTTATTTACCACCAAATACTATTTTGTGGTAAATAACAAATTCCTGTGTACATGCACATCTGTGCATGTACACCTGTGCCATGTAGCACAAATACATGCCCTAAGGCAGAGGTCTTCAAACTTTTTGATGCCGAGACCCCCTTGTAAAACCTTTTTAGGCGTAAGGACCCCCTTACGACAAAAGATTCTAGAAACTGGTACTCCTCATCATCAACAACTATCGACAACCATAAATGCGCCTGTTAGACCTCATCACATCCATCCATCCATCATTCATCCACCCACGCTTTCACACATCCATCCACCCTTTCATCCTTCCATCCATACGTCCATCCTTTACCTATCCACCCATCTATTCATCCACCCACCTTTTCACACATCCATCCATCCATCATTCATCCATGCAACCTTTTACCCATCCATCCATACATCCATCCTTCATCCATCCACCCTTTCATCCTTCCATCCATACATCCACCATTTCACCTATCCATCCTTCATCCATCCACCCTTTCATCCATCCAGCCACCCATCATTCATCCCCCCACCTTTTCACACATCCATCCATGCATCCATCATTCATCCATGCAACCTTTTATCCACCCATACATCCATCCTTCATCCATCTACCTTTTTGTCCTTCCATCCATACATACATCCTTCATCCATCCACCCTTTCATCCATCCATCCTTCATCCATCCACCTACCCATTCATCCATCCATCCATCCATCCATCCACCCATCATTCATCCCCCACCTTTTCACACATCCATCCATACATCCTTCATCCATCCACCCTTTCATCCATCCATCCACCCACCCTTCATCCTTCCATCCACCCATACATCCATCCTTCATCCATCTACCTTTTTGTCCTTCCATCCATACATACATCCTTCATCCATCCACCCTTTCATCCATCCATCCTTCATCCATCCACCTACCCTTTCATCCATCCATCCATCCATCCACCCACCCCATCCACCCATCATTCATCCCCCACCTTTTCACACATCCATCCATACATCCTTCATCCATCCACCCTTTCATCCATCCATCCACCCACCTTTTCACACATCCATCCATCCTTCATCCATCCATCCATCCACCCTTTCATCTTTACATCCATCCACTCATCATTCACCCACCCACCCTTTCATCCATCCATCCACCCACCTTTTCACACATCCATCTATTCATCCTTACATCCACCCATCCATCCTTCATCCTTCCTTCCATCCATCCATCCATCCACCCACCCTTCATCCTTCCATCCACACATACATTCATCCTTCATCCACCCACCTTTTCTGTGCCTCTCTCATGGGGGTGGGGTCAGTATCTCTCTGTGTCTTCTTCCTTCTTCCTCTCTCATGGGAGGGCATCTCTGTGCTTCCCTGCTTGGGGGGGGGGTGGGGGGGGGCAGACAGGCTGTATAAACACCTCACGGTGAAGAACAGTTTCAGGCACATTTCTCCTGCACAGGCGCCAGGTATGTGGGACTTGAACCAATGACTGTAATGTCCTTCTGCTGTTTGCTATGTGTGTTTGTAAAGCGCTCTGATACCTACGGGTTAAGCTAGCGCTATATAAAACGTTAAAAATAAAAATAAACCCCACAGCTAAGTCCATTGATTGAACTCAAAGGGCTACAGCCTCCTCCCCCAGACAACCCCCCCCCCACCCCACTCCCCAGCACGTGTAAGTGAGCCCGGCTGAAACAGCTTCGGGACACACAGAAAGGCACACCCGAGTACTTCACAGGTCTTCAGAAGACCTTTACTTGTTAATGAGGCGTGAATTAGGCCTCCACCGTGATCACCCGGCCTCAATCAGCCTGACGCCAGGAACTGCTGCACGCTCCAACAGAATCTGCGACCCCCTTCCCAGGACTCCACGACCCCCCTGGGGGTCGCGCCCCACAGATTGAAGACCTCTGCCCTAAGGGCATGTATGTGTGTCACATGGCACACAAGCGAGAATCAGGGGTGCAACAGGGTGTAAAAGTGACACCCTGTCCCCCTTGACAATTCGGTAATTTTACCTCAAGGCCCATAGGGATCAATAGCAATTACCGAATCGGTAAATACCGATTCGGTAATTACCGAATCGGTAAATACCGATTCGGTAATTACCGAATCATACAGATTCTGTAAAAATTACCAAATTATTTCCTACATCTCATTTACCTAATCTAGAATTTCGAATCGGTAAAATTCGGTATTCTAGATTCGGTAAATAAGATTTACCTACATCGGGCCCCTGGTAATTGTCCAGTGTGCTAAAGTATCTCACCCTTTGTTGAATTTCAGCTGGTCAAACTTGGTGGAATTTAACAGGGAGATAGTGTAGGTATTTCCCGTCCCATGTAGATTTTGGTGTGATAAACCCTAAACTCTGCATGGTATTACCCAGAAACTCGTAATAGGTGTTTTTTACTGCACCAGATAAATAGCATACACAACGGTATTGTTATTTATGTAATACAATGAAAAAAAGCACTTACGTTTCGAAAAACTCGTAATCTGGGCCTTAGTAGTTAAAATACACTTCCAGAGCTTCCTTTGTGGTGGATAGAAGGTGTCAGTTGTGGAGTCTGAGTTAAGGCCACTTTGCATACCTTTGTGTTGTGTAGTAAACATACAAGGACTGCAAGGCAGCGCATAGCTATACCTTGCATTACTTTATATAAGGAAGGCGTTCCATTAGTCGAGCATGTGTGTCCCCATGTCTCCACTTATGGATTTTGACGCAATCCCAGATTTACTAAGGGGAATATTCCTGGGATTGCACCAAAAAAGCTGCACCTACCAGTAGAAGGCATAACATTTCGCCATGTTACGTCCTCTTTTTATGCGTGCTGCATTCTGCAGCATGCATAGACAGAAGAAAAGGTCTCTCAGGATTGTTTTTGTGCAGGAAGGTGTCGCTTCCAGCACAAAAATAATCCTGCCTGGAACGCAGGCACCCTTGCGTCTTGGCACAAGGGTGCCTTCGTTGCCGCAAGGCAGCACAAAGTGAGCGAACATTAGGAGGCAGCAGAAATGTGTGATATCTTAGTAGAGACGGTATATTTCTGCTGTTTCGCTTTCATGCAACGCAGTGCAGCGTAGCAACTTTGCTTGCTGCCCTGCATTGCGTGAAATGTTCGGAAATATGCCCCCCACTGAGTTAGAAGGATTGGTGAAGGGTTTTGCAGAAATCGATTCATTTACACGGAATATTGTATGCTTCCCAATCTTGATGAAAATACCAGGCTTGAGGGTCACTACTACTGCAGCCAAAGCTCATGATAATTTTCCGGCCGGAAATACCACCTGCAAAAATCTTTTTTGGCTCTGCTACATGCAGTAAAATTGGGTGAGGAAAAACCAACCGCGTCCTAATATTTTGGAACGTAATTAACAGCATGCTTTCATTTTTCTCTGCATTACTAGTAGTCAGGGCCTACATCTTCAAACTTGTTTCCCTTCACTCTCTATTTTCCTCTCCTGCGACATTGGCATTCAGAATAAGGTGCTAATACCTAAAGATATGCAGTTCCTCTTTTCTCAGTGCCAGAGAGACAAAAATTCAAAAAATCAATAAACCAAGCCACCCCTGTTAGAAAAGTGCAAACTGGGTGGCTACGAGGGTGATTGAGAGAGGAGGAGGAATTCCTTCTTGTCAGAACTAGGGTCCTCACACACCCAGCAGGTTGTCATGCTTCATCATATGGGCCTGCTCCTCGTCGGGTCGGCGCTGCAATACCCAGCGGGCACCCGTGAAGGGGCTCTTTTGTGGGGATCTTTTGTTCCTCGCCATATGATACAGTGGGGTTGAGGGGCCTAGAGTGTGTAACTGTAGTGAAAAAAGGTGACTAAAAAAGGTAGGATGGTCCAAATAAGACTTATTCTGGCTGGCTATCCACCTCATTAAAAACAAACAGTGGCAGCTTTCTGACATGATGGCTCAGTAAGCTATGCTCAACTCTAGAGGTCAACCTGTTTCATGCCTGCAGGTCAGTTAGATCCGTGGCAATTCTTTAGGACCTATTGAGTGAATCTATCTACACAAAATGGTGGAGGTGAGTTCTACCTACCACACGTTTGCACCACAAATCAAGTTTCCTGTCATGTCATGAATGGACTTTTTCGGTGCCGATGAAGAGGAGTTGGTGACTCTGCCAATTTACTCAGTGGATTGGACACCATGGTTCAGGTGTCTTCATACCCCGCCGGACACTGATTGAAGTGATACTCTTACGACAGATATGTCGCTTCATGACACAATGGAAAACTTGACCCGTGGTGCGAACACGTGCTGGTAGAACTCACCTCCACCACTTTGTGTAGATAGATTTGCTACAGAAAGAATTACCCCCCTCACAAGAACTCTGTGATAAAATCTCAGGGCCGATTCACAGAACTAACTTAAAACAAAATCCTAAACTTACTACTTTTGGTATTCACAGAAGGCATTTAGTAGTAGTATTTTGTCTTAAGTCTGTCTTAAGTCTGTCTTAAGTCTGTCCTAAGTGTGCCTTAACTCTGTCTTAAGTCTGTCCCACTACTTTTGATATTCAGAGAAGGCATTTAGTAGTAGTAAAGTTAGGATTATGACTTAAGTTTGACCTAAATTTGACTTAAGACCGACTTAAGACAGACTTAAGACAGTCTTAAGACAGTCTTAAGACAAACTTAAGACAAACTTATGACAGTCTTAAGACAGACTTAAGACAAACGTAGGACAGACTTTAGACAGACTTAAGACAGACTTAAGGCAAAATCCTAACTTTACTACTACTAAATTCCTTCTGTGAATACCAGAAATAGTAAGTTTAGGATTTTGTCTTAAGTTAGTTCTGTGAATCGGGCCGACATTGTTCTTCGAAGAAAAAATCCCCAAAATCCAAAAGGATATCTTAATGGCCCCTCCCCAGGACTTGGATGCCAGCCCTGAGCGGGTCCCCGTGGCCTCTGCCCACGCTATTCGAACTTTTGAATGAGTCTCACTAGAACAGACTCGCGAGGCAATAAGAGCATGCAAATCAGGCTCATCCTTGGATGCCTGCCCCCCAATGAGTCTCCACAAAATCATAGATACAGTTAATCCAACCATAAATCAGATAGTTTACTCCTCCCTCAGCTCAGGCATAGTTCCAGATGAATGGAAGCTTGCACTGGTAAAACCTCTGAAAAAGAAACAAAACATCCACCCCTCTGTTCTCTTAAACCTCCGCCCCATTTCCCTACTCCCATTTCTAGACAAAGTCAAGGAAACATTTGTTCATAAAGAACTAAGCAAATTCATTGAAGACAATAATATCCTTCACCCTCAAAATCTGGCTTTCGCCCCAGACATTCCACGGAATCGGTCCTCCTGGAAATAACTGATGCACTAAAAACTATAGCCGACAACGGCAAGAACGTTGTTCTGATCCTACTAGACTTGTCGGCCGTGTTCGATACCATCTCGCACAGCCTCCTCCAGAAGCGACTCAAATGCAGATGGGGTCTCTGGTACCGCCCTGGATTGGATAAAATCATTCCTCACCAACCGCAGACAAGCAGTTACCCTCGGCACTTTCCTCTCGGAGGAACGCAACATAACAACAGGAGTTCCACATGGCTCATCCTTGAGCCCACTGTTGTTTAAAGTATATATGAACCACTCATCTCCCTGATAGGATCCTTTGGGATTGAAGTTACATCCTACGCAGACGATACCCAATTGATCCTTTCTCTGGATAACAATTCCATAGAGACCAAACTTAACTTTAAACACTGCTTAGCCGCAGTCATCCAGTGGATGAGGGACAACCACCTGAGATGCAACACCGACAAAACTGAAATTCTCCCTATAGGGAAAGATGTCCTATTCCAGCCATGAAATGGTGGCCTGAGGGAACCTCACCCCCGCCAAACACAGTCAAGGTAGCCAAAAATTTAGGAGTACAATTTGACACTGCACTCTCCCTCCTTCCACATGCCACGGCCGTAGCAAGGACCTAATTTAGCCTTATTAAATCATTAAAAAATGTCCAAGGTCGAACGAGACCCTCAAGGGGGTGACATTGAACTAAAACTATCCCAAACAGAGGCTATGCTCATTGGGAAATTCGACACGGCGGTGTCAGGTTTGAATGAGATCTCAGAACTGTACAAATTATAAACAAGTCCCATCCTCGAATTGTTTTCTGTATGGGCTAAGCTCGGGAAACCCTGTGCAGTCAAGAAGGTGTCTCCATTATGAGAATATAGGGTTTCCAGTATTAGAACTGCATTTCCCATGACTCTTCTCTGCGGTTCTGGAGGGGGTGTTGGTGGTGCATGGACGCGTGCATTGGAGTCCACACGAGATAGGGAAACATGACTATCGCCCATTTTTTATGCTTGCATGCTTTTTGCGATTTGAGAGTGCGACTTTTGCCCTTGAAGGCTTGTGGCGGTTCGAGAATGTGGCTTTGATTGAAGTTAGGACGTTGCGCCTTGGAGTTACGCGTGTGTTACATCTTTGGACTTCAATGGCCAGGATGCCTGTTAAAAGCGGTTTATTAGGGTTGTATTTTCTTCACCCTTATATTCTTTCTGCAGAATTGTCTCCCATTTGGTCTTAGGAGTGTTGATCGTAGGTTTCAAAACATTTCTCAGATCAAAACATCATAGAGTCCTGTTAATAGTTTCTAATAACTGCTCCACTGTAGAGTATGTTGTTTTTCGCAAACACGTGTAGCACAATGCTTCAGCTGATAATATCAGAGTTGGTTCTTGTGTAACTCAAATTCAAGTGCAGTTAAGGAAATGTTTTAAATGTGCCCTCTGTTTATACATCACGCAATATGTTAATCCCTTTTGGATCCAGTGGGCCCAATGGAAGGGCTATGCACTATTCATATAGAGAAGATGTTCCAAGTGGGTGCCTGCATGAGATCCTGGTTTCCTATGAGTAGGCGTCTATATGTCTGATGCTCCGACAGTGATAGGGCTCTGTAGGTCTCTAACATCTTTATGACCTCTGTAGTGTATCTGTATCCCAGTGACTCCTTTTTGTGTGCTTGTTTCAGTTGGAATCCACCATAAGTCTCAAGGTCTTTGGTATATTTGTATGCTATTTGTATTATGTGGTGTGCTTCATAGTAAAGGTCTACGTTTGGTAGCCTAAGACCACCAGAAGCGGTTACGTGGAGTTCAGCCGAAGCAATGAATGGACATTGTTCTTCCCAAATATATTTCTTTATTGAGTTGTCTGTACCTCAAAGTTGTGACGTGGTAATCAAACCAAAGATGTCGGTGCCATTAAACCTTAACTGTTTGTACCCGTCCCCAGAGGGATTGCTGTAGCATCCCAGCATTGAGCATCTCCTTGCAATCGGTCTTAGAGTCAATATGTTGTCCGGACCCATGTGGGTGAGTTTATGGGGGAGCCGCTTGAATAGCAGGTACTGAATGGACTCGTGAGTGGTCCTGGCAGTTATGGGCATGGCTTCACATTGTTTATCAATTTTCTAATTTTACCAAGCACAGTAATATGTTTTTTGATATTTACTGGGTTATAGGACGACTAAAATAGTGCTTTTGGAGACGAGTGACTTGGGGGTGATTTCCCAGGGCTTTCTTGAAATGCCAAAAGGAAATTTCTGCTTTTGAGGATTTTAATAGTAATTGAAACGACTACTCTCTATCTGCTCCGTGTGGAAGCTATTAAGATTCAAAGAAATATTACAGACCAAGCCTTGTGTGCTTGAGTTAAGACTTATTCCATGAAAACTACTGTCATAGTTGTAACTTTTAGAGTTCAGTTAATGATGTTAAGGTGCTGTTTATTTGTCTATCTCTTTAAATTTGACCGTTAAATCAATTTCTGGGGGGAGTGGTGGATGTTAGCAGCCATTATCGCAGCAGACTACAAACCCCCCCACTCCCCACCCTCCCAAAGCTGGGATTTTGATGCAGCCAATATTTACTTAATTTGCCTCAATTAGTGTATAGTTATGCTTCTTCCAAAATGTTTGCTATCTATTTAAGTACAGACTTTAAGGTTCTCAGTCTTCATGTACTACTGTGTCTTCACTTTATTTTGTTTATTTTCTACTTTACTCTGACCTTCGATGAAGATGTATTTGGCAAATGTTATTTTAAACTCCTCTATTTTCTGGAAAAGTGCTTTTGAAACCCACATTTTTAATGCTAAGTTAGCGGAGACAGAAAAAATGCACCTATGGAGCATTCTACCATTCCCAGCCTGTCTTTAGCAGTTGAATCTGCTCATTTGCACTGCCTCTTTTACAGCTAAGGACCTTTATCACTCGATTCAGAGGATGGTCCTCAGACTGTCTGTAGCTACTAGGCCCACAAAAAACTTTGCTGAACATTTCTCTCAAGACTGTCGTTTTTTCACACTAAGGTTGAAGCTTCCACTAAAGTAGTGCGTAGGCGAGAAAGGGTGTGGGTCCATGGTGGAATCTGTGAATGACCTTTTGGAGGGGAAATATTTAGTGCAAAGGGCATATCATGGATTTTCAGAAGTCTTGTTTGCCTTAAAAGAGATAGTAGCAGGAGTGCCTCGGAAGGGAGTACATGCAGTCCCACCTTTAGAAGTGTCTGACTCTCCCTTCTCCTCGACTGACATGCTAAGCATGCCCACTGAGCAAGGCTCCTGGTAGAGCGCAGAAAATGTGAGTGCACACATTACCCATAGACTTGTGTATGCTGATTTGTCTTTTTCTGCACACTAACAGCACTCTCCCTCTCTCCTTTGCAGATCAGTGCTGTTCTAGCACCACCCCAGGGTGATTTCCAGATCTTACTTTGCTTTGACTGCGAGTACACTGCCTATCTGTGCAGCCAGGACTCGGTGACCTTCTTCTGGAATGTGCAACCATCTATCATAGGTAATAGAATCCAGCCTCAGAACATTTTGCAGATATAAGGCAACAGAGAAGTGGTTGGATGGGTGGAAAAGGTTGTGAGGTCACGATGCCCGCCGCAGCCTGAGCTAGAGAGACTGTCATTTCACACCTAGCAGAGATTTCCATATCTTTATGTATCTTACATTGGCAGAGTTCCTACTACCCTCTTCCTGTTTAGAGAGTATGGGCAAATGATATAGATTCTTTCTCTCTTTTAGAAAGTGAGCCAGTGAGATGGCCCATCAGCAGAGGTGCCTGCTAAAAAGATTTGCATTTAACCTTTGGGTCCCAAGTTAAAAAAACCACAGGGACAGACTCACCCTAGCGTAGTTAAGATATCGAGTAAGTAAGGGCTATTCTGTTGGGTACCAGTGTAACACTTTATCTAAATTATTCAATGGGTTTTCAGTTTGTGATGTGCAGCTTATGAATTAATAATGCAATATCAATGACTTGATGAACGACACATGTATTAAGCATGCTGTTATACTGGTGTGTTCTGGCAATATGAACATTATGCTGCTTCTCCAAAATTGGATCCCTCATAGATTAACATGCTTGAATGCTCCCCCATCTTCATACTTTGAATCCCTGATACTTTAAAATAGCAATAAACCCTGTTATGGTGTCCATTGTCCCAACAAGAACGATTGTTTAATAGCACAACCAACACATTTGAAACAACCTGAACATCAGCCAATTAGGTGAATGTGCTGCTCACTATTCTCTACTAGACCACCTTTGCTCAGATTTGTGCCACACAATGTTTGTGAAAAAGTACCCTGAAAGAGCTATGCTCTTTTACCTTCTATTTAAAGGTTTTTATTAGATATTGACATTTTTATCACTTTTGGCTCCAGCTAGGTGTAGCATCAGCAACATTCGATGGTGATTGGTTCTGGGGTTATAGGACAGTTTTGCCCCAGGAAAGAAATTTCAAAAGTCAGCTAGACAGAAAAGAAGAGATCACTTTTGAAGATGTGTTCTTCTTGTGGGCAGTGGAAGATGTACATTGATGGTCCTCATCTGTCTGTACTAGATCCAGAAGCACAAAGCATCTTACTATAATATCTGCAACACATTTCCTTCCAAAATAACCAAAGGTCAGGACAGGAGGCTTGCCCTATACTTTCAAGAGAGGAAGAAGGATTGTTCCTCCATTGGGGAACCCTCCTCGTCAGGGAATGATTCCATGCGAGTGCTTTTACAGGGACTTCCACAATGGTGACACAAAAAAGAAAGAATGTAAAACTTCCGGAGTTCTCTGAAGAAATGAAGTATACTTTTTAAAGAAAATAAAAACAAGATTGATGAAAGTCAAATCTCTGAAGAACTTTATGGGATGGCAATTAATATGAAATGCAATTAAGTTAAAAATAAAAGGATCCATGTTTAAAGGAAATGCAGTTTCAAGGAGACATAATGAAATCACCAATTATATGAAATCAAAAATAGGAATAAATAAATGATAGTATTTTCGGAAAACACATACAATCTCATATATATGTATGAGATTGTATGTGTTTTCAGAAAATAGTATTATTTACATACTCCTATTTTTTCAATTTTATAAATATATATATATATATCTATACTACTATAATAAAGGAAGAACTTTCAGCCTTTGAGGCGGGTAAACTCGGGAACCACAGTGCCAATCCATACACCCGATACACGTTGGAATCGTCAGGGTGTGTAGATGGTTATAGGCTATATAAATTTAAAAAAAAACGTTATTTAAAAAATTTACAGTAAAAAAAAGTAGTCTCTCCGAAGTAGCGCCGGCCGTGACGTGCGTGCTCACGTCAGGAGCGCGGGGAGGAGCGGCGTACATGGCGCGGGGAGGAGCAGTGACGTGAGGAGCAGCGTACAGGCTGGAGGAGTGGCGGCTGAGGTAAGGGAGCGGCGGACATGGCGCGGGGGAGGAGCGGTGACGTGAGGAGCAGCAGACAGGCCAGCGGCGGTGCGAGCAGGCGAGAGGAGCGGTGGCTGAGGTATGGGGACTCATGTCGGGGCAGTCGGGGGTCGGGGCGGTCGGGGCAGGCGGGGGTCGGGGCAGGCGGGGAATGGGCCTGGCGGGGGCCCGGGCTGCTGGACAATGTCAGGGCGGGCGGGGGGCAGGGAAGCCTGTTGCTCCCGGACAAGGTCGGGACAGGCTGCTAGTATATATATATATATCACCTACTAGCGGGTGCGGGTAGGTAGTTATAGTTACAACCTAGTTTCTATTCAAAATAAGTTTTTTCTTTTGCCAATATATTTGGCACCATTTGACGAATCTTCATGACATTTTTGAAACTAATGGTTCACTCAAGTCAGCTCCGGTCTTGAAAGTTTCAGGGAGATTCATCAAGGGGGCCCTAAAACTCATTTTCTCCATGTTAATTTCCATAGGAAACGTTAGTCAAAGCTACAGCCCAAACTGCTCAACGGAATTACACCAAATTTGGGAAAACCGTAGCTCTTGGTTCAGAAAGCGTGCTTTTTTTAAATGGTGCAAATCCGTTCAGTGGTTCCTGAAAAATTCAAAAATAAAAAATATTGATATCTGGTGACCGAAGAGGATTTGTGAACCCTCCCGATCTCAAGCTTCACTTTGATTGGCTGCCAACACTCCACACCAAGAAGTGTTGGCAGCCATCTTGTGACTCAGTAAAACTGAGTCACAAGAAAAAAGGGAACAAAATGATCCAAAAAAAAAGGAAAGAGGGGCAGGGTAGAAACACCCTGACCCTGTAGGCCTGGTCAGAGGGTCCCACAGTGACCTCAGGGCCCAAAAAAAGCATTGACGATGAGGTCCTCCTGTGTCCTGAGGACCTCAGGACCGAAGTGGACGTCATCCCCTGAGCAGCAGTGCACCAGGTAGCACGTTTGCAGAGTTGTGTGAAGGGGGCGTGATCTCGGACCACTCTCAGCAATCCAGCTGTGTGAGGCTTACTGGAGGTAACAGGAGGGCTAGTTGACGCCCCAAGGGACCTTCAGGAGGCAAGGTGACTTCATCCCCCAACCAAGAGCATGTCAGGATGCGCGTTTGCAGAGTGGTGGACAAAGGGGGCATGGCCTGTGTCCACCTCTCAGCAATCACACTGTGTGGGGCTTACTGGAGGAAACAGGTAGGCTAGTTGACCCCTAACCACCCAAGCAGCGAAGGGGACTTTCATCCCCATCGAAGAGCACACCAGGGAGCGCGTTCGCAGACTGGTGGGCAAATGGGCGTGGCTTACTATGAGAACTTTCCAATACTTCTGTGTGGGACTTACTGGAGGTATTAGGAGAGGTAGTTGGCCCCCAAGGATGTCTTTGGGCGCCATCGACCCTTCCTGTCACCTCCAGTAAGTCCCACACAGTTGGATTGCTAAGAGGTCTTCGGAGGCCATGCTCCTATCTCCACCACTCTGCAAACGCACCTCCTGGCACACTACGGGTTGGGGATGAAGTCCAGTTTTCTCCTGAGGGACTTTGGGGGCCACGAAGTCCTCCTGGTACCTCCAGTAAGTCCTACGCAGTGGAACTCCTGAGTGGTGGCCGGAGGCCCAGCCCCCTTTCTAAACATTTCTGCAAACGCGACTACTAGTTAAAGAAGCATTTGCAATGTAATAGGTTTGCATTTGTGAGAGTTGGAGCTATTGGCGTTGTAAATGTAAAAGTGTTTTAATAATGTTTCTTGGAGTGGAGTTGATGTAGGTTGTGTGTAGTGGAATTATGCGGTACGGTGTGCAGTGAAATTATGTGGATAGAAAGTATGTGGTATTTAGTCCATAGGACTTGTGTAGAGTGGGATTATGTGTTATGGAGAGTAATAGTGTGGTACGATAGTCTGTGTTGTGGAGTGGTAACCTCATGTTTGGTCTTCCTCGTTTCCATGGAAGCTAAACTATAAACTCAATGAGAAAAAAAGAAGGAACCACTCAGGAGCACTTCTGAACCTAGTCAGAGGTATGAGCAGAGCCACTAGAAATATACGACTGTTTGGCTGCATTGACTTTTGCACATTTATACATTTTAAGCATTTGCCACATAATCCATCATCTGCTGCATAATCTGCCGATTTGAACAAGTTTGTAGCTCAAATGGCTCAAACGTTACCAAATATGCAGCGCCAAGTGTAATAGCATAGTGGAAGGTCCTTTGCAAACCTAGAATGGTCACCTGTTACTTATTGCTAAATGTGGGTATTAAATTGGTACTAATGATATGCAAACCACTCTTGCTTCTTTCTGCGCCTCTCTTGCCTCTTTCTGAATTTCTGTAGCTTCTTTCTGCATGTTTCTTTTTTTCTGCACTTTTTTTGCCTCTTTCTTCTTATCTCTCACTTTCTGCACCTCTTTTGCCTCTTTCTGTACCTCTCTTTCCTCTTTCTGCACCTCACTTGCTTCTTTCTGTACCCCTTGCACCTCTTTCTGCACATCACTTGCTTCTTTCTGTACCCTTCTTGCCTCTTTCTGCACCCTTCTTCCCTCTTTCGGCACCTCTCATTCCTCTTTCTGTACCCTTGTACCCTCTTTCTGCACCTCTCCTACCTGTTTTTGCACCTCTCTTGCCTCTTTCTGCACTTCTCTTGCCTCTTTCTGCACCTTTGTTGCTTCTTTCTGCAATTCTCTTGCTTCTTTCTGCACAGCTGTTGCTTCTTTCTGTATATTTCTTTCCTCTTTGTGCAACTCTCTTGCCTCTTTCTACACCACTCTTCCCTCTTTCTGCACCCCTCTTGCCTCTTTCTGCACCTCTGTTCCTTCTTTCTGTGCTTCTGTTGGTTCTTTTGCACTGCTCTTGCATCTTTCTGCACCTCCCTTGCACATTTCTGCACCCTCTTGCCCCTTTCTGCATCCCTCTTCCATCTTTCTGCATCTCTTTTGCTGGTTTATGCAACTTTCTTGCCTCTCTACAGTTCTCTTGCCTCCTTCTGCTCCTCTGTTGCTTGTTTCTGCACTTCTTTTCCCCTTTTCTGAACCTCTCTTGCTTCTTTCTGCACCCCTGTTGTCTCGGTCTGCTCTTGTCTTCCTTCTTTCGGCACCTCTCTTGCTTCTTTCTGCTATTCTCTTGCTTCTTTCTGTACCATTCTTCCCTTTTTGCACCCCTCTTGCCTTTCTGCAGTTCTTGCCTTTTTCTGCACTTCTCTTGCTTCTTTCTATACCTCTGATGCTTCTTTCAGCAATTATCTTGCCTCTTTCTGCACTTCTCTTGCTTCTTTCTGCACCTCTCTTGCAAATGATTGCACCCCTCTTTCATCTTTCAGTATCCCTCTTTCTGCATCTCTTTTGACTGTGTCTGTAACTTTCTTGTCTCTTTCTGCACCTCTGTTGCCTCTTTCTGCACCTCACTTGCTTCTTTATGCACCCTTCTTGCCTCTTTCTGCACCTCTCTTGCCTCTTCCGGTACCTCTTTTGATTCTTTCTGCACTTCCCTTGCCTCTTTATGCACATCTATCCCATCTTTCTGCAAGCCTTGTGTGTGTTTCTGCACCCCTTTCCTCTTTCTGCATCCCTGTTGCATGTTTCTGTACCTCTGTTCCTTCTTTTTGCACTTCTTTTGTTTTTTTCTGCAACTCTCTTGCTTCTTTCTGCATGCCTTATGCTTCTTTCTGCACCCTTTGTGCCTCTCTCACACCGTTCTCCCCTCTTTCTGCATCTCTTTTGCCTGTTTCTGCAGCTTTCTTGCCTCTTTCTGCAGTTCTCTTGCCTTCTTCTCACCTCTGTTGTCTCTTTCTGCACTCGTCTTCCCTTTTTCCCTGTGGCCTCTTTCTGCACCTCACTTGCATCTTTCTGCACCCCTTCTGCCTGTTTCTGCACTTTTCATACCTCTTCCTGTACCTCCGTTGCTTCTTTCTGCATCTCTCTTGCCTCTTCTGCACCTCTGTCCCTTCTTTCGGCAAGCCTTGTGCGTTTTTCTGTACCCCTCTTCCCTCTTTCTGCACCCTTCCTGCCTCTTTCTGCACCTCTGTTCTGTACATCTTTTGTTTCATTCGACACCTCACTTGTTTCTTTCTGCATCCCTCTTGCCTCTTTTGCCACCCCAGTTCCTCCTTTCTGCATCTCTGTTGCTTCTTTATGCATTTCTCTTGAATTCTCCTGCACAGCTCTTGCTTCTTTCTGCACCTCTTTTGAAAATTTCTGCATCTCTCCTGCCTCTTTCTGCACCCCTATTCTCTATTTCTCCACCTCTCTTGCTTCTTTCAGCACTTCTCTTGCTTCTTTCTGCACATCTCTTGCTTCTTTCTGCACTGCTCTTGCTGCTTTCTGCACCTCTCTTGCAAATTCCTGTATCACTCCTACCTCTTTCTGCAAACCTGTTTCCTTTTTCTACACCTTTCTTGCCTGTTTCTGCACCTCTCTGACCTCTTTCAGCACCTCTGATGCTTCTTTCTGCACTTCCCTTGCCTCTTTCTGCACCCCTCTTGCCTCTTTCAGCACCTCTGTTGCTTCTTTCTGCACTTCTCTTGTTCTTTCTGCATCCTTCTTGCCTTTTTCTGTACCCCTTTTGCTTCTTTCTGCACCGCTCCTGCCTCTTTGTGCACCTCTCTTGCCTTTTTTCTGCAGTTCTCTTTACTCTTTCGCTTTTTTCTATACTTTTCTTGCCTCTTTACCCCTCATGCCTCTTTCTGCACCTCTGTTGGTTCTTTCTGCACTGCTCTTGCTTCTCTCTGCGCACCTCTTTCTTCTTTATGCTAGGCCTGGGCCGGCGTAGCGGAATAATTTCCTTGTTTGCGCTTTCAAAATGCGTGTTTGTGTGTTTGGTAGCGACTTACCTGGATCCCTGTGTTCGCCGACATGTTTTCCTATCCGTTCGCATGCGCATGAGATTATTGTAGCCGGCGGCGCGATCCCACAAGAGTGGAAACACGCATCGCGAGCAGGCAGTACAAGTGAAACAAGAAGGCAACGCCAATTGGCGACCGCATGGCAAGTTTGCAAGATATTTCCCCCCGAGCACCCAAACAGCGTCCCCGAACAGGAAAAACGCATTGCGACCAGGCAAAACAAGCATTTCCACGTGCTCCCAGAATTCTGAGTCGCTCGCAGAGATTTTTTACCATTTCGCTGACCTTTGCGTTATGTGACACCGCAAATTCCTTTCACCCCTACTTTATGCACATTTCTTCCCTTTTTCGCATCCCGTTGCCTCTTTCTGCAGTTCTTTTGCCAATTTCTGCATCTCTCTTGCCTCTTTCTGCACCTCAATTGCCACTTTCTGCACTTCTCTTGCTTCTTTCTACACATCTGTCGCTTCTTTTAGCAAATCTCTTGCATCTTTCTAGCTTGTTCCTGCACCTGTTTCTGCACCTCTCTTGCATCTTTCTGCACCCCTGTTGCCTCTTTCTGCAGCACAATTGCTTCTTTCTGCACCCCTGTTGCCTCTTTCTGCACCCCTCTTGCCTCTCTCCTGACATCTGTTGCTTCTTTCTGCACTTCTCTTACATCTACCCTTTTGTACCCAAACTTAAAGTATGCTGTTTAAAACACAGGTTTCTAAGTATTTGTATGTTTATTTTTATGTAACGTGTCACTACGAGACACACGCATGCATGCCTTCACAAACTTGGTCAGACTTACAACAGTGATATGTTTAGGATTGCTGTTTTATATTTGGTAGGATTAACATTCTGAGCAGTCGATGAATATTGAACCTTCAAGAGAAAAGTGAGGGTTAAGACATCTTGGGAGATTGATGATTAGGCTATTTTGTATGAGTCTGTTGTAAGGTACAGTCAAAGAAGTCCTCTTTCTGCGCCTCTGTTGGTTCTTTCTGCACATATTTTTCTTTTTTATGCACCTTTCTTCCTCTTTCTGGACTTAAGTTGCCTCTTTCTGCATTTCTATTGTCTCTTTCAGCACCTTTCTTCCTCTTTCTATACCTCTCTTGCCTCTTTCTGTACTTCGCTTGCTTCTTTCTGAGCCTTTCTTTCTCTTTCTGCACATGTCCTACCTATGTTGGCATAGTTAGAAATTAGCATTTAAAAAAGGTTTCAAGGAAGTTATAGTTAGGGATTAGCATTTAATAAACCTTAAAAATTCACTGAAAAAAAACACAGGTTTCAGGGACGTTATAGTTAGAACCTTTCATTTAAAACATCCTTTGAAATTCACTGAAAAAACATAGGTTTCACAGACGCTTATAGGTCTGAGTGGATGTGTGTGTAGACCTATGAATCACTGAGCGGGTATGTACTAACTGCTATTGGTCTGTCTATGGTTTTGATATTGGTAGTCTGTATTTTAGAGTGGGTGTATGAAAGGTTTTATTAAGGTGTGAGGAGGTGCATCAGATGATCACGTGGATGATTTAATCAGTAATGTAATTTGAGATGTCAATGATGTCATTGACCATGTCATGAGTGATGTAATATGTGACGTCATCAGCAGTGCATTGCGGCAGCGTGAGTTATAGTTAGCGCAACTAAATATAACAGCCAAATTTCGCCGGTTTTGTCAGATGAAATGTCCAACTAACTATAACGACCCTGAAACCTGTGTTTTTTTCAGTGAATTTCAAAGGTTTTTTAAATGTTAATTTCCTACTATAACGTCCTTGAAACCTAGGGTTTTTTCAGTGAATTTTAAAGGTTTTTTAAATGAAAATTTCTAACTAAAACATTCCTGAAAACCTGTGTTGAAACTGAAATCCAATCATCAAGGACTTCGGAAAGACTTGCACATCATAATCCAAATTCCACAAATTTTTATTTGACTACGCGTTTCCCCCTTCAGGGGTTTCGTCACAGCCTAATTACAAAATACACTGTGCCCCATCACCTTTAGAAAGGAGGTAATGTCACTTGACTTTATTTGGCAAATGGAGTGTTTTTAGATATGTATATATAAATTAGTCTTGGGAGGGGGCCCCCTCACTTCCTATTTCATTATAAAAATGAAAAAAGGGGGTGGCCCCGGGGGACAGGATCCCTGGGGCCAAAAATGATCCAGGTAAGGGGGAGGGGGACATGCATGTCCCCTTCCTAGAACATAAAAAATGTAAAAACCCGGCAACACGCCAGAGGTCCCGCCACCTTTCTCCACTACTCTGCAAAAGCGCACATTCTGGCGTGCTGCCTCCTGAGGGCCGTAGGAGTGAAGTAGACTTCATCCCCCAAGCAGCACTGTGCCGGGAGGTGTGTTTGCAGAGTGGTGGAGAAAGGGGGCATGACCTCTGACAACCTCTCAGCAATCCAGCTGTGTGGGTATTATTGTAGATAGCAGGAGGGCTAGTTGGCCCCCAAGGAACCCCAAGACCAAGGTGGACTTCCTCCACAACTAGCCGTGCACCAGGAGGCATGTTTTCAGAGTGGTGGAGAAAGGGGGTGTGGCCACCAAAAACCTCTCCGCACGCCCACTGCGTGATACTTGCTGGAGATAACAGGAGGGGTAGTTAGCCCCCAAGGACCCTCAATAGCCAAGGATAGTTCATCACCCTAGTAGAAGTGTGCCACAAGGTGCATTTGCAGAGTTGTGGAGAAAAGTGGCTTGGACTCCTATGTTGTCTCAGCGGTCCCGCTGTGTGGGACTTACTGGAGGCAACAGGAGGGGTAGTTGGACCCCAAGGAAGTCCTTGATGGCCAACTACCCCTCATGTTACCTCTAGTAAGTCACACACAGCGGGATTGGTAAGAGATGCTCGGAGGACATGCCCCTTTCTCTACTACTCTGCAAAGTGGCTGATAGTGTACTACTCTTTGGGGTATGAAGACCACTTTACTCCTGAGGGACCATATGGTCCAAGAAGTCCTCTGATACCTCATGTAAGTCCTACACAGAGGGATTCCTAAGAGCTCATTCAAGGCTCTGCCCCCTTTCTTTACTTCTCTGCAAATGCGATTACTAGTTAAAAAAACCTAAGAAATTCACATAAAAGCAAAGATTACAGGGACGTTATAGATAGGCTTACATTTCACTCGTACAAAAACAGAGAAATTCAGCAGTTATAGTTAGCTGAATTACCTACAACTCGCGCCCTGCAATGACCTGCTTATGACCTCACATGTTACATCACTCTTGACATGGTCATTGATATCACTGATGAGATCACTGATGACATCTCAAATGACATCACTGATGATCTCAGTGATGACATCATCCACAGCATCTCTGACACACCCACTCATACCTCTATAAAATCATTTATGCACCTACTGCCACTCCCACTCCCACAAAACCATTCACAGAGCTATACCAGTACTTACACACCCATTCACTGATTCATAGATCTACACACACACACATCCACTCACTCCCCATAGAGCCACTCATTCACTAACTCACTGTTATGTTATGTTACTATTTGTTTTGTAGAGCGCTCAGCTGCTCCAAAGAGCGTCCCGGCGCTAAAGATCATCACACCAAAATACCAGCAACTAACATAACGTCATAACGGCACCATGAATAACCAGAACAGCAATTACAGGGCAAAAAGATAAGTTTTAAGTCCCTTCCTAAAAACAGAGAGATCGGTGCACGTCCTCAGACTCAGAGGCAGTGTGTTCCAGAGACGGGGTGCAAGGTAGCTAAAGGAACGGCCTCCACAGCGAGCACGCTTCACTGTTGGGACGATAGCCTTGGCCTGGGCCGCAGATCTCAGAGGTCTAAATGGGAGATAGAAATGGACCCTTCTCTGCAGATATTCCGCGCCGAAATTGTGAAGCGCCCTAAAAGCTGTAATTAGGGTCTTAAAAAAGATGCGCTTACGAATCGGCAGCCAATGCAGAGAGACAAGGAGATTGCTGGCCCTGGCTCTTCTAGTTAGACCAAAACTCTCAAGGTTCTCAAGGCGCTATCAAGGAGCAGTTATAGACACCCCACTTACTTACTCATACAAATAGTAACACATAGTCACTCACCTATACAATCACTGACCGTAGCACACAGTCATCCATAAACCCACTCTCACATTCACTCACTCACGCATACAGCCACTCAAATACCCCGTCACTCACCTATACTGCCTTTCACATATCCAGCTACTCACTCATACTGATACATGCACTTAGTCACTGACACAGCCATACCCACACTCACTCACCCATACAGCTTCTCACATACACACTGAATACTCCATACAGCTACTGACTCACCTTCTCACTCATCCATAGATATAGTCAGTCAAAAAACCTGCTCACCCACACATACAATACATGTAATGGGGTGACCCTGTAACCCTCAGAACCTGGGTGGGTAATAAATAAAGTAATAATGGTTCTGTCGGACAGAAATACACACTGTTTTAGTATTTCAATGTTTCCTTTCTTCAGTCTCGTACCTAACCAGGATATCAAGACAGGTGTACTAATACATTCACAAACAAAACTCACTGACCATAAAGAAAAATGAAAGCAAATTTTACTCAAATACTTTCACATGTGAACACAAAATACTTCAATCACTGTCCCTAACGAACATTTAAAACATATAAGGCACAAAAACTTTGTGCTAGAGTAATACTAAAAACAACAAGTAAAATGTGTTACTTCATATACTTTTGGGTTAAACAACTATACATATACAATCATCCTGTAGACACATCAATTAGATCTTGGATCCTACAGGATTTTGAATAGTTTGTTCACGCCAAAGGAGAGGATTGCGTCGACGTTTCGACCCTAGGGGGGGCGATGCGGTGTTTTCACGCATCAGGTGCGGGTCTTCTTCAGGACTGTATATATATATGGGACAGCCTCTTGCAGACCTAGCTCCGCATGGAGTCCTGGTCTCTTCCTCTTGAATCGTATTGTCGGTCCGTGTTAATCAGGCCGGCTAAATGTTCATTACACCTCTGTATTGATATAGTCTATACAGATGGTTGTAAACTTGCTCCTTTGTATTTCTAACATGCGCGGGTCGCCTCCTTCACTTTCCGTTCGTGCTGACGTCTGATGTCAGCACGAACAGAAAGTGAAGGAGGCGACCCGCGCGTGTTAGAAATACAAAGGAGCAAGTTTACAACCATCTGTATAGACTATATCAATACAGAGGTGTAACGAACATTTAGCCGGCCTGATTAACACGGACCGACAATACGATTCAAGAGGAAGAGACCAGGACTCCATGCGGAGCTAGGTCTGCAAGAGGCTGTCCCATATATATATACAGTCCTGATGAAGACCCGCACCTGATGCGTGAAAACACCGCATCGCCCCCCCTAGGGTCGAAACGTCGACGCAATCCTCTCCTTTGGCGTGAACAAACTATTCAAAATCCTGTAGGATCCAAGATCTAATTGATGTGTCTACAGGATGATTGTATATGTATAGTTGTTTAACCCAAAAGTATATGAAGTAACACATTTTACTTGTTGTTTTTAGTATTACTCTAGCACAAAGTTTTTGTGCCTTATATGTTTTAAATGTTCGTTAGGGACAGTGATTGAAGTATTTTGTGTTCACATGTGAAAGTATTTGAGTAAAATTTGCTTTCATTTTTCTTTATGGTCAGTGAGTTTTGTTTGTGAATGTATTAGTACACCTGTCTTGATATCCTGGTTAGGTACGAGACTGAAGAAAGGAAACATTGAAATACTAAAACAGTGTGTATTTCTGTCCGACAGAACCATTATCACCCACACATACAGACACCCAGAAAACCATAAAAATAGTCAGACAATCAATCAATTAATCACCCATAGAGCCATGCACATCCCAGTAACACACTCATACACCCAGTTAGACATCAACTGACAGACAGATACACACATTTACACAACCAGTCACTCACCCATATCCTCACTGAGACACCTAATCACACACCTTGGTATATATATTTAACACTCTTTGGGGCACATGCATCAAGGTTTTGCGAGTCCTTAATCGCGATTCTTAAAGAATCACAATTAATGACTCGCAATAGCCTATGCATGTAGGAATCACTATAAAAATAGTGATTCCTAAACATTCCTTAATTGCGACTCTCAAATTGTGAGTCGCAATTAAGTAATGCATTGAGGCCCATAGGATTGAATAGGAAATTGGGGACGTGCTTACCGTGTGTGGTTTCTGCTCCTGCCACTTACTTCCCTTTGCTGGACTTCTGCCCTTTGTTTTTCTTGCTGGCTGGCCTCTGTGGCGAGTCTGGTGTCCTGCCTGGCGTGCAACTTGCCCTCGCTCTTGCTGACTCGCGGGCCGCGGACTGCCGGGGCACTACATCCCCTCGAAGACAGTGCAGCCACGTGAGAAGAGCCGTAAGAGCACCAGCGCCACCGGATAAAAGCACTTGGGAGCCCCCGCAGCGCGGGACGCGCTTACCGCGGTATTGGATTTCTGCTCCTGCCACTTACACTTCTCTTTGCTGGACTTCTGCCCTTTGTTTTCTTGCTGGGTGGCTTCTGTGGCTAGTCTGGTGTCCTGCCTGGCCTGCAACTTGCCCTCGCTCTCGCGGACTAGTGAGAGCACCAGTGCCACCGAATAAAAGCACTCGGGAGCCCAGGCGGCGCGGGACGCGAGCGGGCTCGCCCGGGCGAAGCCCGAGCCAAGGGCGGGCCCGTTCTTGGCCGTCTGTGGCTGATTGAGGCTGGACTGGCCCCCCCCTCTAACGCCTAGGATTTCGACAAGACATCGGTTTCAGAGGAGAGGTCCGGCGCTGTACGCCTATGGATTGTGAGTGATTTAGACCTCAATAGATGCTGTTCTTGAATCTACTTCATATCCCACACGCTGTTCAAACTGGGATACCTTGTGACTGTACTAGACTTTTTAGTAATGGTAGTTACTGATTGGCACATATTAGTGACTTTTATAATTGTTGTTAGATAGCATCTTGACCAATTTATATTTGTTTTATTGTGGTATTTATTGGAAGAGGTTTTATATTATTTGGTTCACTAAAGATAGTATAAGCCTCCATGTGTATTTGGTTACATCTGTGGATATTACTATAGCACTTTATCTCTCCAACTCCTGGCTTATTGGCATTTGCACATCTGCTCGCAGTGTGCTGTCGTAATATAAATGCCTCAGCGCAGGCTGGTATAATTAAGCACTTGCACACCCTCGCAAGAGCGGCTGGCACACGGGCACTCTATCCCCCCAGTTCCTACCCCAGCATATTTTGCACACTCTTTTTATAGTTTGCGGACGCATTACAGGTAACCATCTGTACACTCCTGTAATAGCGGTTGGCACTTTACCCCCATAGGTTCTACCCTAGCATATTTTGCACATTCCCGCTACAGTGTGCTGACGTATTATAAGCAACCACTTGTACATTTCCGCAATTAGCGGTTGGCACATAGACACTTTACCCTTTAAATCCCTATCCCGGCATAATTTGCTCATTCTTCCCTTACCAATACAAGCAATTCCTTGTACATTCCGGTATCTAGCTGCTGGCACTTTGGCACTTTACCACCTTAGCCACAACCCCAGCATAATTTGCACAGTCCTGTACCATGTTCTGATATAATGTAAGTACTTCTTATATAACCCTGTACCTTGCTGTTGAATTATTTCTCCTTTTACCCTGCAATATCCCAGTGTATCTCACAAAGTACCTCTGCAGTGTGTTGTTGCTGTATTAGCATATTTCCTTTTTGGGGTATGATATAGTATTATTCCCACATCATGGGAAAAAGAAAGAATGCTTCCTCCTCTAGTACTAATACAGAAATTGGAGGTCGAGGTGGACAACAATCACTGATGACATATCTAAAAGGGGCCATGGGAGCTATTGAGGAACAAATAATATCTGTAGAGGAGACACTATCACAGGGTAGACTATCCCTACCTGTAGATTTAAGTTGCAGGGGGAGAAGCTCCACAAAGTCAAGGTGAGATTGTTAATGCAGGGGTAACCAAGACGGGCGCAATAATGGGTGTGTCTTGGATATTTTGGATCACATTGAGGTAACAGACTCCGAACAGGAGATAGAGCCCCCACCTAAAATAGCGTATTAAACCAAGGTAATAATGATGTGACCAAAGATGGGAATATAAATTTGGCCAAAAATAGAAAAACTCCAGGGAGAAAAAGGAAAGCCATTAATAAGTCTGTCAAGTTAACTCGGAATAAGAAACAGACGGGAGATGGGCTTGAAAAAAACGGATACCCTTTAGAGGAATATAGAAAAGATTTGGTTAATATCACAAAAACCTTAGATAAATTGTATTCCTTTCTAAAAGGCTCAATGGAAAATCTTCTTGAAAAAGTGGTGGCCATTGAGACTCAATTAAAAAGTGACAACCATTTGAGGCACAATGCCAGTAACACTTATTTACCGGTACATGGCAGCTCTACGCAGCCATTGAATCCGGTAATCTCACATGTGAATGGCCTTACAAAGAATGATGTCCAGACAAAGTCGGATAATACCATTAATAGTAATACCATGGCAAATCAAGCCACCCCGAGACAGACCCTGGATTCGCAAAAATCCAAAGGACAAGATGCGAGCCAAAGAATAGAGAGGCCTACGCCTAAGATCCATAGAAACAATGGCAGCCATCTTGATCTGCCTCCGGCTGCTTCACCTTATGTTATTGTAATAGCAAATGTCCCGCCCCTACCGGAAGAAGCTCATGAATCATGGGAAACTCTGCGTAATAAATCACTCTCATGGCTAGGGGATAAAACTGCCTTGGGTGAAGCTCTATTCACAAATTTTAAAATGTCCCGCCGTGTCAGCTGGGTAGGCAATAGAGGGAAAATGGTGGCTGGTGACTTGGATGGGGGCTGCATTGTTCTAACATTTGGAGATCCCAGACTCCTTCATGTATTATTGACCAGGATAGCTAAAATTCACATAAATGAGAGAGAAGTGTGTGTACTCCCTCTAGGTTTTTTCTATAAACCCCAAAGTTTGGAAGGACAGTCTATATACCCGGTGCAGAACTATAGAGCAAGGTGGAATCCTTTTAATGTGGCTGTACAAAAAATATACACACCATTATTATCGTTGGGGAACGTGGATTGAGCATTACCTGAAGACCCAAGTAGGGGCAGGAAGGATCATATGCCAACAAATTGTACGGTTTCGGAGAATAGGTTAGATAAAAGGTTACCGTATTTTCCGGCATATAAGACGACTTTTTAACCCCTTAAAATGTTCTGGAAAGTCGGGGGTCGTCTTATACGCCGGGTACCAAATTTGACGGTATGTTTTCATGCGTTTTTATATAGCGTGGACTTCACCCGAAGGTGTCAGACCGCTTCTCAATAGGAAATGGTGCAGCTTAACTTTAACAGAAGACCGATGCTGTTTTTTCTGTGGCAAGAGACAGTATTTTCAGTTGCCACATGGTGATGTCCACCTGTGCATGAGCATTCGCAAACTTGTGCCAGGTACATAATATGAGGCCATGTTGTTTGCAGAAGTTCTGGACGAATAACGCAAGTCTCTGGAAGCCTTATTATTGGTCCTCAATAGCATTAAGTATTCTGGGAAACTATGTGCTCCTAGCTTGTTTCCTTTTTCACTGATGTAATAAAGTTCAATCGACAGTATGTAAGAAGAGCATGTGCCTCATTTACCTGTCCGCACAATGTGTGTACAATGAAATATGACAGATTAGAATTAAACCTTGTACATAATGCCAGTGGCAACACACATCTGAATTTAAGCTTATATACACATCCTGCGTTGGGCTGCGCTGGAAGTGGGGGTAGTCTTATACGGCGAGTATAGCACGAAACCTACATTTTATCAACAAAAGTAGGGGGTCGTCTTATACGCCGGGTCGTCTTATACGCCGGAAAATACGGTAATAGCCACGTCTATAGTACAATACGAGGTGGATGACCCCATGGATAGCTGTTTAATGACTGACCCTCAGTCTCTTTACAAACAAGGAAGGGCAGAACTAGAAACTGTAAGTTATGCAATGGAACAATCGGATAAAAGTATCCCTAATGATATCATAAATATTGCAAACCTAAAATCACTTGATAGGCCTCAATCATCAGGGAATCAACATTGCAATTTAGTGTTTTGTAATATAGCGGAGTTGGCCGCAAAGATATATGACCCAGCATGGCTGAAGGTTGTGGATGATCACCTGATAATCTGCTTACAAGAGACTTGGCAGATCAGTGAGCTCCATATGGAGGGTTTTCAGACTTATCATACCCCAGCTTTTCCTAGTAAAGCTGGCAGATCTAAAGGTGGCCTATGGATTTATATTTCAAATCTGTTAATTATGGAGCAAGTAACGTTTGTAAGAACTAATGATTTTTAGCAGATTGTGGAGCTACAAGGGAAAGAAGTTGGCTGTTTGATAATTGTCAATTTTTAAAATAATGTTCCAAAAAATATGATTCTGAGTGTCCTGAACCAATTACAAAGGGATCTAAGGAAACTCCAAGAGAGTTCTAAAGGGGAACCGTGCTGTATCTGGAGTGGGGATTTTAATTGTTATCTGTGTAGGCACTACCAGAATGGAATATGCGGGTTGGGGGAAATAGACGATGCTGCACCACATTTTACACATTCAGTTGTGGGAGATATGCTGAATGAAATTATGTCCGAATTGAATCTAGACTTTGCTAATGAATTATGTATCCTGCAGTAGCTTTTAAGCCCACTTATATAGGGAGAGGTTGTAACACGACAATTGATTTTGTTTTGTTTTCAAAAAATAAGAAATGTACAAAGTTTTTAACATATGTGACACTCTGCAATGCGTTGAGTGATCACTATCCCATTAGTGTCTCTCTCTCATTCGAGAATGGCATTCGTCATAGAATGGGTGAAGTGGGTTTCATATAATCAGGAACTCAGTTTGTCGAGCAGAAATGGATATACACTAAAATGACAGAAGGTGGATCCCACCGCGTTTTTGGGGCAGCTTGTACACAAAACACAAGAGGATTTCAATGTGTGCCTAGCGGTGGAAAATAAAGGAGCTGACGCGATAAAAGCATTCTTGAACATCTCAGCTAAGATTAAGGAAATTCTTACGGCTAAACAAAAGATGAGATTGTGCAAAAAATGGGGGGGGGGGTTTGATAATGAATGCGGTAAAGCACATAAGAATCTAACAATAGCCTTGAAAAAGCTACCCAGGAATAGAGAAGAGATAAGGAAAGCTAGACCACTTTATAAATAGGCCCAAAAGAACAGAAATTATAAATTAAAAGAGGAAGTTTGGTTAGATCTACACGAGTATTGTCTAAAGAAAGATAATGTTAAGTTTTGGAAGATAGTGAATTCTCCACTACAGCTGAAGTTTAAAGTCCAGACGGGTTTCGAAGCTCACGCTTCTTCCTCATGGGACGGCAATGCAAAAAGTGACGAAAACCTGCAGCCATTATTAATCCATCGCGCATGCGCTCCCTGGTGACCGGCATGCTCACCAAGGAGTGCATGCGTCACTTTTTGCATTGCCGTCCCATGAGGACGAAGCGTGAGCTTCGAAATGCATCAGGACTTTAAACTTCAGCTGTAGTGCCCAGCTGTCCTAATAAACAACGTTTGAAACTTGCTACCTTCTGGAGTACATCTCTGAGATCCGAGGCAAGAAATAAAAACAAATTATGGCACCATAACTTGGGTCAGCTCAACTTAATCTACAATTAAAAGCTTCACCATCATCACAGCACTTCAATAGGCAAAATGATGAAAAAGCCAAAAACATTCAATACTTTGATAACGGACATGGACAACAAAGGTGCATTATGGGACATTGAGTCCCTGCCGATCCGCTATCTCTGCCCAATGTGGGATGTGCTGTCCTGTAATTGGTTGAAGCTGCACCAATGAAGCGTGAGTAACAATTTTAAAGAATGGTAGCTGAGCAGAATTGGCAAATGGTTTTAGCACTGAGGAAGGTGGAATACCGAAATGCATTTGCAACAATAAACCATTTTTTCAAAGATCCCTGAGTGTGCTCCGTATGTTTTGGAGTTGTTGTGTAACAAGACGGAGTCACCTACCATGACGGAAGCAACCACTGCAGTGTTCGGCCACCTGGTGAACGGTGTTGTGGAATATATATATATATATATATATATATATATATATATATATATATATATATATATATATATATATATATATATATATATATATATATATATATATATATATATATATATATATATATATATATGTATATATATGTATATATATATATATATATATATATATATATATATATATATATATATATATATATATATATATACATATACATATATATATATATATCTCGCCACGCAGCGAGATGTAACGAGTCCAAGACGGCGAGCATCCAGCTTGTTGGGAGATGATCGTATACTTCTCCCTAGCTCCATTATCACCACGTTGCCTGGCTGGCGAGGGGTCTCCAGGACAGGGCCGTTGCATGATGAATGAAAACCCCGAACTTGCACGCTATATGCGAGTAGGCATCACTGGCAGGACTACAAACACCACAAGGCACTGCGCTCATCCAGGGACGTGCCCTGAGCATAAAAGAAGGGTGTTTCCTGCCTCTACCCTGCAAAATGCATTCGTCCTCCTCTGAAGAAGAAGGCAGCCGCCTTCGAAACGCGTCAGGACATTAAGACGAAGCAGGATAATTTATATGAACCCTGTTCCCGGTTTCCAGCTATCGAGCGACCTGTTATGAATAAAAGCCTTGCCTGGAAGCCCCGTGAGTGTGGTGGTGTTTTCACTCGAGCTCCCACATTTTGGAAGGTACCATCGCCTTCCTTGCTGCACCCGCCTGAGAAGAGTGATCGGCGCCTTGATGGGAATTGAGCGTCGCAGCTGTACTGCATTACGCCGAGCACCGCCACGCAGCGAGATGTAACGAGTCCAAGACGGCGAGCATCCAGATTGTGGGGAGATGATCATATACTTCTCCCTAGCTCCATTATCACCACGTTGCCTGGCTGGCGAGGGGTTTCCAGGACAGGGCCCTTGCATGACGAATGAAAACCCCGAACTTGCACGCTATATGCGAGTAGGCATCACTGGCAGGGTTACAAACACCACAAGGCACTGCGCTCATCCAGGGACGTGCCCTGAACATAAAAGAAGGGTGTTTCCTGCCTCTACCCTGCAAAATGCATTCGTCCTCCTCTGAAGAAGAAGGCAGCCGCCTTCGAAACGCGTCAGGACATTAAGACGAAGCAGGATAATTTATATGAACCTTGTTCCTGGTTTCCAGCTATCGAGCGACCTGTTATGAATAAAAGTCTTGCCTGGAAGCCCCGTGAGTGTGGCGGTGTTTTCACTCGAGCTCCCACATTTTGGAAGGTCCCATCACCTTCCTTGCTGCACCCGCCTGAGAAGAGTGATCGGCGCCTTGATGGAAATTGAGCGTCGCAGCTGTACTGCATTACGCCGAGCACTGCCACGCAGCGAGATGTAATGAGTCCAAGACGGCGAGCATCCAGCTTGTGGGGAGATGATCATATACTTCTCCCTAGCTCCATTATCACCACGTTGCCTGGCTGGCGAGGGGTCTCCAGGACAGGGCCGTTGCATGACGAATGAAAACCCCGAACTTGCACGCTATATGCGAGTAGGCATCACTGGCAGGACTACAAACACCACAAGGCACTGCGCTCATCCAGGGACTTGCCCTGAACATAAAAGAAGGGTGTTTCCTGCCTCTACCCTGCAAAATGCATTCGTCCTCCTCTGAAGAAGAAGGCAGCCGCCTTCGAAACGCGTCAGGACATTAAGACGAAGCAGCATAATTTATATGAACCTTGTTCCCGGTTTCCAGCTATCGAGCGACCTGTTATGAATAAAAGCCTTACCTGGAAGCCCCGTGAGTGTGGTGGTGTTTTCACTCGAGCTCCCACATTTTGGAAGGTCCCATCACCTTCCTTGCTGCACCCGCCTGAGAAGAGTGATCGGCGCCTTGATGGGAATTGAGCGTCGCAGCTGTACTGCATTACGCCGAGCACCGCCACGCAGCGAGATGTAACGAGTCCAAGACGGCGAGCATCCAGCTTGTGGGGAGATGATCATATACTTCTCCCTAGCTCCATTATCACCACGTTGCCTGGCTGGCGAGGGGCCTCCAGGACAGGGCCGTTGCATGACGAATGAAAACCCCGAACTTGCACGCTATATGCGAGTAGGCATCACTGGCAGGACTACAACCACCACAAGGCACTGCGCTCATCCAGGGACATGCCCTGAACGTAAAAAAGGGTCTTTCCCGCCTCTACCCTGCAAAATGCATTCGTCCTCCTCTGAAGAAGAAGGCAGCCACCTTCGAAACGCGTCAGGACATTAAGACGAAGCAGGATAATTTATATGAACCTTGTTCCCGGTTTCCAGCCATCGAGCGACCTGTTATGAATAAAAGCCTTGCCTGGAAGCCCCGTGAGTGTGGTGGTGCTTTCACTCGAGCTCCCACATTTTGGAAGGTACCATCGCTTCCTTGCTGCACCCGCCTATATATATATATCCAAGCTCCAAAGTTTTCCAGTAGCAATGAGCCGCACTCGAACACAGGTGAAGACAAACGTCTTTATTTGAGGCATGAACAATGTCCCATTTCCCGATACCATTAAACAGCTTGTCCGCCGCTTGACGCGTTTACAGGCATAGGATTTAGAGCAAAGCCCGATTCCTGAGGCTCATTTGGGGGCCCGTAAATGTCATCCAACAGTAATAAGTGGAACCATCTGCGGTATCAATTTCCCGGGACTACAGTCTCCAGAATGCCCCGAAGCCTCATTAGAGCAGCTCATTCAGGGCGTGGACATTGGCATTCTTTAAAGACTGTGACCGGAATGCACACAATCTTTGCCACAAGGGAGCCTTTGAAAAGAAGGGAGTGACCTTCCAAATGCCTCAGGTTGCAGGGGGTTCAGGGGTCCTTTGGACACACCTGCACCCTTGAAATTATTCTCAATTTGCGATTAGCAAATTGCGAATCGCAAACAGAGAATCAATTCCCATTCCTTCCTATGGGCCAGGAGACCCATAGAAATGAATGAGAAAGTATTCCTTAATTGTGAATTCACAATTTGCGAATTCGCAATTAAAGAATATCAAGAAATCGCTAAAAAATTGCGATTTTCTTGATACATACCAATTAGCGATTCTGAAATAGCGATTTCTTAAAAATCGCTATTCCAGAATCGCTAATTTGTATCTTGATACATATGGCCCTAAATGACTACTTGATGTTCTGATCCATACAGGTGAATCTCTGAAAGATCCAATTCTGATAAAGAAATTAGTTACCTGTATATGCAGCTCTCCAGCATTCATAGATTCACATCTAATCGATCTCCTTCTGGAGAGAGCCTTGCTAGCTATTTGGTTACATCCAACACTGTTTTAATGGGAGTTCTGAACTAAGAGGCCCGTGGGTGTGCCGTGCACAGCCATTTAATTTGTTGACTGAAGGGCTGTTTCAAATTATGTGAATCCGCTACTAAATAAACACGGTTGTTGGGCCTCTGGCGATTGCTTGACTCTGTTTATTTAAAGGTACTGGGTGATACCGAGCCTGATGACAGTGAATGATTCAAGCATATTAATCTATGAAGAATATATGAGGTTACAATGCAAACAATTACAACGCATGCTTTTACAACGCAGTTTTTACATCGCAACTACCATTACATTGCATGATTTTACTACGCATTTTTAAAAACTACCATAACAACGTATACCATTACAATGCATATCATTACAACGCATTTTAGAGCAACAGTAGGGTAAGTGTTGGATAGTCTAGGGGTAACAATTACTATTCCCACTCCAGTGAGTGCAACAGTAGGGTAAGTGTTGGATCCTGTAGGGGTAAATCTCAATTACTTACCTTATAATGTGTTGTAATGGCATGCATTGTACTGGTATGTGTTGTAATTGCATGCATTGCAGTGACATGCATTGTAATGCATGCGTTGTAATGGCATGCGATATAAATGCAGTTGCGTTGTAACAGTTGCATTGTAAAAGCAGTGCAATGTAATGGCTGTGCTGTCATGGATGTTTGGCACCAATGAAAAATACCAAGTTGGAAAACCAAAGTTACAGGTAAGTAGCTAGTTTATATTCTTCCACAAGTTTCATCCTCCTTCTTACTCCTGGTTTGTTTTAACTTTAGGTGAGGTTTACTTCACAGTCAACGTTGAAGCTGTGGGACTCAACGGGTCGCAGGTGATCGCCCTGCCTGAGAGAGGACGCAAGGACACCCTGGTCAAGTCTGTGCTCGTCCTGGTCAGTGGGGTTTTTACCGCACTAAGGGTATCCGATGTGCAGAAGTGTAACAGAGAGAGTGGGTGGTTGATAAGTTTGGAGCGAGCAACCACAGAGTGTACTGAGTGAAAGCCATTTGCTGCTGAATGCGAAGTGATCATACATGGAAAGTGCAACTGGTCCACACATTAGCGGTGAGGACGAACATAGCTGGGATGAGTGTACAAATAAGGGTACATAGTATTGCGAATGTGAGATGAGGGTTAGTTGTGGTGCATGAATAAGGACTCAGTGAAGTTGAGTGGTGGGGAGGGTTTTTTTTAAAATTTGGATTAATGTTTGAACACGTCTGAGTGTATATGCCAATGTGTATGAGAATCTATTAGTGGTATGGAGGTGCTCTTAGTTTTATATATATGTCCCTTAAATTGTGGGCAAACTTGTAAGTCAATATACATTTTTCTTCTCTTTATATATTTTTGTGCATGCAAATATATTCATGTGTGCCTATGTATTTGTTATTGTTTGAACATTTCTTTGTTTTTAAGGAGGGTGTTTATTAGTTCAAAAATGCATGGGCTCATATATGGTGCATATGGATTTTTAATACACATGGTGATTCGTGCAGCAAATGCATTGGTTCATTTATTAACCATATGGGATGTGCCTGTGTGCCTTCTACACCACGTCACCTTTATTATATTGGTTTGCATGTAGGGTTGCCACCTATTTACTGGCACAGCTGGTGTTTTAATGGCATGGCAACTAAAAACTTTAAACAAATCAGCAACACCTGGCATTTGTTTTTCACCTTTTGAAATGTAGCCTTGCAACCACAGAGACAAATACAATGCTTTGAAACTCTTTAAGAGTTGTCTAAACCCTCCCCAAATGGTTATCAAACCTTTAGTGGCAGAATTACAATGCTAAAAAAGAACACCAAGGATTTTACAACAAATCATTCTACAGTCACTGCTCTAGAGCTTTTAAGAATTTGAAAACATGAAGGAATTGTTGGTATGTTTCTTTTAATAATGTGGAGAACCTATGTGCATGCATTTTGCTGGCAATCTGTAACACTGGGTATGGTATGAATACCTTGGTCAATGCACAGTTAAACTATTTGCCCACATACCAGCACGTTAATTTATATGAGAAACCATAAGGTTTTAGTAGTGTAGTGTTTAAACAAAACATTAAGAGTTATATTTCCGAAATACTTATTTATATCAATAGCACACTGCCTTTGTCTGGGTTGTGACCAGCTGTATCTAATGATAATGAGTTTTTAAAAATCGGCCTACAGTTAAACTGTGTCCTGTAATTGACAACAACTCAGTGTCAAGGTAAGTAAACATAGGTAAGAACAGATTTACTTTTCATACGCTGCGTGCACGTATCTTTAAAAGGTATGCCATCAAGGTAAGCAGACAAAGATTTAAAGTAGAGCAAATCTGTACTTAACATGGTGATACATTCGTAGCCGATAATCTAGACACCGTATTATTGCAGGAAATTAATAAAACCCCTTTAAAAATCACCATTATTTTACTTTCTGCTTTTAAATCTCATTGTTTGCATTGCCTTTTATGGTTTGATGCAAAAATGTAATCTTCAGGTAAAAATCTAGTAGAACAAGGTGCTTGACGGACACATCAAGATGCGATACGTCATCCATGTAGATGGTGATTGTAATTCTACTGACCCTTATTACCTCTGTCATTCCATTCTCATGGTTGTAATAATTGTGCTTGCAGGTTCTCCACTAGCGTAAAGTCCTCCATTGGAAGCTTTAATGCACATCAGTGGGTTATATGTTACCACACAACACTATAGGGCCCTGTTTAGTGTTTGGCGGGTCGTCTTCGTATCACTGGTGCAACACCACCTTTGCCACCCTTATTATTATTGAGGCATCAAGGCATTATAGTAGCAATGCCTTGATGCCTCAGCAGGAGACCTGCCTTAACTTATTTTATTTATAAAGAAAGAACCCCAAACAGGGGACTTTGTTTGGAAATAATATAACAGAGGTCCCCTATGAGTTAGATGTTTTTCCACAATGCATGATGAACATAGTTTGGTCTTTTTCTGTCTAGTTGGCTTGATTGACATGGACAGATTAGAAGCCATTGAGAATCACTTGGTCACCGCAAAGGTTTTGCCAGCAACAGAACCAACAGTGACTACTCAGTCCAAAAAACTGCATTTCCCTGACCTCTTAATGACACCAAGAGGAGGACAGACAGGGTATCCATCTGGTTGTTGTAGTTGTATTGGTATTACCTCATGTAAATGATACTCTAACATATTCCCTCAAACTATTTAGATTCTCCTTGAGTAGTTGGCGGATCTCCCCATACACTCTAACCAGCCTTTCTGAAAAGAGCCCACCATGCCAATTTTAGGTACACAACTTTTAAGTTGTTTCTCATAAAAATATCTAACAATGCTGTCATTAAATAATACGTGGGACTCTCAGAAACGTTAAACTATGTATTCTCTTGGAAGTTTGGAAGTGAGTTAAATGGTGTGTTTAGTCTTAGCACCTCTAGTCTTAAGGATGTAGAGGTTCAATTTCATGGTTACCTATATTGTGGTAAGGATGTCACCTCCATGCCATGTCAGCGGTGGGGAAAAAACCCTATTGATGGCATCAGGGTATTTTCTTTTTTTCTTCCTCTGAGTACGTGGGTATCACAAGGGTCTTGGCCAAGCCAAAGATAACAAAGTCAATGCATCCTCAGCACTGCGACACCAACATTAAGGAAATCATAAAAAGAACATTTTTGACCTTGAATAGCCGGTCATGGCTTCGACAGCTCCAAGAGCTATAATGTTTCTCCAAAGGCACAAACGTAATCAAAAGCGTAATTATTGAAAAGAAGACTTACCCTTTTCGCCAGTTTAACAGTACCTCTACTGAAGCGATTTGTAATGGAGAATCTGGTAGGACCAAAATCACGGAGTAAGAATCCATCCACTGGACCACAAGCAGATGAAGTAGATGGCTGACACCAGCACTGGGACCAACTACCCCACAATCAGAGATGCTAACAGCCTTCCTTCTTCTGGGGTGATTTTGTGGACAAATTATTTCCTCAAGCAACCCCTTGGGAGGGAGAAAGCCAGTGAGGTGCAAGTTACATGTTTTGAGGGTTTTATAATGCACTTCAAGCTATCCAACATAAGGATCTTTCAAGTCACAAGTTGTTCTGTGACCAGTTATGAAGCACTTTATAGGTTACAGTATTAAGATAAAAGTTTAAAGTGATCTTTATGTCCCCAATTGGATGCCTTTGATGAAGACAGCCTGCGATGAACCCAGCTCTTGTCACCCTGTCTGTCACCTGACATATGTGAAATCAATATATAAAGGAAAAAAGTGGTCTCTATGGGGGAAATCTAAGCCTCAACTTCTGTGGCAACCATGCAAAAACCATCACTATATTGTTAACTCTGGAATCAAATCAAGATATATTTAATTAGTGTTAAAACTATACATTTAAAGATAATAATTAAAGAGCCAAATCTCATTTCTTTAAAGTAACATGTTGCTTCGAAACCAGGTTCTCCAAAGAATATTAAGGCACAAAGGTGAAAAGGGTGAATTGAAAGTGTGCAAGTGGTATACAGAAAGCATAAATACAAGTTACTGATATGGATACATTTGTTGTTACATGTGTCAGAAAGTCATAATCCCAATTAAATTAAAAGACAGTCGACTATTACAATTGTTGATGTTTCGACCACTTTGAAAATTATTTATATAAGAATCGGGATAGGAAAGATTTAATAAAAGCACAAAAAAACAAAGTAATGACTAGTCCAAATAAATCAAGTAACGATGTGGGGGATAATTCATGAACATACCACCAGTCTGCCTAACCAGAACCAGGGCCAGTGCTCTGCTGAAAGAGATACATTTAGAATACATTGAAAGCACATACATACTCTAGGGTACACTATGGTATGGGGTACCCCTGTAATTGGCAAGACCTACCCTGTCAGACCCTAGTAAATAAAAGGGCAGGGGGATTGAAACTACCTAGACATCCCTAGTCCACAATAGGGCATGGCAGTTTAAAGGCCAGCAGCTTTTTCTGCACTTGCATGTGTGCCCTGCTGAAGCCTGAGGTCAGTTTAAAAGCAGCCCTGGGTGGCAGGACTGCTTTAAAAAAGTAAAATGTGCCTAAACTTGACTTTGGTGTTGGGGCACCTACAAATGGATAACATTCAATGTTTTGGCATATTAGGAACCCCCAGGGCCTCCCCAAGGTGTCCCAGGGGTGGGGGGCGTCCGGTATTTATAAGGTGGACACTTATAAAAAGAGTTTTATATGCCCTGGGTTAAGTGAAATTTCACATTTCACTCCGACTTTGTGATAAAGTGTTGCCCAAATTCGACTTTGATGCTAGGAGCACTGTGGAGCACTGTGGAGGGAGAATCTGCAATATTTCTACAGATTCAGCGTCCATGGAAATTAACCATCCTAGGGGTGTGTTTAACCAGCTCTTAACTCCCTGCTGGAAAATCAGCCATTATGAATTTGGAGGATTTGGTGCACTCTGGGACAAAATAATGCCACATTCTACAGGATGTGGTCATAACCTTTGGGAGTTACCCTACCCCCATTGGTCAAGAGTGACCTCCTGCTTGACCCAAAGAACTTAGAATAAGTATGTGAGAGGGGCAGAGTCTCTCAGAGCTGCTGCTTGAAACTTAAGAAATCAATGCGTCGTACAATGCCGAGAAGTTTGATGTTCAATTTCTAAGGCCTATGCAAAACTAGAGGGACCCCCTCAAAAAGTTACTTCAAGGTCAGGGAAAAGAGGGGAACAAAGCAAAACACACTACAAAACTTCCCTCACAACCTATATTTCTTTCCTTGCAATTCACATAGAATTCAAAAGTAGGCCAGTCCAATAAAGGTACTCTCAATACATCATTATTATTTATGACTTTGTTTATTCCTTTTTCATTATTATTTATTCATTTTTAACATGTTTCTTTTAAATATCAAAGTTAATATCAATTTACAAAACATACACATTAAATATCTTCAACATATTCAATTACATTTCATAACATAATGTACACCCCAGGTAAAAGAACACACAACCACAAAAAGGCACTCACTCATACAGTCACACTAATTCAGACAACAGCCATACTGCATTCATTAGCTCACAAGGACTTTGGAAAGTTGGAGATATCAGAATGGCATTGATCTCCTTTGACCAACAATATCAACTGCAATAAGCAGGATCTAGATGTCAGTGGTCAATATCAATGGTTGACGCGTTTCGGTGGCACAGGTAGAAAATGGACACCACCTTCATCAGGACCCTCAATAGAACCAACCAAAGTGACAACACCCAGAGAGTACTGTCAAAGATCTATTTCTAATTAACTAAGTAGTTGACGCAACCCTTTGATATTGGTAACAAGCACCAGGATCCATTGTATCCAGGATCACTGCTCCTCCTCACCAGAACAAATATGTTTATTTCACCCCGATTCTATTCTTTTTGTCACTCGCTCTGCCGTTCAAAAAAGGTCAAGCTTTCCGTTGTCAACGCCTTATGGATATGTTTGTCAACGCCTTGTGAATATATTTAATCCATTAAAAAAATATGTCTGTAAATCTACGGCAGCCGTCTGGGAGTACGAGTCAGCAAGGAGTGCGTGTCCTGCCCTCTGAAGACTGCACCATCTGGAACTACAGCCCAGTGCACTACCTTGTTATAAAAGAACCAAGATTCCTTAACCTGGAGAACTACCAGTGGATTTGTAAGGGTTTTGTCCAAGTGGATTGTGGGAACTGAAGTCATCAACTTTCAAGGACCATCTTGGAGTGAGTTTGAGACACTTTAGGACCCTTTGGGGAACTTCAGGAAGAAGTTCCAAAGTTTGGAGAACTTTGAAGCAACTTTGGAAAAAGCTACGTAAGGAGACAGACTCAACCTGGCCAGCCAAGCTGCCTGCTTTCAACTGCGAGCCGGCCTGCCGTCCAGGATCATCCCACTGAAAAGCTCCATAGGTCTGACTTCAGAGTTTGACTGGGAGTATGCGAAATCCGAGGCCAGCGAACCCTCACCGAATCTGGCCTATTGTAGAGCATTGAGGGACCCTGCGAGAAAAAGCTCCAGAAAGTTTCTAAGTCCGAAGGTAAGATCTGTAACTGAGACCTACCGCGAGGGGTAGCCAGTCAGGGCTCCATCACAGTCAGTCTGAAACTTTGACTTTGAGCTGGTCTATCGTGACCAGATATCCCAATATGGTGCTATAGGTTTCTAAGTGCTATATAATGCTAAATCTTTGAAAATTCATATCTCCGGTTCCCTACATTGGATTTTTGTTAAGTTCGTGTCATTTTAAAGATAAAAAGTATTTCCTATTTTTTTTAATTGGTGTTGGATTTCTATTATGCACTGTGTCTTTATTATTTACTGAATTGGTGTTTTTAAATGCCTTACATACCGGTCTTTGAAGTTAAGCCTGCCTGCTCGCTGCCAAGCTACCAAGGGTTGAGCATGGGAATTATTTTCTAAGACCTATTCTGAGCTCTATAGAGTGTTTGTGGCCTTATTGCTAGTGGCAGACCTACATTTGTCCCTGCCAATAAACGACTTTCCAACACAGAGGAATAGTAAACACCTCACCTTGCCTTCTGCGGCATGACTTACAATTTTGTCATGTGAGGTCTGGTGTAAAGTAGTGCATGAGTCAGAAGTTACTCTCCTTCCAATCTTTGTGATGGTTGCGCACAGATCACATAAGTTGTTGCGGACATAGTAGGGTGCTGACAATTTCCCAAAGAATGCCCGGAGTGGGCGTACAGTGGTCTGGCCCATTAGGGTTAACTATGCCTACTTAAACATTTGGCAGATAAAGGGGGATGCCAGGCAGGTGACTGTTTGCCTTCAGGGCCCGCTTCCTCTGATTTGCTGTGAAAGTTAAGAGTGCAGCATCACTACTAATTTGCAGTAACGTATTACAAGTAATAGAGACTTAATTTTTATATTATTGATAACATTAGCCAAAACATGAAAAATGACATTGTCAAACACCAAATGTATGTACCCATGATATTGTGCCAGAATATCATGGCCGAAATATTATCTGACTAAATATTGTATCCTAAATATAGTGTACCAAACAATTTCCACACTGGTGTTAAAAAATAGAAAATCTAAACCAAATGAAGAATATTTTTTAAGCTACTTAAATGTAGCCACAATTTTTTTGTAACACAATATTAAGGTAACAGTATTCTGATATACAACCTTTGCAGCGAACACATTGAATAGCTGCTCTGTGATCTCCAGTTTGAAATGGGCAAAGCTTAAAGTTGTCTGTGGTCATTGATTGGCATTCTACCAGGAATCTTAGGATACATGTAACAGTAAAGATCACCTGCATGGGCCAGTTTGTTTATTAGTGATCTATTTTGTTGATATGCTGACACTCCCAACAAGCCAGCTGGTACACAATTGGAAATGCAGTGCTGCATTACCAAAGACCCCGCCGAACACACCAAACAAACCGCCATCAAATCAGCCATCAGCGAGTACCACCTACGCATCAAAGACACATACAAGACTCCCTCACAGACTGTATCGAAACAAGTGCCACCCACACTAAGGAACTCTTCAAAATCCTCAGAGAATTCTCCTGCCTGGCTGCCACTGAGAACACTGGCCACCCTTGCAAAGAACTCTGCAACACATTGTCAGACTACTTCCACAGCAAAATAGCCACCATCTAATACAACTTTGGCCCTCAACCCACTGACCTCAACAACCTCTACTCTCCAACTGACACCATCCACCCAATCACTGCTTGGCCCCCACTCACCACACAGACCACAGCAGCTATCATGCCTTCCATCCACTCCGAAGCACCCATGGACCCCTGCCCCCATCGTTTGTTCAACCTCGGACCGAAGAAATCAGCGCCAAACTCACCAGCCTCCTCAACCCTTGTTATCATCATTGTGGCCTTTCCCACCAAATGGAAACAAACCAAGGTCAGACCTCTACTGAAGAAACCAACGGCCAACCCCAGCAAACTCAAAGATTACTGCCCCATCTTGCTGCTCCCGTTCCCCACCATAGTTCAGCTCACCGAATAAGTAAAACAACCGCAAAGGTGCACCACAAAGGACAAAAAAATATATATAAGTGCAAGTGGTATTTAGCACAAGAAAGAAATATTTCTCAGAGATATGTTGATAATCTTCTGGTAATCTTTATTTTCAGTTTTCAGTACAACATACAGCCGACGCGTTTCGTCCCAAGCTGGGACTTCTTCAGGGCTGTCGGTAAAAAACATATGCATTCCATCAATTTAAATATACAAAAGTTAACATATATTCGAACATTATGTACAATAATAAACCATTTAAAACACTACAAGATAGACATGGAGCTTGTGCATACATGATTAAAAGTATAAGCCCACAAAAGATCTATAGACATGTGCCTATATGTGTATTAAGGGATATGTACAGATATATATACATTATGTACAGTTGGACGGAAAGAATCCTTGGGCTATTTACATTTGGAGCGAAAAGTTGGTGAGCATGTGCAAGGGGTATAACGTGTTTGCTAAGCCAGTGTTTATACAAAAGATTTTTAAGGCAGACAGAAGAACGAGAAAAGAGACAGGAGGTAGGAGCACAGATACGCGTTCCTTACGTTTTTCCTAACGATCCCGTGATTTTGGCGACTTTAACAAACTTTATAAGGGCTTGACCAAAAATATTTTCCTTGCCCACAAGATTATACACCACCGCGATACCTGCACTCATAACACATTCCCCACTCAATATCACACATAGGGACATAGGCTAACATGGCCGCCGCACTCTCCCCGGCTTTCCATTTTCCACAAAATTGCAAACCCCACCCTATTTTACATGCATCTCTTACTAACATACCCTTCTAGAAATTCTATAGGCACATGTCTATAGATCTTTTGTGGGCTTATACTTTTAATCATGTATGCACAAGCTCCATGTCTATCTTGTAGTGTTTTAAATGGTTTATTATTGTACATAATGTTCGAATATATGTTAACTTTTGTATATTTAAATTGATGGAATGCATATGTTTTTTACCGACAGCCCTGAAGAAGTCCCAGCTTGGGACGAAACGCGTCGGCTGTATGTTGTACTGAAAACTGAAAATAAAGATTACCAGAAGATTATCAACATATCTCTGAGAAATATTTCTTTCTTGTGCTAAATACCACTTGCACTTATATATATTTTTTTGTCCTTTGTGGTGCACCTTTGCGGTTGTTTTACTTGTACTCTGATTCCCTAGGGAATAGGCACAGTAACGATGGGTGCCAGCCAGTGTGCACACAATTCCCTTTATTAATTTAAGGGCCACGTGATATTACGGGGAGAAAGGTAGTCAGGTGCTGACATTAGGAAGGGTCCATCGTTCAATTTCTGTTTCTCAGCTCACCGAATACCTAGAAAAAACAACCTAAGTCAGCGGCCAATCGAACAACAGCACTGACACTGCTGTGATAACCATCGCAAATGACATCAAATCCATATCAACAGAGGTGAAGCAGCAGCCTTAAACCTCCTCGACCTTTCAGTAGCATTCTATACTGTATCACATGACACCCTCATTGACAGAATCAACCACATTGGCATACAGGAGTAAGCCCTAAAAACGATTACATCCTTCCTCACAGGTTGAACTCAGACAATCCGTTTACTACCCTTCACCTCGGAACCCAAAAGCATCATCTGCACCATACCCCAAGGATCATCCCTCAGCCCCACCCGTTCAACACCTACATGAAACCCCACGCTGACATCCTCAGAACCCACGGACTCAACATATTTTCATATGCAGACAACACCCAACTCATCCTCTAGCTCACGGATGACCCTTCCACCACGGGACAATCTTCCACCATTATGCACTGACCATGATCGCCGACTGGATGAGGACCAACTGCCTGAAACTGAACACCGACAAGACAGAGGTGCTGATCTTCGGGAACAACACCTCAACGTGGGACGGCTCCTGGTGGCTCAAGGAGCTTTGACCCTCACCAATAGACCGCAACCTCGGAATCATCCTTGACAGAAAACTCACATGAAAGTGCAAAGTCAACACAGTCGCCTCCTCCTGCTTCCACACCCTCTGCACGCTTCAGAAAATCTTCGGATGGATACCCATCAAAACCAGAAAGACTGTCACCCAGGCCCTCGCCACCGGCCAACTAAAATACAGAAACACGTTCTACACAGGCATCAACACCCAACTCCTCCAGATACTTCAGACCATACAGAACGCAGCAGCCCACCTTGTCCTCAACCTCCCTAAACTGACCCACATCACCCCCTCTACCTCAGGAAACTCCATTGGCTCAACGTCCAGAAGAGATGCTATGTTGGGATTCTTATACACTCTTGCAAGCCCCTACAAGACCATGGATCAGCATAAATCAACCCCCGTCTCAGATTCCACCACACCGCCAGACAACTACGCTCCACCACCCTGATCATTGCCCATGCGCCACGCATCCGCCGAAGGTACAGAGGAGGATGTTCCTTCTCCTGCCACGCCACCAAGGAAGGACCCACCCCTCAACCAACTACTGATGGATAATTCTAAAGATTTTAGGGAATGCCTTGGTGTTAGGTGGTAACTGTGAAACTATTGAGATTTGTGGGGAAAATGTTACATCCTCTATTAAAATATTTTTTACTGCCGGAGAATCAGTAAACTGAGTTACTGCCACTCTACGGGTAGTATGAATTTGCTTGGTCAGCAGATTCTCCAGTGGCAGAAAATTCCTCAGCTAAAGGACTTCCCACTATTATTTGATGGACAGACCCTCTAGCATTATTTGCATGGCAAAACCTTGTTTGTCCAGCCTTGAGATTCCATCAATCTGTGAGACTCAAATGAAATCTTCGACAAAAGAGAGAAGAAAAGTTAAGAAAAACTGATTTTAATGCTCATTTTAATGTGTTTATTGGGATCAGAATACAGATGAAACCATTGTTAATTTCAGTTATACCGCAATTTGAATACTAAAATGTTGAAATAAGATGTATTTAGGGTGATAAAGCAATAGATAATTCCCAATTAAAATGATTTGGAAACCAATTTAGTGTGGTCAAAAACTGAAAAATGCATTGTCTGCCTCTAAGTTTGCATTTGATATCGGTTCCCAGGACATTATTTCTGAAAAGATGATCAGGAATGTATTTCAAAACAAAAACTAAGAATCAGTTGTTAAAGTACTTATAATATTTGTTGCAGTGACCAATTTCAGGTAGGCAGATGTGTATTGGCAATGTGCACTCCTGTCACTCAGTATAACTTATGTGTACAAGTGCTCCATGTACAAGGCACATCCCATATGCTTTGTTTGTAAAAAAAAAAAGTAAAGTAGTTGCTAGGTGAAATGTAATGGTTGACGTATGAGGAAATTCACTTTTATCTTGTTTAATCCCTCATGAATCATATTATACTTTTCAATGAATTTCTTTGATTCCATCTTGTTCATGTGGGAGGACAACCTCCGGCTCTGCCTTTAGGCCAGTACGCGGAGGAGTGGTAAGTGGAGGTACATGGAGGAGCTATGTGTTTAGTGTGGCCATTTGCTGTTGTAAATCTAGGCAAGGAATGCTTTGCTGCTTTGTTTGTGATTTAACTGTGTATTGGTCATGGATTGCAGATATGACCAGAACAAGGTAGGGTAAGGAAATGTTTGAAAACAATGATCAGTCCTCACTCCACAGAGGCAAAACTATCACAACAGCCTGTACACACTATACAAAGCACACTCTGTACTGTGCATGAGTAAATGCCCCCACTTAACAAAGCAAAAGACACACAAATGATGGACGGAATGCAGAACTAATCAAAACATTCACCCCAAGTCAAGGGATCTTGGTTAAATCTATTGTTCTTTTGCTCGCCATGCCGCCCCAGGATAGACCCAGCCATATGCAAATCAGTCTTGACCTTGTGCCTCATGGGAACAATCCAGCCTCAAACTGCCAGGCCAGGTCCTCCCTGAATCAGAAACAAGTATTCTAGGACTGGTTTCGGGGGTTCACCCCTCATTAGCCAGGCTAGGTTGAATCCAGTGGCACAGTGAGCCCGGGACCCACGTCTGGGAATACCCGGCACACTTAGGACGAGAAATCAAAAGACTAACAATGGACGTAATGCAGAACAAATCGAAACCTTCACCCCAATCGAGAGATCTGGGTTAAATCCATAGTTTATTTGCTCACCATGCCACCCCAGTTTAGACCCAGCCATCTGAAAATCAGCCCTGACCCTGTGCCTAATGAGAACAGTCCATCCTGAGCTACCAGACCAGCTCCTCCCTGGACTGGAAACAAGCATCCTAGGACTGATTTTGGGGTTTCACCCCTCATCAGCCAGGCTAGTGTGAATCCAGTGGCACAGTGAGCCCGTGACCTGGCAGTTTGGGCTGGACTGTTCCAATGGGGAACAGGGTCAAGACTGATTTGCTTATGGCTGGGTCTGAAATGGAATGGTGTGACGTGCAGAAAAATGATGATTATAACCCAGATCTGTGACTGGGGATGAATGTTTGATTAATTCAGCATTCTGTCCATCATCTGTTCTTCTTTTTGTATTTGTTGCCCTAAGTGGGAAGGTTATGCCAAGACATGGGTCCCATGCTCGCTACACCACCAGATTCAAGCTAGCCTGGCTGATGAGGGGTGGACCCTGAACCGGTCCCAGAATGCTTGCTTCTGGTCCAGGGAAGACCTGGTCTGGAGATTCGGGCTGGACTGTTCCCATGGGGAACAGGGTCAAGATTGATTTGCATATGGCTGGGTCTGACCTGGAATTGTGTGGCGTGCAAAAAAAAGATGGATTTAACCAGAGTCTGCGACGGGGCGTGGCTGTTTGATAAATTCTGCATTCGGTCCATCATCTTTTCTTTTTGCATTTGGCACCCTAAGTGGGAAGGGTATACCCAGACATGGGTCCCGTGCTCGCTACGCCACCAAATAAATTCAAACTCGCATGGCTGATGAGGGGTGTTACCCCGAAACTGGTCCCAGGATGCTTGTTTCTGGTCCAGGGAAGTTCGGGCTGGACTGTTCCCATGGGGAACAGGGGAACTGTTTGCATATGGCTAGGTCTGAACTGGAATGGCATGGCGTGCAAAAAAACGACAGATTTCATCCAGATCTGTGACAGGGGGTGGATGTTTGATTAATTCAGCATTTCGTCCATCATCTGTTCTTCTCCCATTTAACAAAGACCATGGCCTCTCCTGTGGCCAGGGTTATAAGTGTTGCGCACAGGGCACCACCTATTCTTCTATGAGGCAATGTTAAATCCAGAATGTAATGTACCATACCCCCATTAACCACATCGCCCATTTTGAGGTAAAGGTCTATGCACATTACATAATGATGCACACAGTCTGGGCGTTGGCACTGAGCACAGATATCTCAGTAAGGCCAGTATATACCCTCAGGTATTGACTTCTTGGAGGTATTATAGAGGTGGGTATTGAGCAGAAGTAGTGGTGCAGACCATTCGTTATTATCAGTTCACAGAGGAATGCCTAGTGTATACTGTGGGAAGATGTATCATGCACAGGGTGAAGTACGCACAGAGCCCACCCACAGCTTAGGCAGTATCTAAAGCATACGGCGTCAGGCCATGCACTGTTGCATCATGAACATGTGCTCTGGGCACGGAGAAAAGTTATAGCTCAGTTACTATGTAGAGTTTGCAGAGATGTGCAGATCTCAGCATTGGTATGTAAGGGGTACGACCAAAGCCATGCACCATTAGTATTATCCTGTACCCAGAGGACACTGTCACAAACTGTCCTCTTTACATACTGCAGTACCAAACCTGGGTGTACTACATATGGGTATCTATTGGCACAGCTTCACACCAGGCCCTGTAAATTCTGCACATGTCATGTCGTTGTGAAGGATCCATAGCACATGGTTGTAGTCCATGCCTTATTTGGAGTGTGCATAGCGCAGTTATGGGTCGTGCACTATGTCTACGGCACAGTGGCTGAACACTGGCCCTGCACTGTCTGTGAACGTGAAGCATGTAGTATGCAGAAGAACTGGCCACAAGTCATATCTGTATGTGGGCATGTCATTTATGTACGTTGCATGGACCATGATTGTATGTGGGTGTGCCTTGCATGTACTATGGACATAGCATGGCAGCTGTTTGTGCCCTTTTCACATTGAGTACATCAATACACATTATGTAATTAGATGCCATTGCTGATTCCTTCAGTTAGGTTGCAGCTCTTGCCTGCTATGTACTGTGCACAGAACACAGGTGAAGACAAAATATTACAAAATACAAACATCAATGGAATCACTGTTGCTGTAATGTGTGCTGTCATATATAAGGCTATATTTCAATGTGTATTTAATTACATATTTTTTGTTGAAGAGATGCCGAGATGTCATGTTTCAGGTTCCATACTTCCTTGTAAAGTTACGATAGCAAATTCATGTGTGTGCATACATACATACATCTTTGTAAATATATGTATGTGTGCATATACATTAATTTGAATGTTCAGTTGTGAGTGTATTTGAGTTTGTTTCTTTGTGTGTGTTTTTCTTTAACGGTTTGCTTGATAGACTGAATCTGCTTGTCGAATAACAGGATTTCTTTCTCACCCTTTCAACTTTGATTCTACTTTTCTCCCCCCCAACAGGCTGAGGGAATAGCTCAAGAGAAGTCTCGAAACCTGATGCTTTGCCCAAATGGTAAGAATAGGTACAGAGATGCGCAATGTTCACACCACAGGGCGAGTTATAATCAGTATCACAGCACTTGATTGGTCTTATCAGTATCACTGCACATCATGAACACAACAGTATGATATAAAGGCTGCAAACTGGACAGTTCGTGAAGAAGATGTGTGATCTCTACATCATAAACCTCAACATCTCATCATATCTCACCCACTCTGTGGCACAAGCTGTAATCCAGTATTGGATCTATCAAAGATTAACCACATGGGTGCTGCTGACGAGCTGAGCTCGTCATGAGCTGCAGCGGAGCTGCACTCATGACGAGCTGAGCTAGTCACGGCTGTTGGAACGTTGGCACGCGGGGCTAATTTCCCCGCTGTGCTGAACGTTCTAAAAACGGGTGTGGCCGTGATGAGCTGAGCTCGTCACCAGCACGGCGGTGCCGCGCGCGGCCCCACTCCCCCTGCAGAGCGGGGGAAAAACACCCCACAGCGAAGGGGTTAAGATGCTTGAATCATCCCTGCCATCGGGGTAGGAGTCCCACGGTATCATCTCAAAAGCTGTAAATTATATCACCATGGGCTTCAATGCATTGACTAGTTACTGTAATATCCTATCCATATCCTTTCGTAAAGACGAAACATATTTGAGCTATAACCAATCAGGTGACAGCACCCTGTAGAACACTCCCAGGAGAGGCTTCATCCCTCTGATTTTCTACTGCACGTCGTGTGACAGGGAGTTCTCCCTGAGCTCTGCTTACTTTTTCTTCACATCTTTGATATTTTTGCCTGTTTCCAGATTACCATATTAAACTCTTCTAAGAAAGGACTCTTCCGTTCATTTGGATCTTGCAGTAAGAAGAGACTTCATGCTGAGGATCCCTATAAGGACTGTATATATTGCTTGTACCCACAGCATAAGGTTAAAACTGCAAAATGTGTGGAACCTTCTCAACCCAAACCCTAAAAGACATGAGGGTAGGTTGTTAATATGGTTAAAGAGTCTTAAAACCAAATCTAATGTTTGCCCTGAGGATGGGAATAATGCAAACTCGCTTGAAAAACATAAAAAGAGGGAGAGATCACAAGAGTCTCCGGAGGCCATAGGAAAGCTTCCAAAAAGACACGCCTTGAGTCTTCACAAAGCTTCTCACAAAAAGGAAAATATCTAGGGCCAGATGTAGGTAAATGTGAAATACCGATTTCTTTTTATTTTTTTTATTTTTTAAAAACCTTTATTTATCAAATGCACAATACACAGCGTCTGCCTACAACCCTACTGGGCCGGCCGCTATGACAAACATTCAAAAAGTAGAACACAGTATGCAATAGGGGTGGCCACTTAGCGTTCCATTATGGTGTAGTGCATAACATAACAATCAACAGGATAGCAAAGGTTTAATTTTATAATTTTGTCGAAGAGAAAAACGAACAAAAACAAACACATGGTAAAGTATTGGCAAGGCTCACAGGAGGGGGGGGTAAACGGGAAACAGTATACAAGAATGGGAGCAAGTCTAACAAGGGAGGGGGTTTTATGGAGGGAATGTAGAATGTAAATAATGAAAGGAACGCAATTCATGGGGAGGAGGGAATGGCCTCGGCATAATCAAGTGGAGGGGTACAAATATCACCTCGGTAAGCATTCCATTGCGCCCAGACCCTGTTCCACTTTCTTGGACGACCCCGTGCCTCGTACACCGTCTTCTCTCGAAACATGCACCAGTCCATTTTTTCTTTCCAGGCACTAAGCCTCGGCGGTCTATTGGAGCCCCAGAGCTGAGCTATGTCTCTCTTGGCAACCATAGCGCCCAGAGTGACCCAGAAGGTCTGGGCAGCCGTACAGTCTGTAGGTTCCCACACATTGAGCAAACAGCGCCGTGCCTCGGGAAGGAGGGGGACTCCAGTAACACGTCCCATCACATCATGGACCCTGGACCAGAAAGATGAGATAACAGGGCATTCCCACAAGACATGAAGAAAGGTACCATCCATACCACATCCACGTCTACACAGTCCATCTGTCGCAAGCCCCATTCGCACCAGACGCGTACCAGTCACATACAAACGGTGGAGGATCTTTAGTTGGACAAAACGAAGCCGAGCCGGAATAGCCACCTCTTTAGGAGAAGAAATAGCCATTTGCCAGTCCTCGTCGTCTAGTTCAAGCCCGTCCGCCACCCAGGAGGCACGAAGCTTCTCCAGCAGGTCAGCCCTGTTGTTAATGAGTTTCTTATAGATTAAGGAAATCGTGCTATCAGGGACGTGGCCATCAAGGATACGATCTTCCAATGGGGATGACTGGGGGACGTCAGTACCGGGGGGGAAAAACAGAGGATAAAGCATGCCGCACCTGAAGATACCGGAAATACTCCTTATCATCCAGCTGATATTCCACCTTCAGGGCCTCAAAGGATTTCACAGTACCCCTGGCCCAAAGATCCTCCACCTTACTAATGCCAATCATATCCCATCTATCAAACCCTTTCGTCCGCCACAGGTTGCCCAGCCGCTCAGAATCATACAACGGGGTCATGCGCGTCAATTTGCCGCCCCAACTCGTGGCCACAGTCGCATCCTTCCAGGCACGCACTGCACATTTCGTAGGACCAGTAAGGAGATGGGGTGGTGACTTCGAGTACAAAGCTCTGTTAAAGTTGCCTCCTGGCAACAAGAGTTTATCCAGGGCAAAAGCGGGAGCGGGTTCCGCAGAATATGTCACATGGTTGATCACGCTTAAGTGCGAGGCCCAGTAGTATCGTTTAATGTCAGGTAAAGCGATACCGCCATCGTACCAGGGGAGTGTAAGTTTAGATAATGCAATACGGGCACGTCCATCCCAAATCAATTGCCGCTGTAGGCTTTCGATTTCACGGAAATAGCGAGCGGGGACTGGGTCAAAAAAGTTCTGCAAGGCATAAAGAAACCTAGGAAGCGACATCATTTTAAAAAGTGCCGCTCGTCCCAATGGGGACAAGGGCAGTTCACGCCATCGCCGCACATCTTGCTTGAAGCGACGAAGAGGAGCGTAGAGGTTCCGATCGTATCGCATCGCGGAATTCATGGAGACATAGACCCCCAAATATTTGAAACCATCTTCCGCCACCTGAATAGGGAACCTACGGGGCAGCGGTGGTAACACCCCCGCTATGACATAAACACAAGACTTGGTCCAATTGATAACCAGTCCGGAGTTCTTACCAAAAGAAGTGAGAACGTCAAAGAGCACGTTCAAAGATTTCTGGGGAGAAGTGAAGTAGAGAAGGATGTCGTCGGCGTAAAGCGAGACGCGATCCTCCAAATCCGGCGCCCACCGGATCCCTTTAATCGAGGGTTCCCACCGGAGCCATGCCGCAAGGGGCTCAAGTGCCAGTGCAAACAGAAGTGGGGAAAGCGGGAACCCCTGACGGGTGCCACGCCCCAATGGGAATGGGTCGGAGCTTCTGCCATTCACTACAACCTGAGCCAACGGTTGCTCGTACAGGAGCCTCACCCACGCAATGAAACTAGGGCCGAAGCCGAATTTGGAAAGGGCCGCCCACAGATATGGCCATTCAATGGTATCAAAAGCCATTGTGGCATCTAGGGAGGCCACCACCGCAGGCCCAGTGAGAGTGCCGGCTCTCGCGAGAACGCCGTGGAGTCCACGCAGGTTAAGGGCTGTGTTACGATGGGGTATGACACCGGATTGATCCGGATGGATCAAGTCACAGATTACAGTCAACAACCGATTAGCCAGGGCTTTGGCAAGAATTTTGGGTTCAGCGTTCAGTAACGAGATGGGGCGGTAGGAGGTGCAGCGGTCCCGAGGCTTGCCGTCTTTATGAATGACCACTATGGTAGCAAGGCGCTGTTCAGACAGAAGGACTCCAGCCTCATATGCATCCAGAAACATGGTCCGCAAGTGGGCGGCCATTTTGTCTGGTCGAAGTTTATAGAGCTCGATAGGCAAACCATTGGGCCCCATCGCTTTACCCGAACGCAAGGATATAATGGCAAGAGCAATCTCGTCCACCGTGAAAGGAGCTTCCAAAGCCAATCTATCCTCTTCTGAGAGACAGGGAAGAGCAATATCACGCAGCAGTAAACGGGAGTCGGCCTCGTCACGGTCACTCACCGGGCTGTAAACCTTCCGAAAATGGTCCACGAAACAGTCGACAATCTCACCAGGGTCAGACACACATTCACCAGTCTCGCGGGTAATGACGGGTACAACACGATTCATTCTTTCAGCCTTATCCAGCCACGCAAGGAGTTTACTAGCCTTGTCACCCACATCGTACAAACGGCCCAACTGATTCATACGCATCACCTTAGCAGCATCAGTCACACAGGCTCTATAGTCCGCCTGCTTCAGTTCCAGGGTGTGTAGGAGCGCAGGGGTATCGTCCCCACCCAATTCACTTTCGAGCGTGGTGATTTCGGTCTCAAGGGATTGCAAAGCCTCCCTCCTAGCTTTCCTTTCAGCCGCAATAAGAGACAGTGCGGAACCTCGTACAACAGTCTTGAAGGCCTCCCAAAGAACCGTAGGGGAAGCTACTGAACCTACATTCTCATCGAAGTAGCAGTCGATCGCCTTAACCAAATCCGAGCGAAGCTGAGGGTTCCGAAAGTGCCAGGGCGGGACCGGGGGAACTCTGCCTACAGAAAGACAACCCACGGAAATCTCGAGCAGTAAGGGGGAATGATCTGAGATACCCCTAGGGAGATGTCGAACTTCCCGCACCAGGGATAAGTTAGAAGTCAGCATGAAAAAGTAGTCTATCCGTGAGAGGCTGCCATGGGCACCAGAGTGGAAAGTGTATTGCGTCTGTGAGGGGTGTAGCGAACGCCCGACGTCTACCAGGCAAAAAGTTTTGGTCATGTCAGTTAGCCACATCTGGGACAATGGCAGAACTCTAGGGGGCAGCCGATCACATTCACCAGACAACACAGAGTTAAAATCCCCACCCATAATCAGTAGGCCATCAGGGAGTCCCAGGAGAGTCTTGCCAAGATCAGCATAAGTAGTGGCCTGCAGTCCCGGGGGAATATATACAGCGACTATTACAATGAGCTTCCCCTCCCATCTCCCCGAGACAGCAGCATAGCGTCCCCGATCATCAAGGGTGACATCATCAATCTTGAGGGCCAAGGAGGATTTTACCAATATGCCCACCCCTCGGGAGCCAGACGTAAAACCAGCATGAGCGACGAGCCGGTAGCCTCGGCGGTCAAGAGCTTTACAGGCATTACCAATCAAATGGGTTTCTTGAAGTAACACAACATCAGGGGCATGACGCCTTATAAATGTTAGCACAATGCCACGTTTAATTCTGTCCCCCAAACCATTGATGTTCCAAGAAAGAACCTTCATCTCACCCCCCATCCCAAAAAGAGTGTCCCAACCCAACCCCCCCCCAGAACCTCAGAGCAAGAATGTACGCAAGCAATAGAGTACCATGTGAAAAAAGAAACAAAAAACACGCAACACAACCAAGTCCCCACCACCCACCCCCCAACCATGAACCCATTACAACACCCCCCACCCTGCACCCCTGCTGACTAAAGAGCCACCCCAAACTGCAGTGTGCCTGTCGCCCCATCTGATCTAGACAAAGAAACCCCTGAGGAGGAAGGGAGAAACTACCCCAACCCGCCCCACCCCGGACATAAACATAAATCACAGGATAAAAGTTACTCGGTAAAGTTTATGATCCAAAACCGGACCTCGGGGGCCCAAGTTCAGCCCTGCGTCGTTGCACCTCCGTCCGCGCCTCCGGGGCCTCCGCTCTCGGCGTCATCTTTTGGCAACGAGTCCAACCATTCACTGGCACTGTCCGGCTGATCGAAGAAGTATGCACGGTCCCTGTATTCAATACGCAGGCGAGCGGGGAACAGCATAGCGTATTTTAGTCCCAAATCCCTCAAGCAACGCTTCACTCCGAGGAACCCAGAACGTTGCCGTTGCACTTGAGGAGTGAAGTCAGGATAGATCGAGACAGAGTTGTTGTCGAACTTCAACGGGCCGTGGTTGCGGGCGGCCTGAAGAATGGCGTCTCGATCTCGAAAGTGAAACAGCCTAGCGATTATAGGCCTCGGGGTCCCCCCGGCTTTACCTGTCCACCTGGGAAGCGATAGGCGCGCTCGACTGCAAAGAACTTACTAAGGCCTGCGGGAGCAAGTTTAGCAACAATTAGCTCCTCAACCAGTAAATCGATCGAGGCAGCACCACTGTCCTCCGGCACCCCGACTAGGCGAATGTTGTTCCGTCGGGCCCTATTGTCGTATTCCTCCATGCGTTTGGTTAACAGGTCTTGTGATGAGTGCAGATTCCCAATCTCCGACTGCGCTTCCGCCATGTCAGTCACCAGACTGGATGCTTTCAGGTCCAGTGCCTTGACCCTCTCGTTCGTCTTGGCTAAGTCGGCTCGAATAAGGGTGACATCAACCGCCACCGTGTCTATTTTGGACACGATGGCCTCATATTGCTGGCTCATATCAGCCTTGAGCCCCGCAATGGCGGCCAGTAGGTCCTGAAGTGACACTTCCGAGGAGGTCGCCATGTCCGTCTTTGGGTCTTCCAAGCCGCGGCCGACAGCACTGGGGGAACCTCTCGGTTGCGTATAGCGATCGATCACGTTAGACTGGACCGATCCCCCACAAGTAGTGGCCTTCCTGCGCTTCTCCGCCTCGGGTTTCATGGCCATGTTGAATGAAGCACCTCACGGGGACCACCCGGGTGCGACAGGATGTCGGCGATCCTCAAACTTCGAAAGTCTGGTTTTTGCAAAAAATTGTCACAGACCACTGAGCCGGCACTGGGAAGAAAGCGTGTTGCCAGTGAGCACACCAAACCAGGATTGAAAAGCAGGCCTCAGGCAGTCAACACAAGGAGGACCAGAAACCGAAAGTGAAAGTGGCACACCATCGGTGGAGCAAATGCTAGGCAGCCGTTGTTGTTGCATTACTGCTCGGCCATCCGAGGCAGCAGAGTCCCCGGTCCCGTCCGGGGCTAGGCCAGGAAGTTAGAGACGATGTAAAAATGGTCCCCGAAGTCCGATCTCAGCCCAAAAAAGTGCAGCAGCATCAGCTAGAGTAACTCCTCAAAAGCCCGTCAAAGTGACCAGGATAGCTGAAGGATAAATCAACGAGGGTGGCGCGTGTCTCGGGAGCTCTCTGCTCACGCGAACATCTTGGATGCCCCCGTAGCTCCTCCGAAATACCGATTTCTTAATAGCGAATTTTACTGATTCGCTATTAAGAAATCGGTATTTCATATGTAGGTAAAGATTCGGTAAAAAATACTGCATCCATAATATTCCTTATTACCGAATCGGTAATTGAGATTCGGTAAAAAGGAATTCCTACCCATTCATTCCTATGGGCTATGAGGCCCACAGGAATGAATGTGAAGACATTCAGTATTAGTGATTCAGTATTACCGAATCGGTAATACCAAGAGGTTTTTCAAGGGTGCCAGGGTGTCCAAAGGACACCCTGTTGAAACCCTGAAATGTGCTTGTGTGCACACGTGGCACACATACATGCCCTAAGGGCATGGATGTGTTCCACATGGCACTTTTAAAAAAGCAAAAAAGTGCTTTTTTAAAGGAAATCTGTAATTACCACCAACTTGAGGTTACTGGTAATTACCAATTTCTTAAGGTCCAAAAGCACTCTTTAATTTGCTTCCTACATTGCATTTAAGGAATCGGTATTACCGATTCCTTAAATCCAAGAGCAATAAGGAATCGGTATATACTAATTCCTTATTTACTGATTCCTTACCTGCATTAGGAATGGCTAAACCTTTGAAACATTCATCAAACTCCTCACTGGTTAGAATTCATATCGCCATGAAGTCCTCATCCTCGAAGGCAGTACTGTTAAAATCATCATTGATACAAAAGTCACCATTGAGGCGCATTTCCCCTCCTTCATCATCAATTCTCTTGTTGCCAACAAATCCATTGTAGATGAAAGCAGCGTCGTCAATGAAGGCTGCATCGTCAACGACATGTAAACTGACAATGTCTACACCATTGATGGAGATCCTTAAACCACTACGAGCTCCTCGTCACAGATGCCTTCACCCTTGAAGACCACCACCTCCTTCATAACCACCTCATCTTCATCAATGTCGAATGCATCAATGACATCAGCGAAGACAACTCTGTCATCGGTTCTCACATCGGCAGCTCAGTCATCACTGCTGCTGCCAACTGCAAAAGCCTCGTCAACACAGTCATCATCTAAAATAGGGAGGCCTTCAGCTTTGCCAGTTACTCCTGTTTTGGCATCATTGACATTCTTGTCGAAGACACTGTCGACAAGACATTTTCATCAGGATCCTTTCCAAATATCACAATTACCTACTAGTAATTTTTTGGAAGAGTCAGATGATGATGGTTTGTTTGGCCCAGCACATAGTCTATCACAGCTCTATGTGAATTATCAGAAAGAAGATGATGACGAGTTTGAGGAGTATTATACACAGGAGTTCTACCACCAGTGGTATACTGACAAAACCCAACAACATATGGAACTCACTCATGAGCCCATGGTTCAGCTTCCTGTAGCATTAGTGGAGGACCTACAAGCCATGCTGCAGGACTACTGTACATGCTTTCATTTTCCTGCAGGAGCACCAACACGTCCTCCACCACAGGCATTTCCTCCTCCTATGTCTTCACTCATGCCTAGATGGACGCCTGCCTCACACATTGCCATGCCCCCATGGCAAGACCCGTAATCCCCTTATAACGACACAGGAGAATGAGAATTTCAAGACACTCAATCAGCTGGCACTAAGTGGGAAGAATATAAAATTCCCACACCTTCTCCTCCAGCTCCTCAACAGGTGGTCTCACCACCAGAGGACATAGGCAGTGATGTTGTTTTGATGGAGAGAGCTGCTACAAGGTTTCACATTTCTATGACGGTCAACCAGTTTCACAGCTTTCTTTATGATTCTAAGGATCAGTCAAGAAGAACTGTGAGGGCAATCCCTATAATTGATCATAAATGGGAATACGGCATGAAGGTAGTGAAAACACTAGCTACGTTAATTGCAATCCTTCCAAGGATTGATAAAGTATAAGGCCCCTGACAACGCACTGGCATGTTTGGTGTGGCATCCAAAACCAGAATCTGCAATCTCTCAGGCTGCAAAGCGAAGATCGAAGAATCCTTCAACACCTATCTTTACACCTCCTGACATGGAAGAAAGGCGCCTGAATAATATTGGCAAAAGATTTACTACCATCTCAGGCACTGCAGTGTGCGCAGTCAATGCCTTAGTGATACTAGAGGGTACGACTGCCAGATATGGTCTAGTATCCCACCATATATAGATCTTCTACCAGATGATAAGAAACATTCTAAATAAATAGGCACAGAAAATATTACTGGAAGGAGAAAGATCTGTTTCCGAATTCATTGATGCATCTTTTGCCTTTCGTTGGCTTGCTGGTGCAGCTGTCCTTAAACGCCAGGGCTGGCTTAAGGTTACTACATTCCATCCTGAAGTGCAGAGCAAAATCCTAGACATGACTTTTGAAGACAATTCACTGTTTGGAAAGCACATTGATGACACCTTGCAGGCTGCCAAGGCAGATACAGCTACTGCTATCTCCTTAGGAACGCTCTGGTACAGGAAAACACCTATTTATGGAGCCCGTGGATGAAGAGTGTAGTAAATAAGTCCAGCAGCCAAGAGTTCTTAGTTGGAAGAGATCTTTAATCCGAAATAAGAGGCAGAGCAAGAGCAGACCCTCCACTGCAGCAGCAACGGGTAAACTGCCACAGTGTAGAATCTACAGTACAAACATGCCAAGAATACAAAATATGGAACATCAAACAGATGAGTTCTACAAAGACTAGAAAGGTAACTTAACAATGTACTACACATCTTCTCCCTTTCTGTTTAAAAAAAACAAAAAGAAAACTTAACAAACAAAATCTTGCAAATAAACAGGTGGTCGGCGAGACCTAGGAGAACGTGTACACACAAAGTCATTGTGAACAGAAGGAACAGACTGCGAAGGAGCAGGAGCATCACCCCCACCAGAATTACTGAGTTCACAGTGAACCGAAGGCTGCACAGGTGTGTGATTGGCTAACAAATATCCACTAGTAGGAGGAACCCCAAAATCAGGCAAAAGAGGATTAGAAGCACCCTCAGAAAGCAATGGAACAGGTTTTATTCTCTTATAGAGAGCAACTCTTCTAAAGTTCCAACACTCTCCATTATTGAGAATGACGCCGTGAGTAAGCACCTTTTTAACCTTAAAAGGACCTTTGAATTTAGACAAACCCCTTTGTAATCTACCCAACTTAACTTTAACCAAATCCCCCACAAAAAAAGGAGAGGAATCAGGTGCAAGAGTAGAAGAAGTGACTTCAACCTGTTTTTCAACCAAAACACCCTCCTGTGTTTGCAAAGTGACGACATCTCTCATCCAAGAAGGAAACAACTTCAAACCGGGATCACGTCCCCTCATCAACTGAAAAGGCGACAAATCCCTAGCTGTCAAAGGGGTAGTGCGGTAGGCCCACAACATCTCACTAACCATCTTTCTGACAATACACCCACTACTAGAGGCCATTTGAATAATACCTTTAACAACCTTGTTGGCCATCTCACATATAGCATTCCCATGGGGAATTATATAAAGATGTGCGATGATGTGAGATACCACACTCCTTTAAGAATACTTGCATATCCCTAGAAGTGAGTTGAGGACCATTATTAGTGATGATGGCTGAAGGCAAACCCTCGTCTTTGAAAAGATTCCCTAAAAACCCGATGGTATTAGAAGTAGTGATGTCATTAGTGAAGTGCACAACCAACCATTTGGTAAAAACATCAACAACTACTATGGCGAATCTGTCCCTCTCATAAAGCTCACCCATCGGGCCAATGAAGTAGAGGCAAATAGTGTGCCATGGTAAACAAGGACTCTGTATACGAGTATCAGGAATAGTTTTCGGACCTGTCTTCAAGCGTTTTTCACCCTCCCTGCACATTGGACAATTCTCAATCCATTCCACAACCTGTGAATCGATGCCAGGACACCAAAAGTGATCCTTAATGCGCCTTTGAGTGAGAGTCTGACCCATGTGACCCTCATGTGCCAAAGCCAACAATTTGTTTTCCAACCCAAAAGGGAGAATACATTTCTCTCCCTTAAGTAAGATGTCATTCACTTCTGAAAGTTCATCCAAAACTTTAAGAAAGGGTCTGACAGAAACAGTGACAGAACTTTCACGCCTGGAACCGAACCTGATAAGTTTAACAACCTCCTGAAGAGTAAGATCAATAGCCATTTCCTGGCTGAAAAGACTCCCTCACCAAGAAAGACAGCATCTTCAACAGAAGCAACAGCAACATCGTCCATGTCCAAGGCCACTTCCGAACCATGAAAAGAACGCCAGTCTAGCGACAATCTCGAAAGGCAGTCAGCCTGAACATTCCTCCAACCTTGAATATACTCAACAGAGTACTGAAAATCTTGCAGCCTGGCCGCCAATTTCATAAGCCTAGCAGAACCCTTACCAGCTCCTCCTGGGGAGAGTACTTTGATAAGGGGCTTGTGATCTGTCCTCAAAATGAATTTCATGCCCCACAGATACGTCCGAAAGTACTCAACTGCCCAGGAAGCGGCCAGCGCCTCCCTTTCAATAACAGAATAGTTCTTCTCAGACTCAGTAAGAGTCCTCGAGGCAAAAGCAACAGTCACCTCAGCGGTCCCCTTTATCTGTGAAAGCATAGCTCCCAATCCATGCGCGCTAGCATCCACAGTGACAATGGACTTGTTATGAATATCAAATGGAGACAAGACCTTTGCGTCACAAATCTCCTGCTTGATGCTGTCAAAACACTCTTGCAGTTGGGCTCCCCAGATGAAACTGACTCCACGTTTAAGCAAAGACCTGATGCAAACAGTTTTATCTGAAAATTTGACAAACTTTGAATAATATTCGATCAGTCCCATAAAGGAACGTAACTGATCCTTGTCAACAGGTTGAGGAGCAGAACGGATGGCCTCACATAAGTCTTTTTTGGGTTTAATGCTAGAAGAGGTAATGGTATAACCCAAGTAATCCACCTGATCCACCCCAAACAAACATTTGTCCTTACGCAAGGTAAGACCAGCAGTGGATAACTTTTCTAAGACAACTTTGAGTGTGGAATTATGTTGAGCTTCAGTTTGACCATAAATTAAAATGTCATCCTGAAAGTAAACAACCTTTGGTACACCCTCAAAAATGCTAGAAACCATCCGTTGAAAAACACTTGCTGCTGAATTGAGACCAAAAGGGAGTCGGGTGAATTGATAGGTCCCCCAAGGAGTAATGAAGGCTGTTAAACTCTTTGAATCGCTATGTAAATCAATTTGGTGGTATGCACTCCTGAGGTCAAGTTTGGAAAAAAACTTTGCTCCGTTGAGTGTGGTAACAAGTTCAGTTATGTTAGGCAAGGGGAAGGTATCAGCCACAACACATTGATTAAGAGACATGAGGTCCACACAGAAGCAGAGCTTGCCGTCCGATTTTTTTCTTGACGACAATAGGCGAAACCCAAGGGGAAGCCTCAACAGGTTCAATCACACCAGAAGCTAACATGTCATCCAGAAGACGTTTCACCTCATCCTTGATGACGATGGGAATACGTCTTACTTTGTGCTGGACAGGAATTGAGTCTTTCTTAAGTATAATTTTATGAGAGTAGCCTTTCAGACGGCCTAGGCTCTCACCAAAAACAGTTTTGAAATTATAAAGGATAGAAAACAACTCAATGTCCTCAACAATCATGGCTTGAGGATCAGCCCGGGATTGACAATAATAGAAAGATCAAACTGGTGAACCCACCCCAAAATAGCAGGACCAGATAGAGAAACATAGACCTTCCCATGAATTTGTCTTGTAGAGAACTTGATGTTGGCTTCAAAATAACCAAGGATCTCCAAAGGTTCGCCCTGATACCCACCAGGAGAAATGTCCTTCGGAAGAAGTGGACACATACCCCACACCTCTACAAAAACACAGTTTGGGATAATAGTGTAGCGTGAACCAGTGTCAACCATTAAATGAACATCCTTATCATTAATAGTAAACAATGCTTTCGGTCTATTTTTCCACTTGTGCTCTTCATGATGAAAACAGTCATCCTTCCCCACCACCAAAATCTTATTAGTATCATCAGTGGCCCTTGGAATGTCAGATAGATAAGATACCGATGAACGACTTTTACCTCAACACACTCTAGCATAGTGTCCTAATTTGCCACACTTCATGCACTCTTGTTTGGCAGCAAAGCAAAATTTAGAGTCAGAAGCGTGACCATAACTACCACATCTTAAACATTGCATAGAGGTGACAGGTTTAGATGGGTTTTGACTTTTCACATTCATTGTTTTTTTGTTAAAGAACTTTTTGTGCTTAATAAGAGCGATATCTTCTTGATCATCGTCATCTAGTGGACATGACATATGAGAATGACACGATACTTCACTAATATCGCTTGAAGCTACCCTCTTCCAGTTCTTTCATACAACCCTCCGATTGTTCTACAATCTTAGCTAAATCAATAGCCGTCTGAAGATTCGGATTCTTTGCTGCCCACAAACGCTCTTGAATTTTCTTGTTGTTACATTGTACTATGAGTTGGTCTCTAATCAACTCATCGGTCATATTACCAAACTTGCACTTGACAGACATTTCATGCAATCTGGACACAAAATCATCTATAGATTCTCCCACTTTTTGACTTTTAGTGTAAAACTTGTACCTATTCATAACAAGGTTTTCTTGGTTGGCATATCTTACTTTTAAACGGGAAACAGCTTCTTTATATTCATCTAAAGGAGCTTGCGCGCCAGCTTGTAAAACCTGTGGTAAAAATTAAAAAATGCGCTGACCTTCTTTACCCAGTGAGCTCAAAAGAAGAGCCTTTTTACGTTTAGCAGAGAATTCTTGAGCATCTAAAGCAGGGGTCTCCAAACCGGTCCTGGAGGGCCGGATCCATGCCAGATTTTTAGGATATCCCAATTGAGATACATGTAGTTATTTTAAAAATCTGGCATGGATCCGGCCCTCCAGGACCGGTTTGGAGACCCCTGATCTAAAGCATCCAGATAATTATCAAACATGGGAAACCAATCTTCCCATGATATGCTAGGTTGACCTGGAATGGGAAGAAAGCTAGGTGGTAAGACAACAGTACAATTCTGTGAAGAAACTTGGTCAGACATGCTATGAATAGTGTGAAAAGCGTAATGAGAAAAAAAACGCACTCTAAACCAGTCTCGTAAAGTACCTGAAGAAAAGTCAGTCTGAGCAGTTACAGTGTATGGAAACACAACGTGGTTTAAAGACGTGAGAGTCTTCAAAATGCTGAAGGGAAACCGCGTATGACAAAGTTCTGGCCGTAATATGCAAATTAATTATCACCAACTAGAAACGAATTCGCAAAAGACGTGCGCATCGTCGGTGAAAATTGCGCTGCTGGAGGTGAACTGGTTACCAAGGCAACCCAAAATGGCTTCCTTATGACGTGTTGACGCTGCGTAGACGCTTCTGACGTTGCGTCGTGTAGACGCTTCTCACGCTGGACTGAAGCTCGAAGAAGGCGAGGATTCTACAAGCAGCCAGACGTCATGCAAGCGTTCACCAACTCCTCAAGGACATTCTACGACGTCATCATTAGGCAGAAGGAAGAGACGAGAGTACAGCAGTTCAGAGGAAGCGGCGGGGTGAAGAGTGAGGTAAGTGAATGGAGAAGGGAGGATAACTTAACAATGTACTACAAAGAGCCTATTTCTTTCGTGGAGGCTATCAAAGATACCAACCTCAGGTTTATCAATCATCTCACCTACCAACAGCACACAGGTTATTATACATACACCACCCCAAACTGCATATTCTAGACAGCAGCTAAGACTTAAAGAACCTGCACAATCCAGAGACACTGTCAGAAAACAGTGACAATCCTTTGGAACCTGCTACATTTCTGTTGAATCAGTAGTCCTGTCAGGAACACAGGAGACGCAGATGTAAAAAAGATGAAATTGACTTATTCAGATACAAGAACTGACCCCAGCCACAGCTGGTTCTCGTGAAAGCCTTCTCCCACTCCACGCAGTGAGCTCACCTCAGAATGTTCGCCAATGTAACATTCTACTGCATGTCACAGTGGCGTCAACCAATGTAAACACAGGGGGGGGTTGAGCGGCAAGACCAGGGTTCCCCCTACAGCAGATGATACCACACATGGCTATATATACACCTGATGTGACAGAGGCCATGGCGGGATTTATTAAAGAAGCGGATGACTTTGGGGCTGTCTCCGGATATAAATTAAACCTGAATAAAACGCAAATTATCGTAAACTATAAGCCTCGTGTTCCAGTCATGGGCATTTGCCACACTGCTACTTATTTAGGCATTAAAATGACATCCAATATTAGGGACATTAAGACACTTAATTAGGACTCTCTATTAAGAGATACTGCAAAGCTACTTAAAAAATGGCATAAGATCCCCTTAAACCTGTTAGGACAGATAAATCTTATTAAAATGAATATCTTAACTAAATTTCTGTATTTGTTTAGGTCTATCCCTCTGTTTGTTAATAATCTATTTTTTTTTAAAATTAGATGGTACCCTTGGAAGCTTTATATGGGGTTATAAAAAAAACGCAGAGCACTTTCTTCTTTGAAGCTACCATTTAGTAAAGGAGGTCTTAATTTCCCCGACTTTAAATTTTATTTTTATGCTTCTTTTCTGGGTCGAATCCGTAGTCTTTTCAACTCCAGCAACCCGTATTATTTTCACCAATTTATGCAAGGATCTAACTCCATACAATTCCTTGCAAGAGCTAATGACCCGAATTACTATAAGAGAGTGAGGTTCAAGACCACTAAAGATGCAGTTCGAATATGGAATATAATAATGGCTATTGATAAAACTTCATTTTTCCATCCTAATCTAACACTTTGGAATAATCCTGGCTTACCTGGTATTTTTTGTGATTCTGTTGGAAAAATATGGGCTGACTTAGGTATAACCAAGCTGGGTGACTTATATGGCTCAATGGGCTTTTTAGAGTTTGAAACATTGAGAGTACTTTATAAACTACCGGAAAATATGCAATTTAAATATATACAGATACGTAATTTTTTGATTGGCAAAATGAAACTTAAGAATATATTAGACTCAGATATTTGGGTAAGTATATATGGGGGGGAGGGGGAAAAACAAATATATAATCAGCCTGGGCTATAAATGTTTTACTCAATTTAAAACTGATGATTGTCCTAAGTTGGCGCAAAGATGGGCTTCTAAACTAGGTGTGGGTATATCACCGAACAACATTTCTTCCTTTTTAAATAACATTGACAAGCTTGTTCACTCATCTAGTTTAAAATTGCAAGCCTACAAGACTGTTTGCCAGCTATATTATACTCCTCTACAAATCTCTAGATGGACCGGTAATAATGCTTCAAACGATCGCATACAATGTCCGAAATGTAATTTATTGGCGGCTGACCTAGAGCATATGATTGTCTCATGTCCTACTTTACGTATATTTTGGAAAAATCTAGAAGATATTATGAAGCAGAAACAACTGATCTCTGCCCCATTACCAGCAGAGATGATACTCTTAGGACTGCAACCAACTACCGTTCCATTTAAAGATTTGCTTTTTATTTTGCTATCATGTGCTAAATTGATCATTGCAAGGGTATGAATATCAGATAAACATGAACATTTAAGCATCTGATAGATGGAGGAGAACCTTCTGGGAGGTCCTTCTAGAGAAGTCCATCATCTACCTTAAAAGAACTCCTGTTAGAACATTGAAATGTTGATAGCTCCATTGAAAACAATGGAGTGCTCCGGGCTTATAATGGCTGGTATAAGCCTGGAGCTCCAACATTCCAATGTTTCTTTGTTCACAGCTCTGGCTGTGAACAAAGGCTTCAGGGAGCCTGAGGCGATTCCAATCCCCTCACGGTTCCAAAAGGCTTTGTTTTTTTTGTTGGAACAATCTGTCCTCTAGTGACAGAATTTTCTAATAGCCTTATAGCCCTTCGTAGATGGGGTGTGCCACTATTAAAATCCCTCTCCCTTGTTAAAGGCCCTCGCCTTCGGCTCGGGGCCTTTAACGCTGGAGAGGGCCTTTAATAGCCGGTATAGCCGTCTACGGCGGGCTATAAGAACACCTCCATAAAATCCAACAGGATGTCAACTAGGCAAACAAAGTTGTGTCCAGAGGCACCTCACAAGACCAAAGACAATTCAAACCCACAAACAACGGTCCAATCAATGACCTCTCCAATACAAACCCTTTCTCCTGCTCAAATGCTTTCCCTACACCGTCCACGTGGATTACGTTGATGTTTTCAGCTGTCAAAGCCTCATCAGCATCTGCCCCATCGTCGAGGACTCAACATCCACCTTCTACAATAGCACTGACAGAAATACTATTAACAGCACAGTTACCATTGTGAATTTTTCTTTTATCAGCCCAGCTACTGCTAACTCCATCATCGAAGACACAGAAGAGAGAGGCTGTTTCTTTACTTCCGGTTCATGCTAAACAGTCTTTGCTTCCTGAGGATATATCAGCAGCAAAATTCTACAGCAGTTGCCCATGACTATCTTGTACTCTGAAAGGGAGTCCGAGGATGGAGGGCATTCTGAAGCGGCCATCAGCCCCAGCTAACTCACAGTGAAATGCCATGAAGGAGGATATTGAGGTTGATCAATATAGACATAAAAATATGAATTTGACTCAGGTAGAGCCATCATTAATAAGATAGATACTATCAAAGACACTATGAAGAGCCTCACTACCGCGGTCCACGAACGTTCAGCATCCCTGTAAAGCTCATTATTGACCTTCAACTGTGATGTAACGTTACTATAACCAACTTCCTCCTGCACATCTGGGGGTTGTGCTTCAGCTTCAGTCACACCCACTGCTGCCAGTGCCATCTTAGCCTGCTGCTGTTCCCTTACCCCACCTCTACCCTTGCCAAGACACATTCCAGAAGTTTAGACCAATTCCTTCTATGCTGGTACCAGTCAGACAGTTTCCTCTATGGCTGTGGGGAGCCATCCAGAAAATAAATTACATTGATCCCCATCATAGGTCATATCTGGGAGGAGGTTTTCAAAATAACACAGACACAAGTCTCCATTAAGTCATGGTTTCCAGGCTCAATGAAAAAAAAACGGGCCCAACAATACTCCAGAATGCCTCATTTGACGTCCCAAGGCCAACACTGTAGTGATGCAAGTTGCACAATTCCACTCCAGAAATCCAAATAGCGCTTCCACAACCTGAATTCACAGGAAATCAGGCAAACTGACCCACTTTGGAAAGAGAATTTCCACTCTGGCAGCGATGACTATGAAAAATGCCAACTCTATGTCCTTCGTTGGCAGCTACAATTACCAAATGAGTGGGGGACATGACCCCATATTTTGTTCTACTTCTACAAGGAAAGAATGGAAAAGTTGTCTTTCTACTTGAAAGGGAGAGTGCTTCTGTGTTCTGCATTCTGTTCATCAACGGTTGTTCTTTGCATTTGTCACCCCGAGTGGGATGGGTATGCTCAGACGTGAGTCCCATGCTCTCCACACCACTGGAGTCAAGCTATCCTGGCTGAAGACGGCTGATAGCCAGAAACCGGTCCTAGGATGCTTGATTCCGGTCCAGTAAAGACATAGATTGGCAGTTCGGGCTGGACTGTTCCCATGAGGCACAGTGTCAAGGCGGATTTGCATATGGCCAAGTCTGAACTGGGGTGGTGTGGAGTGCAAAAAAACATTGGATTTAGGCCCAGATCTCTGTACTGGGGTGAATGTATGACATTGTTCTGCATTCTCTCCATCAACTGTTGTTTTTTGCATTTGTCACCCTGAGTGGGATGGGTATTCTCAGACATGAGTCCCATGTTCTCCACACCACTGGAGTCAAGCTATCCTGGCTGAAGACGGCTGATAGCCAGAAACCGGTCCTAGGATGCTTGATTAAGGTCCAGGAAAGACATGGCTTGGCAGTTCGGGCTGGACTGTTCCCATGAGGCACAGGGTCAAGGCTGATTTGCATATGGCCATGTCTGAACTGGGGTGGTGTGGAGTGCAACAAAACGATGGATTTAGGCCCAGATCTCTGTACTGGGGTGAATGTATGACATTGTTCTGCATTCTCTCCATCAACTGTTGTTTTTCGCATTTGTCACCCTGAGTGGGATGGGTATGCTCAGACGTGAGTCCCAGGCTCTCCACACCACTGGAGTCAAGCTATCCTGGCTGAAGACGGCTGATAGCCAGAAACCGGTCCTAGGATGCTTGATTCTGGTCCAGGAAAGACATGGCTTGGCAGTTCGGGCTGGACTGTTCAAGTCAAGTCAACAAAGCTTTATTTCGATATTTGATATCATAAAAGCACAAATAGAGATAAAAAACACAATTCATAATAAATACATAAAAAAAGGAATTTCATCAAAAAGACTTTTTACAGCGGGCTAATAAAAGATATATTAAACATTAGCAGCTTTGCGAATGATTAAAAAGAGTTAATTACACAAATTCTTTATAAAACCTTTTGTCTGATCAACCATGCCCAGCTTATGAATTTAGCCAACCCACAGGCTAGAGTTGTACTAGGATCAGCCTTAAGTATTCTAAGTGCAACAGAGTGGTCCCTAGTTTCAAGCTGCAGGCACACTGGTTTTAGCCATTTCAGTCTGGGTTTTGTATAGGCTGGGCAGGCAAAGAGGAAGTGAGGGATATTTTCAGCGACTCCTACACAATTTGGACAATCCGCATGCGTTTGGTGCGGGGGCTTCCATTTACTGGTACGATCACGAAGAGGAAGGGTACCCATCCTGAACTGGATAAAAAGAGTCCTGTCTCTTGGCTTTGTAATAAAGTCCAGATAGGGCTCCAGGCGAGGTGTATGCTTATGTTGACGAAATGCCTCTGTCAGCCTGCCCTGGTTTGGGTCCCTCTGCTCTTGGTCGTCAACCCATGCCCAGAAAGCTCTCTTGGTTTCTACCTTTGATAATACTGCCCCAGACTCCCAAGCAGTTGAGAGGCCCGTGACCAAGAGGAGCTTCCTGATATTAGTTAACCATGCGATCTTGGAAAGCTCTGGAGTAGGCCATAACCGGGCCCAATATAAGAGAGGACGCAGGGTGACTAGGTCCTTAATTGAACGGCGACCCAGATCACTCAAAAGTGGCTTAGTTGGGGTGTCCCTCGGGAGCGAGAGAAGTTCCCTAAAGAACTTGTTTTCTGAGGTGACTAGTTCTGCTCCATATAGGACACAGCCTACGGCTTTGGCAGCATAAATTTCCAGAGCAGGAGCAATGGGCCTAGTAGTGGACGCACGATGTTCCCTCCCTAATACTCCTACTACCCGTCTGTGGTTTAGGGCCATTTTATCAATATGTAACTGCCAGTTGAATTTATCAGAAATTCTGATCCCCAGATATCAAACTCTTTCACGTGCTCAAGTGGCACCCCATCAAGAGTCAGAGTAGATCTAGACGGTCTGCTTGGGTTGAAATAGAGAAGCTTAGTTTTGGAGGTGTTAATGACAAGACCCCTCATCTTACAAAACAAACAGAAGCGATCCAACAGCTTCTGCAACCCTGCAGGGGTTTTAGATACTAACAGCGTATTGTCCGCAAAGAGTAATGCGGGAACTTTATCACCTGAAAGGACCGAGGCGTCAGCATTAATTTCAAGCAGGAAGGAGACTACGCCGTTCCCGAAAAGCGTAAATAGTGTGGGAGCCAGTACGCATCCCTGGCGGACGCCTCTACTCACAGGAATTTTATCCGTTTTTTGCTCCTGTCATCCCCACCTAATGCAGGCGTAGTTTCCATCGTGCATACGGGCCAATGAGGTTCAGAATGGGTGAAGGGATCCCCATCTCCTGCAGGACCAGCCATAGGCGGTCTCGGGGGACCAGGTCAAAGGCGGTCTTTAAGTCAATGAACGCCAAATAAAGACCGCCTTTGCCAATAGTAACCACCTTCCAATCCAAGAGTGCCAACCTAAATGCCTGGTCTATTGTACTTGTGCAGGCCCTAAAGCCCGCCTGGAACTGCGAGATGATATTATTTTCTTCTGCCCATGAAAGGATCCTCTCCAGGAGAACTCTACCAACCAGCTTTTGTCCAGCGTCTATAAGACTTATTGGCCGATAGTTGGCAGGGTCCCCCCTGGAACCCTTCTTATAAATGGGGATTACTTCGGCCCCCTTCCAAGAATATGGGACCGGTGAGCCTTCCAACAGGGCATTGGTGAGAAGTACAAAAAAGGTAGCCCACTCTTCGACGTTAGCTCTAAATAGGTCACCCGGTATGCCATCTTGTCCCGGGGCCTTAGCGGGTACAATCTTGTTAATAGCAGCCACCACCTCCTTCTTCTCTCTCCTAGGGGAAATACCCTGAGCAGTGTCGGCTACCATAAAACCGCTTGGGGGTCCTGTGCTATCTGTTTCGTCATCCCGTACATAGAGCTTCCTAAAGTGCTCAGACCACTCCCTATCGGGTATATGGTTAGGGATTTGGTCTGATTCGCAACCATTAGATCTTCTCACCAAAGCCCAGAAGAGCTCACCATTCTTGGACTGGCTTGCTGTTTTTAGACTATCCCAGTGTTAATCCTCCCAGCCCCTCTTTGCATCTAGGATCGCTTGTCTATACTCCATTCTTGCTAGCCTAACCACAGCAGGATTATTGGTTTTAATAGCAAGAATCAGACTGTTTTTTTTTTAAATCTACAGTTTTTGTCAAACCACTTCTGTGCTGGATTGGCACTCATCGGGCGCTTTTTGCTAGAATCTATAAACAAAGTGCCAATCTTATCTATTGTGTCAACATAGATAGTTTCTGCTGCAACGGACCCAGCCTCTTTCATACATGCTGCAGAAAGCCTAATGGTCTGGTCACTAAGTATTTCACCTAGGGTGCTTATTCTTTGCTCATTCATGATACACTTTGGTCATTTGAGGAACCTGTTACAGTTAGAAGGTAGGGCTGCCTTTGTTAGCATTCTCAGTCCAGTAGTAGAGTCGTCCACCTTCCTTTCCCACATTTCCAGCATTGTAAGGGACAGGGGGTTATGATCACTGTCTATTGATGGAATAATGATCATATCAACCACAAACTTCCAAGACCTCCCATCAACCAATATATAATAAATTCTACTTTGACAGGAGACCCTGTTGTATGTATTTGCTCCCATTACGTCAGAGGACGTACGACCATTTACAGCTCTTTGCCCAAATTCAAACATTAAGGCATTCATTTGAATGACCACCGGCGACCATTTCTTCACTGGTCCAAGTGACAAAGAGGGGATGCCCCGCCTGGCATCTTCCTCATAAGTTCCTAAAATATCTTCCGTTGCCAAGGGCTCAAATGAGCAATTTAGATCGTCGGCAACCAATACAAAGGAATCAGAAGGACAAGAGAGGAGCATTTCAGAAAGGACAGTAATGGTGGAAGATTTAGCCCCCCCTTGGGTTCCTCTAGCATATATATTAAAAAGTTCCCAAGTAATATTGCCCTTGTTGCCCTTGAGAGAGAGTCTCATTACATCTGGTGAGGTACATGAACAGTGGGTAATCTTGAGATTAAGCCCTGCCCTAATCCAAACTATAAGTCCTCCAGATGGGCGACCTCGGCCAGACGAGGTAGCAGGTGCATAAAAACAAGTGAAACCAGGCTTATACAAAGGTTCAAGGCACCATGTTTCCTGAAATAAACACAGATCATATCCATCAATGAAATCATTCCAGTCCGGTAATGAAAGCTTATTACGTAAGCCTGCAACATTCCATGAGATGAGTCTAAGATTATTAGTAAGACCTTTACAAGGGATGAGGACACTTGAGGATTGATCTGAGACCCGGCCATCAATGTTGTTAACCCTCTGGGGGGATGAGGCAGAAGTTAGTATTTCAGAACCCAGAGGCTCGGGTGCGACGGGGTGGCCAAGAGTACAGCTAACTTTGAGAGAAGGAGAACTAATTGGTGCTCCTTCTTGAACCTGAAGTCAGTCGACAGCCTCCAGACAGCTGAATCGATTATGTATGGGGGTTTGGTTTGGAAAAAAAAGGAGGCTTAGACCATACCCCCTGGGGAATCCCCCTTCCATTTTGCTGCACTAGTGTCCACCCATCCGCTACTGAGGTAATGTGGCCTGGGGGATAAAAGTAGGTCAGTGGGAGAGGGCAAATGGTAACTCCTGGGCTGTGATATCTCCAGTTACAGATATACTCAACCGTTCTCGGATCATTAAAATTGACCAAAGCACAATCCCCCCTTATATTCTAAGCCAAGTGACCCACCCATGGCACCCTCCGGACCATCGATATTTTACACACTATATGTGGTGGCAATGGTCTATTTTTATTCAGCCAATGGGCGACCCTGTTCCTCAGCGCTGGGGGAGATTCAATTTTGTGCTTACCTAGTTCCGGGACCCCTGCGGGAACTACCACAAATGGACAAACTTCCGGGGGTAGATTAAAAATATTTTTATCCCTGGGAACCTGAACTATAGGGTCCCCTCTACCCTTGCTAAGTTGAGGTGTGTTGTGCTGAGATGATTTACTAACAGCAGCTGCAGCTATATCTATGCTAGGGGATATTACTGGTGCCTGATGGACCGTGGGCATTGTCAGCGGGTCCCTCGAGGCAGCCGGGGTATTCCCCCCTCTCCCTTTTTCTAATGGGTGGTCAACCTTGAGTGGAACTGCCTTTTTTGAAATATCAGTAAATCCCTTTAGATCGAACTCCATTTTTTCTATGTGTTGTTCGATTCTGCTAAGTCTATCCTCTAGTGGGCGAAGAAGAAGTCTGATAGTGTCACATATATTAGTCTTATTTAACAACAAGGGGTGGTGATGGACAGAGTTTCTGAATTAAGCAGAATACTCTCACCCAGTCAAGAGATCAGGGCTAGATCCAACACCGTTTTTTGGCTCACTGCACCATCCCAGCTCAGAACCTGGCTATATGCAAATTAGTCTGTTCCTGTCCCAGTGCATGATGGGAACAGGGCAGACCAAACTACCAAGCCAATTCTTACACTGGGAAGGAAACAAGCTTCCGGGGACCGGTTTCTGGCATTTCAGCCGTCGTCGGCCCGGCTTGCTTGAATCCTGATGGTGCAATGAGCAAGGGACTCACATCTGAGTATACCCTTCCACGCTTAGGGTGGACAAAATATTTAACAACAAGGGGTGGTGATGGACAGAGTTTCTGAATTAAGCAGAATACTCTCACCCAGTCAAGAGATCAGGGCTAGATCCAACACCGTTTTTTAGCTCACTGCACCATCCCAGCTCAGAACCTGGCTATATGCAAATTAGTCTGTTCCTGTCCCAGTGCATGATGGGAACAGGGCAAACCACCCCCTTTTCTGAATCGTTTTGTCCACCATAAGCGTGGAAGGGTATGCTCAGACATGAGTCCCTTGCTCACTGCACCATCAGGATTCAAGCAAGCTGGGCCGAAGACGGCTGTAATGCCAGAAACCGGTCCCCGGAAGCTTGTTTCCTTTCCAGTAAAAGAATTGGCTTGGTAGTTTGGTCTGCCCTGTCCAGGGACAGACTAATTTGCATGTAGCCAGGTTCTGAGCTGGGATGGTGCAGTGAGCTAAAAAACGGTGATGGATCAAGCCCTGATCTGTTGACTGGGTAGGAGTGTTCTGCTTAATTCAGATACTCTGTCCATCACCACCCCCTTTTCTGAAACATATATTAGTCAACAAAGGGTCCATCACCTCTGTCCTTCCAATCAGGCTTCTCCCCCCACTCGCAGCTTGTAGTTCCTTTCGAAAGGGGGTCGGCTCAGCAACAGGTGTAGCTTCAAATTCCAAGGCATCCACAGCATGCTTTCCTATAGCGGGTGTTACTCTAGACTTTTGTAATGCTTTCTTTTTCTTCCCGCCTATGTTATTAGACAACCCTTGCTTATACTTAGAATAGCCCCTGGGTGTCTCGCACGTAATTGTCTGGTGTTATGCTCCTCCACAGTGCTAGGTGCAGATGGTAACTTGTGGGGAGACATCAGCAAAGATTCAGAGACCGTGGACTGGTCCCCAGAGGAAACATGATCAGTGTCTGGAGGTGGTTGATGTATGATCGGGGATTCTAGAATTGCTAGTGCACCAATACCACTGATTTGGCCTGAATGAGCAGGAGTCCGTGCATTGGCAATATGCCCCATCGAGGACCTTCTGGCAAGCATTAGATCCTGGGATACACGACGATCCCCTGGTCTTTCACACAATTTACACTGGTTATGAGCTGGTCCATTGTTCCTGTAAGATTATCATTGTCCACTCTACCTCTGGGATCCTTTGGGGGCATTATAGGGGCAGAGAATCAAAAGTAAGCAATGAAGTACTCACGAAGCAATCCCCCGGAGTGAAATTAAGGGGGGGTAGCCCGTCCTGTCCTTGTCCGGTCTTAAACGGGCCCGCCCTTGGCCCGGGCTTCCTCCGGCGCATCCCGCGAAGCGGGGCTCAGCGCCTGCTTTATGCACCTCCTGGTGCGGGCGCGTCGTCAGCGGTGCGCGCCGCCGCTGTGCTTGCCGGGCGTTGTGGTCCCGGGGCAGCGGCCCGAGGAATGATGCGGCTGACTCTTGGCCGGTGGCGGCGTGGGATATGGCCCCCTTGACTCTTGGCGGTGGCGGCGCCGTCCTGTGCAGGTAAGGTAAGGTTGTCAGCAAGGTCCCCCTGAGGCACAGGGTCAAGGCTGATTTGCATATGGACATGTCTGAACTGGGGTGGTGTGGAGTGCAAACAAAATGGATTTAGGCCCAGATCTGCATTCGATCCATCAACTGTTGTTTTTTGCATCTGTGTTTATAATAGGCAATGTTCTAGATGGGACAAGGACTAGATTTTGGCAGGTGACAAGTGCTTTAATTCTTGGATGGCAAGGCCTCTTTATTCAGGCCAGAAATGCAACATTAGGTGCAAACATATCTGCAGTCGGTAATATTGGAACCTGATACAGCTTCTTGTTTGCACATGTTTACCACCAATTTTGAATTGCTGGTAAAATATTAATGTTTAGCAATTGGATTTTGATTACAAAACATTAATAAACAATCCAACGATTCTCTATTTGAAAGGGTCGTCCTTTACACGTCACTTCGAAATACTGATTCTCTATTGCACCTGGCCTGACCTGCCCATCCAGCTTAGCAATCGCTTTGATGTTCTTTCCTCCCTTGAAGAAATTGACTGACTGGGAATAGACGTTCAGGTGGGACTAGCTGGTGGAGTAATTAAGGGGGGGAAGAGGGCCACATGAAATCAGGCTACCCAACCACAGTAGTATTGGAAGCAAAAACCCCCACCCCTTCTCCCGTGCCAATAGAGCCTGAAGTCTGCCCATCGAGGGAGGTAGCAGCTCTAGGGTGTGGTGACCCAGGACCGTTGAGAGAACATCTGGTTATTTCTTCTTGGAATATAGCGGGCCTTGAATTAAAAACCGCCTCTGCAGACTGGATATCTTATCTTGAAGGTGTTGACATCTGGGTATTCCAAGAAACGTGGTCTGTGACTGAGGTGTTTCAAGCCGGCAATCTAAATTTTGCCAAACAAGCTAAAAGGGGCCCTAGGTGGAGATCAGTGGGTGGGCTAACTTGTTGGATAAGGCAAGCCGAGGGAATAACTGTGGAAGAGGTTAGTATAGATAGCCCAGATATTCCAGTATTAAGGATCAGACCAGCAAAGGGCCTTGATTTACTCCCATATAATGTATACGCTAGGGGACAACCGGGAGGTAGAAACTCACAGGGTATTATGGCTCTGGAGCATCACCTGACCCATGGAGCATCCAATGCCAACTTAATTATAGCAGGAGATTTTAACACTAGATTTGAACCCTTAGATGGTAGGTAGTGATGAGGTAGTTACACTCTGGGGGGTGCCACAATTGGATCTCCTGCCCATCAAAAAATGGACTGAGGCAGCACTACAAGTAAAAGGGTTGTGTCTAGAACGAGGTCTAAGGGCGGTTAACGGCAGGACTAAATCTGATGCAATGGGGGCAGTGACTTTTGGTAATGGGCGGTCTAAAAGCCGCATTGATCACATTCTTGTGAATGTGGAGATGTGGTCCCTAGTTTACGATATGGTAGTAGAAAGCCGCCCCGAAAGCGATCACAATCCCCTGGTACTTAAATTGAATGTTGGTAGTCTTCGGGCCCAGGGTTATTGGAACGTGACAAATGCTGTAACCAACTACTCATTGCAAATGACTTGAGAAGAGTTCGTTGGGCTAAGGTGGTTTTAGAAGAGAGGAATGTGGTAGCAATAAGGGCACTAGTCTCAGGGTCACTTGAGAAACTCCTAGAATGTGGCTCTCAAATGGTACTAAATGATAGATTAGCTGGGATTCATAACGAGCATTTTAGCGGGCTGAAAAGTTTTTTTATTAATGCTAAACCAGCTAGGAAGACCAGTAAGTTTAAACCCGACTCCTGGTGTAACGCCTCGTGGAAGCTAGCAAATAAAGCTTTAGTGGTAGCCATTAAATCTAGGAATCAAATCAATATCCGACAGTGTAGGGCTTCTTACAAGCTAACTTTAAGAAACGCAAAGAAAGATTGGGACGAGGAGCGATGGCATTGCCTGCTTTTAGCATGCAAAGGTAGGAACATGACTCAGTTTTGGGAGCTCATTAAATGGGGGAATGGTCAAAGGTCAATTACCCCGAACAATAACGTTGATCCTCAGCAATGGGTCACCTTCTTTGAAGCCCAATTCCGATTGGGCACTGAAAGCATAGGCCCTGTCCCGCATATCATCGTAGATGCTCCCCTGTTGTTTAATACTAAAGAGGTTGAGGCAGTTCTGAAGATCATCCCATCTGGTAAGGCACCAGGACCCGATTGTATCCCAGCTGATCCTTTTAAGCAGGATTCTGATCTCTGGACCCCATACATCACGAATTTAATTAACTCGTTGGCGGGGGTGGCATCGATTCCTGCATCTTGGGCAGGAGCGGAAATCATCCCGATTTACAAGAAGGGTGATCGATCCGCTCCAGCCAATTATAGGCCCATTGGCCTCATCGACGCACTTCAAAAGGTAGTCGCACGAGTGCTATTGGGCAGGATACAGGGCTGGATGTCTGAAGAAGATATTCTTTCCCCTTCGCAGGCAGGGTTTTGGTCCCATATGGGGACCCTGGACCTAGTTTTTCGTTTTGTCCTGCTTTTTTAGAAGGAGGTCCTTTTGGGCAAGGGTATGATCTTCGCCGCTTTCGTGGATTTAAAATCCACGTTTGATCTTGTCCCTAGAGCTAAATTGTGGGAAGTCTTATTAGGACTGGGAATGCCTAAGGAGCTAGTCGCCTTTGGGATGAGACTTCACACTTCTACTTATGCTCAGGTTCGATGGGGGAAACCTGGTGAAGTTACAGAGATATTCGAGGTAGGGAAAGGCGTCCGTCAAGGGTGTGTGTTGGCTCCCACACTGTTTTCACTATTTATTAACGGTGTGGTGCAGTATTTTGCTAACCATCCCATGGATGCGCCTATGCTAGCTGGCCTAAGGGTGCCCTTCCTCATGTTCGCAGACGACACCTTGATACTATCTAAGACGAGACAGGGGCTACAGTCGGCCCTGTCTCGTTTTGAGGAGTTTTGCTGCGATCATGGGCTAGTGGTGAATGTAGAGAAGACCAAATTTATGGTACTTCATGGGACTAGGCCTGTCAAAGCAAGAGTCTTCATGAGCGGAAAACTCTTGGAGCAGACCGATGTCTTCACTTACCTAGGCATTACCTTTGGCGATAAAATGAGCTGGAAACCCCAAATTAACATCCTAGCTCTGAAGCACTTACAACTAGCAGGAGCTCTAACTAAGGAACATAGGGTTTAATTAACTAAACCCATAGCCCCAGTCGTTAAAATTTATAATACTAAAATCATCCCCGCGCTGAAATTTGGGGTTTTGGTAATTTAGCCCAACTATCGGTAGCCCAGAATAAATTCATGAGAATGGTGTGGGTCTTATTAGAACTAGGAGGTATTCCACTCTGACTAGTGCTTCATTGTCTAGAGATTTTTGCGAGTTCAAAAATTAACCCTGTTTGGACAGCTATTGGGATTTAATAACAAAACCCCGAGATCGTAAACTCTATCACTAGTTCAGAGTTGAGACGCTCCCGCTTAGGAAGTTCACATGCAAATGGTTACCAGGAACTAAATAAATCGTAAATCATAAATCATACGTTATTATATAGCACCTTTCACCGTAAGGTCTCAAGGCGCTAGCTTTGGGAACCCGTCCTGGCTTTTCCCTGTGAGATAACCCCTAATAGGCATCCCCAAGGTGAAAGCCAGGCATCCCATCGCGGTGGGGCCGTAGTGGAGATTAAGCAAGCTATTGCCCAGAGTTACAGAGTGTGAGCCCATGATTCGAGTAGGCACTGAGGCGAGAATTATCGAGTCTGTGGACATTTTGAGCTCAAGACCCTGCGGCGTCAGGGATTGAACCCTGGTCCCGGGTCTGACCTCTGCATCAGGGTATGCCTCCACTAACCGGTGAGCCACACTTCTCCACTAGTGATAAATGCCCATTTTGCCCGGATTGTGTAGAAGATATCGACCATTTTCTATATATTTGTCCGGAGTACCAGCAACCCAGAAGTACGTGGCTTAAATCAACATGCAGAAATCTGGGGACGTGGTCTGAGCTGTCTGCCAAAAGGCTACTGAAAACCGGTTGTAATGACATCGCAATAATAGGGGTATCTAAGTTCTGGAGTTGGGCTTGGGCTTTGCGGGAGAGAAATGGGGGGTTGCAATAGCTATACATTAATTTCTCCAGGGTTCAGTATTTAGTAAAGTCTTGTGCGTGTGATATATTTAATCCTGTTTTAATATATTGATTCTTAAAATTGTAAATAGGTATTCTTACCAAATTTGTCGGACAGTTTTTATGGTGTTTTAATGGTTGAATTTTGTTGTAACATGTAATTATTTAACTGTCCTGTCTTTTAAGGTGAGAAATCACAATAAAGACTTTTTGAATTGAATTGATTCTCTATTTATTCCAAAACTAAATTGCATTTTGGGTTTCGTATATATAACATTTTTAAAAGCCATTTTGCGGTCGAGAAGGATCAAATTCGACCTTTGCAACTGTAAAAAAGCTTTGCACATCAGGCCCCTGTCACAGAAAGTAGTCGCAATTTACCTACTGACTTTTGCAACCACAAATTACCTTGCACACGGCTTACGTAGATATATATTAGTTCACAAAATAATGAATTGTAGTGGATTACAATCCAACATCCTTCATCAATATTAATTGAGAATTAATCCAATTGGTGACATTCACAGAGATTGTGGGCTGCTAGGCTAAGGCAGACCACCATGGATGAGATTGCCTTTAAATAAAGTAGTTTTTTTTAATGCAACTTGGTCAATCAATCAATCATGTGTTTGTTAAGCGTGACTACTCACACATTTAATGATTTGGAAAAAAAGGATTAATGTGTTGAGTACATAAAAAATGATGGTTTTAGCATTCACAGAGTCGCTGATTTAACGATTTAGAGGGCCACCGTACCATCACTTAATGGCATGAGGAGTTTTTTAGATGTGAATGCAATAAATGTCAAGATCACCCTCCACTTATCTTAAAATTTCTCCATTTGATCATCAGATATATATTTTTTTTTTAAAAAGCCATGTTGTAGATATCCTGTAGCCCTTTATTGTAAGAGGCAATTTTATCTGTTTTTCATTTTTGGATTTGGGTGTTTAATATGTTTCTTGGTTTCTTCCCTGTAGGGTCTTCCATTTCACAGGAGATCTCACTGGTTCTCCCTGATATTGTCTCAGGGTCTCAAAAGGCACACATCTATATCTTTGGTAAGAGGGTCTTTGATTTTCTCTAAATCAGTGTATGCTTCACGACTACACAGAACAAACCCCATTTGAAAGGTGGTCGTTGATTGAATTGGTACATTGACTGAGTTCTTTTTAATTCACCAGTTATCAGAACAGTCTGAGTGTTTGACTATTTTCATGATACTTTTTCTAAAGTGGTTCTAAATTTCCAGGTGACATCATGGGTTCGGCTTTGAAGAACCTCAACTATCTTATCAAGATGCCTTACGGTTGTGGGGAGCAGAACATGATAACATTTGCCCCCCTCATCTACGTCCTTCAGTACCTGAAACGAACAGGGCAGTTGACTGATGACATCAGAACACTTGCATACACTTACCTGCAGAAAGGTGAGTCCTGAGCACTGAATGTTTCTTGGCCATGGTCGCTATGTGGCCTAGCTGGAAATAGGCTATGCCGACAGATCCATTGCTCCAGCGCGTGAGTTTGTATGTGCTTGTGTGTCTTTCACAAATGCACCAGTCGCTGTCTTCCATCAGAAAATCAGTAAACAACATACTATGGCCACTGTTTGATTCCCTTTGGGATTAATAATATGGGGCAATATCACAAAGGTAAATCTGCACATGTTCATTTGCTGCTAGTTAATTTTCTCTTGCATCTTTTAGTAACTTTACTTCTTTGGACTTCACAAACTCTGAATGTAAAGTTACTCAGAAGTGAAGACTTACATCTCCAACTCATAAAACAGCAGGCGGGGGGGGAGCACGATTTACGAGTGCAAAGTTACTACTGCCAAAAAGGAGCAGTAGTAAGTCTAGCACCACACATGACTACGACTGTTACAGCAACACCCTACAACAGAATATAATGGAGGAACCAACTTCACACAGATACATCTGCTCATGGTAACCGCCTTACCTTCTCCTGTTCTATACATTCTAATCCTCTAGTATTCTATTCCTGACATACACACTATTCTATAATACATCATTAAGTTCTATAATTCTACAATGACATAACACATACCCCTTTACATTTTTTTTAACAACCTAAATAAGGAAAACACCAAAAATAATTAAACAAAAACATTATTAATACACTATCTATATAGATAAAATTATAAAATAGTACTATTAAATAGAGTAGAATGGAACATTTTCTGAAATATATTCTTCCAACCACACTAGTGGCCGCTTCACACTTTTTGACTTCTTTGCGCTCTTCAAAACACAATCCCTAGATGAATGTGCTTCCTCTTTATTTCCTATAGACGAAGATTCGCTTACAGAAGCCCCACCATTTGCAACAATGAAAGCATCAAAAGCATTGAAATCATTCTGCAACAAGGCACCATCTTCACCAATAGTTTTGTCTTTATTATTTACAATCTTGGTCTCATCAAATATCCCATCCATCACAAATCCCTCATTCATATAAACTTCATCCATGGATGACGTATAGATCTTTTTGAAATTCTATTCAAATTCCATACTTTTCCATCTGTTAATCGGACAGAATTATTCAAAACCTCCACAACCTCCATAGGTTCAGAAAACCCTTTTCCAGGTTTTTTCACACTAACCCATTGTCCTACAGCAACTGTGCACTTTTTAGTTACATGTTTATAAACATACCATTTTTCCCTTCTCGAATGCATTGTTTCCAATTTTTCGTTGACAACATCATTAGACCACTGAACAATGCGAGATTTGAATAACCAACCAGGTGTGTGCTTAGTCCTTGGATTTCTTCCTCTCATCAAAACAAAAGGAGAATAACCCATAACATCACAGATAGACACTCTATAAACCCAGACCATTTTCTAGATCTGTACTTCCCAATCACTAATATTTTTTACAGCCCACTGAATGGTGTTCTTGATAACCCAGTTAAAACACTCCATAATACCATTCCCACTTGGTATATATAGCGCTGTGGTTCTGTGTACAACTCCCAATCTTACAAAGTATTCTTTGGTTTTGCCCGAAGTAAACTGTACTCCATTATCACTGATCAAATTAGCTTGAATGCCTTCTAACACAAATACATGATCTGAAAATGTCAACACTTCATCAGAATCTACCTCATCTGCAACCTTCAGAATATTAATCCATACTAAAATATATTTATGATTCTTACCTTTTGATCCCATAACATTGATTGCCACACTTTCCCATGGACTGTTTGGTATGTGACTAACTCCCATTGGAGGTCTCAAAGTAACTAAAGATTTGTCTGCTGTATGCATTATTTCACACTCTTGAACACATTTCTCAATTTCTGCATCCATTCCAGCCCACAAAAATGATACCTTAACTGATCGTTTAGTTCTAACAATGCCAAAATGTGCTTCATGACACAGATCCACAATAGATCTTCTTAAACTAGTGGGTGGGGTTACTCTTTCGCCGCTCCATACATACTTTCCCTGCAGCCTTAATTGACCTCTCACTTCCCAAAGTGGTTTTATTACAGCTTCCAATCTGTACTTTCCTGGCCATCCTTTTTCCAGACTTCTTCTAACAGTAGTAAGCATTTGATCCTTAATATACACAGTGTCCCATCTTTCATTGCCATTACTCCTAACCCCTTAGGTCAGGTACATATGCTATCTGCTCTGAACTCCACAACTCATCCTCACATTCATCCAGTTGTTGGGGCATCCTTGATAAGAAATCCACTATTACATTGTCCCTTCCAGGAATGAATTTTACGGTGTAAATGTAATCCTGCAATTTAATTTATAACCTTGCCACCCTTGCTAACGTATTTATTGTTCCCTCCATTGTAAGAATTTTCCCCAATGGCTTGTGGTCATGCCTAACTGTGAAAAATGTTCCCCCGCACAAATGCTCTAAAATGTTCAGTTGCCCAAGCACAAGCTAAAATTTATTTTTCGATATGGAATACTCCGTAGGCAAAAGCGACCTTGAGGCATAAGCAATCACATTTTCCTTTACATCAGTCTCCGCCTGGGACAGGACTGCACCCAGTCCCTTACTACTAGCATCAGTATTAATCACACTGTGTGCTTCGGGATCAAAACTTTTCAATGAGGCTATAATCTTAATGCAATCTTTCAAAGTTGAAAATTCCAAAGCACACTCGGGAGACCATTCAAACTTGCATTTGTGCTTCAGCAATTGTCCAGTATTGTAAACTCTTGCAGCAAAATTTGGAACATATTTTTAGCATAGGCCTGCTAATCCTTTGAATGATCTAAGATCATTTTTGCAGTTTCGGGCAGGTGCATTTTGAATGGCACTGATTAAACTTTACTTAGGCTTGATTTCATCTCTATTTATCACATGACCTAGCTAGGTAATACTATTTTCAGCAAAAGTACACTTTGCATACTCTAAGGTCAAACCTGCTGCCGCTGATGCTAACCCGAACAGCATTCTTCTATACTGGTAAAAACCGTGTGGTAAAAACCGTGTGGTGTTAGTGAATGCAATGTATTGCTTTGCTATCGCTAGATAAAGGCATCTGGTAATATGCAGCTGATATGTCAATTGTGGAAAACCAGTTGGCTCCCTTAAGCAACAACATTAATTTTAACCCTGGGCTTGAAAAAGCAATTTTACATGCTTACAGCATATAACCAATTCACAAAAATGAACTTTTACAATGAAAACTTTAGGTAATGAGAGAGCTGATGATTTTGGGGTCCCCCCTAACCTAGGGGGAGCAACAAGCAGATGCCTTGAACACAAAGAGCATAAACAAAAAGCACATTTTGTTTTATTTATTTATTTATTTATTTATTGGGCTTATTGAGCGCGACAGCTACCCAAAAAGGGTTTCCCGGCGCTATAAAAGATACTGAACCAAAGAGGTAGGAAAGTGTTACAGGAGGAAAACCGGAGCAGGTCATTGGTTGAAAAGCCAGGTCTTAATGGCTTTGCGGAAATGGATGTAACAAGTTTCTAGACGGAGAGATTGCGTGAGAGAGTTCCAAAGCTTCGGGCCGAGGAGAGAGAAGGATCTTCCTCCCATCCTCGCACGGTATGTTTTAGGGATACAAAAAAGGCCTTGAGTGGCAGATCTCAGGCATCGGGCAGGCGTATATGTATGCACGAGGGTTTGAAGGTATCTGGGTGCATTTCCCCATTTTATTCTGTGCATGAGGCAGAGGGTTTTAAATTTGACCCTGTTGTCAATTTTTAGCTAGTGGAGCGCCTTTAGGTGACTGAACATACGATCTCTCCTGTTGCATTTACAAAGCAGTCTGGCTGCAGCATTTTGTACCAGTTGAAGGCGTCTCATGACTGCCTGAGATGCCCCTAGATATAGGACGTTACCATAATCTAAACGGGAGGTAATCAGTGCGTTGATCACCGTCTTTTGAGTGTCGTCCGGGAGCATCCATAGGATTTTTCTGAGCCATCTCAGGATTGTGAAGCAGGTAGCTGTAAGATTGTTAACCTGGGGCTCCATAGTTAGGCTGTTGTCAATAGTAATGCCTAAATTGCGGACTGGGTGCGATGGAGTTGGCAAGGGGCCCATTTCGGATGGCCAGTGTCTGGAATTCCAGAGGTTTTGATTGGGACCTACTACCAAGACCTCTGTTTTGCTTCCATTTAGGTTATCTCGTGACTCGTGAGGGACATCTAGGGACGACCAGTGGAACTGCAGCTCTTTGTAGAATTCTTTTGATATTGTATACTATATAATATTCACTGCCCACTGCTAATTTCATCCCATAATGATTTGCAGGGCCTTTGGTTGGGAATGTTTTTTTGCCAATAACTGTGTTTGGGTTTGTCCTAAGAGGAGGGGACCACAACTAAATCGTTCAATAAGATGTGCTTTTTTAGGTCTCGCCTGTCGATGCGCATGCGCATCGAGCAAGCGAGAGTATTGGGACTTATCCACTCTTTATCCACTGCAAGGAATCGTGGCGATTCCTTGCAGTGCCCGTGACTTTTAAGCTCAATGCGCATGCGCATTGAGCTTAAAAGCGCGTGCACGTCCGTCTTGGTTTACCCGCTCCGCCCCCACCCCTTCCCGCCGTGTCGCATTTCTCCTCCCCCTCCCCTCTCTTCCCTCCGTCTTGTTTGTTTATTTTTTTTACCCGCTCCGCCCCCTCCCCTGCCCGCCGTGTCGCATTTTTTTTTAAAACCCCCACTATTTGTTTTTTGTCCATGTTGTTGTTAATCTCTCATCAAAGACACAATTTTGAATGTGTATCTGTGCCAAAGAGGATAAAATGCAAGGCGAACAAAACAGGCAGTTCTGGAATCAATTCAACTCTAAGGGGTTTTCGTAATATTTATCATTGTGTGATGTTAAAATTGCACGAGCCATTTAATGTACAGTTTTGGAGCCACGCTGCCGAAAAAGCTTTTATCTTCCCACACGGAGCGGCTCACTCGGTGAGGGTTTCCCGGTCGGCTCGAGCACCAGCAGCCTCGCAGCAAGTCTGAAGCCCTAACGTTACTGGGACTCAGTGGATAAAACCAAGTGGATAGCAGCCGAGAAGCAGAGAGCCTGACAGCAAAAATTCCACAAATCAGCGTCCGCGTCCTTCGATCACGTGACACATGTTTTGCTTCCGTCCCAGGCGATTACAAAAGAAAACTTACTTCCTCATCCTCACGTACAGCATTTGGAACAACCAGATTTGGCTGTTCTTGTTCCAGCTTCAAAGAGCTTTACAATTTAGCGACTAAAATGGCCAATACATTATCGACTTCATTCTTATTGGATTAGAGTGTCGTATGTATATTATACCGAAAGATTTGATTTGGAGTTGGTAAACACGCACGCCACACTTCCTGGCTGTTTGCAAATCGACTGCAAGTTTTCCTTGCTCTTTCTCTGGGTTATCTAAAGGCAGGCATTGCTAATCGAGGAAGGGAAAGGAACCAACCTCCGCTCACCCTCACTCTCACTCATCCTCACTCACCCTCAACCCCTCACCCTCACTCACCCTCAACCCCTCACCCTCACTCACCCTCACCCTCACTCACCCTCAACCCCTCACCCTCAACCCCTCACTCACCCTCACTCTCACTCATCCTCACTCACCCTCAACCCCTCACCCTCACTCACCCTCACCCTCACTCACCCTCAACCCCTCACCCTCACTCACTCACCCTCAACCCCTCACTCACCCTCACTCTCACTCATCCTCACTCAACCACCCTCAACCTCACTCACCCTCAACCCCTCACCCTCACTCACCCTCAACCCCTCACCCTCACTCACTCACCCTCAACCCCTCACCCTCACTCACCCACCCTCAACCCCTCACCCTCACTCACCCTCAACCCCTCACCCTCACTCACTCACCCTCACTCACCCTCAACCCCCCCCCTCGACCCCTCCCCCTCAACCCCTCACCCTAACCCTCACTCACCCTCCCTCACCCTCAACCCCTCACCCTCAAACCCTCACTCACCCTCAACCCCTCACCCTCAACCCCTCACTCACCCTCAACCCCTCACCCTCACTCACCCTCACCCTCACTCACCCTCAACCCCTCACCCTCAACCCCTCACCCTCAACCCCTCACCCTCAACCCCTCACTCACCCTCACTCTCACTCACCCTCACTCAGCCTCAACTACTCCCCCTCACCCTCACTCACCCAAAACACCTCACCCTCACTCACCCTCACCCTCACTCACCCTCAACACCTCACTCACCCTCACCCTCACTCACCCTCAACCCCTCACCCTCACTCACCCTCACTCACCCTCACTCACCCTCACTCACCCTCACTCACCCTCACTCACCCTCACTCACCCTCAACCCCTCACCCTCACTCACCCTCACTCACCCTCACCCTCACTCACCCTCACCCTCACTCACCCTCACTCACCCTCACTCACCCTCACCCTCACTCACCCTCACCCTCACACAGTGCAATAGTTCTCAGACCATTTCAGTTAGAGCTTTTAGAAATTTTTATGGCTTTTTTTATTTGTAATACTTTAGCATTGGCTACAGGAAACAAAAATGCTAAACATTTACAAAATAAATCCATAAACAAATCTAAAAGCACTAACTCTAATGGTGCGACACCTATTGCATTTCCAATGCTTGTTGTTTTCAAGGCATCGATTGGGTACTCTCCCTAGGTTAGGGAGGATCCCAAAATCATCACATCTCCCACTGCTTGCCAATTTTTCAATTTCACCATTGTGAAATTACTATATGCACTTTAGCATATAATGATAGAAAAGATTATTTTATCATATCTGGTCATGTACAGGAAGCGTTTTGCAATTATTTAGCAATTTTAGCACAGTACTGACAAGTACACAGTGTCTTCTCTGCATAATCTCAACCTTCCATTACTCTTACGCTCTACCACCAATGGTGAAACTCAAGCTGAGGCTTCAATAGGATCTATTATCCCTGCATCCACCAGTTTATCCAGCTCTTTAGTCACTTCTTCTCTAAATGCAATAGGTATGGTTCTGACTTCATGCTTTTTTGATACAGCTCCTTCTTTGAGCTTGATCTTATGTTCAGTACTCTCTAATTTTCCAATCTTTTTTTCAAACACCAATGGAAATTTTCTAAGCTTTCTCTCACCAACTCTTATACCATCATTCATGACTAGAACATGTTCTTTTCCATAAGGGTCCAACACAATACGTGATTCCTTCTGATCTGTCTGCCCCAATACTGTTGCGCCTTTCTTGGAGACATACAGTTTTCCTTATGCTGCACGGTTCATATATTCAAACTTGAACCAAGGGCACTCAAGTATATAATTTTTTTCTCCATCATATCCTTCGTGTTCAATGTCTGGAGCAAAACGTTTCGTGCCCACCTTTTCCACAAAACACTTATTCCATGTGTCTTCATTGATTATGGTAGAAGGTGAACCAGAGTCTGCGTACATTTTAATTCCAACACACCCACATTTTCATTCGACACTTTGGGTTGTTCTGCACTACCAAACACCCATCCAGTATATTTAGAACTAATTTAGTTGAACTACACCTAGAACTACCTTCACCACTACTTGAAACGTCACCTTCCAATTCATTATGGGCCATATGTATCAAGCCGTTTTTGAATCTCAAAGGCCGAAATTCGCAGAATTTTGGCCTTTGTGACTCGCAAACGGCCGTTTAGCACGTTTTGGAATTTATGAAACATTCCCAAAATAAGGAATTGCAAACTTGTGCGATTCCTTATTTTTCCATAGCATTTAGGGAATCGCAAATTTGCGATTCCTTAAATGCTATGTATGTAGCAATTCAATTGCAGGATTAGATGTGTGCATAACCACTATATCGCAGATCAAGTCCTCATTTGGTCCCCCAGAAGCACAATCTATGGCTAACTTCCTTAATTCACTCACATAGTTGTCAATGGATTAAGACTTCAACTGTTTCCTCTGGAAAAACCTGAGCCTAGTTTTCCCTATGCAGACCTTTGGGGAAAATGCTTAAATAAAATGCACAATGCAGCTAAAAACATTGTCAACACCCCTAAAGGGGACACTTTTATTATTTGTTTATAACTTCTAAGTCCATGTGGTCCTAAGGAATGCAACAAAATCCGCTTTTTCTGTGCTGGAGACATTTTGCCATCTGAATTCACTGCTTCATATAATTAAGGAAATACTCTTTCCATTTACTCCATCGCAATCCAGGCTCAGAACCTGCTGTCCAAAATGCCTGTGGTGGCGAAAAAGTCTTCTGACTCATTGTATAAGTATACTGTAAATAATTCAGTAAAATGTAGAATTGTTCAGTATAAAACACTGTCCAATCTTCCCCACACAAGAGTACTTAGTATGAATGTGGAATTGTTCAGTGTGTAATCAACAAAAACACTGTCCTATTTTCACCACACGAATTACAATATTCACTCATTCCACCCAATGAAATAATGGTGTATTGCTTTTCCATTCAGAAAGTAGTAATCTTTTTTTTCTGTTTACTGACAATCTCAAAATGGCGGCCGGTATCAGACGTCATGGAAATAGTTTTTTCCCAAATTAATATTACCGCTTCATGTTGGACATGGTGATGCTCCAAGCAATGTTCTCACGCTTCCGTACAATGCTCAAACAGGTGCGCATCAAGTAGAAGCTCCATAAAGGGTCTACTATATCGACCACGGGCAATTGTACGCGCTGTATAAATCTCAAAAATAAATAAATAAATAAATACGCGCAGCCGCGAGGATCCTTGACAGATAATTCTCTCTCGAGCCGCTGGCCTTCACTCTGCTCATGCACATCAACTGCCACTCTTATGCGTAGCCGTGAAGATCCTCAATGGATGACCCTCCCTTGAACTGCAAGCCTTCGCAGCTTGGCAATACTCCAGAGACTCAAGGAAGCGCTCTGGACACGCACAGTAAGACTCGCTGTTTTGTAGCAGACAAAATAAAAATGTATACTTACCAATCCAGTATACACGCAACACTGACGAGTAGAATGATGTGGTTTGTCTTCTCTGCTTGCTCCTTTTCTTGTCAATTGATCCCGTCACTTTGTTAAGTCAAGGTCACTGCACTGTCGTAGTTCATGTAGGTTTATTCTTCAAGGAGCAAGCAGGTACAACAGATACATCTGATCATGAGAACCGCCTTTCCTTCTCTCGTTCTATACATTTTAATCCTCTACAATTCTATTCCTGACATACATACTCCCACCTCACTCCAAGACTTTTAACCAAATCCTGGGCAGGTGACCCAGCTCCCCAAGCCACCAAAGGTACGATGGAGGAGGAATGCTTGATTAAAAAACAGGACTCGGTTTTATCTGCATTAAGCTACAAACAATTTTCATTCATCTAGCCAGCAATGTCCTTCAGGCATTCCTTAAATTTATAAAAGGCTGCAGAGGAATGTTATTTAAAAGAAAACTCCAGCTAAGTGTTGTCTGGATAAGAAACTACCTTCACCCCCAAGTGGAAATGAGAGCCGTCAGCGGGGCAAGGTAGGCAATAAAAAGCAGCAGGCCTAATGCAGATCCCTCTGGCACTCTGCATGTAAGTTGTTTGACTGGTAATGAGAAAAGGCGCAGGAAAGCCTGTTGACCATGGTCTTCAAGATAAGACCATATCCAATCAAGTGCCACTCCCTGTAGGCCAATATATTTTAATCTTTCAAGCATGATTGAATGAGACACCGTATCAAAAGCAGCTGAAAGGTCCAGCAGCACAAACATGATAGCAGAACCACGGTCCACTGACATTCTCACTGAATCGGCTAGGCTGTCTTTGTGCTATAGCCTGACCGGAAGCCAGACTGGGAGTCGTGAAGGAGTCCATTGGCTTTCACAAAGTCAGCTATTTGTTGCTGAGCCAATTTGTCTAGATTTTTGACTGGTGCAGATAACAGGTAAATAGGTCTAAAGTTGCTAAGTACTTTGGGTTCCCATTAAGTATCTTTAGCAGAGTTAACAGTTAGGCCTGTTTCCAAGAGGCTGCCAAAATTCCTGTCTTAAAAGACGCATTCTCGATTTGATTAAGTACTGGATTAAGGTGTGAGGCCAGTGATCTGAACCATCAAGCAGGACAGGGATCTCACAGGAAAACCAATTTGCATTTCATGAGTTTGATCAGAGTCTTCTTAGCTGTTACAGGGCTAAAATCCGAGAACACATGCGGTCAGTTATAAGGGACTACGTGGTTCTTGATTCTCGAAGACTCCGCCACTGGTTTAAATGAAGAATAATAATAATAATAATAATAAACCATTTGTAAAGCGCCTGGTTACCCCAAACAGTGTGTCCCCGCGCTAAATACTGCAAAGTAACTCAAAGGAGGGAGCAAGGGTGAGCCAGACAGGGAAAGGAAAAAAAGTAAGGGTTTAGTACGTGGAAAGAGAAAAGTTTTCAGTTTTCCCCGAAACCTGATTTCAGAAGGCTCCATCCGGAGCTCGAGCGGGAGCTCGTTCCAACACTTGGCAGCCAGGTATCTGAACGAACAACCACCCACCCTGGCTCTGGTGATTTTAGGGAGTTTGAACATCATCATTCCAGAAGATCTCAGGTTCCTGGTGGGGCGATGTATTGTGAGGAGGTTTTGTAAATAGTCGGACCAGTGCCATGGGCAATTCGATGGGCAAAGCAGAGGGATTTAAATTTAATTCTCTCCTTGATTGGGAGCCAGTGAAGTTTAGACAAGGCGGATTTCCCTGAAGCTCTGCGAGGGAGTTTGAGCACAAGGCGCGCAGCGGCGTTCTGAGCACACTGGAGTTGGTAAAGTCCTTTTTTGCTCAAACCTAGAAGCAGGGCATTCCCATAATCCAGATGGGGGGTCACTAAAGCGTGGACAGTGGTCTTCCTGGAATCCATGGGAAGGAGGTCTAAGACCTTCCGAAGAACTTTCAGTACGCTGAAGCACCTAGCTGTTACTTTACTGACATGAGACTTGTACGAAAGGTCTGAGTCCATTAATATGCCCAAGTTACGCACCGAAGCCACAGGACAGGGGAAACTGCCTAATTCCGCAGGCCACCACATGGACCATGCTGAAGGTGATTTCCCTACCACCAGCAGCTCAGTTTTATCGCCATTAAGGAGTAGACAGTTGCTATTCATCCCGGCTGCCACAGATGAGAGACAGTTGGAGAAGTTGATAGCGTCTTCTCTGCGGTCGGGCGTAAGTTTGAACATCAATTGGGTGTCGTCAGCGTAACTGACAATGCCCACCCCAAATGTCTCAACTATGCGAGCCAGGGGTTCCATATAGATATTGAACAAAGTGGGGCTCAAACTCGAGCCCTGAGGAACCCCATGGCTTGCCTTCCTGAGAGAGGATTTAAAGGGGGGGCAATGCAGCTGAAAGTTCCTCTTGACCAAGAAGGACTCTATCCAAGCAAGGGCTTGTCCCTTTACTCCCATGTCAAATAGCCGAGACAGCAACGTTGAGTGCAGCACGGTGTCAAAGGCTGCACTTAGGTCTAATAGGACCAACGCTGCTGTCTCTCCCTCGTCCACTATGCGCCTTAGACTTTCGGTGGAAAAAAATAGGGCAGACTCGGTAGAGTATCCAGCTCTAAAACCCGATTGAGTAGGGTGTAGGAGAGAATGTTCCTCCAGATGCCTCATGAGCTGCTTATTCACTACTTTTTCCCCAATCTTTGCACAAAAGGGGAGGAGGGAAATAGGGCGTAGGTTTTGAAATTGGGAGATGTGGATATTAGCCTTCTTTTTAAGGGGGATTACCTGGGCAGTTTTGCAAGCCTCTAATACCTGACATTCTTGAAAGGAGAGTGACACAATAAGACTGATGTGGTCAATTATTGTGGTCTCCATGACTCCTTTACAGCGAGCCGGTGGACAGACATCGCTCGGTGAGCCAGACTGTATGCTATTTGCAATGCTCAATAACTCTTGCTTCTCAGGAGTAATAAAGCAAGTGAGACTAGAAATCCCCGTATAGTGTTTTTGGCTACTACAAGTTTGCTTGAATAGGTCTCCTCCTTTGTATAGGTGGTGTGGATTTTATCGATCTTGTTTACGAAAAAATCCGCAATGGAGTTGCACAGTTCTTTCGAGTAAGTGTCTTGAGCTTCCAATCTGGTTGGGACCGTGAGTTCTTTGTAGATAGTAAAAAGTTCTTTAGTGGGTTTGTCCGCTGAGTCAATTCTGCTTTTAAGGTGGCAACTTTTTTCAGATCTCACCAATTTATGGTATTTATTCAATTCACTTTTGTACAGTGATTTATCCTCAAGAGTATAGTGTTTTCTCCAGCTGCGCTCAAGAGTTTTACATCTGGCTCTGGCAATTTTAAGTTTTTCCGAAAACCATGGAGCGGTTTTAGACTGCCTAGCAGGTGGCTTGGTAGTCCAAGGCGCTATCCCATACAGAGCAGTGGACATCCAGTTTTCATAATTCTTCCAAGCTTCCTGAAGAGAGTTACTTTGTGGAGGAGGATTTTTTTGAAGAGCACGTCGAAATGCTTCTTGGTTAAAGTTTTTCCAGTTTCTCCGTTTCAGGGAGGGGGGTTTACAAAGTCTATTTTCTATAGGAGTGTTATCAACAAAAAATGGGATAATGGAGTGGTCTGACCAAATTATTCTAACCAGTGGGAAGACAGTAATACCCTCCCAGTTAGCAAAGATGGGGTCCAAAAGATGGCCATGTTGGTGTGAGGGGGCAGTGGATTGTAGATTCAGCCCCAGTGATGCCAGTCCTGCAGCCACATCCTGTGCCTCCTTGCATTCCCTATCGTCAAAATGCAGGTTTAAATCACCTAAGATGATAAATGTTTTATATCGGAGAGCTGGCTGAGTGATATAGTCTAAAAGCAGACTACCAAACTGTCCAGCCGCTCCCGGCGGGCGATATACCAACAGACCATTGATTGTATTTCTAGGCCCTATTTTAATGGTGAATAGGCCACTTTCACTCTGAGATAAAGTGACTTTTATTAAGGTACATTCCAACTCCGACTTATGAATAAGGGCTAGCCCTCCCCCTCTTTGTTTATGTCTATCTAAACGAAGTAGGCAGTAGCCAGGAGGGGTGGCCTCGAGCGCTTCAGGACACGAATCTTTGTCCATCCACGTCTCGGTGAGAAAAAGCACGTCTGGATTATTTATAGATAACATCATATATTTTGAGTTTGTGTTTTTTCAACGACCTGCAGTTTAGTAATATCATATTTGGTTGGGATGTTGCCTGTATATTGTCCATCGAGCGTTTAAGGGTCTGAGCACAGAAATTGCAAAATGGGGGGAGAACATCAGCTTGAAAGACGTGACCACAGTTATTTGCCGCACTTGGGCGTAGTAGCAGAAGATCCTGTTTAGTATATTGTATATTGTACCTGGCCGGCCCCAGCAGGTCGGATGGCATCGGAAGACTAGGAGGACTCGCCCCTCGCCCCGGTCTGTCGCGGACGGGCGCAGACGGGCTGGACTCTGGCTTGACTCCGGCGCGAATACGGCGCGCCCGCTGAATGCGTCCGCTGCGCGGAGCCATAGCCTTTTGTATTTTATCTTCAAAGAATTCCAACAAGTTAGAGCACAGGGCCTGGAAGGGGTGTAAATTACAATCTAACGCTGTAGTTTTGGTAAAAGATTTAATGATCCTAAAAAATTCTGTAGAAGAATTTTATGCACACTCAATGCTCCCGCCTCTTACATTTCTTCAGGGCCTCTTTATAGGCACTTTTAGCTGCTGGCAGATAGGACTTTCTCCACTCACATTCCATTCTTTTACCACCAGGCCTAGGGGGCAGAGTATTCCTAACCTGTCTCCTTATATATTTTTTTTTAATGTTTTGTTATGAGTTAGCCTGAGTCCTAAGATGGCTGCCACCATGACATTTTGAAATTTGAAATTTAAACTTTATTGTTTAGTTAATTAAAACCATAACAATTTGATGTATTTCGCACAACCATTATAAAAGTTTATAAAATTATCATTAAAATGAGTAAAAAAAAACATTTTATAAGAACAGGAAGTAAGAATCAATGATTTTCCACAAAGTCAAATTGGTAACAATTGAGATCTTCGTGTTGTTTAAGGTGTTTCTCAAATGCCTGCAAGAACTTCACTAACTTGCAATGTATTCGAGGGGCAGTTATGTCCAGGCTTCCAATAATGGCAGATCTACATGTTCGTAGCCTCTTGATCCGTAAACTTTGCTTTAAAAGGTATGTCCGTTCCTTAGACACCATCTTACAATGACAAATTATATGTATTAGATCTTCTTTGGGGCTACCACACAGTCGACATGTAACAGCTGCATGCTGTTTCCAAGCAGGTTCCTCGGCTAGTGTCGAAAATTTGCCAAATCTCAATGACATCAGCTTTCTCTTAATAAAAATGGAATAAGTTGTTTCCAGGTACAGTGTTGGGGTTAAGGCCTTATATCCATTTATCACAGCCCAAGTGCGAACGATGGGAAAAAATGTCTTTGTCCAATACCAATGAATGGAGTTGGCCAATTTATTTAATGCCGGTTTTAATACTGCAAATGACAGATTTTTATCCCATAGGGTTTTTGAGCAAGTCACCTCCAAAGCGTGCGTGAGGAATTGATTTGCTTTGGATTTTTTGGGGGATTTGAGCTCTTGCCATAGGTAGGTATTAAGATTATTATTGATTGCTTTTTGCTTGATCTGATACCATACCTTGATGTATGAGTATAATCTGCCCGGTGTTTCGTTTTTTAAGCCAAATTCTAGTCGCATTTGCGCTGGTGACGCCATCCTGGGTAATCGTAGAACCTTTTTGTAAATTTTAGTTGTTAAACTGTTAAGTAGGTCCGCATCCTTTCCATGCATTGCCTCACTTGCATAGGTCAGAGTTGGGAGAACTTTGTTGGCCATTACGATTAATAAAGGTTTAAGTGATGGACCTTCCAGTTTTTGTTGTCAAGGTACTTAGCATGAGGTGGCAGCAGCCAATCAAATCTCAGTTTGGGATCTATCAGCTTCACGGATTGTCCACAGCATTATATATGCATTTTCTTTACCTTAAGTTCTCCAAAATAACAGATTTACACAAAAACGCAAAAAAACACCCATTCTGGACCAAGATCTAGCTTTCTGACAAATTTGGTGTAAATCCAATCAGCAGTTTGGGCTAAAGTTCCTATGGAACAATGAATGAGGAAAGGTATTTTGGGACCCTCCTTTGTCTCTGCCGCCACTTGGCAGCTCAAGCCAAAACTTTCCATGCCAATACTTGTCAAAAGTTGAACTTTTTTGGAAAGTTTTGTGGAGATTCATCAAACGGGCCAAAGGTATAAGCAACACAAAAAAATGTTTTTCTATGGAAACACAATCCTAACTATAAATACCCAGTGGCGCCATATATATGTCAATGTGACCGAAATGCATCAGGAATGCCAGTGCTGCAAATTGAATAAATTAAAATCTTCTTTTTACCGTGGAGAGTGCAACTCACTTCTTTCGGAGTGCTGTCGACACGAACCGTTCTAGCTGGGTCAGAAAAAGCTGCTTCAAACCATACGGACGTTGCGTACTGCGTGTTCGGAATACGGTTCGTACGGATCATTGAGTCGTACGGGCTTTGGTACGAATCGTACGGAGAACTGCATTGGGTACACATCGTACTACATAGTACGTATTGGGTACGGTTGTCCGTATGATTCGTATGGGAAAAAGGCTCCGTACAACGATTCGGACGGGATTTTTCCGAATCGGAATCGGCCCCTAAATGTGTTCAAAAATATGATTTTATTATAATGGTATTTTAAAAACCTTTTTAATTAAAAAATAAATGTAACTCTAATTTGATTTTTTTTTATCAATAGTATACCCAATATTTTAACATTTTTTATATATTATATATACATAAACATTTACTTTAGATGGGAATTGTTTGAATAATAGAATACAAAATAATGTTATTTAATTTAATAGATTTAAACTTATTATTTTAAAAAATAGTTAATAGTGCTGTCTTTTGTTACACATTTAAAATATAGAAAATGTATTTGATCTACCAATTGTTCTACATTTAAAATAACTATATAAAATTATTTAACACTAATATGTGACTTAAACATATTTGTAGCCATTTTTTCAACTTTGATGAAATTTTAATTTTTCTCTATACTTTACCATAGGAAGCTCTTTACTCTGGTTTCGGAGACCTACCTCTGGTAAAGCGTAGGTGAAAGTAAAACATTTTTAAACTTGAAACAAATTACTAGGAATATTGCATGTATCTCACACACATCTAGTTCAGACTTTCACTGCAGGAGACTCAGAATTAGTAACATTATCCATTTGTATCAAAAATATATTAAAAAATACATTTTGGAATTCACCGAAGTTAAAAAATGCTAAATTCAGCATCTTTTCAATGCAGTAAAGTGCATTATGCTGTGAATGAAGCTTGTAGAGTTTGTAGACTTTGTGAAAACATATATGGTGTTCCTATTACCATATCTTTCACCTTGCACTACACTTCCTAAAGTGGAAACCTTATAAACTGCACTGTGATTATGTGAGCACAGATTATTGAAACTGATGGGAAAACTTTCTTTGTAAAAATATTTTGATGTTAAATATTATTGTTAATTTTATATATTTATTTTACATACAGAACAAAATGTACAATATTTATCGTATAAGCATTGGTAAGATAATTTTAATTTAAAATATATTTATTGTAAATATATTACATTTAATTAAATATATTTTCCTGAATTTTAAATTTAAAAAAATTCCACCGAAAGTGAAAAAAAATATTCTTTCATGATGTAGTACAAATGTATAACATTTGGCATCCTTCAGCTCAGAGCTGGAGTACATTTACTACTCTTTTGGGTTGTTTTGCTTGTAGTACGTTTAAAAGTGGAGTTTGTGAAGAGCAATAGGCTTACTCTCATATGGGTTGGTGCATGTCCCTCTCTAACACTCCTTCAACCCTTTCTTATTCCTCCCTAAACTACTTCTATTTAGTAGTTAGTCTGTCCCTTTTTCCAGCCACTCCCCTGATACCCCCTACATATACTTATAAGCAATAAAACTACATATGTGTAGATCTCCCCATAGAAAAGGTAGGAGAGGTGGAGGGAGATGTACATTTGTATATTTATGAATTGCATTTAAGTAGTACTACTGTAGGAGTGTGGAGTGGAGTGGTGTGGCTCACTGGTTAGAGGCGGCAGACCTGGAAGCAGGAGTCGGCCCGGGACCAGGGTTCAAATCCCGACACGGCAGGGTCGTGGACCAGGGTCAGCGGACTCGATAATTCTCGCCTCGGTGCCTACTCTAACCAGGGGTCCCACTCGGCAACTCTGGGCATTAGCTTACCTAATCTCCACAATGGCCCCAACAACGCCGGGGATGCCTGGCTCCACCTTGGGGACTCCCAGTAGGGACCATCCCACAGGGAAAGCCAGGACGGGTTCCCCAGCGGTATACCGCGCCAGGATACTCCGGTAGTAATTGTGCGCGATACAAAACAGCTTATAACATAACATATAACATAGTACCACTTTACATGCTTTGACAATTTATTGGCCAAATTATTTTAATTTTCTTCAAATAGAAGAAAAAGTGTTAATGCAGTACGAAAAGTGACAAGAAAACTTTCCTCATCCCCTTTTAAAGAAAAAGTGAGCACGTGAGCAGTATGCCATCATGCTCTGTCTCTAACAGTAAAACCACTTCCTTTTTCCAAGTCCTGCTGACAGGATTTTTAACCGCTGAGTTCAGCCTTTTGTGAAATTGTTTTCTTTATGGAAAACTAGTCCTTTAATAATATGAATACTTGATGTCGTTTAAGACCAAAAGTTTAATTTTCCTTGTTTTTTTAAGGGAATACCATCTATTTGTTCTGTGGTAGAAAAAAAAGGCTGGACAGACTCATACAATGTCTTAATTGTTTGCCTGCTGGATTCTCATCAATCAGATGAAATTTCAAGAGGATTTGTAAGAGCAAGGCAAAAATCCGGTCACATTTCTGGCTGGAAGACCAGTATGTGTATCAATATTTAACTGAAGGAAGGTCTGAGGGGCTGGTAGAGGGGCTCCCTCTTATTTAGCTCAGGGTATCAACTCAACAGATTCCCTGAGAGGGAGATTTAGAGAAATATTTTGAGGTCAAGGATGCGGATGCTCCCATTTAACATCAAGGTCCATAACTTTGAAGACCGGTTCTGCAGTCACATGCTCGCTGTCACGAACAGGCATGTCATTGAGACACTTATCGGTGTCAAAGGTAGCAAAGTAGTGTTCAAGCACTCATGGATGTCGAAACATCACTCAATGTCGATGAACATAGTATTTACGTCTTCCAGCAGTATGGGCATCTAAGTTAAAAAAAAGGGAAAGGTTCCGAATATATCAGGCTCAGAAAATTCCTGAGCATATTTACCAACACATCTTTCTACTCCTAGAGTAAGTCTGACTCGGCCACCCTGGCCTTAATACCTCCTGCAGCACAATCCATCAACACCTATTTCACCCATTATTTCTACTGCAGATCCATCGCCCCCTGGAGCGATTTCTCCATTGCACCTTAAGTGCTTCTCTTTGTCTGAGGAAATTTCACAATTCTTGAAGAAGGCTAAATACTCCAAATAATTCCTCCAGAATGTATATGTATCAGTTTGTTCATCCATCATTCATATACCACTCAATATTCCTGTTCAAGGGCTTGTTTTTATTCTTCCTTTCCTTTACTTCAAAGCTACTTGCCAGCATTGATGGCGTCTCTGTTTCTTCTATGATGAATCCCATTTAAGTGCCAGTAAAAGAGGGTGTGGAGCTTAGCATCACAATAACAACAACTTAAATGTCTATGCCTGTCAACCTTGAGATGCTGCACCATAGCTGTTCCTCAGCACTTTAATCTCTGATTCCAGGATTACTGGGACCAGCAAAGGAGTTATTCATAATGCCATCTTCAGCTAGGTCTGACCAAGCCAGGCTGCAAAAGAAGTATAAGCCCCATTTTCCATTTTCTTCATGAAGTTCCTTGGCTTTGCTCAGTCATAGTCTCTGCAGCAAGAAAGCATCATCCTACTTCCCCAGCTTCTAATGTTCCTGCTGAGATGAAAATTCAGAAGTGGGACGTCAACAACTGCAATGAAAACAGCTATCACTACATCTTTACTCTGTAGGTATGGATGAGTTTATGGGATTCTCTGCAGCACTCTGCTGGAACATTTCTTAAAGAGGGCAATTTCAGCCCTGATGGGATGCATAGCATTGTCTATTTTCTCGATTCCACATGCACGACTAAGGATAACATCATCTAATCAATCAATGGTGCCAGCATTCAACAGCTGGAAAGACCAGCTGACTCTCAGACAGGCTACAATCCAGTCTCTTTCTTGCTGGTCAGATTTGAACATTTCCAAGGTGCATTGTTTCACCTGGATATTTTATCATTGTGTGTAGCTATGGATCCCTGCTTTCTAGGATAAAGAAAACACATGGATTACATTCAAGTAAAAAGGCCATGGTCATAGAAAGAGAAATCCTACCATATCAGTCTCCACCTAGCTCTCAAGTAATTCCTTCCAGCTGTCATATCAGACTCCTTTTTAAATCAAATGGAAAACATGACAAGAATTGACTACCCAAATAGCGATGGACTCGTTCAATAGTTCTGTCTCTTGATGCACAGATGATATGGAATTGGCTAACCATCAGGGATCTTTTCATCACCATAGTGCATCTGCCTGTAATTTAGACTGTAGAAGGAGAACCACAAGTGGGAATTAAAGGCAGTTATGCCAACATCTTTTGTGAATTCCATTTTCCTCAATTAGATACATTTGATAGACTAGTTGAAGACATTTGTATGCACTCCTCCTTAGATGCACCCAAGCCGATCGGCAAGCTGACATGAGTCAAGACACACACAATTTCCATTGCTCCTGAATGTTCATATGATAGTTCACCAATCTTCTTCAGCTCTCAGAGTTCCCACACAAGAGACTGGATCTCTGGTTCAAGTTAAAAAAACAGATGTTGTATCCTTCTGTGATAGAACTTAGTAGCCTGAATCCTGAACTCTTCAATATGGTTGTTTAAAACTTCCTAAGATTTCTTGGACATTTAAAATAAGGCTAGTCTATCTTCCAAGTCCTCCTACTCCTTTAAATGGAAATGGTTCTACATCCTGTGAATCCAGAAGAATATTGATTCAGCTAGATCTCAGACGAAAGTTGTACTATCAAATCTCATATTTTCATCATTTGGCTGTAACTGGACTGCAGTTTCTGTGATAAAGGTACATCTTACAGCCATTTGTCCTTCCAGAAGGGTCCTTCATGGACCTCGGTTTGCAAAGTCTTGGCAAAAATGAGAGGATTAAGAAGGTTTTCCCTACAATAAGGGGATCCTACCCACCATGGGAGCTCAATATAGTTTTCTCAAAGTGAATGTGTCCTCCTTTTGAGCCTATTCATAATGGTTCCCTACAACATGTAAAGTGAAAAGTTTTTGGCAATAGGATATTTCTAGTAAGAGAGTGTTGGTGCTGTGAAAATTCCTTTGTCCTGTCCTTCAAAGACAACCAATTTCGTAGAAAGTTCTGAGTGTGCGAGCATAGAGATTTGTAGCTAATGCGCACCAATTTCAAAAGGCCTCTTGTTTCACTCAGTAGTGAGTTCAACTATATAAATATGGAGTGATGTGATTGTACTTCCTGGAACCCAAAACTAGCATGCAGCAGAATGGAGAGCTGAGAGGATACAGGTGGAGTTTGGTGATTCTCATTAGCAGCTAGTTACCATAGTGTAATCCAGAAAGGACTAGTGATTGGTCCACCTGTTTGAGATCTTGAGGTGGGAGCAAATGCGTCATTGAACGAAGGAATTTAATTTGAAGTTGAGCTCCTTTAACTATGTTGTTTTTGTGGCATTGAAGAAACATGTTCTTCTCTGATTGGAAGCCTAGAAGTTGATTGCAGTTTAGGATGATGGGCTGGCAGCTCATAATGTCAGCGGTATTTACCCCTGAATAGTGTTGTTGGGGGAGAGATCAGTAGGAATTCCACGTTCAAGGGTTCCGTTTGAGGTGATGATGAGACATCCAGGATTGGATCTTTTTTAGAGGATGAGTGAAGGGTGAGGTAACTTTCCAGTAACGCTGTGGTTTGTCGGCACAGAAGTGGTATGAGATGTTGGAGTTGTTAAGGGGGGCACCCAGAGGTTCCATGTATAGGTTGAAAAGAGATGAGGAGACGGCTACAATATCGAGAGGAAGTACCGTCCCCACCGCCCAGGAGGAGGGCTCACCATTGCACACAAGACACCCCTCTGACTCTCCACATCCAGCACGAGTGACCCCCACTCCAACACAGAATACATCCACTTCCAGATCCAGTCCAGCCCCAGGACCACGCATCGCGGCACCCTTGTCTACAGACCTCCAGGACCTCGCAACCAGTCCTTAACTACCATCGCTGAGCTCGCCGACCCCACGCCATCACCTCCACCTCCACTGACTACATTCTACTCGGGGATTTGAACTTCTGCCTCGACAACTGTAACGACCCTGACTACACCACTATCCTCGCCAAACTCGGACTAAAGCAGCTGGTCAACACAACCACTCACAGAGCTGGACACACCCTCGACCCCATCTTCGCAGGAGGATCTGTTTCAGCCACACAACCCACCCCCTCTGGACGGACCACCACTGAGTCCAGTTCACCTTCAACACCACCGACGCACCCAAGGCCGCCCCGCGACCGCCACGAAGGATGAAAACCTTAACACTACCCTCCTCCAACTGACACCAACTCCGCAGCCAAGGATTTTTACCGCTGGATCTACTACTGCGCCAACAAGCTTGCACCCCTCTGCCACCCCGCCAAACAATGCCTTCTGAAGTACGCCTGGTTCACCACAGAACCACAAGATGGCAGGCGCTCCTGCAGATGCCTAGAGAAAACTTGTCCAAACCAGAAAACCACGGAAGCATGGAACATCCACAATAAGGCCCTGAAGGAATACCACCAGCGTATAAGAGACACCAAACGGACCTTCATAAGAGATAAAGTCCAGACCAACGCGACCAACGCCAAGAAACTGTCCAACCTCATACAGTAGTTTGCGAAACCCCTCAGCGAGGCCACAGACATCTCACCTTCCCAGGAACTCTGTGACAAGCTCAGCTCTTACTTCCATTGTAAGATCAAGGCCCTCTACGACAACTTCAGCGAACAGACACCACCCCCCTCGACACCGCTGCTGATAAGCCAACCTTCCTGACCCGGAATCCCGCCACCGCCAAACTCATCCCCTCTACCATGATGAAAACCTACTCAGGAGCCCCAGCGGCCCCCTGCCCACCGCACATATTCTACAGGGCCACCGCTGCCATCACACCCAAACTAGGACTGACCATCAACGCGTCCTTCAGATCCGGCATCTTCCCAGACGGCTGGAAGCGGGTGGAGGTGAAACCTCTCCTCAAGAAACCTACGGCCAACCCTACCGATCTGAAAAACTACCGGCCTATCTCTCTCCTCCCCTTTGCAGCCAAAGTCACCAAGAGACTCGTAAACACCCAGCTGACTACCTTCAATGAAGAGAACTCCCTCCTAGACACCTCCCAGTCTGGATTCCGCAGCAACCACAACACCGACACTGCCCTCCTTGCCGCCACTGATGACATCCGCGTGCTACTCGACCAGGGACCCTCATCTTTCTAGACCTCTCCGCAGTTTCCAACACCATTTCTTATTGCACGCTCGCAGCCAGACTTCAAGACGCAAGGATACAAGGAGCCGCCCTCAACTGGATCCAATCCTTTCTCTCCGGCAGAACCCAGAGGATCAGATGCCCTCCCTTCCTCTCCTAACCCACCGATATCACTGCGGAGTGCCCCATGGATCATTGCTCAGCCCACGCTCTTCAACATCTACATGGCCCCCCTCGCCGCCATCGTCAGACAGCATGGGCTCACTGATGAAGAATCCCGAAGGCACCAGTCTCTGCTTCCGTGAATGAATGATGAACGTCACAGCCTGGATGAAAGACAGCAGTTTGAAGCTCAACTCAGAGAAGACCAAGATCCTCATCCTCGAACCCTGCACCTCTGCCTGAGACAACACCTGGTGGCACGCGGGAACCCACCCACTCCTACAGACCATGCTCGAAAGTTTGGCATCATCCTCAACTCCTTCCTCTTCAGGAACTGCCAGATCAATGCTGTCGCTACCACCAGCTTCTACTGCCTGCGCATTCTTCGCAAGACTTTCAAAAGGATCCCCTGACTGCAGAAGGACGTCAACCACGCACTCATAACCAGCAGACTGGACTACGGCAACCCCTATACGCCGGAATAAACAGAACCCTCCTAAACAGGCTGTAAACCATCAGGAAATCCGCAGTAAGACTCGTATTCGGGACACCGCGTCACAAACACATGACCCAACACCTACGAGACCTCCACTGGCTTCCCGTCGAGAAGAGGGTCACCTTCAAACTTCTCACCCACGCCTACAAATCCCTCAACAACATCGGACCCACATACCTCAATGAGAGAGTCTCCTTCCTCGTACCAAAGAGGTACCTCCGCTCCACCGAGCTTGACCTGGCAGAGGTCCCGATTCTGCAGAAACAGAGCAGGCAGGAAAGCTTTCTCCTACATTGCAGCCAAGACCTGGAACGAGCTCCCCGCTCCTGATGCTCCCTGTCCCTGCACACGTTCAGGAAGCACCTCAAGACCTGGCTCTTCAACTGACCCGAAATGCTCCCCCCTCTAGCGCCTTGAGACCCTCAGGGGTGAGAAGCTCGCCTTACAAGCCCTTGATTGATTGATTGATTGAAAAGAGATGAGGAGAGGATGGATCCTTGATGTGCACAGTGTTAGAGTGAAATGAGGTTAGAGGTGGAATTTAGGTTTGGAAGCAGTTGCGCTGGTGTGAGACGAACCTATTTAGAATTGTTCCTCTCAAAACCCATTCTGCATTCAAGAGTTTTAAGAAGGCTAGGATGGTTGATGGTGTCAAATGCCGAAAAGATATGGAGAAGGGTGAGGAAGCACGAGACTCTGTTATCCAAGATAATTTGAATATTATCAACAATTTTAAACCATTGTCCTTTCGGTGCTGCAGCCTGCTCTGCAACCTGATTGAAGATGGTCATGTAAATTGTTGTCGTAAAGGATTATTTTCAGTTAGCTATCAACACAGCTTTCACCTGCCTTCAGTAAAAAGGAAAGATTGAATACTGGATGGTAGTGGTTTATGTTTTCTGGGTTAGAACTTAGTTATTTAAGATGTGGGATTACTTCACCAATTTTTATGGTGTGCTGAATGATGTCTTTTGACAGAGAGGCCTTGATAAATTGGTCTAAAAAGTCGCAAATGTGGTACTCAAATGTTTTTGTGATGGTGGACAAGATGGGAGCTATGCAGTGGGGAATGTTTTCAGTTTGGGGATGATTTTACGGAGGTCGATCGATTGCATTACTACTTTGAATTCTGACCTGGTAGGTGCGTATTTCTGAGTTTGATCACAAAAGAAGGAAGTGGATTGGCTCATGTTGAGAGCCAGGTCAATCTTCTCATTTTGGACCTGAAATAAGATGGCAAAGTTCTTGCAGATTGTTTCTGGGCTGTTGTCAGGCAGGGTTAACCACATGGCTGCTGCCCCGATTCCCCCACGGTGCTGGACTTCCCATTCTGGGTGTGGTTGTGATGGAACCATTCCGTCATCAGCACAGCTCAACCGTGACTGATGACGGAATGGTTCCGTCACCAGCATCGAAGGGGTTAATGGTGTGTGATTTACTGACTGTCTGACTAATTCAAATAGCTTTCCATGTTGATTTGTGGCTGCGGTTGATCTCTGATCCAATTTACAGGACTCTGGGCCTGGTTTAGATCTTGGCAGACGGGTTACTCTATCACAACTTACATCCTCTATTTCAGCGGGCGGGATATCAGTCACAGTTTTGACAGAGTAACCCATCCGCTAATATCTAAATCAAGCCCTTTGACTTTATAGACACATTTCTTGAGGTTTTTGATAGTGGGCATTGACACCTTCTTTCTACTAATCTCAGGGTCTTCCTATCCAGTCAGTTGTTAGGAGACCCACTGTGCAGAGGAAATTGGTTTGATGTGTTTCAGGTTTAATGGGGATATTTCATTAATGATAAGGGATATGGAGGTTTGATATTGCTTAGTCATGTTTTCAGCCCTTGAGATGTTGGAATAGCACCATGAACAAATACTCATAGATAGGTCCATGAGGTTCATATCTGTACAGTCAGTCAACAATATAGGTGGTTTGACTTTGATTGGGTCCTCATTAGCTGCCACAAAGTCCAGGATAGAGACTATTGTATGGGTAGGAGAAGTGGAAAATTGGAAGAGAACATTTTTAAAGAGGGAAATGGTTGACTGAGAGACATAGGAATCACTTTCTGCTTCCAAATGCAGTTTTTTTTTAGTCCTCATTCTTCAATAGTATGTGTAAGGAGTTGTCGGGGACCTGCCTCTCACTTTCCTGATCCTTCACTGCCCCTTTTTTCGTATCTTGGCTGGGGAGTTTCCCTTTGTTTTTGTTTTGGAGGGGATCCCTTTGTTTCCATGACCATTTCAATAAATGTTTACAAGGGGGGTGAGCCAGCCATCCTGGCTACTCGAACAGGAATTCTGCATGTTTATATATTTCCATCGCATAATCATTGGATATTAAGTTATTTGGAGCATTTTTTTTTTTTTACAGGGAGATTGAAGTTACTAATCAGAGTGATGGAATTTTTCCCATATTTCCCAAAAGTTATATTTCTTACTGGCTTTCCCCTTCCTGTCTAGTTTATTTATTCTCAAAATTGAAGGAAGGTGGGATTTGATGGGAAGAATAGTTTCTCAAGGATAAGCTATGTGGTTAGTTATTCAAAGAATGGATTGTCCAGGGGTGGCTAATAGATGAGATGGAACCTAATCGGGTTGCAATTTGTATTTTTAGGTATTGATAAGTGGGGAAATTAATCACTTTAATTGGTTGGCTCTGGAAATAATTTATGTGGATAATTGCAACTCTATCTCCGCTTTTCTCAGTTCCAAGCACTCATTGTTCTTTGGAAGTTAAAAGGGTACTGAAGTTCTGCCTTGAAGGATCTTTTTGCACAGCATCCCATTTGTATGCATTTAGTTACTTCAAAAAGGGTATATTTAGATTGTTTCTTGATTTCTTTTATATAATTATAGTGCTGGCTAATTGTAGAGGCTAGAACCTACTCTGCTGGGCGAAGGTAGCTATCACTGCATTGCTAATGAATGTAAAACTTCAGAAATATGTAAAGTTGCCTCTTGGAGGTCGGTACATACATTTACTATATATTATTTTTAGGCTTGCTTGTTTTCAGTTTCAATTTTTTGTAAAGTCTGGTGTATTTTTTTGTGTGTTTTCAATACCTTAAAAACAGTGGTTATCGATAGTTACATATTTTCACACTATTAAAAACAACAGAAACAGTGTTTTTTCAGTGTTTATGGAATGTTTTACTTTTATTATTGCTTGCTTTGTGCACTGATAGTGCATGAGTATAGACAGTGTGCGTACAGGGTATATGAGGTCCAAATACAATTTTACGAATCAAACTAATTGTAGTGCACCATACAAAACTTTTAGTGAGTCTGTTGTCATGTGCGCCTGCTCTTTCTTTCCCAAGTAAACATTTATCTGTGAAAAGGCTCTCTCAACATTGGCACTTGAGACAGGCAACGCCAAAACAGCCAGCACATAATTTGGTAACTCTGGCCACTGGCATAGCTTTCCACACCCATACTGGTGAACTTGAAGATTGTGATTCTCTAGGACAGGTTCTGCAACATATGCTTTTAACTGGGCGCATATGCCCTCAGTTATTGAAGCGATCACAAATGAAGCAGTACTTTTCAAAGTCTGGAGAAAATTTCCCCCTTACGGAAAGGACCTAAAGCTTGTGCAATGTACCTCAGTGAGAGCTTCATTGACTTCAAATGTCATGGTTGGTGACGGGACATTTCTATCCATCATTGCAAGCCATTTGTCATGCACTGTAAAATAAAATTTCCTGAATTGCTGCTCAACAAGTTTTACCCAGACTACTCTCAAGGAGATGTTTCACATCCTTTACAACGCAACTTTTACAACGCACTATCATTACAACAAAACCTTTACAACGCAATATCCATTACAACGCATGCCATTACAACGCAGACATTACAACGCATGCCATTACAATGCATACCATCACAACGCATAGTACCCTTACACTATCCAACACTTACCCTACTGTTGCACCCCCTGGAGTTAGAATAGTAATTTTTACCCCTACACTATTCAACACTTACCCTACTGTTGCACCCCCTGGAGTTAGAATAGTAATTTTGACCCCTACACTATCCAACACTTACCCTACTTTTGCACCCCCCTGGAGTTAGAATAGTAATTTTTACCCCTACACTATCCAATACTTACCATACATGCAATGTGATGGTATGCGTTGTAATGGTATGTGTTGTAAAGGTAGTATGCGTTGTAATGGAATGCGTTGTAAAGGTATGCATTGTAAAAGTATGCATTGTAACGTCATACATTCTTTACCATCTGTACCAATTACAATAACCACTTATTAGAAAGGGTGTTTTCAGTCTCTAGTTTTTTTTTTGTCCACTACAGCAATCATGTTTTCCTGTAAAAATCTAAGAATGCAGTAGAGTGTACTTTTTTCACATCACAATCAATATGCGAGTAAGATCCTCACATTTCTTGCCTTTGGCATCATCACTAAGCAGAAATTCTGTAAACGATCGCCATATGCATAAGATAGTGTTCACGTCCTCTAGGAAGGAGAACCACCAGCTAAATGATGCAGTTGAGATGACTCTTTCTTTGATGCCACACAAAGCACAAAATGAGAAATATTTGCTTTTTAGTTCCCGCGCATAGTGAAACAGTGCACCAAAATGGACTACAAAGTCAATATCATTCTTCATTAACTCTGAAGATTGTAAAGATGCTTTCATCATGCAATCTGGCAAGTGGCAAGGATCTCTTACAAGGAAGCACTTCTGCTCAGGTATCAATTTTGACAGGTCATTACATAACTTTTTTAATATACCTAGCGGAATTACTGCAAATACAAACAATATTACTCCAGTTTTTGTTGAACTTAATAAGAAATTTTTGCAGCAATATGACAAGTAACACTACGTTCCATGTTTTCCAAATTTCTGGTGTCATGTTTTCACCACTATCCCAGGTGGTTGGTACAAACACTCTTTTCACATATACCAGTCAATACACCTTGCATTGATGTTTATAACCTGGGGTATTTGGCAATTCATCTACTATCAATACTGGCTCGCTAGAAAAGGGGGCTGATGTATCAAAGAGTTTCACCCATTCTCTGTCTGTGGGTAAATGTGATGACACATATTGGGAAATATTCTTATGAAACCAGCAATTTTACCTATCAGTGAAAGAATCAAACCTAGCCAAAATATGAAACATGATTTTGATATTTCCTGACTCTCTTCAGTTGATAAAATACTTAAATAAGACCTCAAACATGCTTTTTAACCCTGCATCTTCAGACCAATGACCACAAAACTGAAAAAACTAAAAGGAAGAAGAAACAATATTTTAGTGACATCCCTAAACAACAAACTCAAGCAGAATAATGTTAGCCCAGTCTTTCTGGCTGCTGCCTTGTATTATAAAGTTGCATTGTATTGGGCCCTTCAGGATGAAATAAAAATGACTCTTTCACTCACCTTTTCCTTTTTTTATGGCATTTAGTGTTTGCGAAGAGGTTTTTCAATGTTTATATGTTTATACTGGTGAGGGATGTTTTCCTTTTAGTGGGGTTTTATCAATTATTATAGGTTTAAACCTAAAACAGGATAGCCTAATTATTTTCTTGATTCAGATTCAAGTACTGATGCCTACATGCACCAAGCCTCCTTGGTGTGGTTTTATTTTCTCTGTTGCTATCTTTGCCTTTCAAACAGATGGGCTTGCTATTCTGTTTAGCTCCTGTGACTACTAATGAAGATCCCCTGGAGAAAAAGCAGGAGGTACTTAAGTGTAATCCTAGATCTCCTCCAGGGGAATCTTCATTAAAGGAATTAGCAAGTCTCCCAGCTCAGCAGAAAAGGGAGAGGACCATTAACTAGTGTTCTCTCATGATCCTTGATTCCTATAAAAAGATAACTGTCCTTACTGCCACTGGCTGGGCATGCTGGGACACTGGTGGAGTGCTCTTCCTTAAATAAGCTGTGTCATTTTGCCAGCCTTTGTTGTTTGTAGCCAATATAGCTTCATTGCCCTTCTTTTACATCACAATTCCTTTTTAAAAAGTCTGTGGGTGCTCTAATGCTCCAGGATGACCAATTTGATCCATAAAGAAAGGCACCCTCTAAACATACGTTTCACGTCCAGGAACCAGGGAGAACAATCAAAGGGAAATTGCATGAACTAATGCTCCTGTCAGACTTATATCTATTTATCTGATTGCCTGCACAAGGCTCAAATCAGGCTGTCATACAAAAAATAGAATTTGCGCAAAAATATATTAGTTTTTATTCATCTTTTTCTTTTTTTAATTTTATTAGTTGTAACATATCTATTTATAAAAGTGTAGACACAATCATGTTAAAAAGTTAATTAAGGGGGCGTGATCAAGATGGCGGAGTGAGTGGTTGCACTCTCCATGAGCTCCTCCAAGCCCGGGCCCTTAGACCACTATTATTCGCTGATCTCCCCCCACGCTGCTGAACCTCGGCAGCCGGGAGTAGGGGGGCCCTAGCGACGCCGCCCGGGGCGACAACGGACTCCGTGGCTGTGGTGAAAAGGCTCCGGAGGCACTGCTGGGAGCGGCAGCAGCCCTGCGCATGGGCCGGAGGCAGAGACGGGATTTGCCTCGTAGCGGTGGCGCTGCCTGAGACGTGCCTTGGAACTGCGTGGCCTGCCTGGCAGTGACGGCTGCTCCTGCCCGACCTTATGGAAGGTCCGGGAGGTCTGGGACGGCCGGCACCCAGGAGAGGAGGAGCTGAGGTGCGGGCCCCGGCGTGGGAGGCTGCGTGAGGCAGAAGCTGCGGCCTGTGCGTCGGACCTTGGTGGTGTTCGGGGGCGCCCTCGGCCTACCGCACCCTACTGCAGGAGCCAGTAAGGAGCCGATCTGCAGCCCTGGGGCAGCGGGTGATTCCTGCAGCGGTGTGTACACCCAGGGAGGACAGTCAAGGACTGCGACGCCGCTAGTCGAGTGGAGCCACGCGACGCCGCGGCTGCGGCCTACATTTCAGGTCCCGGTGTTGCTCTGTGGGTGGCTCTCGGCCTGGCGGGCCTCATTGGATAAGGAGGGGAGGGTCCACTCGGCTTCCCTACCATCGAGGACAACCTTGGCTACTGTGCCGACGCCTTGGGCAGGCGAGGCCTGAGGGCGGCTTGGCATTGGAACGGCCTGCCCGGCGATTGCCCTCTAAGTTCGTCTGGGGTGAGGTGGAGAACAGGCGGAGTGGTGTGGATCGCCCCCCTACGCAATAGCCATCGGAGGTGGAGGCGTGCTGTCCGCGCTCGGCATGGAGCGCCGGAGGGCCTCTTCAAGCCGTGCCGGATCAAGAGGAGGCCAACACCGCAGGGGGAGTGCTCCGGGGCTGGTGGCCGGTCGGCGCGCTGGTGACGATCGCTTGGTGCGCCGAGTGCCCGGGGACCCCACGACTACTACGCAGGCAGTGGAGACGGAGGGAGATCTCCTCTCTTGGCAACACCGGGGCCGGGCCGGCCCGGTAGCTGGACTTGGGGCTCAGAAGACGTACTCGGCCTGGAAGTGGAGATGAGCAGACTGCTGTACACGTGGCCGGGGAGCTGCGTGGCCTGGAGGGCAGCGCCGGCCGGTCTGTTGGTGCCCCGGGGGCGAGGTGAGCGACAGCGGCTGTCCGGCGACACCACAGGCCGCCCAGGAGTGCGCTTTCACGCGCAGGATGGCTGGCAACAAAGGGGCCAAGAAGGGGGAGCGTACTTTGCCGGACATGTTGAGCAGAAGCAATGCGAGGCAGGATCGGGGGCAGCAATCCCCGAGCCCATCGGGCGGCTCCCAGGGGGCGAGTGGAGGGGAACCGCCGGTCACCAGATCTTTCCTGGAATCTCTTTTCAGCTCCCTGCGTGAGGATTTTCAGACACTGAAGCAGGAGGTGGCTGGAGAAGTACGAGAGGTGCGGAGGGAGGTCGATGGCCTGGGTGAGAGGGTGACCACGGTGGAGGAGGCCGGACATGCCTGGACATGCCCGGGACAAAGAGATCACGAAGCTGCAGCAGGAGGTGGTACGGTTGCGGGACCAGCAACTCGATCTTCAGGCACATGCCGAGGACCTTGAGAACCGCTCCCGGAGAAACAACATACGGATCCCGGGAGTTCCTTCCGGAGCGGAGGTGGAGGACGTGGCTGGATACCTGAGAGACCTGTTCAGAGAGATTCTGGGAGAGCCGGCTGACTTCCCCATCCGGATAGACAGGGCGCATAGAATGGGCCTGCGGCGCCGGTCCTCAGCACCTCCCCCTGATATCCTAGCCTTCCTGCCGAACTACCCTCTGAAGGAAAGTATCCTCCGCGAAGCACGAACGAAGCCATCCTTGGATTTTTGATGTCATTGGGTGGCCCTCTTCCAGGATCTGTCGGCGGTCACGTTGCAGAAACGCAGGGCCTTCAAAATCACAACTGACTTCCTGCGGGAGCATGACACTCAGTACTCGTGGGGCCACCCCTTCCGCCTCATCTTCCGTTGGAACGGGACCCTGCATCAGCTACGCTCCCTCCAGGACACCTGTGGGGTGCTAGGTATCACTGCGACGGATGAAGAAGCACCCATCCTGCGCTGTCGGCGTGTCACTAGAGATGGCTGGCGATCGGTCCCTGGTCGACGGTCTTCTACTTCTTCCGCACGGCCGGACTCACCTACTATCCGAGCGGAAATGGACAGTGCAGTGCGGGAAGTGGCCAGGGACACGGCATCCAGTGATGTTGCACTGACGGCCTGAGAGAACTCCGGGGGGGATCGACATCGCTTCAACTGTAATGCAGGTTTGAGGGTCCGCAGGAGGGGGGGACTGGTTGGTGCGTAGTGGCTGGACGTCCACCTTTGTAACTTTCCGTAGACTTGTCCGCTAAGGACCGGACTGGGACAATGGAATCTTGGGAACAGTTGGGGGACCAAGGGGGTTGGGGGGACGGGGTTGTTGGAGTGGTTCCGGTTGCGGGTCGGGGTTGGGGACGGTTGGGGAGTTGGGATGGGGGGAGGGATCCGGGAGTTGGGAGGGAGGGGGAGGGTCGTCCAGTGCACTGTGCGGTTACTAGATGTTCTGGTGATATTCATACACCTTAGTTTGCCCGGACGGGGAAGCTGCGCGCACACCTACACTTTCTTCCTTGCCTTGCTGCTTCTGGTAACGTTATGGGCGCTCGTACACTCGCCTTATCTGAGCGGGGCCTTCACGCCTTCTTCCACATCCACATCCCTCTCTATGCCCCCTGACACTTTTAAAGTTGTGACCCTGAACGTCAGGGGTTTGAATAATCCTGTCAAGCGGCGGGCAGTGCTCTCTCTTCTGGAGAATACACGTGCGGACATATGTCTAATTCAGGAGACGCACCTGCTGCCACAGGACACACATAGGCTGCGCTCCCGTAAGTTCCCGTCACAGTTCTTCTCCTCCTGTGCCACTAAGACAGCGGGGGTGGCAATACTGGTGGCCAGTCGCTTTAAGGGGGAGGTCCTCCACAAGCTCACCAAACAGAAAGGCAGACTGTTAGCATACCGGTTTAGGATTGGAGGTCTTACTTTTACGATCGGATCCCTGTATAGCCCTAATGAACGGCAGGAACATTTCCTGCGATCGGCGGTTAAGGATATTACTGCCTCGCAAGATAGGCATATTATTCTCGGGGAGACTTTAACATGGTTTTTGATTCCGCTACGGACAGGTCGGCGCAGCGCTCCCCGCAGGTCGGGGAGTTCTCGGCCAGCTGTAGGGAGTGGCTGGCGGAGGTAGACCTCCTTGATCTTTGGCGACACATGCATCCCACGGACAGAGACTATTCATACTATTCCCACGCACACAAGACGTATGCGAGGCTAGACCACCTTCTGGTCACGTCTCCGGTGCAGGCGCTGGTCTCGGGGTCGGACATGGGAGTGTTGTCTTTATCGGATCACGCCCCGGTCGATGCAACGTTGTGTCTGCCTCCGGCAGTTCTTCCTCCCAGGACATGGCGCCTCCGCGACACCCTGCTGCACAGGAAAGTGGTGGTGGACCACATTGAGGACGCGATCCGGGACTATCTGACTCACAACGACAATTCTGACACCGCCCGGGCCACGCAGTGGGCGGCCTTCAGAGGGGAATTTTTTGCGATCTCCTCTGCCGAAAATAAAGAGCGGCAGGCTAAGAGGGAAGAACTCACTGATAGGGTCCGCGAGCTTGAACAGATACATCTCAGGACAGGGGCCCCCAGAATATGGCGGCAGCTCAAGGAAGCAAGAAAGCTCCTGGCGGCCCTGGACTTGGACCGAGCGGAGTACGCTGCACTCCGGCTGCGCCATACCTTTTACACAGGGGGGGGCGTTGTGGCAAATTACTGGCCAACAGGCTTCCAGTAGCGCACCAGAGTCAGCTGGTGAAGGAGATCTCTGACCCTACGGGGACATGGAGACGGAAGACGCTCACATTGCAGCCGTATTCCGCAGGTTTTATGAGGATCTCTACACTAGTGAGCCACCGGATGAGTCGGCCATGGCCGCTTATTTGGACTCGGTCACCTTGCCCTCCCTGGACCCCCTGCAGGCGGAGCACTTGAATCGGGATATCAGGATAGAGGAGGTGATTTCTGCCATTGCCAGGCTTCGACATGGCAAAGCGCCAGGCCCGGATGGATACACCATGCTTTTCTACAAAACGTTTTGCACGTCGCTGGCCCCTATCCTCACTCGTCTTTTCAACTCGTTTGCTGAACCGGGGGCCATCCCGCCTGATCTTCTACGGGCCTCCATTACAGTTATCCCCAAACCTGGGAAGGACCCGAAGCACTGTGGATCTTACAGACCGATATCTCTTCTGAATGTCGATCTAAAATTATATACGGGGATCCTAGCCGCCCGCTTAACCCCTCACTTACCTGGTCTTATAGATCCTGATCAGGCTAGTTTTGTCCCGGGGAGGCAGACGGTTGACAACACGAAACGGATCGTCCACCTGTTAGAGAAAGCTTCCTGGATTCCGGGGGAACGAATGATGCTGGCAGTGGACGTGGAGAAGGCGTTCGACCGGGTGCACTGGCCTTACCTGGAACGAGTTCTGGTGAAGGCAGGCATAGGGGATAAGTTCCGCTCCAAGATCCTTAACTGCTACAGACGGCCGACTGCTGTGGTTCGCGTGAATGGGTATACCTCTAGGGACTTTAACATCGAAAGAGGCACTAGGCAGGGATGTCCGCTCTCGTCCCTGCTCTTCGCCCTTTATATGGAGCCGTTCGCCCAACGGGTGCGAGACAATCCGGCGGTGACGGGGGTGAGGATGGGAGGTTTCACACACGCTATAAGCCTCTACGCTGACGATGTAATCTTATCGCTTGACGAGCCCCGGACGGCCCTACCGGCCTGCATCGAGGAGCTGGCCTCCTTTGGTGCGGTCGCGGGGTTTAAAATGAACATGGGAAAGTCGGTGGCTCTAGATGTCTCCCTTGAGCCGGCCACTAGGACCTACCTACAGGGTCAATTCCCCATGCTTTGGTCATCAGAGGCGGTACCCTATCTGGGGATCCAGATAGCTCCCACTTTACCGGCCATGGTATCGGCCAACTACACGGCGCTGGGTGCAAAGATCAGGGAGGAATTAGGCCGATGGAACCGCGGCACCCTCTCCTGGTTGGGCAGGATAGCCACCATTAAAATGACGGTCCTGCCTCAGGTGCTCTACTTGTTCCGGGCCCTACCGCTCCAGCCGCCGGTTGGGTGGATCCCGCAACTACAGACGGACGTTTTGCGCTTTATCTGGCAGGGGAAAAAGCCCAGAATGCGCCGAGCCCTCTCACTGTTGGCTCCTGAAGCGGGAGGTTTGGGAATACCTGACTTTCGTAGGTATTTCCGTGCAGCGCAGTTGCGTTACCTCGTGGAATGGAGCAGGTGGGAGTCCGACAAGCACTGGCTCTTCCAGGATCAGGCGGTGGCGGGCAGGCCCTTGCAGGAAATCCCATTTCTGCGCCGGTCTCACCGGCCCAAAAATTTGTACGCCTCCTTTGTTACAAGAGTGCCACTGCGGGTCTGGGATGCCACTGCTGTTACGTGCAGCCTCACCTCATTCCCGTCGCCACTCACACCGTTGGTGGACAATCCGGACTTTACCCCAGGAATGGAAAGGGGAGCATTCACACACTGGAGGCAGGCGGGGTGTAGAGCCTTATGTCACATGTACGGCCCAGAGGGGGTTGTCCCCTTCCTGCAGTTTCGCCAGGAGTTTTCACTCCCTGAGACCGAGAGGCACTGCTATATGCAAGCTCGCCACTGGGCTCTTCAACCGCAGGTGAGAGAGACAGCTGATAGGCACTTTCTACCATACGAACTGTGGCTACTGTCGCGTACGTCGGATTTGAAATTGATTACGGATCTGTATAGGTTGCTACAACCGCCTTCCACACACCTCTATAACCCGGGGAGAGAACGCTGGGAACGGGAGTTGGGGAGGGCATTGAGCCCTAAAGAATGGGAGCACATATCCTATAGAGCGAGGCATTCGGCATACCACAGGGGTCTCTCTGACACACTGACCAAGGTCTCCACCTATTGGTACTACACACCAGAGCCGGTTCACAAATTTGACCGTAGCAAGGAGGACACATGTTGGAGAGGGTGCGGGCACTGGGGTACACTTACACACATTCTATGGGATTGCCCACTCCTGGAAGCCTACTGGGGGAAGTGCTGGATGAAATTGATTCCCATTTTGGCATTGAACTACCACGCTTCCCCGCATGCACCTTGCTGGGGCTCTCAAATGGACTGATGTATCCCCTCAGATCCCGTAGGGGTAGGCAGATCGCCATCGCGTTAGGTTCAGCAGTCCAAAACATCCTGATACATTGGCGCACTGCCACAACACCCTCTATCACGGGTTGGCTCCATAGATTGCAGCACGTGTTGGGCATGGAGAAGTTGTCGCTCACAGTGGCGGGGGATATAACGCAATTTAACGAGCTTTGGCAGCCATTTCATTCCTTACTGCTCACAGAATTTAAAGAACTTACCTGTCCCAAGTACCTTCGCCTCATGCGGCTCACTAGCCCAGCAGTGCCTGCACCGTGACTTGATGGGAGATTCACTTCCCCTGTCGGAGGTGGCTTTGGTGTACACTTTGGATAGGGTCTGTGCACTGGACGTAGGGTGGGGAGGAGGAGGGGAGCAGGGATCGGGGAGTTGGGATGTTGGGGTCTTGCGGGGGTGTTTGCACTGGAAATGTCATCTCATACTGCGACAATGCATACCAGGTACGGCTATGATGGACTAGCACACACGAACTGCACCTGACAGTTCTCCGCCGGGGACGGGGCTCTGCCCGTCCTAACATGACGCTTCATGATGATGTATGTTTCTCCTTGTATGTTGTGCTGAATAAAATACTTTAAACCTAAAAAGTTAATTAATTGTCTAATATAGTTGACATGTACAATAGATATTATTTACAGATAAAATACATGAAAAAACACAAGTGTAAATCCTGAGAATACAAGCACATAACCCCCAATCAAATAACCGCACATCAAGCAATCTCACCTCTCATACAACACTCTCACAATCAGTACATTCACAGTGAGATCATCAATCACCTCTGGAGTCCAGCAGAGAGCAGCAGAGAGCAGAACGCCAGAAACGCCAGACAAGAAACTTCACCACAGCGAGCTGCAAGCGAGCTGCAAGCTATGAGCTGTGAGCTGCGATCTGCGAACAGCGAGTAAGCCGCAAGCTGCAAGCCGCCACGCCAAGCTGAGTACAAGGCAAGGAGGAGATAAAGGAGGAGATAAAGGAGACCAGGGGGTGATCAGTGGAAATCTGCGGGGGGATTAACGCAGCAACCCATCCGATCCTCTGTCGTTCTGGCTGCGGCTCTGGTCGTGGGCTGTGGGCGGGTCCAGCGTCCGAGTTCAGGGCTGAATTCGGTGTCAAGGGAGAGCTGCTGCTTTGGCCCAGTCCGGCGAGGTTAAGCGAGGTGAAGCGGGTCGACAGGCTACTATGGAAGTGGATGGTAGGAGGTTTTTGAGCACGTGAAATGGCCGCAGTGTCAGAGGGAGAGAAGACCCATTGATCCCATTGACCCCACCGAGTAATGAGGAGTTGCGAATCGTTACGAACTGCGAACCTCGAATTGTGAATTGCCACAAACTGAGGAGCACACGGTAAGCACAACATCTAGCGGTGTCCTGAGCAGGAGTCCTGAGCCCGTGACTGTTCCCACGCTTCTCCTACATCTGCTGCCGCTGCCAAATCTACCGGCAAAATTGTGGTCGTACCTGCAGCTGTTGTGGGCTCTCAAAAGACTGCTGTGTCCCACCCACCACCGCTCCCTAAGTCTTGCAGTTTAACTGTCGGCTCGGGTCAGTCTGAGCTGAGGTTGGGGCCGCTAGGACTTGTACAGTCGCCCAGAGCTTCGAGGTGAGACGCCCTCAGTGTTCGCAGTTCACTGCCTGTCTGTTTGCCTGATTACCGTCTGCCGCAGGATGTTCAGCCCGTGACTGAGGCTGCTCACAGGGGCCTCTAGCCTGCCTGCCCTCCACCTAGAGCTCCGGTGGTGCTGCTGCCTACGGGGCAGACATACGAAAGTGTGCATAGAGGCACTGAGCGGCGTGTACCAGAGAGTGGACATCTACCTGGACGGACTGGTTCTCGGGGCCACAGGCCCATGGAAGAGCGGCAACTGGCAACATTAAACTGCACTCCTGTCGGCGACCTTGATAAACAGTTCTTGGGCTGTTGTAGGCTATTGTGGCCTAACTTCTGGTGGATTGTGGTCCCTGTAGTTTCTCTCTCCATCACTCCAGGGTCACCGACAGGGAGTGTGCAAGCTCCGACTTCATCAAGTTCGTTAGCAACATCTTGTGGGAGCGTCATGGAGACCTCCAAGCCACTTAGGAAACTCCCTCAGAGAAAGGGCACAACCCTCCGTGCCGTCTCCCCCGGGGATATACAACAGCAGTTGCCGTCATCCCAAGATAAAATGTCACACTCAGGTGGCTCACTGTTGCAACCTCGGATCAGTGAGTTCTTCGGCAAACCTGCTCTTCAAATTGGCTCTCCCCCAACTCTAACTTCACAGCATGATGCAGACGCAGACGCAGAAATCCAGGTCTACGATAATCTCTCCTCTCCCAGCCCTGTTCACATCAAAAGTTCACTTTTGGAGAATCTTCACCTGTCCCGGCCGAAGCTCATGTCCCACATGAGAACCACCAGCTGCACTCGCTCTCCCCAGACGACGTCATTACGATCCAGGATAGCTCCATTGTCTTATTAAGTGCCTACCCCACTGGCCCGGGAAACCCTTGTGCACCAGTCTCTGGCTCAGACTCTATAAATACTACTGTAATAAATACTGTAGCCATGCTACAAGTCCAAGCCCAAGTCCACGGCAGCGTCCTGTCCACTCCCTCAAAACATCTTGATAGCTGCACAGATCGGGCAGCTGTAGACTCAGTATTGAAGCCCTCACCACGATGCAGCCCAGGTCCAGGTGTTTTCCAAATCAGTCCTAATGACCCCCTATCTTCAAAAAAGAGCCTAAAGTATGAAAGTCCCCTGGTATCTAATAATCTATCCGATCGATTCTTGGCTTTTCTAGAAGCCCGAATCGAAGAATCCCTTGCTCACACACCGGGCTTTAGCCCGAATTCCAGCTCTTCTAGTACTGTGCAAGAAGAACAGGTTCCACCTGTGTTTGCCTCCTCAGGATCTATAAGCTCTATCTCGGTTTCGTTGACATCCCTTCATGTAAAGCAACACGCAATTGCTACAGCCATGCTTTGGCAATCCCAGAAAATGGAACTGCAGATTGACCTAATTCAAACTTTGGCTTCAGCATTGTCTGACCTGGGCTCTAGGTTAAGCTTTCTTGAAAGATCCACAGGGCCTCTGGATAACTTGAATTCCTGTTCTTGCTTTCCACTAATTAATAAACTTTCATCCCTCCCAGAAATTCTGAGCGCACTCCTGGACAGTGTGAAGTGTAACATCAATGGAAACGGGATAGCGAAATCCACTCAAGAGCCCCAAAACTCTTTCTCCTCTGAAGAGCCCTTACGTACTGCTACACTGGCCGGCCCATCATCAGGGAGAAAAACTATCCCTTCTTCTTTTGAATCAGACCTTAAAACCTCGGCTTGCTCAACATTAGGGACCAGCACAGGCAATCTCAAAGCTGGCTCGGAGCGCACCGACATCAGCAGCCTAATGTCGACTACATCAGCGATTCGTGGCCTGATTCCACTGACACAGCCCATACAAAAATGATTCACATGTCTTCCAATCTTCCAATGAAACCTCCATTGTCAAGGAGGGAGAGAAAGAAACTTAAAAAACAATCCAAAAAACAACGCCTTGCGAAAAGGAGAGTGGGGCTCGATGGGTCAGGGGCACTTAGCATGCCAGTTATCAAAGCAAGGGGGCTCTCCTATTTTCCCATTTTTAACCCGCCTTCAAAACCTAAAACGAAAACCACCGAGACAAGAATGATTCCCGTGGTCAATGAGGATGCCACTGAAAATCTTGGGCCATTGACACAGGGAGTGCCTCCGGCTTCAAAAATCACCGAATCATACTCCACAATGGCAACGTATGGATCTCTCCCAAATAAAACTAAAGGAATAGCCACTCATGACCAAAGCCTGGGCAGCCAGAACAACACAGCACAGCCCTCAACGGAAATACCAGACACACGGAACAGCCCAACTAAAGGCCCGGGAATGGTAAAAAGATCGAACGCAGACTTCCAAATTACAACACAGTGTGAAGTGACGGGGCGTTCTGCATGTCACTCGTCAGAGGATCCAACCAAAATCCATTGGGACCACTCTACACAAATGCAGAGGTCTTTTCAGCCCCAATTTATACATGTCCTGGGAGCGAAAAGTCAACTGGGGGGGAACAACCATTCGCCTAAAGCAAGACCCCAACATTTTAAGGGGTCTGCACCTCTAATCGAAACAGCTAGGAGTCAGAACTATCAAAGTCCGGAAAATGAAGCAGACTCATGGTTAGGCTCGATCTTATGCCCCATATTTAAGAAAGGAGACTCCTCGCTTCCAGCTAATTACCAACTCATTGCCCTATTAGATCTTGAGGCCAAGGTATATGCCCGGTGTATTCTTAGGTTGCTAGAAAAATGGGTAGCAGAAAACAACATTCTACCATACTTCCAAACGATCCTCGGCCTCCACAATAGATAACATCACCACCCTAGCCATTCTGAGCCAACAAGCAGCACAAAAAAAATCATCTTCCACTTTACTGCTGCTTTATAGACTACAGCGCCGCCTTTGATAAAGTGTCTCGCAACACCCTATGGAGGAAACTGGATAAATGGGGGATTCCCTTATCTCCTTGCACAAGAACACATGGGTGCGAATTAAAACTGGCCCAAAGACAGTCTCTGAAAAAGTTGCTATCGGAAACGGCCTAAAGCAAGGTTGTGTTTTTGCCCCTCTCTTGTACAATCTTTACACTGCTGACCTGGGAACATTCCTGGAGAACAGTAATCTTCTCCCGCCAAAATTCGGCCTTGCTAAAAGGAACTTGCACATACTACAATATGCGGATGATATTGTTATAATGGACCAGGCAAAATCGGGTCTCCAACGAGTGTTAAGCATGCTCCATAAATATACTACCGCCAACGCCATAAAAATCAACCAAGAAAAGACCAAGGTTCTGATATTTGGCGGCTGCAAGAACAAGAAAAGTTTAAGGTGGCATATTGGGCCTGCAAAGATCAATACAACCTCAAAATATAACTATCTAGGAGTCTGGTTTAGTGAGTCTTCTAGACCATCAGCTCACTTAGCCGCCTTGAAAAAGAGAGCAGGAGCAATAACATACTCCCTGACCCGACTTAACCAGTCCCTGAGCAGCCCTTCTGCAGAACCCATTTAGAAGGTGATTAAAGCCACTGTTCTTCCTGCCTTAAACTATAGGCATCAGGCCTTCCCTGGCGCATGCCCTGTTAATCTTGACCTCGCCCAAGTTTCCACTTATAAAAAAATCTTTCATCTTCCGAACTTCATTCAGAGGGCAAGACTACGTCTGGAGCTGGGCCTTCAAAGACAATCCATCTATTGTGAGGCTGACATTCTGAAATACTTTATAAGGACATTAAAAGATGCAGATAACACCTTAAAAGCCCGGCTAAAAGAAACTTTTGCCAGTCCTGGAAATCCATGGAATCGTCAAATTATAAAGGCCATAAAAACGCTAGAGATTGAGAACTCATTACTAACTTCAGACACTATTCCATACACAGTCTGGAAAAAGGTTATCAATAAGCATGTCAAACTAATCTCCCACCGGATGGACCTCCAGGCTTTAAAAACATCCACTGTCTTGCTCCCCCTGAATATCTCATACCATTCCGGGGTACCTCAATCTTATCTCCTGGAAAATCTAAATGCAGTGGCTCGGAAGAATATAATGTTCATGCGCCTCCTAGGTCTGCGTTCCACGACCTTTAACCGATGGGCTTCAACAAGTGAGGGGGGGGCCTGCAGACTGTGCAACTACCAAACCGAATCATGGCTGCATCTTCTGTGCTGCTGTCCTGCCCTGGACGCCCCCAGAAGACTCCTCTTAAAACCCTTATATTTAAAATGGGGCATTACATCATTTTGGGAGGCATCAGCCTTGTGTTTTACTTCCTTAGACACTCAAGTGCTTGCAAGGACTGGAAAATTTGTGAGACTCTTGGACAACCTTTTTTTACCCTCTTTGGACCCCGTGCTTTCAGCTCCCCCCCCCCCCAAAAAAAACTTATTACAGACTTTTTTTGTCCCTTGGTTTAGCACCTCCTGTCTTAATCTACTTTATTTTAGCCCCAGCACTGTAATGTGATTACACTGGTAACAACAAGATTGCTTTTTATATGTATAGGATCTCAAATCTTGATAGTTTGTTTTTCCAGTTTTTGCTTTTTAATATGATAACTGTGCTAATGCTGACATTTTATAGCAATGGTTTTAATTAACTGCGCTAATTTAATAAAAACCTTCAAAACCAAACCTTCAGTAAATTCTCACACAAAGAAATATAAGGGGAACCCTCAATAGTTGGCTGGCATATACCGATAACAGGGATAACTGACTGAGCAAATCAGAATTTTAATCTGCTTTTAGTGTTGTCCTTTAAGGGTCCCAGAAGTCTGGTCAACGTACGCTTCGGTGGTCAGTGTACTACATTTATCATTGGTATGGGTCTAAGTATGGGTGGGCCGGTCAGTAAGACTATGTGCACAGCGGATCTGCATTTTAATTATGCCCCCCAATTTGCAGACCGAAATGCAGGTCGGGTCATTTGTGCCTTGCAGCTGCCCCATACTATATCTTGGACTAGCAAACATAACTGCATATGAGTATGGTTAGATAACACGCAGAAGGAGTTTGATATAATTCCTCTCTAGAATCTTAAGTGTAAAAAAGAGGAATTATAGTCCATACGTATGACGCCCATTTAATCACATGGCCTCGGACTTACACAGATTGATTCTGCCAAAGAGACGGCTCATATCTTAATGAAGCATATCCGCCTATTTCCTTTTCGGCACACTTTATTCTGCGGAGGAAACTCAGCTCAAGTAGAAGGCCAAGACCCTAATTTTCCCCTCAGAAGATAAGTCCAGGCATTTAATATTTGGATAAGGCAAACATGGAGATTGTATGCAATACAGAAATGTCCTATTTCAGGCATGTAGCATTGATATATTTGTTTGTATTCCGTTGCAGAAGGCCTGCAGACATGCCAAAAACAATTGCCTACCATTAACCTGTAGCGGATTCATAGCAGCACCTGTTTTAACAATGGACTCACAACACTAGATGTTACGACTTGAAATCTAAATTGCCCTCCCAGTGCATCAAAGGAACATGCAGTCGGTCATGGGGCTTTGACCAGGTTATACATACGTATCTACGAAAGACAAAGTCACTTACGGGGATTATAGTTTTCTGCCTTTTCATTCTTAATTTTACATTAATTCATATATTATTTTCTCTTTTCTCTTTATGAGTGTACTTAGTGTGAAAGCACCAGGAGCTATTTGTGGTATCTCTTTTCTGGTTTATCATATATATATATTATTCTTGCTGGAATGGGTTTCTCTTTTCAGAAAATCTGCTTTTGACACGCATGTGCATTCACAACCACTCTATCAGCTTGGTGGAGGTCTTCGATATGTGGTGGTAATCAACATCTCTGCAAACCACTAGACCAAATTCAAACCAAGACACTACAGAAAGGCATGTCCTATGTACCAACGACAAACACTACAATACTAGAATTGGAAGTCAGTTTATTTAAATTGATGAGGAAACTATGTTTGAGCAACTTTTTTGAAAATGTGATACAAGAGAACAACACCGTGAAAGTTGACCAATAAAGAGAACCCAGCAGCCATGAAACATTGGACACATTTGAAAATTTTATAAAAAACGATATAACTAAATTAAACTTCTCTAAACGAACACATAGAAACAACCTCACCAAAAAAGAAAGAGGAAAATTGAAAAATCTGGCAAACAACCCAAAAATCATTTGCCAAAAGGCAGATAAAGGAGGTGTAATAGTGCTACTCAACACAACACACTATGAAAATGAAGTAGAGAAACACCTGTCCGACCAAACCTCATACATGAAATTACTGCAGTATTGCCTATGCACACAATAACATAATATATTTCATTGTGTTCAGTTATAAAACACAATTTTTAGAGAAAGCCAAAGTCAACAAACAACAAGCCCAGTGTTTGATTCAGAGGTGCTTTTTGGGAAGGTTTAATGTTTCCACACCAGCCGACACGTGTTTCATCGCGTGGGAACAATATCACCGCGACTCATCAGGGCTGTGCTAAAGGTAATATGGCCCATAGATCGCTCTACCGGTTATATTTCCGACCCGGCAGGGCCCGTGACCTTGTAGATGATTATCTTGAATGCGCGTTATTCCGAATAATGAAAAAAATCTTTTAAAAGTCCCAGTCACTCTTCAATACCAAAGGACGTCTAGTTTTCTGAACGTGGAGAGTTAGCTCCGTTCAAGTGATTAGTATGCTTGTATCCCGGGAGAGGATCAAGGTTAGGTCTCCATCAGTGCGGGTAAGCACCTGATGGCCCTGATATAGGTTCGTTGGACGTAAAGCAGCCAGTACTCCCGGGTCACCGTGTTCCAAGTAGCAGACTCATACATGAAATTACCAACGAACCCCATCGCAAGCTTAACTGAGCTTCTAAAAAGCATCATTAAGAAGTGTTATGACAGCGGAGTGATCAATGAAAAAACCCCCAAATTCTTGTTACAAGACAATCCTAAGAGCCCCAGAATATATATGGTTCCCAAGATCCATAAAAACCTCCTCAACCCACCCTTCCAACCGATAGTCCCAACAAGGGGATGTTTACAACAACCCATAGGCCAATTTTTGGACAAATACTTACAACCAAGTATAATCAAGATGCAGACATATGTAAAAGATACTACAGATTTTTTAAATAAACTCCAACAAATAACATTGGATACCAACAAAGAAGCATTGCTATGTACGATGGATGTAAAATGTTTATACACATCAATACCACATCAACTGGGCATAGAGGCCATAGAACATACACTGTTGCATACAAATCTACAAATTAAAATGCAAATATTCTTGATGGAATTATTATGCTTCACTCTATTCTGAAGCTATTTCAAGTGGAAGGATCAGTGCTATCTTAGTGGGAAATTCGGCAGCACCAGAGTATGCCAATCTATCTATGGAGTAGTATGAGACAGAACACATTTTGAATAAACACCCATGAGTACACAAGCGAAAATGATAATCGGATATGTAGATGACATCTTCCTTATATGGTGCGGTTAAAAAAAACACACTTCTTGAAGCAATACAGGAACTTAACCAAGTAGATGAAAGAATACAGTTCACGTCGGAAATAAATGAACGAACGATCAAGTTTTTGGACGTACAAGTCACTAGAACAGAAACTGGCTTTTCTACAGATAGCTACAGAAAAAGCACTTATCGGAATAATATCCTGCACTATCATAGTTTTCACCAGGACAGCTTAAAACTACAACTGCCTTAATTACAAATGTTGAGAGTTAAAAGGATCGTATCGCAACCCAACACAGTGAACCAACAACTAGATGAAATGAAAAGAAGGTTCACCACCAGAGAATACCCTAAAGAGATTGTGGTACAAGCCAAAACTGCAGCAAACAGAAAACACGAGAGGATTTACTCAAGCAAAAAGAGAAAAAGTAAAATACACGCACTGTGGTTGTCTCCAAATATTCTACTATGAGAAAAACCTATAGACGTATAATCAAAAAACACTGACCCATAATTGCACAGGAATCGGATTTCAATAACATTTTCAAAGATTTCTCCATCTTTGCATATCAAAGGGGTAAGAACATTGGACAAATACTGAAGAATCCTGACACAAACAAAGAATTGAGTTTCAAAGGAACAACTCCTTGTTACAAGTGTAATAACTGTAACAATGTCATCAAAGGATCCACAATAACTCACCCACCAAAAGGTAACAAAATAAAACTCAGAGTAACAGCAACATGTGACACCACCAATGTGGTATATTTATTAAAATGTCCCTGTGGTCAAGGATACGTCACAAATCTAACATACGTACCATGACTTCAAAATCGACAATAGCACATCACTTCATGGAAATGAAGCATAACATCAACCAACTTAAATTTCTCATCCTAGAAGTGGTTACGAAGAAGGAAGAGATAGCAATAAATTAATGCTACAAAGGGATAATTATTGGATAACAAATCTGGAAACCATAAAACCGCATGGGATGAATGACAGAATAGAATATTCATGTTATTTATGATACATAGAGGTATGACTGGCACAGGCCACAGTCTTTGGAATATCCACGCATGGAGCCATGCAGTGAACTTTGCCAAAACATGAACTACGGTATTCCATACAATAACTGTAATTTGTTTGTTTGAATTTAGCTCCACATAGTAACTGTAACTTTTCTGTCTTAATCAAGTTTTTTTTATCACAGTGTAACTATTTGCTTGCAATATAGGTTATACACAACTTTTTTTTACCAAGCAAACACGTAATGAATTTAGTATATTTAGGATACACTGAGTGTTTGAACTCACAATATCTTTTGAGTGTTAAAAGGAATCTTTTCCTCAGTAAATGGTATCGCAAAACCACTACATTGGAGTAATAGAGCCATAGGTAACAATGCTGGAGATAACACACTTTGAGGAATTAAGCATTTCAGGAATATATATAGCTGAGCGCACTTAGTGTTACGCTCTACATCAGAAACATGTCAAGTTGCAGTTAACTTAACGTACTGACTTGTTGAATACGATAGAACTTTTCATATCCTGCACTAAGATGGCGCTGATGCAGACTCCACGGAGTCTGTCATCTATGCCATTAACAATACACACGTGATTTTAAACCCTACTGGTTAACTACACAAACACTTAGCGGTAGCACCAAACAATGAATACACGATACACCGAAAGAAAGAGAGCATTCTGGTAAGGATTAATTCACATAAGATAGTAGGAATGGGAATTTTGATTACTTTAACTGATATTGTGCACCCAAAATAGCAGTAGCATCGACACCATGGTATTTATGTTACCACTGACCATGATAACTGTTATGGTCATGTTTCACGTACATTGCTAGCTTCACAGGCTTACACCATGAGACCATCAATGATTTTCACACAAACGTGATATTTAGGCACGAAGCGTCTCACTTTTAACCGCAGTCGTCTACAGATGATTTTCACGCAAATGGGATATTTAGGCACTAAGCGCCGTCACTATTTTACCGTAGTTGTGCAATTTCATCCACTGGCTATGGTTTGAAATCTTAATGCTCTTCACACGACAACGACCACAAGCAAATCGTCAGGAGTTCTCACGGGGCATTTCACGGGGAGTTCACTTTGAATAATGTCCAGTACCTTATGTACACAGGGGTTTGATTAAAACACACAGGCATAATGTAATGAAATACTTTAGGCGTCACTGCACGTTGAACACCTAGAGCTAACAGTTCTTGCGATATAGGTAGGGTCTCCTCATATAGTTTGAAACTGTTTTTTTTTATTCCAGCTAGTTGTTCCCTGAGGAAGGGTATGTTACCCGAAATGCATTGGAACGCACACACAGAATGTATATGAAAGTGGAACTCACAAACCGAATGCATATGAATGTATCAGTGCAAACACTTTCTTGAAGAAATAAGATTTTGAAAAAATGAATAAATATGAAGAAATGTTAAGACAACTAATTTGAAGATTGCAATTTATTTAAAGAAAACAAGGAACCTTATCAGGACCAAGTTGTGCCAGGGGGCATGCCCCTGAGTAATGGGTATGCATAACTGCACCTTTTCTGAGGGTATCAGACCGGAATACACACCCACAGTGCACACTAAATATAAAACTCCCTTGATAAACTAGGGCTGAGCGCGAACAACTACCCAATTAAAATGTAGTACATCCACATCTCCCGAACATCTGTCTTGGGCAGCTAGGCTATATAGATAATCATATTACCGAGATCTCCTACCTATACAATTGCCTGTGCGGCACATGCGGGTCTCAGTGCTGATACTAAAAATCTTGTTGGTTAGTGACCGCCATGAAATGTTAAAACTACTCACAAAAAGAGTGCTCTAAACAGTTAACCTTAGAGCCTGCTATTCCTTACTTGAAGGGACATAGGTTCTTCTTGCATCTCCTTCTAACCGAAACTCATGTCCTTCGTCGCTTGCCTAACTGTATCCTAATATAGAGACTGGAGAGACCGGGTGACGGCTGGTCATGTGCGTACCTACCCATAGAATGCTCTCTAACTAGTGATGGAGTGGTTGCCGTCTTAAATGATGTGCAATTGTCTATTACGCGCCCCTACAAAGAGCTGAAGTCTGTTTGCTGATGTTACGTATGTCCTAAAAGATGAAAGTAGGGCCGGGTTCCGTCCCAGGTAGCTGCTGCGTTACCAGACTCAGTATTACCATACGGACACATGAAGGTCTATAACACACATGCCCTATGATGGAGTGGGGTAATTTCATAAAAGGCGGGCGTAAGAATTAGAGTACCATCGTGGGGGGCTGAAACCGTTTTATATAACCAAATAATGCCACATGGTGCCCAATACATGTGAGATAGCTGGTAAATATCACATCCATAGATTGTAGACCACGCTATATATAGATGGCTGTGCAAGAAAAGAAAGTACTGTGAGGGTGCATATGTTAATGTCGGACAAGGTGAATATAAATCCAAACATAGTACCACAGCTGTAAGGGATAACGGTATGCATCATATAGCCCTTTCCAAATGATCCGCAGGGATATCCGGACATAATCACAATGGATGGAATGTGTGTATGTGCAACATGCTTAAACCAACAGAGGACACTGTTCGTAAGGAAGGGTGCTAAATAGCCCCTACAAGAAAGCAAGAAAAAAGACCTAGGTATGAGAAGGGACCCCACACAAAGGAGAAAGAGCAAGTCTTGTCCCCTGTTGCCCTCACACACCCTGAAGGATGTCATGCTTCATCATCAGGCATTTGCTCCTCATCGGGACCGGCGCTGCAATGCCCTACGGGTCCCCCGAAGGGTCATTTCATTTTTCAAGCTTTATTCGACTATTAAAAACAATCACAAAAGCGTACAATAAATCACAATACAAACATTACAATAAAAACAAAAGCTCAGCAATGAAGAATTTCAGAAAGCTAAAACACCAGACTTTTCCTGTGAGAAATGGCTTTGAGTAAAAAAGTAGCAGTAAAAAAACAGATGTCTGCAGAGTCAAGTGCAAATAACAATTCCATGGCTTGGGTAATAGTATACACTGAGAATCTTAAAAACATAGGTCTGAGGTAGAGACGGCGAAGATGCATATAAAGTGGGCAAATAAGCATGAAATGCAGAGTACTTTGTCTAGTCTGACCATCACAGGGACAGGGAGAATGGCTATGATGTTTCATCTCTGGGAAGGCAACTAGGTTATGTACAATACCAAGTCTAAATCGTGTCAGAACAAACTGATGGGACTGCTTGGTTATAGATTTTAGGTACATAGGCATGCCCTTTTCTTCCAGATTAGTAGTATGATAGAATACATAGGTAGACATGGTAATACTCTTCAACCTACGCATATCAGACTTAGTTTGAATATAAATATCTTTAAGTTCCTTTTTCGATAAAGTAACGGCACAATAAGGATCCTTGATGATGTCAAAATTAAATACATCGTCATAGGAGGAAGAGACATAACTTAGCCAGGGAATCTTAAGGGCTTTATCCAGCTTCAAACAATCGGTAATAATCTTCCTAGAAAAAGTAGTCTCTTCTTTTGCCCAAATTGACCTCCATACCATGAGGGGTCTTAATCCCGTCAGATCTGTCAAATAATTCAAACAGACCTCACTATGGCACAATACAGTAGGTGCCGAAGGGGGTAAGCAAAGCAATCTTCTAAGAAACCCATTCTCGGTATTTTGCAGTACCCTGTGCTGACCATAACCCCAAATACCAGAGCCGTACAGAGCAATAGACGCACATCTATGCCTGTAAATGTCTACCATATCAGGTATACGGCGGCTCCCTAGCTTTGCAGCAAAACGAAAAATACCAGATGAGCTTTTGGCCATTCTACCATTAACATTTGAGATCTCCTGGGACCAAGTCCCCTTATTATTAAAGGTAACTCCGAGGTAGCAGAACCTATCCACTACTTCAATATTATGATTGTTAAAATGGAACGGCATAACAGACTTCATCCGTTTACCACAGGCCATAATAAAAGTCTTGGTGTTATTTATTTTCAGTTTCCTCTCATTAATAAAATTATAAAAAGTGTTCATAAGTTTCTGTAGCCCATTAGGAGTACGCGAGAGAAGCACCGTATCATCGGCATAAAGCAGAACTGGTACGGGGAGTCCACCAACCTGTGGGGAGTCAGCCTGGACCTTCTTAAGTTCGATTCAATAGAATTGATAAAGAGGGAAAATAGCAGGGGGGCCAATACACAGCCCTGCCTTATGCCTGACTTGAACTTGATTTTCTCAGTACATTCACCAGACGGGCCAAAGCGTATCTGGGCCGACAACTTATTATAAAGACGAGCCAGAAAGTGAATGATTGCCGGGGGGGCGCCCATGGCCAGTAGAGTGCGCCATAAAAGTTTATGGTCCACAAGGTCAAAGGCGCTCGAAAGGTCGGCGAAACAGAGAAATAGGGAACCTTGTTTCGCTCTCGTGTATTTCCTATGAGGAGGTCAAGATTGAGGCACTGCTCCGTTGTCCCCAGACCTTTGCGAAAACCAAATTGGGATTCAGCCATGATATTGTTTTCCTCTACCCACTCCTCCAACCTTATCAGGAGAACCCTACTCATAATCTTCAGGGAGGAATCAAGAAGGGAGATAGGGCGATAGTTCTTTGCCTCGCCTCTATCTCCCTTTTTATAAATGGGTAGAATTAGGGATTCACTCCAAGTAGGGGGGGTATTCTCCAGGACTGAAGCATTAAACACCTGGGTCAGGAGTGGGCACCAGAGAGTGGGGTTAGATTTATACAGATCAACCGGGACCCCCGAAGGGTCACTTTAGCTGAGATCTTTTTGTGGAAATGCAGGAGGGTGCATGTGGGTCCCTAAAAGAGGGTGTAAGAAAGTGCGTGAAAGATATGTAAAATTTAATCCGGGGTTGCTAAATTAAAAAGCTAGAGCAGGGATTATGGCCAAATAAAATAGATTAGAACCCCTCGGGTAAATAATTACCCCAACAGGCATGCAATGCCTGTCGTAGACCACGTATGTGCAAGATGCTCAGAGGTTTAGGCAATTTCCAGAAAAGGATTGCTATGTTGTGTGTGGGAGTGCCACCCAAAGCCATATGTCAGCTTATGTTACATTCCATACAATTTCCTCATTCACACCTTCTTGCACTGTATTGAGAGAGAAGATCCCCAAAGTCTCTCTTTCTTTGTGAACTTTCTCAGTAGGTCGCCCAAGCCTGGGTTGTACTTTTTCTAGGATGACTCATTTCAGTTCATCTCCAGTATGTTTAGTTTTGCAACAATGTCGAACCAAAGTTGCTTGGAGTTTGGTTGCTTTAATAGCTGATTTATGTTCTGAAAAACGAATACGAAATTCTCTCCCGGTTTCACCCACAAATCCTAGGCCAAAGGGGTAAAGGATAAGAATAGCCACATTGGTGCTTCTCTAATTTGTCATGTCATGCAGTTGTCCTATTCTTCTTCCATATTCCCACTCTGTTGTTGTTATGGCTGATTTGGCAGGCATGGCATGTCCCGCACCTATGGTTTCTTCTGATAAGGGGAAGATCAATGATGACCTTAGTTGTTGTTATCCTGCTGTGGACTAACTTGTCCTTAAGATTAGCATTTCTCTGGTAGGCAAGAATGGGTTTCTGCAGTTGTTCATCCTCAGAATTGATGTTAAGAAATTTCCCCTTCTATTTAAGGAATTTTTTTATTTCGAAATTGATATTGGAATGGTTCACAACGCATACTAGCCTGTCTTGTTTCTGTCGGGTATGACCCTGTAAAAGGGCATCTCTATTGCAAAATTTTGCTTGTTTAAAGGCTTGTCTCACCAAGCGTTGAGGGTAACCTCTAGCTATGAGTCTGTTGCGCAGTTGAGCTCCATGTGTGACGCATTCCTTAATATTGGTGCAGTTACGCTGGATCCTTAAAAATTCACCAAAGGGAATACTATCTTTCTGACAGTTTTGATGGAAGCTATGATGTTCTAGGCTGGTGTTTTTCACAGTTGGCTTTTTAAAAATACTCACTTGCAGCACATCATCTTGGCCTATGATCCATACGTCTAGGAATTCAACATTTTCTTTGCTGTAATTTGCTGTAAATTTTAAATTTACATCACTAAGATTTAATCATGAGATGAAATTCAAGAGGTCATTTTCCTCACCAGTCCATACAAAGAATATGTTGCCTATAAATCGATGCCAACACTGTTCGTTCTCAAAATAGGGTGCTATTTCATCGAAGATGTGTCTTCGTTAGTATTCGCATATGAAGCCCCCATGCTGGTCCCTTTGATCCGCTGATACAAGATGTCATTAAATTCAAAAAGGTTATTATGCAGCACTACATCCAAACATTCAAAATGAATTGATCTGGTCGATCTCCAGATGTAATACTGATATTTTTTTTTTTTAGACTCATTCTATTTAGTCAAAGGGCATAAGGAAGCATTCACATATTTGGAGAGTGGTTCAGTACTGGAGTTGATGGAAGATTTGATAGGGCATAATAGAGGATCATTTATGTCTTTGTGCATTTTGGGGACTCCGAAGATGACAGGTGTCTCTGGGTCAATCTTATTCAGAAACTCCCATTCCTTTGATGACCAATTTGATCTCCAGTGCTGCTCTGTTCTTTGAACTGCAACTCTCTGTAGTGGGTGAATTAAGTGACTGAAACATGGTTTTTGGACTGCGGAGAAGATGGTGCTCTCCCAGGGCACTTCTGCGAGCTCCGTGGAGGTCTATACGCTGCATTGGAGATGGATTGGCCAGCAAGATGGTGGAACAATTTCACCCTGCTAAAGAGGATGCTTGAATGGTTCATATTTGCCAGAGACAATCCTCTGAGGGCCTTGGAAGTCTAATGTGCTCCAGTTGACCTGGCACATGGGATCTTCCTTTCTTAGATCGAGCAGTTGTGTCTCACGATGTGGGAGGACTGAAGCTGAGTTGTGGCTGATAGGAGGTATGATGGGTGGACCCCAAACATTTACTTCTCCAGGGTTGTGAAAACTGAACCGCCAGGGTGGCTGAGTACCCTGCCTGCCAAATTTATGGTCCGTCTGGCCAATTTGGAGTCCGGTGAACCACCACGTTTACACCGACACAGTTAAATTTACTCTTTCCGCATAAACTTCCATCCAACGACCCATGGTGTTATAGGCCAGCTGTTGTAAGCCTACTGACTGACCGGCCTATTAAGACTAGGTGGTCAGATGGCTTGTTTTTTTTACTGTCCATCAGCACCTCAGGACCAAAAATTTCTTGGCAGAAGGGAACAGTAAAAATTAAAAATGTACACCTCACTTTATCAGAAAAAAACTGCATCGTGTTTGGGCCATTAGTTTACAAAAACAAATTACTACGGTGGAAGTTTGTTTTTCAAGTGAAAACATTTAAAAGTGTGTTGTAAGCAAATAATAATAATCAATAACTAGTTATTTTTCCGTGCCTTACAGGCGCAAGTCCAGACTTCTCCTTACTGTTTCCTGAATATTTGTTATATTTTGAATATCCAACTACACTTGTTAAACAGAGTTGGTCAAATGTCACCCCTATTGTATTTGAACTCTCTCATCATTGAAGTGAACAGAGGTGCTTGTTCAATCCTAATTCATAGGCACTGGGATTACAGTCCCTTTACATGTGATTCCTTTGTCCCCATTCACTTGAAGGCGATGATGGAGGAGAATGCTTAAGTTGTTCTTCACCCAGGCTCATAAGGAGCCCCCAAAGCAGTGCATTTCCCCACCTTGGGGTAGAATACCCTAGATACGCCCACAATGGTGTTTTAGTGCATGGAGTGAGATGACATGATCACTAATAACCTCATCTGCCCTTACCATATTCCAAATTTATTGACTTGAGCAATATATGCCCATGTCGTGTGGGAAACGGCAGAAATAGCTACCAGTAGCCATATTTCGGAATCTCTTAGGGACTTGCAGGCACATGCATCAACGTCAAAATTTGCGATTCTTTATTTGTGAGAAATAAGGAATCGCAAATAAGGAATCGGAAAAATCGATCTAATAAAAAAATACCGAATTTACTGCGAATCGCTATAAATCGCAATCGCAATTAGCGAGAGCTCAATTTGCAAGATCACTTTTTGCGATTTTGCTATTTGCGAGGTCACTATTTGCGAGTTCGCAAATCGCTGCATCGCAGATATCATGCATCGCAGATATCATGCATCGCAGATATCATGCATCTTGATGACTACCAGGAAGTAAGCAGTCCAAGCATCATTCAGTGCACAGTCACAGTTAGAGGAGGGAGCTGACAGCAGGAGGTGAACAGGAGTGAGACTTTGATTTGGGACACCTGAGCATTTCTCAAAATGGAGACAGCAACAGGGGAGAACAGCCAAACTGCCAGGAAGAGAAAAAATAAGTTCTCAGAAAAGGAGATAGAAACACTCATTGAGGTTGTTGTAAACAGCATGACAAGCTGTTTGGGAAATCATCATTAAAAGTGGCAGAGCAGGAAAAAAGGAAGATATGGATAAGGATCCAAAATAAAGTGAACGCTGTTGGGGTCATATACCGTACCATCGATGACTTAAAGAAAAGATGGTACAACTTTCGCAATCGTGCAAAGGAACGCATTGCCGACCGGCTTAAGGAAGCCAGGAAGACTGGAGGGGGAACATCAACACAGACTGCCAACATACCCATGGAGGACATGGTGGAGTCGACACTCCAGCCTGAAGCTGTTGTTGGGGTTATGCAGCTAGACACATCTGGCGCTGCACACACATCACAAGGTAAGATGCATGCATGTGACCATTGTCATAAACTTAAAGGGGCAGATTTACAAGCCCCTTGCGCCTCTTTTACGCCGCCGTTGCGTCACTTTTGTGACGCAGCGGCGGCGCAAAAGATGGGCCATGGTGCTGGGTATTTACAACGTGACGCATCTGGGAGATGCGTCACGTTGTAAAGCCCTGCCCCATAAGGAGGCGTTCCGGCACAGGGGGGGGGCATTCCTGCGCAGGAACGCCTCCTAAAAGTGGCTGAGTGAAATCTACAAGATTTCACTCAGTCACTTTTAGGCCAATGCTGCTTCAAAACCCTGCACCTCCTTGAAGCAGGCGTAAGGCTTGACGCAGCATTGTGCAGATAGGGCACCCCCGAGCCTTGCTGGAGCTGCGTCGCGCTTGCGACGCAACTCCAGCAATGCGCTGCCTTTACGGCACAGATGCATCATGCATCTGTGCCGTTTTTGCCCCATTGTGCGCCGCATTGTAAATGTAGCGCACCATGGGTGGCGGAGCTGCGGCGCACCATAACTGGCGCATTCCTGGGAATGCGCCAGTTATTGTAAATCTGCCCCTAAATGTGTTACATCAGCCCAGTACAGCACAAGTGTCCCTAATGATAATCCAGTACACATTATGATTACAAATCAAAGTGCATCATGGGAGATGTAGGCAGGCCAATCATGTACTATGGCAAACACACAAATAGAAATAAACAAACTCAAGATCAGTGTAACTTAAACATCTTTATTCATAATGAAATCATAATTTCTGTCCCATTACATCACTATAAGAAATTAAGGCTGTTCTGCACTGTTTGACCTCACAGATGCAGAACGTGAAGATGCAGAAGACAGTGACTTCCTCGACACACAGGACAATAGCACAGTAGATGCAACAGACACACCTATGATGCCACAAAATCCCTCACTGCCCCTACCACCCGCAGGGCAATTGTCCCACCACTGGTGACAATGGACTCTGAGGACGAAGAGCACGGAACACCAGTGGCCATCCAGGTGCACTAGACACCCACGCCAACTCCACAAACACAAGTCCGCAGTATCCCTATCCGAAGCCGGCGGCGTAGAGTGAGGCCAATGATCCCACAGCTGGAGGACCAAGCTAATGCTGTCTGGGGTGGTCTTGAGGGACAGATGCTCCGGGTGCAGCGCCTGCAGGCAAAAAACACACGTTTAGTGCAGGCACAAGTAGGAAAGATGGCATTGAACATTGCATTACTAACGGATTGCATGAAAGAACTGACGAGGATGGTGCAGGAGGGGCATGTGTCACCATCGCCAACTGATGCAGGGCTTGGGCTTGGACGTGTATGCAAAGTCCAACAATAGGCTGGCCACAACCACTGCACTGCTGGCACACTGGTCTGTGACCATGCAAACTGATATGTCCCATTGGTGTAGGTATGTGGCAAAGGCACTGGGCCAGGTGATGAATGCAGTGGAAATGATGCATGCTGCCACAAATGAGTCAAACAACGTCACGCTGGAAGAGGGTAGTGAGGAGGCCTCAAGCATGAGCAGTCTGTCTATGCCTGTGACCACTGCAGGAAGGCGCAAGACATTCACCAGTACTCCCTCCAAAGTCAACATGAGGGGTGAAGATGCAGCATCTGAAAGGCGTCTGGGTGTGCGTGGGAGGAAGCGATAGACTGCAGTGTACACTGACATACAGATATGGTGCGGTAAACATTGACGGCGTCAACAGTTTTGACTGACTTATACGTCATGCTTTAAGTTAAAGACATTCATGTACATAATTGCTATTCCTGTGCTACTGGGCACATAAGATGTGTGCTTCTACACAAAAAAGTATTTTGTTTTCCAGATAAACATACTTTGCCAGCAATATCCGTATTCTGTCTCATCATTACTCACCTCAGAAATAGTTGTGTGTAATTTCCATGCGTCTCCTGCGCCCTTCTGCTGCGCTTGCCCCATGTGCTGCTGGCGGGGTGGCCTTTGCTGGTTGTCGTCCTCTGAGTCACTTTCAGACACCTCTATTGCTATGCCTCCCCTTGTGGCAATATTGTGTAGGATGGCGCATGCTTCTACTATCTTGCAGCATTTTTCAGGGTTGTATTGTAAGGCCCCACTGGTTTTATGTAAGCGTCTGAAGAGGCTCTTCAGCAGCCCAAACGTGCGCTCTATGATGTTCCTGATTGATATATGCGCAGCATTATACCACTGTTCGTTGGCAGTTGTAGGATTGAGGTACGGCGTCATGAGGAAGTTAAGCAAGGCATGTGCACTGTCACCTATGTGGAAGTGAGCAAAGGGTCAGTGGCAGTAGTATATTTGCATACGTACAATGTCTGTGAGCATTAATAACACATGTTTACCAAGCAGATGTCCCTCTCCAAATTCACCCCTGACAAGACGAGTGTAAATGCCACTCTGGCGAAATATATAGGAATCATGTGCACTCCCTGGGTATTGCGCCCCAATGTCAGTAATTATGTTTTTGCTATTGCATACCACCTGTATGTTAAGGGAATTAAATCATTTTATATTCCTATATATGTACTCATTTCCTGCAGGGGGACATATTCCCATATGGGTGCAATCAATGCAACCTATGACTTGTGGGAAGCGAGCTATCTGGTAAAATTCCTGTTTAGTCTGGGTGAGGTCATGTGCGGTTGTGGGGAAGCTAATGTGTGAATTGATCCGGGACATCATTGCATCAAGGAATGCTTTGAAGATTCTTGAAAGTGTGCTTTGTGACACACCTCCTGCTACTGCTATGACCCCCTGACGGCAGTAGGTGCAGGCAACATAGGACCTGCACATGTGTGGGTATGGCATTGGTCCTACGTGTCTGTCGCTGCAGAATGGGATCCGATTCATTGATTAAATCATGGATCATTGCTGCATTGAGCCTATACTTGTCGTATATCTCATCTTCTGTCTGTCCTAGCAAAGTAATCCGGACTCTAAAAATGCGCTCCTGTATTCTCCTCCTTCAGTGTGCTGCAGCCTGGGACCTCATCCTCCTCGCCATCAGGTGAATCCCAGCCATTGTGAAATGTGCAGGCTCAATCTGTGTGTGGTTAAGTAGGTTTCTGTTGACTTTCAGCTGGATCTGATTTGCACTGATTTTTACCACCTGGTTGTGGTCCTTCTTAATTTCCACTCCCAATTTTGCAAAATTCGTGAAAATCGCAAATTGCGAATTTTCATGCATTTATTTGCAAATTGTTAAATGCGATTCACTATTTGAGGGCACAATTAAGGATTCACTGATTTATTCGCAGATTCAAATTGCGACTCTTTATTTTAGTGAAAACATTGCATGGCAGCAGGCTATTTTGCAATCGCAAACGGTAAAATTTAGCGATTCCCAAATTTAGCGACCGTTTTATAGCTTGATGCATGTGCCAGTTTTTTCTCTAAACTTTGTAGGTATGATCTTGATGCTATCAAACAAATTATGAAATGTGGATTTACACTTGGCTGACGTTAAGGCATGTTCTATGGCAGAGGCAGAAACATCTTTCAGGCTTGCCTGGATTCATTCAAAGGATTTTCCAGAAGTTTCCAGACAGAATTGATGGATATTCCCTTTGATGGAGAGACACTGTTTGGAATAAAGAGACTGCTCCTTGGAGAGCTTTCAAAATAGCCAGTCTTTGGTATGCTCCCTAGAACTTGTCTCTCCAGCAAAAAAGATTCACCAACAATTCCCTCAATTTTGTGACTTTATAAGCTCCTGGTATTCCTGGCAAAGAAAACTGTCTTACCTGGCACAGATTTAGCATAACTTATTTGGCTCCTTTTACTTGAAGAGGTGATCAAGAGTTCAAGGTTTTCAAATAGTCACTCTTTGGTATGCTCCTTAGACCTTGCCTCTCCACCACAACAGTTTCACCAGCAGTTCCCTCAACTTAATGACTTTTTAACCGCATCGCTGCAGCGGTTATTTTTCCCCTACGCGGCTTTTTTCTAAAAGCCGCGTAAGATGACGAGTTCAGCTCGTCATCCGCACACGCCCCCCGTGGCTGATGACGAGCTGAGCTCGTCATCAGCATCGAAGGGGTTAAGCTCCGAGTCTTCCTGGTAGAAGGGGTGATCAAAAGTAAAGTTCAGCAGCAACTAATCCAGTTCTTTACCCTTTTGCTGACTCGCCTATTTTAAAGCTATTCTAACTTATCCTCAATTATCCTGAAACTTTTAGTCAGGGGAGAGTCTCTCACTTTAGAGGACATCACCACAGCCTGCTTGATGCTTAATTGAATTTGCAATATGTATACCTTCCCCTTTGTGACTAGTGCACCTGAACATCCACCAGGTATCAGAAATTGTTCTTTGGGATGTGCCTCCAGCTTTGAAATAGAGGATGGGCCTTGTTACACAAAGAGACCATTGAAATAGGGTCCATGGAGGAGAGCGTGTGGCATTTAGATAACCTTTATGGTTCCCAGAAAAGACAGGGCCTTATCCCATTCTGAATTTGAGTATTCTGAAAATGTAATTAATTTTGCCTTCAGTTCAAGATGCTGTCCCTAGGTCAAGTTCTAACTTCTATGGACCTTGAATGCACCTCATTGTAAGATGAATATAGGTCACCTGGATTCTTTTATATCACCTCCATCCTTCCAGCCACAGCTATTATCCAAGCCTCACGGTGGGTTCTTATAACTATCAATTCAGGAGGCTTCCTTTTGATCTCAAAATCACACAATGGGTTTACACCAAAGTGCTGGCTTTAGTGGCAGCTTCCCTTGAGAAACTGAGGGTCACCATATTTCATTGAATGGATGACAGGCTTGGGAAGGTAGGTTCCCCAGTTAAATTCAGACAACCTGTCATACGCCATGGCCAAGCTCCATCACCTCAGGTTCTTTTGCAGTCAATAGATGTCACACCTGGCTCCAAATTACTTTATCATAGATATGGCCTGCAGGAAGGCTCGCATTCCTCAGAGGATCCTGATACTTCTTAAGACCATTGCCCATTTGAGTCCTTAAAGTTCTCCTTCTTTTGGGCTAAATGGCAGCGTGTATTCTCATGGTACTATAGGTGTAGGGAAAAATAGGGGGCCGATTGACAAAAGTACTCTGAGACAAAATCCCAACTTTACAGCTTTTGGTATTCACAAAAGGCATTTGTATCAGTTTAGGATTAGTAAAGTTAGGAATCCTAACTTTACTACTCCTAAATGCATTTTGTGAATACCGAAAGTCATAAAGTTAGGATTTTGTCTCAGATTACTTTTGCAAATTGGGCCCACTGTGTTTTTAGTTTTGCCTCATGTGGAAGTGGTACCGGCGTCAGGGAAGTTTCTTTGCTCAGGTTGTGCCCTCTGCGCTGCACCCTTTCCTTTTCGCCTTGTAGTTGCCTGTCGGATGCCTTCGGTATGAAGTGGAGATCTTAGAACCCAAGTTAAACTTCTCAAAGGTAAACTTACACATGAATAAATCTACATGAGTAAGTTTCTCCTAGACTTTGTAGTTATTTTACTACTTTTTGCTATTCACTATCTACAAACGTAAATTTACTGAAAAGTGTAGATCTGGAAATCCTCACCCCCTGAAACACGTGGAGTAGTCAGTAAAAACGTCATATGCGTTAGTAAAGTTACTACTAGTAATGGCTTTACAACTGTATTTTGAGACCTCTGCAGTTGGAGATCTCACTATGGTAAAGGGGAAACAGCCTTTACAATGCAGTTTTTGCCTCGTTGTGCCTTTACCAGGCATTTTTAGCATTCATATTTTTACAGCAAATATGCATTTACAACACATGCCAATACCACTCATTTAAGGTATGTTGGGGGGATGTGGGGGATCTACCCCGACAAATACATTGTTTTAAAATCTAAAAACAATGTGTGGTATTGGCATGCGTTGTAAATGCATATTCGCGGTAAAAACATGTGAGGTAAAAAATGCATGCCAAAGGCCAACAATGTATTTACATTCATTGAACCATCGTGCAACCGTGGTAAATTACTGGTAAAGATCATTAAAATTGAAAAAAAAATATTAGGAAGTTAAATGGCAATGTGAAGTCATTTTATACATTTTAGAAGAGAAATAATTTGAGTATATTGAATTAAAATGATTTATTAAAGATTGATATTAAAAAAACACTTCAAGTAAAATGAGTATATTTGTTTATCATGCATTAAAAATTACCAAAACTTTAGGCACAGAATTAATAATTCATTTACAGTATTTTTTTTAAAGTTACATTCTATTTCAAATTGAGGAACGGTTATTAAGGTGTGTTTAATAAAATATTGATTTATAATTTCAGCTTTATTTTTTTAACACTAAATACATTTGTATATTTTCTAAAAGTTTTAAATACATTAATGTATTTTAACTTTATTTTCAATGTGGTTTAATTTGAAGCCATCATCTTCATTAATTTCTACTAGAGGGTGATGCAGAACTTTTTCCTGGACATTGATGGTGCTGGACTTACTGCAGCTCCGAGCTTAAATACATTTACACATGTTTGGGGTTTGGATTGATTGTAATACCTATAAAAGTGTAGTCTGGAATAAAATTAAGTTTATACTTTTGTGGATGGTTGAATATCCCTGCCTAATCCTCCCCCTAGTCTTCCCTTAATACCTCCTCTATCCACCCTGAACATCTCCCCTTTCATACTTGGCGGGCAATTACGATCTCGTCAGGAAAGCATTCTGAATGACAAGGTTCTGGAATGTTTTCAGTATGAATCGTATTCGTGGAGTCCCACCGATCGATTACAATGTGTCAGTATGTTTACGAACTCGGTTCGGTCGGACTGAACACTGGCTACCATTAAAACAAGCATTGAAAATGCAATAGGTCTCGCCTTTGATTAAGTTAAAGCCATTTGCTTTGCTAATGGTATTGTATGGCAAAGCAAATGGCTTGAACTTAATGAAAGGCAAGACCTATTGCATTTTTAATGATTGTTCATTTGCACGGGGATGATGGTTTTGTTGATTTGTGCCAGCAGAAGTCCACGGGTGACGGGAGGGCAAGGAAGGGGGCTGAAGGGGTGTTAAAAACATTGCATAAAGTATGATAACAGCATAGCCTCTCCCCATACCTGCTGTTCTCAGGAGCTCTTTCAATCTCACCCACCCACATGCTTCACAGATACTTTACAATATACAGACATCCACCAGTATCAATTCTGACTCCATATTAAAATAAAAGCATGCCTGTTTATTTTTTAAAGACTCAGTGCTACATACAGTTTCTACCACCCTAATTTGGTCGTTTCAGCCAAAGCATTTCAATAAAAACAAGCATATTCCGCTTTCACTTTTGACCGGAGCATGGGGATCTCTTGTTATTGAAATGCTTTAGCTGACACGACGGCCTATGCTCTTAGAGCCAAGGTAGGCGATGATTCGGTTCTGTGCTACTTTGTTGGCTCGTTCACCTAAATTTAAGTAGAACGACGGTATCTCAAATTGAAAGGTAAAAATACCCCAAAATTTGTTTAATTAAAAACAGAAACAAATCCTGACAGGACCACAGATGCTGAAATACTATAATGTTGACTGCACACTGGTGAGGACTACATCAAAGTTACCTATCTTGGTATGGAATCCTAAAGGAAGACGAACTGATGAAGGCCTGAAAGTGGAAGAACCCCATTGCCACACTCAGGACCGCAGGAATCCTTCACATGCTCGCTAACTAACCCATACCTAATTTCTGAATCAAACACGTGCGCATCACAACTAGGGCATAATAAAGAGGGACGAGGGGGGTTGTTTAGGGATGGGTACAGCTATATTTTCAAACACCTATGACCTGGTGCGCATTTAAAGAGGGCATGCATCCTGACACCGGTCGGATTGGATTTCTATGAACTGTTTAGAATTCCACTATGAACCTCCTCCCCTGAAAGCAGCCGTACCACTCGCTAACATGCAGAGATTTACTGAACACTGGCCTTGTCCTATGCGTGGTCAAATATGTTCACTGTCACCCAAAATAACTGTAAAATGGTGGATCTTTGGAAGCAAATGAACAAACTGGAGAACAAATTCCATTTGCTTTGATTGAAAAAAGCCACTTGCTTGTATGCCTTGCCACTCACCCACCCAAAATCAGCTTTTAACACTTTCAAATGCTTAGGACTACTTTACTAGATCCATCACACCGATAAGGTAGCCCCAAACTACCCGAGACCCATTATACCAATAAGGCAGGACCAAACTGCCCCCGTATATCATCACCTCCAAAGCAAGAGTACTACTGCAGAGATACATCTCCCATTTACACTTGCAATTGGGGCCCTGCGACGTTTAACTGGCTCTTCCCTTCAAAGTCCCATTGAAATATACTGCACTACAAGCATACATTTTACACTCAAAACTAGCCATATCTGTACCAAAAATAAATGCTGAATACTCCTGAAAAGGAGGCTCTATTAAATAAGTGTACCAAAGCTACTTTGTCTTAAACCCTCACCGTACTCTTCTCGGGGCCCTTTCTCTTGCTCTTCTTCCTGGCCTCCTCGCTCTTAGTGCTCCTGGACCCCGCTGAGACTTTGCTGACGCCGCTGACATCTTCAGTCGGGCTGGCCCGGCTCTTCCTCCTGCTTGCGCAGGCGCGACAAAGAATATCAGCCTGAGCAGCAGCACGGTGACCAGCAGAAGCGCCCAGGAAGGGAAGTATGCAGGTTCCAGTCCCAGGTTAAGCCCTAGCTCACTGTGAAGTAACCCGAGGTCCAGCAGCTCCCGCAGCCACTGAGCCGCTACTTCGGCCTGCTTTAGAGCCGCTTCCTGCCAGACTCCAACAGTATCCATCTCGGCGAGGCCAGTGTGTTCTAATACATCCCGCAAAGCAAGAGCCTGGCATTCCCGGGCGCGCTGCCGGACTGACACAACGAGGCTGTACACGGAGAACAGAGGAACTGGGAGCTCCAGCCAGGCTCACGAATAAAGTTGTCCCCTTCTATGTCTAATGGACCAGTGACACGACGCTGTGAACATAGAACAAGCAAATTAAACCCACCACCTCACGTCGTTGCACCAAAGCGCTGCCTCCTCCGCCCCCCCCACCACGCTTCCGTAATAGCCCGATTTGCTTAATCCCCAAATTAAAAGCTATTTGGTGCACAGGCCCAGCGTTATTGCTCTCACTGCTCCGAAGAACATTTTCCCTGCCGAGGCCAATTTGAATTGGCATGTGGGTCTGTCCCCCCACCAGTGTGCCTTGATGTGCTGGGAAATAATTACGTTTTGCCATAAGATAAATAAAAGGCGCGATTGTCTGCCCTGAGCTGCAAACTGCTGCGTGTGCTGCTGAAAAGACGAGGAAACAATGACAGACAAACACATGCACAAAAAAAAAAAAGGGGGCGTAAATAGCTACTGAATCCCTCCTCTCCAGGACTCCGAGACCTGCCTCCTGGTTGCCATAGCAACGTTTCTGGAAATCGGCTTGCGACACCAGAAGTCAGGTCACGGAGTCCTGAAAAGGAGGGAGTATAGCAGACAAATCATCAAAACAGGGGCATTGTCCAATGGCAGGCCTCCATTTCGCGAGGCCGGCCAATGGCAGAAGGGGCGTGGTTTCATGCCCCTTCTTGTTTACAAGAACTCTTGCCTGCAGCAGCGCATGCGCTGCAACGCAGGCTTCGACCTAAAAAGGAATGGTTGGGGGAAAAACTTGCACCCTGTGGCTTGTACCCCAAGGTGCCTGCCACACTGTGCATGTGTGGAAAGGGGGGACCCCCACAGGACCGATTCTGAGGGCCCGGGATGAAGAGGTGCATACAATGGGCCTCCAAAGTCCGATTCCCACAGCTGTTTTGTCTCGGCCAAACCAAGTCGGTACGGCTGTCCGAATCGTCATCGTACTCACTCGTTCGGAAACCGTCTCCATTGAGCTGTACGATCCGGCTCCGAATGACTTGGACTGCTTAATCCAGTTCAGAACCGATTCAGACAGCTCGGACGGGTTCCTTGCATCGTAATCGGTCGTCAGGAAAGGTGACCGATTCGGTCGGAAACATGGGTTCCGAATCGGATTTGCAGAATTTGAATCTCGTTTGGAGCCTTTCCTGGAGACATCGTAATCTCCTGCTTTATGTGCTTCTTCTGATTCTGCTTTTCTTGAGGGTGATTTAGATTGTGCAGTGCTAATTCGCGTTTTTCTTCATTTGGAGGTGGCGTATGTAATTTTCGCTGCTTGGACCAGCCAGCAAGTCAGTTTAAGCTGGGTGCTTAAACAATTGTAACTCTTGGTGCCAGGATAAATGTTTAGACCCCTTCATGTTTTGCCTCTCCAATGTTCAGTGTTTTCTATTCTCCCACACCCAGCAGGCGTTGATGGTTTCTACAATCAAATGGCATTTAACTGCAATGTCTGTCTTTTTGTGTCTTCCTGTCAACCTTCTTTGTTCAGGCCACTCCAGGTGCCCCAATACTTAAATGTTTATTTGCAAATCTTTTAAGCCACGTCTTTCATTGTTTCACAGTGGATAATTAATTGGGTTCTGACCTTTCATATGGTATCTTCATTTGTACAGATGCTCAGCAGTTGCAGTTGTCTTTTTGGGCGATATGTATCAAAATAGCATTTTGCGATTCTCAAATAGCGATTTTTTGCAAATCGCTATTTGAGAATCGCAAAATGGTATGTATGTAGAAATCAGCTTCTTTTTTGCGATTTATTAAGATTCCTTAATTGCGATTAGCAAATTGCTAATCGCAATTAAGGAATAATTTCCCATTCATTCCTATGGGCCAGGAGGCCCATAGGAATGAAGGGGAAATTTGCGATTAGCAATTTGCTAATCGCAATTTGAGAATATTCGCAAGGGTGCAGGGGTGTCCAAAGGACACCCTGCTGCACCCCTGAAAATGACATGTGTGCACATATGGCGCACATACATGCCCTAAGGGCATGTATGAGCGTCACATGGCACCTTTTGTTTTTACAAAAATTGCTTTTTGAAAGGAATTCGCAACTTACCACCAACTTGAAGTTGGTGGTAATTTGCGATTCCTTAGGGACAATTAGCAATATTTTTTTGCATGATACATTGCATTTAAGGAATCGCACATTGTGCGATTCCTTACATGCAATCGCAAAATAAGGAATCGCAAATTGTGCGATTCCTTATTTTGAACCACATTTGCTTCATACATACCATATTGAGAATTTGCATTCGCAAAGGCCGAAATTCGGCGAATTTCGGCCTTTGCGAATGCGAATTTCAATGATACATATGGCCCTTTATTCTGGAAACCACATTAATGAAGATGATTACTTTAACCCATATCTTATATAAACTGCAAACTCATTTGGTCTAGTCTCCATTCACCGTGTTTTTCCATAGCTTTTTTGGTCTTGGATATCTGCCTTTTCATAATTTCCAAAGAAGGAATCTGCTTTTCAGATGTCCTTGGTTGGAATCTAAGCAGGCTGTTTCCTTTTACAGACCGGATTGAGTGGATGACCAGATTTCCATTGGGCGAAGAAGGGTTAAGCAGTAACCAAGTGTACCATGTCCCATTGGGTCAGTCTGCATTAAGATCTGTTCGTCTTTAGAAAAGAAAGACCCAGGGGCATATGTATGAAAATCCATTTTTGCGATTTTCAAATAGCGATTTTTTGAGAATCTCTATTTGAGAATTGCAAAACGGGATGTATTTAAAAATTCGCAATTTTTGGGCGATTTCGTAGTATTCCTTAATTGTGATTAGCAAATTGCGAAATCGCAATTAAGGTATACCTTCCTATTCATTCCTATAGGCCAAGAGGCCAATAGGAATGAATGGAAAGTCATTCTCAATTGTAATTCACAATTTGAGAATCGCAAATTGAGAATAATTTCAAGGGTGCCAGGGTGTCATAAGGACACCCTGATGCACCCCTGAAATGAGCATGTGTGCGCATATGGCACCTTGAAAAATGCCAAAAAGTGAATTTTTGAAAGAAATCGCAATTACCACCAACTTGAAGTTGGTGGTAATTTGCGATTTCTTAAGGAGAAATCACACAACTTTGGTGCTTGTTACATAGCATTTAAGGAATCACAATTTGCAATTCCTTAAATGCTTATGCAAAATTAAGGAATCGCAAATTTTGCGATTCCTTAATATTGTGATGCGGTTTTGCTCATACATCACGTTTTGTGACTTTTTTGTCGCAAACGTTGTTTTTTTGCTATTCGCAGCATTTGAGACAAAAAATGTGTTTCATACATATGCCCCCCAGTTGCTAGTAGTTTTGCACATTCCTGGAGGGACATGGCGCATTCTACTGATTTGACCCGAGGATCTTCCAGTGGCTGATATTTGCTGGGTGTGTCACCTTAAGTGAGATTGGTATGCCCAGACATGGATCCTGTTCACAATGTGACACTCGAACCAAGCTATACCTCATTGATGCACACTAATAGAGCCAAGACCGGTTTGGGGTTGTTTGTTTTTTGGTTTAGGGAATCCAGGCCTAGCAGTTCGAGCTGGACTCTTTCCATTGGCGCAAGGTCAAGTCTGATTTGCATATGGTTACGTTCAAGCTGAGGTGGCATGGAGTGCAAATTAACGATAGACTGGGATGCTACCGGAAGGATTACCAGTGGCTGAGATTATTTCAAGCATTTTATTTATCACTGTTTTTGTATATGGTATTTAGTGGGTGGCCACATGGTCTTTTTCACACATCTGTGCCAAGCATTATTGCCTGGAGGCAAAGGTGTGCGGCAGAATGATGCCTTCTTTGCTAGAATTTTCTGCATTCTTTTCTGGTTAAATCAACACAACCCAGTCCCTCCTACCAGTGGGCACTGCTTTGGGACTCTTTCATAAGGTTTGGACTCTGTGGGAAGATGTATCTATCAGTTAAATAAGTTGCGTTCCTTCTCTAACTATATTTCTGGTGGGGAGAATGGGCCTGATTTAGAGGATGGGATACTCTGTCACAAACATAACGGGTATCCTGTCTGCTGAATTATAAATGCCATATTATATAATGCACTTGCAATGCAGCAGATCAGACAGTCTCTCTCGACTAAACTCTAAATGAGGCCCTATGTCTTGAAGCACATTCCCCACTGCCCTTCCTTCTTCCCTCTTCTCTGGTAGTGTTTGTCTCTATAGGATTTCACAGTGTCTAACTGATTGATGCTATATATAAAATAATCTACTGTCAACTAGTTTGAGTAGTCCCTCTCCGTAATCGTACTTGGGTTCAAAAAAGTAAATGAACTGACACCAGGGAGTGCTGTATATATGGCGATGTTTTCAACTCTGGGGCAGGTGGAGCTATGACAATAGGTACATGGAACCACCTAGAGACCCCGGAGAGCTCCAGTTCCCAGAAAAGTATCCATTGTCTGGCATCCATCGAGATTCATATGGTGAAGAATCTGCTTGAAGATATATAGTACTTCCTAGAAACAGAGGGGCAGATTTACAATTACTGGCGCATCCCTGCATATCGGCAGGGATGCGCCAGTAATTGTGCGCCGCAGCTCCGCCACCTTTGATGCGCTGCATTTACAATGGGGTGCACGATGGGGCAAAAACGGCACAGATGCGTCACGCATCTGTGCCGTAAAAGCGGCGCATTGCTGGAGTTGCATCGCAAGCGTAGCGCAGCTTTAGCAATGATCAGGGGGGCCGTATGTGCACAATGCTGCGTCAATCCCTACGCATGTTTCAAGCAGGCGAGGGTTTTGACGCAGCATGGGCCCAAAAGTGACTGAGTGAAATCTTGTAGATTTCACTCAGCCACTTTTGGGAGGCGTTCCTGCACCCGAACGCCTCCCCCTGCGATGGTACGCCTCTTCTGGCGCAGGGCTTTACAACATGACGAATCTGGGAGATGCGTCACGTTGTAAATAGCCTGCACCATGGCGCATCTTTTGCGCTGCCGCAGCGTCACAAAACTGACGCAACAGCGGCGCAAAAGCGGCGCAAGGGGCTAGTAAACTTGTAAACTTGTAAACTTGGAGATTTATATAGCGCGAATTGTTGCCCGGAGGCGTCCAAGCGCTTGTAAATCTGCCCCTCAGTTTCTAAAGGTAAGTAACTTATTGGCCTTTCTTGTCCAGGATAAAAGCCAATGCCATACTTTATGTGAGTGACCAGTGCCACTGGTTGGCCTGTTTTTGGTTTCTAAAGGACTCATTAAAATACTGTACTCTGTCTGCATGTGGTACTGATGCACAATTTGCTGATCCTTACAATTAACACACAGTACAATGTTCAGTGTCACATTGACTCCTGTGCTTCTTCTGATAGCAAAAACTAACACAACAATGCAACCCTGAGGTCGGGAGGCAGGCACCAGTCTTTTTGGATTGTCTGAACATAAACATAATCCTTTTCTCCTGCAGGATACCAACAGGGACTGAACTTCAAGCATGATGATGGCTCCTTCAGTGGCTTTGGGAAACACGATGGGTCTGGTAGTACCTGGTAAGTACTCACGGATAGGCTAACTTTCTGCAAGTGCCTTTCTACAGCATGTTTCTGCATGCCTGCTGCAGGCTCTGCTGTCATTAATTCATTCAGTAACTTCTGCATGATAGAGGGTCCCTATCTCGGTGAGAAAAGAAATTAAATAGAGCTCAAAAATATACCTTGCCAACTTCTTCAACAGATTGTTTCTGAATTTTTTGTTCTATTTCTCATGTTCTTTGTTCTTCTTTTTTCCGTCATTCTCACTGTTTTCTCCTCAATGTTTCAGCCATCTCTAAATTCGTCAGATGGTGGCGCATCAGGGTGGCAGAGGTAATGTCCTCCATCTCCCTGATAGATGGAGTAGAGTCTGTCAAACCTGGTTGTGTAATGGAACATACCAAATTAACTCTTGAGTGTGGACCCAGAGAAGGCCCTTTTAGTCAGATTAAGCTTCCAGACTGAGCAGTTCAGATTTGTAATACCGGATGCTGCCATGGATGGGTGGGGGATTCAAATATTAAGAATCTGTTAGCCAAAGGTCTATGCGTGCAGTAACAGATGGCCATGACCTCTCCGTCCCCATTACCTTATTTATGGCGCCAACTGGCGCCTGGTGTAACTTACTGATTCCTGCTGCTCTGATGATGCAGCCAGGGTCCATGCCTCTACAGTCTTCTACAGGCTCCCATTTTGGTGCAATTCCAAAGAAGAAGCTGTCTATTATGGCACCAACCCTTGTGTCATTGTTGCTACCTATGACATTATCACCAGAACTATACTTTCGGGCAATTTCAGTTTCACTTCAGTCTTCAAAATCAACAGACATTATCCAAGTGGCAAAAATAATTATGAGAATGTTTCCTTGGCGGAACACAGTCCTACGGCTCAAAGGTTCACCTAAATCATATTTTGGAAGCTGAAAACTTCCTTCATGCTTATAATATGGCTTCTGGCTTATACTTAGACCTACAAAACCCTAGTGGACTTGACAAATGTTCCGAAGGAGACATCCCTTATCCATCTAAGCCTCCTTGAGAAGATGGCTGTTCTTTTACATCTGTGGCAAAAAAAGCAGATGAAACATTGGAATTTGACCTGGATCACTTTTGAGAAAAAGTCTGACTTCCTGACTGCAATCCAGCTGCCATCCTGGGCAGTTGCAGAACTCTTGCTCCTAGTCAATGAGGCGCTCTTGGAGCGAGTTCTGACCTCCTGGTAGAAATTGTTGTTGATCCCTGCAGAGTCTGCAAGTCAAGCCTCATATGCCAGATTGATCCACATGCTTAACCTAGAGACCCTTCAGACTGTGAATGAAAACAAATTATTTCTATGGGTAGGAAAGTTTTGGTTGAGAGAGCAATGACAACAACAGGTGCCTTCTTGGCTGTTATGTCCACGTGTTACCTGGTGAGGATCCCTTTAAAAAGACCTCCTGTCCTGAGTACAGGAAGTAACTGTTCTCAGATCTGCTCAGTGATGGCTTTGATACTTCCAAGCACATTTTGAAATGCAGACTGAACTACGCAGATATTGTGTATCACTCGATAGCCAGAGCACTTGCTTTGCACAGTTATGTCTGTATGCACTCCACAGGCTTATCAGTAGGTGTCCAAGCACACCTAATTTACATTTTATTTGATGGTGAGCTGCTTTTCGAGGAGAGCCTCACTCCTCACTCCTTCCTGGAACATTTTAAAACAGTTGTGCCACAATTTGCTCGGCCTTACAGCCCTGCCAATGCGGTTCCACCAATCACATTGATACTTCTGTGGCTTTTCCAGAGAGCAGTTCTTATAGCAACAGTCGCCCTCAGCAATTGCATTCGTTCTTTTGTAGCAGGGCTGGACCTGGGACATATCAACATCTCTAAATGCTGTAGCTTCAGAATCTGCTGTCTGAAAAAACTCTCTGGCTCCCCTACCCCCTTTCCTGCCAGCTCCAGGTGAAGGTTTTCACATTTAACTGCCAATTAGGAGGTGATAATGATAGATCATTGTATGCTCCAGCTAATCCATAGGGGTTAACCCCTCCCCTTCCTGACCTCTCCAGTAGACCAGAATACTTCTGTCAGAGAGGCTTCTTCTACTTATGCCTTGATCTTCATGGTCAAGGTTCTTGCCATGCCGAACAAGCTTCCATAGAGTGGCACTCAAGAAGAAGAGTGTCATGGGATTTTATTCCCTTTTGTTTTTTCGCAAGAAGGATAGAGGCCTCAGACCTATTCTTGTCTTATGTCTCTTAAACCTCTTCATTCAAAAGAACAACTTCAAAATGTTACCCCTAAGATCGATGGGCCCGATTCACAGAACTAACTTAAGACAAAATCCTAAACTTACTACTTTTGATATTCACAGAAGTTAGGATTTTGTCTTAAGTTTGTCTTAAGACAGACTTAAGCTAGGATTTTTTCTCAAGTCTGTCTTAAGACAAACTTAAGACAAAATCCTAACTTCTGTGAATATCAAAAGTAGTAAGTTTAGGATTTTGTCTTAAGTTAGTTCTGTGAATCGGCCCCAAGATTCTGTTGGCCCTAAGTGCGAGAGATTGGCTGGTGTCCCTGGGACTCCAGTTTGCCTACTTCTAACTGACAGTCCGTCACGCTTACAAGAGTAACCTTTGATTCACAGTGAGTTATCAGTACTCTCTGTTTTTGATTCAGCCATTAAGTGTGAAGACTACCATTCAAGTGATCACCAAAGTGGTAATCCTGATGGCAACGTTGCTCAGGTGGTCTAGAGTTCACGTATTTCTACAATTGGACGACAGGCTAGTGAACACAAGACTACCTGTGCTAGTGACAGAGCTCAAAACATCTTGAAAATCTCATGACACTGCTGCACACCTTTGGCTTTGCCTTCAATTTCTAGAAGTCCTACCTCATCCCCCATAGAGGTTGACTTTCATTGGTGTAGTGCTAGATACAAACCATAAGCAGGCTTTTCAAACTACACGGAGGTCTGTAGCTATTCGGGATGTGATTTCAAAATCGGGTTTAGATCCTGGTTCCGCAAGTACTTTACCTATTAGGCTGTATGGTTTTTTGCATTCTGTTCGTCTCGTACTCCAGATGCCAAATGAGGGCATCGATGGTTGCCAACACTCTTGTTGGGTTATCTATTAAGTTCTTGCAGTCATAGTCTACTGTGATTGCAGACCCACTCTCGATTTAGTGGGATGCCTAAAGTGGTGACATGATAACACAGGGTCTTTAGTTCACATAGGAGCAGCAGCAGCTCCATGGAAAAATGTTGGAGTTGTGGGCTGCCCACCTTGCCATCAGGGCTTTCTTCCCTCTTCATCTTCAGAAGCACCATTGATGTCCTTTAGTTACCACAACCATCATCCACCATACACAACTCACAAGCCATGTTGGCTTCTTGACCTAGTATTGGGAGTCGTAATGCCTGTGCTGATGCCCACTGCAGAGGATCACCTTTCTAGTGGTAACCACATTGTGAGCTTCCTCAAATTGATGACCTCAGTCTTGTGTGGGACTGTTTTGTCTATCAGAATACCTAGTAATGTCGTAGAATGCTAAAGTGATGAGGGTTCCTGCTCATTGTGGGGTAATTCATGTATCTATGTAACTTGGAATAAATACTCTTCTACCAAAGCTACGTGTCTAGCATTACTAGCACTTATGCTGCATTAAAACAAATCACCTCTCCATAGAGAACCGCAATTGGTAACCTTACCCTGAGCTGATAGACATGATCTTATTCATGGAGCTATACACACCTGGATATCTTTCCCACAACCCTGGCACAGGAATTTTCCTGAGTTCTGTGCCTTTGAGTTCCTGCCTAATGGTTCTCTGAGGGATGCCTTTGAATTCAGCTGGTCACAACGCCTGCTTTATACATTCCTCTCAATTCCACTTCTTTTGAAAGCCCTGCAGAAGGTATGGGAGGGGCTAACACAAATAATTCTGATCACTCAATATTTGGATATTTATGATTTTGTTCTCCTATCTGTTAAAACTCAGGATTCCTCCTCCTCTTCCTGTTCCTCTTCCAAGCATTGAGGGCCTACTTTCACAAGGGGCTGGCCATGTCCTCAAGCACAACCCCTATTCTCCGGCCGTCCAGCTTCACATGTAAAGAATTACCTGGCTATAAAAACTTTTTACAAGAGCTCTGGTTAAAGCTTGTTTCTTTTTTGTGAGTCAGAAGGCTTCACCCTTTTCCAGGCTTATGTTTTGGATGTCATGTGCCATGTGTTAATCCAAGCTCAGCAGTATTTGGTGGATGGCTCTGTAGATGATATTAGGCAGTCTTGTATAATTTCATTTGTCTACCATATGAACCCTCTCTGTTTAACCCCTTCGATGCTGATGACGAGCTCAGCTTGTCATCAGCCACGGGTGGCGTGTGCGGATGACGAGCTGAGCTCGTCATGTAACGTGGTTTTGCGAAAACAGCCGCACAGCGCAAAAATGACCGCAGCAGCGATGCGGTTAAGTTACCTTTGGTGGCACATTTTCTGAAAGGTTTACTGTATTTTTTCTCCCATGCCATGTTTTGTTCTGCATTGAAATTTGAATTTGATGTTGACTTGTCCAATGACCGCTCCATTCAAAATATTACTCAACTGCCTGATTTGTCCACTGATGTTAAAGACTGTATTCCTGGTGGCAATAACTCTGGCCCCTAGGATTGGTAAATGGCAGTCTTTTTCTGTCTGGCCAGCTTTCATGGTGTTTTACACAGATAAACTGGTGCTTCGCATCTGCCCTTCCTTCGTAAGGTCATTCCTGCCTTCCATATTGGCCAGTCTATATCTCAATTATCCACTTGTTCTCCTCATCACCCCACTGTGGAGAAGGATGGTCTGCAAAGACTGGGCCCCAAGGGCGAAGAAACGTACTATATTAACAGCACACAGCAGAACAGAGTGGATGACCAGCACTTTGGGGGCTGTATTCGAGCCAACTAGGGCACATTAATAGCCAAGCAAATTATCGCTTGCTGGGTTTTCCTCTGACTGAAGATATTGTTTTCCTCTGCTGATCAAAAGCGTCTTCTGGCATTCTTATTCACTCCATAAGGGCATGACTGCTTCTTCTGATTCCACCAGAAGCGTTACTGTAGTTGAAATTTGTGGGGTGACCATTTAGTCCTCTTGACATACTTTTGCAAAACATCATTGACTCACAGCTCAGAAAGACAGTGGCTAATATTTTGCCAGTTGCTGTGCTGCATGAATTGCTTGGTTAATCAGCACTATTCAGTGCCACCTACCGGGGGTTATTGCTATGAGATTTATTCTTAATGTGAGAAATCTGCCTGAAGATCTATCTGAAGGAAAATGTACTTGCCTTTTTTAACAATGGGCCCGATTCACAGAACTAACTTAATACAAAATTCTAAACTTACTACCATTTTGGTATTCACAGCCGACACTTACTCATTTTGGTATTCACAGAAGGCACTTACTCATTTTGGTATTCACAGAAGGTACTTACTCATCAATGAGTAAATGCCTTCTGTGAATACCAAAATGAGTAAGTTACTCAAAATGAGTAAGTTACTCAAAATGAGTAAGTTACTCATTTTGTTATTCACAGAAGGCACTTACTCATCAATGAGTAAGTGCCTTCTGTGAATACCAAAATGAGTAAGTGCCTTCTGTGAATACCAAAATGAGTAAGTGCCTTCTGTGAATACCAAAATGGTAGTAAGTTTAGGATTTTGTCTTAAATTAGTTCTGTGAATCGGGCCCTGAATTTCTGATAGAATTCCTGAAGATTCCTCCTAGCTCCTTCTCCTCCACTGGTGAGTTAGAACAGTGGCCAGTAAGATCCAAATGCATGTAATCTATCATCTCCTGTAATTTCTGTTCATGCTCTCTCAATTGTACTCTGCATAGCTTTAAGTGATTCCTAGAAAAGACAACAGGAAACTGACTCTGGCATCCCAGTCGGCACCATATATAGCAGGATGTCACGTCTGAGCAGATGAAGGTGCTCCTGAAGCCTGTTTGTTAGGCTTAAGAACACCTTGTCAAGAATCAAGTCTTGCACCGGGAGAATATTCATAAGTTGAATCCACTAGAACTATTGATCCTAAGGGGAGAGTAACTTTTTCGTCTGGGACCTTTCCTCTCCAGGTTTCAAAATTCTATTTTCTTATACTTGTTGCCAAAACAACACCAATGTTTAATGAACAAGATAGGAAGCAGGAGAGTGTTGTAACCGGAAGGTCAGCTACTATGCAATTGAGCAAGGTGAGATAGCTTCTCCTTAAATTCAGAGCACCTACTGGAGATCAGCAACAACTGGCTGGACTTGCTCAGGATCTCTATGCCACCTACACCAGCAAATAATGTACTTATATCCCTGCAGAACCTGGAAACCCAGAAGAAGACATTTACCTTTATCATGATATGGTGCTTAACTTTTGCCTGGACGTTTCCACTGTATCCCTTCATCTCAAGGATGAATGCTAAGTATGAGCAGTCCCAGTGTGGCTGGGACTAGTCATGTTCACTTACCTTCTTTATGTTCAGAATCCCTACACCTGCTTCGAGGTAGACATGCATGCCTTATGTCCATTACATGGGTAAGGTCTTCCATTACAATATTAAAAATGTAAGGATGGTTCTTGAAAATGTTGAGTTTGCTCACCTCGAGGGAAGGCTACCAACAGGTGCATGCTCAATCTTGAGCTCCTTGGAGTACAGAGCTTACAAAGCCAAGTGAAAAATATTCTTAAGTTGGTGTGTGATGCATGTCTACACCCAATACACCCAATTCAGTTATATATGCATCAAATATTGCATCACTTACTGCTGCTCACCAGATTAGGGAACAACCACCACCTAGTGACAATTGTCAATACCGGCCGATCATTGGAAACTCAATACAGTCCATATATCTCATGAAAAGGGGCCTCTTTCTATCCCTCACATCAGCCAGAGGGGACAGTGAGAATAACACGCCATCAAAGATTCCTTTCCCCGACTCCATAAGGAGAATGGTATCCTGCAATCAAATCCTAAGTTCATACATACCAAAACTTCAAAGGGACTTTCACTTTAACCAACCTCTTATTCTGAGGTCTATCTTTCCAAACCCTCCACTATGGCCGGGAGATCCCTTCATTCTTTAGAGAACAGGAGGCGCTTGATATTCTACATCAAGAAGACAAAATGTTTCAGGTATACAGAGCAATTCTTAAAATCCTTTTGTCATCCAAACAAGGATCATACGGCAAGAACATAAGGGGGGCAATGAATACAGTATCCGCTAGTTGCCGAGTCACAGCTCGTTCTACAAAGGGAGTGAGAGCAATAGTTACACTGCATGCCACAGTGGAACTGACAGATATATGCTTTGTTTCCACCTGAAAGACCTTCTGCATAATCACAAAATCACTAGTGCTGTGCCATGGAAGGAGCCTGGGATTCATCAGTGGGTCAAGCAGCTCTTCATAATCTTTTTAAACAAGGTGAGTCTGCTTTTCATTCTGCACTGCTCTCAAGTTGTTGTTCCTAATTGGTGCTGCTTACCTATCTGATTTGAACATGTGTATCTAGAAAAAACGGTCCAACTATACTATAAAAAAATTAGAATTTTGTAGTGTATTGTAATATGCCTTAATTTATTGTGAACATAGGGGGTCATTCTGATCACGGGAGGATCGCCACCACCTGACCGGTGGTGGCGATCCGCCCACGAAAACTCCCCATCCGCCATTTACCCCCCATCAAATTAGCATGGTGAGGGGTACCACGCCGGACAGAAAGACCGTCCGCCACTTTTCCCCGGGGCGGATTGCCGATCGGGTGTAAAATGGAGACAATATGGTGGCGGTGCCTGCCATCCATATGATCATGGGCTGTCGAAAAGGACTTTCCATGGCGGCGATGAAAAGGACGGCGGAGATTGCTTTGGGGACCCGTGCCGGGCGAGCTTTGTCCCCCCTTCCTCGTAATGAGCACCTTAGTTTTTATTAGTTATTAATTAAAAGTAATGAAAGTTTCCATTTATTTTATTTGAGCTGTTGTTTTTTTCTGGGATTGAGTTTAAAAATTTTAAAGTATACATTATCAATGTTAATATGTTGTTTTATATAATTGTTTTAAATTGTTACATGTTTACATGTTAAATTAGTTTATAATTAGACATTCATTTCATTTTTGCATGGTGGGGTTTAATCGGGAATTGAGTGCGTAACATTTCAAGTAAAACGTATATTAATTGATATTGAATGATTTTTTTATTATGGTAATATATACATTTGTATTTTTTACATATGTTTAATCCTTTCTAAGTGATTTAATTTATTTTTGATTTTGGGTTGTGGGGTTTATTGGAGGATCAAAGTGGGCAGTATTTTAATTAAAATCCATAATATTTTATATTAGTTGATTATTATATTAATTGTAATAACTTATAAATTGGTAATTATTTAGTTTTGTTTATAATTATTTTTGAATAATGTAATAAATTTATTTATTTTTGCTTGTGAAGTTTATTTCAGTATAAATTAATACATAAGATACATATTTAATAACAATAACAAGAATAAGAATCTTTGTTGTTGCTGTTTAACTATTTTAAGTGTTAATAGTTTTCCTTGTCTAAATACTTTTATATAAATATAATTTTTTTAATTAAAATTGCTCTTTCTACTTGGTGAACTTGAATCAAACTTTTGTTTGCTTTGCTTTGCTGCTTCATATTGGAGATTTTGCTTTACCATTTAAATATTTATAATAATCCTTTTTTACGAACTTCTTAGATTGCTGTTATTAATGGCAATAAACTCTACCCTAGCATATTGTGGCATAATATTTTACATTGGTTGCCTGAGCAGAAGTTGTTTTTGCTAATACTCGTACCATACCATCTAGGTGAACCAGATCCATGATCTTTAGTAAGAGTTCTGTTAATTGGCTTCTACCAGACAGGGCACTGGGCATGATGCCAATCGACATGAAATTATCTTAACTGCAAACATGAAATGGAGAATTAGAGGAAAAAGGAAACATCATCACACATTCTAATACAATATTTCAATTAATGTGACAATTTACAGTGATAACTACACAATGAGTTGCCAAGTAATAAATGTTTGATAGTCCCTGTCTCTTTCTCTCTCTCTCTCTCTTTTACTGGCTTTTTTGTGGCATGCTTTATCATTGGTAAGCTTACCAAGTGCTAATAGGAGTGTACTGCCACAATGGACTCAACTCTTTTTTTCTGGGAAGTCTTTAGAGGAAACTGCTGGATGTGGAAAGGGATCTAGAAAGCTAAAATTAGCTAAAATTATCTCAAGGTAAACCGAAAGATATTTCTCTTTACTAACAGTATCACTGGTGGTATGTTGTCAGGTACCTGTTTTCTCCACATGCGCAGAAGTGATGAAAACTCCCAATTCCCTACTATCGGTAAGATCTGCCTAAGGGTACAAGATTTCACCAATAAGGGGGCAAGGGGATTGGGATAGAGAAGAGGCAACTCCTGGACTGCAGGTATAATCTTGTGACTGGTTTGCTCCAGAATACTCTTCATGTTTCTACCCAATGTTCTTATGATGCCTGGACTGAAGTTGAAGGAGAGTACCTCATGTACAAAGGAATGAAACAACATGCAATGTAATCACAGTAACACCACTACACTCTATGGAGATTGTGAGATCATTCCATCAAGGCTGTTCACATACCTAACTGCTTGGAGTTATTTTTCCCTCTTCTATGTCTGTATGTGTATATAGATATGTATATGATATATATTATATATCTTTATCTATCTATCTATATATATATATATATATATATATCTATATTCACTCGAAAAACTATAAGTTTTAGGGGTGTTATAGTTAGCTGGACGTTTCACTCATACAAAACCATTGAAATTGGCCCTATATAGTTAGTTGTACTAACTATATTTCGCGCACCCGCAATCCACTGCTGATGATGTCACATATTACATCATTCATGACATGGTCAGTAACATCACTGATGACATCTCAAATGACATCAATGATGACATTATTGATGACATCATCCAGTGAATGTGGTTTGCTTAGTTATTTAAATATGCATTATAAATATAGCAATTTGCATTGAAGTATGAGTGGATATATAAAAATAAATATTTGGATGGAGGACTTTAACAATGTATAGTGTCTCACTAAATATAGTGGATAGTGACTAAACTGTGTGAATATCTGTATCACTTTGTCAGTTGTTGTGTAAACTGGTTCTCCAGTTGGTTACTAGCTATGTGAAAGTCTATATTAGTTATTGATTAGTTAATTGAGTATTTGTATGGGAGAGTGAATGTGTGTGTGGTTCGGTGGAGGGTGTGTGACTGCCCAAAGATGTGTGAATAGTTGATTCAGTAGATATATGAAGTTAAAACTACATGTTCTAACAGTTGTTTGGGTGAGTGAATATCTTTATGGGTGTGGTGATGAACAAATATATTTCTCAATGGTACTTGTCTAACAAACTAGAAAAATAAAAGGCAGTGTATGTGTCAGTTGTTTTATATAAATAAGTATACATAAGACTCAATGATTGTGTGAGTGACTGTATGGATAACTGTATACTTGTAATAATGATTTTATAGTATACTAAATATGACGTACTATCTAAATGAATAGATGAAGTGGTGTTTGTATAAGTGTGTAGCTAAGTAAGTATGTAAGTATGATCCATTGTTTGCATAAGTGACTAGGATAACTTCATATGTGAATAGGTTGTGTGTTGGTGTGTAATGTCGATATAGGTGTATAAGTATTTTTGATAGTGTTCTATTGTTGATTGACAGCATGTATGAGTGAATCTACAGGTAAGTGATTGGATGTGTGTATACCTCTAGGAATCAATGAGTGGGTATTTAGATACTTGTATTGCTGTGTCAATGGATTCAAATATGATACTCTGTATTTTTCAAAGAGTGATGAAAGATTTTACTAGTGTATGAAAAGGTGTATGTGATTATCTGAAAGAGACACGTTAGTGATAGATTCCTTACCTCAGAATATCCCCAGGCTTGAGACTGGATCTGGAAACTTTTGCGTAGCAGTACCCTTGCGCGTCGGTAGGCATCATCTGTAGCTCCGCGTCCGTCGTCGGCGTCGTGGGCGCCGTGATGACGTCGTCGGAGTACTTAGACGCCGCCTCCGCCTCAGTTCTTCTTTTTTCCGCGCCAGCCAGCGCAGATCTGGAAAAAGCAGTAACCCAGTGAATTTCTGACTAACTTTTTTTAGATCATTTTTGATCCTTCTCGAAGACTTGCGACTCCGATCGGTGCCGTAGGGATGCCTGGTTTCAAGCATTGTGACAATTGCGACCGCACCATGTCGGTCACGGATCCTCACCGCCTGTGCCTGACGTGTCTAGGCGTCGACCACGACGACGAGGCCTGCCCCGACTGTCGGACCCTTTCGAGGAAAGCCAGGCGGGAGCGGTCCCGCAGGCGGCTCGAACTCCGGCAGTCGGCCTCGGGCCGAGTGAGATCCCGGTCCCGGTCCCACGGGAGGTCGAGGGACAGGTCGCGGGGACGGAGCCGTCACAGCTCCGGGAGTCGGCACCACTCCTCCGGTTCCAAGCCGTCAGGTAAGAAACACAAAAAGTCAAAGAGGCATCATCGCTCTTCTGACTCCCCCCGACGCTCGTGCGATGCAGCCGGGGGTTCGGGTGACACCGCCCACGCGGCTCCTCCGGAGTCGCGGGCGTCTCGTCCAGCCCCATACCCTCCGGTCCCTGGGCTGAATGCGACGCCGGAGGAGATTGAGCGCTTCCTCATGGCCATGAGGTCCCTTTCTCCTCCGACGGGCTCCGCGGCGCCTTCGGGCCCACAGACCCGTCTAGGGGCCCTAGCGGGTCGGGGGCTTCGGCCCCGACGGCGCCGGCGCCTTCGGGCCCGGCGCCGCGGGACGCCGCTGGGCCTTCCTCGGGCTCTGGATCGTCACCGGTGGACCTTACGACCCCCCCGGCGTCGGTCCGTCCGGTGTCACCTCCGGTGCCGTCCTCGGGCGGCGCCGCCCCCGATACCTCCTTTGCTTCGGTTCCGACGTCGGAGCGGCGCCGTTTGTAGATTTTTACTTCTATGAACCGACCTCATTCAATTACAACCGTGAATCACAGGAGATGGGTGAAGAGGAGGATTGGGAGGGGTCTGAGGACCCTCTGACCAAGGAGTGTCAGTCTCATGAGGACTGGGCAGGAGACCTTGGGGAGGCCAGTGGCCTGGACACCTCTCCAGACACTGGTTTTGTCTCTCCTCCTACCGTGGCTTCGGAGGAGGGGGCTACCTATAGTGTGGTGTTGACGAGGACTGCCAAAGCCTTTGGCCTTGAGCTCCCCGTCGCGGCCGTGAGGACTAACCTCCTCACAGAGGTCCTTAAACCGCAGTCATGCTCGGCTGAGCCTCTGCTGCCTTTTAATGAGGCCTTGACCGACGTTCTTTTGGGCACTTGGTCCAGGCCCGCTACGGGTTCGCCCGTAGATAGGAACGTGGCCAGACGCCACCGCCCGGCTCCGGGCGACCCATGTTTCCTGTCCTCCCACCCCACCCCCGAGAGTCTGGTCATCCAGGCCTCCAATTCCCAGACCGCATTCCCGTCGGCTCCGCCAGACAGGGAATCCAAGAGGTATGAGAATTATGGTAAAAAGATATTCTCCTCCCTTAGTTTGGGACTACGGTCTTCCAACACCGCATGCCTCTTGGGCCGCTACACCCACTCTCTGTGGGAGACGGTGGCGGAGGTGCTGCCAGAGTGCCCATTGGAGGTACGGGCCAAACTCGGCCAAGCCCTTGTGGAGGGCCGAGATGCAGCCAAGTATTCTATCAGGTGTGGGCTGGATACCACCGACTCGCTAGGCAGAGCGATGGCTACGACAGTGGCGGTGAGACGCCACGCCTGGCTGAGGTCCGCCAATTTTTCGGCAGATGTCCAGAACACTCTGATGGATATGCCGTTCGATGGCCGTCGCCTCTTTGGCAACAAGGCAGACCACGCGCTTGAGCGCTTTAAGGACTCCCGGGCTACGGTCAAGTCCTTGGGCCTCTCTGCCCGTGCCAGCAAACGGGTGCCTTTCGCTCCTTTCGTGGCCAAGGAAAGGGCGCCCCCACACGTGCCGCCAGCCACTCGCCGCAGACTGTCGTCCAGCGCAGCGGCGGCCGTGGAAACCGCTGCGGAGGCGGTCGGGGACACAGGCGAGGTCAGTCCACACCTTCCCCCGCAGCATCCGCCTCTAAACCCTCCTAGTCCGTGCTTTTCGGCCCATGTGACGCCAGTGGGAGGCAGGGTTCGCCATCACCACTCTCACTGGCGCACTGTCACTTCGGACAGGTGGGTGCTGCAGATCGTCCGGAGGGGCTACTCCCTCCCCTTCGAGACGACCCCTCAAGCCATGCCACCGCAACACCACCGCGTATCGGGGGATCACTTGTGGCTCCTGCAGGAGGAAGTTTCGGCCCTCTTGGCCAAGGGGGCCATCGAGCGCGTTCCTGGGCCAGAAGTAGGACGTGGTTGCTACTCCCACTACTTTCTGGTACCCAAGAAGGGCAAAGGGGGCCTACGCCCTATCTTGGATCTGAGGAACGTCAACGGCTTCCTCCGGAAGGAGAAGTTCAAAATGCTGACTCTGGCTCAGGTCTTAGCTGCCCTAGACCCAGGAGACTGGATGGTAGCGTTGGACTTGCAGGACGCGTATTTCCACATCCCCGTCCTGCCGGCCCACCGGCGTTACCTGCGGTTCACGGTAGGCCACGAGCACTTTCAGTTTACCGTGCTCCCCTTCGGCCTTACCAGCGCCCCACGGGTGTTCACGAAGGTGATGGCGGTGGTCGCAGCTCATCTGGGCAGGTTGGGGGTCTCAGTCTTCCCCTACCTCGACGACTGGTTGTTGAAGGCGGGCTCGCCCCAGACAGTCGTCAGCCACCTCCAGACTACGGCGGATCTCCTACATCAGCTGGGATTGTCCATCAATGTGCCGAAGTCGCACCTGTATCCCTCTCAGAAGCTCCTTTTTATGGGAGCGGTTCTCGACTCAGCGCAGTTTCGGGTTTACCCGCCCGAACAGCGGGTTGGGGATATACAGGCTCTGATTCCAATCTTCCGGCCTTCATCCCGGGTTTCGGTCAGGTTGACGCTGCGGCTTCTGGGGCTGATGGCCTCCTGCATCATTCTGGTGCATCACGCACGGTGGCGGATGCGGGCTCTGCAGTGGGACCTGAAGTTTCAGTGGGCCCAGCATCAGGGCAACCTGTCCAACCATGTCCTGATCTCGGAGGGCACTGCGAGACAGCTGCAGTGGTGGCTCACGGACCGCGATTGGGTCAGCGGCAGATCCCTCTCCCTTCCCCAACCGGAGCACGTAGTTGTGACGGACGCGTCCGTCCAGGGCTGAGGAGGCCACATGGGAGAGGCGGAGATCAGAGGCCTCTGGTCTCCGGCGGAGTCCCGGCTCCATATCAACCTTTTGGAGCTGCGGGCGATTCGTCTAGCACTGAAGGCATTCCTCCCGGCTGTCCGAGGGAGTGCAGTGCAGGTGTTCACGGACAACACCACCGCCATGTGGTACTGCAACAAACAAGGCGGGGTGGGGTCGTGGACCCTTTGCCAGGAGGCTCTGCGCCTCTGGCAATGGCTGGAACATCAGGGCGTGACTCTGATGGTTCAACACCTGCAGGTTCTCTGAACGCCAGGGCGGACGAACTCAGCTGCCGGTGCATGATGGATCACGAATGGCGTCTGACCTCGGACGTGGCGCAAGGTCTCTTTCTGCAGTGGGGAGAGCCTTGGTTAGATCTATTCGCCACCGAAGAGAACGCGCAATGTCATCAGTTCTGCGTGTTGGAATTTCCAAGGCGGCACTCGCTCGGAGACACTTTTCGTCGCGAGTGGAGTTGCGGTCTGTTGTACGCCTTTCCGCCTATACCACTTCTGACCAGAGTGCTGAAGAAGATCAAGCGCGACCGGGCACAAGTCATCCTTGTGGCTCCGGACTGGGCACGAAGGTACTGGTATCCCGAGCTACTCAGTATGTCAGTCGATGCCCCGGTTCGTCTGCCTCTTCAGGAGGACCTTCTGTTGCAGCAGCAGGGGACGGTCCTCCACCCGAACCTGTCCAGTCTCCACCTCCATGCTTAGAGATTGAGCGGCGACAGTTGAGGCCATTTGACTTGCCTCCTGAAGTCTGTAACATCATTCTGGCAGCCAGGCGTCCCTCCACGAAGTCGGTATATGCCTGCAGGTGGAACAGATTTGTGGCATGGTGCACAGTAAAGGCTGTGGATTCCCTTAATGCCCCTCTTTCTGAGGTTCTCCTCTTTCTTCTTTCTCTTGCCCAGCAGGGCTCTGCTCTGGGCACTATCAAGGGCTATCTTTCAGCTCTTTCAGCCTTTCTGAGGCTGCCTGATCAACCTTCTTTGTTCAAGTCCCCTATCGTTAATCGATTCCTGAAGGGCATCACACATACGTTCCCTCCTGTTCCCTTCGTGATGCCTCAGTGGGATTTGAACCTGGTTCTTACCTTTCTGATGTGCGCTCCCTTTGAGCCACTTCACAACTGTCCTCTTCGCCTTCTCTCTTTGAAGACTGCCTTCCTGGTAGCCATCACCTCTGCCAGGAGAGTGAGTGAGCTCCAGGCTCTATCTTGCAAACCTCATTTCCTTTCAGTCCATCCGGACAAGGTTGTGTTACGGACAAGGTCCTCCTTCCTACCCAAGGTAGTCACGGCCTTCCATATTGGGCAATCTATCACCTTGCCCACCTTCTTTCCGCCTTCGCATCCCTCCCAAGAGGAAGAGAGGCTTCACCGTCTGGACCCAAAACGTGCGCTCTCATTTTATTTGAATCGCACACAACAGTTCCGGGTGGATGACCAACTCTTTGTTGGGTACACGGGCGCTAAGAAAGGGAAAGCTGTGCACAAGCGGACCATCTCCCAGTGGATCATATTGTGTATCCAGGCGTGTTACTCCTTGGCTAAGAAGGACCTCCCTGTTGGACTGAGGGCTCATTCCACTCGAGCCACAGCCACTACAACTGCCTTGGGCCGAGGTGTGCCCTTGCAGGACATTTGCCAGGCGGCTACGTGGGCCTCGCTGCACACGTTTGCGCGGCATTATTGCCTGGACAGTCAAGTCCGGAGGGATGGCTACTTTGGCCGTTCTGTCCTCCAGGACTTTCTGGTGTGATTATTGGTTCGCAGGCCCACCACCAGGGGGTTGGAATTGCTGGGGTATCTATTCTAAGATAAGGAATCTATCACTAACGTGTCTCTTTCAGATGCACAAGTTACTACTTGTGTAACGATATATCTGTAAGAGACATTAGTTAGTGATAGATTCCTTACCAACCCACCCATCCTCCCCGTTCTGCGAACCGATATCTAGGGTTAAGGTCATCCCCTTTCAGGGCCCTAGTTTCATGGCACCAGTGTTGGTTTTTGGCATGGCTCTGCGCTTCTGGCGCGGAAAAGCTAACTGACGTCAGCACGCGGAATCGGCGTCTAAGTACTCCGACGACGTCATCACGGCGCCCACGACGCCGACGACGGACGCGGAGCCGCAGACGACGCATACCGAGGCGCAAGGGTACTGCTACGCAAAAGTTTCCGGATCCAGTCTGACGCCTGGGGATATTCTAAGGTAAGGAATCTATCACTAACTAATGTCTCTTACAGATATATCGTTACACAAGTAGTAACTTGTGCGTCGCGTGGATGATGTCATCAGTGATGTCATCATTGATGTCATTTGAGATGTCATCAGTGATGTCACTGACCATGTCATGAATGATGTAATACGTGACATCATCAGCACTGGAGTGCGGGTGCGCGAAATATAGTTAGTACAACTAACTATATAGGAGAAATTTCAATGGTTTTGTATGAGTGAAATGTCCAGCTAACTATAGCACCCCTAAAACTTATAGTTTTTTTGAGTGAATTTCAAAGGTTTTTTAAAAGCTAATTCCTAACTATATAAGGCCTGAAACCTATGTTTTTTTCAGTGAATTTGCAAGGTTTTTTTAAATGCTAATTCCTAACTATATAAGGCCTGAAACCTATGGTTTTTTTCAGTGAATTTGCAAGGTTTTTTAAATGCAAATTCCTACCTATATAAGGCCTGAAACCTATGGTTTTTTAATTGAATTTGCAAGGTTTTATAAATGACAATTTTTAAATGTATTAATTTGTTTTTTTTATACTGATTTACTACATTTTTGTACGCGTGTTCAGAGGGCACGCCCTCTTTTTACAACACTCTGCAGCGCAACCCCTGGCGCGTTTGCAGAGGAGGAACTAATTCCCCTTGCATACTGTGGGTCCCTGGGGGGCAACTAGGCCACGAGGAGCCTCCAGTATAAGCCAGGGGGCTGCATTGCAGAGAGGTGTAATGAGGCCACACCCTTTTTTACACCTCTCTGCCACGCAGCCCCCGGGCGTGTTTGCAGAGGGGGAACTAATTCCCCTTGCATACTGGGGGTCCCTGGGGGCCAACTAGCCCATCAGGAGCCTCCAGTATGCGCCAAGGGGCTGCATTGCTTTGCCCCGGGGGTGGTGGTTCCCTGGGAAGTGTAGGGGGGATTGTGGACCCCCCCCACACTTCTTTATCACTATGCCCCCGTGATTTGGTCCCCCCGGGGGGTAATTTTTTAAAAAACAGACCAGGTTTTAAAAAAAAAATGGGTCCATTTTTGTCCTTGTGGGACCACCTGGGCAGGCCTAGGGTGTCAGGGTGTATCTACCCTGCCCCCTTTTTGTGTTCTTCACGTTTGTTTTTTGCTTTCTCTTGCCTTTGTCTATCGAGCACAAGATGGATGTCAACACTTCCTGGTTAAAAGTGTTGACAGCCAATGAGCATGCAGCTTTCTCGGGAAGGCATGCTGATTGGCTGCCACTGTCTGTCAACACTAGCACAAGATGGATGCCAACACTTCCTGGTTAGAAGTGTTGACAGCCAATGAGCATGCAGCTTTCTCTGGAAGGCATGCTGATTGGCTGCCACTGTCTGTCAACACTCCAAACCAGAAAGTGTTGGCAGCCATTTTGTGCCTCGGTAGAACCAAGGCACAAGAAAGCAGTGAAACAAAGGTGCAAAACATGCAAAGGGGGCAGGGTAGAAGCACCCTGACCCCCTAGGCCTGCCCCAGGCCCCCCAATTTTTTTTAATTTAAATCGCAGGGTAAGCTTACTGTAAGCTTACTGTACTCTGTACAGTAAGCGTACGGTAAGCTTACTGTACTCTGCACAGTACGAGTACGGCGCGTGTAACCCACGATTTAAAAAAAATAAAAGGGGGGGGCCTGGGGGGTCCTTGTGGGACCCCCTGAGCAGGCCTAGGGGGTCAGGGTGCTTCTACCCTGCCCCTTTTTGAGTTCTACACGTTTGTTTTTCTGCTTTCCTGTGCCTCAGTCTACCGAGGCACAAGATGGCTGCCAACACATTCTGGTTTGGAGTGTTGACAGACAGTTGACAGCCAATTAGCATTCAGCTCCTGCCCGGAAAAGTAAGCTTACAGTAAGCTTACAGTAAGCTGCTATAGATATATATATTTTTTCATTTTTGATTTTCTCAGGAACTACTGGAGGGATTTTCACCAAATATAGAAAAGGCACTTCTGCATACCAGTCCCTACCATTTTGCCAAGTTTGGTATAGTTCTGTTCAGCCGTTCGGGCTGTAGCCGTGTCTAATCGTCCTATGGAAATTAACATGGGGACAACACGTTTTGGGACCCCCCTTTTTTCTCAGCCCCCGCTTGACGAATCCCCCCAAAACTTTCAGAAAGGGAGCAGAACTGAGCTGGCCAAAATTTTGGAAAATTGCACGCAATTTCCTCAATCCACGCCAAAGTTATTCCCAATAGAATGTTGCGGATTTCCTATGGTAACTAGGTCCTAACTATATATACCTACTGGCGACCGCCAGTAGGTAATATATATCTATCTATATATATATATATTGTTGCTCCTGTTGCACCATTCAAAAACGGATCACTTCATAGGCGGGTGCCGCTTAACACGGTGGGGCTCCGTGTAAATATCACGCTCCAAAGTTCCTATCTCTCAGCCGGGAAGAGTAAGGTAGCAGCACTCACGGGAGTCAGATATTACAGCTCAATTTTATTAGCGCTTCACCAATGGGTTTCGGGGTTACCCTTCTTCAGTGTATTTACAAAATGCAAACTGAGGTGCCATTTTAAACATCATTGTCAGGCAGTATCATGCAACGTAGGACTAGCGCGCCGCCAACATTAGCGTCCGCCATCTTGTAATGTGCAAAACTCGCTAGGTATAATACATTATTTACAAATACTGTGTCAATATGGTACTATACAGTGACAATATTTACAATATCTATAAATATTTACATCATTTACATCATTAAAATGTCAAAAGCGATTAAGGTTGCACATAACGTTTGTCAAATATCGCCGTGGATCGGCAAATGGCGATTCTTGTATAGGGAACCGCCGTGTCCTGCTCTAGGGGATATAGCCGTATATCGGCTAGTTCTAAACTGTCTGTCAAATTATCTACACGGTGCAATAGATGGACTCTCATTCATTACCTAGATCCCTAGGTGTACTGTTAATTCCTCACTGCTATTTAGGCCCATAGGACTTTTAGTGTGTAGATTATGAATCTAGATTCCAATCTTCTTAGTTTGAGCACTCTATCACCCCCTCTCACTTGGAGTGGAATATGGTCCAATCCAAAATATTGGAGTAGATCTCTATTTCTGTTGTGGTTAACAGCAAAGTGCCTCGCCACTGGATAGCTCATATCTTTATTGGTAATGGCACGCAAATGTTCCAAAATTTTCACTTTGACACTGTGTATAGTACCCTCTTTGTATTTAAGTTTACAAGGACATACTAAACAGTACACTACATGTGTTGTTTGACATGTGATGATTTTGTTAATTGTTCTACAGTCTTTAAGCCCTGGGATGTTGTAGGTTAATACCATCTTGCTAAATGCACAAGCTCTGCATCTACCACAGGGGTAGAAGCCCCTCATCTCAGTTAGTGTGTTCTGTTTAGTTGGTAGGCAATCTAGGTGACTATGTACCAATTTATCTTTAAGAGACCTTGCCTTTTTAAAGGTAATCTGTGGAACTGATGGAATGTCCATTCCAATGATTACATCTGTTTTTAAAACATGCCAGTTTCTATGCAGAACGTTCTTCATACTGCTCGTGTCTCTATAATACGTGGTAATTAGGCGGAATTTTCCCTCATTTGTTTTATCTCTTTTGTTGTTTCCTAACAGGCTACTCCTTGATATATTCTTGACTTTTCTCAGGGTGTTCTCAAGTAGTTCTAGACTATAGCATCTGGCTGTGAATCTCTCCAGACTATCTTTGGCTGTTCTAACAAAATCACATTCTCTGGAGCAGTTTCTTTTAAGACGTAACAATTCTTCATATGGTATGCTGTTTTTAAGTTTAATTGGGTGACCACTGGTAGCATGCAACATTCTATTTCCAGCAGTAGGTTTTCTATACAGGGCCGTAGATATTTTACAATCCCTGATCTCAATTCTCAGGTCGAGATAGCTCACTGCCACTGTGCTAATCTCGACCGAGAACTTTAGATTTACGTCATTCTTATTATGATGTTCAATGTAATCTCTAGCACTCTCTTCTGACCCCCTCCACATCAGGAAGAGATTGTCAATGTACCTGAGCCAGATAACTATATTTTTTGTCCATTCTGTGTTCTCTGGTGACCAGGCCACCTGCTCCTCCCACCAGCCCACGAATAAATTTGCGTAGCTGGGGGTGAAGCAGGTGCCCATTGCGGTTCCCGACTCCTGCTTGTAAAGGTCCCCCTGAAACAAAAAGATGTTATTTGACAAGCACAATTGCACAAACTCAATCAGCATTTTCCTGTGTTCAGTGTGTCTCAATGGTCTTTTGTTCCGAAAATATTCCACCGCCTTAAGTCCATGTGCATGATCTATACAAGTGTATAGACTTGTTATGTCAAGTACTATGAGAATAAAGGATGATTCCCATTGTAGGTTATCAATACGTGCAATAAAATCCTTGGTGTCTCTGATATAGGAAGATCATTTTATTACCAATCGGAAGATGAAATGATCAGCAAAAACGGACAAATTTTCAGTTAGACTTCCTAGAGAAGATACTATAGGCCTGCCCGGTAGCCTTGCTTGATCTTTGTGTATCTTCGGCAAGTAGTAAAAAGTTGGAATTATTGGGTTAGAAGTTGTCAAAAACATGTGTTTCTCTGTGGTTAACATAGACTTCTTGCCCCATTTTTGTATTAGTTGGTGATACTCAGTAATACTGTCCTGGTAAATCCTTCTCGTTGTTATTTCATAGTACTGTGTATCTGTTAACTGGCGAAGAGCTTCATCGACATACATGTCTCTTGGTATCAGGACAATGTTCCCTCCTTTATCAGAAGGTTTGTAGATCACATTAGGATCCTTTTGTAGATCCTTCAGGGCTTTCTCCTGGGTCTTGGTTAGATTCCTTTGTGTTGATCCATGGATACCTTTCTCACGTAATTGTATTAGATCCTTTACTACAGCTTCCGAAAAGGTATCAATCGCATCTTGGGGCATTTGTGGCAAGAACTGGGAGATAGGTTTAAAGTCACTTCATGGTGCTTCTTGATCTATTCCCAGTCTTCTAGTTCTTTGGTCTTTGTGTCCTCATTGTGATCACTAGATACCTCTTTGTCTTGTCTCAGTTCCTCCAATATCTCCAAAGTAGTGAGATCATCAAGAGATAATAAGACTGTGTCTTTCACTTTACCTTTCAGTTGTCTAGCTTCCTTCATTGTTGGCTTCATCTTAAAGTATTTGTGTAACTTGAGCTTTCTTTTAAACTTAAAGAGGTCGATTCGGGTCTGTGTAAACTCAAAACCAGCTTGTGGGCAGATTGATAGGCCCAATTTCAATACGGATTCCTCTGCTTCCGTTAGTTATTTGGTTGTTAAGTTTACAACGGTGAGATTGTCATCCTTATTCACTATCTTCCTCCTCTCTTGCTTCTGGTGACCCTTGGTGTCACGTTACCTTTTCCTCTTCCCCTTTCTGCCGCCCCTTCGGGTCTTTCGGCGTCTACTTCCGGGAGTCTGCTCTTCCCCCCCTCAGCCACAACTGTCGAATCAGTTTGAAATCCTCGTAAAAAGGGTTCCTCTTCAACTCATTAGTTGAGCCAGCTGTATCTTCTCCGGAAAACTCATTCTCCGTCACATCTGATTCGGATGTTTCTACTCTAACTGCTGTCTGTGTTGGTATTTGTTTTTTCTTTGTTAGTTCCCTTCTCGGCCCATTCAATTTTTTGCGAATGTTAATATTCATCCCATAGAGTAGTCTCCTTCATCACAGTCAAATTTTTCTTGTTTCCTGTGACGGATTTTCATTTCATATTGTTGTAGTCTTTTAGTCATCTTTTCCCTTAATTCCTCTTGTTTGTTTATGTCAAAATTCTTCGCAATTTCCTCTTCCATTGCCTGAATTTCTGTTAGAGCTTTAGCTCTGTCGCTCCAGGCAAACTTCACGAGCAGCTCTAAACTTCCTCTACAATAAAGAGCTGTGTGTTTTGCCCACTCCTCCAACAGCAGCGGGCACTGTATATATGCGCAGGCCACGTGGTACTCTCTCGACCTCAATATAATTTTGAAGGGAGGTTGCCTCCCACCATTTGCGCACTTCGCATTCATGTAATCTCTCCAATTTGGTGAATTGGGATGTTAAAGTATTAGGAATGCTCAAATTCTCAGCAGTGGTTATTTGCCTTGCACCGTCTTTTTTCTTTTTAAACATATCTTGCTCTGCCTCATTGCGCGCCGACTCGCTAAACATTGCGATGGTTTCAAAGGGAGCACCGGTCCCGGTCTCCCTTGCAATTGTAGCTGAAAATTTACTGTACTTCCCTCGCCAGCCCTGAACAGTCTCTTTCACACATTTTTCGCATGCACTCCGCTTACCGGTCTTCAAAGGCAGTGTCTCTGTAGCTTCCACTGACAACGGTTCTTCAAAGTGCCTACTTTCGATGTATTCGTATTCCAGAGTGGTGCCTCCGTTATATTTAAATTGTTGCTCCTGTTGCACCATTTAAAAATGGATCACTTTGTAGGTGGGTGCCACTTAACACGGTGGTGCTCCGTGTAAATATCACGCTCCAAAGTTCCTATCTCCCAGCCGGGAAGAGTAAGGTAGCAGCACTCACGGGAGTCAGATATTACAGCTCAATTTTATTAGCGCTTCACAGACGCGTTTCGGGGTTTCCCTTCTTCAGTGTATTTACAAAATGTAAACTGAGGCGCCATTTTAAACATCATTGTCATGCAGTATCAAACAACGTAGGACTAGCGCGCCACCAAAACTAGCGTCCGCCATCTTGAAATGTGCAAATATCGCTAATATATTACATTATTTACAAATACCGTGTCAATATGGTACTATACAGTGAAAATATTTACAATATCTATAAATATTTACATCATTTACATCATTAAAATTTCAAAAGCGGTTAAGGTTGCACATTACGTTTGTCAAATATCGCTGTGGATCGGCAAATGGCGATTCCTGTATAGGAAACCGCCGTGTCCTGCACATTACAAGATGGCGGACGCTAATTTTGGCGGCGCGCTAGTATATATAAATATATAGTATATTTAGTATATACATATATATATATTATCTACTGGCAGTCGCCAGTGGATTGTTATAGTTAGGACCTAGTTTCCATAGGAAAAGCGTTTTTTGTTTTCCCAATAACTTTGGCGCTGGATGACGAATCTTTGCGCAATTTTCAAAACTTGTGGGGTGCTCCGATAAGCTCCTATCTTGAAGGTTTTGGGCTGATTCAACAAGCAGGGGCCGAGAAAAAAGGGAGAAAGGGGGGGTCCCAAAACGTGTTTTCTCCATTTTATTTTCCATAGGAAATTTTAGACACGGCTACAGCCCGAACTGCTGAACGGAATGACACCAAATTTGGCAAAAAGGTAGCCCTTGTTTCAGAAAGAACTCTTTTTGTTAAATGGTGTAAATCCGTTCAGTAGTTCCTGAGAAATAAAAAAAAGAGGTCGGAAATTGAATTTCCCCTTGGAAACTTTAGACACGGCTACAGCTCAATCTGCTGAATGGAATTACACCAAATTTGGCAAAAAGGTAGTGCTTGGTTCAGAAAGCGCCTTTTTTTTAAATGGTGTAATTCCGTTCTGTAGTTGCTAAGAAAATCAAAAAATAAAAGTTTTGATATCTAGAGGCACGGTGGATCCACAGACCCTTCCAACCACGAGCTTTATTCTAATTGGCTGTCAACACTCCAAACCGGGAAGTGTTGGCAGCCATCTTGTGACTCGGTAGAACGGAGTCACATAAAAATAGGGAAACAAAGGTGCAAAAAATAGAAAAGGGGGCAGGGTAGAAACACTGTGACCCCCTAAGCCTGCTCATGGGGTCCCACAAGGACGAGATTCGCACACCCAGCACAAGTTTTGGCCGACAATTTGAAAAAACGAAGCGAGGGCTCCTGTGCTTCGTTATTATTTAGCCCCCGGGTGGGCCAAGTCCCAGGGGAATGCAATATTGTAGTTGCGGGGCCCAGGGAGGCCCCTGCAGCCCCGGGGATCGGCACCCCCGGGGCTTTCCTTAAATATTTGCGGGGGCACGCCAGCCCCGGGGACTGCCACCGCACAGGCTTGTTTTATTTAATGTGTGTGGAGGCCCCCCAAGCCCCAGGGACTCCCACCTCCCCATTTGGAAAAGCAATGCCGGCTCCTGCAGAACGCAGAGAGCCGACGGGACCGTGGGGGCATTGGGGATCCCCCTGTGGTCCCCAATGGAGAGGGCCAGCCCCGGTGGATGGAATCTGCCGTATTTCACTTGGCTGTCGGCCCGGGGACGGCGTGCGCTTTCAAAATGGCGGCGCGCCCTCTGCACGTCCTCCGCGGCGACTCCACTCCAGCTCGTGCCTCTCTGGTGCCGACCCAGCTCTACCCATCCATGTGGCGCATTGAGAGGCAAGTGGAGATGAGTTTGTGGGTGCTTTGGCAGACCTTCCACTACTAGCGGGCTTAGCGGACCTTCATCTCCCCCCCAGAGTGCCTGACCTTAAGATGGCGGCTGTGCCGGCCACCCCATGGCGAAGTTTTGCGCCCACTGCCTGTTCAGCAACTGACTCTAGCAAAGGGGGAACCTCTGCACATGACCGCGACTGCCTTTATCTCCCTGGCACTGGATGGCGATGCCAGCTTCCAATCTAGCGTCGATTTGTGTGCTGCACCGCTTCACGACAACGCTGGGCCCCTGCACCTACCCCAAACTGCGTTCCCGCGAGGCAGACACTGCGGTTTGCCTTACAGCCTAGGCCTCCCTTTTTATTCTTAAGCGTTGCCTCCCCTCTGGCGCCCTCACCTCGACTGCACCACTGTTTTACCGGCGGACTCCCCACAGAGGAGCGTTCTACACAACGGGTCCTGTGGTGCCCACGTTGTGAGGGAGCCGCCTCAGAACCCTCTGGATTAGCAGGCCTACATGAGGGAGGCTTTCTGGTGAGTTCTAGTTTCAATTCTGCATGAGGAGGTGTTTGACCAGCTAGACACCACTACAGTTTGAATTCCAATCGGACGAGGCTCCCTGTGATTCCGATGCCTGCATCAGTCTGCAGCTGACGCCCTATGCCGCCTAAGAAAACGACAGCCAAAACTCCTGTCAAGGTCTCTGACTTCTTCACATCCACGGAAAAACAAGCTGTAATGAGGGGAGACGCAAATGCCACGGCGATGGTCCTCACTAAAGCAGAGCTCCAGGCTATGTTTAAAGACTTTAAATCGGACTTGCGCAAGAACATTGGCCAAGATATCAAAACTTCTATTGATAAACAGCGCTCCGACTTGACAGAACGTCTCTCCTCACTACAACAAGATGTGGACTCGGTGGGGACTAGAGTCCTTGATTTAGAAACTCACCACCAGGAGCAAGAACGACTCTCGACTGAACTCTCTGAAGAAGTCGGTTCGCTTAAAGAACAGCTACTCCAGATGCAACTCAAGGCGGAGGATCTTGAGAACAGGGCTCAGAGGGCTAACCTTAGCACCAGAGACCTGGAGGAGGGTGCGGAGGGGCCAGACCTAGAGGCGTTTGTGATTGGCCTCTTCTCGGAGATCGTGGCCCCACAGACCCTCAAGATCAAACTGGACCGAGTTCACCGAGTGGGAGCATTACAACAAGGAGAGAAGAAGAGACCGAGAGACATCCTGGCTAAATTTCACTCTTATAAAACCAAAGAGGCAGTTCTTCAGGCAGCCCGATCTCGAGACGCCATCACATTCCAAAACTTCTCCTGTAACATTTACCAAGATGTTGCGCTGTATACTTTGGCATGGAGGCAACTGTTTAGGCCTGTTACTACTAAGGTACGCGCCGTCAAAATCAGGTTCATATGGACCTACCCTTTTGGCCTTAGTTTTGAGTACCAGAATAAGCGACGCCATGTTACCGACCTCCTAGAAGGACTGGATTTCTTAGGCATTTCTTCAAGTGTAAAGGCCACACCACCAAGGAAGAGCGGAAAGCCCACTGGGGAGAGATGTTGTCCTCGGCCTGGTCGTGAAGGGCAAGACGTTGACTACGTGCAGATGACCATTCGGGTGGCTCTCTCCTCTACACACTGTTCTGTTATGCTGGTTACCGTCTTCGGACACTTCAGAGAACCGGTGGTGGTGGCCTGCATCTACCGGGTGAGCCGGGAAGTTCTCTTCCTTCAGCCTCTGCGGCCCCTGCCTCTATGATTGTGGCTCTTCCCTTGTTCCTAGTAGCCTTCATCTACTAGATGACTAACCTCTTCTATGTATGAACGTCCGGAGATTGTTCGCAAGGGGTCGCAAGGGGTCTTCCTACTTTCGTCCACAGCGGATGCCCCATGGTGTTGGTAACTGTTATCTGTATTGTACTGTACGAGCATCTGTTGTCCTCTGGGGCCGCAGGCTTGGGTTAACCTTAGGTTCCTTCACTGCCAGCTTTGGCTTTGATAGCCGCACTCCACGCTACTAGTCCAACTTCCCCCCGGGGTGAGCTTGGACCGGGTCGTAGGACCCGAGGTCCCCCATGGACTCAAAGGGGTCGTTCCGACCCTGTGAGGAGACCGCAAGATTTGTTCTATTTTTTTCCTTGTTTCTCTTTATTCATGTTTTCCTAGGGGTTTTTGGGTGGGGAGGGTGGGAATGTGGTGGCGGCTTTTTAACAATTGGGGGTACGATATCTGGGAGGAATAGAGAAGACACTGTCATCAGATTAGGACTTTGTGTCACTGTGGGGGGGCTAGATGGAGAGGGATTGTGGTGGGCCCCATCTCTCATATGGAGAGGATGGTCCTTTATCCAAGTGCTATGAGCCCGTTAACCATTGGAACCTGGAACGTCAAGGGCCTCCACTCCCCGCAGAAGCGTCAGAAAATCTGGAAATACATTGTAGATCATCATCTAGATGTCGTGGCGCTGCAGGAGACGCACTTAGCCAGGGCTGATGACTCGCGCCTTAAGCATAAACAATTCCCACTAATTTATAGATCATCAGCCTCAACGAAACACAGAGGTTTTTTTTTTTAAATTTATTTTATTTATTTAATGCGATTTTATATAGCGCAAACATTACCCGAAGGTGTCAGAGCGCTTTACATAAGAAACCAGTTGCAGTACATAAGGACTTAGGATTACATGAGTTACAAAAAAGATACAAACTGAAAAAAATTGCAAATATACAAGTTGTAAAGTCACACAAGGAAGAGATGCGAACAGAAAAGTTTCAAATGTACAAGTTGTACAGTCACTCAAGGAAGAGATACAAATGGATAAACTCTAAGAATCACATAGGAATGGTAGTGAGTACAAGGGTCTACTACATATACTAGTGGTTAGAGTTATCTCTATAAACATATATATACACACATAGATTTGCTCAGGATTACATTTTACCAGCGGTTAGGCTTGGACAAGTATATATCACATATTTACAAAGTGAAAAGAGAAAGAAAAAAAAGAAAGAAAAAAAAAGGAGTAGAGAGCGGTATGTGGGGGAGAAGAGTTGGAGGCTGAGATTGGTGAGAGGAGGGAGGGGGACCTGAGGGGTTGCTATACTGTTTCATGCTGCTATCCATTTCTAACCTCTGGGGGTTCATAGTGATAGGGACGGCCGTTGGATCATGGTCAAGGGTCCTCTGAGGGAGAAATTGTGCACTTTTGCGGTGTTATATGCCCCCAATGTAGGTCAGACGTCTTTTCTACACACGTTTCTGGGGAAATCGTTGGATTTTGCGGAAGGGTCATTAATTCTCCTGGGCGACTTTAATTTGATATGGCACAAGGAACTAGACAGTACGCACTTACAACGATCAGACACTTGCTCATTCTCTAGGAAAATACAGCAACATATTCATGATTTGGGCCTCCTTGATCTTGGCGCATGCTCTACCCGCAGGCACGTGAATACACTTTCTATTCTCATGTACATCATACCTATTCTGGGTTGGATTACATCTTCCTCAGCCAGACACTGCAGGGTGAGCTTCAGGACGCTAAGATTTTTCCCCTGTTGATCTCTGACCATAGCTTGTACTCTGTTTGTCTTCAATGGAGGAGGAATTCCCCGCCCACCCCTAAGTGGTACTTCCCTGCGTCCCCTACCCGTGATAAGGAATCTTGTACTAAATTGCGTTCTGCCATCACTGAATTCTTTAAGGCTAACCGCCTGGAGGATACCGCTGAGTTCACTACCTGGGATGCTCTGAAGGCAGTTCTTCGGGGGGAATGCATTGCTCTTACTGACGCATTTAATAAGCAATGTGCTCAAGAGCGAGAGCTCTTGGAGTCTGAACTTTCTTCTCTTGAACAGGCCCATAAGGCTAAACCCACGAGACAAACGTTACGCCAACTCACAGCTCTCAGGGGTAAACTACAGGCCATTTATAATAATAGGGCGGAATTCACTCTCCTCAAGCTGCGACATTTATCTTACACTCAGGGCAACAAAGTCGGTAAGCATCTAGCAAGGCAGTTGAAAGATAAACGAGAGAAGGAGTATATAGGTGGCATCTTGGGACCCATGGGGGAGCTGACGCACAGGGATGAAGATAAAGCTGCTCTTTTTGGGACTTTCTATAGGGACCTCTATACTGGGGACTCTTTAGCCGAGGACGCCCAACAAGACTACCTTCAGTCCCTATCTTTACCCCAGGTATCTGAGGCATGGAATGACCTGCTTACTGCCCCTATCACCTTAGACGATGTCACAGCGGCCATCAAATCACTGAAACCTAATAAAGCCCCTGGACCTGACGGGTTTACTGTTCTCTTTTATAGGACATTAGCCCCCGATCTTGCTCCCTATCTTGTGACTCTTTTTAATAAAATGGCAGAGGAGGGTGCCACTTCCGGCTCTATGTCGGAGGCAGTGATATCAGTTATTCCCAAACCGGGGAAAGATCCTCAATGCTGCGCCTCTTATAGGCCGATAGCTCTGTTGAACCTTGATGCTAAGCTGTACTCCTCCATAATTGCCAAAAGGTTAAACAACCTCATGCCCGCACTTTTCCACCCGCATCAGTCCGGTTTCATTACGGGGCGCCAAACACATGACAACATCCGTAGAATTATGCATCTAATTGAGAAAGCCAACAATCGTAAAATTCCGGTGATATTAGTAGGTTTGGACGCCGAGAAGGCCTTCGATAGGGTCGACTGGGCCTTCTTATTTAGCACACTCACAGCGTTTGGTTTTGCGCCCAAATTTCTTAACATGATACGGGCTAATTATCGTCTCCCAAATTCCAGAGTCGTGGTCAATGGAGCACAGTCTCCTACCTTCCCGTACTCGAGAGGCACGCGGCAGGGTTGCCCCCTCTCCCCTTTACTTTTTGCTTTCAGCATTGAACCGCTAGCCCTCGCAATACTGAATAGGCCAGACATTCATGGCATACCGTTCACGGGGGAACCCCATAAAATACTTTTGTTTGCGGATGATGTTCTTTTATCCTTATCAGAACCTGAAACTTCCCTTCCATGCTTGCAGTCTGAAATAGAACGGTATGAGTCAGTATCAGGGTTTTAAATTAATTTAGGTAAATCATATATTCTCAATCTCACCCTTTCACCTGGGGCAGCCCTCCACCTTCAAACCCTAACGCCACTGCCGTGGGCTACCGCATCCATCCAGTACCTGGGGGTTCAATTGACTCCGCACCTTGAGAGGCTTTACGCTGCCAACTTCCCCCCTATTCTGGCGAGTATCCAGGCAGAGCTTGTGAAGTGGAAGTCTCTTTTTCTCTCTTGGCTAGGCCGCATACATGCCGTAAAGATGACTCTCCTGCCTAAGCTTCTTTATTTATTCCAAGCCTTACTCATCGAACTGGAGCATGGTTTCTTTTGGAAAGTGAAATCGATGGTGCTACGCTTTATCTGGCAAGGCGGGAGGGCCCGCTTCTCTTACTCTTTGTTGCACCGCTTCCGCGCTGACGGGTGAGTTGGCTTGCCTGATTTTCTTTTATACTACAAAGCAGCCCAATTGAGAGTCTTGGTTGAATGGTCCCAGTTAGAATCCGAAAAGCACTGGTTACATATGGATCGTAGTGTAACTGGACGGACTATTTGGGATATATTATGGCGCCCACGTAAGGACAGACCCCTGAACACCTACATTAGCACCCCTACATGCACCACTCTTAAAGTTTGGGATACGGTCTCCAGCGACGACAGGTGAACTTCCTTCCCATCTTTGTTTACTCTGATCCATTTCAATCCAGCCTTTCCCCCAGCACAACATGAGGGACCCTTTGAGGCCTGGAGGAAAGGGGATGCCTAGCCCTGACTCATTTATTCCATAACATTGACCCCCTCACCTTTGATCACTGTAAAAGGGATTTTGCACTAGAGAGCACAGAACGGTACCATTACACATAACTGATGCACTGGGTGCTTTCCCCCCTGGTTAGGGAAGGGGCTACTCGACCCCTCACAAAATTTGAGGCCTTCCTCACCAAAACCTCCTCTATGAAGGGGGTGATTTCGTTCATTTATAGCTTCCTGCTTAAAACACTTCTCTCCCCGCACCCTAGGTCCGTGTGGGAAGACATGATCCAACGTCCAAACGCTTTATTCATTCTACAGACTTAAGGGAAGCACATCTCAAGACCATAATGGATTGGTATTTACATCCTTCCAAACTCAAATTGATCTTCCCCACTTTCTCAGAAAGATGCTGGAGGGGGTGTGGACTACTGGGAGACTTCCAACACATATGGTGGGACTGCCCGTCTATCCGTCCATTCTGGGAAGAAATCTTAGCACATATAAAAGACATGCTTGGGTATCCCATCCCTACTACTATGGCGGGAGTCCTTCTGGGGCTTCGGGACCCTTCCCTTGATCAACAGACTCGAGCGGACAAAAAGATCATGTGGCTCTGCATTGGAGCAGCTAAGGTCACCCTGGAAGCCGGCTATTTCCCTCTGGCACTCACGTCTTTGGAGACTGCTCAGTCTTGAACGTATGGCTGATATCTTTAGAGGCAACTTTAAGAATTTCAAATTCCAGTGGGGGCCCCTAGTTAACTTTCTCACTCATGGCCTTCCATCTGCAGTCTGTCCCTCTACCAGTAGAGCCCTCCATCTCTTTCAATTCTGATGAACATGCCAGTGTCACTTAATCTCATTATTGCAGAGTATTGCCGCCACCACGGGTAGGGTGGGGGGAGGGCAATGAGTGCGGAGGGGGTTCTGGGTGGGGTGTTGTAATTTCAGGGTACATGTCCCACATTGGGACAAGTTTTGTTCTGTTCTGTTTACTACGCCTATGGCATCCCAGCTGGACATTATGAGAGGATGGCGCCGCAAATGTCTGTTGCGCACACTGTTGCTTTGTTCAGATGTTCAGTCAAGTTGCATCGTCACAATAGCCTTTATAGGTTGACTTAAAGAAGCAACTCCGGGGTGTTGAGGAGCTGTATCCCTCATTTTGCTTTCTTATTGTTCAGAGGAGCTGGTCTACTTTGTCTAGTGCAATTTGGGTAACTGTAAAATCTTATTGCTGGAACTCTTTGATCCCCTGCGTAGGACTACTGTGATGTTGCACTCTTCATTTGTGGAATGCATGGAACAAATTTCTAATAAACATATCTTTGACAAAAAAAGAAAATATATGTGGCCATCCCCCGGGGCCGGAATTGACCTCGGGAGGGGGGCCCACGTGGGCCCTTTCCCCTTCATATATACATATTTTTTTAAATGGGGGTAAGACCCTGGACGGTAGGGGTCCCCAAGGGCGAAAAAAAGTAAAAAGAAGGGGGGGGGCACACTGCCCCCTTCTAAAAAAATGTATTAAAAAAAGCACTGCGATCGTGCTGGAGGCCCCCCTCCCAGCAACACTCTGCAAACGCACCCTGTGGCACGCTTTATATTGAGGAATTAATTCTCCTTCAATACTAGGGGCCCTGGGGGCAAAATAGCCCACCAGGTACCTCCAGTAAGCGCCACAGTCCTGCGTTGCAGAGAGGTGGTCCAGGCCACACCCCTTTTTAAACCTCTCTGCAACGCAGCTTTTTGGCGCTTACAGGAGGCACCTGGTGGGCTAGTTGGACCTCAGGGACTCTCACAATTCAAGGGGACTAAATACCCCAACTTAAAACGTGCCACAGGGTGAAGGGAGGGGGCGGACCTGAGGTGACATGTGTGCAAACACGCCCTGTGGTGCGTTTTCAGTTGGGGAATTAATTCCCCTTCAATACTGGGGGTCCCTGGGGGCCAACTAGCCACCAGGTACCTCCAGTAAGAGCCGCTGCCTCCTCTCTCCAATGCAGCTCTGTGGCGTTTACTGGAGGTACCTGGTGAGTAGTTGGATCCCAGGGACCCTCAGGATTCAAGGGGACTTAATCCCCCAACTTACAACATGCCAGGGGGCGTTTCTCCTCACCTCACCTTTCCTTTTCCTTTACCTTTCCTCCATTGTCCATTTGCTTGGGCTGACCAACCGCTGATTCGAAATTCAGACACAATATTTAGTTTAACTAAGGCAGCAATAAATCTTCATTCGAATGTGCCTTCAAAATCACATGTGAATATATGGTACTATTCTTCTATCTCTTTTGAATTGTAAGTTCCAGAACTGTCAAAAGCTATTCCAATGGAGTCTGTGCTGGTGCGTTAATATTATACATCTCTGCCGATATCTTGATACATTGGAATATATATAATTGATGTTTCTTCAACAAGAATTATATATATAGATATACATACATTCATATAATCATATATATATAAAATATCATTTTGAACATAACTTGACAAGAGGAGAACAGAAAGCTCTGAACGAACTACAAGACAACCAAGACATAATATATAAGCCCTCAGATAAAGGTGGGAATATTGTGTTGATGACAAGAGAATTTTATATTCATGAAGCAATGCGCCAGTTATCAGACGACAATTGCTACCAAAAAACTACTAAAGGAGAATACATTACAAGCATCCAGCAATACCACAAACTGATCATGAAATGGGCAGACAAGGGCATGATTAATGACAACGAACATACATTTGTTTCATGCCCTTACCCAGTAACATCAACCTTTTATCACCTACCTAAAATTCTTAAAGATACAAAGAGGCCACCTGGTAGACCTTTGTCTCCTCAATTGGATGTCTGACGGAATCAATGTCTCAATGCATAGATCATTTTCTTTCAGACTTTGTCAGAACACTGCCTTCATACATACAAGACTCTACACATTTTATCAAGAGTATTATGGACATAACATGGGAGCAGGATATGTGGAGGATTGTACTTGACATAACCAGTCTATATACAGTGATTGACCATCACAAAGGATTACAAGCAGTACGGTACTTTCTAAAAGGAAGGTCACTTGAACTATCAGAACACAATGAGATGTTATTGGAATTTGCAGAATTTGTTCTTAATAACAATATCTTCCTTTTTGATAAACAGCATTACCGCCAAATAAGGGGGACCACGATGGGCACCTGCTTCGCCCCCAGCTACGCAAATTTATTTGTGGGCTGGTGGGAGATGCAGGTGGCCTGGTCGGATTAGTACAGCAGATGGGTAAACTGTACCATATCCTGGCACAGGTATATAGATGACCTGTTTATCCTATGGAAAGGTCCTAAAACCCAAGCAGAGGCATATATTGAAGAACTAAATAGAAACTCACTTAATCGCCACTTCAGTGGACAGATGAGCCAAAAAGAGGTATCCTTTTTAGACCTGCAAGTGTTTATTCGAGATGGCAAGATTTGTACAAAGCTGTTTAGAAAATCGACAGCTGGTAATGCGATTTTAGAGGCGAATAGCAGTCACCAAAAGAGTTTAAAGAATAGCATACCGTATGGTGAACTGCTTCGTTTCAAAAGAAATTGTTCAAACAATGACGATTTTGAAATCGCAGCAATAGATGCCATCAATAGGTTCCAGGCTAGAGGATACAATAATGATTTGCTGACCAAGACACTTGAGAAAGTGAAAGATACCACGTAGAAGTTTACTGAAAGAAAAGGGACAACCCACTGAGCGTGAGACCGATTCCTGTAGATTTATCACCACATTTTCTGGCGAAGCTGGGGCACTGAGACAAATATTATATCGTAACGGCGTATCCTAAAAAAGACCTTGTAGTTGGTAAAGAATTACCGAAATATCCTCAGGCAACCTTTAGACGCAGTAGATCACTTAAAGACCATCTGGTTAAGAGCCATTACGAATCAGTCCCCTTTGTTCCAAAACTGAGTACTTTGACAGGATTCTTCCCATGTTATAAATGCAAAGCGTGTAGAAGCAGCTCTAAAGTTTTAGCTTATCAGGTTCCGAGCAAGAAGGATATGAAGAAAATCAATAAGTTTTTAACTTGCACTACACCCTTTTGTGTTTACTGCCTGGTATGCCCATGCATGAAAACTTACATAGGCAGTACAATACACCCTACGAAGCGTAGAATCCTGGAGCACGCTCGTGCAATTGAAAACAAGGATCCCACATACCCAGTGGCAAGCCGCTTTTCTGAATGTCACAACAGTGATTGTACACTTCTCAAATTCTTCTGTATCGACCACGTCCCTATGAGTGAACAAGGTGGTAATAGGGAACAAAGATTACGTAGACTCGAATCGAGATACATAATCAACTTGCATACCTTTATTCCATTTGGCCTTAATTCTGAAGAAGAATTGTCTATACACTTGGGTTAAGTGGGCTCTGATGTAACTGAAGTTACTTGAATATATGAGAGACAATCTTGTATTGCAGAAACATATGGGTTTATTTTTGTGATTTAACATGAAATTGTTTGCTAAGATCAAGAACTTAAATTGTGATAGACACCATCGATTTCCCAATGAATTGATTTAAGTGAGACAAAACATTTTGAGTAAATGAACTTGCCCATCTAGGGCTCAATTATGTTAATTGCATAAAAAGAAAGTGGTATGAATTGTCACTAATATGCGGAAAAATAATTTTTTGTATATAATTGTGTTAATCCAGAAATTCATGCAGGACCTGAGTGTGTGCTATTGAACTGATACTGATCAATAGATGAATTTTGAGCTATTGATATAACGATATTGTATATATAATTGCATCTATGTAAATAATGTATATATTCACACTCAAAGATGGCCCCCACAGTGACGACAAATGTTAGTCCACTTTCCATGTTTATGTTTTTGGAGGCTTCCGAGCAAACAACGTGAGAATTGTATGTATAAAATGGTGGTAGCCTTTGTTTACGTTGACACAGTGGAATAAAGCACGTATGCCGAAACGCGTCCTGGTTGTGTGCAGATAAATTGCTAATTTGCGAAAACCTACCACGCGCGTGCGGCCGCTTCCTTCTTTTCCGGGGGAAATCTTGGAGCCTATATATATATATATATATATATATATATATATATATATATATATATATATATATATATATATATATATATATATATATATATATATATATATATATTTATATATATGGAGCAATCCGTAGATCAGCCGCAGCAGCTAGGTCGTTGTCACTCCTCAGCATACACGGACCAGGTAAGTAGGTGCAAATTATTACTTTTTGCGCTGTTTTGCCGCCATAACGTTTCGGCTCCTGAAAGCCTTGATCACATGACAATGTGAACAAATGAGACTACCGTTTATAAAGTGACTGTGCATAGTGTGTTACTGATCATGTGATTTGATTGGTGGCTAAACATAGAAGACATACTAGAACTAGTTCCATGGCAGTTGTAATTGTCATACAAAGCAGTGTAATTTCCAGAAAAACAAATTGGATCATACAATACTAGTTATACCTTGAACAATGTGCAAAATTCGCTATATGTGTGCAATAACACGCATATGTGCAAAACATCGCAATATACATCATTTCATTTAGAGATAAAAAAATGCATGGTTAAATCCACAATGTATAATGGCTCCTCCAAGTAAAACATAGTTATTAATGCCTGTTCAAAGTAAAATCTCATCCTGGGTTAATTCCATGACTGAAATTATGGTGAGCAGAAGCCAAGGAATAGAATCAATGTATCTTCTATCTGTGCCAGTCTCACCTATCTCGCTACTGTATTAAAACCATTGGGCCTTTTATCAATAACTGCCAAAAGTGAATCACTTTATAATGAACTATACTTGTTGTGTTGCCCATAGTTCAATTCTGGACATCTAAAGTAAACTTGTGTAAGCACTACCAGTGTGAGTCTGCTGTTGCGACGAGGTGCTGCTTTGGGGACTGGTTATGCTAGCACGTGCAGACAGCCACCCACTTGGGATTTGATCTATTTCACTGAATGAACACACGCTTACTCACTTGAGGAATACTTGTGTAAGCACTACCATTACCAGGAGGCTGCAGGAGCAGCCACGCCCACCGGGGCCAGTACTTTATTAATCGAGCTCTCACCGACAGCATGTGCTCATTTAAAAAGTCAGCCTGTGACAAAGGGCAGGAGCCCGAAACGCGTTGGCGTTTTGACTTTTAAAGACTGTGTGCTGATGGCGTTGCATTTACTTTGTTACAGTCTCCATTAAAAAGATGCAGATGATTTCACCCGTGTGGGCTCCATCTTTTGAGGCAACTCTTTTTGTGTGGATTTGAGCAGCGAGCCCAGCCGCGATGAAAGCCCCTCCGCTGTTGTGGACCCTGGTGACGCCACTTTGCGTCTGCTGTTGGGACGAGGTGCTGCTTTGGGGACTGGTTATGTTAACATCGTGCTTTGCACCGTGCAGACAACCACCTACTTGAGTTTGAGTTTAAAGCATTTATAGAGCGCACGTTCACCTGGCGGTTTCATGGCGCTGTGGTGTGCAGAACCCAGGAAACAAAAAGATCAAGGGGGGAGAAGCAGAACAAAACAATTACAGTGGAAAGGCTTGTGCAAAGAGAAAAGTTTTTAACGCCTTTCGGAAATGAGAATATTGAGTGGAGGATCTGAGATGGACAGGGAGAGAGTTCCAAAAGACGGGTGCAAGTATGGAGAATTTAGTGCCCCCCCCACTTTTTGCGCCTAAAGCGGGGAACTGTCAACAATTGTTGGGAGGATGAGCGCAGTTCCCTGATGGGGGCGTAGGCTTTGATTTCCGAGGAGATGAAAGCAGGGGCTGCGCCGACCCCGGCCTGAAAAGTGATACATCCCATCTTGAACTGAGCTCGTTCTCGGATAGGGAGCCAGTGCAAGGACTTGAGGAGTGGGGTGACATGGTGGAATTTGGCCAGGTTATACACCAGGCGGGCAGCCTGGTTTTGGACCAGCTGTAATCGCCGCATAGTGTAAGCGGGCATGCCACAGTATAGAGCATTGCCATAGTCTAGGCGAGAGATTACCATCGCCAGGACAATGAGATTTAAGGCAGAGAAAGAAAAGAAACCGGAAACCCTACGGATGGTGCGGAGTGAAAGAAAAGAAGAGGACACCACTAGACTAACCTGAGAGTGCAGAGTGAGTTGGTTGTTCAGCTTAATCCCGAGTGTTTTCATAGAGGAAGATGGGGAGGGGGGGGACCTAGGGAGGGGGGCCAGAAGAGAGAGGTCCAGGGACTGGAGCAACCACCTGTCAAAACCAGCTCAGTTTTGTCTGGGTTTAACTTCAGGTGGTTGTAATTCATCCAGTCCCGGATAAAGATCATAATAGACTGGAACCTGACCATGGACTCGGGGGATGGGGATAAAGTAAAAATAAGCTGAAGGTCATCCGCATAGTTATAGACGGAGACCTCCATTTGCTGAAGGGCAAAAATGAGAGGGGCAATGTACAAGTTAAATAAAAGAGGGGAAAGGGAGGAGCCCTGAGGAACCCCGCATTGTACTATCCGGAGGTCCGCCGAGAAGTCGCCCAGGCGCACTGCCTGGGTGCGGTCCCTCAGGAAGGAGGACAGCCAGACCAAGGCCGAGCCTCCAACCCCCGCCGCCTTGACACGAGAAAGTAAGATGGAATAGTCAACCGTGTCAAAGGCGGCAGAGAGGTCGAGGAGGACCAGGGCCTGGGGGTGGTTAGTGTCCATGCCCTCTCTAAGGTTGTCGAGGACCGACAGCACCTCGGACTCCGTGGAGTGTGCGGGGCGGAAACCAGCCTGACGGGGGGCTAACACCCCGTTCTCCTCCACGAAGGTACTGAGCGCTCTGGTCACATGGCGCTCCAGTACCTTCCCCAGTAAGGGCAATATTGAGATGGGGTGGTAGTTGACAAGAGCGGAGGGGTCAGCGCCAGGTTTTATGAGGATAGGGACAATGATGGCTGATTTTAGAGGTTGAATAACAATGCCCTGGGACAGTGAACTGTTGAGAAAAGTAAGAGGGGGCTGCACACAGACCGAGTAGATGTGCCTGAGGATGTGGGCAGGACAAGGGTCTAGAGGGGAGCCTGATTTGACCATAGGAAGGAGGGAGATAAAAGCCTCTTCTGTCAGAAGGGAGAAGGAGTCAAGGCGTGCCTCGACTGACGGACACTGGGGGTCGACAAAGGAAAGGGGGGGAGGGATGTTAGCTTTGATGTTTGAGATTTTGTCCAAGAAATAGGTGTTAAGGGAGTCGCATAAGTCCTGGGAAGGGGAGGGTTTGAGGGTAGCTCTGTCGGAGTAGGCGGGGTCGTGAACAATGGAGAAAATTTCTCTAGGCTGATTTTCGGCAGCCAAGATTTTTGAAGAGAAGTAAGCCATCTTAGTAGCCAAAATAGATTTTTTGTAGTGAGACAGGAGGATGGTGTACTGGGTTTTAAGGTTGGGGCAATAATCTCGCCTCCAGGCTCGCTCAGCATGGCGCACAGTTAGTTTTAAGGCCTTCAATTCCTCGTTGAACCAGCGGTTCGCGTCGTTCACACGTCTGGAGGACACCCGCCTGAGGGGAGCGACAGAGTCGCAACCTGACAGGAGCCAGGAGTTAATAGAGTCGGCTTGTGCGGAAGATGACAGACCGTGTAGATCCAGATTGGAAGCAGAGACTGTGGCGGACAGAGAGGCCACATCCACCTGGCTCCAAGAGCGCGCCCAGATGTTTTTAGGAAGAGAGGGCTTGGTGACTGGGCTAAGGTGTAGGGAAAAGGACATCAAGAAGTGATCGGACCAGGTGCAGGGGGAGATGGACAATGAGGCTATAGGACAATTAAGGGACCAAATCTGATCAAGGATGTGGCCCTGAATGTGAGTGAGGAAGTGAACGTGGGAGTCAAAGTTGAGGGAGCGAAGGGTATCCGAGAAATTCTTTAGAGGTCGAGCATTCTGCGGGGTCTGAGGGCCAAAAATTAAAATCTCCTAATACCAAGATGGAGGAGTTGTTGACCGCTAAAGTGGCCACTAGATCTTGGAACCCGGAGAGAAAATGTTGAGAGGGTTGGGGGGGACGATACATAAGCAAGCAGGTAAGTGGGACTCTAAAAGACGGTGAGCGGACAACTAAAAAGTCTGATGAACCAATGGAGGAAAAGGTTAGAGGCTGAAAGGAGAATTCTCTACTGGCGATCAGAGCGACGCCGCCGCCGCCCGTATTTGCCGGAGGGTCGGTCGGCGCGCAGAGCGTAATATGAGGCAGGAAGGGCAGCTAACAAAGAGGGAAGGGAGTTATCACAAAACCAAGTCTCTGTAAGAAATAAGAGATCCAGATTGTGCGAGTCCAGTAAGATGAAAAGTTTGTGACAGTGCTTAACTGCTGACCTGGTGTTAAGATAATAGACGGATAGGGAAGTAGGCACAGGAGGAGCAGGGAGGTCGGGAGATGGGCCAGGGGGGGAGGGAGAAGGGAGGGCAAGGACGGGAGAGATGGGAGAGGGCACGGAGCTGTCAATCCCAGTCTGTCGATGTGCAAAATTACAGGGTCATCCAAAGGCCACGGGTCTTGGAGGTTGTAGAGCTGCGCAGAAGAGTATTGTACAATGGGCATGGTGGAGAGCCCCTAGGCCCGGCCGGCCGCGGACGGGCACGGACGGGCTTCCCTTAGGCGCTTTCGGCACGCAGACGGCACGCCCGCTGCGCTCGCCTGCTGCGCGTCCGGAAGATGCACATGATTTGTAGAGAATAGAGTGGCGGCGGGGGCGTGGCCTCTGAAAAGGGGCGTGGCCTTGAGGCTCGCCGGAATGGCGGCAAGAAGTGGTTTCAGTACTGATGCCGCGGCAGTGTTAAATCCGCTGTGCGGGCTAATCAGGAGCGGAGTGGTAAGTTTTTAAAGACAATTTATACAAGTGACATTCAAATCTGTTAAAAAAGAACAAAGTCGCGCTCCCGGCTTCCGCCTCAGGAGGTCAGTGCATTACGTGATTACCATTGAGCAGGATATAACTGACACCTGATGTTTACAGCGCTGCAAATCAGCGGTGGCCAATACTGTGGTAGGGCAGGCTGGGGTGGAAGCCTGTTACCGAATAGGCTCATTGGAATGATGGAGACATGTTCACCACGAGATGTGATCTATTGCACTGAATGAACACACGGTAACTCACTCGAAGAATACTTTTGTAAGCACTACCAGTAGCAGGAGGCTGCAGGAGCAGCCACTCCCACGGGGTCGGAACTTTATTAATCGAGCGCTCACCGACAGCATATGCTCATTTAAAAAGTCAACCTGTGACGAAGGGCAGGAGCCCAAAACGTGTCAGTGTTTTGACTTTTAAAGATTGTGTGCTCCTGGAGGTGCATTTACCTTGTTGCGGTCTCAATTAACCCCTTCCAGGCGCATGACGAGCTGGGCTCGTCATGGTGTAGCCTCCTCGCACACTGATGACGAGCCCAGCTCGTCATGAAGCATGGGATTTAGTAAATCCCAGCATAGAAGGAGAATTCTCTGAGCGCGGATGTGGTTAAAAAGATGCAGATGATTTCACCCTTGAAGGCTCCATCTTTTGAGGCAACTCTTGTTGTGTGGATTTGAGCGGCGAGCCAGCCGCGATGGAAGCCCCGCCGCTGTTGTGGACCTTGGTGATGTGGACGCGCGATTGTGGGGAGATTGCATCGGATGCACAGGGAGAGAGTGCTATCTGTAGCTGACTGAATGACAATTTTAAATCGATAATTTTAAATCACTCTGTCATATCGAGTATTCTCTGCATAGAATTATTTTAATTAGGAGACTCTTTTACCCCTGCAGTATTTTTACATGTTTTTGTAGCTTACCTGCTGCCTATTCTCCCCGGTCCACCGCGACAGCGTCGTTTGCGTGGAGGGAGAATACGCCCACATCCGGTTTGCGGAGGTTAGCATTTGAGCGGCCTGGCCTCCATAAAACCGGATGTGTACTAGACCGCCCAGCGGACGCGCGATTGTGGGGAGATTGCATCGGATGCATGGGGAGAGAGTGCTATCTGTAGCGGACTGAATGCCAATTTTAAATCGATAATTTTATATCACTCTATCATATCGAGTATTCTCTGCATAGAATTATTTTAATTAGGAGACTCTTTTAGCCCAACAGTATTTTTACATTTTTTTGTAGCTTACCTGCTGCCTATTCTCCCCGGTCCACCGCGACAGCGTCGTTTGCGTGGAGAGAGAATACGCCCACATCCGGTTTGCAGAGGTTAGCGTTTGAGCGGCCAGGCCTCCATAAAACCAGATGTGTACTAGACCGTGCAGCAGACGCGCGCAACGGGCGTGCCGGCGGCAAGCCCGTCTGCGCCGGTCAGCGTCCCGGAGGCGGACAGGGCAGGAATCGCTGCCGGTTTGGTTCCCATCCAAGATAATCCGATTAGGTATGATGGCGCTGTACTTAAAAATTATATGCCCCCTCACAATTGCCATAATTACATAGAACTAGCTGGGGATAATAGAACCATGTATGCAGTATGTGCAATTGGACTTGCCCTTTATACCCAGTAAATGAACCCGGGCCCACGCTTAATGCGAAGGAAGGAGATGTTAGGAGTCAGGAGGACTTTAATATCTTCCTGCTCAATGTACGATCCTTAAACAAAAACGCCCAGCACATCTCTGACCTGATATTAGAGTCAAGGCCAGATATATTATTTTTAACTGAAACCTGGCTCTCTGACACCTCCAATCCCACCCTGGCAATTGCAGTATCCACAGGATACTTTATACTAAGGAAGGACCGCACCACTGGGAAGGGTGTGGGCGTTGCAATGATCATAAAAAAAGACATTTCGGCAAAAAGTATCCCCATGGATGAAATCAAGGGTGCAGAGAGTCTCTGCTTCTACTGCACAAACTCCGCACACCAATCTTTGGTGGGTGTTCTTTTATATAGACCACCAGGCCTCTCAGGACATTCTTAAAAGGAATTACTAATCCTATAGCACCACTTGCCCTGAGATTTAACTAATTTCTGGTCCTAGGAGACTTTAATGTACATATGGACAAACTAGAGAGCTTGGAGGGCATTACACTACGTGAGACTCTGAACTCCCTGAATCTGCTACCCCTCATAAATAGACTCACCCATGAGAAGGGACCCACATTGGACCATTTCTTCTCGAATATCTCTGGCCAGGCTGAGGAGCTCATCCCTCTTGCCTGGACTGATCATTTCCTATTAAAAATCACAATGGTTAAAATTAGGAAATCAGCACTTACCATCTCAAATTTAGAGCTCTCCACAAGCTAACCCTGGAGGCCCGTTGCTCTGTGCTACAGGCACATCCTCTCGTTAGTAGTAATAAATTAGAGTTGGATGCTCCCAATTTGGAAAATTGGATAAAGCAAGGTGTGGAGACCTTAGCACCCGAGACTCTACGCCCTCAACGGACAATACATCGCTCTGCCCCTTGGTTTAATGAAACCCTACGCAAGTGTAAAAGTGTCTGTAAACAGCTGGAAAGGGTGTGGAGGAAATTTTTTAACAATGATAGCAAATCACTTTACAAAAAAGAACTAAAAATTTACCACCAGAAAATTCTGGAGGAAAAGAAACGGTTTTTTGAAGCAAAGTTTGAGATATCAGACAATAAGAGCAAGGAAATATTTTAAATCGTTAAACACTTTACTTCACCGCCAGCAGCAGCCTCCAAATGCGAAGCCTCGGAAGCCTGGACACACAAAATTGCAGATTTCTTCCACAAGAAAATAGTCGCTATACAGACATCCCTCGACTTTTCCTCCAGCGCACTGGTCAACGTGCAACCTGCACATGTCAATTTGCCATTTAATGCCACTTTTCTCCAATTTCCCCCGATTACGTTAGCACAATCTCTTACGATTTTGAAGAACTTAAAATCTGGCTCACCGGCTGATCCCTGCCCTGCCAAAAGATTGACTTCGGTAGCCGAGGTCATCAATGCCGAGGTCAATACTGTGCTGAACTTATCTCTGAGCAGTGGCCTGGTTCCAGCTATTTGGAAACAAGCCAAAATTCTGCCGTTGTTAAAGAAGCCTACGGCAGATCCTCTAATAGTGTCAAATTATAGACCTATTTCGCTCCTGCCTTCCATAGCGAAGGTTATTGAAAAATACGTGAACTCTGTTACTACATAATTCATGGAGTTAAACAACTGTCTCCATACGAGTCAATCAGGATTCCGCGCTAATTTTAGCACAGAATCAGCCCTCCTTGAAATATCGGAATCTATCAAAGTGACTCTTGACTCAGGAGGGAGAGCGGCCTTAATACTATTGGATTTATCTGCCGCTTTCGACACCGTGCCCCATGATAGACTCCTACAGAGACTGAGAGACTGTGGTGTAGGGGGCACGGTGTTGAAGTGGTTCTCCTCGTTTTTAGAAGACAGAAGGCAGGAAGTTTGGAATCCGCCTTTCTCCTTCCTCATGCCTCCTATAAAAGTGGGTGTTCCTCAGGGTTCGATCTTGAGTCCACTATTGTTTAATCTTTACATGGCTCCCCTCACCCTTCTAGTTGAAGAGGCTGGAGCCATGATTATATCCTATGCTGATGACATCCAGCTTTTGTTCACCTGTAAAAAGGGAGAGGTTCTTGATGGTGACAAAATCAAGAACTGTCTGAGACAGGTCTTTTCCTGGTTTAGTCAAAACCAGCTCCAGTGCAACTCTGCTAAATCAGAAGTGATTCTTTTTAGAGCTCTGGATCAGGAAGTCTGGAGACAGTAGTGGCCGCCTGATATGTCCCCCCCAAAGACCTCTGTGGGAGTAGCCAAAAACCTAGGAGTAAAACTGGACAACTCACTGAACATGAACACCCAAGTCCAATCAGTGGTCGGCACTTGCTATGGAACCCTGAAAAGCTTCGAAAATGTTTACCCGTTCTGTCTCTCTACCACAGAAGGACTGTCGTCCAGGCCCTTATCACCTCCAGGCTGGACTACCCTAATGTCCTCTAATTGGGCCTCGCAGAATCCCTTCTTAGTAAACTCCAGGTCGTGCAGAATGCGGCCGCCAGAGCCATTCTTATGTTGGGCCCTAGATCCCCATCTTAACAACTTACATTGGCTCCCCATCTGCCGCAGAATTCAGTTCAAAGCCCTGACACTGGCTTTTAAAGCCTTACATGGTATTGGGGCAACCTACATTTGGAGAAGAGTGAGCTACTACACACCTGGTAGAGCTCTAAGATCATCTCACCAACATCAGGAGTGTGCCTAAATTCGATCGTTCCCGCATAGGAGGACGCTCCTTTCAAGTCCAGGTAGCACACCTTTGGAATGATCTCCATATAGCAATCAGGCAAGCGTCCGACATTTTGTACTTCAGGAGACTACTGAAGACATGGCTGTTTCAGCAGTAATCCTCTGCTCCGCCTTTATGCACGCGCTTCCTACTATCGCTCTGCTTCCGCTAGCGCTGGGACACTCTTCTGAGTAGCTGTGAGAAATAAATAAATAAATGCCACTGTGAGTCTACTGTTGGGACGAGGTGCTGCTTTGGGGACTGGTTATGCTAACATCGTGCTTTGCAACGGTGCAATCAGCCACCAACTTGGGATTTGATCTCTTTCACTGAATGAACACACGCTTACTCACGTGAGGAATACTTGTGTAAGCACTACCAGTACCTGGAGGCTGCAGGAGCAGCCACCCCCATCGGGCCGGTACTTTATTAATCAAGCGCTCATCGACAGCGTGTGATCATTTAAAAAGTCAGCCTGTGACAAAGGGCAAGAGCCCGAAACGCATCAGCGTTTTGACTTTTAAAGACGGTGTGCTGCTGGCGGTGCATTTACCTTCTCACGGTCTCCATTAAAAAGATGCAGATGATTTCACCCGTGTGGGCTCCATCTGTTGAGGCAACTCTTTTTGTGTGGCTATATATATATGTATATATATATATATATATATATATATATATATATATAAAGAGCAAAGGCCACAATGGGGGAAGCCTAGGAGACACCTTTATTCAAAATTACAGCGGCGAATGCATTTCGGCCCAGTCGGCCTTCTCCAGCGCCTTAGGTGTTCAGAAGGCATTACAAAACAACACTTTAAATATGTCCCGCCTCATGCTGGTTGGTCATGACACGCTCCACCCCCAGTGTACTCGCTCACCCTCAGCAGGTCACACAATTCTCTCGTGAACCGCAAGTCCCAAATTTCTGTTCACTTCCAGGTAGGTAATGCGGGGGGGGGGGTTTCAAGCCTTGTGGCTGTGCGGATTTTCGCAGGACAGTCTGTGAAGTTTGTTAAAGCCTTTTCCTTGTGTTAATCCTCGAATTACAGGCGCCTCCTCTGGTCCCCACACTGTATCAACCCCCAGGCTCGGAGATCCCTATGGCAGGGGCAAGAATGAGAATACATCTCGCCCAGCGTGAGGTTAATAACCTCAACACCACCCCTTCTCCTTCCAAGCACAGATATATATATATCCAAGCTCCAAGTACCCGACGTACAAGGAGCACTCAAGTGGCAACAAGCTCCTAAAGCGCCTTCATGGTATACAGTCTACCAGTGCAACAATAACTTTAAGCAGTTCAATGTGCCATGGACCTCTGACGCGTTTCTAAGTGTCTCCACTTCTCTTCAGAGGCTTTGGCACCGCTCTCATCAATTAAATGCTCAATTGCAAAACAACTTCACTGTTTTGACTAAGAACAGACTTATTACAGAGGCAGAGAACAGACACACTAGTCTCTTTAAAGAAATCTAATTTAAGTGCGCCCAGAGGTGCTCGCACCAACAATTTTTAGAGGAATTCTCGCATGAGTTCTTGGGAGGTATTGGACTCTTCTACTGAAACAGTGGCCATCCTAGAGTGCACCTCTACTCTTTGAAATTATACAGTTCTCCAATGATTGATCATTGTACATTTGGTGCACACTCTAATCTTTGCCCCATGACTAATTAGGGAAGCAAAATCCTGATTCCTAACAGCTATATAATGAGTAGTATGATTCAATCTGTCATAGATTTGTGGACATGTTTCAGTCTATATTCATGGCCAAGGGTCAAAAGTTTTCATAAGACCCAATGAAGATCCCTATCTAAATACTAAATGAACTCATTCATACACAACAAGTCTAAGGGGAAAATGGTTTCATACCTTGGTAAGGTTGAATTCAGAAACTTAAGTAGCTGCATGAATTGCTAGAGCTAAAACATAAGGTACACACATACACAACTTTTGTGACAGTAAAAACAAAGAAGTGAAGTATCCAAAGTGAAAAAAGTGGTAGCACTGTAATACAACAGAGCACACATGGGGTAGGTGGGAATACCCTTACTTAGGGGATATCAAGTCCTCATGGTCATGACGGGAGAGACACTCTCTGTAGTCACACACTTATATAGGATAAGAGTGTTTATTTTCAATTTTACATCAACTACTTTTGTGGCACACTCAGATGTCTGTTTATATTCCAATTGTCATTTGTAACCCTTTAGCACTCACTCCACCAATGTTGGCAGTGGGATTGGTATTTTAGTTCTCTCCACGAGTAATCATTAATATAATTTGTGATGCTCGTTTTTAATATATTGGCTCAGAATACGTACATACACGCACACACATGATTTCCATCAAATACCATATCACTATCTCACTAAATCATAACTATATCACTTAATCATAACTCAGATCTCCTGCACGGCATTTCTTGTAGCTAAGGCAGTGAAAGTTGGCTATCTAATAAAAAGAAAATACACATAACATTGTGCAACTCAAAATGATGTAAAAATAAAAGAGCCTAAATGTTTTCGAGGTTCCCAGGGATGTCCGTGGTGTCATTCTAAACTTAGTATTTGTTACCCAATTATTTCACCAAGGTTTGCTTGTTGTTATTGCTGACTAGGGGCCAGATGTAGGTAAAATCAATTTTGCGAGTCCTTAATAGCAATTTTTAGCAAATCTCTATTAAGGTCTCGCAAAATGGAATGTATGTAGGAATCGCAATAATAATTCCTTAATATTCCTTAATTGTGAATTGTGAATTGCAAATTGCGATTCGCAATCAAGGACAACCATTCCTATTCATCTCTATGGGCCTAGAGGCCCATAGAAATAAATGGGAATTGCGCACACAATTTGCGAGTACCCAATAGGTACTCGCAAATTGCATGCACAATTTCAAGGGTGCAAGGGTTCCAAAAGGACACCCTGTTGCACCCCTGAATTGTGCATGTGTGTACATGTGGCGCACATACATGCCCTAAGGGCACTTTGAAAAAGCAAAAAAGTGCCTTTTTAATGAAATCGCAAATTATCACCAATTTAAAGTTGGTGGTAATTTGTGATTCCTTAAGGCAATATCGCAAATTGTGATTCTCTAAATGCTTGCACAAAATAAGGAATCTTGCGATTCCTCATTTTGCGAGTAGGTATTTGCCTTCCTTAATTGCACATAGCTAAACTGCGATCGCAAACGCTGAAATTCTGCGAATTATTAATCAATCTCTTTCTGGATTCATTTCTTAAAGTACATAATTATTTCTCTATATTTTACTTTTACTCCACCTAAGATCCTTACATGTGAACCTGAAGCGAGCGCATGTGATCAGTGCCCCTCTGTGCTACCCTAAAAATGTAGATTAAGTTCAATTTGCTCCTTATCCTATCATTTTGCCCTCTTTCGGATCTTTAACAGAATGTCCTGGGTACTTGACACTGATATTACGCTCTATAGCGTGCTGATGATGTTGACAATCACCACTACAGTCCACAATAACTATATTTTGATGGCAATCTCGATTGCCCACCTACAACTAGCCCACCATTGGCGCATACTACTCTTCTAGAACCTAATTTCTGGATGCAACTACTCATTGACATTTACACTTTTGGGATGTGGTTGCATCTGCTACATGGTTCTCCAAACATTGGGTATTAATCATAATAATATTAATATGTGGTGGAGATCTTCCTACGATATTGTATAAATGTAAATGTAAATGTACAGGAATTTATATAGCGCAAAATCACCAAGCGGTTTCTAAGCGCTTGCTTAGGGAACCCGTCCCGGTATTCCCCTGTGAGATAACCCCGGCAGGGTATCCGCAAGGTGAAAGCCAGGCATCCCACCGCGAGGGGCCGTTGTGGAGATTAAGCAAGCTATTGCCCAGAGTTGCAGAGTGTGAACCCTTGAATCGAGTAGGCACCGGAGCGAGAATTGTCGAGTCCATGGACATTTTGGGACTCAAGACCCTGCCGAGCCGGGAATTGAACCCTGGTCCCGGGCTGACCTCTGCTTCCAGGTCTGCCTCCTCTAACCAGTGAGCCACACTGCTCCACGTGTTATTAAACTTGAGAACAATTACTGAAAACATATATTAAATATTTATGGTCATTGGTTTTATATATTCATTTTAATTATAAAATAAAATAGAATAAAGAACATAATATATAGCATAATTAACATAACTTTAATTTAAAATGTAATTATTTTAAATAAATTAAAGTTATTTTTCTGAAGTGTAAATAAAAAATGTGTATATCTTTACAATGCATTAACATTCTTCAAAGTGACGTATCAATTCATTTAAAAGTAATTTAATTTTGTTTTGATAACAAATATTTTTTCCTAATTTCTAAATTCAAAAAAGGTTATTCGAGTATTGTAATATGAAGTGATCAATATTTTTTTTTTCTAACATTAATTTGAAGTTGTTTATATTTTTTAATATTTAATTTATCTTAACATTTGCAATGGGTTTTTATTTTAAGTACCTACCCACATTATTCTTTATGGGACTGTGTCACAGGACCAGTGGCTTGACATGTGTGAAGTTGGATTTTCTCCAGGTTTGAGCTGTAGTGCATTTATTCCTGTGTTGAGTACATTCTGGCTGTCATTATATAAAAAATGCAGTTTGTCAATAGTAATAGGTTTTCTTAATTTTGAGGGTGAGTGCATGTCCCTTCCTACATCCCTCTTTAAGCCTGCCTAAATCCCTCCTTACTCCTCACTGAACGCCTGCCATATTTCATGAAGTATGCACCTTCGCCTGGTCCCTTCCATATTTACTTAGGGACCGATTCTGATTGACCACGGTCGGAGCCCTTCCTGCCCTCATCGGAATGTGCTGTTTGGATTCCTTTCCGAGGGAGCCATTCTGATGAGCTCAGTTGGAAAGGAATCCGACTCGGTTTTCCAGATGGCTTATGACGGGCTGGGAGAGTCCATCCACCATCCGGAAACCCTTCAGTACTCCTCTGGCCTGCTCTTTCCGTCCGAGGGAGTACGATGGCAGTTTCCCACTGCCTTTTTTTGCCGGTCTTTCTGGCACAAAAGGCAGTGTAAAACTGTCTTTGGGGGCCCCCAGCAGCAGTGGTGGGCGGAATTTGTGAAATTCACTTTCGCAAACTATCGCAAAAATGTCAACAATCTCCGCAAACATGCGTACGTTTTTTTCCCCGCCTGTTTGAGATATTTTCTGCCTAATCGCTTTGAAAAAGGTTTTGCCAACTTGCTCATGCGGTCGCCATCTTGTTTTCACTTGTCCCTCCCTCTCGCGATGCTTATTTCCTGTTCGGGGTCTCGAATGACGTGTTCGCGATCGCAAACTCAAGTGGGATAGCGCGACCGGCTACCAACAATCCAACATAGGAAAACTCGTTGCCGAACGCAGGGACGCTACAGCACGCATTTTAAAAGCGCAAGCAAGAAAAAACTTCTGTTTCGCTGCAGATTGCGAAAGTTTTGACATTTTTGCGCTCTCCGCGGAACGTGAAAATGTCAAATTATCGCAATTTCTGCGAGCGGAACAAATTTACTGCCCAGGCCTACCCAGTAGTGTCCCCATGGGTACGTGGCCGCCAAATGGCGGCCACGTACCCATGTCCCCCTGTTGATCCCCTGTTAGTGTCCCCCTGTTGATCCCTGCACCCAGTGGCTGGCACCTTGAATGTGCCTGCCACTGAGTGCAGGGATGAACTGCACCCCTACTCTTTCAATGAAAGCATGCATTCTATTTGGAATGCATGGTCCCATTGGAAGGTATAGGTATGTGACTGAACAGGGTTCAGTCGCATCCTACTTGCAGGTCTGTAACTGACGACAGGAGGTCGTTCGGTTACAAACTTACATGTGTGATGATTCCCATTGAAAATAAAGTAGAGGTGGTGTTTTACAATTGTAGTCTTGTGAATTGCATTTAGTAGTAAGTAATTATTACTACTGTAGTATTACTTTATATATTACAAAATGAGTTTATGAATCGTGCCGTAGCATGTTTTCTTCTTGTATTTTACAATTATTGAGAAAATTCTTATTCTTTAAGTATAAATGTTTATGTAAAAAGGTGTTCTGGGTATCCTGCACACACAGAGATATTGTACTGTTTATGGATTTATGGAGAATATCAGTGACAGAGAAATAGGGTTACTGGTGAGTAACATTTCCATGTCTGTTTCTCTTTGCTGTGTTAGTCAAAACTTGCTAAAAAGGAACAAAGTGCACATCCACTATGCAAAGAGTTCTTCTAAATTGGTTGGTGCTTTCGTTGTAGCCTTCCTGTGTTCATGATATCTGCCAATGTGCACTCATACTTTTAATTCACTAGTCCATTTGCCTGTTTGAGTTTGAAAATATGATCACTTTAATTACAAAATATGCAATAAATTCTTGCTTATGTTAAATACCAGATAACAATACAATTGCTCTCAGTATTACTAATAAAGAATGTTTGGTATTAATTCCATGTGCTGATGTAGACATCTTACTTGCTCTTATAATGATCCATTACAAATCTCTCCTCTTTACTTATCTCCTCTCTTTGGTCTTTACCAATTCTCCATTGCTTTCTCTTTTTCCCTTTTCCTCCTCTGTTCTTTTGCATCTTCCCCTTCACCTCCTTTCATATGCCTGTTTTCTACTTAATTTGTTGTCGCACTCTTTCACTCCTTTTTTCTAAATTCCCCTCTACTCTCTCTCATGCCTTTATTTGTCCATCACTCCTTATCGCTCCCTCTCTTTATCACTCCCTCTTTTTCTCCACCACCCTTCACTGGCCTTCCCTTACTCTCCATCAATTCTACCCTCTTTCTCTTTTTTATTGCTTTCCTCCTCTCCTCCCCTCACTCATGACTTTTTCTTTATCACTTGCTCTGAAACTCTTTTTCATTGTTCCATATTTCTTTCTTCTTCCTTTTCCTCTTTTGTATCTCTCTCTCTCATTACTCTTCACTCTCTCTCTCTCTCTCTCTCTCGCTCTCTCACACACACACACACATCTTCCATCTTATTTCCTTTTCCCCCACCCTCTTTCCGCTTGATCACTATTTTTCTTTGACTCTTTGCCTATCTTTACTTTTATTCCTCCCACTTCTGATTGTTTTACTCTTTTTCCTCCTCCTGTCCCTGCTTCCCTTTTTTCCATCTGCTCCTGCCCCTCTCCTTCCTTTCTTATTTGTAGGCTGACAGCATTTGTGGTCAAGTGCTTTGGTCAAGCTGAAGAATTCATCTCTGTAGACGATAATCTGACTGCTAGGGCAGTCAATTGGCTGTGGCAACGCCAGTCCCCAGATGGCTGCTTTGAGAATGTGGGCATGGTTTACACAACAACCATGAAGGTATGGTCAATCTTTTCAGGCATGACTCCATGACCCTAATTCTATATCAGAACTGTTAATTTTCAACCTGCAGAAGGGAAGAAGTTCCAACTATTATACAAAAAGCTAATCCAACAACATCTTCGCACCCTACTTTGTGGGTATTTAGGCAATACAAGGAAAGGTCTAAATGTTATGTCCTGCCACCGTGGATGCAATGTTGGTCTTGTCCAGGGGCATGGATGCTATTTTGACTCTGTTACCAAACCCCCCATTTCTAAGGACACTGGGTAGTGTGGTAAAGGTAAACCATCTGAGCCATGCCAAGCATTTTAGTATTATTCCTGTCTTTCAATCCTACTCGCCGATGAACCCCCCCTCTTCCTGACCTGAGAATGAAGGGTAAGATTTCTCTTCCACTCTAAATCACCCTCTGTGTATGGTTTCTCTTGACTATTGGTATGCTATGGTCCCAGTGTTTGATTGACCATAACTGTCCAATTTTAGTAGCTTTAGATATGATGTTAATGTAACCATATTGTCCCTTAGCATATAATTTTTCAGTTATGTTTTCTGGCTTTGTTATGTATTTGTGGATCGCAAGCTGCTCTTTAGCTCGTTAGGGAGCGTGGAAAATATAGCACTGAAAATTTACTGTGTATGGTCTTTATGGAATCAGCACAACAATCCTTGTTTTCTGGCATTGGATCTTTCAGAGATTAACATTTTTGAATCATCCCCATCATTGATCTGGGAGTCTTACAGTAATTATAAAGAAGCAGTATAATGTAAACACAATCTGAATTTAATTTTGGTTACATTAGATACCATCCTTGGAAAAGACCCAAACCTTAGCCAGCCAGGAGAAAACACATTTTCTATGTAATGCATATATTTGCTTCAAATTCCATCTCTATCCCATCCTAGGGCAGTTTCTGTTGGTTGTTTAAGGAGAATGGATCAACCATGTCTGTTTCTTACAGGGAACACCTTTTCAGAACTTGGGGAACTGTTAGAAGGTGAGGCTCAATTCTGGGGATGGTTCACTGATACAGCATGGATGTCACAAATATCTATGAAAAAATATAGACTACAGAAAAATCGACTCCCATACCTAAACAGATAAGTACAAAAACATTGACTAATACAAATCGATGTAAAAAATATGGAAGTACAACATTTTGATATATATATAATATATATTATATATATATATATATATATATATATATATATATATATATATATATATATATATATATATATATATATATATATATATATATATATATATACAAACACAAAGTTTGCCTGCAAAGTAGAGGAGCCCACGAGCCAGGTAATTTCAGCTTTTAATAATTGTAGAAAGCAGCCTGCGAAATGGATGCAAATACAGCAGCAGCTTCAAAAAGCCAGCCTGACGCGTTTCGTTTTCCAACTTCTTCAGAGGCACTGACTCAAATACTCCCAGGCGAACATTTTCCAGGCAGCTACACAGTAACTTAACTCCCGCCTCAGTGGGCGTGTCCCAACACATGGACTCATGGTGTATGTAGTGTCCTGTCCTTCTCTAGTGGGTCGCCTGCCTCGGAGTCATAATATTGTTGAATTAAACCACAGTGGGGTGTGCTTCATCACATCTCGACCTCGCAGCTGTCATCGCCTTCCCACAATAGCTTCTTGCTCCCATACCGGTGGCGCTGTAAAACGTCTCCGTGGTGGGGTGAGACAGAAACTCATTGTGAGTCCCCACAAGTGCAGATCTTTAACCATTCTCGGCCCTCTAGTGGGCATCAACATGATAATATTTTACAGTGCATGATGGTATGTGTGGTTTTCACAATTCAGTCCAAACATTACGAACCCTCCAGTGGGCTGCCTTTTTCAATTTTAATGTCTCGATGGGGATAGTCTCTAATTCCGTGTTGCTCCGCACTGCAGACCCACTTTCAAGACTGCGGCGGAACCATGCCCAATTCCATTATCTGGCAGCGTCCGTTACCCAAGGTTCGATATTCACGAGTCACGAAGGTGGTCCAAGGCTGGGTAATGGCGGTGCACTTACTGGCGGTGCGCAGCTCTGCGGCAGGACCAAGCCGCTACACATTACAACACTTTCTCCCCCTTCAAGGAAACGATGAGCCGCACACGCAACACAGTGCTTTCAAAGCATTTATTCGAGCAATTCCAGGCAATCCTGGCGCATTTCATTCCATCTTGGAACTTCTTCTGAGGTGAGCCCTGGCAAAAAAGAAACTGATAGTGAGTCCCCACAAGTGCAGATCTTTAACCATTCTCAGCCCTCTAGTGGGCATCAACATGATAATATTTTACAGTGGATGATGGTATGTGTGGTTTTCACAATTCAGTCCAAACATTACAAACCCTCCGGTGGGCTGCCTTTTTCAATTTTAATGTCTCGATGGAGATAGTCTCCAATTCCGTGTTGCTCCGCACTGCAGACCCCCTTTCAAGACTGCTGCGGAACCATGCCAAATTCCAGTATCTGGCAGTGTCCGTTACCCAAGGTTCGATATTCACGAGTCACAAAGGTAGTCCAATGGCTGGGTAATGGCGGCGCACTTACTAGCGGTGCGTAGCTCTGTGGCAGGACCAAGCCGCTACACATTACAACACTTTCTCCCCCTTCAAGGAAACTATGAGCCGCACACGTAACACGGTGCTTTCAAAGCATTTATTCGAGCAATTCCAGGCAATCCTGACGCATTTCATTCCATCTTGGAACTTCGTCTGAGGTGAGCCCTGGCAAAAAAGAAACTGATTGTGAGTCCCCACAAGTGCAGATCTTTAACCATTCTCGGCCCTCTAGTGGGCATCAACATGATGATATTTTACATTGCATGATGGTATGTGTGGTTTTCACAATTAATTCCAAACATTACGAACCCTCCAGTGGGCTGCCTTTTTCAATTTTAATGTTTCGATGGAGATAGTCTCCAATTCTGTGTTGCTCCGCACTGCAGACCCACTTTCAAGACTGCTGCGGAACCCTACATATATATATATACACACACACACACACACATATATATATATATATATATATATATATATATATATATATATATAATACAATATTAGATATTATATATTAAATAAATTACATATTAAAATTAATTTTAACAGAATAAAATTAATGTATTATACATTTTAACAAAATATAACAAATACACTTAATCAAAAAAAGAACAACACACAAACATAATAATTTATACATATGTGTGTATATATATTTCATGAAGTTGTAGTCGAGGAACTAAAACAATTGAATCGGAAGGTTAAGTGGAATAAGCATGTCCAAACATACAATGAGGTTCAATACACACAATTAATTGACAAACTCAGCAAGAATCATAAAATCGTAATAAATAAATCCGACAAAGGAGGTAATATTGTTCTCTGGCAAAAAAAAGATTATATAGAGGAGGCCATGAGGCAACTGGAAAACGTTGAGTGCTATGTTAAAACGAATGGGTAAGGGATGGTTTAAAAAAAACGTTTGACATCTTATAAAAGAGAGGGTTTGATAACATCAACAGAATTTGGCTTCTTACACAATGAAAACCCAGTGTTGCCAAGCATGTATTTGATACCCAAAATTCATAAGATGAAAAATCCAGTACCCGAAAGACCGATCATTTCGTCAATCAGCAGTATGAGTGAGAATATCTCCCGGTATATTGACTTTTATTTACAGGATCATATGAAAAATCTAACCAGTTACATCAAGGACACTGGAGATTTCTTTAATAAACTGAACTCAATTGAATGGCAAAATGGCTGGTGTATGTTAACACTTGATTCAGAATCACTTTACACCTGCATAGAGCATGATAAAGGGATGAAAGCCATAGGACATTATTTGGGATACAGATTCTGCGAGTATTATAGTCATAACAAAATGTTAATTGAATTGATAAGCTGGTGTCTGCATAGTAATTTCTTTATGTTTGGTAAGGACATTTGTAGACGGATTAGGGGTGTGGCGATGGGATCCTGCTTCTCCCCCAGCTATGCATGTTTACATGTTGGCTGGTGGGAGGAGCGGGATCTCATCGTTACCCCAGGTGTTAACCATGTTCAGCATTGGATGCGATTTATTGATGATGTTTTTTGTGTGTGGGAGGGGGACGAAGTCAGCGCGCTAAACTTTGTGAAATCACTGAATAACAACAAGTTTAACCTCTTTTTTAACATCCAATGTGAGCAAGAACAAATCAGAGTTCCCTAGATGTACAGGTCACAATAATAAATCACACCATTACAACACCCTTATTCCGTAAACCGACTGCTGGCAATAGCATTTTGCATGCCAGTAGCGGACATCCACGACATGTTATTGAAAGTATCCCATACGGAGATCTTCTGCGTCTCAAAAGAATTTGCAGTACCCCTGAAGGTTTTGAAAAAGGTGCACATGAAATGGTAGGGCGCCTAAAAGCTAGAGGGTACAGTGATTCAACACTGGCAAATGCCCTGACGAAAACCGGGGAACGATCTAGGGAGTCTCTGTTGATAACGAAAAATGTCAATGAGCCTGACCATGTTGATGCTCCACGTTTGATATTGTCATATAGCAAGCAAGAGAGAAAAATTAAAACCATCATTAAGAAAAATTGGCCCATTGTAATGTCAGATGGCATCTTACGTAGTAAATTACCAGATACACCAACTATCACCTACAGGAGAGCTAGCTGTATGCGCAATAAATTAGTGAGATCTAACCCGGAACTAGGTAGTGGCAGTACCTGGTTGACTAGGAATTTAATCAAAGAACAGTGCTATTTGAAAGTCGAGGTGGTAGTAAGAGGTTAAGCAATGCCAGGTCATCTCTAGCATTATATATGATATGGGCTACAAAGGATGTCGTATACTAGACAAATGATTTTGATAAAATGAAATTATATCATATGTTGCAAATATATCTATGTTAGAATTCACTGACAAGGTCAAAGGTGCTGCATTAAGCAGATATTGAAAATTGCCACCATAAATGTTTTTATATTTTTAATTTTTTTTAAAGACCTTTATTAAACAATTATGCAATGACACAGCATAAAGCCTACAACCCCAAGGGCCGGCCGCGTTATGCGCAGTTTCCTTTTCACCACTGTCGGAGTAACACAGCCCTTCAGCCGACATCCCTGGGGTCCGGCGGCGTGGTAAAGTAAGGTGTACACAGATCAGTCAGTTCGTGTTCCGGAAAACTTATAGGTCTATGTTTTTTTCCTTCTATATAAAATATTTTTATTGTTATTGAAACAAAAACTACAACAACACTTACATAAGGCAATAGTACAATAATGACGATCATGAGTCCATAAAGACTGTTACTCCAAGCAGATCGGTTACACATATTACAATTATAGTCAGGTGCGGGAAAGGAGGCAGCGAGGAAACAGTGCAATAAATACAGTTAAAAATAATACATGGAATGTCTTTCAGGGGGATAAGGAAACTTCGGGGGCGATGCCATGCGGGGGAGTACATATATTTCCACTATAGGCATTCTACTGTGACTAGACTCTGTTCCATTGTTTAGGTCTACCCCGCCCCAGATACACCGTTTTTTCCCGAAACATACACCAGTCCATGTTTTCCATCCATACCGATACCGTGGGCGGCCTCTGGGAACTCCACAGCTGTGCAATATCTCTCTTGGCTATCATGTTACCAAGGGTCGCCCATCGGGTCTGAGCAACATTATAATCATTCGGCTCCCACACCTTCAATAGGCAGCGCCTGGCTTCGGGCGGCTTCCAGTGACCCCCTCCATCTCAGCATGCACTCAGGCCCAAAACGCCACCACCTCCGGACATTCCCATAGAATGTGGAGGAAGGTACCAGTCATGCCACAACCACGCTTGCATAACCCATCTAAAGAATAGCCCATTCGAACCAAACTAGGACCAGTGACGTATACACGGTGTAGGATCTTAAGCTGGACAAACCGAAGGCGGGCAGGTATGCCACCTCCTTAGGCGATGACAACGCAGATTGCCAATCCTCGTCATTCAGCTCCAACCCGTCAGCAGTCCATGCCTCCCTGAGACGAGTAAGTAGATCAGCTCGATTATTAATCAGCTTTTTATAAATTAATGAAATCGTGCTGTCAGGTACATAGCCATCCAATATACGGTCTTCAAGTGGCGAGGACACAGGAATATCAGTGCCCACAACAAAAACCGACAGTAAAGCATGGCGCACCAGAACATATCTAAATAATTCCTTGTCGCCGAGCTCATATTCCGCCCTCAGCGCTTCAAAGGTCTTAACATTCCCCTTGGACCTGAGGTCACCCACTCTGCTGATGCCAATCATGTCCCATTTCTCGAAACCTTTCGTCCTCCACAGACCACCCAGTCTTTCAGATGCATACAATGGGGTTGCACGAGTCAGTCTATCACACCATCCCAAAGCAGCATTCGCATCATGCCAAACTCGCACAGCAATTTTAGCAGGCCCTGCCAGTTTCCTGTCAACCCCCTTGGAATAAAGCGCCCCTTTATAATTCCCACCTGGTAACAGGTGTTTGTCCATCTCAAAAGCAGGGGTAGGACCGGGTGCGTAGGTTGCATGGTTGACCGCACTTAATTGAGAGGCCCAATAGTAGCGCCTGATATCTGAGAGAGCAATGCCCCCATCGTACCAGGGAAGCGTAAGTTTGAGGAGAGCAATGCACGCACGCCCGTCCCAAACCAAACGCCTCTGCAGGCTTTCCACTTCCCGAAAATAGCTTGAAGGAATGGGGCCAAAAGAGTTTTGGAGTGCGTACAAGAATCTCGGCAGCGACATCATCTTGAAGAGGGCTGCACGCCCTAGCGGCGACAGCGGCAACTGACGCCGGCGCGTAACATCAAGTTTCAGCCTCTGGAGAGGGGGAAGCAGATTGTGCTCATGGCGAACGGCAGGATCAAGGGAGACATAAATCCCCAGATACTTAAAACCAGTCTCGGTTACATGAATTGGGAATCTACGAGGCAGCGGAGGAAGACCTCCTGCTAGCACGTAGACACAAGATTTCGTCCAGTTAATAATGAGACCGTCACCCGAGTTCTTTCCAAAGGAGGTTAACACGTCAAAAAGCACATTCAGAGATTTCTGTGGGGATGTGAGGTACAAAAGGATGTCGTCCGCATAGAGCGAGATCCGATCCTCAAAATCGGGGGTCCACCGAATGCCGTTTATCGAGGGCTCCCATCGGAGCCACGCGGCCAACGGCTCCAGCGCAAGGGCAAATAACAAAGGGGACAACGGGCAGCCCTGCCGAGTGCCTCTCCCAAGAGAAAATGTACCAGACACCTTTCCATTAACCACCACCTGAGCCAGTGGCTTCTCATAGAGAAGTTTCACCCAGGCGATTAATACCGGGCCAAATCCAAATTTTGCGAGAGCCGCCCAAAGATACGGCCATTCTATTGTATCAAAAGCCATCGTGGCGTCCAAGGAAGCCAAAATGGCCGGCTCAGAGAGAGTCCCAACCCTCGCGAGAACTCCATGGAGTCGCCGAAGATTAAGGGCGGTATTGCGATGTGGGATGAAACCGGACTGATCCGGATGGATCAAGTCACCGATCACCTTGATCAAGCGATTAGCTAACAATTTGGCTAAAATTATAGGTTCGGCATTTAAAAGTGAGATAGGTCTATACGAGGCACAATGGTCACGCGGCTTACCCTCCTTATGAATTGCCACAATAGTGGCCAGTCGCTGATCTGCAGGGAGAGAACGAGAGTCCAGTGCCTCAAGGAACATTCCCCTTAGATAGGGCGCCATTTTGTCAGGTCGCAATTTGTATAGTTCAATGGGCAAACCATTGGGACCCATAGCCTTACCGGAACGAAGGGAACGGATGGCAACCGCGACTTCGTCTGTCGTGAGAGAGGCGTCCATGAGGTCTCTATCAAAGTCGGAGAGGCAGGGCAATGCAATGTCCCGCAACAACATCTGGGAATCATCCTAATCCCTATCACAGACCGATGAATACACAGTTCGGAAATGGTCTACAAACATTCAACAATCCCAACTGAGCCAGTGACACACACTCCATCCAGCCGTTCAATCACAGGGACAACACGATTCACTCTTTCCTTCTTATCAAGCCACGCAATCAGTTTACCAGCTTTATCGCCCACATTGTACAACCTGCCCTGTTGCTCTCTGTTCATGACTTTAGCAGCGTCGGTCACCAGTGCTTTATAATCAGATTGTTTCAGGCTGAGGGAATGTAGTTTAGAACCGGTTACACCCGCCTCGAGGTCACTCTCAAGCACAGTGATATCAGTCTCAAGGCGTACCAGTTCCTCATATTTGGACTTCTTGGTAGCAGCAATCAACAACAAAGAATGCCCACGTATGACCGTCTTGAAAGCCTCCCATAATGACACAGATGAAGAAACACATTATCAAGGAAGTAATGATCGATAGATTTTATCAGTTCAGAGCGGGTCTTAGGATTTCTAAAGTACCAGGGGTTTATGGGAGCTACCCTGCCCTCACCACACACTCCGGCCTCCACGCACAGCCACAGGGGAGAATGATCCAAAATGCCCCTTGGAAGATGTCGAATTTCTCTAACAGAGGAGGATTGGGCAGCTGGCATTAAAAAATAGTCAAGCCTGGAGCGGGTCCCGTGGGCCCCTGAGTGGAAGGTATACTGTAACTGCGTAGGGTGCATCAACCTCCAACTGTCTATCAGCCCAAAGGTCTCCAACAACTCACTCAACCACAACTGAGACCTAGCTAAGTCCCTAGGAGGGTAGCGATCCGAAGTGCCAGAGACAACGGAATTGAAGTCCCCACCCAGGATTACCAGGCCTTCAGGAATCCCTAGAGTAACCCGCCCAATATCAGCAAAGGAGGAAGTCTACAGGCCCGGGGGGACATATATTGTGAGTATAGAGAGTGTCTTCCCCTCCCATCTACCAGTGAGCGCAGCATAGCGCCCTCTATCGTCAAGTATTACATCATCAATTTCAAGGGGGAGAGAGGACCGAACCAGAATGCCCACCCCCCTAGAGCCAGAAGTAAATCCGGAGTGGGCTACTAGGCAATATCCACGTCTATTCATAGCTTGACATGCGTTACCGATTAAGTGCGTTTCTTGCAGAAGAACAACATCAGGGGAATGACGTCTCAGGAACTGCAGCACAACCCCACGTTTTATGCTATCACCCAACCCGTTAACATTCCAAGACAGCAGTCTCAACTCACTACCCCCCATTTCCGGAAATAATGCAGAGCACACCCTGCACGGAACACAATGATCGAAACAAAAGAGAATACAATACGGTGCCTTGTGAGAAATAACAAACAAACAAACACTCCCCCACCACCCACCAACTTGAACCCGTTACAACACCCCCCACCCTGCACCCCTGCGTACGACTCAAAAGCCACCCCAACTTGCAGTGTGCCTGTCGCCCAGACATTAACTAATCTACAAAAAGAAACCCAGGAGGAGGAAAGAGTCCCACTTTCCCCCCGCCACCCTCGGGCCAATCTAAAATAGGACACAAAAAGAACACAATATTCAAACTCAGCTGAAGAAACAATTGAAGTGTTCAGACGTCGGGAGCCACAGTGTCACTCTTACTCCGGTGAACCACCCTCTGCACCGCCAGGGTGCTCTGATCGATCATCCCTTTTAGGCAAAGAGTCAAGCCAGTCACTGACACTGTCCGGACAATCAAAGAAAAGAGTCCGATCCTCATATTCAATCCGAAGTCTAATTGGAAGCAGCATGGCGTACTTAAGGCCCAAGTCTCGCAGCCTTCGCTTCACTCCCTGAAACCCCATTCTCTGCCTTTGAACCAGCTGGGTAAAGTCGGGGTAGGAGTTAATGGAAGCGTTCTCGAATTTTACGGGGCCACCTACCCGAGAAGCCTGCAAGATGGCATCTCTGTCCCGAAAGTGGAAAAGTTTGGCAATGATAGGTCTCAGGGGGCACCCGGCTTCGGCTTCCCACCCGGAACTCGATGGGCACGTTCCACAGCAAAAAAATTACTGAGTCCGGTTGGGACGAGATGATTCAGGACCAGATCTTCCACCAGGAGGTCGGTCGCAGAGTTTTCGGGGTTTTCAGGTACTCCGATAATGCATACGTTATTACGCCGGGCCCTATTTTTGAAATCCTCAAGTCGACGGGCAATCAGTTCGTGTGAGGAACGCAGATTACCGACTTCGGTCTGCATGTCTGAGACATCGGTGGTTAGACTGGAGGTCTTTAAATCCAACGACTTGACCCTCTCGTTAGTTTTCGCCAGGTCCTCTCTGATCAAGGTGACATCAACAGCCACCGTGTTGCCCCATTGAAGCCTTCATGCTGGCAATGGCGCTCATAACATCCTGTAGGGACAGTTCAGAAGCAGCGGCAGGATCCGCCTTAGGGTCTTCAGGAGTACGGCCAGTACCACTGGGGGATCCCTTAGGACGAGTGTAGCGATCCATCACGTTGGTTTGAATCTGTCCCCCACGGAGAGGCGTCTTAGTCTTGCGCTTCTTGTTTTCGGGTCCGGTGGCCATATTAGAAAAGGTGCCCCGAAGGGGCCCGCGAGACCTGGTGACAATGACCGATGGTAGCGATGCCAAAATTTAACGAAAGTGTGCCAGAACAATGTAAATGTCGAAAAAGCTGGATACGAGGCACTCACAGATGGTGACACATTTCTATGGGCAAAGCCAAGCCGGATTAGGGATAGATCTGAGCCGTCTTCCGATCTGACAAAGCCCGGAGTAGAAAACGAAACTGAAAGTTGAAACAAGGCCGTCCGGGGAAAAGCCCCTCTAGCCGTTGTTAGTCAACTACTCCACAGCCTGCTGATTAATAGAGCCCCCGGCCTCATCCTGGAGCAGGCCGCAAAAGTTCAAGTCGATGCAGGAGCAGCCCCCGAAGTCCGAGTTACATTTTCAAAAGAGTATTGAGATCAGCCAAAGTTCGCCTTCAAAAGCCCATCTTCGAAATTAGGATATATGTCAGGATACTGGCAAAGGGCGGCGAGGGTCTCGGGAGCTCTGTGCTCACGCGTCCATCTTGGATGCCCGCGAAGCTCCTCCCATAAATGTTTTTTAATACATTTTTAGATGTATATAATGTATATAGATATTTATGAGTTATTATAAATATTTATAGCACCAGTCACTTTGTTCATATACATTTATACAGGTTTTTAGGCATTCGTGAACAAGGGAAAACATTCCCGTAATGCGTAGAGTGAAGATTGCCTATGAATTCTGCTAAATAAAAGGCTACCTGAAGATTATTGGAGTTCGTGCTTTACTGCTGCCAAAAGTGAAGGTATTTTGAGTTAATTTAAAAGGTTCGCCACCTTTCACGAACTACTGTCGATAAGCGGCTGAAGCATGGCGCTGCTCGGCGGCTGCTGGGTGCAAAGAGTTTATATATATATATAATATTATATATATATATATATATATATATATATATATATATATATATATATATATATATATATATATTCGCTGAAAAAACCACAAGTTTCAGAGGTGATGAAGTTAGGGATTAGCATTCTAAAAACCTTAGTGATTCACTGAAAAAAATACAGGTTTCAGGGAAGTTATAGCTCGCTGGACATTTACTCGTAAACAAACAGAAATGTGTCCGTTCTAGTTGGTTGAGCTAATTATAATTTGCGCCCCGCAATGCACTGCTGATGACGTCACATATTTCTTCACTCATGACATGGTCATTGACATCACTGATGACATCTCAAATGACTGAGGGCCCGATTCACAGAACTAATCTGAGACAAAATACTAAACGTATTACTTTTGTTATTTAGAGAAGGCATTTAATAGTAGTAAAGTTAGGATTTTGTCTTAAGTCTCTTTTAAGTTTGTCTTAAATAAAACTTAAGACAAAATCTTTACGACTACTAAATGCCTTCTGTGAATACCAAAAGTAGTAAGTTTAGGATTTTGTCTCCGATTAGTTCTGTGAATCGGCCCTATATGTGAGTGGTTGTGAGAGTGGCTGTATGGATGAGTGTGTGCTTGTGTCAGTGATTGTATAAGAGAGTAAGTATGTGTTAGTCAACCATTCATCATGTGATCAAGGGCTTTGTTAGCCCGAAACGCGTCGTTGCAGGCTGTGATTCAATAATAAAAAGAAACTTTGCCTGAAGAGCTGTAGTGGCCTGAGTCTCCTTCTTCGCCAGCGTGGGTTGGAAGTAGTCAGAGTTTTTTCCTGTTGAATGTATATATATATATATATATATATATATATATATATTTTATGTACTGAAAAACAATTAATAAACTATTATTTCAATTGATTTTAAAAGTTTATACTTAGATAATAAAAATTATATATATATCAGTAATTTTAATTATAAGAAAAAACATTCTATAATAAATTGAAACATTAAACTATTCAAAAATATTTAAAGTTAGATTTCCCAATACAGTCAGTGCAACAATAAGAAAAGTGTAGGATAGCTGAGAGGTAACAATTATTATTCCCATTCCAAAAAGTACAACAGTACGGAAAATGTAAACATTATTATTTTACCCCCTCATGAGTGCAACAGTGGGATAAGTGATAGATAGCGGGGTGAGTAAATTTACTACTCCAACTCCTGTCAGTGCAACAGTAGGGAAAGTGTTGGATAGCGGAGGGGTACAATTTACTGTTCCCACACCAGTGTGTGCACCAGTAGGGAAATTGTTAGACAGTGGAAAGGTCCAAATTACTATTCCCACTCCAGTGAGTGCAACAGGAGGAAAAGTGTTGGATAGTGGATGGATATAAATTACTATTCACACACCAGTGAGTACGAAAGTAGCAAAAACGGTGGATAGTGAAGGGGTAGAAATTATTATTCCCACTCCAGTGAGTCCAACCGTAGGGTGAGTGTTGGATAGTGGAGGGATTAATTTTACTATTCCAACTCCAATGAGTACAACAGTAGGGAAAGTGGTGGATAGCGGTGGGGTAAAAATGATTATTCCGACTTCAATGAGTACAACAGTAGGGAAAGTGTCAGATAGTGAAGGGGTAACAATTACTATTCACACTCCAGTGAGTGCAACAGTAGTGCAAGTGTTGGATAGTGGAGGGCTTACATTTACGATTCCAAATCCAGTGAGTGCAACAGTAGGAAAAGTGTTGGATAGCAGAGGGGTAAAAATTGCTATTCCAAATCCAGTGAGTGACACAGTAGGGAAAGTGTTGGATAGCAGAGGGATAACAATTACTATTCCCACTACAATAAGTGCAACAGTAGGGAAAGTGTTGGATAGGGTAGAGGTAAAAATTACTATTCCCACTCCAGTGAATGCAACAGTAGGGAAAGTGTTGGATAGCATACTAATCCCTCTCCAGGCAGTTCAAAAATAAATACTAAATAAATATTTAAAAATAAAAATAAAATATTATTAAAATAAATAGATAAATGTATAAATATGTTAAAAAATAAAAATAACAATATTTATAATATATAAAAATTATTATAATAGTATTTACAAATAACAAATATTTACAAACAAAGACATTATTACAGAAATGTATTTATTTTGTTTCCTACCCTATAACACCACACAAATATTAACACACTTCTTAATTTAAAAAAACATATACATCCATAATGAACATAAATAATTATCAAAAAAACTACTGATAATCAAAAAATAATTAACTATCCACCCTTTAACCCTATAACCCCCACAACACACACCTAAATTAAACGGTACAATAATACATTACACAATTAAAACTTATGTTAAAATTAATAACTATTACTAAAAAACAACTAATTATGAAATAAGTAAAATGTATTTAATGCCTACCCTTTACCACTTTAAAAATAAAAACAACTCATAAAAATATAATAAATAAATTATACACAAATTACTTAGCACCCTTTATCCCAATAAAACCCCAAATACACACCTAAAATTAATTACACAATTACCATAATTAATTACCAATATATTCATATTAATAAACAACCAATTATTATTTCATCAATAAAAAAAACATAACGTCCCACCCTTTACACCTAGAAACACCAAAATGCACACATAAAATAATTACACAATTACGCTAATTAAATACCAATTAATTAATTAATATTATTTAACAACCTATTATTATCAATTCATAATAAATTAGTTCACACATTTAACACTAGAACATCTTAATTAAATGATTATAAATAAATAAAGAATTATCATTAATTTAGTATAATTAAAATACTTCCCACCCTATTTCCCTATGAACCCACAACCTAAAAAATGCAAAATTCAAATAAAAATAATAATAACTACTACAAATGTAACACATATGCTAAAATATATGAACATTCTTATACAAGAAAATACATCACATACATTTAAAATATATACTAAAATACATAATTTAAAAAAATCGATATTTTTAACAACTATATTTTTGCAAATGATATTAAACAGTTCAATATTTTTAAAATCGATATTACTTACCTTAAGTCGATATTCTTGACCATGATATTCTTGCTGTCGATATTTCTGAAATCGCGTCATTTGTGACTCGATATTTCTGCCGCTCGATATTAAAACCTCGATATTGTGTCTGCGCACATGGAGGATCCTCATAAGGAATGCATCTATTGTGTCAATCCTTCCCACAAGGCAAAGAACTGCAATATATGTAGGACCTCTTCAACCAGATCCTTCAAGTACAGTGAGGGTAGAGTTTTAATGCTGCTGCAAAAAAACGAGTTGATGATAACACCTGTTTCAGGATGGTTCAGAAGGTCCATCCGTTAGGACATAGTAAGCCCCCAAAAGATTTGATTTAGAGTACATGCAATCCATGAAATCCTATCATGGGGAGTCGCTGCCAACCTCAAGAGAGCCATCTAAGTAAATGCCTAAGAAAGCAGAAAGATAACTACCAGGGTCCATCATATGAGGTGATAGTTGTGGCTAAGAACCCATCAACTAAATCAACTTCAGACAGTCCCAATTCAAAATCATCCATATTTTTGAAGAAAAAACCTCTGATGTTGATAGCAAAAGGTGACTAAAATACTGATGGCAGAATTGTTGGCATAACCAGCGTCAACGACACTAAAGAACACACCGTCTTTAATACCATTGATGAGGAAATCACATAAGTACCCATCAACAATACCAATCCCATCAATGACAGCATCAGTGAACTCGTTGACAATGAACTTTGCATCAATGACACCTGGAATGATGACCCTTGTCGACAACATCCCCTTTGAAGAAGGCCTGTCAGCAAAGGCTATGTTGATGACACTGTTGACAGCCATACCAACAGCATAAGATCCACCACCAAAGCAACTTGCAAAGACCTCTAAACTCAGCCTGATTTCTATCAATGAAATCACAACATCTCTGCTGCTTGAACACAACCCCCAGAGTGCCACTTCAGAGCCCCTCTGATACAGAGAAATACAAGGCAGCCATCCTGTAGCAATGCCTACACTCCAATACTGTTGAAAGTCAAGTTCCAGGAACGACATGATGATCGTTAGGTTGAAGCTAATTTACCAACAGAGTACCAGAGTAGTAGATGAAGATACAGTATTCTTTACCATACATGCACAGGGCAGCTGGATGATCAAAGACAGCATAATGATTATGATCCTTTTGAAAAGGATCATCAGTAATTGGAGAAGTTAAAGGCTTTCAGCAAATGCTGTCTGAATACTATACATGGTTGCTGGAAACCCTAAGTGGTACACCTGAAAATCACCTCCCAATCTGCCATCATCCCCCCCTCCCACAGCCTTAAACTCATCCTTCTTTGCCAGTATGGAGTCCTGTTGTACCCACCAAGACAGAGTCCTGTCACAAATCTTCCTTGACAATCTCTTGTACTGAAAGTACTTATAACTTCAGCACTACCAACATGGACTATTTATTCCCAGATTTAGTGAAGAATATGCATTATCTAGAGTTCATTGAGAGGTCACCACCCACTCCACGTCTCACCAATATGTTGTCTAAAGCAGGCCCAAATCCTCGCCACAATACAACTAAGAGCTATTGAGCTAGTTACCTAATCAATGTGAAGTGGAGGTTTCTGTTTTCATTTTTTTCTCATTAGAAATAACTCAGGCAAGTGAAGGCAGATTTTAAATCTACAGCAACTGTGCAACAACCTCAGAAAATACTCATTGTGCATGGAATACCTGCAAGAGTTCCTCCAGCTCACAATGGAAAGGTACCTTTATGACATTCATAGACCTGCAGGACCTCTATTTCCGCATCCTCTTTCTCCACAAACATTGGAAATAGACACCCTCAAAGTGACCTGTCATAATTATCAATTCAAAGAATTCACATCTGGCCTCCTATCTGCCCCAAGATTATTTGTTAAGTGTGTGGCTCAGATAACAGCTTGCCTGAGGAGACAAGGCCACAAAATGTTTCCCTACCTAGATGAGTGGCTGATAAGGGGGAGGTCTTTCCAATTCACTAAAACCTTTACCAGAGCCTGTCTGTGAGTCTCCCCCAAATTATGCATTTTGCATTAACAAGGAAATATCTTCAATAATACTCAAAGACAATTCTGGATAATGTTATAAGAAAGGTGTTTCCTTTAGAAAAAAAGCAGGTTTCACAGTTACCCAACTTACAAAGGCAACTGTAGAAAAAACATTCTATCACGATATGTCTAATCAAATAATTCCTGGAGATATTATCATCTTGCACCCCTTTCACTTAATTTTGCCATATGAATATGAGATCATTCCAAGAGAAACTCAAGAACGAGTGAGCCAAAAGCAGAGGTTTGTTTAACGAATAAGTTATAGACTCTTTGAGGATGAAAGGATCCTTGCATTGGTAGACTTTAGAAAGAAACACAGGTAAAGGCCTACAGTTTTTGCAATTGAGAGCATATTTTTTATTGAAAATAGATGTTTCAATGGAGGGTTGGGCTACCCATTGAAAAGACTTAGCCATTAGTGGCAAATGGGCATCAAAGTCGGTAAACCACCTTGTAAACATATTGAAAGTTACAACAGTAAGACTGTATTGCCAATTCTTCCTGCCAGATTTGAAATACCTCTGTCCTCATATGAACAGCCAATACAAGTTTGATGTTTTACATCACCAAAAAAGGAAGAATGACATTGCACCTTGTGTGTTCAAAAGCGCAGGTACCCATTGGGACTTAACTTTCCATTATCAAGTCTCAATGAAGAAAATGACATAAACTTATCTTAAGTTCCATAACAATATCTTAAATTTGAGTACAAATGCAAGGTTAATCCAGAAATGCTGGTTTCCATCTGAATGAGTCAGTGACGTTAAAGACTTTTTTCAAAACTCAACTGATGTGCTGAGAGTACTGCACAATTTGAACATCATGATGTCTCAGAATTCATGTTGACAGAACAAGTCTTCAATAAATCAAACCATTTGTTTGTGACATTGAAGCCTGCTCAAAAGGGACCTCCATTTTTAAAACAGGAATTTTCCTGCTGGTGGCTGCAGCCTCTCTGTAAATCTAAAGTAGGATGCCCTCTTCAAAATCCTGTGAAGCACACACTACAGTAAGTTTTTCAACACCACTGTTCTTGGAGCTGCCTTTGATAGACATTTGCAGGGCAGCAACTTGGAAAAAGAGATAATGTTACTCAAGGCTACTGCACAGGGATGCAGCAGTGTGATAGATGACTCTTCTGCATGTTTTCAATAACATGAACCTATTTTTCACACTCCTGACAGACACTTTATGCTTGTATATATTTATTATATCTATTTTAAGTGCTTGCTATTCTTATTCAAGCATGTGTATCTATGAAAGATCCAATGCTGAATAAGGAAAAAGTTACTTACCTGTATTTATAGTTCTCCTGCACACTTATGATACATAATCTAAGGTATGAGGCCTCTCAGGTGAGTGGTGTTCACTATTTATTCGCCTGACTGGCTGAACTTTGTGGCTTTGCTAGTGATGTGTAAGGACTATTAACATGGCCTTGTTTATAGTCTTCCAGGATTGGTTTAACATTGCCCTGATTTTCTATGACTAACATGGGGGTCCCAGCTCGATCATGAGGTGAATTAGGCGTGTGAATCTATGGAAGATGCAAATGTTGGATAACTATAGTTACAGGTTAGTAATCGTGATCACTATCTGAATGCTGGTGATCAACATTTAAGGATTCCCACCCCAATATATGTAAATTATTTTGACCAGTAAACAGCAGCCAAGGTCCTGTGTTGGTAAATTAAGGTATCTTCATGTTAAATTTGTTCTAAATCTGTCTATTAGGATGGTCTGACATTTGGAGCAAAAATGAATACTCCAATGTTGTACGCATACCCCACAAATGTTATATCCATATAACCTTTGAACCTCGAGAATAATCAGCACAAAGTTATGTTGTGTTATGTGACCTAGATTTATGGAGCATGTAGCTACCCAAACACAGGCTTCCCAGCGCTGGCAGACATAATGACAGTGAGGTGATGAGGTGACTAACTGAAAAGATGTGTCTTCAATTGCTTTCTAAAGCTCAGGAGCCTGTGGTTTGCTCTCAAATGTATGGGGAGGGAGTTCCTGAGATTGGGCGGCAAGTATATAAAGGATCGTCTTCCACCTCTTGCTCTTCTGATCTTTGGGATTGCCAGGAGGAAGTGATTGTTTGACCTCAAGTCTTGTGAGCTGTTGTATAAGACAATTAAAAAAGAGCAGCATTTTGTATGATCTGTGCTGTTTTTACCACATAGGCTGGACTACCCACGTAAAGCGAGTTGCAATGGTCAAGTCACAAGAGTATAAGGCCCTGTACCACAGTTCTTCTTGAGTCAGCCGGGGGGTCATTTCAGGCTCTTCCTCAGTGATCCTAATAGGCCGAAGCATGCCCTTTTTGCCTGGGAGGCCCTGGTAACACCGGCATCCAGACAAACTCCCCAGCTTTTGGCCTGCGGTGTGGGGGACAGGCAATCTGCCAGATATGGAGGCCAAGTAAGCTGGTCCCAAAAAGAGGGGTCATTCCCCACCACCATAACTTCCATCTTTTTTTATTAATTTTTTTAAACAACTTTATTGACGTTTTATAAAAACATCATATATACAGTAGTATTATCAGGAATATAGACTGGCGTCCATACCAGAGGGTGTGTTTGCATTTATCCTATATACAATCGTAGTATTTTTGTAAAATCAATTACAAATATTCCTTACATTGTCAGCTATGCCCAGTCCCTCTGGCCATTTTTCTATTAACTTTTTATTCTTTGTACATCAATTCAGCTAAATATCAATAATTCCCTAACTCCCCCCACCCCCCATCAGACGCTTAGTGTACGCCTATATCAGTTGCTAGGACATTCAACAGTTGCTTACCTCGCAAGGGCTGTGGTAGTAGTGTGCTCACTGTGAGGGACAGTTAAGTAGGCAGGCAGAGCACCAGGAAGCACCAGGTAGACGCACCTGCGCTCAGGGCCGGCAAGGAAACCCAAACCAGCCCTGGCAATACAGATGCACCGCCCCCCTTCCCCCGAGGGTGGGTGCTGATAAGAACTGCTCTTTGCCTTAGCACTGCTCACACTTTTGTTACAGGGGGTCGATATTGCAACACTGTTTCAAAATCGGCCCCTAGTAACAAAACCGCCTCCACCCTTCCGACTCACTGGAAAAACGCCTAGTGCCCGCTACCGCCAGTCCGGCACTGGTGTAACAAAAGTTATGGGGTCCCTCTGCAAGGTACATGGAGGGGCCTCCGCTCCAGATTGAATCCAGGGCTCTCAAGCCTGACTACTGTGCTGACGGGGCCCCCTGAAGCTCAGGGGCCCACCCGCACCGCGGGGGATGGGGAGGCCTGTGTTATGCCACTGCAGTCCGGCCCTGCCGGCGCTCAGTGAATGATGCAGAGACCTGAAATAACTGTGAACAGCATTTACAGCATCTCTAAAACAACTTGTTACTCTCTACTGAAAATAGAGAACAATTGTGAAACAAATTACTAGAGATACAGAACACTGACTGCTGAAACAATGGTGAAAACTAAGGGCTTTTACTGAAGTGGTACTATGCACTGCATTTACTATAATGCATCTGAGTAAACTGGGTGCTGGGATGTGAGGCAGTCTGCTCCCTTCCTCCTTTGCTCAGGGAAGGCTGACTCTTCAACACACCCATCTTCTGTGCCTATCTTCTGCGACCAGCAGACAAGAATGCTTGCACAGCTTACTATGTTTTTCCACCTGCAGGTGGATCTGCTATTTATAACTGATACATGGCTTAATGATTCTTCAAACCCTATCATTGAGATGGCGATACCCGTTGGGTATAAGATCTCCCGGGTGGGTAGCAAAGTCAGGAGGGGTTGTGGTGTTGCGGTCATCTTCAGGGGCAAGTGGGCCCTCCACTGTGAGGAGTCCTCTCAGCTAGGGGAGGGTGGGGTGCTTGATTTCAATATCACCTTCTCCCCAGATGCCTTGCTGGGTGGAACTTTGGTCTACAGACCCCCTGGGCCTGGAGGACCTTTTCTTTTTTTTCCTTAATTTATTTTATTTCCACACTTCCAAGGCATGATAAACATTTGACAATGAGCAATTTCACAGTATAATTCTTACATAACTTCCATAAATTGTTTTATCCATTGTTTTATCGTTTTATCCAGCTGAGCCATTTAAAAAAAAAAAAAAAAAAATTAATCAAAATCAAGAAAGTACGCAACATAAACATAGATGCCTATAATCTAGTAGGAGTTAAAATAAAATTTCCTTAACATTGCAACATCCCCATTTATACTTTGACTTGAACAGAGTAATTGTCATGTTGCATTTACGACTGCTATTAGTCTTTGTAAATTCCCTAGTTCTTTAGTATTAGCATCATAATACTCTCAGTTGTTCATATGAGCCAAGAGCTGGTCCCAAATCATAAGGCCCAATTTCCGTTTCCTTGCCCCCTTTAGCGAATATAGGCTAGATTCCAAGCTAGATATTCTATATAGCTTAGCCCTCGTTACCTCGAATCTTTGGAGGCTCCAGACATAGCCAGTCCCCCGCATAAACGGGCTATAGTCATTGCTACAAATAAAAAATATCTATACTTATATAAACTTCCCCCCTTTGAAACATCCTGCCCCATCCCTAACAACGCCAAGACAGGGGTTATACAAACAGGTCTCTCTAATAAATCAGATAATAATCGTTCAATATCTTGTATAAAAGGAGACAATTTAGTATTGAAAATATGGTCTATATCCGCATCGGATGAAGCACATCGAAAACATTTGCCATCATAGCGGCTACCCCATTTTTTCATCCGTGCCGGTGTATAGTATAGCCTAAATAAGGTTTTATAAAATTGTACCTGTAGATTTGCTGACATTAGAACTTCCCTAGCTCTAACAATCACTTCCTCCATTGATATGTCTACTTCATTTTGACCGAGAGTCTCCACCTAAAATGCCTTATGCTTTTCCAAGTCGTCGTTCTTCCTCGAATTTAAAATTTTATACAGACCACCAATTCTACTATAAGCATTTAGAGCCTCCATCAAAGGGCTAGAAATCAATTTCAATTTCTTTTTGCCTAAAAAATCCATAATTTGTAAGAACTTGAAAAACTGTGCTTGTGGTAGCCCGTAAGCCTGTGATAGTATTGAAAACTGTTTGAGCGTTCCGCAAAGGTCATATAGGTCACCTAGCGTTTTAATCCCTTTAATCTGCCAGGCCCTCACCACACTGTCAGCGCAGATGGATGGGAGCAATGTTGTCGCATTTAATGGGGTATAATAAGTTAAAGTTCCTAAGTTGATTAATTTACGTACTTTCTTCCAAGTTCTAATGGCTGCTGCTACCATCTTAATCTTAGTTCTTTTGTAGTAGCTCCATTCTATCTCTCTGAACAAACTCCAATTGACTTCCTTTCCCAAAGTTAAATAATATATAGAGATGTTGAAGCTTGATGTTATTAAATTATTTCCCTCTTCACCTCCCATCAATAAAGTGCGCATCTTTTGCAAAAAACAGACATAGCAATACAACTAAAAATCTGGGACCGATAATCCCCCCTATATTTTGGTAGCGTCATAAGCCGCACAGCTCTTCGCGGTTTTCCAGGAGTCCATATAAATCTAGCACACAAAGCCTGTAGTTGCTGAATTTGGGCTGGTAATATTTCTAATGGTAGTGATCTAAAAATATATAGAAGCCTTGGTAATATATTCATTTTTAATACGTTGGTTCGGCCGATTAAAGTAAAATGCAGCCTCGCCCACTTCTCTAAGGATTCCACTATGTTTCTATAAATGAACCCCAATTAGCCGCAACTACCTCAGACATGGCCGCCCTTATCTTCACCCCCAAATAAGTTGCTTCTACAACTACTCTAGGATCATTGACCTTTGCTACTTCAGAACAAACCAACTGTGTTTTTGTAGCATTTAACTTGTAACCGGATAGTTGGCCGAAAATCTTAGCTAACCGCTCAATTTCTACCAAAGCAAGAGCCGGATCCTCTGTAGTCACCGGAATATCATCTGCGAAGGCAAAAACTGTGTGGGGGATATTACGCACCCAAAAAGGTTTAATGGCCAGTCTACTGGAAATCATACCAATAAAAGGGTTTATATACAATGCAAAAAGGAGGGGAGAGCAGGGACATCCCTGCCTTGTGCCTCTAGTTATCTGCACTATGTCTGAAGTTACACTCATGGACGCTATCCTGGCAGTTGGTGGATTATATAAAATTTGCAATGCCGTCATAAATTTCCTGGGAAATCCCATATTCACCATTAGTAACCATAAATACTTCCATTCCACAAGATAGAACGCTTTTTCAGCGTCAAGTAATATAAGCCCTAAGCTACGTTTCTCTACCTCAGCTATATCAAACAAAGTAATAACTTTGTTTATATGTGCCACTGTTCCTCGACCTGGAATAAAGCCATGTTGATCATCGGATACTAGTGAAGTAATGACTTTTGATATACGGTTTACTAGAATTTTAGAATAAATCTTCACATCACAATTTAAAAGTGAAATAGGGCGATATGACCCCGGGAGATCGGTCTCTTTTCCCTTCTTACTGAAAACAACTATGTTATGTTATGTTATGTTAAAATATTTTATACCGCGCACGTTCACCTGAACGGTTTCATGGCGCTCATAACAAATGCAGAGGGCAAGGGCAGGGGTTTAATCGAATGCTAACTGAAAAAGAAACGTCTTCAATGTCCTACGGAAGCAGTCGTAGGTAGGGCAGTGACGGAAGGAGGGCGGGAGGGAGTTCCAGAATTTGGGGGCCAAAAAAGAAAAGCAAAGACCACCATGTTTTTTACGTTTAATTTTTGGGATAAGCAGAAGGTTGTGTGAGATGGATCGAAGGTCTCTCATGGGTGTATATCGCTTCAAACTAGAGGAAATGAAGGCAGGCGCATGGTTGGAGAGGGCTTTGAATATCGTACAGCCAAGTTTAAAGGTGCAACGTTTGGCCACCGTGAGCCAATGCAGGCTCCGCAATAGCGGCGAGACGTGCTGATGTTTAGGCTGATGGTATACTAAGCGAGCAGCCTGGTTTTGCACCAGCTGCAGCCTGTGAAGGTGGTAAGCGGGAATTCCTGCGTACAGAGTGTTAGCAAAGTCAATTCTAGACATTACAAGAGCCATGATGACAAGGATAAGTGCATCTCTGGTGAGGAATCTACTGATTTTGCGTATCCTACTCAGATGAAAAAAGCAGGATGATGTTACAGCACTAATCTGAGGCCTCATAGATAAATCACCAGAGATGACTACGCCAAGACTCTACACAGAATTGACAGGACGAGATGGAATCCCAAGAGATAGGGGCCAAAAGCTGTCATTCCATGGGTTGGCAGACCCACCCACCAGCACAAGCTCAGTCTTGGTGGGGTTTAATTTGAGCTGGCTGTGAGACATCCATTCTGAAATGTCTAGCATGGTGGTTTGAAAACTAGTACGGGAGGAAAGGGAAGTGTCAATGGGGAATATTAGCTGCAAATCATCCGCATAGTTGAAAATTGTGGCAGAGGATTTGCGAAGGGAGACTATTAAGGGCTGCATATACAAATTGAAAAGCAAAGGGGATAGGGCAGAGCCCTGAGGGACTCCGCAGGAGAGGGGAGAATAAGAAGCAGAAAAAGTGGACAAGTGTACGGCCTGGCATCGCTTGTCCAGGAAAGATGTGACCCAGTCGAGAGCTACGCCTTGGAAGCCGGCATTGTTGACACGGTCGATCAGTATAGCATGATCGAACGTGTCAAACATATCACGCATTGTCCCATGATTTTGGTGCTACCCCAGTTTGAGCGGCCCTAAATGTATCTAACATAATGTCTTTAAGTTCCTCAAAAAATAGTTTGTATATTTCCCCTGGTAGTTGGTCAGGGCCCGCTGCTTTCCCCATTGCTATTGTTTTTACTGCAATGGCTAGCTCGTCTTTTGATGGAGGTGCCTCCAATAATTCAACAACTAGTGGATCTAACTTGACAGATGTTCCTAATACAGTAAGATCTAATTCCTCAAAATTATTTTGTTCAGTCTTATACAGTGCTGAGTAGAAATCGTGAAAAATAGCCAGTATGTCCTTGGGTCCGGTCTTTGATATCCCAGCCTTGTCTTTCATAGATGATATATTGCGACTAGTATCCTTCATGCGCAACTTGAAAGCTAAGGGTCTTCCTACTGTTTCACCTTACTCATGACAGATCTTCTGTTGTGCCAGGTATTTTCTTGCATTTTCAGTATCCCATACTCCCAGTATTTTTGCCCTTTTCTTTGCAACCTCTGCCTCTAATACTTTCACGTCCCCCTGGGTAGCTATCCCCACTGTTAAATTCTCCTCTGCCAGCTGTAATCCCTGATTTAACCTCTCCATGTCTGCTTTTACCTTTCTTTGCCGAGCGACCCCAAAACTGCAGGACCTTTTCTCAGAAATTTGGCAGACATCATTATTCCCAGCGCCTCGCGGTTCCCGCTTTACCTTTTCCTGAGGGATTTCAATATCCATTTGGATAAAGATGATGTTGGGGATTCCAGGGAATTCTCTGTCTCTCTTAACCTTGCCCAGCTTCCCCAATAGGTCAGAGTTCCGACGCACTTAGGTGGTCACATCCTTGATCTTATCTGCTCTAATTTCCCCATTAAGCGGAGGATCCTTTACTGGTACCATGGTCTGATCATTTTCTGTCATATTTTAATTGATCCTGGATGGTAATATCCCGACAAGTAACATAGGGCGAGGCTCGACCTTTGCCAAAACTGATCCATTGGCATTTAGCTGTGCTCTTACTAAGTCCAGACCAGCCTCCTTGGATAATCTGGAGGAAGCTTTTGAAAGCTTCTTCACTTGGATCAAGAAAACAATGGACCGTTTTGCTCCTATGGCCCACCATAAATTGTTCAGGATTTCTCCATCTAAACCATGGTTTTCTCACAAGCTAAAATTGCAGAATCAACACTGCAAAAATTTGGAATGTCTCTGGTGGCAAAACTACTGCCCCATGGTGAAATTGGACCTTAGGAAAACTCAGAAGCTGTCATATTCCTCTGTTGCCCTTGCCAAAAGCCTTTGCTATGCGGATCGCATTGACTCAGCTAATGATAATTCTAATGAAAGTTTTCTATCGGCCAGGGTTTTATGGGTCCTAGAGTGGAGGCTATTACACTTTCCTCATCCAACACTTGTTGTGAGGAACTCTCTAACTTTTTCATCGAGAGAATCCATACCATCCAGGCGTCCTTCACTCCTGGCAACCACTCCGTGGTCAGGCCCATGTCCCTGTTTGAGCAGCATGTGGAGTCCCTCTCTCTGATGACTTTTTCTACTATTGATCTGCCTGAGTCACCAAGGGTCCTTAAGGCGCTGAAGTCAGGTTCTCCGACCGATCCTTGTGCAGCCAGACACCTGGTTTTGGTTGCTGAAACTGTGAATCCTGAAGTCAACAGACTTATTAATCTGTCCCTTCAGGAGGTCCGTAGTCTGGATGCAGGCCAAGATTTTGCCCCTTTAAAAAAACCTTACTGGATCCGTAATGCCCAGTTAATTATCGTCCCTTCTCTCGATTTTGCCGAAAGCCTGTGAAAAACTGGTCAACAAACAACTTACCAACTTTTTTAGAGCACTGGCCTACTCCACCCTGCTCAATATGGGTTTAGAGCCTCCTGTAGCGGGAAGTTAGCCTTGGTGGAAGTCTTGGAAGCTATTGCAATGTTTGATTTTGGGCGGTAGGGCAGTTCTTATCTTGTTAGACCTCTCAGCAGCATTTGATACTGTTTCCCACTCTCTGCTTCTTACACTCCTTGCGGAAGTGGGGATCTCAAGTATGCCCTGAGTCGGCTGACATCCTTCTTGGAAGGGGTCCTCTTTGAGCCCCCTTCTCTTTAATCCATAAGTCACCCATTTGATTTACTTGGCGGAAGAATTGGGAGCCAAAATTATGGCATATGCTGATGATACTCAGCTACTGTTCACATGGGGAAAAACAGAGTGCTCAACGTCCCTGGCTTGAAATTCTTTGTCCGAAGTTTTCCAATGGATTTCCTCACCATAACTTAAATGCAACAAGGACAAGTCTGAAATCCTTCTTTATCGGTCGTTTCCCCCCAATTCAGAGACACCCTTTGGCCTGCGGAATTTCCCATGCTAGACTCAACTGGGCAACCCGCCAAGAATCTGAGAGTTTGGTTCGAGAAGTACTTTTCCTTTGTGACCCAGATTAAGAGGTTAGCAGGACATTTTTTGGGGTACTCAAAACCCTTAGGAAATGTCTCCCTCTTCTTCCTAGAGCAGCGAAGGAAACTGTGACATGAGCCCTGATTCTCTCTTGGATCGAATTGTCATGAATCACGCAACTCATGACTATTCAGACTCATTTTACTACACATGCCCTCTAGACACATGTAGTATTCCCCTCATTAAAACCCACCCCTGTCCCGTGCACCCCGCACGCTTCTTAGTCAGTGTGGTTAGGTGTATGATACTTTTATGCTTCAAGCTTTTTAACTTGTATTATGTCCAACCATGCCTTCAACTGTTCTTTTAATATGAGTATTACTTTGGTCTTGTAGCCTGATTTCATAGTGTACCTTTTATTTCAGGGGTTTTGGACAATTGCGCTAGTTTTAAATTGTGACCTTGTGCTTGAAGGTCTAGTCTTTCTCTCCCCGCATCCCTCACACGCACCTTTTTGGTGCGCATCCAAGGAGAAATGAAGTCTCCGTCTTCACGCACGTTCCTGTGCGTAGCAGGGAGCGGCTGGGTGCGGTCCGGTATTTAAACCGCACCCAGCCTTCTGGAAGGCGCTTTGCCTTCGGTTTTCTTCCGGCGAAGGTCGCGTCTAGTGGCAGCTCTGCTGAGAACTCACCTGATGGCATTCCGGCTTCGTCAGGACTTCACTGCTGCTCATCTTCAAGGTGGTTCTTCCCTGCACTCCGGAATAAGAATCCTGAAGGACAAAAGTGGGAAAGCTAAGTACTTTTGAATATTTAAAGGCGCCCTTCGCAAGAAAGGTCGACTATAATTTTTGGGAACTCTAAAAGACTTGCAGAAAGGATGCAAGGAAGAGACTTTGGACATTCTTGATTAATGTTGAATATTGTAATTCAGATCTTTTGGTTAACGTGAAAAGTGTTTGTGTGCTGTGAATAATCTTGATTTCTAGACTAAGAGTGAATATAGCTTTTGATCCCAAATGAAAGATATGTGAAGAAAGACGTCTAGGTTATTGTATTGTTAGGTCTGTGTTATCTTTTATCAGTCACAAGAAAAGACAAGAACCCCCAGGACAAAGAATCTAGAAGTAATATACAAGTAAGTGATAGGAACTAGTGTGAGAAGTTGCGAAAACACTTTTAAAGATCAAAAGTAATCCTTCCTTTTATTTCTTAGCTAAACAACAACCACCTGACAATACAAGCTGACTGCCTATCCTAAGAGGACGTCTGACGACTTCCTTATCGCAACTACCCAAAGAAATACTGGACGAAAGCCGACACTACGCTGATCGCAGGTAGGAGAATATCCGAAAACCCTGAATGACTTTGGTTTTCAAGAACAGCTAGATAGAATAGTTAAAAACTTTAAAGATAGTTAGGAGAATCCCTGTTTGATTAGGTTATTAAAGTGCTTTGGCTTGTTGCTTCGCAGGTCGACAGCAAGAACAAAACCCTACACCGCAACGTCCAGTACCGGCCCTCCTCCCTAATCCCTAGTTTAAACCTTGCTGTAAATAAATAGAATCAGTAAGATTTAGTTAGCGGTTTGGGAAGTTGGTCCCTTGCGTCTCTGCGAAATCATCTGCGTCATCCAAGAGGGCTTCATTCACGGACAAGGTAAGGGACGACGTGGACAGGTTTGACAGAAGGCAAAGCCCACGTTGATAATTTCGCCCAGACGCAATGGATCAAGTTACCCTGCAGGAGTTAGCCGCAGTGTTAGATGTAATTAGACAAGATAATGCTGCTTTACGCAGAGATTTGTCCTCTCTTCAAGACTCTGTTCAACAGAAGTCAGTTCTGAAACCAGCCACTTTCATGGGTCCGTCCTCCAGTTCAGGTCCTCAAACACAAATTCAAGTTGTAACTCCGGTTCCAACCCCTTTAGCCCCACCAGAGAGATTTTATGGGGATTGTAACAAATTCTCTGTATTCCTACAACAATGTCATTTACACTTTATTGCAAAAACCTCAGCCTTTCCTGATGACTCCTCCAGAGTAGCGTTTATGTTATCCTACATGGGTGGAGATGCTGCTCTTTGGTCAGTTCCTTTAGTAGAAAACGATGATCGGATTTTGTACAACTTTAAAGACTTCGAAAGAGCTTTGAAAAAGATGTTTGCAAAACATCTTTTTGTTCAGTCAGCTGACAATGAGCTTTTAGGTTTGAAACAAGGATCATCGGATTTATTACATTATATTTCAACCTTTAACCGTTTGGTTTTGGAAGCAGGATGGCCTTACGACAAGAGAGTCTCAATCTTCTACAGAGGATTGAAGGACGAGTTAAAGGATATGGTAACGCAGATTTTAGAACCTCCCGAAGATATAAGTGATTTCATTGATCTAGTGGTTAAGTTGAACCATCGTATTTCTGAGAGAAAGGGAGAAAGAGGGAGGCCTGAGCATAAGTTAGTTTTCCTCAAAGAAAGATCAGTTTCTAACCGTGAAATGAGCTCAAAATCTGATTCAGTAGAACCAATGCAAATAGGTTCTATCCGTGGTCCTTTATCAAAGGAGGAAAAAGAAAAGAGACGGCGTTTAAATCAGTGCCTGTATTGTGGGAAGACAGGACACTTTGTAAAGGAATGCCCCACACGACCAAATAAGTTCAAGACCAAATCATCTGATTTAGCAACCACACAAGAAAAGACGGAAAACTAGAGAACTCGGTAAAAGAAGAGGTCAGTTTATCGGGTTTATTCTCTAGTTTGGCCTCAACTCTCCCTCCCATAGGTTGTAGACACTTCTCCATTCTGGTAGAACTTCGAGGGTTGCTCCCTGACTCTCCCACTAGAAAAGTAGAAGCCATAATTGATTCAGGAGCAACCGGAAATTTTATTGATTCTCATTTCTTCCTCCAGTTAGGTTTTCAGTCCTTATTTAAGGACCACCCTGAAACCGTTAGGGCTGTAGATGGCAAGGAACTGACTTCCGGCCCAGTAAATAGACAGACGGAGATATTGGAAATGGATTGTTCTCCTATACATAGAGAGAAGATTCAATTGGACATTATTGACGCTCCCCAATTTAAAATGATACTAGGAATCCCTTGGTTGGTAAAACACAACCCACTCATAGATTGGGTAACCAAGACGATAACTTTCAAATCTTCTACTTGTACAGACCATTGTTTCCTTCTTAAGAGATCCAAGGAAATGATTCAAGGTTTTGACTTTGGGATAGAATCACCTAATATTCTGATTTTGGATGGGGTTCCTTCTGTCTATAATGATTTATCTGACGTGTTTGACAAAAAGAAAGCTAACACCCTCCCGCCACATAGAGATTTTGACTGCAGGATTGATTTATTGCCTGGAGCAACCTTACCCTGCAGCAGGATATATGCCCTTACTGAGACTGAAAATGTTCATCTGAGAGAATACTTAGATGAATACCTTGCCAACGGATTCATTAGACACTCTAAATCCCCAGTTTCATCAGCTCTTTTTTTCATTCCAAAGAAGGGAGGGGAGCTGCGCACGTGCATCGATTATAGAGCTTTAAACAATGTTACCATTAAGAATAGGTACCCCCTACCTTTAATTCCAACACTTTTGGACCAAATTAAGAAGGCTAAGATTTATACTAAACTGGACTTGCGAGGAGCTTATCATTTAGTCAGGGTAAGAAAAGGAGACGAATGGAAGACAGCATTCCGTACAAAGTTTGGTCTCTTTGAATACCAAGTGATGCCATTTGGTCTATGTAATGCTCCTGCCGCCTTCCAGTTTTTTATAAATGAAGTTTTACATGAGTTCATTGACATCTGTTGTGTAGTTTATATAGATGATATCCTCATCTATTCTAATTCTGAAGAAGAACATGTTCAACAGGTGCGCGCCATTCTTCAAAAACTACTTTTAAACTCTCTCTTTGTGAAATTGGAAAAAAGTCTGTTTCATGTCTCTAAGGTGGACTTTCTGGGCTATATTATCAGTCCAGATGGAATCGAAATGGACCCAAAAAAGGTAGAAGCTGTAACAACCTGGCCTAGCCCCACTTCTGTGAAACAAATTCAAAGTTTCCTTGGATTTGCGAATTTCTATCGCAGATTTATTCAAGACTTTTCTCAAATTATTACACCCATTACCAAGTTATTGAGAAAAGGAGCGAAATTTTTATGGTCTCCGGCTGCTGATGAAGCTTTCCAGAAGTTAAAGAAGAGGTTTACTATGGCCCCAATTTTATGTCATCCAGACCCCAGTCAACCCTTTATAGTAGAAGCAGATGCATCTCAATTTGCCTTGGGCGGAATCCTTTCACAACGAAATTCTGATACCGGCCAAATGCATCCTATTGCTTACTATTCAAGAAAATTGTCAGAAGCTGAACAAAACTATGCAATTGCCGATAAGGAGTTATTGGCAATAAAAGCTGTGTTTGAAGAATGGCGTCACTACCTGTTAGGGGCTCGTCATCCGGTAACTATTTACACAGACCACAGAAATCTTCAAGCCTTAAGATCGGTAAAAGCTTTATCTGCTAGGCAATTACGTTGGTCTATGTTCTTCAATGATTACAATTTCGTAATTACTTATCGTCCTGGAAAAGAGAACCTAAAAGCGGATGCTTTATCTAGAATTGGTGACAAGGGCCCAGATCAACCTGAAAAAATTCATCCCGTAATCCCTACTTCTTGTTTTCAGGGGAGTTTATCTGTGTGTGACATTATTAATGACATCAAGGAAGCTTTAAGAGAAAAGGATTCTGAACAATGGAAGAAAGATCATCCTTTTCTTCAAGAGAAAGACAGTTTGATGATGGTCCATGATTTAATTTTTGTTCCTAATGAAAGGATTCGAAAGTCCATAATTCATCTTCATCATGATACAATGTTGTCGGCTCACCCTAGCATTTTGAAAACCATGGACCTAATTAAAAGGAGCTTTTGGTGGCCTTCAATGTCTAAAGACATTCAACAATTTGTAGAAACTTGCAGTATTTGTATTCAGCACAAGACTTCTCATCAAGCCCCTAGTGGATTGTTAATGCCACTGCCAATTCCACCTCAACCCTGGCATACCATATCGTTGGATTTTATTGTCGAACTACCTGAAACCAAGAAGGGATTCAATACTATTTTGACAGTAGTAGATCAGTTCACACGAATGGCCCATTTTATTCCATTAAAAAAGCTTCCTACAGCCTTGGAACTCGCTCAGTTAATCATGACCCATGTGATAAGACTACATGGAATTCCCTCGGTGGTGATCTCAGACAGAGGTTCCCAATTTATTTCTAAAGTTTGGCGAAATCTGAGTGCTTTGTTACATATGGAGGTTCGTTTATCTTCTAGTTACCATCCCCAAACAGATGGTTTAACTGAACGAACCAATCAAACTATTGAACAATATCTTCGTTGTATGTTACCTAACGTTTCCGAAGAATGGTCTGATCTTTTAAGTCCCTTAGAATTTGCCTACAATAACTCTGAACATTCTTCCATAAAGATGTCTCCATTCTTTTGTAATTTCGGGTTTCATCCAAAAAGTATCCCTAAAGATTCTAGCAACAATGAGTCTGTACCTGCAGTTTCTGACTATGTTTCTAAGGTGTTCTCCATTCAGGAAGAGGCTAAATTCAACTTGGCGAAAGCTAAGGAATCTCAAAAAGAGGCCAAGGATAAACATCGAACTGAGCAACCTCAATATGAAACTGGAGATAAGGTATGGTTGAGTACAAAGAATCTGAAGTTGAAAGGAAACAGGAAATTTAATCCAAAGTTTATTGGACCCTTTCCTATTGAAAAAGTGATTAACCCAGTTTGTGTAAGGTTAATTCTTCCTCGCAAGTATTTGATACACCCTGTCTTCCATGTCTCTCTGATTAAGCCATTCCATTCTCAAACTCGTACTCCTAGATCTCCACCTTCCATCATTATTGAGGGTCGTCCTGAGTTTGAAGTTAAGTCAATCCTTGATTCAAAAAGAGTTAGGGGAAGGCTGTTTTACCTCATAGATTGGAAAAGCTATGGCCCTGAGGAAAGATCGTGGGAACCCTTAGAACATCTCAAAAATGCTCCCAGAATGGTCCGGTCTTTTCATTTGAGATATCCTGATAAACCGAAGCCCATTACCACGGTTCTTGGGGGGATCTTGAGGAGGGAGTACTGTCATGAATCACGCAACTCATGACTATTCAGACTCATTTTACTACACATGCCCTCTAGACACATGTAGTATTCCCCTCATTAAAACCCACCCCTGTCCCGTGCACCCCGCACGCTTCTTAGTCAGTGTGGTTAGGTGTATGATACTTTTATGCTTCAAGCTTTTTAACTTGTATTATGTCCAACCATGCCTTCAACTGTTCTTTTAATATGAGTATTACTTTGGTCTTGTAGCCTGATTTCATAGTGTACCTTTTATTTCAGGGGTTTTGGACAATTGCGCTAGTTTTAAATTGTGACCTTGTGCTTGAAGGTCTAGTCTTTCTCTCCCCGCATCCCTCACACGCACCTTTTTGGTGCGCATCCAAGGAGAAATGAAGTCTCCGTCTTCACGCACGTTCCTGTGCGTAGCAGGGAGCGGCTGGGTGCGGTCCGGTATTTAAACCGCACCCAGCCTTCTGGAAGGCGCTTTGCCTTCGGTTTTCTTCCGGCGAAGGTCGCGTCTAGTGGCAGCTCTGCTGAGAACTCACCTGATGGCATTCCGGCTTCGTCAGGACTTCACTGCTGCTCATCTTCAAGGTGGTTCTTCCCTGCACTCCGGAATAAGAATCCTGAAGGACAAAAGTGGGAAAGCTAAGTACTTTTGAATATTTAAAGGCGCCCTTCGCAAGAAAGGTCGACTATAATTTTTGGGAACTCTAAAAGACTTGCAGAAAGGATGCAAGGAAGAGACTTTGGACATTCTTGATTAATGTTGAATATTGTAATTCAGATCTTTTGGTTAACGTGAAAAGTGTTTGTGTGCTGTGAATAATCTTGATTTCTAGACTAAGAGTGAATATAGCTTTTGATCCCAAATGAAAGATATGTGAAGAAAGACGTCTAGGTTATTGTATTGTTAGGTCTGTGTTATCTTTTATCAGTCACAAGAAAAGACAAGAACCCCCAGGACAAAGAATCTAGAAGTAATATACAAGTAAGTGATAGGAACTAGTGTGAGAAGTTGCGAAAACACTTTTAAAGATCAAAAGTAATCCTTCCTTTTATTTCTTAGCTAAACAACAACCACCTGACAATACAAGCTGACTGCCTATCCTAAGAGGACGTCTGACGACTTCCTTATCGCAACTACCCAAAGAAATACTGGACGAAAGCCGACACTACGCTGATCGCAGGTAGGAGAATATCCGAAAACCCTGAATGACTTTGGTTTTCAAGAACAGCTAGATAGAATAGTTAAAAACTTTAAAGATAGTTAGGAGAATCCCTGTTTGATTAGGTTATTAAAGTGCTTTGGCTTGTTGCTTCGCAGGTCGACAGCAAGAACAAAACCCTACACCGCAACGTCCAGTACCGGCCCTCCTCCCTAATCCCTAGTTTAAACCTTGCTGTAAATAAATAGAATCAGTAAGATTTAGTTAGCGGTTTGGGAAGTTGGTCCCTTGCGTCTCTGCGAAATCATCTGCGTCATCCAAGAGGGCTTCATTCACGGACAAGGTAAGGGACGACGTGGACAGGTTTGACACGAATACGCAAATGTGCTGTACGTCATCCTGCCAGGCTATCTTCTTAATAGGCTTCAGGTAGTCCAAAATGCGCCTATGAGACTCGTTTTTACCAACCGATAAGACACAGGGTCAGACAGCACTTACGCTCACTGCATTGGTTAATTGAGGCCAAACAAGTCAAATGTAAAGCCCTGACCCTGGCCTTTGCACGCATGTGGTCCTGGTTATCTACAGAAACGTTTCAGGTTCTATACCCCTGCTAGATACCTCCGGTCATCATTCCAGCTCCTGGCTCATATTCCTCATTTCCGACTTACAAGAATGGGGGGTAGCCCACTTGCGGTTAGAGCTGCAATTGATTGGAACTCCCCCCTCTTGCTCTTTGCAGTATATAAGACCCCTGCTTATTTAAAAAAAAAAAAACTGAAGACCCATATTTTTATTTGATCCTTTCTTTACACAAAAAACAATACGGTGGTATAGGGCTAGAGGGATGTTTAAAGACCTTGCCTAAGTATTATCCCCCAGGGGAACTACAGATACAACCAATAAACTTAGGGGTCTAAGCTAGAAATCATTTGGTGATTTCTTAGAGTTGTCCTAATGCCTCATCAAGTACACAGGAAAAAACAAATTAAACTAACAGACCATATCACCAGAATGTGAAACACCTGCGATTGTCAGTCAACCTTAATGAGGATTCCCATCAATGTCTTGTATCGATCAATATTCTCATCTGGTAATCCTACCAGGGTATTGTGTCTCTTGATCATTGAGAAAGCCAGCATACCCTAATGGTTGGTTTGGGGCGACGACCCACAATCACTCGGTTATACCACATGGTGTTGATATGATGGGAAGGTGCAGTGCAAAAATAATATAGGTGGTGATTAAAAAAGGATAGGGAGCTTAACAAAATAACTATTTATTAGACGTAAGCCCCTTCCGGTTTAAAAACAAGAACAGTGCATCACAATAATCGCAGTACACACGAATAGCTGCGAGAGGGCCAACATGTTTCAGCCTATAATGGAAAATTACCAAGGCTTTCTTCAGGGCCTCTGTTCTACATTAATGCTACTGCCTACAAGTGACTAAATGTTTGAAAAATAATATAAAAAACACACAAGTGAACCAACAACAGTAAAGGATATAGTATTCCTTCAACTGTCTGTAATCCTCTCCTCGGCATCTGGTGTCTTAGTAGCATTTGTTGAAGACAAACAATCAGGTGAGCCCCACTCAGCTACCCAGGTCTGTTAGATTCATTCCTAATTTACAACTATTTACAAATTAATTACTCACCCAGTGTGTCCGGGGAATGGACCTCACCTCTTCCTGGACCTGGCTCAGGATGTGTGAGACCCCGCTCTGCAAGGACAAAATCGACCCCGTGTTCACCATGGGCAGAGAGAGTAGTCTGTGATCTGCTCTGTCCATTCATAATCCCCGGGGCTGCATAGTATACTTCGCGCAGAGTAACCTAGCATATAACAACCAGTCCCAAACTAAAGACCTCGCAACCACACTAGCATTAACTGCAGCTTTAAGGTTTTGAGTTCGACGGAACTGCTCCACTTCTGAAACTTTTGCACGCCACGCAGAGGACCTATCTAAACAGTTGACCTCCAGACACTACCCCAGGAGACTTATCCAGCGGTCTTACAAACGAGCAGCCAATAATCATCGTGCAGCATTGCTAGAGCCACGACCCGAGAAACCCCCTTTGGACCGCTTGACATTGGTCAGCACTTTTAACACCAAATCTAACTGCGTCCAAAAGATCATCAGACGACACTGGCGCATTCTAAACAGCGGTAAGGATAAAATTGCGTTTCCTCTATTTTCCTTTAAGCGTTCTATAAATTTCAGGGATCGCCTGATACATACTCGCCCGAAGGATACACCTAGGAGAGAGGTGGGCACTCTTTGGGACCTGCCCTCGGTGATAGGGCACCATCCATGTGGGGTATGTTCCGTTTGTCTTTTAACTTCCAAAACTACGAGTATTGATATCGGCACCAATCGGCCCTGGGAATTGAGACAGTTTTCCAACTGTAACAGCACCAACCTGATTTATCTCCTCACATGCCCTTGCAATGAACGCTAGTGTGGCTCACTGGTTAGAGGCGGCAGACCCGAGAGCAGAGGACGGCCTGGGACCAGGGTTTGATTCCCGGCGCGGCAGGTTTCTGGACCAGGGTCAGCGGACTCGATAATTCTCTCGCCTCGGTGCCCACTCTGATCAGCGATCACACTCGGCAACTCTGGGCATTAGCTTGCCTCATCTTCACTAACGGCCCCACCAGACCGCCGGGGATGCCTGGTCTCACCCTGGAGATACCCATTAAGGGACCATCTCTCAGGGAAGCCAGGAAGGGTTTCGCAGCGGTCCAAGCGCCTTGGGACCCTACGGGTAAGTAGTGCGCTATATAAATGCCTATACATACATATACATACATACATACATATGTGGGCATGACCACAAGAAAGGTGCGAGTGAGGATGCAGGAACACAAAAGCACTTTTCGGTGCAAGAAAGACATCTCTAAATTGACCAAACATTTTATACATTATAACCACAGTGAAACAGACTTTAAGTGGAACGTCCTTGAAAAACCGTTCATTCCCTCACATGTGAGTGATGTGTCCAAATTTCTGTTCCTAAAAGAGCAGAAATGGGTTTTCAAATTGGGGACAGACAGACATGGACTAAATGACGATATACCCTGGTTTAACCTATCATGAGGGTATATACTGGGATTTGCATGCTCTGCTTCGAAGGGGTTAAGTACCTGCATTCCTTGATGTCTGTATTAATATTGACTCAATGGATTTGTTTACATCCGACTCTGCTGCCATGAAATCAGGAGGTTATATTTACCTTATGACTCAATCTGTCTGTACCCTTATTAAATCTGTGTGCTGACTGATCAGCCTTGAGTATTTTGGAAGTCTCTATCTTCGCGGGGCAAGAATCATACTTGAATGAACTTCCACACTGGGTATTGTAGGCTCGAACTACTCAAATTAGACGTATGACGTCATTCGGTAGTTCGTTGCACTCTCTCGCGTGATTACGCAATGTAAATAATTATTAGACCACCAGTTTGTCAGATTTCTTCGTGGTTGTAGCCTTAATAAACACAGTGACCCGTGTAACCACCCTCCGTGGTTGCAGTTGTAATAAATACAAGTGACCCGTGTAACCATACAACTCCCACGGCTCACAGGCTTTTCAAATCACCGCTGCACGTCCATTGAACTACACGCATCCAGCGTGTGACATCATTCGGTAGTTCTTTGTACCTGCCTCGCGAGACTACGCGAGCGAGTGATACCGGAACTAAGACTTACAGTCAGCTTATATCGAGGTCCAAACCTGACGTCTTTTGACCTGTAACACATGAAATCATCCAGAATTTTCCGCTGGTAGTTGGCATTCTGCCATGAACAGTGTTCTCCTTTAGTCCCTCCTCTATAGCTCACTGTTTGGGTGTTAGAGGTAGGACTGAATCATTGAAATTGAAGTGATGACAAGAGCCCAGTGCCTCCCCCTGACTCAGTCACTGACCGAGACAACGACGGACAGGTAGGAACACAGCTCTAATGGGCTAGTTTGTATAACCTGGCTCTGCTTCTCCCTTCGTGTATAACCAACAGAGGAAGGGAGACTTGGCAGATATTACAAATTGGGCCCCCTCTTCCTCCCTCCTTTTTCTTTGTCAAACTTCTAGATTAGAAATGATGGTGGGGTTAATCATGCTGTACCACTTTTAATTCTAAAACATGTCGAAACCTTAAAGCTGCAGTTAATGCTAGTGTGGTTGCGAGGTCTTTAGTTTGGGACTGGTTGTTATATGCTAGGTTACTCTGCGCGCAGTATACTATGCAGCCCCGGGGATTATGAATGGACAGAGCAGATCACAGACTACTCTCTCTGCCCATGGTGAACACGGGGTCGATTTTGTCCTTGCAGAGCGGGGTCTCACACATTCTGAGCCAGGTCCAGGAAGAGGTGAGGTCCATTCCCCGGACACACGGGGTGAGTAATTAATTTGTAAATAGTTGTAAATTAGGAATGAATCTAACAGACCTGGGTAGCTGAGTGGGGCTCACCTGATTGTTTGTCTTCAACAGATGCTACTAAGACAGCAGGTGCCGAAGAGAGGATTACAGACAGTTGAAGGAATACTATATCCTTTACTGTTGTTGGTTCCCTTGTGTGTTTTTTATATTATTTTTGACACATTTAGTCACTTGTAGGCAGTAGCATTAATGTAGAACAGAGGCCCTGAAGAAAGCCTTGGTCATTTTCCATTATAGGCTGAAACATGTTGGCCCTCTCCCAGCTATTTGTGTGTACTGCGATTATTGTGATGCACTGTTCTTGTTTTTAAACCGGAAGGGACTTACGTCTAATAAATAGTTTTTTTGTTAAGCTCCCTATCCTTTTTTAATCACCACCTATATTATTTTTGCGCTGCACCTTCCCATCATATAAACACCATGTGGTATAACCGAGTGATTGTGGGTCGTCACCCCAAACCAACCATTAGGGTATGCTGGCTGTCTCAATGATCAAGAGACACATTACCCTGGTAGGATTACCAGATGAGAATATTGATCGATACAAGACATTGATGGGAATCCTCATTAAGGTTGACTGACAATCGCAGGTGTTTCACATTCTGGTGATATGGTCTGTTAGTTTAATTTGATTTTTCCTGTGTACTCGATGAGGCATTAGGACAACTCTAAGAAATCACCAAAGGATTTCTAGCTTAGACCTCTAAGTTTTTTGGTTGTATCTGATCCTTTCTTTAACCAGGCTTCCCCTCTCTCAGGTTTGCGCGGGGATACTTCTTGAGTATCTGTGCCCACTACAAGTGCAAATAACATAACATGGCCTGTTACCAACGTATGCACCAAGGCTTAGCTTCAGAACATTGTGGAGACAAATATAACTTTTTTAGTTTGAAGTTAGTTTGCAAAACGTTGCGATGTCCGGTTATGTAAATTCCCCTCACTAACTGATGTTGTCATCTTTATTAGAATATTCATCTTCTGTTATGTGTTTCCACCTCTATACCACCTGTGCTCAGCTTACAGTGCCACCTCACCTTTTGCAATGTTGTTTCACATATGTAGCAAACCAGAACAGCACATATTCCTCTGGATATTTTATTCCATATTTGCCACAGCAGCTCAGCCACCTTCTGTAGTGGAGAAGTGTGGCTCAATGGTTAGAGCGGCAGACCCTGATGCAGAGGTCTGGCCCGGACCAGGGTTCAATTTACGCTCAATTTCCCCGGACCTGATCATTCTCACCTCGTTGCCTATTCTAATCATGGGTCCCACTCTGCAACTCTGGGCAATAGCTTGCTTAATCTCCACAACGGCCCCAACAGCGATAGGATGCCTGGCTTCACCTTGGGGGTGCCCAGGAGTGGGCACTTCACAGGGAAAGGCCAGAAAGGGTTCCACAGCGGTATGTGTACAGCACCTTGAGACCCCTTCGGGGGTGATACGTGCGCTATATAAGCACACTACATTTACATTTTATTCCACCCCATGGCCAATCTACAACATACATATGGTCAATCCACCGCAACACAGCCACCTTCTTTAGTGGTATTCCACCCCATGGCCAATCACAACAGAACATTCACCTTCTATAATGTCACCCCACTTCGTAGTCAGTCCACAGCAGCACCCCCCCCTTCCACAGTGGTCAGTCCACAGCAGCACATCCACCTTCTGCTGTGGTACTCCACCCCTTGCCAAATCCACGGCAGCACATCTACTTTCTGCAGTGGTACCCCACCCCATGGCCAATCCATAGTAGCTCGGCTAATTTCTGACTCTACGTCGGTAGAAGCGTTCTACCGTTTCCTGGGTCATACCGTTTCCTGGGTCATAGGTCATTTCCCTTGAATGAAGCTGGGACTGACGCATACTTCTTCCCTTTCTGTTTCACAGGGTGGTGTTAATGATGATGTCTCCCTCTCAGCCTATATCACCTCTGCCCTCCTAGAACTGGGATTGCCGCGTCAAGTGAGTGTTAGATGCTGCACACACAGCTACCTCTATCTCTGATCTCTCCCACTTTTTCTATCCTACTCCTTCAATCGCTATACGTTCAACTACAACTCCTCTTTTTGTCTCGCTCCCTCTCCAGAACATATCTGCTTATTTCACTCTTTGCATTTTCTAATTTATCCCTCTCCCTGATACATCTCCATTGCTTTTATTTTTTTACCTGTCTTCTCAGGTTCTGAGAAGAGACAGGTAAAAAAGCCTTTGTTTGCTTTGCCTTTACTTCATGTTTTGTTTATCCATCCTTTTAACTTCCTTGCAGTTTTTGCTTCGTTATTTCTTTTTTTCCACCTTTCCTCTCACCCTTTTTTCCTTCCCTTCATCTATCCAACCGTTTTTCTTCCTTTCTTCCTCTTACTTCATTCCATTCTTCTCCCTCCCTTCTTTTATCCCTTCATCGATTGGCCCCTTCGTTCATTTGCCTCACCATTTCTTCCCTCCTTCTTTCCTATTTTTCTTTCCACAGTCTCCTACTTCCATCCTCCTTAGTTTCTTCTCTAGAATCTTCATCTTTTTTTTGCACTGTTCCAGCCCTTCTTTTTTTTTCCTTATTTCTTTTGAATGGCACCCTGCCTGACACTCTGCTTCCTCCTCACAGGACCCCATGATGGTGAAAGCACTGCAATGTCTGAAGAACAGATACGAGGGAGGCATTACCAGCGTCTATACCCTCGCACTTCTCTTCTACACCTTCACCCTGGCCGGTGATGACTCAGTCCGGGCGCAGCTAGCTGATGATCTAGAGGCTCTGGCTATTCACTCAGGTACTGGACTTTCACTTTCACCTTTGAGCTCCAGTGGAAATCTGCCATTGTGGGTAACCTGCCAGGCTATCATTGTGGGCGAACCTTGGGGCCCATTATGATGTCGGGCGGATTGTCCCCGCCAGGCTGGCGGTAGCCACCGCTGGCCTGGGGGGGCAATCCGCCCGACATCATCTCCAGCCGCTGTGGACAGAAAGACCGTCCACCGCTTTTCTGCCTTGCTGCCGGGCGGAAATTTTTTAATATGGTGGCGGTGTCTATGAGACACCGCCAGCCATATTAGCATGGGCTTTCAGACATGCCTTTCCGAGAGCACCGCCCGCCACAATGCTAAAAATGCAGGATGTGCCCGCCACTGTGGCGGGCACACCCTAATACCCCCCACGGGACCCGCGCCTTTATGGCGGGCAGTCCCAATCCCCGCTAGGATGATGGGCGGACAAAGTCCGCCTGTCATCCTAATAGGCCCCCTTGTGTCTCGTGCATTTTTGGTTGTGCTTGGCCTACACTAGAAAAAGGGAACAATGAGTGTAAATTGTACCCACCTACTCTACACAGGAGGCTGCAGTTCAAACGCAAGTGCTTGAGTCTCTTTGATCAACTGTACCACCTCTCTGTCCGGGTGTAGAATTAACCAGGTAAAGATGGTGCGCCCCCTATAGTGTATGTGGGTGTTCCTTGTTTCCAAGCCACTTACTCTCATGTTCTGGATCAGGTACCCAAGTCTTCATGTGGTCCTCTAGAGCAGAAGAAGCTTCACAAAAATCTTCAGAACAACAAACACCTGAATAATCTTCTGATCATGCGTAGTTTAATTGCATTGTGGATGTGGACTGCGTTGCACGTGTGTCCAGTATTTCCAGTGTGAGGCATGAAAAGTGCTGTTGTGAGCATGGAGTTGGCCAACAATGTTGTCACCTCTGTGTGGCCGATTTAAGCAAAGTAGCAGAACTGAGTGTCTTGTGTTTGATGTACAAATGTGTGTTGCAACATGTGTTGTAGGCGTAGCATGCCTTACTGCTTGTTGGCAGGTTAAATATTTCACATGCTTGTAGGCCTCTGCATAGCTAGTGGAGAGTGAGTCGCTTGTGTGCAACAGTATAATTGTCACAGAATGCCCATTAATACAAATAATAACAAGTGCAGAGGCGGTGAAGCCATTTTAAAACAGTGGTTCTACCAAATGATCCAAATGACTGAAATAAATGTTGGAGCAGCAATAAGAGTTAGTGAACTGAGCAGGTCTTATTCAATTTTATGTAAGCGGGAAAGCACCTCATGCAGAAGTTATACCAAGTCCAGAAGCTAACAGTTGGAGAGCAATCAAAACTGGACATGCACAAGGTATCATTCCCAGAATATACATATTTCTTTAGCAGGGGTTTGAGCCACAAACTCCTCTCATACTTCCAAAGACAGGCTTTTTGCAGCTGGGAAGAGCCTTAGTTGGAGCATGACTCAAACCCTAGCCGGACTGTAAATGCGAGTAGGAGGCACAAAGTGCACAGTACGCTGCTGTCCTGGCAGGACCAGACAGAGCCAGCTTGCCTCATGTGATCCCCGTGCCCTCATCCCGCCTTGCATACCCTAAACATTCTTTTAAGTCACAAACGTTCTTTGTATTTCTTGATTACATAATGTGGCACCCTTATGCCTTGCTAAAATGTCCTCTCTGACACTTTCACTGTCACTTTTTGGAGGGAATAACATTTTATGGAAAAGCGAAAGTAAAATCAAAGAAACAAATGACACACTTGTGAGGTGAAGGAAATTTACTCCAATTCAGTGTTGGGATTGGAAAAACAATTACTCTGGAAGCCCATACACTAGAGATCAAGGTGCGGCAGGGAAAAGGGGGTGGAGTAATGAGGGGAACAGTCATGAAAAGTGTCACCTGAGTGACAACTTATACATTTAGGGCCTCATTTATGAGAAATTACTCATCGCTGCGTGAAAGCAGCGATGCGTCACTTCTCAGTGCGCACCCCTTGCGACTTGACTGATGCGTCATATTTATAATATGAGGCATCATGTCGCAAGGAGTTACAGATACGTCAGTATTTCTGATGTATCTGTAGGCGCAAAAGTGACGCATTGCTGGAGTGTGTCACAAAAGTGACGCAACTCCAGCAATGTGTAATTTCACAAATAAAAATGTATTCAATAAATGTACTATCATTAAATTACTTCCCAGCCATTCCCCTATAAACCCACAACCCACTACGGAACTAAAAATGCAAAATTCAACTTAAAGAAAAAAACAATAATATATATAAATTTACTATAACTAAATTACTTCCCACCCTATTCCCCTATAAAACCACAACCCACGATGGAACTAAAAATGCAAAATTCAACTTAAAAAACCCACTAAAAATAATAAATACATTTACTATAATTAAATTACTTCCCACCCTTTTCCTGTACAAACCCACAACCCGCTGCAGAGCTAAAAACGCAAAGTTCAAACAAAAATAAATTAATTACTACTAAATGTTAAACGCATATAATAAAATACAAACAATTATTATACAAAAAATACATACATCACACACATATAACATATATATTTAAATACCATTACAAAACAATGTATAGTTTTAACAACTATATTTTTGCAAATGATATTAAATACTTCAATATTTTTCAACATTGATAACACTTATCTTAAATAGATATTCTTCACCACGAGAATTTGTCTGTCGATATTTTTGATCCACGATTTTTATGACTCAATATTTGTGTAAATCAATATTTTTGTTTTGATCTTCTGTTTCTGCACCGGTATGACCCTGGGTGCAAGCAAAGCTGAATGGGGAAGTAAGTGGTTCCTGTGTGCCCTCCAGACAGCACAATCGTTGCCAGAGTTAAGTCTGCCTCACAAAGATTGTGGCTTATTCAGTAAGAAAGCGGGTGGTAATTGACCACCAACTATCTGCTAGACAGCTTCCTCACCAAACTGCCAGCATAGAAAACCTGGGGACAGACCAGGAGTGTGACTTTCAAAAGAGTACATAGCAGGTCAGATTACATGGAACACAAGATAAACTGAAAAACAACTGTAGAAGGGAACTGCAACAACTTACCAGGGGCAGTTAGGGACTGGGCGGTCTTACTCAGTTGATTTGAAAGGGAATGCCATGAGTTGGAGTTGAAACAAGATCACCTGAACAAGATCTTCAGTCTGGAGGAGCAAACCAAACCTGTATCTCTTAAACACCAACATCAACCACAAATTCTGATACTGTGTGAGCAGACATGCACTGTTGGGGTTATGGGAGAATGAGTTTTTTATAGAGCAGCCGGGGACCCCTTATTTCCAAAGTGCTGTGCAAAACAAGATGAGGAGCGTAGCATGTATATTTGGTAGCCCAAACATAGCCCTGACAATATTGGTTCATGTACCTCATTCTCCTCTCAAAGCATCCCAGATCCACGCAACAGCATCTATGAACTTACTGTCTCATTATTTTCATCTGATCACTCCTGTGTAGTGCAAGGCAGTTCAGCAGATTATGTGAAAGGCAGCTGAGGCAGTGAGCAATGCTCTTGATATAGCAATGCTATGTTAGACTCACAGAAACTCAAAAAATAAAAATGCATGTCGGACTTCTTACCCTTTTACAGCTGGACATACACACTGGGCATTTACTCCCGAAACTGAGTCTTACTACTTCTGGAGCCAACCCATACCAGCAGACGTCGAGGCCACAGCCTACATCTTGCTCGGGTACCTTTCCGTCAGGGACTGGTCACAGATTGAAATCAACAATGTGGTGCCCATTGTGAGCTGGATCTCCAGGCAGCAGAATGGCTATGGGGGCTTTTCTTCCACACAGGTAACATCTCACCTCCTACTTAATGGAGAAAGAGTGAAACATGTTTGCTGGATAGCCGTGTGTTGATGCTGAGTTAGTGCACTCATCATTTCCAGTATCTGCCATGCAGACTGATGTCATCAATTTCAGAAGTCATTAGTGATGTTATCAATGATGTCATAGAACATGTCATGAATGATATAAAATGTGTGGTCATAAGTAGTGCATGGCAAGAGTGCAAGTTATAAATACTTGAGCTAACTATAACTGGTGAACTTCAGTGGTGTTTTGAGTTTAAATGGTTTGTGTATACTGAAACGTTCACCTAACATGCACAACATGGTTTTTGCCGCAGGGCCTGGCCTGTGGCCTTGCTCTGCACCCAACAGCCAGTCAACACCCCCCCACTGGGCATGGTGTTTTTAGCTGTGTACAGTAAGGGGTTTGCCAGAGAGCCTGCACTCAACCCCCACTAGATCAAATCCCCCTGACACACAAGACTTTGGGCCGTGTGCTACAAAGCCCACAGTGGGCACCAATCTCCAATGCTCCCCTACCCCTCAAGGTTATGAATGATTTTTTAAAACTTTTTGCTGTACAGTGCTACTCCTACAATAGTGTCACCTCCATGGTACAGCAGGAACATGCAAGCTCCAGCAGAAATATCCTTCGAACCTTACAGGAGGGCAGTGATGGGTCCTGTGCAAGTACAGCGGTATCTACAGTACGAATTTTTTAAATGTATTTTTTTCGGCAACTGGGTTGGTGGGTCCCACCTGGTTCTCCCCATTAGTGACAGGGTGGTCAGGATGTCCCTGCCCTTCCCTCTTATATTTTTTTTTTTACTAGTTGAGGATCCGAGAATGACTCCCATGTCCTGTGATAATGGGTGCAATATTTTTTTCAAGTTGTGGCCAATCAGATAGTTTGGTCCTGTGGGACTGGTGCTGGTCCTGCGGGACCGTAGTGGCAGACAGGAGAAAATGTTCATTCAGCCAATCAAAAACCCATATTTTTTTAAATACCGCAGTATTCCAGCAGGACCAACATTTCAGATATAGTGGTATTTTAACCCCTTCATGACTACTCTGAGCACCTTTAAATGCAAATTTCTTAAAAACTGCTTAACAGATTGACACTAAATAGCGAAAAGCATGGATTATTTTTCTGTAGCACTTCCCAAAATTTACTGTAGGAATCAATAAGGACCCAACTAATCCTACACTTGATGGATTGCCCCCATAACATTTCATTAAAGTGCCGAGGTGGCTGAACTTTTTTTGGGAAACTCTCATGAAGATTTGTGCAATGGCGCCAAAGTAAAAAAAAAAATATATATATATATATATATATGCGAAAACACTCATCATCAATGCTTGTAAGGCAAAAGTCCGTTTAGATAGACGAAGCGAACCCAAGGAAATGGTGCAATTATTTCTTTATTGTGAGCCCTGTACCGCCATGACGCGTTTCAGCGCATGTGGGGCCTTGATCACATGACACAGTTAGGGGAACAGTTTTCAGTTTTTAAAGTGATAGCTGTGACGTGTTGTTTCCTGGCCTTGGATAGATACGGAAAAAATATATATCATCGACTTTAAACAATGACCACAATTATCTGTCATGAACACGAAATGTGCAATCTTTGCAATGTTATTAAATATTAAATATTTAAATATAAATATAAAAAATATTAAGGGGTCGATTCCAATTCGGTAAAGAAAACTGTCCTACGATTCGTATTTGTAGCCGTTTCCGTTTCCAAAAAATACGTCTGAATGTTTACGAACCGTATGAAAAAGAAGCGAAGCTCCATACGATACGGACTCTGGTAGTGAACCATACGATCCGGACTGGGGATCGAGAACGCGATTCGTACGGAAAGCGGCAAAGGAGCAATTTGTATGGAGAACCACACATGCGCACCATAACCCTGTGATTATGGGGGTACGCATCGTACCCCTATGCTCTGCACCCCTACGCACCGTACTCCTACACACCATACACCCACGCTACGTACACCCATGCACCGTACCCCGATGTACCATACCCCTATGTACCGTACCCCTACGTTCCGTACCCCGACGCACCGTACCAGTTTGCACCGTACCCCTGCGATCATGGGGTGCACTCCCGTACCCAGGGGGGGGGTCCGTTTCGCACGCGTTTAGAGTCGATATGTGCTTTTACGGATGTTTTAAAGTCCCGTAGAGAAAGAGTCGTACTGAATGTCGTACTGACGAATTGTACTTACTGGTTCGTATAAAGCTGCCTCGATTTGTACTGCGTGTTCCGAGTGAGATCCGTACGGCTTCTTGAATCGTACGGTCTTTTGTACGATTCATACGGAGAACTGCATTGGGTACACATCGTACTACATCGTACGTACAGGTATGGTTCTGCGTACGAATCGTATGGGAAAAACGCTACGTACGGCGATTCGGACTGGATTTTACCGAATCGGAATCACCCCCTTTATGTATCAACAATCCAGTCATGTGGTTCACAATAATAAATATATGTATATATATGTATTAAATATATATATATTTTGCGGCACATCATTACTGGCGGATTGCAACAGACATCATCCACTGAAGGTAAGGAATTGTGAGGCTGACCACAGGTATCAGAATGCGTCATACCACAGTCCACCGCGGCGCCCACTAGAGGGAAATCACTATGATACAAAAAAAACAATTACCTGGTTTCTGTGTGTACGGCCCCCAGATGCCTGAAGCTCCACCTCTGAAGAAGGCCAAAGGTTGGCTGAAATGCATCAAGACTACTGGAGCTTGTGAAACTGCTGTAAATAAATCTTGAAAACGACTGCGTTGTTTGCAGCTCATTCTTTCCCTGGTGGAGAGGTTTTGTAAAAAAAAAAATATATATATATATATACGCGTCTGGCAAGATGGAAAGAAGGACTGCCTTCGTGAAATACTCTCTGCTGGCATGCTGTCAATAAATCATGTTTGAGCTGGAATTCTCTTCCGTGTGGTTCCTTCCGAAGTTGGTCTCTGCAATGGCTGGATTTATTAACAGCTTGACCCAGGTCGTGGAAGGTGCCCACTGCTTCTCACAGCAGGTCCGTGGTGGTATTTACAAGTGCTGCCTTTCTTAGGACGGATTTAAACTGGCTCCTTTGCAGATGGGAGTCTGTTTACAGCTCTATTGGCAGCAAACAAAGCGGGGCAGAGACTTTCATGAATGTTTGCAAAATTCAATTAAGGACATTTTTGACTGGGGAACAAGTACCCACAGGGGTTTCAAATGGGGCACACTACATCACCCAGAATGCCGTGAGGCCACGCCCAGTGGGGTGGGAGTGATTATTTATTAACAGTCTGCACCAAAAAATGCTTTCCCCTCGTCAATTCGGAAAAGCCACTGAAGAAAGGAGGAATCTCTTGAAACGCGTCTGGCAAGATGGAAAGAAGGACTGCCTTCGTGAAATACTCTCTGCTGGCATGCTGTCAATAAATCATGTTTGAGCTTGAATTCTCTTCCGTGTGGTTCCTTCCGAAGTTGGTCTCTGCAATGGTTGGATATATATATATATATATATATATATATATATATATATATATATATATATATATATATATATATATATATATATATATATATATATATATTATATTAATACTACACCAAACTTCACCATCCAAGAAGGCGCTGACTCCGTGTATCTTAGTTCAAGGGTTTTATTTCATATCAACTTCTGCTCATTTTTATTTTTTTTTTTTTTTTTTTTTTAGTTCAAGGGTTTTATTTCATATCAACTTCTGCTCAGACGCGTTTCGGCGGCAACCTCCGCCTTGCTCACTAACATCTGACTAAACAAAATGACGCTTTTATACATGTTTAAGCTCTCACATGAGTCATAATGGTCATTCCTAATTGGCATTCATTAGTTACCATAGTAATCATATGTTACACCCCATCAATTATTCATGTTCATTCGTTTCTGTGGCATTTTAAAATACATTTCTTTGTTCCTTACTTAGTTTTCAGTAGGCACACATTAATTATATAATTATATTCATGAATGGTACATTTTAAACATTCTGTCTTTTAAAGATCACATTAATTGGTATTTAATAGTACTGGCGGGAGGGAGCCTCTGTGTTACGTGATTTCTTGCATGTTAGCGGTGTCATGGTAACTCTGGCCTATCAATGAGGAGGTGTGTTCCCCTAAGGCCCCTGATTGGTTTCCTGGACCATGTCTTGTCTCAAATGGGCTCTGCCGTTTTAGACATCGGTTTGTTTGTCTGTGTGGCAGGGGCAGAACAAGTTTGCAGGTGACAGAAGGCGCTCGTGTGCTGAGTGAGTAACATCCTGTTTGTTGCGTGTAAGTCTGTCAGGGTTTTTATAACCCGCTACGGTGAAAACCTGTGTTTGCGCTAGTGAGCCTTTATTCTCCGTGTTTGTGACTGCTGTCTCTCACGTGTAGAGATCACAGCGTCCCGAATATCATGCAAGACAGTGTTTTATTTTCCCGCTTCGGAAAACATGCCGTTTTGCGCTAGTGCGCGTTTGTGCTCCCACTCAAAGGTAATTTCTCTTTGGAATGGAGATGCCTGTGTGCCATATGTGCCATTTGGGAGTGTTTTAATGCCAACTAATACAGGGTTTTAATATGACTATGTGATGAGATAAGTGATTGGTTTCACATTATCGCGTGTGCTGTTTACCAATGTTACAGGGTACTTGGGAAAGAGGAATCGGACGCTGCTCTAGATATGTACATTTAAGGCTTCATCTGCATTAAGCCCTATAGGGATTTTGGAATTAAGTAAGATTATGTATCGTGATTCCAAACGACGCAATGCAAGTTTGCGATTGCCTCCCCTCAGATTTTTTGGGACATTATCCAGTACGCAGTAAGTTAAGCCTTTTGCATCTCCACCATGTACTTCGTGGATATGTCTCGCTACAGGGTATGCTGGGTCCTTGTTGGTTATTGCCCTGAGATGTTGCAACACTCTGACAACACTCTGACATGTACTGGGTGAATAGTTGATCCTACGTACATTTTGCCACATATACATGTTAAAAGATATACAGCATGGTCTGTTTTGCATATATTTATATATACATATCTTCACACGCTGGTTTCAGGATACCCGGCTATTGAGGGCTCGTTGTGGGTGCGTGACCCTACGGCAGAACCTCGCCGTTATCTATTTTACACTTCTTCGCTGTGACACGACAGAAAATGGGCGCACTCCCTCTGAATTCTCAAATTAGATTTATTGCAATCTTTTCAGCATGAAAACAACACGATCTACGCGTTTCAGTGCTCCCGGCACCTTGCTCACGATCACTTTCCCATATTTTTTTGAATGCATTTAAAGCAAACAACATTGTATGATGTTACATCAAATCCTGTTTCTCATATCTGGGCATTGTGGTAATTGTAGTTTTTAGTCTTTTATGTTTGTTAAAGTTTGTAAAAAGAGTCTCTAGGTAGAGTTTGTACCATTCATTTAACAAAGAAAATAATAACTCCTTATTTTCGTTTGGAGCTCTTTTCAACATAAAGTGACAAATAACTTTTTGTTTTGTTTAAGTTTTTCAATGTCTCTGGCCATCCAGGCTATTCATGTCGTTTACAATCCCTCTGGTGGGATTTGTCATTTGTTCTTTATAGTAGTTGGGGTTCTTTTCTTTTTTTATATCTTATTCAGATTGTAGTTTTTGGTTTTAAACTTCACAACCTCTCCCCTTCTCATGTGTCTCATTTGTATTTCAGAGATGAATATATAACTCCTCCGATTGGTTGAGGCCGTGCGGGTTTAGAGTTCTGAAATTTAGGATGTGGCGTGACTCCTTTTGCCTTAAGGCTTTTTCTCGATCTCCTCCACGAATATTCTTTGGTATTGTTTCTATCCCAAAGAATTTCAGTTTCAGCCAATCCCCATTGTGTTTTTGCTCCATATGTTTTACCACCGCATTTGCTCTGTCCTTATGTGTCGTAGCTCTTGCATGTTCCATTATGCGTTTTTTTAGTTCTCCTTTCGTGCTACCCACATACATTAGGGGGCATGGACATTCTATTCCGTAGACTGTATACTCAGTTTTGCAAGTAATCAGTTGACGTATCTGCCATTTTTTATTGTTGGGCATTGGTACTTCCTTTGTTTGTTTTGCGATTTGGCACATTTTGCACCCATAACATTTGACGAAACCAGTGGTTTTGAGCCAATCTTTCTTTTTGTTTGTTTTGCAGTGACTGTGGATCAATTGATCCTTGAGGTTCGGTGCTCTCCTGTACGTCACAATTGGATGTTTTCCCACTAGTTTCCCTACTGTATCGTCCAGATGTAGAATCTTCCAGTTTTTTCTCATGATTTGCACAAGTTCCTTGCTATTTTCAGAGTAATCGGTAATGAGTCTAATTGGTTCCTGTTCAATTTTGTTCTCATCTTTACTTTAGCGTTTTAAACATTCCGGTCTGGGTTTCTCATTTGCTTTTTTCCAACATTTCTCAATGTTGCCCTGATTGTATTTGCGATTTTTAAATCTTCTTTTTGTTATTGCGCTGTGTTTTTGCCATTCAGATTCTTCGCTGCATATTCTTCTGATGCGAAGAAACTCCCCATACGGGATGCTTGAGATCAGTGTTGCTTGGTGGAAGCTTGTCGCTTCCAATGTTGCATTAGTGGCCGTGACTTTTCTATGTAGAGTCATTTGGATATGATTATCCTTGATGTAAATGCATGTATCCAGGAATGTTACTTCTTTGTTGTTAATTTCATATGTGAAAGTCAATCCTGTCATGCTGCCATTAATGATCTTGTAATAATCTTCAAATTCTTCTGGAGTTCCATCCCAGATGATCAAAAGGTCATCTATGAACCTTATCCAGCACATGATTTTACAAGTAAATTGATCATTCTCTGATGCCCAAGCCATTTCCTTTTCCCAGTACCCCATTGTGAGGCATGCATAGTTCGGGCTAAAAGAAAAACCCATTGCGGTTCCATTACACTGTCGATATAGCTCCTCCCCAAATAGGAAGATATTTTGAGACAGACACAATTTAATCATGTCCTGTAACATTTGGTTATGGTTTTTGTATTTGATGTCTCTGTTTTGCAAAAAGTAGTTGCACGCTTTCATCCCAATGTCATTATGTATGTTCGTATACAAAGATACGACGTCCATGGATATCAATTGATAGTTTTCTTGCCACGGGGTATTTTCCAGTCTCCTCAACAGGTCATTGGTGTCCTGAATATATGAGCTAAGTTTTGTCACATGTGGTTTGAGGAAATAATCAATATAGTTTGAGACAGGTTCTAACAAAGAGCCTTTTGCGGATAGAATTGGTCTGCCTGGGGGTTTCCTTCGATCCTTGTGGACCTTTGGCAGGAAATAAATTGTGGCTGTTATTGGGTGATAGGTTGTTAAATAGTTTTGTTCATCATCATCAATCAGGTTGTTAAGCTTCCATTGTCTTAGTTTTTCATCCAACTTGTTCTTTATTTCCGGCGTAGGGTTGGTTTTTAGCCTTTCGTAATATTTAGTGTCTTTCAATTGCCGATGAGCTTCAGTGATATATGAACTCTTTTCCCAAATCACTATGTTCCCTCCCTTGTCCGCCATTTTTATTTCTATCTGGTCATCTTTGGTTAGGTTTCTTAATGCCTCTCGTTCTTTCGAGGTTAAGTTATCTTTGTAGTTAGATCCCTTGATTTTGTATAGGTCCTGGATCACAGCTTCTTGAAATATATCCACCTTGTTTCCCGCAGGTAACTGGGGATAAAATTTGGATTTTGGTTTCATTTTGCTGATGTCTGCTCCTGTTTGTGCAATTGCTTGGCTAAGGGTTGTTTCATTTTCATCAGTTACATCTATGTTTAATAGGGTGGTATATGCCTCCGCTTCTTTTACCAATAAGTTTGGAGTACCTTCTTCTTCCATTTGTGGTCTTTGGGTCTTTTTTTTATTTTCTTCAAAAAACTTTGCCAATTTGATCTTTTTTATGTACAGGTAAAGATCTATTCGAACTTGAGTTATGTTCATCTTTTTCTTGGGGCAGAAGTTTATGCCTCGTTTTAAAAGCATGGTTTCTGTCTCAGTGATTGTTCTTTTAGAGAGGTTGATAATTTGTAGTTCATCATTTATTTCCCCCTCTTCTGGCGCATGCTCCGTGTTTCTGTGCCCACTTTCTCGGTTGGTTGATTTGTTTCTGTTGCCCCTTCTTGTCTTTTTTTGCTTGTAGTCCATTGTCGTCCTCTTCCCCTTCCTCTTGTTTGATTTTGCGCGCCCCGGTTCTGTTCCCACTGTCGTTGTTGTAACACGAGGCGCATATCCTCTAAAAAAGGCATTCTTTCAGTATTTGCTGATGTGCTTGGTTCACCCTCATTTCCTTCCATTGATATTAATGAGCATGCAGAGGAGGCACTGCTGGACATATTTGAGCCTCGGTTTTTTGGGGATAGTTGTTTGAAAAAATCATATTTCCTAGAGAAGGTAAATATGCAACCCTCCTCGTAGTCCACAGTATCACGTATGAATTTATTGTGCTTGCGCTCTCTCACTGTGTCCTCATGTTTTTCAATCTGGCTTTCCAGTTCTTCCTTAAATTTAGTCATTTCATTGTTGCGTTTTAGTGATGTAACTTCTTTCTTCATTTCCTTAAGTTCTTCCTGTATCTTATTTAGGCTAATTTCAATGTGTTTCACTAGAATTGCTACTAATCCAAGTGAAGATTTTAGGATGAATTCTCCCCATTCTTCCAATAACTCATTTGATGTATCTTGATGACTAGGCATCAACATTATTCTCAGGCCTCTCGGGATCCTTTGTACTTCCAGATATTTTTTAAGTGTTATCAGTTCCCAAGATTTATTAATCTCTTTGCGGCTCAGTTTTTCCCACATTCTCAATTTACTTTTCACATCCGATTTGGGAGTGTCCGATTTCGTGTGTTTTTCTCCCTTGTCCTTTTCCGCATTGCCTTTCACAAACATCGTTGTTAGCAATTCATCCCGTTTTGCTGCCCTTTGTTCCATTGTGTTTTCAATCGCTGATATTTATTTATTAAACTTTTATCGTGGCACGTGGTAATTCAGAGATCGTACTTGCACACATTACAATTAGGTGGCTTTCGCACGTTTCATTCCGTGATGAATTTTGAGTCGCGATCTTTTTAAACCCCAATGTGTTGCGTTTCTGACACAAACTGACTGTTTCTCGCGCTTCTCATGCGCGCTTAGTCTGGGCGGATTAGCTGCTTCCCAACACAATCACACTATTACCTCCTTGCAGAGCGGTGTGTGTGTCGCGAGCTGTTGCCGCCTCCTTCTCCTCGTCAGCGTTCGCTCCGGTCGGGTGAAATTGAATCTTCACACGCTGGTTCCAGGATACCCGGCCATTGAGCGCTCGTTGTGGGTGCGTGACCCTACGGCAGAACCTCGCCGTTATCTATTTTACACTTCTTCGCTGTGACACGACAGAAAATGGGCGCACTCCCTCTGAATTCCACAATTAGATTTATTGCAATCTTTTCAGCATGAAAACAACACGATCTACGCATTTCAGTGCTCCCGGCACCTTGCTCACGATCACTTTTCCATATTTTTTTGAATGCATTTAAAGCAAACAACATTGTATGATGTTACATCACATCCTGTTTCTCATAGCTGGGCATTGTGGTAATTGTAGTTTTTAGTCTTTTATGTTTGTTAAAGTTTGTAAAAAGAGCCTACCCCCAAATGGCTTACTCCCTGTTACCATAGGAACAGTTCATGGATAACTTTAGTAAGCACAGAGGTTAGAAGTTCACCACACTATGTTGCTAATCGTAACAATTACTGTGCTGGAGTTTTAAAAGTTTTCCATAGGAACCATTAGTCGTAGCTATAGACTCTGGTAAAGAGCTGGTAAAGAGTTAGCTCAGTATTATACTTCAAGTTATAAATATCATTTCTATTTTTAAATGTTTCTAACTAATATTATCACACTAAATAATAGTGAAATGTTGTCAGAAAAAGAAGACGTATATACTTTTTCTTATTAACTTTTATTAAAACAACAATAAATAACTGGAAACGTAACTTAAAGATAACAATGTAATAAATAACTAGAAACATAACTTTAAGAAAACAATTAAACAAAATGTGATATGGACTCCAAGGGAAGTAGGGTAGGTAATCTGCAAAACAAAAATGAAAATAAGTGTTCAAAATTAGATTGTTGTGACTAAATGAGATCAAACATTACAAGTTAAGGTAATACTTGGTGATATTTTTTAATTTGCACATCTGCAGTGTGCCTGATACATTCCACCTCTCTTATAGGCCCACATTCAAGAGGTGTCTGTACGGAAGTGCCTACTGCGTCAGTCTTACAATATGGACCAACAGGTCTTAAAAATGATTCAGAGATGAGACAGAATTAGGTGAGAGATCAAGTCATTATGCAGGACAATATTCTTTGGGGCTTATTTACAAGCCTGTTGCTCCCCTTTTGCGTTACGTTTCCCATGTTAAAAGTGACGCAAAAGTGGCGCAAAGGGCTTGTAAATAAGCTCCTTTATTTCTAATGTATTTAATCAGAGGCATTGTATAACTAGGCCGCTCTGCTTACCTTGTGTAAACACTGTGACCAACAGAATTCACAACTTGAACTTCGCTTTGGTTGTACACAGCAGATTGGTCAGCAGCGCCCATAACTTTAAAAGAGAAAGAGAAACGATGTGAGAGAGAGTGAGAGAGAAAAAAACAACATTAAAACTGTGAGAGATAAAGTTATAGATGGAGCAGGTAATACTGGAGAAAATCTTCAAAGCTCACCTTTTGCCTTCGTTGTGTGTCCAAGCACATGCTGGTTCATAGTGCACCCTCCAGTTTAGTGATCTGAAAGATAGTATATAGAGTGAGTAATAGCATAGTACATACAACTGCACAAGTATATTTTTGGTTTATTTATTTGTACACTCAGGATAATGTATTTCATCAACTTCCACTGTAAGGTGGTGTCTGTGCCCTGTTTTTCTTCCAAAGTAGTATATCCCATGCACTCCCACTGCATAGCGGAGAGTTCTCAATATTGCATACCTAGACTGTTGCACCCCATTGATTACCGGAGTCTGGAGGTGAGTTCTTTTTCTTGCGCACTCAGGGGCAGATTTACAAGCTCCTGTTGCCACTTTTCCCATGTTAAAAGTGACACAAAAGTGGTGCAAGGGGCTTGTAAATCCGTCCCTCAGACTGTTGTAACTTATCTATTCTCACTGCTCGGAGGTAAATGTGCAATCCTATGCAGTGAAGCTACTGCACACTACCCACTCCCTCCGTCCACAGATGACTTGTCGTTGTTTCAGAAACAAGCTTCTTTGCTCACCTTGTGCCATTGGCGTGATTCAAAGAGGGTGCACCACATGTCGAAGCAACCTTCTCAGGCTTTGTTACAATGGCCACGCATCATCGCAGAATCCACGAATGTAGAGCTTTGTAGGTGTTTTGGGGGGAGGGATGACGCCAATTTGTGGAACACAACATGTAAGATAAAAAGGAAGTTAACATTGTGTGTCATTTCTTTATCAAAGGAGAGAGAAAGTGAAAGAGTGATTGAAAAGAATATTCGGAGTTCACTTTTCTGTCAATGTTGTGTTTTTCACCACCTGCCGGGACATAATGCACACTGAAGCTTTACATATAAAAGATACTAAAAGAAAGATGTTATGATTGGTGTTTGTTACTATCTTAATGTGGAGTTGAATAACATTGCCCTTTCACACACCTTCCCTCTCGGATTTAAAAACAACTATTTGTATAGTTTATATTCCGGACGTTTGACCGATTATAAAAATGTTCCTTGTATTGGAAAAAATGTATATAAATGCAATTAGATTCGATATATAGGATTGCGTTCGCCTAAATCGCTGCGTCGGTTTTTTGTATCCAGTCTGCTGAAGCCCATCGACTCCCTCCGATGCGCACCCAGGCTTCATTGCTCACCTTTTCGTGGACAGGATACCTTCTACATCATGCAGTCCCGCTGTGCCACCAAGAAGTCTGACATATGGTGCTGAGTCTTGATATCAGTATGGTTAATGACATACTTGTGCTCACATCATCATTGCAGGTTCCTCACCCGCTCAGTCCTTGTAGTACCACTAACTCAGTGACCAAAGAGGCCACACACGTAGTGGTGGGCCCTTTTACTCGGTCATTCGGGCCTAAATGAGGGGTCCGAACCTTTAGGACGGGCCATCACAGTGCTTGGGATGGGAGCAATTCTAAAATGGCGTAGAGCACGTGCGCCCCATCTTTTTAATTGGTAGGGTCACGTGTGTAGTGACGCGTGTGCTGGATGGGTGTGGTGTGGGTGTATACCAGCCATGAGGAAGTGTGTGTGTGCCGTTCTAACAACTAGACCTGGAACTAAGAAATCACTACAATGGAAATCTGGGCAATGTTTCGTTTTTGTTTTTTCCTGGTTGCGTAAGTGGAGTGGGCTGGCCTGACGTATGCCAGTGCTGCGCGAGGCTCTGAACCATGATTTGGAGCTATGGGCATGATTCCGTCGTTAGCTATATGAAAAATCATGTGATTCGGGTTTCCATTTTGTAGTGCTGACGTCACCCGGGTCTTAAACGTAAATGTGTGATTATATCTGTAAAGTTCCACAACTTAGCCAGCATTGAAGGCACGGGGTATCACTAACTCTGGTGGATATGACGCATTTCTGCGATTATGAATGTTTGCTGTACATTCAGTGGAGTGTTGTAGCTGTAGTAATTAATACAGGGCTATAAAAGGTTTAAGTTGCATTTTTTGGCACATGAAAGGCAGCTAATATATGTATGTATGTGGTTATTTGGGTATACTGTCAAACTTGCAAAGAGTGTCCCGTGCACACGATTATCTAAAAGGTTCCCTTTGTAATATTGACCTGTCAAGGGTCCACCTTCTTGTTTGCACTCCCTTTGCGATTTTGATTGTTAACTCGACCATGGAGTGGTCTGATAACAGAGCTGGAATATATGCGGAAGAGTCAACCACCGAAAATAACATTTAATCGATAAGAAAGAAATTAATCCGAGAGTGGTGTCTATATCTGTGGCTATAGAAAGAATAATCTCTACTCTTGCCCTCCAAACATCTAACAAGTTGAAGTCTTTCATAGGATTTTTAAGCTCAGATTTCGTTTTGTGTGAGGAAGAATTAGTAACCCTAGAAGTCCGATCCAGGGTTTGGTCAAAAACCAAATTGAAATCACCCCCCAGAATGACAGGGACAATTAAGTTGGAAAGACTTGCTTTTAAGATGACCAAATGTTCTGGACAATCTTGATTGGGGCCATAGTATGCTGCACACGTCATGCGGAAACTGTCCACCACTAAAGACGCTGTCAACCATCTACCTGAGGTGTCCGTGTCGTACTTCTCAACTCTAATCCTGCTATTCGCCCGAATTATCATTGCCACTTCCTTAGTACTCCCACTTTGATTAGAGCAAAGAAGATCCTGAACCCAACTTAGTTTTCTAAAAGCTATCTTGCATTCTTGTGGCTCAAGATGAGTCTCTTCTAAGAGACAGATGTGGGCCCCTGATTTCCTCAAAAACTCACATATTCTGTTTAGTTTCCTACCTTCCCTTAAACCATTAACGTTCCAGCTCACTATTTTGATTTTATTTTAAATATTTGTCATATGAATGAGCCGAGCATGCTAAGCGCAATGAGAGTCTTGAGATTGTATATTGAACACTTACCGAACTTCGGGTTCTCACTTGGGAACCTATTAGCTAATCGTGCGAACGGGACACTCATTGCATTTGTGGGGTAGGAGACATGTCTCTCTACCTTAGCAGGGGCTGGTTTTTGCTGGGTTTGTTCCCCTGACCTGTTTTGCACCGGACCTACTTTATCAACGAATACCTACATTCAGGTACCCGCTGAGCGCCACATCTTCCTGAGATTCATCCAAACCCATTCTCCCCCTCTGTAATACTGTCGAACTTGATGCTTGAAATCAGTGTTCAAGGCTCGGAGTCGCATCCAGATCCTGTTATTGTAGAGAAATGACGTAATCTATGTGTGCCTGAAAATGTACTGTAAATACAGTGCTCATGTAAATTGCTGATATAGTTTTGGGTCGACTTCGTGCTATATAAATATGCTAAAAAAAAGAAAAATCGAGCAATAGCACAATTTACTACACACTTTCTTTGCAGTATTGTAATGATCAAGTTTGTACGTTCATATTTGTAGAATGAGCGAGAGAAAGTTATATAATCAAAGTTTTTGTTACTGGCAGAAGTAAGATGGCTGCATACGCTATTTATAGCACAACATAATGTGGTAGGGCACAGGAGCAGCATTTTACAAACATAATAAATATACAGACACAGATAGATAGTTGTAGTGGGTACGGGCACCTGTGCTCGGCTCCATTTTATTACGTTGCTGTTGGTAACAAGTAGAATAGTAATCATTATATCATACACAGATATTCAATCGTAAATGGTTTATGACCTGCTGTACAAAAGAAGGAGCACTATATGTGAAATCATACACAGAAGATTCTATCGTAAAGGGTTCATGAGTTGTGATGCACTGAGGTAGGGGCGGTTTGTGTGGAGCCTTTGATGATGCGTGCTTCAGGCAGACCGCACTGTAAAAATGTGTTTTGACTATTGAATTTTGCCTTAATAAGGGCATGTGGTGATTATTTATGGTGTACTGAGTTAGTGATACATCTGGTGTTTAGCGTGTTCTCACCCTGCGATGATGCGTAGTCTGAACGGGCTGCACTCAAACCATTGAATGTTGCATACTGGATTGCATGACTTTGAGGGGGAAAAAAAACTACCATCGATGGTTATCAATTGTTCTTCAAACTAGGCCTACTGATTGTTCCCCATAACAAATGAAACAATTGCACTTCACGCAGTGCAATTTTAAGTTTCTCAAAATGGGGACGTATATCTGGTGGCGATGTTGCAGATTGGGAGCATTTGGTTTTCTTAACCGATTATAGTCAAGTTGTAAACCCTGCTGTTCGCAATGTAGATGTTAGGGTGGACTGCATCATCTGCAATCATGGTTGAAGTGGAAGATAGAATATATATAGAATACATTGTTAAAATATGTATATTGCCGGGACATTTCAAAGGAATAGTGTGTCTCACCGCAACATAAAAGTCTTCACTCTTCTTTGCGATAATTCATGTGAATTTTAACAAAATGAAAACACATACAGTACAATTGTTTCTGCATTAAATAAATGAAGGTTGAATTTCCTACTGTCCGTAGTATACATGCAAAGTTGACTTCAAGTTGTGAATCCTGCTGAGTTTAAATTGAAGGCAGTAGATGACACACACTTCGATGAATGCTTTTTTGTCACAGTTATCAAAATCTGAGGACACAGTACAGTTGTCTTTGCCTTAAATAAATCAAGAAAGAATGTAATATTGTCTGTAGACCTCAAGCGCCACTGGTACCAAGTTGTGAACCCTGCTGGTCGCAGTGTACATCAAAGGCAGTAGTTGACACAGACATCAAGGAATGCTTTTTTTGTCACATACAAAATCTGAGGACACAGTACAATTGTCTCTGCCTTAAATAAATCGAGACTGAATTCAATGTTGTCTTTAGTGCTACTGCGCCACTTGTACCAAGTAGTGAACTCTGTTGATCGCAGTGTACATTTGAAGGCAGTAGTCAGATTAGCTATTGAGGAATATTTTTTGTAGCATCCTTTAACAAAATTGTCTCTGCCTTACATAAATGAAGGATAACTTGAATGCTGTCTGTTGTGTAGATGAAAAGCTGAATTCAAGTTGTGAACCCTGCTGTTCGCAATGAACATCTTAGGTTGCACTGCATTATCTGTAATGTACCCCATACATTGACTATTGCATACAGGACTCATGAACTGGTATCAAGTGGTGAACTCGGTTCATCATAGTGTACATTTGAAGGCAGTACTTACTACAGTAATTGAAGAATGTTTTTTGTTGCATTATTTACCAAAATTGTCTCTCTGCCTTACATAAATGAAGGCTAACTTGAATGCTGTCCGTAGTGTAGATGGAAAGTTGAATTGAAGTTGTGAACCCTGCTGTTCGCAGTGTAGATTGAAGGCAGTTGACACAGATATGGACAAATGCTTTTGTCACTTATTTAAACAAAATCTGAAGACATATTGTAGAATTGTCTCTGCATTAAATAAATGAAGGCTGAATGTCCTACGGTTCATACTTTAACAAATCTGAGGACATAGTACAATTGTCTCTGCTTTAAATAAATTGAGACTGAATTCAATGTTTTCTGTAGTGCTGTTGCGCAACTGATAACAAGTTTCAATCCTACTAACCGCTGTGTAGATTGAAAGCATTACTCAGCACAGATACCGACGACAAATTTAGATCCAAAGTTGAATTCAAGTTGTAAACCCTGCTGTCCGCAGGGTAGATCGAAGACACTAGTCAATGCAGACACAAGTCTGGGGTGCTGTGGGGCTGAGTTCTCAATGGGCCTGTATCGAGGAGGCATGTGGTTATTTGGTCAGTGCACGTCCCATCACGGGGGTCGTCACTGTCCTGAGCGGAAGGGGTACCGGGTAGCATGGTCCACCAAGACCAGGATAAACCTGTTGCCCATGGCTGTCTTGGGGTACAGTGGCCCCACAATGTCGATGCCCACCCGTTCAAAGGGGGTACTGACTACAGGAAAAGTCTGGAGAGGGGCCTTGTGCCGCCTTCCACTTTTCCCACTTGCCTGGCAAGTTTGACAAGTCCTACAATGAGTATCTGAACTCTTTCACATCTGGGGCCAATAAAAGCGGGAGACAAGCCTTTCAAAGGTCTTGTTCTGCCCCAGATGACCAGCTAAGGGAACATCATGAGCCAAACCCAGTAGGAAGGCTGTGAAGCACTGGGGTACCAGCAGCACATGGGCTGACCCAGGCTCAGCAACCTTAGGCTCGATATACAGGAGACCATTCTCCCAGTAGATCCAATGTGATCCAGAGTGATCACCTGCTGCCTGGTTTGTGGCCTGTTGCCTCACACACACAAGAGAAGAGCACTTCTTCTGCTCTTCACAAAATTCCTCCCTGGAGGGACCCCCTTCTTCCTGCCAATGGGTCAGCTCAGGTAGGTTCCCCAGTTCAGAAACTTGCTCACCAGTGGGCTCCAGGGCATCCCCCTCAAGGTCTGCCTTCTCTTGGACCGTGGGAACAATGGGGGCTGGTGTCCCGCGCCCCTTACCTCTTCTCTTTAAGGCAGGTCCCTGGGCCATACTTTCAGGCTCCAGGGTCTCTTGAACCCCCTTAGCTGCCATAGACCGAGTGGTCACACATGCCCACTCAGGCAGACCCAACATCTCTAAAGGTGCCTTCCTCTCCACCTTAGCCCAAGGGGAGATTTCTAAATCATTGCCTAACAGACAATCAACAGGCATGGATGACCTCACAGCTACTTGAAGAGTACCAGATACATCCCCCCACTCAAAGGGAACTTGAGCCACCTTGCAATGGCTCTCTGTGTTGTCAGCAGCAACAACTGGGAAGAATGCATGAAGGACTACCTGCTCTTCAGAGACCAAGTGACACTTGACAGCTGTCACACTTGCTCCTGTGTCTCTGAGAGCCTCCACTCTATGGCCATTGATGGTCACCCAATGCCTGTATTTTTTAGTGTTATCAGGCAGCTGAGTTCTAGGGGCCATCTCAAAGTCTCCTAATGAGACAAGGGACATTTCTGTGGGACCCCACCCCCCTTGGGCACCCCTCTCCTCCCCACCCAGGGCTACACTGGCCAACTGACGGGGTGGTGCATGGGGTGGCACATACTGTCCTTTCTGAGGACACTGGGGATCATACCAACGGTGTCCCACCTGCTTACACTGAAAGCAGGTAACAGGCCCCCTATGAACAGGTTTACCTGTTGGGGGTCCTGACTACTTTTCAGGGGGAGGCTGGGAACCCTTGCCTTGGTTCCCTTGGGAATTACTTTGGGGACCTTTTTGGAACTCCCTCTGTTTACCCTTGTCCCCCCCACTCTTCTTCTGGGGACCTGCCCACCTTTAGCGGAGTCTCCCACAATACCCTTGTGGACCCTGGTACTGACCCAGCGTCCGCCTCCTCAGCAAGTTTTCTAGGGTTAGTCAACTTGCTATCAATAAGGTGCTGGCGTAGCTCTGGAAAACAATTAGCAGATAAGTGCTCCCTGGCAATCAAATCATAGAGTGCTTGAAAATTATCAACATTGCTACCCCTCACCCAACCATCCATAGCTCTGCAAAAGAAAGACATATATTCTACCCAAGTGGTTCCCTCCAGTTTCTTACAATTATGGAACCTCTGTCTATTGAGCTCTGGAGTTAACCCAGTTAACCCATACCTTGTCATCAGTGCTTCCTTCATGTGGTTATAAGACATCCTATGTTCACCGGGCAAGTCTAACAAAGTATCCCTACCTTCAGTGACAAAGCGGCCCCACAACCCCGCTCCCCAATCCTTCTCAAGGACCCGGTGGCCCAACATTGCTATCTGATAGGCTGCAAACCACTGACCAATATCTTCACCTTTGTGAAAATCTTTGATGACATCCTTGGGGATATGTACCCTGCCTGCTGAAGGCACAGATGGTGCGCTGCCACCAGAGGAACTGATCTCTAACTACTTGGCCTTGATCTCTAACTCCCTCATCATTCAATCATGCTCCATTCTCATTCTCTCTCTTTCCAAAGACAACCTGTTATTCTCTGTTTCCCTCTGACCCTCCATCTTAAGCTTATCCAACTCTAGCTTCAGTGCTCTATTTCTCTCCTGATGGAAGAGATGCTGCTGCCAGGTGGGGACGGCACCCCTTACCTGGCTGAAAATTCTGGCCCATCATTTTGCCCATCTGCATCCCCAACAGGCTCCACCACAAGATCAGGGACATTTCTGGCTTCTACCCAGGCCCTCAGCGCCTTTTGGTAGACTTCCTTTTTAGAAATGCCTGGTGTAGCAACTTTCAATTTCCTGCAGAGATACTTGAGCTGTTTCACAGTGTAGGTTTCCAACCTCTCTTTGTCAAAATCAAGATCCATAGATGCAACAGAGGCTGCTTTACTCATGGTAGTAAGAATTGGGAGTCTTCATAAAAAAATAACAAGTCCAAGGAAAAAGATTCTATCTAAAAAAAGTATGTGGTCGCGTTTGGTCTGCACTCACTAGTAGTGTACACCAATCAATATATGAAACACAAATGCAAAGTCCAAATCCTCACTGCTGACCACCAATGTTAGATCTGGGGGTCTCTAGTTGGCAATGGTATTCACCTTTGTCCAAATAGGGACCCTTACTTCTAAGTCAGGATAAGGGGATTACACTCCTTAACAACCCATGCTCACCCCCTTGGTAGCTTGGCACAAGCAGACAGGCTTATCTCAGAGGCAGTGTGTTAAGTAATTGTGAATATACACAGTTGTACAGTGAAGACATTACATATGGACACAACACAGGTTTTATAAAAATAAGTTATCTTTATATAGACTTAGCACAAGACCACAAACAACAAAAATCCACAATACTACACTTAAGATTACTTAAAAGATGATCAAAGTCTCTTAGTTCAAGTTGATGATAAATGCATCAAAGTTCTCAACACAGTACCTGGATGCGTTACGCAAAGTAAACAAAAGGCTCGCAAAAGGGGAGATGCGTCGGTTCCGTGATCCGGGGGGAACGGTTGCGTCCTTCCTCAATGCTTGCGCAGAGTATGGGACTTGTCGTGAGCCTTACCGGTGCGGAGGTGATGCGTAGATTCTCGGCTTGCGTGCCCATTGCGGTGCGCAAGATGGCCCCTTGATGCGATGCTATGATCTGGTTGCGATGCGAGAAGATGGCGCCTTTGATGCGGCGATGCGATGACGATGCAATGACGCCCTGGCAGCCTTGCGACAACTCTGTACTTTGGAGCCGCGACAGGCCCTTCGACACGCTTCTCCGGTGATGCGATGGCGACTCTCTCGATGGCGTCACGCTTCTCCAGTGATGCGACAGCAGGCAGCTTCGATGAACAGACGCTTCCAGAGAGATGCGGCGAAGGCGTTGCGATGATTTCAGCGGCGACACGCTTCTTTTCGATGCGTCGCGCTTCCAGCTGCCAGCGGCACGCAAGTGACTGGAGTCAGAATTCCCAGCAAGGAAATTCAAGAGGGAGCTGGAGGTGAAGTCTTTTGGCCCTGAGACCTCAGCAGGAAGCAAGCACAGTTCAAGCCCTTGGAAAACATTCTGTAGATAAATGAAAGTCCTTAAAAGTTCCTTCTCCTTTCCATTGGCAATTAAGCAACCACTGCAGGCCAACCCAGCAAACAGCACACTAGCAGAGTGGTAGTCCAAACTCCTGCAGCTTCCTTGGTTCTTCTCCTTGGCAGAAAGGTTTCTTGTTCCAGAAGTGATCTAAGTCTGTGGGACTGGGGCCCAATATTTATACCCCCAAATAATTTTTTCTCTGAAGGCAGAGAGGCCTCTGCCTAGTTCACACCTGTTCCTGAGCACTTTGTTTACATGACTCTCCTCTTCCTTTCACTGTGCAGGGCAGAGACATCAGCCGCCCCACAGGAGGTGGAGCCAGCACAGGGGAGGGAAGATGCAGCTCTGGAGCCCTCTGTTGACATGATTCCTTCTCTTCTTTCACAGTGCAGGGCAGAGACATCAGACACGCCACAGGGGGTGGAGCCAGCATTGTAGAGGCAAGGCCCAGCCCTATTCAGGTTCCAGATGTACTCCTCCTTCTCATCTGGATGCTAATCTCCCTATTCACCACTGGGCTGCCCCCAGCCCGTATCCTGGAATCCCCCAGCCCTGTCACACACAAACCCAGACAAGGAATACACAACCCAGCAGAGGCAGGCCCAAAAGGTTAGGCAAGCAAATACCTACTTTCTAAAAGTGGTATTTGCAAACACAGAATATTAAAATAAACTTTACTAAAAGATGTATTTTATTATTCTGAGTTCAGGCATACTAAATTCGAATTTCCACCATGTTCCCTGAGTCAGTTAGGATTATAAGAATGTAATAATTTAACTGCCCATTCTGGCCTATGAGAACAGGTAGCCTTCAATAGTGAAAAACGAAAATGGCTGTAATTCACTATTAGGACATGCTACACACATCAAAGCATGTCCTACCTTGTACTTACAATGCACCCTGCCCATGGGCCTACCATAGGGGTGGCTAATATGAAGCAAAGGGAAGGTTTAGGGACTGGCAAGTGGGTGCACTTGGCCAAGTCGACATGGTAGTCACAGACTACACACAAGCCTTGCAATGGCAGGCCTGAGACACACTTTACAAGCTGCTTCTGTGGGTGGCACAACCAGTGCTGCAAGCCCACAGCAGCATTTGATCTACAAGCCCTGAGTACCCATGGTGCACTGTACTAGTGGCTGCAGGTAAATCAAATAACCCAATCATGGACTAACCAATTAGTACATCAATTTAACATAGGGAGCACTTGCACTGTGGCACTGACTAGCAGAGGCACAGGGCCCAAAACATATAAACAGCAAAAACATATCAAAACAGAGGAGGCAATTCATCAAAAATGGAAGGGAGACTCACGCCAAAGATGTCAGGTCTAACACGGCCCTTCTTACTTTTCCCCGAGGACCAAAGCTGCAAAGGAAATCCTCTATGCTGCATGTGATGAGTATTCCCATGGTGAAGGTGGGTTTCCTGAGTAGGCACTCATCCCCTCCCGTATGGTCGAGCAATGAAAGCACTGCCTTCCACTTAGTGGGTTGTTGAGGCCTCTGACGTTTAGGCTGACTACCTTGACCTTCATCGGTGGTGGAAGAGCCATCTGAAGCTGCGACTAAAGCTGTGAGGCCTGTGCAGAGGGATAGAGCTCAGAAGGGACCCCGTGGACACATGCAAATGGACAATTCCTGATAGAGGAGCACTGAATAAAAAGCTCACCGGAGAGATGACCCACCCCATTCCCTAACAATAAAAACAACCCCGGAAACAATAAATCAACAGCCTGGGCAAACCCACGAAACCATCTTGAAGCTGGTCAGTAGGAAGTGTAGTGTGCCAAGGGAGTGAGGGCGTCCCAATTCAATGAAGAGAAAAAAATCCCCCTCTTCCACCAGACCCAAAGAGGATAGAAAAAACCCAAAAGCACGTTACCCTCCGTCATTAAAATCCAGGGAGTCCCCCTCTGCGTCAGCCATGGTCCGTAGAACTGCAGACCGCTCCTTAATGATTGAGACGCGGAGGCGACCCAAACCCCAACCTCCCCAGGGCCATCGACCCGGGGGCTTCTGTATGTCCAACTACGGGGCATCCGGTTGGACATAGTTTGTCTTAAGACAGACTTAAGTTAGGATTTTGTCTTAAGTTTGTCTTAAGTCTGTCTTAAGACAAACTTAAGACAAAATCCTAACTTCTGTGAATACCAAAAGTAGTAAGTTTAGGAGTTTGTCTTAAGTTAGTTCTGTGAATCGGGCCCATTCTTTTTGAGTGAGAAAAGGTAGATTTATATTCCTTAAGCCTGTATTGCCTGGTTCCTTTTTTGGGGCAATACTGGTTAGGAGTGAAGTAAAACTGAAGACTAATGAACAGAAAAATGCATGTATTTTGGCTCAGGTAATACATAGGCCCTATGTATGTGTTGGGACTAGGTCTAGGCCATGGTCTAACAGATCAACGTTTTGGTGGCTAAATATGGCTTATGCTCAATAATTAATAATATTGATTAACCAATTGGACTCTCCAGAGGCTCCTTGTTGCATGTGGCATCGTGAGTTCATTGTTCGGGTTATTGTTCTCTTTTCCCATATTTGTTTGCTGCCTCCGCTTCTCCCTCTGTCCCTTCCAGAAAAATTATGTCTTCCTTTATGCTGGGTTGAGTGTAGGACAAAAGGCCCCTTGGTACTGGTTCTCCAAAACCAGTTCTGGAGGTTTTTCGTCTCTTCTCCCAATCATATAAATCCAGTCTTGTTTCGCACATTCCTTCCTGTGCATTTTGTCCAACCATGTGTTAGATTTTGCCTGAGTGTGATGTTCACTTGCACTTATGTGAAGGTGGTCTCATGTTTGATAAGAAGTTGTTGGAGTTACAGGTTTGTGCATACCCATAGGCTTTCTGAAAAAGTATTTGTTGGGAATACTGGAGTAAGTTGTGATTCATGCTTTCCTCCCTTGCTGATCTTTTTGCACCATTTCGAACAAAGCTGGTCTTACATTGTTGGCGCGTTTCTGCCCTCGGTAAATAATCTTTGAAAGATGTTGTTTGCAAGCAAATTCCTATGTCTGTTGGTTAAATGATGTATATCTGAGCCACTTCTTTCAAATTCAATGAAACCGGCCAAAAGGAAAGCTATTCTTAAAGGATTTGGGAAGTGAGCTGTTGGAGTGGAACGTTTCTATCGGTTGCTTCTGTGTGTACTTGACTTATCCACTATGCAATATTTTGCTGTGTACAACTTATACATTTACCAGTTGCAATGCATGATCAGACTCCTTTTCATAAGACTGTCCTGTGAGGGTGCAATTTAGTCAGCTAAATGAGTCTGTTCAGCAACAAGGCCCTATTCCCAGCTTTCATATTGTAGTGTCCCTAAATGCTGCATCATTATGAGATTTCTTTTTAGGACAGCAGGGGCAACACAAAGTAGCGTTACCACTACCAAACACTTTCCCAAATAGAAAGCCAGACCTATTTGTGACTTTCTTACATTGATCAACAAATTACAATGGCAGCATGTATTCAATAAACACTCTGTTCTTCAGTCATTCCACAGTTTTAAGAATGTTTTAATGTCTTGTCTGCAGGACACAGTTGTGGCGCTACAAGCACTAGCCAAGTATGCTGCCCTGATGTACAGCGACAAACTTTCGGCGACAGTGCAAGTCTCAGGACCAGACAGCTTCTTCCGAAATTTCACTGTCGAAGAGGAAAACCGTTTACTGTCCCAAAGGGAGACCCTACCAATTGTTCCAGGGAATTACACAGTGTCAGCCGAAGGAAGCGGGTGTGTGTTTGTGCAGGTAAGTTAAACCGACGAAAGGCCTACTACGACTGTCATGTTGCCTGCCTCCTTATATCATCCTCGAATTTGCATCACCAGGTCCTGCATGTCCAATGACAATCATTTGAGAAGGTGTAGTCTTTGGAAAACTGGTCATTTTGCACATGGATGATAATCTATACATCTTTTCCCTGAAGCCACTGCTGAAAATTACTGAAGGTTGAATTGCTTCAGGTCAGTGGGTAATTCACAGACTACGGGCCCACTTTTGATCTTGGCGGTGAGGGTATTGCATCGCACCAGCAACGGAGTACCCTCTCTGCCAAACTGAAGGCCCACCTTCCTCATTTAGAGTTGGACAGACCTTTATTATGTCGACGACATGGACTACTCCTTCCCTGCTGACGACATAAACCTCAGATGGCCCGATAGAGTAAGAATAAGCAGAGGTTTGGCCATATGTCTACCACCCCGTTTAGGGTGGACGAACACTTGGTCATTTTTCACTGTCCATCACTGCCAGGTAAAACGTGGCAGTAAGGGGTAGTGAAAACTGCAAAATCCCCCCTTGTCATAGGAGAAAACTCCCATAGCAAGGGGGCATTGTGTTTTTTTATTTTATGAAACAAAATTTCACTTCAGGTTTTGGTTTTGGAAAATAAAAAAAATGTTAAGTTTGCCGTACGGCTCCGTCATATTGACGGAACACTCCATCAAGCCTGCAGTGCATTGACAGGAGCCACTGTGACACCGGTCCCTTCCAATCCTAAAGATGCCAGCTGGAAAGGTGGCTATATAAAAATGTAGAAGACAAGTCAAAGGAGTTATTGTTATTGTTATATTGTTGTTATTGTTATATTGGATTTATATCGCGCCAATCACCTGCAGGTCTCTAGGCGCGTGGAAATCGATGGAGTTCATACAATAACTACATACAACATAGAGAAAAAATGCACCAACCAGCTTACACTATACCCACACGATTCCAAATAGCAATGTTTTTAAGGATTTCCTGAATCGCAGGAGGTTCGCCTCACTGCGTAGCCCCTCAGGTAGCTTATTCCACAAATTGGGGACCAACACAGAGAAGGCTCTCCCTCCCTTGGTCACCAATTTGTACCGAGGGCAGATCAGCAACTGAGAGCCAGAAGATCTGAGTGTTCTTTTTGGGCTGTACACTCTCAAACGATCTTTGATGTAGTCGGGTGCATGGCCATAAATTGCCTTATGGGTCGTGCAAAGGCTCTTAAACTCTACCCTCTCTTTTATAGGGAGCCAATGTAGGCTCTGTAACAAGGGAGAGGCCTTAGTCCTTCTGGGGAGTCTAAAAATCAGACGCGCCGCGTCATTCATCACAACCTGCAACCTATTGGTTAAAGATTTGGGAAGGCCCAGATAAAGGGAATTCCCATAATCCATTCTGGATATTATGGTCGCCGCTACAACTGTACGCAGCATAGACTGAGAAAGGACAGGGGCTAGCTTACGTAGCTGCCTAATGATGTTCGTGCAGCTTCCAATGACAGAGGAGATTTGGCTACACATTGATAGATCACTGTCCAGTTTAATCCCCAGGCTCTTTACATTTGCACTCGGTTTTGGAGTTAAGCCTAACTCTTGTGGCCAGTAGAGATCGCTCCAAGGTGAGGTGGTAGATGGAATTACCAATACCTCGGTTTTATCCGGGTTGATCTTTAGTAGGTTTTAAGTCGTCCACCCGACCGTATACCTCAGGATGTTCTGCACTTGGAGCTGCGCAGCCTTGATGTTATCGATACTCAGCACAAGCTGAGTTTCGTCCGCGTAGTTGAAAACTCTACAGCCCATATTAACCAGAGATGCAATCAGGGGTTGAAGATATAGATTAAACAGTAGCGGGGACAGTGCGGAGCCCTGAGGCACCCCACACTCTAAAGTCCCCACATATGAAATCAGATCCCCCAGCTGTATCCTCTGTGCCCTTCCTAAGAGAAAGGATTTCAGCCAGTTGAGAGCCACGCTCCTAATCCCGAAATCACATAATCTCTCCAAGAGCAGGGCATGGCTGACAGTATCGAACGCCGCTGACAGATCTAAAAGAATCAGGGCGCTCGGTTTCTTAATGTCAGCCATGCCTCTTAAATCATCCAGCACCGACAACATCAACAACTCGGTGCTGTGATGTGCTCGAACCCCCGCCTGTCGCTCGTGGAGTAAGCGGTGAGACTCCACATGGAGAGATAAGGATTTCAGGACATGCTGCTCCAAAATCTTGGAGAGAAAGGGCAGCTGGGAGATTGGTCTATAATTCTTCAAGACCATGGGATCCGCGCCGGACTTCTTCAACAGGGGCTTGACTCTTGCTTCTTTAAATTATGCAGGTAGATACCCCATTGCTAATGATCTGTTGAGGAGAGAAATAATACGTTCTTCCAGGATGGGGCGTGCCACACAAAATATACTAGGAGGGCACGGGTCAGCTGGGGAGCCAGATTTAGTCCTGCCCATCAATTGCTCCAAACTCAACACGTCTATTTCTGGAAACTCCTCAATGGTGCAGTCAGTAACTTTATGGGGATCAAGGTGTGTTACAGGCTTATTCACCTTGGTGTTTTTTATTTCCAAGAGGATATTCTCCACTTTTTCTAAGAAAAATCTCTGAAAAGTATTACAACTTATAAAGGTTTCTGAGTTTTCCGTTTTTTTACTCAACTCGGATAATATGTTAAAAGTCTCTTTCTGGATATTCCCAGCCTTCTTTAAGCGCTGCTCATAGTGCTCCGCTTTTGTTTGCAATATGAGTTTTTTATATGTATGAAGAGAGGCTTTGTACTAATCCCTAGCTATGACATGTTTGGCTTTCCTCCAGGATCTCTCCAAAGCCCGGAGTTTCCGCTTGTGCTCCCTCAGGAGCGGAGTGAACCATGGCGCTCCTTTACCATGTCCTTTAATGGGCTGCATCCGTTCAGGGGCTATCTGATCGATAGCTTGACACAAGCTCTCCGTTAGGTCCGAGTATTCCAGATCCAAGTTGCTTCCGACACCAAAAGGCCGGGCCACTTCCGGAAATATCTCTGTCAGGGTTTTTAAATCAACCTCATTCCATTTACGGATTTTTCTGGCTCCACGCGATAGATGGCTCAGAAGGCCATCGATATGGACTTCACAATTCAGTAGGTAATGGTCGGTCCATATACATGGTAAAACATCTCTAAGAATCACATTTGGATCAGAGGTCCACACAAGATCTAGGGTATGACCCTTGATGTGTGTGGGTACTTCCACAAGTTGTTTAAATCTCAGAGAAGACATTGTAATATCCAATTGGCGTGTGGCCAAGTCCCTGTGAGGGTTCTCCCAATGTAGATTAAAATCTCCAGTTACCACAATATTTTTATATCTCGTACAGAGGTCAGATATAATGGGAGCAAATAGGTCATTGAATAGTGGGGTAGAGTTAGGTGGTCGATAGACCGACAAGACTACCAAACAGGATTTGTTCAAGGTAATCTTTACCCCTAGTAAATCTGATAGGTCCACTGACTCTGACACTAGTTTTTCTACTATCAGATTTTTTTTTAATAGAATCGCTACTCCCCCCGTGCTTCTCCTGCATGGTTTTGCCATATTGCATCATAATTGGCTGGGAGAGCTGCTATAATGTCAGGCATGGAACTATCGTTCATCCAAGTCTCAGTCAAGGTTAGAACATCAATGTCACTATCCTGAAGCAGTGTAAAAATCTCCACATAGTGTTTATGGAGAGACCTAGTGTTAAGGCAGGCCAGCTTTAACAAAGAAGACTTGGTACCAGGCTTACCGGTGTCAGAACGTTTGATAGCATACTTCTTCAGCTTTGCTACCACTACAGGGTCTAAAGGTTGCTCACCGTTATCAAGTTAGAGCAGCTCCTCCGACGAGTAAACTAGCCGATGGTCAAGAGTCCTGGCCCTGTGGCCCGTACGTGCGCGGACGGGCGCAGACGGGCTGGACTCTGGCGTGACTCCGGCGATGCTCTGGCGAGCCCGCAGCGCGTGCCCGCTGTGCGTCAGCATGACCAGTTTAAGTACCGGTCTAGCGTCCTTGTCTTACCCAAGATGTCCGCCGCCGTGCTGCCCTGAGAGGAAAAGAACCCGCACCAAACACGGTGTATTTTCAGTTTTAACGTGCAAGTGAGTGGGCAATTTTAAAAACAGGGACAACCGGCAAATAAATCACAACTAAAATAGCAAAACGGGAGTTTAAAATAGATGCTTGCAATTGCTCCTGTGAGCGCACTATGCTCTGCGCTGTTCCGTGCAGTTCAGTATTGTTTCCAATCACAGGCCGCCTAATTTACCCAGTTTAAGTACCGTTCTAGCGTCCTTGTAACGATTAGACCGTGCGAAGCTTCTGGGCCACACAGCTCTTACCCAAGATGTCCGCCGCCGTGCTGCCCTGAGAGGAAAAGGACCCGCACCAAACACGGTGTATTTTCAGTTTTAACGTGTAAGTGAGTGGGCAATTTTAAAAACAGAGACAACCGGCAAATAAATCACAACTAAAATAGCAAAACTGGAGTTTAAAATAGATGCTTGCAATTGCTCCTGTGAGCGCACTATACTCTGCGCTGTTCCTTGCAGTTCAGTATTGTTTCCAATCACAGGCCGCCTAATTTACCCAGTTTAAGTACTGGTCTAGCGTCCTTGTGACGACTAGACCGTGCGAAGCTTCTGGGCCACACAGCTCTTACCCAAGATGTCCGCCGCCGTGCTGCCCTGAGAGGAAAAGGACCCGCACCAAACACGGTGTATTTTCAGTTTTAACGTGCAAGTGAGTGGAGTACTTTACTCTTTTGCCCTTATGGAGAGTAAAACCTAATTTTCTAAACTCTAAATTGTGGCCCGAGGTGTACTCTCTCTTTCAGGAATGCTGCAGGGATTATCTTAAATGCCAAGTCATTCCCTGACATCTCAGTAGAATGCAGTTTACTGCATGAGCAGAGTAGTACATCTCCTTCCTCTACATTGCTTTGAGCTCATCTATTGCCTAACACCTACACTCTGTAGACTTTTCACATCTTACCCCATCATCAGGTCACTTCTGGCTAAGCACATATCCCAGTCACTAGTCCTGTCAAGTCCAGGAGTTGAGGAATAGTGTCAGGGATATATTATGTTTCTTCTAGCAAAAAGTATCTTTTAATTATGTTTCTTGAAACTTGTTTCTGAGACTTCTACAAATTTATCATGCTTGCTATCTAATTATGGGTGTGTCTGTGTGTGTTTGTTCTTTCTGCTATGTATTCTAATATATTTGTGTGTGTCTATGTTATGTGTGCATCTCTAAGAACTGGAAGTGTTGTGTTTGTTAGGGGCAGTAACATTGCCTGCATTAATAAAACAGAACTTCCCCAACAAGAATTCCCACACCCCCACCCTCCAGTCCTTCGAGCATATGTAAATAACAGAAAAAGAAAGGTCGTCTGTACAGAGCCAGCTGACGTATACAGCCTAATACCAACAATAGCATGAACAATCATATATATACATATATCCCTCGCTTTGATGTTTGTTATACGGATTCAGGCAGTAAAATAAAAACACACATAGTTTTTCAGTAACGTGTACTACATAGGTTTATGGGGTCCGTGGGGTTTACTGGGAGTTATTGCGAGATTTCACAACGTCCAACTCTTGCGTTTTTAGGGATTCTGTCTTTGTTTCCCACTTCAGCACTATCAGGGTTTTACGGAGACCTCTGGCCTCTTCCCGCCTTAGTGCCGCACTTTCTGAATTGCCCCACCTGATCACTTCACCATGCCACACATGAAGGGGGGGGTGGGGGGGGGGGGGTTGCACATTGTGATGGCCCTTACTGCTAGAATTAATGACAGGTTTGCAAACCTGTACTGTACTTTGTGCTTTGAGGGGGACTTATGTAGACCTAGGATACATTCCCCCATAGCATTTGCCAGTTCTCTCTGTGTAGCTACATAAATGAGCCTTCTGACCAAGTCCCAGAAAGCCCTTCGGTGAGTGCAGGTCCACAACATATTTGCTATTCCAGCCTCATCTGCATAGCATCTAGGGCAGTGGTGCTGAGTTTGCAGGAACATTTTGTCCAAGCGATGTCGGGGTAAGGTAGGCCCTGTGAAGTACCATGGTTTGGATACATTTAAATTTAGCGTTTCTGGTAATTTTCCTAGGGTGTTCTATGATTTTACCCCGCTCTGTCCCTTTTAAGACCCGTCCAATGTCTACCAACCAAGCATCTTGCAATTGGGTAAGGGGTATTCCAGCGTGCGCCCGAATCCCTACATACAACCATTTCTCTAAGTGTCTGCCCTGTCCCATGTAATGTAACATTTTGACTAATTCATGTGTATCTGGTTCTTGTCTAAGTAGGGCCCACTGTGATTTCACATACTGTGTCACAGCTGCATGCAGGATGAACAGATGGTCTGGTAATCCCATGTTCCTGACAAAGTTGTCGTAATCTAGCAAGCGTCCCTCATGGAATAGGTCTGATACTGTGTTAACTCCTATGTCAGTCCAGGGGGCAATGATTCGGCACGTTATACGTCCAGTTGCCAATGGAATGCCCACTAGGAGAATGTTACCTGCATAGGCAGGGAGTGTGTTTGTGTAAAGGAGTGCCGCTTTCCAGCATTGTAGTGCTGTGTGCAGTAAGGTAGGGAGCTGCTGTGGGAGTTTACAATGCGGTAACAACAGCGTGTGCAAGGCCCACGCCGCTATGTCACGCTCGGTGTAACCTATCTCCTGGAGGTTACATCCGGCCGTCCAAAAGGAGAGCCACTGTAACTGGCAGGCGTAATAGTAGGCCCTAAGGTCAGGAACCCTGAGCCCCCCTTTGTCCAGGCCAAGTTGGAGTTTCTTGAGGCTAATCCTCCGTCTGCCAGTCCCCCAGATTAGATCGATTAGTAAAGAATTTTAAAGTTTGAAAGTACGTTGTGGGAGCAGTACCAGTAGATTTGTAAAGTAGTAGAGTAATCTCGGGAGGATCATCATTTTTGTAATGGCTATCCTACCTACCACCGATAGCAGTAAAGTAATCCAAAAGGCAATACTAGCGCGGAGGACCCTATTTGCCCTGTGCAGGTTACCATCCAATAAATCAGTGGGAGTCCGGTATACCTGTATTCCCAGGTACTTAAATGTCTGTGGTGCAACGTGTATCACCACTGGTCTGAACGGAACTATCATGGGAATCGCCTGCTCTCGGAAAAAAGCATGAGATTTCACCGGATTAATGACCAGTCCCGATATGGTTTCAAAGACAGCAAAAATTTCCGCCAGAGGCGTTAAGTCTGATCGGAGATCTTTGACATATAGAATTATGTTGTCTGCGTATGCTGAAAAAAGATGTACGTTGTACGGTGGGTCCGATACCCAGTCCCTGTACCTCCGCTCACAGTTTAATAGCTAGGGGTTCCAGCGCCAGTATAAATAAAAGTGGTGATAATGGGCACCCCTGCCTAGTCCCTCTAAAAATCGGATACACAGCTGAGATATGGCCCCCAGTGCGGACCCGAGCCGTAGGGGCCTGGTATAACAGACAGAGCCATTTTAGATATTCCTCCGGCAGCCCGAATTTCTCCAGTGCTTTAAACAAATATTCCCAATTCAGTGTGTCAAACGTCTGGCAGAGGTCTAGTGACACATATCTAGCATGAGTGTAGTGTGGTAGGGTGGTCGACATTAGGGAATGCAATCTTCTGGTGTTTAAATATGTGCTACGGGCCGGCAAAAAACCCGTCTGATCTATATGTATGAACTTATGCAGGAGTGGTAGGAGCCTATTTGTCAGTATTTTGCTCAGAATTTTATATTCCGTTGTCAGGAGCGACAGTGGGCAGTAGCCCGCCATGTCAGTAGGGTCCCTGCGCAGTTTTGGGAGTGTAACTGTCAGTGCCTGTGCCGTTGTAAGTGATTTACAAAAAGGGGGGTGGTGATGAACAGAGTGTCTGAGTTAAACAGACCACTCTTACCCAGTCCAAAGATCAGGGCTTGATCCATCACCGTTATTTATCTCACTGCCCCATCCCAGCTCAGAACCTGGCTATATGCAAATCAGTCTGTCCCTGGCCCAGTGCATCATGGGAACAGGGCAGACTAAACTACCAAGCCAATTCTTCACCAGAAAGGAGACAAGCTACCGGGGACCGGTTTCTGGCATTTCAGCCTTCTTCGGCCCGGCTTGCTTGAATCCTGATGGAGCAGTGAGAAAGGGACTCATGTCTGAGTATACCCTGCCACACCTATAGTGGCCAAAAACGATTTACAAAAAGGGGGGTGGTGATGAACAGAGTGTCTGAGTTAAACAGACCACTCTTACCCAGTCCAAAGATCAGGGCTTGATCCATCACCGTTATTTATCTCACTGCCCCATCCCAGCTCAGAACCTGGCTATATGCAAATCAGTCTGTCCCTGGCCCAGTGCATCATGGGAACAGGGCAGACTAAACTACCAAGCCAATTCTTCACCAGAAAGGAGACAAGCTACCAGGGACCGGTTTCTGGCATTTCAGCCGTCTTCGGTTCACCTTTCTCTAATGCCGTTTTATACAGGATTTCCAAATGGGGTATGAGCAAACCCCCAAAGATGTCATAAAATTCTGCAGGCAACCCGTCTAATCCAGGGGTTTTATTTCGGGGAAGCCCTTTGATTGCCGTTTTTATTTCAGCTTTAGTAACCGGTCCTGAAAGTTCTTTGAGTGCATCTGGGGTCGGTCGTGGGTAAGTTAGTGTATTTAAGAAGTCGTCTTATCTGTGTGTTCAAAAGATCTGCAGGTTTGTTGTTAAGCATGGCATAGTAGTGATATAAGGCTGTGTTAATGTCATGTTGTGTGTGCGCTATACCACCCTCCAAAGTAGTGACCTCACTAATTACTGTAGCTGGAGGGGCATCCTTTATTAATTTAGCCAACAGCGCCCCCGATTTGTCTGCTTCCGTATGGGTTCTCTGTGGGTATCGCTGATAGTATATGTTGCGAAGTGACTCAAGTAACTTCGCATGTTGTATACGGAGTTCCTGGAGTGGTCCCTGTTTTTTCTTGTCGCGCGCCGCCTCCTGTTCCAAGCGATCCATCTTACGCTCTGTTTCTATGAGGGAATTATTAACCTCCTGACGAGCACCCACAGTCGTACTGATGGCCCTTCTGCGTATTACCGCCTTAAAGGCATCCCATTCAATCAAGGCCTTGGAAGATGTGTTTTCTTGAAAGTAATGTGTAATAGTGTCGGCCATGGCAGTACGGAACACTGTGTCCTCTAATACTTGTGGCCATAATCTCCAGGTGGGCACCGGAGTAGGTACCCTGCCCCATGTAATTGTTATCTCCAATGGGTTGTGGTCCGAAAAAGTTTTGGCGAGATAAGTAGTGTGTGTAACCTGCATTGCGATACCATTAGAACAATAGATCCTATCTATCCTGGTGTACAGCAAGTGAACCGGAGAATAAAAAGAGTATTCTTTGTGCATTGGGTGCCGCATCCTCCACACATTACACAGGGCCCAACCGGCCGCTCATCCACATAGTGCCTTTGCTTGTTTGGTGACGCCCGCCCTGTTCAGAGGGGGATGTGATCTATCTAAAGAGATGTCCATAATCGTGTTGCAGTCCCCACCTATAATCCATGGGTGCACTTACCAACCAGTCAGAGCCAGGTTCAGGGTGGTGAGGAATTGTTCCTGATCAGTATTTGGCGCATATATGCTACCTAGCAGAAGACTGAAAAAAAGTGGAAAAAGGAGGAAAAAATATATATCAAATTTTTTATCCAATAGGGGACTTCTAAATTCTCCTGTGTCACAAGTCCACTTATCTATAACTAACAAATTACCAAAGCCATCACTACCAAGTGAGGACGTGATTACACATTTTATTTATTGTAATCAAGCAGAATTATTCTCCGCTAATTTCTTTTATCAAAAGTTTTTTTCACTATACACAAATATACATACATATGTACACACCTAAATACAATAAATATAAACAAAACAACATATATACTTTATACAAAAATCAAAAAAATCACAAAATAATTTCTTCTTCACCCAATCAGAAACCTAGCACCACCATCTGACCATTCAGGAGCCCACGTATAAATATATAGCGCCCCTGTTTATCGATTCGGTGTTCCAGTGGTGTAAAGGATACCCCATGACGAATCCAAATCGAGTAGCTAGTGGTGAACACATCTCCATTTCTTGCAGAGTTTCACTGCCTCTTGCTGTAACATGTGGGATTCTTGTAAATATACTATTGGCGCTTTCCTTCTCAATAGCTGGGCGTGTATCCTATGGCGCTTCTGTATGGAGCCAGTCCCCTAACGTTCCATGTTACAATGTTATACTAACTGAGTGTATGCATTGGGATATCTCATTGGTCCTACGATCAGACCATGTCATATTTGTGACTGTGTGCAGCGCTCTGAGGGCCATCAGACATATAGGACCTCAACCCTCCCTAGAACCCCAATACTTTGTCCGGTCAAGAAACTATATTGGACCACTAAACTAAAAACAGTAAACAGAACTACACCCTGTACTACAACAGCATTCGCCGATTGGGGGGCATCGCCAATGCCGTCCACAGAGCGTGGGACACGCTCCATTGTTTTCACGAGTTCCGAACCTCACGGAACCCGGGCTCAATAAAGTGTGATGACAGTACATAACATAACGCTGCACCTTACATGTGTTATATCGACAAACATCAAGGGTATCATACCAGTGGTCAAAGTCAAGTAGTGAATAACTGCACCATACCAGTTTCAGCCAAACAGTCCATCTGCCGTTTGAGGGGTTACAGAGGGGAAGAAAGACACTCTACCCTCAGAGTCCGATTTGTTCAGTTCCTCTTCAGAAGATGCTGAGTCTTCCACAGGTGCAGACTTTCGAAAGGTGGCGGCCGCTATGAGTGCCTGCTCCTTGCCCTGACACTGTTGTTGCGATCACGGATTAGGCTGTCGGGAGTTCCCACGTATCCGTCTGCTTCAACGTACGCCAGTCCGGTCCACATGACTGGAACCGCCCTGAATACTCTGGGAAGCGTTTTCACCATTCTCCGAGGGGTCTGTTACCTCCAACCATTCTTTGACGTCCTCCGGGCTTTCGAAGAAATACGTCTTATTTGCATAGATGACTTTTAAACGGGTAGGGAAGGGGAGGGCATATTTGAGGCTCAGAGCTCTCAGTTCTTCTTTACGGCCAGGAAGGAAGAGCGCTGTTATTGCACCATAAGCGTGTAGTCAGGGTACAATGATATTCAAGCATTTTCAAAGTTGATCTGGCCCAGCTCTATCACTTTTTGTAGCAGTGTGTCCCTATCTCTATAATTTATCAGCCGGACAATGAGTGGCCGTGGGGGGGCACCCGGTTTAGGTTGGCCAGTGGGTATTCTGTGTGCACGTTCCACGCAGTATTGGGTGGAGAGCCCCTCTAGGGTAATGTGGTTGTGGACCCACTGCTCCATGTATGTCGCCGGATCCCGCCCCTCAGATCGCTCCTGCAGGCCAATAACATGGACGTTGTTCCATCTCGTTCGTCCTTCCGCATCTTCCACCCGGTCTAATAGATTGCTGACGTGTTGTTGTAGCTGCTGCATTTTTGTCGTGGTTTGAGTTTGTTGCGGGGAGAGGTCTGCCAGCGCCATGGTATTATCTTTCACTTTGTCCGCCAATTTTGCGTGGTCCGCTTTGAGCAGTGTGAGGCCTGTTGTGAGATCACCAATTTGTTGTTCGATGGCCTTCTTTGAGTCTCTGACCTCCTGCAAAATGAGGTCCAGTTTGTCCACAAGTTCCTGCTCGGCAGTAGGCGGGATGCAGCTGGGCAATTGTGATACCCCACTGGGGTCCACTCACGCCATGGTGGGGCCTGTACTGGGTCAGGTGTCTTGTTGTTTCCCTCTGTTGCGGCCCATTAACACTGCGTAGTTTGCAGGGGCTCACCGGCACGCTCCACGTCCTGGGGTAGGGGCACGACGAGATCTGACCCCGCTACAGTTCAGCAGGAGGAATTGTGTGATCTCAGGGGGCACACAACACCAGTAAGGCCCTGCTTAGATACAGCAACAGGGCTGCCCCTGAGTGTCCTTGGATCCGGATTCTGCAGGCCCCCCCGGTCGCCCTCGTCATGTGGCACTTGTAGACGCCCCACCTGGAGTAATATGCAGGTGTTTCAGGAGTCGCTGCAATCAGGGGCCCATCGTGTTTCTGCCAAGCATGAGCTGGGTCCGTACTGTTATGTGCATAGAAGCACCCCCATTATTAGGTTCAACTCACCACCTTCTCAGTCCCAGCAGGGATTTCCAGGGTAGTTCATTTCAATGTCGCCCTTTGTAGTGTATTTCCTATATTCCCAATAGGCTCTGCGCATTGGAATAATATATCCTATAGAATTGACGTAGGACTTAGGCCGCCTAGGTCTCTATCGAAATATTAAACTTAATAGTGAGTGCCAGCTAGCTCAGAGGTCACTAGAAACTTTCTCGAATAAACAAGAAGGGATTCGTTTCTGACAACCACATAAACATGAAAACGTTGTTACCTCAAGAATAAAAACGTATCTTCAGAGTCGTGGAAACAATAGATAGATATTATACCAGAGGTGCAGAGAAAAAGAGGGACGGGCGTTTTCAATAAAAGTATTTATTGAACAGTCTTCATTTTCATGCAGAAGAAATGAACTGCTACAATCGTAATACTGGCTGTAAAGTATAATGCTCACAGCAAGAATATTATTATAAAATAATACTGTAGAAGCATGGTATGGTTTCTAAGCCATAAAATATATACATAAATAACAATGACTAAAAGTACTCAACTGGTGCTTCTAAAATACGCTTACCCCAATGTACCTAACCTAAGTCTAGTACGAGGGAAGAAGTAAGTGAGGTGTAGCATAGGTTTAGTATTCTTTGCCAAGAATCTATCCAAGATTTCTCTTAGGGTCTAATCAGCTCGTATTTGGTTTTAGAATGAAGGAGGTCTGGTATCTCTGTCTCGAGGCTCTATTTCCCAACACCCTGCAAGGGGAGCTTGGAAACACTGGAGATGGATTTCTCAGCAAGAGAAAAGACTGCGTCTTTCTCAGTGCGTCAGCTGGAGGGTCGGCTTCCTTCGGCACTTGCTGCAGCTGTAGCGCGCTGTGTCGGGCAAGTAGATAGTCGAGCTGCTCCAAACCACCATGTGTATGCTAGGGCAAGCGTGGGAATATTTATACCTTGAAGGTGCAGAGTTTCACGTAAAGTTGGACATAATAACGTTATCAAAGAATCGCAGTTCTTTGAAAACTCCATGAGTTCTTGGACAAATCAATATTCAAGCAAGGGGAAGTCCTTAACTGCTGAAGCCGAGTTTTCCAAGAAATTGTTGTGGCTTTTTGGAACTAGTGGAAGTGTTCATGCCTGTATTTGGACTGCATGGGCTATGTCTAAATATGGTTATGATTTCTATGCCTATTTTAGGGCAAGTTGATTTATACTTATATTAGGGCATGAATCGGGAAAACTACACTTGGGTCCTAAAATGCTATACAACACCCACTCCACTTTATTATGTTCGACATTACTACATTTTAAGCATTTAAAACATATCTAAAGCATGTGTTTACAAACCCACCGAAAAATACATTAAAATGCATTTAAATGGTTGTACACGAAAAATGAGCATTTGTGCTGTACCCATTTGTAAAGGCAATAGTTTCCTTCAAAGCAAAAACAAAATGGTCGAGACCATTCCATGGCAGAATATATAAATTGTTCCGGTTGTGGACAAGGTCAAATATTGTCTCTAGGAAGTATTCAAAGAATTCTTGTTCTCTAAGAATAGTTCTACTTTAAGCAGTTTACTTTGTGCCAAAAAAGTTAAAGTTTTGGAAAAAGTTCAAATCAAATCGTAGAAAAATAGAGTTCCAAAGTTAGAAGTGTTGTTTTGAAAAGCGATGGTCGAATTCAGAGTTCATAGAAGGCTGTGTGCTAATTTCAAAAGTTATTCTCATTGTTAGGAGAAAACATCAAATCTTCTAAGCTGGCAAAGAAATAGTCTACCACAGTAGGTGAAAGTTGGATTACTTCATTAAGTAGATCAATCGTACACAGATGAGAAGCATCGCCGTCAGCCGCATTAGCAATGCTCGTAATAGATGGTACCTGTGTGCCTGTGGGTCCATGTATCTCACCGTCAGCAGTTTGCGTCTGTGAGACCTCAATGAATGCTGTAATCTGGATTGGTAGCCGCTGGGGACAACACAATGCATGAGCCGTTACCGAACCAAGCAAAGTATCAACATCCGTTGTCAGTGCTGATGGAAGTGTTAGACAGATATCCAACACGCATTCCTCTCCACAAAACAGACATCGTAGAACAGGTAAGATGCAATCCTGCCAGATTGATCTGAATGATAGGAACCATGTGGTATTCAGATCTCTCAAACAAGCCAAGCCAAGAATCTGTATTATGCGCTCACGACACTGCATTGCCAGAAGAGTGTTCTCCATGGTAATCTGCGTATCGCTGGTGACTGGACTTGCCATACCGGAGCAGAAGGAACAAAAATAGTATTCCTGCTACGAGTCCCAAAATGTGAGGCTGGCCGCCGAACACAGAGTGCACGAAGTTTGGAAAAATTCCTCGGACTGCTTCAAAGGGTGGTAACAGTCCCAAAAAAATCGTCTTAAATACATGTACAATACCACTGGTATCAGACATGTTTAAGATACGACCTAACATTTCTGCGAAATGTACTGGGCAGTTCGTTGATAATAGGGCATGTATCTCTGCAGAGAACCTTGCAACCTGCAGATCATATCTCTCTTTAGACGAGGTCAGTGGCACAGTTTTTTGTAAAATAATGGCTTTCATTCTGCTTAAAGTATCAATTCGTATAGAAGAGATGTTCAGTGAAGGCCATAACGGCGACTCCCCTTCTGTCTTACTTTTAGGAAACAATACTTGCATACAACAAGTGACCTTGGCTGACACAGTTACGAGATAGGCTATTCCTGGCATCATTTCACAACAACTGTGATCATTCAACATTATGTAGCTTCCATTGGAAAGCTGCTTAAAAAGTGGATCTATCACCGCTGCTGGGAACCCTGCAGGTGGCAGGATAAGTTGGTAGAAGAACCATCGCAGGCTCCATGTAAATTAATACCCTGACCGCTTAGTGCGTTCTTGCAATTTTTAACTCTAAGAAATACCTCCTTTCCCCCACTCCAACATTTGTGTGTGTATGGTAAATCCCAAGTCAACTTTATGTATTCTTTACCTAACCTTTCATACAGGCCTGCTGGTATATGTCTTAAGCAAAACTGGAACTGGAAATCTTCACTGGCAAGCTGAGGGTGCCATGTATTATCCATTCAATGGCTGGTTTCTCAGAAACAGTCAATGGTAATCTTTCCATTTTTTCTATGCTCAGCACCATATAGTCTGCTCCCCTATGTGCCAAAGAGATTTGTTTATCTGTAAGGTTAAATTAAGTAAACAATGACGTGGTGTTGATTAGACGCTAAGGCACATAGCCTGAACGAAGATTTTGTAACGTCCAGCCTAGCAGCCTTATAGAACGCAATTGAGCCTGTCCATGTTGTAACATGAGCAAGTCCTGTTCCATTATTTCTATAGAAGAGGATACAGTACTGTCCAAAGAATAAATTCTGGATGACAGAGTCGTTAACCCATTGTCAACTACAAAGAGTGCTTTCTCTAAATGAATACAAACAATTTCTCGTTTTCGTTCTGCAGTTTCCATTTGAGTGATTTTCCATGCTTCATTATAAGCAGCGTATATACCAGCGTATATGAAACGTTTATGACGTGGTTTACGAGACCCTTGTAAGAAGTCTCCCAAATCAACGCCATCTTTAAGTAAAGTTAAGTGTTGTTTTATATCTGGTAGTGTAGATTTTTGTAGCCACTCAAGGCATAGTTTTCCTACACTGTATGTTGTTACTATCCCTGGATGTTGTCTCTGGACATATCTTGAATCTGGCCTAGTTACTGTAAATCCTTGTGTCTTGTTCAGGAATCTATCTTGACAGTTATTCATGTCTTTGGGCCAGATTAACCATTTTTTCCAATCAGGATTAGTCCAGTTCTGTTGTAAAATGTGTTTTACGTCTACCTCCTCATCTGTAGTGCCATTACTATCAGATGTGGGTTTAGGTATGGACGGTTTGTTTAAATCTTTCATCTTAACCAAGCCAAGACAAGATGTCTGTTGAACCGTGTCATTTAAAAACATAATTTGTTCTGGGATGATGCAGGCTCTAAATAAAGCTTCTAATCTCTGCACCTGCCAGTCCTTTGTGCCCCAGACAGTTTTTGTCTCAATGTTGTCTTTCCAAAAGTCAAACCCTAAAGTAGACAGCTGAGCATAAAAGGCCGCAGAATAAATTTGCTTAGTATTAGTCAACATACTTTTCATTCCTGTCTTATTAACATTTTTAAAATAAAATGTTTCTGGATTTGTGACATTAAAATCTGAAAAGTATGGACATTTTTCATAGAATGTTTTTGAGCTACCCTTTGGTGGCGTTGGACAATGTTCCCATTGATTATAAGTATAAAAATGTCTAGGGTTTGCAGATTTGTGCAAAAAATGATGACCATAATGATTAAAACAATACATGTGTTCATAGTCTGATGAACCTTCTAAGTATTCATGTTTTGTAAATTTTGCTGACATTTCTAAGTCTGCCATCATATTATTAACAGTCTCAAAGTCTCAATCATCAGAAAATGTGCTGGGTGAAACAAAGTCACTCAAATAATTTTTAAATTGATGTGGAATCTTCAACAGCTCTACAGGACCATAAATGTCATAATCAATTCTGTCCCATGCTATACTACCAGGTATAGGAACGGCTATGATGTTCACTGATGGCAAGTCTCTTTGTTGTTGAGAAGATTTGTGTGGCTTGAGGAGCAAGTTGATGTTCTTACTTGCTGTGTCCCTTTTACTATATTTTCCATTTATCAGCATTCCCAAAGTTAATACAAGAATTAGCCAAAGTAAGAGGAAGAGTACGCCTAACACAATCCATAGTTCAACTCATGGTGAGACCAGATAAGTCTTTTCCAGCTGATGAAAAAGTTCTGTTCTATTTGTTGGTGTAGTTTCAGGTTCACTGGTATCCTCAGAAAACGTATCAAAGTTAATGAAATAGCCAGAGGCAGGTCTGTCAATTGTTGGTATTGCATCAGGATTATTTAAAATCACTGGAGTTACCGGATCTTTTGTCATATTAGTCTACTCAGATGTTACATCATTGTAGACAGACGATTCTTGACAAACTGTTATTTGGGTTTCAAGAGGTACAAGTTCCATGGCTTTGTTACATAGTCCTTCTTTTCGTACTGCAGATTCTTCAAAGGTGATGAGTCTCTCAGTTTGAACCTCTTAGATAGTAGCAAGATGTGGTCGTCTGCTACATCTTTGGAGTCCACTGGGCCTGCTACTAATTATCACCCACATGATGTGGTTTTACCAGGTCGATAGATACGAACCAGTTCTCCTTTCTTCCAGCAAGGGGCGGTAGTAACATTGTTCTTGATCGGTGGATTGCCAAGACAGGTACTGGTTTTCTGTAAGAAGGCCCACATTCCTTCTTGTCCGCGATCTTTTCTCTGACTAGATCCCCAATCTTTGGAATGCAGACAGGTCTTGCTGGGACAGGTGGTTTTTCTTCAGTGGTCGTTGGCTTCTGTAATGTGTTGCTTAGACTTCGTCTTGTTTCATTTAATCCCTGCAAAACAGCCAAATGGTCTTTGATATCAAAGGGTTTTTGTTCTACCACTGAAGTATGACGATCGAGGTCTTCGACAATCATTCTAGTACCAAAAAGGATTTCATATGGAGTGATTCTACCCAGAGAATTTCTTGGCAGATTGTTTAAACTATGTTGGACACTTATTAGATGTTTTACCCACCCGTCACCCGAGCCTAATACCCTAGCTGTTAGATTGCTTTATGTAGTTTTTTTCTTTCCACTACAGAATGTCCCTCAGGATGGAATGAACTTGAGTACCGCAAAGCAACGCCCAAGCTGGCCATGGCTTCTTTGTGAGCTCGAGAGCTAAGCAACTTATGATTGAGTGTGCCACCTTTTGCATGTTTTAAACCGTTCTGAACCCAGTTCTGCAAGTATTCATTGTAAGATTGGACGCAGTAATACGAATCGCACACTATGAGTGTAGGGAATTCGCGACTGGTATTTTAAAGCGCCATCTTGAATGCCTGTAGTTCAGCTCGCTGAGCTGTACAATCTCCTAGAGATTGTGTTTTTGTGACCATAGGTTGGAACTTACCATCGCGACAGCGACCTTTAACAATCGCACAAGCAGCACTATAGGGTTGTTTTCCCCCAATTGCGGGCTGTGCTGATCCAGCTGTATAAATTGTACATCAGTAATGTTCAAGAGGCAGAATCTCAGTGGGCAGAGGACATTCTTGTTCGTATTGTAGAAATTCTTGTGTTTTCAAATATGGGTCAAAAACGTATTTAACGTCTGTTGCAGCAAGAGAATTAACCCATTGTATCCATCTTGGATGTAAAGCTTTTGCATTTGGAATTTTCGCTTTTGTCACTGCCGCTAAGGCAGGTACAGGTGTAACGACCATTATGCATTTTCCCTGTGCGAGGGCTCTCTCTTTTGCTACTGCAGTTTGAACCGCTGTCAGAATTTTTTCTGTTGAAGTGAATTTCATTTCAGCTTGTGTGTACAAGTGTGATTTATAAGCTATTGGTACCTTTTCTCCTTCATTAAAGGGTAAGGACATGAATCTGCATCTCCCTGGGATGATTCGGATTACAAGGTTGCGTACATTTACGCATGTTTGTAAATGTGTTGTTGCTAACATGTCTGTTTGCACTGAACGCAAAATTTCTGTGTGTTTTTGAGTCCAATTAATTTGTTTGAAATCAGGTTCTCCTCACACATGCTGGTCTTGCTCCTCTCCGCAAGCTGATTTATTTCACATGTTATTTTTATGTACTCATGTTCGCAGTTTTTGGTTGCAGGTTTGGGCTCAAGTTAATATGATTTTCCACACTTCTATCCCTTTCTCTCACACACACATTTTTATGGGTAGCCTCTCCCCTTGCTGGGATGATGTTGATTTGAAACCCCAAGTTGTTGACCTTTTACTTGCCGCTGCTTTCCAACAATTAACAGTTAACTGGAAGGATCTCTCCAAAATCTCCTTCAAAGCATGGTGGTTTAATGTATGCCATAACCACAGGCTCGATACCACTCATGTTTTCCCGGCATGTTTGGCTGTCAAACGCATGGACTTATGGACCCCAGTTACACTTTATTTGGACTCTTGCAGTAAGCGTCTGTTTCATCCTCAGCCTCCACAACAAGAAGTTCCCAAACCCCCTTAATCGCCCGATACGTTCCATTTATTCTTCATTGTATCACTTTCTCAGGTTTTCTCAAAGTTTTTAGGATTGCCATATTTTATGCTCATGTATTTCTCCTGCATCTTTTCCTTATTTTTCAATCTGTACCCAGATTTATTTCTCATTACAAATGCATTTATATACTTATGTTCTTTTTTTTATTTTATTGCTTAAGAGTCTTTAACTTTGTATTCCATTGTATTTTGTTTGACACCTGATTTTCTCTTTTGATTATTATCAAATAAAATTCTTTTGAACTTGAAATCAGGTTTGATTAGTTCGTAGAGAGGTTTAACCCTTTCTGCGTAGTTTAGAATGTAAGTTCTTCCGAAATTTAGGAAACCTAGAATTGACTGTAAGTTTTTCAGCATTTTTGGAGGTTGGAGCAGCACACATTTCTCTAGAAAGTTTTCTGCCAGGCTTTTGCCTTCACTTGAAAGTTCATATCCTAAGAATAGGACGTTGAGGTGGGCAATTCGTGATTTCTTAAAATTGAATTTGTACCCTTCAGAGGCGAAGCCAAGTATTATGGTGTTTACCCTGTTCAAGTGCCTATCCAAGTTGTCGTCCATTAGATAGATGTCATCGACATAAGGTAATGCCTCATCATCATACGTTTGTAGTAACTCTGTTACTCTTGGCTGAAAATAAGCCTTGACTATTCTTGAATACCTGGGGGAGACGACAGAAATGACACTGTGTCCCCATAATTGAGAAAGCGGTCAAGTACCTGCTTACAGGTGCAATGTTTTGACAGAAGAAACCGTTAGAAATATCTAATGTAGTTTTATATTTTTGACGCACAATGTTATTCATTAGTGCTGCACTGTGTGCATTTTGTACTGCAAAGATTTTGCAACAAGAGTTTAAATGTCTGTAGTCCAAAACTAGACGATATGTATTATCTGGTTTGGAGACAGGAAACAAAGGATTGTTCATGGACGAGGTGCATGTTTCAATCACCTCTTGGTATCCAAGTTGATCTAATATCTCCCTCACCTGTTTTTTAGCTTCTTGATTTACTGGATACTGCCTCTGAGCAGTTGGTTGATTTTTTTTACTGGATTTTGTGGTGAGGAGAGTCCTCATACCATCCTACGTGATTTTTATATAATGCTGGACCTTGGGCTACTGCCCATTTTCTGGCATAAGTGTATTTTCTATGAATGGGAATATGATTTGAGAAGGCTGGCATAATTATTTCTTTGCTATGTGGGCACTCCCTGACAAATGTATGTGGCCAGTCTTTCTCAGCTAGAAGAATGCCATAACCCTTAGAGAGTTTCTCCCAAAAGAGTGCTCTTATTTTTTTCGGTATGTCCCTATCCATCCGAAGCATTATTTCATATAACTTATGGGGTACACTAACTCTGGTATCCTCAGTTTCAACCTGAATGCATTTATTCAAGTCCACTGTCTCCAGATGATCCTTCAGGATCTTGCGAGCTATGGTGACTTCTGCTGCGCTGTCTAGCATTGTCTGGGCCCACTCCCCATTCTTGAGTTGTGTCCTCAAGATCCTCGGCATGTCTGATTTTTAGACCTGCTACCTACTTCTTGGTGAATTGGGGTTTCTTATTTTTTGAAACGTGTTGATCGTCTCTGGATTTCATGCGTTCTTCCTTGTATTCTGACCGTCCTCTTCTTTCCGATTTCTGTGAGGAAGTCTGAAAGGTACGAGAGGAATGTGTATCAGTATCTTGATATCCATCAGGTTTTCTCAAATTATCCCTGTTCCAGAGGTTATACCTCTTTTCAGAGGGCTCCTTTTGAGGAGACCTACCTCTGGACTGAGAACGTTTCTCTTTAGGAAGTGTCTTTTTAGTGTTCTCCCACTTCCTTATTGGACTCTCTGTTAGTTGGGGCTTGACTGGTTTCCCACCCAAACTATCTCTACCTAGTTCTTCATAGGATTTTTCAATAATTCTCGCCAGTTCATGTGGTTGCTCAGTTACATCAAGTTCTTTTAGTTTTTGACGGATCGCCACGGATTCTGCTTCACCTATTGCTGAGACTTGTCTGAAATCCTTTAGTAATTTCATACCTAGATTCAAAGCAGGCTATGCCTCGTATTCATTTTGAATCTGTTCAGGACACCTGGTATTACCGCCATAGACGGAACACCGTGTGTTTTTGTGTAAATTGCAGCAAAGACTGTACCCCAAGTATCATAGTCCTCCAGGTGTGGTGCGATCTCCATTGGTAAACAGATTGTTAGAATCCTGTGTTTCTCATGAGGTATACTATCAAGAAATACTGCATCTATTTGAGTAATTTTTTAAGCTAACCAGAATGGAATTTGTTCTCTTTTTGCGGGCAATTTACCAATGACTTACTGTATAGTCTGTGGTGTAATTTTATTTGTGTTCCCCTGATGAGGGGTGTGTTGTGGAATATTTATAGCAGGTAGGACTGTTAAAGTCTGCATGACATATTGAACCAATTGTCTATGTAATTTGATTAATTGTTTTTGTTGAACCAATAGTTCTGCATCTGACATTCTTTCAATGCCAGGATGTGGTGTATAGCTGGCTAATACCGGCCATGTGGCTTCTGGTCTACCTAGTAGACCAAGCCTGGTAATGTGATTTTGATGTTGTAGGGCGCCTTTAAACCAGAGCGCATGCTCTTGGTATGTTAATGGGATTTCAACATCCTTGTAAGGAGTGTATTCTGCTGGAGGTTCCTCTATCTTGTAGAACTGGAACACATGTGTTGTTGGATTTGCTTCTGGGAAGATAATCCATGAATAGGATACCTCTGTCTGCCGATACTCATGTGCCTCTATGACAAAAATTACTCTACCACCTCTTGATGATAGGCCATTGGTTATAACCTTGATAGTGATGGTTTTCCTTAAATTTTCCAGGATGATTATAGCATTTGCGTCGTCTTAATTAAAACCTGTAACGTCAAAACCTGGTCGGGCTGCTGCTGCAGCTCCACCGGTTGCGTTGTTGGTTCTTGTAGGTCTACCGTTTTCAGTATCGCTATCCGACATTTTGTTGACTGAAAGTCTGCAGAGCAAGCTTCAAGGAAACAAAGATCAGGTGCACAATATTTTGGAACACTGTATCCTTCAACGTTGAACAAACCAAAAACTAATACATAGGATTTTCGTCTTACTCAGTTATGGCGGATATTATCCTTTTACCCACTTCAGATGTCTATTAGGAGTATTTTACGGGAAAAAGGGGGTCTCTGTGAAAAGCACGACTGAGTTATTCTAGTATCTAGCGTCAAATTAGTGCCTTACCAAACGTTGGCTGCCATGTAGTGTAGTTCCTATATTCTCAATAGGCTTTGCGCATTGGAATAATATATCCTACAGAATTGACGTAGGACTTAGGTAGACTGGGTCTCTATCAAATATATTAAACTTAATAGTGATGCCAGCTAGCTCAGAGGTCACTAGAAACTTTCTCGAATAAACAAGAAGGAATTAGTATCTGGCAACTGCATAAACGTGACAACTTTTCTTTCCCCAAGAATAAAAACGTACCTTCAGAGTCGTGGAAACAATAGATAGATATTTTACTCAGTCAATCGTATATGCTTCGTTTCACCAGAGGTGCAGAGAAATAGAGAGGCGGGCGTTTTCAATAAAAGTATTTATTGAACAGTCTTCTTTCTCATGCAGAAGAAATGAACTGCTACAATCGTAATACTGGCTGTAAATTATAATGCGCACAGCAAGAATAGTATTATAAAATAATACTGTAGAAGCATGGTATGGTTTCTAAGCCATAAAATATATACATAAATAACAATGACTAAAAGTACTCAACTGGTGCTTCTAAAATACGCCTACCCCAATGTACCTAACCTAAGTCTAGTACGAGGAAAGAAGTAAGTGAGGTGTAGCATAGGTTTAGTATTCTTTGCCAAGAATCTATCCAAGATTTCTCTTAAATCAGCTCCATACTTGGTTTTAGAATGAAGGAGGTCTGGTATCTCTGTCTCTAGACTCGATTTCCCAACCCCGCAAGGGGAGCTTGGAAACACTGGATCTGGATTTGTCGGCAAGAGAAAAGACTGCGTCTTTCTCAGTGCGTCAGCTGGAGGGTCTGCTTCCTTTGGCACTGTAGCGAGCTGTGTCGGGCAAGTAGATAGTCGAGCTGCTCCAAACCACCATGTGTTTGCTAGGGCAAGTGTGGGCATATTTATACCTTGAAGGTGCCGAGTTTGACTTAAAGTTAGACATAATAACGTCATCAAAGAATCGCAGTTCTTTGAAAACTCCATATGTTCTTGGACAAATCATTATTCAAGCAAGGGGAAATCCCTAACTGCTGAAGCCTAGTTTTCCAAGAAATTGTTGTGGCTTTTCGGAACTAGAGGTAAGTGTTCATGCCTGTATTTGTACTGCATGGGCTATGTCTAAATATGGTTATGATTTCTATGCCTATATTAGGGCAAGGTAATTTATACCTATATAAGGGCATGAATCAGGAAAATTACACTTGGGTCCTAAAATGCTATACAACACCTCCAGACCTGCGCCGAAACTGCCACAAAGTGGACTCTCCTTTGGGGGGGTGGTCTTGTATCACCAGTAGAACAATCTATGCATCCCACCCCCAGCGCGCTTCCAGCAGGCCACAGTTGTCCCCAGGGGCATGCGTAAATCTGTCCCGGGGCCTTGCCACTGTGCACAGCTGTTTTTTACTACCTCGCCCGGTCCGGCTGCATCCACGCTGGCAACAGTCGCCGGGGCCCAACACCCCGGCCTGGGCTATCTCCACCGGACCTCTGTGGCTGAGCGACCCCTGTCTGGGCCAGCTCCGGTCCATGAATCCAGTAGGCCGGCCCACAATGTTAGGTCCAATTCAATGCTGCAGACGATATGCTGGCCTCGGGTGTTAGCGCTCTTCAGTCCCAGTCAGCAGGTGCCACCACCCCGGCGAGCAAAGGTATGCAGCATTAGTGGGGGCTTGGCTGCAGTTCGTGGCTGTCCTCACAGAAGGGGGGGGGGGTCGGGGGTCGTCGCAGTATACCAGGCTCAGTGCAGCGCCCGTTTTTCAGCACGTCTGCTAAAGGCTGCAGCGCATCCCCGGGGCTAGCGTGATTCCACCCCGGGGACTACGTGCAGTGCGCGGCTACCGATTGCCACCCTACTCGGTCTGGTCGGCTCCCACGTAGGCGATGGGTGTATGGGCAGATCACAGTCGCTCTAGCTAATTCTGTTAGCCGGATTTGCACAGGATGTAGGAGACCGGGTCCGGAGCTCCGCTAAAACGCAGCCGCCACGTTCGGCTGTCGGCCACGCCCCCTCACCCATATGTGCCTTAAGCACACATTTTACACTAGTGGCAATAAATATGTCAGGTTACTAGCACAGTGTCTGTTCTGAGAGGCAATACAAAATCATAGGTAAGATCAGGAATGAGAGTAGGGAGGAGATCACGAAGGACAGACAAATATTGGCTGTATTTCACGAGTTTTACCAATCCCTATGCTCTGATGACACTATCCCTCAATGATAATACTATCCCTACATACTTAGATCGGGCCCAAATAACAAGGTTTTCCATTGCATAAGCACATAAACTAGAGGGGCTGATAAGGCTCAAAACTGTGATCTCGACAATAGCCTGTCTCCGGACTCAGCGGTTGCTCCCCCTCGCCTCCTGCAGCTTCTGGTATCGTAGCGCTGCTCTCCTCCTCAAGTGCCTCGCACTGCTGCTGTTTTATTGACTGATTGTGCCGAGTGTCTAACTTTGCTAATCTTAACCCGGATTTGGTGCCTGTGTGCTCAGCAGTGCCCACGGGAGTATTTAATTTAATCTTAACATTTCCATTACTATTATTGTCTTCCTTGTGCCCAATATCGGCGTGTTAGCCTGTGTGTTGTGTATTTTAACCGATCGCCATTTGGTTGTGCCTTCAGCCCGTCCCTCCCCCCACGCTCCCGCCTCCCAGCCGCCCCGCCCACCCACTGGCTATCCTCACCGTCCGGTCCGACATTGCCCTGTGACCAGCCTGTCTCCGGACTCAGCGGTTGCTCCCCCTCGCCTCCTGCAGCTTCTGGTATCGTAGCGCTGCTCTCCTCCTCAAGTGCCTCGCACTGCTGCTGTTTTATTGACTGATTGTGCCGAGTAATCGTAGCGCTGCTCTCCTCCTCAAGCGCCTCGCACTGCTGCTGTTTTATTGACTGATTGTGCCGAGTGTCTAACTTTGCTAATCTTAACCCGGATTTGGTGCCTGTGTGCTCAGCAGTGCCCACGGGAGTATTTAATTTAATCTTAACATTTCCATTACTATTATTGTCTTCCTTGTGCCCAATATCGGCGTGTTAGCCTGTGTGTTGTGTATTTTAACCGATCGCCATTTGGTTGTGCCTTCAGCCCGTCCCTCCCCCCACGCTCCCGCCTCCTAGCCGCCCCGCCCACGCTCCGCCCCCCTCCATCCTCCATTTATGACAGCTGGACAATCGCGCAGCGTTCACGCGCAGCGGTCGCGCCCCAGTTGCGCCGAAGGTGCGCCAAAGGTAAGCCCGTCTACGCCCGTCCGCGCCTGGACCGTGCCCAGCGCCAGACCCCCTGGCCCCTGCTCCACCCATCCCCCCCACATCACATACGACGCCTCCACCCTCCTAGCCCTTAACCCCGGCCGACTCTCCAACTGCGCCCAAGCCGCTCCTGGACACACCCATGGACCCTTCACATGCTACTCCTGCAAGTTCAACGGCACAAAGAAAACCTCCTCATCCACGAACACTAAACAGATATCTGACTCCAACCACCTAAAATGCATCCTGCTCAACACCCGCTCAGTCCACAGACACGCCATCGACCTCTGGAACTTACTAGACACCATTTCTCCCGATGTCGCCTTCCTAACTGAAACATGGATGAACGCCTCCTCAGCCCCAGACATCACCATTGCCATCCCGGAAGGATACAAGATCATTCGTAAGGACCGCACCGACCAAACAGGAGGAGGCATCGCTATCGTCCATAAGAACTCCATCCGCATCTCAACCAGCTCAGACGTCAACCTTGTCAACACCGAACACCTTCACTTCCAGATCCACACCGACCCCAAGACCACTCTCAGAGGCACCCTCCTCTACAGGCCACCAGGACCCCGTGCACAATTCAGCGACGATATCACTGACTTTATCACCCCACACGCCCTCCCCTCTGAGGAATACATTCTACTGGGAGACCTCAACTTTCACCTAGAAAAGAGCAACGACAGCAACGCCACCTCCCTTCTGGACAATCTCACCAACCTCGGACTCAAACAACTTGTCACTACGCCCACCCACATCGCAGGTCACACACTCGACCCTATCTTCACCTCCAGCAAACATGTCTCCTTCAGTCACACCACAGCTCTCCATTGGACGGACCACAGCTGCGTACACTTTATCTACAATAAGACCACAACTCACAACCATCCTCAACCTTCTCTACGAAGAAACTGGAACAAAATCACCACCGACCAGATCTCCTCATCGCTTCTTCAAAACCCCCCTGCCCACTCCTCAAACCCCGACCAAGCAGCCACTAACCTCACCCAATGGCTATCCAACAGCGCCGACATCCTAGCACCGCTGAAAAAACGTCAAATCAAACTAGGCAGCAAAAACGCCTCCTGGTTCAACAATGATCTTAAGAAATCGAAGAAACTCTGTCGCACCCTCGAGAAGACCTGGAAAAAAGACCCAAACACCAGCACCAGAGACGCCTTCAAAAACGCCACCCGCATAAACCACCAACTAATCCGGTCTGCCAAGAAAGCCGCATTCAAAGACCGACTAGATAACAACGCCCACAACAGCAAGGAATTATTCAACATCGTCAAAGAATTTACCAACCCCTCAGCCAACTCCAACGACATCACCCCCTCTCAAGCCCTCTGCGACTCTCTAGCTTCGTTCTTCCACAACAAAATCGCAGACATCCACAACAGCTTCGACAACCGACCCGGAGACCAACCCACCCAACCTTCTGCAGGACCTTCACCCCCATTGAACATCCTTAATAGCTGGAACCCAATCTCCACTGAGGACATCATCCGCCTGATGAACTCCATCCACTCAGGATCCCCCACAGACCCTTGCCCTCACCACATCTTCAACAAAGCTGACTCCATCATAGCACCGCACCTCCGAGACGTCATCAACTGCTCCCTCAACTCCGCCACCTTCCCGGAAAGCTGGAAACACGCAGAACTTAGCGCCCTTCTGAAAAAACCCACAGCGGACCCCACCGAACTCAAAAACTACCGCCCCATCTCGCTCCTTCCATTCCCGGCCAAAGTCATTGAGAAAGCTGTCAGCAACCAGCTCGCCGCCTTCCTCGAAACCAACAAATCCCTCGACTCCTCACAGTCCGGCTTCCGAGCCAAACACAGCACGGAGACCGCCCTCATCGCAGCAACAGACGGCATTCGAACTCTACTGGACAACGGAGACACTGTCGCCCTCATCCTCCTTGACCTCTCCGCAGCCTTCGACACAGTCTGCCATAGCACCCTACTACAGCGCCTCAGAAACATCGGAATCCAAGGAAAAGCACTGGAATGGATCACCTCGTTCCTCACCGGAAGAACCCAGAGAGTCCGCCTCCCACCATTCAAGTCAGAGGCCACTGAAGTCATCTGCGGCGTACCACAAGGATCCTCACTCAGCCCCACCCTCTTCAACGTATACATGAGCCCCCTCGCGGCCATCGCACGCCAGCACAACCTCAACATCATCTCCTACGCCGACGACACTCAACTGATCCTCTCACTCACCAAAGACCCTAACACCGCCAAAACCAACCTACATGAAGGAATGAAAGAAGTGGCCGAGTGGATGAAGCACAGCCGTCTGAAACTAAACTCAGACAAAACAGAAGTCCTTATCTTAGGTACCTCCCCCTCCTCCTGTGATGACTCGTGGTGGCCAGAGGCCCTTGGAAAAGCACCCATCCCGACGGACCACACACGGAACCTGGGCGTCATCCTCGACTCCTCACTCTCTATGAACAGACAAGTCAACGCCGTTTCATCATCTTGCTTCAACATTCTTCGCATGCTCAAAAAAACATTTCGCTGGATCCCCACAGAAACCAGAAAAACGGTCACCCATGCACTGGTTACAAGCCGCCTGGACTACGGAAACACCCTTTACGCCGGTATCACCGCAAAACTCCAGAAAAAACTCCAACGCATCCAGAACGCATCAGCCAGACTCATACTAGACATCCCGCGTAAAGACCACATCTCTAGTCACCTGAAAGACCTTCACTGGCTTCCCGTCAATAAGAGGATCACTTTCCGCCTCCTAACCCACGCACACAAAGCACTTTACGAACTTGGACCCGAATGCCTCAACACACGACTTTCCTTCTACACCCCCTCCCGCCAGCTACGATCCTCCAACCAAGCCCTTGCTACCGTACCTCGCATCAACAAAACCACCATGGGAGGTAGATCCTTCTCCTACCTCGCAGCTAAAACCTGGAACTCACTCCCCACTCACCTTCGTCTCACTCAGAACCACCTAGCATTCAGAAAGCAACTTAAAACTTGGATATTCGACAAGTAATTCCCCACCCTCTTCAAGCGCCTTGAGACCCTCCGGGTATGTAGTGCGCTATATAAATCTTTTGACTTTTGACTTTTTTTTACTTGTCTGAAACCCCTAAAATCCCCAGGCCTAAATGGCTTCTCACCTCTATTTTTCAAAACATTCTGCCACGTCTTGGCCCAGTACTCATCAGACTATTTAATACCTTTACTGACACTGGGACACTCATCCAGCTTATGCTAAAAGCCTCCATCAGGGTATTCCCCAAGCCCGCAAAAGACAAAATTGCTGTGTAGTTCATATATGCCAATCTTCCGCTTAAATATTGATGCAAAACCCTTTATGAACATCCTAGCAACCAGATTGAACTCATACATGCCCGGCCTGATCGAGCAGGACTATGCAGGCCTCATCCCTACCAAACACTGCAGGGACAATACCAAACGCATGCTACATATCATCAAATAGGTCCATTGATTGAAAAGGGTGACTCTTCTGCTAACAATAGATGAAGAAAAAGCATTGAACCGAGTTCACTGGCCCTGTCTAATTGCTACCTGTAGTGCTTTGGATTTAGAAACTAGGTATGGAGTTTCTACATTTCTCCATGGGCCAGGGAGAGGGTGAATGGGGTCTCCTCCGATGTATTTCCTATATGAGAGGAACAAGCCAGGGATGTCCAAGACCACCAAAGGATCAACCTTTTCCACAAGGTTACGTTTTTTTAACCTTTATTTTTGGCTTACGTTTTCACAGGTTGGTGAAGTGAGCTAAAGAAATACAATAGATTTAACCCAGATCTGTGACTGGGGTGAGTGTCTCAAAAGTTTCAACGCTTCGTACATCATCTCCTTGTGTTTACGTTCTTCCCCCTAAGTTGGCAGGGTATGCCCAGACCTGGGTCCCTTTCTCACTTTGCCTTTGGATACAAGCTAGCTTGGCTGATGAGGCGTGTTGTCCCAAAACCGTTCCCAGGATGCTCGTTTCCTGTCCAGGGAAGACATGGCTTGGCATTTCAGGCTGGACTGTTCCTATAAGGAACAGGGTCAAGACTGATTTGCATATGGCTGGGTCTAAACTGGGGTGGAGAAATTAGCTAAAGAGCGATGATGGATTAAACCCAAATCTGTGACTGGGGGTGAGTGTCTGAAAAGTTTCAGCGCTCTGTCCATCTTCTCCTTGTGTTTGCTTTGTTTGCCCTATGTTGGCAGGGTATGCCCAGACATGGGTCCCCTGCTCACTTTGCAAATGGATTCAAGCTAGCCTGGCTGATGAGTGGTGAAACCCAGAGACCGGTCCCAGGATTCTTGTTTCTGTTCCAGGGAAGACATGGCTTGGCATTTCACGCTGACTGTTCCGATGAGGAACAGGGTCGAGACTGATTTGCATTTGGCTGGGTCTGAACTGGGATGGCGAAATGAGCTAAAGAACGATGATGGATTAAACCTAGTTCTGTGACTGGGGGTGTGTGTCTGAAAATTTTCAGTGCTCCACCCATCATCTCCTTGTGTTTGCTAAGTTCTCACGCTGTCATACATACATATCATATAATTTTACATGGGTACGTACTCAATTGCATTTGTCAGAGGCACCTTATACGTCGTATAAATCATTCACATTTATACAATAACATGCATGCTGGGCTTTAGTGCAGGGCCATTCGTTACAGTGCAGTATGGGTATGGTTCATCGTTGAACCTATTAGCCCAGTGTCATCAGTCTTTATTACCAACGCACCATAACCAGTCCAGTAGGGAACTAATGGCATTGTGTTTATTGAGTGGGCCCTGTCGAGTCCCGCTTCCACAGGTAATCCCTCAGGGGTTGGCAGATATCTCTAGGCCTGGATGTGGGAGGCTGTAATGCAGCAAAGAGTTCACTACTTGTTTCACAGTACCTCAAACTTGTAATCAATGTTTCTACAGCTGGTGTGCGCTTGCTTCCCCAGTGTAGGGCAAGCTCCCTTTTTGCAAGAGGCCATGCTATTGCCACAAACCTACGTGATGCTTTAGATATATTGGTGCAAAAAGAATAAGTGATGGACAGACTGCAGAACAATGTCATTCACTCACCCCAGTACAGAGATCTGGGCCTAAATCCATCGATTTTTGCTCACCATGTCATTCCAGTTTGGACCCAGCCATATGCAAGTCAGTCTTGACCCTGTGCCCAATGGGAACAGTCCAGCCCGAACTGCCAGGCCAGATACTCCCTGGACTGGAAACAAGCATCCTAGGACCAGTTTTGGGGTTTCACCCCTCATCAGCCAGGATAGCTTGACTCCAGTGGCATGGAGAGCACGGGACACACGTCTGGGCATACCAACCCCACTCAGGGTGACAAATGCAAAAAGAAAAATTGATGGACAGAATGTAGAACAATGTCATACATTCACCCCAGTACAGAGATCTGGGCCTAAGTCAATCGTTTTTTTGCTCACCATGCCATTCCAGTTTGGACCCAGCCATATGCAAGTCAGTCTTGACCCTGGGACCCTTGACCAATGGGAACAGTCAAGCCCGAACTGCTAGGCCAGGTCCTCCCTGAACTGGAAACAAGCATCCTTGGAATATTTCGGGGTTTCATCCCTCATCAGCCAGGATAGCTTGACTCCAGTCGCGCGGGACCCACGTCTGGGCATACCTATCCCACTCGCGGTGACAAATTCAAAAAGAACAATTGATGGACAGAATGCAGAACAATGTCATACATTCACTCCAGTACAGAGATCTAGGTCTAAATCCATTGGTTTTTTTGTCCATCATGCCATTCCAGTTTGGACCCGTCCATTTATAGTGTATTAGTGTATGACAGTGATTGCAGGACACCAAGCGGGTTTGAGTACAACATTCTATCCAGATTTTATCTGTGAGTGGGTGCCCCAGATCCGCCTCCCAAGCACCCCTCAGCCTGGTGTCTCGTACCGCCATGAGCTCTAGACATGCACGATACAGCCTAGAGATGAGTCAGTCTCCATCAATGTCCATGATGAGCAGTGTGAATGGTGCAAAATGATTCGGTTCTAACTGGTATGTCAGTATTCTAGAGCAGCTTAGAGCCGGTTTAAGACAAAATGATCAAGGTAAGGGGCATCTCGAAAACGAGTGTCTTCCGTGCAGGAGATGGCAGAGCCATTGGGAAAAAGGTCCCCAAATGTGTGTATTGCATACCGTTGAAGGGTGTGTTGCACCAATGGTTCTTGTGTCCCATTGTGTAACCATGGGTTAGCCCCCAATGGAAGTGCCGGTGAATATAGTATCATGCCACCGTCATTCTGAATAGTTTCATACATGCCCAACTGGTAGTCGATGCAGTTTGAATATCTTTTTGGTCTTGCAGCAGGCCAGCTGGCAGTAAAGCTCTTCACAACATGGGGGCCGCAAGGTCCATCTCCGGCTTAGCGTAAGGGATGCGTGCATCCTGGTGATGCTAATGCCAAGCGTAGCTACACTGTGTGACCAAGTAGTAAAGATGGATGTTTGGAACTCCAAATCCCCCTCGCTCGTAAGTGAGGACAAGGGTATTCCAGCAAATGCAGGGCTATTCCCTCCCCCCAGTTGAGACGTGTCCAGAGCGTGCTAATTTGAGCAAAAAAAAACATTCCTTAAGGGGATAGGAATATTGTTGAAAAGATTAAAAAAAGCTGGGGCAGAACCACCATTTTAATGTTGGCTATATGCCCAACTATAGAAAATGGGAGTCGGAGCCATTTATCTATCCTGGCACCAAGCTTGTCCACCATGGGCCTATGGTTGAGCTGCAGAGCATGTTCTTTGTCTCTGTGCAGGAATATTACCAAGTATTTAGTCTCTGCCCCAGGCCAGGTCAATAGGAACTCGTCGCATGTTCAATCTTTTACATCTATCAATGGGAAGATCTCTAATTTTTTCCAGTTTATGTGTAGCCCAGAGAGAGTTTCAAAGCGAGACTCTTTGCTTTAGAGTGATGGAAGGTTATAAGCCGGGTCCCTCACATAAAGCACTACGTCATCTGCATACAATGTTATTGATGGGGGCCAGTGCTAAACTGAAGCCCCAGATTAAAGAGTTTTTTTTGTAGATGCTGCACCAGGGGATCCATTTGGTAATATAAAAAGGAGTTGCAACAACAGCATTCTTCCTAGTTCCACGGGACATGGGGGATGACTCCGTCAACAAGTTGTTAGGCCTGATGCGCGCTGTTTTTAGTGTATATAGCAAACGTATGAGAGACATAAATTCCATGAGGTATACCAGTTTCTGAAGCGTGGCATGCAGAAAGGGCTACTCCAAGGATTCAAAGGCCTTTTCAGCGTCCAATACCGCCTACACACCCAGTACTGTAGCAGCTATCCTATGGACTACAGTGAAAAATGTCAGTATATTTAATGCAGTAGATCTGTGTGGTATGAAGCCTGCTTGCACTGGTGATATTATGTCCCATGAGTAGTTCCAGGTGGGTTGCTGTCATCTTGGCCAATATTTTATTATCAAAGTTTAACAATGATATTGGTCTGTAGGAGCCGCATTGTAATGGGTCCTTCCCGGGCTTCAGAAGTAGAATTATGACCTCTTCTCTGAATGTAGGTGGAAGTGCACCCATTGTCAGCACCTCTGCGTACACGTCGAGGAGATATGCTGCAAGTAGGTGTTTGTATGCCTTATAGAAGGAACCAGAGAATCCATCAAGGCCGAGCGCCTTGGCACCATCCATAGCATCTAAAGCTTGTATGATTTCCTCAGTAGTGAAAGGCTAGCTTCAGAACTGCTACTGCGCAGTCATGAGCCAATCCATTGCCACCTCATCTAGATAGCTATAGATGTCACACGTGTCGTTTCTTGATTTGGATGTGTAGTAACTAAATAACTCATGTTGTATACCTAGTGTGTCTGCGATATATTGGCCATCGAACCTCTGTAGGCTAGCTATATATGATTGCCCCTGCCATGGTTGTAACAGCCGAGCCAGCGTTCACCCTGGCCTCTCTCCCTCTCTGTACCTGCGGACTCTAGCATATTTCCCCCCAAAATGGACCTCCCTCTCCACTGATTCCTTATAGTCAGCCAGTAGGCCCGCCCACCTTAGCCAAGTAGTCTGGGGCACTGCACATGGGCTGCGCACCATCTAAAGTCAACAGGTCTCTCTCCAACCTGAACAGTGTGCGCTGGATGTACCTAAGTATTCCCGCTTGTTTGGAGATACAGACATCCCTTTTGTACACCTTGAAGGCCTCCCACAAGGTGGCTTGTGACAAGACTGATCCCTCATTGAGCTCGAAATAGCCTATTGTCACCGTGCAGAGTTCTGCCTGAAATACAGCGCTGTGTAATGCCACGTTAGGGAATCGCCACTGCCTCTCAACCCCTCCTACCCCAAGGACACACAAAATCAAAACCACTGGTGAATGATCCGATAACGTATCGGGGAGATGTCTGCTATCTAAGACCCATGGTATGAGGGTGCTCGATAGGAGCCAGTAGTCTAGACGTGTCCATGTGTCATGTTGCTGTGGTGTGTATAAACTTATTCCTGGGGGTGTTGCTGTCCCCCTACATCTGTCAGTGTATATGCATCGCACAGAGCCTGCAGGACTGTGCGTGATTGGGGTTTGTTGATGGGGCCATGGCAGTACTATCTTGGCTTCAGGTCAAGTAGGATATTAAGATCACCCCGAGAAAAATGTGGTCTGTGTATACTAGGTCTATTTGTGATTGTAAGTGCTGATAAAAATGTAGGTCATCCACATTTGGGGAATATACGTTGACTAGTAGGATATGTTGCCCAATTAGATGCCCTGCAACTAGCAGGTATTGCCCCACTTCATCAGTTAGTGTGGACGTGTGCTTAAAAGGTAGGGTCTTCAGTATTAGTATGGAGACACCTTGTGAGTAGGAGCTATCGTCAGAGAAGAAGCGGTGAGTTCCCCTGGTAGAGGCAAATGTAGGTGGGCCGGTGGGTGCAAAGTGCGTTTCCTGTAGAAACACGATATTGACCATGTGTCAACGACCGTACTGTAACACCTGTCTGCATTTACATGTGTTGTTTAGCTCCCTCACATTCCAGATCATGAACATGATAACTGTATAGGGTCTAACATCAGCCTGATGTACCATACAATCTATGTAACTGTTATATACTGCAGTATGTAACAATAAAGCGGATAGATCATGACACCGAGAGTGTAGAACAAGAAAACCCTGCATAAAGAACAGCTCCTAATGTTCACAACCTCCTCCCTTTCTTGGCAGCTGTCTACCAAGTACAACCCTCATATAACAAAATTTCCAACTTCAAAACTCCCAGTCGCCATAAAAAGGCAGCAAAGTAGTATACATGCTAACCAGCTCCCCAAACGGCTCAGATGGAGGTGTAGGAGTACCGACGGAGAGTGCGGTGCTTCCCTCGTGCCCTGAGCCGTTGCCAGGCGGGGTGGAGCCATTTACTCCAACTATCATGTGACGAATATACATTCTACAAACAAAGGAATACACCTCAAACATCAGGTGATCTTTTTTCATGTTGTAGGAAATGCATATATTCAGTTACTAAAATAAGTTTTTTATCCATCACTTCACTATTTGCAGTAGCATTCTAACGTTTACCGGTCCTGATGAAAGCAATGGACTCGACAGTCCCTGGTATATTGCTGAAACATGTTGACCAATTAGATACTAGAGTAGATATTTGTTAAATCTACTTATGCTGCTTTTTTAATATTGGTGGAGCGAGCATAGAACCTAATAAAGTTTCCTTATTTCTGCTCACTCACCCAATTTTATATATTTTCACTCACCTCTTTCACACACCTTTTTTCACAGCACTGCAAATCAGTCACCCACCAAACGAATTGATGGGTAGTTTGTGACACTCTACCACTATTTGGCCGCCACTTGACTCTTGGGAGGTTATACCAACTGACCCCCCCTTGTTTGAGCCAGTGGCGTACCAATTGTTGTGGCAAACAGGAATGCCAAATGATGAAGGGCGGTTCAGTGTGGTGACTGATGGACATCCTGTAAGTGATCACTGGTATCCAGCAATTCTCTTTATCACGGTTAGATGAGTTGACACTGTTCTGTTAGTTTAATGAACCACACATAGACTGGATAGACCCTCTGACACTCTTTTGTTTTTCTGTATACATGCTAACGCCACGGGGGGATGGCAACGATACATCAAGTCCCCACATCCTGCAGGAGAAAAGGTATAATGAGTGTTCTACAGCTGCATCCCATTCACTTCCCTTTACACCTGGAAAAGAAATATCAGTATCATTGCAATGTTTCTAGCCACTACGGTAGAGACATGAAGCCATGCAACTTTCGAGGTCAGCCAAGTGGGAGTAGGTGGGAAACATCCTTTACAACGCAACTTTTACCACGCAGTGCCTTTACGACGCAACTTTTACAATGCATGCCATTACAATGCATTGCGCTGAGGGGCGCTCTAGGATAGGGAATAGATTTAATTTACTATCCAACACCTTCCCTACTATCCACGGGGACTGGAGTTGGAATAGCAAATTAAACTATTCACTATCCAGCACCCCTCAACACTATGCGGTGTAACAGCATGCGTTGTAAAACCTGCGATGTAAAGGCATGCGTGGTGAAAGCATGCGTTGTAATGTCACACATCCGAGTAGGTCTATGCTGGACCTGGAGTGGATGTCCGGGGGTGATCTCCAGAGGGATTCCCGCTGTTTTTCAAAGAATTGTCTGCAAAAAGTTTGCATGTCTGTAGGGTTGTCAAAGATATGTGGTTTGCTATTAATATCTACTCTGAGGGGGGCCAGGTAGATCATGCTGTATCAGGGCCTTTACTCCTGTGTACTTGCGTCGGGCCACATGTACAGGTATTGTGAAGTCCGGGAACATGGATGTTGCGGAACCTTGCTGGCTTAGTGGACCTTTTTCTCCTGCCAGCCTTAAGACAGTGTCTTGTTCCCTGAAATTCAATAGCCTTGCAATTATTGGCCTGGGAGGGAAACTAGGGTTAGGGCACGGTCCAAGCGGTCAGTGAGCGTGTTCAACTATAAATGTGGCCATGAAGGATTTCCAGCCAAACGTGTCTGTCAACAAGCGTTCGACCAATTGATCCATGCACCCAGTATTCGTGGATTTTGGTACTAACAAAATGCGTATGTTATTCCGGCTGCTTCTCACCTTCAAGTCTTCGTTTTTCATGGCTATCGTTTTCTTTAGTTTCTCGAGCCTGTCCAGTTGTATGGTTGTCTGTGCTGTGCCATGTTCGAGGTCCAATATTCTGCCTTCTGCCGTATCCACTCTGAGCTTGTGCCGATCGGTGAGCTCCCCCGTCATGTCTAGCCTCCTATCAAGGTCCTCAAATCTTCCGTCAAGTGCCTTGAAACATGATCTCAATTCCACCATCAGTGCATTCATGTCCGATGTCGCCCCCGCCTTACTCGCGCAGCAGTGTCAGCCATCTCCTGGTTCTGTGCTGCGCTTTGGTTCTTTACTGTGTCAAAGGGCAATCAGTGCTGTTTAGGGACTCTGCGTGCCATTCCCAACTGGGCATATGCGTGTTCCTCACCTCTGTTGTGTCCTGTAGTGGGGGAGTGACTGCCCTAGGGGTAGCAATCTGGGACCTACACTCCGGGGCATCTAGGTCTGACTACGCCTAACACGTGGCCCTAGAAATAACTCAGTCGGACACTGGGAATAACTTGGTGGCTCGGTCTTCGCGCATCAGAATGCGTGCGTGCGTGCAAGACCTCTTTTTATTATAGGGAGTCACATGACTGGCACGCCACACGCCCAGGGCGTCGGGGGCGTGCCTCCAGGAACATAACATTCCTCCTAAAATAAGGAAAAACCAAAACATAGCAGAACTCAAACTCAACCGTTTTCAACCAGTCTCATGTAACATTTTTCTGTGGACACCTTCAGCGTCCCCTGATTGCAGCAACAACATATCTACTGTTTTTTTACATAGACATTCAGTAGGAACAGTCTTACGTGAAATAGTCGCGTAGCCAGCAGGAGGGGGTGGGGTTATTTCTCAGCCGGTGCTGCGACCCCCTCTGACTCAGCATTTCCGCTCCAGCTCCTGAATCGGGACCTGGCGCCTCTCTGTCGGCCCCCTCCGGATCTGGAGCCTCCTCGAGGGCCTCAGCGTCACCTCCCACTTCTTCACTCGCTGCTCTCAGATCGCTACTTGGATTGACCTCGTGACTGGGTGTTGATTCAGCACAGGATGTGTTAGTTGCAGTTTCAGTTCTGTCAACACTCCGCAGAGGACCTGATTCTGTAGCTGTTGAATGAAAACGTTTGAAATGAGATACATTGCGGGTTACTGTCTCTCGTCCTCGGATCACGGTGAGACGGGTGCCTTTTGCTCCAATCACTCGCCACGGTCCCTCCTCATAGTTGAGTCTGAACTTGCCACTAGTTGTTCGGTTGCGAAGAAGCACCACATCTCCTTGTCTGAACTGGGGTGTTACTGCCCGTCGCTTCTGGCTGATTTTGGCAAAGGTGGCCTTTCTTTTCTTCGCAATGACCTCCTCATTTACCGCCTCAGGCGACCACTGTGGGTGATGAGGAATGGAGTCCGTCACCACTCGTCCTAGGAGAAGATGTGCTGGGGCTACCCCTGTTGTGGAGTGCGGGGTCTGGCGGTAACTTCGGGGAAAAGTGAAAATGGCCATTTCCACTGACTGTCCCTTGTCGTGAGCAATGCGGATGACTTTGTTCAGGGTTCTCATGAACCTCTCGGCCTCTCCATTGGCTTGGGGCCACCTGGGTGTTATGCGTCGGTGACGGGTTCCAAGGGATGACAGATAGGTGGCCAGGTCTTGCCCTTGGAATGGGGGCCCATTGTCCGTTCGGAGCTCCCTCATGGCTCCGTGAGTGGCGACAATTTTCTCCATTTTCGGGATTACACAGTCTGCACTTGTGCTTGCCACTATTTCTACTTCTGGGTATTTTGAGTGGTCATCTATCATCACCAGCGTGTGTCTTCCATCCGGGAGACTGCCAAAGTCCATGCTGACCCGCTCCCAGGGTCTTTGGGGTCGGGGCTCTACAATAATAGGGGCCTCCCGGGGAGCGTCTCCCGTGACCTGGCAGGCAGCACACGACCTCACCATGTTCTCCACCATGTCGTCCATGAGGGAAAACCATACTTTTGTTCGCAGCCGGGCTTCGGTCTTGACCATCCCCTGGTGGCCCACGTGTGCTAGTTGTATTACCTGACCCGTGAGGGCCGTGGGGATTACCAGGCGATGCCCTCGCAGCAGACATCCTGCAGTGTCCTCATTGAGTTCTTCCCTGACGTGGTACAGGCTCTCCATGATTTTCTGAGCCTCAGGGGTGAGCGCCTTCCAGCTCTCCTTTGCTTTATGCCAGTTGGCGGTCCGAAGGATGTCCTTGGCTCGCTGTATGCAGGCATCTTGGGCTGTGGCGTTCACAACGTCCTCCAGGGAGATGGGGCGCGGGCATGACCTTGCCACTACCCACTTTACATACGCTTCCGTTTCTTCCGCCTCGTCCATCTCCTCCGGAGTGGCTGGCCTGGGATGGCGTGATAGATAGTCTGCCGGATTCTTCGCTCCAGGTTGGTACTCAATGTGGCAGTTGTATTCCTGCAGTTGCAATAGCCACTTTTCGATTCGTGGGGGCGGCTTTGATGAAGTCCCTGAGAATAGAGCCACTAGGGGCTTGTGGTCAGTTACCACCGTGAACGGCTTCCCATAGACATACAGGTGAAAGTGTCGACACCCCCAATGGATTGCAATTGCTTCCTTCTCAATTTGTGAGTATCTCTGTTCTGTGTCCGTTAGAGACCTACTGGCGAAGGCAACTGGGGTCCAATCTATTTCATCCCTCGGCCTTTGCATCAACACGGCCCCCAACCCCGCCGGTCCGGCATCCACTGCTATGAGAGTGGCATTTCGAGGGTCAAAAAACGCCAGCGTGGTGTTACTGGAGAGGGAGGCCTTGATATCTTGGAATGCCTTCTCTTGCTCCGATCCCCAGGTCCACGGAGTGGAGTCCTTTGTAAGCTCACGCAGCGGGAGAGTTAGGTTGGCCAGGTCTTTGATGAAGCGACCACAGTAGTTCACCATGCCAAGAAAACTCCTGACTTCTGTGACCGTCGTGGGTGGTGGCGCGTCCTTGATGTCCTTTACTTTGTCGGGGTCCGGGTTGACACCATCAGCCGAGAAGACATATCCGAAAAACCCTATTTTGGTTCGCAAGAATTCGCACTTGTCTCGATGAAGTGTGAGCCCCGCGCTTCGGAGCCTGCGAAATACTTGCGTCAGTCGGTGATTGTGTTCTGGGATGGTGCGAGCATGTACCATTATGTCATCGCTGACATTTATCACCCCGGGTATGTCGGCAATCAGCTCCTGAATGACGTTTTGGAACACTTCAGCCGCACTGGAGACCCCAAAACTAAGTCTGGTGTATCTGCGGAGCCCGATGTGTGTGCAGAAAGTGGTGATGTTTCTTGCCTCTTTGTCTAACACCAACTGATGGTATCCCGCACGCAGATCTAGCTTTGAGAACCAGCAGGCTCCAGCCATTTCCCCAATTAGGTCATCTATTGTGGGAGTGATGTGGCGCTCCCGTTTGATGGCGGCATTTGGGAGGCGCATATCCACGCAGATCCGGACCGCTCCTGGTTGTTTCGGTTTCCGAGTAACCACAATGGGCGAGACCCAGGGGGTGGGGCCTGAGACCTTCTCGATGATTCCGGCCGCTTCCAGCTTGTGTAGTTCTTCTTCCACTAGCGGTCGAAGATGGAATGCAATGCGACGGTGTCGCAAGGCTACTGGTTGTACTGTGGGGTCCACGTGTAAATGTATTTCCCGACCTTTGAAGCATCCAATGCCCTCAAATAGATCCGGAAAATCCATGAGTAGTTGTTGCACCGACTCTTCGTGGACTCCAAAAGCAAATGTAACTACTCCCAGGTCTTCGGCTGTTCTGCAGCTCAGTAGCATGCCTTGTCCTTCTTCCGATACAAAGATGTTAGCTCTCGTGACTTTGTCCCCATGGCAGACTGCCGCTCGAAATTTTCCTTGGATCCGGAGTGGAACATCTTGTCCATAGGCAAAAACGGTGATTGGGGTGGGGCTGAGGATCGGAGGTGTAGTCATGTTTCTGTAGAGGGAAGCACTCATGAGATTTATGGACGCCCCTGTGTCCACCACCGCCATGATCGCCTGGTCCGCCACCTGGATAGAGCATTGAGGCAGGGTCCTGGTGCGCCGTGTGGCAGTGCCGATCATGTGCACCTTGTGCACGGACCGCTCCTCCTCTTCGTCATCATCCATGTCGCTATTGCTTGGTTCACCTTCCGCAATGGTCTGTACGGCTTGGCGTGGCTTGCGGAACCTCTTCGATCGGCACACCTTCTCGAAATGGTTCATCTTGCCACATCCGGAGCATCGTTTGCCCCGTGCCGGACATTCTGGTGCTGGGTGGCGCGGACCTCCGCAATATCCGCATGAGTGTCCGGATGCCCCCCCTTGGGTGGGTGTCGTTCTTTTGTGCCACTTGGATGGTGTCTGGACCTGTAGCTTGTTGACCGGTTCCACCTTCACCGTAGCTTGTAGTGCAGCTTCCATGTGTGCCGCCCTGGCTTTGGAAAGTTCTTTCGTGCGGCCGAGGGTGAGGATGTCGGGCAAGGGCTTCCCCGATTCTTCCAGAATTCTCTCTCTCAGTTTTGCAGAGGCGCAACCCTGTATGATTTGTCCCCTGATTTCCTCCGTTATGTCTTGGAACCCACACGTTAGTGCCAGTTGCCGTGCTTGTCGGAACACAAAACGTTCGTAGTCCTGGTTCGCCATGGGCTCAAAGTGTGCGTTGAGGGCATTAATCAGGGTATGGTGAGTCTTGGGGGTCGCCTCTGTGAGGGTCCGAGCAATGGAGTGAATGTCTTTGCCGCCAAGGTGGAGGACCATGGCGCGTTTTTGTTCTTTGTGGACCTTCGTGGCTTCAAAGAATACTAGGAGCCTGTCCACCCATTCCTTCCATTTTGGAGCGAGAGTGGAGGGCGCACCCTCCACCACAAACGGTTCAATGGGCGGAATGGTAGCCATCGCCCAGGACGCGCTTGATCAGGCACGTGGCCGGCCGGGGTGGCGCCGGAGGCGGTACACGGAGGAAGGTGCTGATGACTATGTCCTTGTGTGGACGTGTCGGTGCCCGCAGGCAGGTCGGTCAGGGGCCGCACGTGCACCTCGGCGAGGTCAGGAGAGCGCGTGCGACCGGCGCTCTGGTTTCGGATGGTAGTGGTGCGCCTCGGGACGGGCGGACGCCACCTCCCCTCGAGCTGCCAGGCAACACCGGGCGCCTCCCTGATCGCCGTGCCAGGCGGGTCGAGGTGCGCCTCACGCACGTGCCGTGGGGCCCGGTGCGGCACCGGCCGGGAAGGCCTTGCGTGAGAAGTTCGGCGCACGGCCACTCGTGCCACGATGCGCGGCAGATCAGCACTGGGCAGCGCGGCTCACCTTCGATGTCCCAGGGGTGGAAGTCTTCTCTCCAGGCGCACTGTGCGGGGGTGTGTGAGATAGCAAGGCACGAGCACCACGAGCCGCAGGCGAGGCTCGCAGCCGCCTCACAAGAAAGTGGGCGCACACACACCCCGAGCGAGGAGTCGGCAACCACCCTCGTCGCCAATTGTTGTGTCCTGTAGTGGGGGAGTGACTGCCCTAGGGGTAGCAATCTGGGACCTACACTCCGGGGCATCTAGGTCTGACTAGGCCTAACACGTGGCCCTAGAAATAACTCAGTCGGACACTGGGAATAACTTGGTGGCTCGGTCTGCGCGCATCAGAATGCGTGCGTGCGTGCAAGACCTCTTTTTATTATAGGGAGTCACATGACTGGCACGCCACAAGCCCAGGGCGTCGGGGGCGTGCCTCCAGGAACATAACAACCTCCACCGCACCCAGCACTGAGCGAGGTCTCGTCCTTTCACCGCTGCGCCTCTATCAGCTCCTCAATATGGCAGCTGGCACCCCACCACAGTGGCTGTTCACTTCGTAGGCCTCAATATGCACTCCTCATTCGGCTCAGTGAGGGGGGGGGGGCGGTGGGTTTGGGCGACTCCAGTGGTGTCTATAGGGGTCCCAGGGGAGCAGGGTTCGCTAGTCGTTTTCCACATTGGGGAGCAATGATGGAGTCAGATAGTAATTGAATAGTATCTCCGTGCACTCACTATTAGAATAAGATTCAGAAGTTCAAGCGCGTTCCCTTGTCGCACTATGCCCAATAGTGCCTTAAGATAATGTGAGCAACTTGTGATGGGAAATCACTGTAAGGCGCGCATCTTTACATGAAACTGGTGGGTTTCTTCACATATTCCAATCGCAAATCCAAACTGAAAATTATATTGAAGTTTGAATCAGAATTTATTTCATTCCAATATGATATTCATTTTCATAATTCGTTATCCAACAAACAGATATCATTCCATCTTCATAATTACTCATTCCTTGCCCAATGCATTTCGGGTTAGTAGGAGTAACCCTTCGTCAGGGGCCTGAAAAACGAACACATACAAGACCTTAACTTTCAGGCAAAACGAACCATGGGGTCAAGACTGACCAGTAATGTACACAGTGTCAATACTGAATGGGTGTAAACAGCAGCATGCAAGATGCATTATAAACAGAAATGAGAGAAGAATCATTATAAAAATAAAACATGTACAAAACGAGGACGTACCTCACCAGCTAATATCTAGTGTGGAATTAGTGAAACCGAGCAAGAAACTAAACTGAAAGTGACTGGGGTAAACACGTAGCAGAAGCGCTACCACAATGCTGTGTCTCAAAACATGCATTTAAAGAAAAGTGAGCGTTACGCTAGCGTGAAGAAAAGAACTAACTCTGATCCTGACCGGGCAGCTTACCGTGAAGTAAACGAAGACTTGTCTCACAGTTCCGAACGCGGAACTGATCCTGTCGGGTAACTAGCCAATGGGAAGGCTGGTTATAACAACGTGCCGAGATCACGTGGTACGGGTCCCGGGAATGATAAAAGGAAAATTAGGTAACAGAATCAAAACGTTCTACAATACACAGGTACCTGTGACTCAAAAAACTTAATCTATGCGATCAAGTGCCCATGTGGCAAAATTTATGTCGGTCAGACAGAAAGAAAGATTAAGACGAGAATATCAGAACACAAAAGCAATATCCGTACAAAAAACATGAAATCAGCATTATCTACACACTGGCTTGAAAATAATCATCAGATCACCCAACTCAGATTTACTATACTGGAGATACTGCCGCCACGCCAAGACATGGATCCCACTAAGCAACGTTTACAAGCAGAATTTCACTGGATAAAAAAACTTAATTCCCTCCAACCAGCAGGGATTAACGACCGGATTGAACTGTCATGCTTCCTATAATCCTTTGGCACAACTCTGGGTCATAGGAGCGACTTCCCTCCACTCTGAGGATAACCCCATGAACAATTCACACTGAACTCTCTCAACCCGACAATTTTGTTCTTATGCTTTTTTACTGATGTACTTGATCAGCAAGTGTCACTTTGCTCATCCCATTCTATGAACTATTTTTCTTAGCTTCATGTCACATTCTATTTGTATGCAATGTCACATTCTATTTGTATGCACCGTTTTTTCACTTCCCACTTATCCACTATCTCACTTATTCTCGTTTGCATCTGATATTAAGCAGGTCATGCTGAGTTGTTCTCTGTTTTAACACACCGATCAGCCTTTGTTTACCTTTGCATAGCGTACCACGTGATCCCAGCAGACCTATCAGATCATGCTGTAATCGGCACGCTTCCATAGCGGCTATCCACTTTAGTTTATTTTTTAGTTTTTCGTTCATTCCCTCATTTGCATCACGGGTTATATATTACCCGGTCTCACCACGTTTTGATTCTGTTACCTAATTTTCCTTTTATCATTCCCGGGACCCGTACCACGTGATCTCGGCACGTTGTTATAACCAGCCTTCCCATTGGCTAGTTACCCGACAGGATCAGTTCCGCGTTCGGAACTGTGAGACAAGTCTTCGTTTACTTCACGGTAAGCTGCCCGGTCAGGATCAGAGTTAGTTCTTTTCTTCACGCTAGCGTAACGCTCACTTTTCTTTAAATGCATGTTTTGAGACACAGCATTGTGGTAGCGCTTCTGCTACGTGTTTACCCCAGTCACTTTCAGTTTAGTTTCTTGCTCGGTTTCACTAATTCCACACTAGATATTAGCTGGTGAGGTACGTCCTCGTTTTGTACATGTTTTATTTTTATAATGATTCTTCTCTCATTTCTGTTTATAATGCATCTTGCATGCTGCTGTTTACACCCATTCAGTATTGACACTGTGTACATTACTGGTCAGTCTTGACCCCATGGTTCGTTTTGCCTGAAAGTTAAGGTCTTGTATGTGTTCGTTTTTCAGGCCCCTGACGAAGGGTTACTCCTACTAACCCGAAATGCATTGGGCAAGGAATGAGTAATTATGAAGATGGAATGATATCTGTTTGTTGGATAACGAATTATGAAAATGAATATCATATTGGAATGAAATAAATTCTGATTCAAACTTCAATATAATTTTCAGTTTGGATTTGCGATTGGAATATGTGAAGAAACCCACCAGTTTCATGTAAAGATGCGCGCCTTACAGTGATTTCCCATCACAAGTTGCTCACGGAGTCAGATAGTAAGGCATATAATGTTGAGGGTGTACCTAGTGCTTTGCTCTGGCAACATTATGAATGACACAAGTGCTACAGAGTGGGTAATACCCAGGAGCGAGTGAAGAGATTTTCAGTTGTCCCGTTTTCGGGAGAAATCTTTGAAGGACACATGTTCTTCTTTTTTATCAAGAATGGTTTTCTTCGCTACATTCTCTGTAGGGAAAGGAAAAGTGGTTTGAAAGAGAATATATATATATATTTTTTTTACAAATTTGGCCTGCATTCATCACGTCTATTGAATATGGTAATTTAGCCCATTTTATTTTAGAAAGGGGTTGGTTATCGAATACTCACATCATGAAAGTCTCCTTTGTTTGCTTTGGGGTGGAGGGGGGACACCACTATGTTAAACTCTGTATACTTTTCAAATTTTGAAGAAAAAAAAGTCTCCTTTGTAGATTTAGGAATTTCTTTATAATCACTGAATTCAGTTTTCCATCCTGGCATTTGCTCCGATATTCATAAATGTAAGCAGGGCAGCTTGTGCTTCGCCCTGAAACACATTTTTAAATATAACAATTTAAAAAGAAGCAAGGGAATAAAAATAAATCTTTCCATTATGTTATTGAAAATCAAATTAACCAAACCATTCGAAATTATGTATTGGTGACTGCTGACAGCACACGAGCAATGTAAAAGTAACAGAAAATAGGCCTCCAATACATATTCTGAGATTGGGGAAATGTATCACTTTATAAGGCCTGGAAACTGCCCTATCTCATCACGCAGAGCAGGATGTCAGTCAGGCACTAATGTTTATTCTGCTCACTGATCAACGATCCTGAACACTTCTGGCGTGTTCCTGAGGTTGGTTTCGACTGCAGTTATTTTCTTCACGATTACGCATTCACACAGTCTCTTAGGACAGTCTCACAGTCTCTTTGCCCCTAAAAGAACCTGGTCTGTTTCCCCAAGAAACACTGGGATGGCCACTGAAAGGAAGATTGCTATATTAATGAGTGCCCTCATGAGAACCATCACAGGATATAGAACCTATACAGATAAAACCCAGGGAAGGTTGCTTTAACAGAGAGTGATGACTTCCCTGAAAAAGAACACCAGTCATCACAACCCTCTAGAAGATACCACGTTAGTCCAGATACCGTCTCCATCACAGATTGGCGGCTCTGTCTTCCTGTACCCCACACTCTCTTCTACCATTATTTTCACTAGTGGGTGACCAGGTGGGTTTTTATGAAATCTTCTAGAGGACTGTCCAGAAGATTACCATAGGTACCATACATCACTCCTACTATGCAAATATTGATTATTTTTAGGCACTCCAGATGGAGCAATAGGTAATATCCAATATCTCTCTAGATCCTGACCTTCTGGAGCTCATCAGTGAAACATTTTTAACAACATTTTCTATTTGAATTTTTATGAGAAGTCGGAGAAGCAGACACAGAGCTAGCTTACATTCCTCAAGACAGTCCAGGATAGACTTTCAAGTGGTGGCTTCAAGTTTTCCACATGAGGGAGTGGACAACTTTTGAAATGCATCAATACTTTTGTTGAGAATCCTTTACTTTATCTCAAGAATAAATCAAAGAAAATGTTCAAGAGTCATTAAATGTAACAACTACACTACCAATATAATCATTGGCTAGGGACATTTAAGCAGTCCATAAGACCAACTGACCTAGTTCAAACAATTTAAAAATAAAATAATTTTGTAGTGACCTATCAGGGAAAGGATAGACCAACTTTTGATAAATGTGTTGTTTTATTGTGCAAATTGCCCTATCGTGAGTTCCTTGTTAGATAAGCATTCAGAAACCATATCTCTGTGGTGTAACCAAAGCCCCTTTGTGATAACAGAGTAATCAAACATTGACAAAGCCAGACCTAGCAGATATGGATGCACAAGACTAAGGTGTATTTGCACACTGCAACACCACACCTACAGGCACACAGACGTTGTATGGATGCATGCACATCTGGACATCAAACATAAATGTACACATATGAACACAGACTGAACACATACAGGCACACCCCAAACCTTGAGGCATATACAGGTGCATCTACTGTATGTTGGTTGTTTTTATTATCTCAGGTTCTTACTTCTTTTTGATTTATTTGAATATACATTATGTTCTGTACGGCTAAGTATTTCTGAATGAGTATCTGTATTTGGAGGCATGTGAAATTTCACTTCTTTGCTTGTATCTGTATGTCTCTTTTAGTATATATGTGTTAGTGTGTATGTGTGTGTTTATGTGCAACTATGCAGCACCATGTCCCTATCTGTGTGTCTGTGTTGTTTCTTGGTGGATGTATGTTTGTGTTCATGTGTTTTTCAGTCTTCAAATGCATTTGTTTGTTCACATGTGTTGACATGTCTGCCAGTATGTCTTTGTGTGTGGCGGTGTATGTGCATCTCTATGTATACATACATGTGTATCTGTATATAGATGTATGTGGGTTTACATGTATGTATGAGTGCGTTTCTGCATGGTTTGGTGTGTGTGTGTCTGTTTGTGTGTTCTTTGTCCTGTATGTATGTCTCTCTTGTGTGTGTGTGATTTCTCTATATCTGTGTGTGAAATGTTTTAGTGTGTCTTTATGTGTCTGGTATCAGACACCGGGGATAGTTGTATCTGCATTAACAGAGCCTATTGTGACACTCAATTTGTGTCCAAGTAGAGACAACACCTTGTTCTGTCTGCTTCACTGATGACTGTCACTTCTTCCCATCACACAGGTGATATTGACATATAACACCCTGACCCGTGACATCCGTCCAGAATTTTACATCATTGTGTATGCCTTCTTGACTGATGCAACTGGAAATCTCCTCTTCACCATCTATTTAAGGTAAAGGCTCTTGACAAACCTCCTGTGTCTAATACACGTCTCACCACTTCTCTCTCCTACTGCCACTGTTGGCCGAGTGATTGACTTTAGACCACCTTCATGTGAGGCGGGCTATTATGCTGTAACCTACAGAGATTACTTCAACATTCGCCAGTCACTCTGGTATGTTGTGCTGCTTTCCTTTTTTGTTGCAGGTTTGTTGGTCATTTTCAGCTCCAAACAGGTAGACTCCATAATGCTCTAAGAATTTTTTTAACCCCTAAGGTAGCCACGTCTCTAAATCCGAGCCTTGCCCCATCGATGTGTGTCACCATTGGCACCTCTATTTCCTATTTTATCCATCAACGGGCATGGTACCAGAATATTGCAGTCAAATTATTGTTTGATATAAAAATCTTGTCCTCCATCCTGTTTAACAAAAATATTGTACGACTGGAATTAATAATAGATAATCTATACCCAATATTTTATTTTTGCAAACAATATTTCGTGCCCAATTACAGTAATCACAGAGTATTTCTGTAAACAACATTCTTACTTCCTTCCACTTCAAGGAGGGGTGTGTTTATTGGTTCTCATTTCTCAACTGAAGAAATTGCCTCCCTCTGTTTCACATAGCTTGTACAGAAGGCTTCAAATGATGAATTGGACAATGTAAGTGTTGTATTCTTAACATTGTACAATCTGTTGTAAATATGTTCAGGCCTTCATCAATAGTTTAGGTTCTTTAATTAAGTTTGGGCCCGATTCACAGAACTAACTTAAGACAAAATCCTAAACTTACGACTTTTGGTATTCACAGAAGTTAGGATTTTGTCTTAAAACAGACTTAAGACAGACTTAAGACTAAATCCTAACTTAAGTCTGTCTTAAGTCTGTCTTATGTCTGTCTTAAGACAAATTTAAAATAAAATCCTAACTTCTGTGAATACCAAAAGTAATAAGTTCAGGATTTTGTCTTAAATTATTTCTTTGAATTGGGCCCTAAATTCTTTATTGGAAGTGCCAGAGATAACGTTGGTGTTCCCACTGCAGCCAGCAAACAACTGCCAACAGGTGAACACAGCTCTCTCACAGGATTCTTTCTCAAAGACATAGATGTCCCCCAAGATATTTACAAGACTATGTACGAGGAGATGTATGATTAACTTTTCCTTTACAGGAAGTATGGATATGAGAATCTTTCATTATATTGTATTGGTTCAGTTATTGTAATGTGCACATTTTGTTTATATTTTATGTATGGTTAGTCAAAAGAGATAAAGGGAAGAGGATGTGTTGTATTCTTAACATTGTACAATTTGTTAAAAATAACGTACTGGTGCTTTAAACATTTGGGGCCAGATGTAGGTATCCAAATACCGGTCGGTAACGGCCGAAAATACCGATTTTCGGCCGTTACCGACCAGTATTTGGATACTGAGATGTAGGGGATGTCAAAATACAGAATCAGTAATTTTACCGAATCTGTAAATTTACCGATTCGGTAAAATTACCGATTCGGTAAAAATACTGAATCTGTATTTTGACATGTAGGTAGCACTTTCAACAGTGCTACAGGGCTTTAAGGATTCGTTATTTACCACCAACTATTAGTTGATGGTAAATAAGGAATTCCTATGGGAATGCAAAAATTAGCATTTACACCTGTGCCATGTGGCACACATACATGCCCTAAGGCATGTATGTGTGCCACATGGCACACAAGCCCTATTCAGGGGTGCAACAGGGTGTCAAAGTGACACCCTGCCACCCTTGACTTATTCGGTATTTACCGAATCGGTAATTACCGATTCGGTAATTGACATTCATTCCTATGGGCCTCAAGGCCCATAGGAATCAATGGCAAATACTGAATCGGTAAATACCGATTTGGTAAATACCGAATACTACCGATTCAGTATTTTTTACCGAATAATTACCTACATTGGATTTACCGATTCATAAATACCGAATCGGTAAAATTCGGTATTTATGAATCGATAAATCCAAATTACCTACATCTAGCCCATAGTTCTATTATAGTTCCAGTGTTGCTAGGTTCTATGAGAGAGCTGAGAGAGCTGTGTTCACCTGCTGGCAGTTGTTTACTGGCTGCAGTGGGAACACCAACGTTACCTCTGACGCTTCCAATAAAGAACTTAATTAAAGAACCTAAACTATTGATGAAGGACTGAACATATTTACAACAGTAAGCAGTTCTTAGCGGCTGAACCTTTCAAGACTTGGGTACTGTGTCAGGCAAGTTGACATCCAATGGGTTTTTGTGCTTTCAATCCTGGTATTCATTTGAGATTGATGGGAAAGTCATGATTTCCTTGCAAAGTTCAAAGAAGGCACTGATGCTGAAGAAGATCCACTACTTTGTCATAGGATGAAAATGTCACATTTAAGTGAAGAATATGCAGTGCTAGTTTTGGAACTGGAGTTGTCAACACATGCTGATACCTGTTAGAAGTCCAACCCCATTTGGAAATGATGACAAATTGAATAAAGTTCCACCAGTTGCTAGTTTCACCGAGATATTCAGTCTTTTTTCAGTGAAGTTAGTAATTCATAGAGGAATGGTAGCTCCCTTTAATGCCCGCCCATTAAAATTACAGGGGCACTGATAATGAGACTCTCAGTATTATGTTACATAGTTCAAATGGAAACATTTCATACTAGCTCTAGCCATTTTAGCTGCAATCAGCTTTTTTCAGCTGAGGGGTTCCTAAAATTGGTCCCAGACTGTACCTACATTCCTTAACCATTTCCAGTGCTAGTCATTTACACTTCAGATAAACCCATTAGAGTTCTCCCAAGACACCATACTTTGGCCTTGGGAATAATTTAAATGTCTAGAGGTCTACACTAAACAGCCATCATCAAAGACAAGTGCAGCAGAACTATTGAGGTATGGTCTGGAAGATTGTCATCATTCACATTGCTTATAACCTGGCATAGACGCCAATTAACACAAATATTGTTCTTTCAGTTTTTTAAGTTCTCTGGTCTTTTTTTTTAACAAGAACATGTTTTTTTCCATGAGTGGAATCATGACTGCCCCTTACTATCTTATCCACAGCTGACTCACTGACCAAGCCTTGTCAAGCTCAATGCCTTCATTATACATTACTTTGGTTGGTCTCCTGTCTTAAAATATTCAGCTTTCTCCAGTTCTTTTTACCCTCTAAACCTTCTTTTGTGACACGCTTCCTCTTCTCATACTAACTAGACCCTGCTAGCATTAGCACATCAACATTCATATTCCACCCTTCACAACTAACAAGTGAGCCTGAGAGGTTATTATTCTTACTTATATAAGGCAGATCTCCAAAATAATTCATCTGAGCTTCACTTGATCTCTGATACTGCACAAATTTAAGGAGGACATCATGTCCATCCTGTCTGAAGAAATCACCTGTAGCTCACTGCAACAAGGTAGAGAGTTGCTAGTTACAGCACAAACATCAGTATTTAAGGAAACATTCTTAGCACAGTTAATCTTACTGCCCGTCCAAACACAAAGCGCTTCAGCCGGCAGTAACTGGGTAGTTTGACTCGATAGCTGTGCAGCCTGCTGTACCACCAGTTCTATATGTGAGTTAAATACAGAATGAAGTGATACTACCACCTCACACCTCCGTTTCTCCTGCAAAGTAGAAGGGAAAGCCACACTATTGTGTCCCTTTCTTTGTCTATGTTGACATTTTGCACAACCGTCCAATTCTGCAAGTCCCTATATTGGTATTGCCCCAGATAGGACTTAGAGGTACAATCTCTAGCAGTGACCCTTCTGGAATCCAGTCATTAGAGAATGGACCCACAGTTCTGCATGAAAGTTGTGACCAATGTCTCGATAAAATGTCATCACATGGCAATAATCCTGTGATGCACTTGACTAAAGGCTTTGGAGCTGTTCCTTATAATGTCTGTCTCCTGGAAACATACGTACAATCAGGGATCCCTCATTGCCCCCAAATCTTTTGGGCAACAACACAACAAAACTAGATTAACTTTGTACCAGAGCAGAGCTCCACTTATCTCCTTTACTGGTTGGACTTGATTAGCAATTACCACCACTTTTTTTTTATAAGGACAAATATAGTAGAGTGATTTATTCAGGGCTGCTCAGAATGGGGTGGGACTTCCCTTCCATGTGGACTAGCACCTCTCATCTGATCCACGGCCATCCTGATCGATCACTGGCACAACCTCCCTAAATTTAACATCAGTGCCTTTTCTTTGCTTAGAGGGCTTCACTTTAATTCCACATAAAACCTCATTAAGGTGGTGACATATACTTGTGAAGCACTGCATTTGGTACAGTCTGTGCTTTTGGCAGGCATGGTATATCTTTGAGATATTTGCACTCTGCCTTTAGGACCAATAGCAATGGCCTTCGTCCAATTTACTTGAGCCGACCTCCATAGGCATTAATGCTGACTAGCTCCCTCAGGGTAGAATTTCTGGAGGTGAAGTTGACTGTAGCTCTAAAGATTGGACTTGATTACAGAAGATGACTAGGTATTGCCGCCCTTATATATAAACAACAAAAGGCAGCTAGGGCAGCATTGGAAATATACAATAGAACAGCTAAACGGTTTCAGTGTGTTGCTTAGGAAATAGCTCCCAATACTTGTATACAGCATGGCGTTTGGCACTGGACTCACATGGCCTGGACACGGTTGCAGTCTTGAGGACCAATGCCGAAGCCACTTGAGAGGTATCAAAAACATTACTTCATTGTCCCAAGCCTTCAATTTCAAGCCTTCTGCTCCTTCTCAACTTCCACATTCTCCAGCCAGCCCACTCCCATTCAGTGCTCAAATCTCAGTGTGTCAAGTTCAATCATTTGCTCTGTCTTGATTACTTATTTGCCCCCACTTGCTCTTTCATTTATTCTAACATAGAGTGTTCTCCACAGCAGTAGCACACTAAAATTACATTTATTAATCTCCAGGTGCCTCTTGTTGTACCGTGAAGGGCGAGGCAGACTTTTCTTAATATGTGGACCAAACCAGAACAATGAAAATATTCTTTTGCAGTTTCACTAAAATAGCAAACAGGGGGGTGTCAGTCAAACATGTCTTACAATGTAATACTCAGCCATGGCTTGCTACCAAGTGACAGACACAATTGGGGCTTTTCACAAAGCTAACTTACGCTTGGGTGTAAGACTTGATGGGTACTTATATAATACATCTGCTTTCTTTTTTAGCAATAAACTATGTTCATTTATATTTTAACTATTTTCAATATTTAAATTTAGTTTAAAGTTATTTCTAAAAGTGTTTTATTTTAAGTCCCCAGAGCCATTATTTTTTATGGGAGGGTGTTGCAGCACCAGTGGTAGCCCCCCCCCAACCTAAGGATCAAATTAAGAGCCTTGGGATCTGGCTCGACCACAATCTCACCTTCAACTACCAAGCCACCAAACTAGCTGCTATCTGCTTTGGGCTGATGAGGTTGCTCCGCAAGATTCTCCCCCTCCTCCCGTTTCACTCTAGACGAATCATGGTCCAAGGACTAATCCTGTCACGCCTCGACTGCGGTAACGCCCTATACCTAGGTGCCCCACAGTCCACACTGTCCAAACTGAAGGTCATCCAAAGCTGCGCGGCAAGAATCCTCTTGAACCTTCCTCGCCGATCCTCAGTCAAAGCCAGATTAAAGGACCTTCACTGGCTCCCAATGAAAGCTAGAATAGAATTCAAGAGCATGTGCGTCGCGCACCGCTCCAACTGGGGAACAGGCCCTGCCATGAATCAACGATTGGTGGAAGCCTATCATCCTTCCCGGGCCCTCAGATCCGCGACCTCCTACCTAACCTCCGTACCACGTATAAGAAGAGCCAGATGCGGAGGTCGCTCGCTTTCCTACAACCTGGCCAGGATCTGGAACACTCTTCCCCTAGCAATCAGGTCAGAACCCAACCTGCTCACATTTCGAAAACTCTTAAAAACTTGGCTTTTTAATAAATCCCTCACTTAACCTTTCCCTCTGCTCCCCTCACTCCCGCTCTTACAGTTCAACCCACCAGTTTGTCTACAGCGCTGGGACGCCTTTGGGTAGCCATCGCGCTTTACAAATCCTCATTCCATTCCATTCCTTTCCATTCCATTCCATGTGTGATGTTGCACATTCACCAGCTCTAAGCTGGAGTCATTTACTATTGTCGTCGGTCCCTTTTTGGTTGTTGTAACTTTAGAAGTGCAGTTTGTGAATAGCAATGGGCTTTTTTTATAGGTGGGTGCATACTGCTCCCTAACCCCCTCCCATTTAGTAAAAAGTATGCTCCTTTTTCCAGCCCCTCCTAAGTTTACTCCTAAATAGTAAACATGTATGTATGAGGCTCTTCCCATAAAAAAGGTAGGTGATGCAGAGGTGGAGATTTGCACTCGTAGTTTGTGAATAGCATTTTGTAGTACTTAGGTAGAATTTTTGTAGTAACACTAATTGTACTTCACAATGCAGTTTGTGAATAGCCCACACAGTTTTGTCTTGCCTTGCAATATGCAACTCCCTTCAGACCATGGGATTCTGAGCTTTGTCTCCCACATAATCTACATGGCTTTGAGGTGAGCCCTTTTGGACTGGGTACAAAGGTTGGACTCCTCTCATCTTCACATAGTGTTCGCTTACCCACAAGTTCTATGAGAATTGTTCACAAAATTCAAATCGACATGTTTGAATCTAAGGTCTCACTCTGAATTTGCATATTAACATAGATATGACTAGGTTTCTTTCCTCTGTTTTGGAGAGCAAACAATCTCGGGCAATCCTCTGTTCTTGTCAGAACACAACCAGACGCCGCAAAAGAGAGGTTATCTGTCAATGTAATTAGGCCTCAGGCATTACGCAGGGTCAGAAATGGTGTAGCCAGGTTTAGATTCCACTCCTTGAAGAACCCTAAGATGGCCGCCAGAAGGACAGGGAGAGGTCCCACTAGCATTCTAGTGGTTCCAGTGATTGAAGTCAGCATATCATTTTGACAGCTGTGGCATTAGAATCCTCGCACTTCACCTGAGGATTTTGGAGGTAATGGAAGTTCTTCAGTGAGCTAGCATCGTGTTAGCTAGTTAAGTGCCCATCGCCTTTGGTTTGTCGCCTCATTATTGTTGCAGCGCGTTTGAATACTTATACCGTATTGCTGCTTTTAGTGAACTGTATTAGTATCCACTTACATTGAGTTAGTATCTATTGTCATGAATATAGTGGGAGTTTTATCTACTCCTCTTGGAGCATATTCTACTTGCTACGCTTCAAGTAGAAGTGGAAGCGTTTTCGAGTATTTCTCTTGTTATTTTTATTAGAGCTCACGTAACGCTCGAGTTCTCAGGCATTTGTGGACAAACTCTTGCTGCGCTTGCCTCAGCAGTTCTGGTGTTGCGTAATTTCTTACTTGAGTCAGAGGCATTGGTTTATTCAATTTGCCAAGAAAAATTCCTTTCCTGTAGCAAAATAAATGATGTTTGAGCGTGTATCTCATTTTACATGCGCTCGTTCCTGAACGTCACAGTTTGGAGTGTACATTTCTTTACTTAGCATGATTCGGTTCCTTGTCAGTTTAAAGGGAATATTGTTCTGACGGCTTGTAACGTTGTTTGAAATGTGTTAAATTATCGTAACTAGATAGGTTTATTCATTACACAAGTCTGAGGGTGAAAAGTGCATACATTATATACTTACCAACAGCACCACCTGCAGTCCTGAAGTGTTGCTGAGCTTTCTTCTTGAAGCTTTCCTGTAGGAGAGGAAACAGAGTAAATAAGTGAAGACATTTATTCAAACCTACCGTATAGAAGAGAGGCAATAGCTACTTCCAAACGGGGTAAGAATATTAGAGGATAAATAGAGCTATTAAGTTATTGTAGAAGATTAACAGTGTGTGTTTTAAAGCAGTGCAATATTTAGGTTTCTTCTTACAGCTCTCACATAAAATGGAAGATGCAAGAAACAACGAAGAGAGAGAGAGACTGGAAGAAGTGTAGCTGTCTCTTCTTGTCTCATACCCCTTTACCAAGTTTTTTTTTTCAGCCCAATTTCTTTTGAAAGTGTTTGGCTGAGAAAGTGAATAGAGGAGTTGGGAAATAGCATCAGTCTGCTCCAGCGCAATTCACTTGGTGTGATGTCTGACAGAGTGAAGTGCCCACGTTGTTATTGCACCTGACCAGAATGGCGGAAGGCTTAGATTTAAAACGACAGGGAGAGGGGATACAAAAAGAAATAATGGCAGTCAGAGAAGAAAATAGAGAGTTAAGAAGAGAAACCTCAGAATTAGCTATTGAGATGAATGACTTAGTCACAGAACCTACATTAAAGTTTCCAACGACTTCATAAAAATTTGTCAGTGACCCAACAACTTCCCAGACCAAGGTTACCACACAAGTAATTCACTCGTTATCGCCGGTAATTCCTTTGGCCCCACTGGAGAGGTTTGCTGGAGACCCCCAAAAGGCACAGATATTCTGGACACAATGCACTTTACATTTTATGTGTAGGCCAGCAGTATTTCCCGATGCTCAGTCACATGTAGCATTCATATTATCATATCTGAGTGGAGATGCTGCTAGATGTTCCATGCCATTGGTTTCCAGAAATGACCCTATGCTCTATGATTTAGAGGAGTTCAAGAAAGAGTTTCACCGGATTTTCGATCACCGTTGAGTGTCCCAAGCCACAGATAAAGAATTACTAAGACAAGGTAATTGAGAACTAATAGCTTATCTGACTCAATTTAACAAATTAGAGGTGGAAAAGAACTGACCGGAGGACAAATGTGCTGCAGTCTTTTATTGTGGCTTGAGAGAGAGTTGAAAGATGACCTCGCTCAAGTCCCTAATCGGCCAACTGAAATTTCGGCTCTCATCGATTTAGTGACGGGACTTCCGGCAAAGTGAAAGAAGCGGTGAGAAGAGAGGGGAATTCCGTCCCAGTATCCTGCGTTATGACCTAGCCAGGCCCGAAGTAGCCAGAGTGGTCGACAATCAGCATGGAACTGAGCCTATGCAGATTGGAACTATAGGAGGTCCCCTATCAAAGGAGGAAAAAGCAAAACGCAGATTGAATAAGCAGTGTCTATACTATGGTGTGGAAGGACATTTTGTTCAAAATTGCCCTGAGAAGTCAAAACAAGCGTTGAAAGAAAACTCGAAGCACTATCAGTTGGAGGAGTTGGACTGGTGGATGCAAGCTGGGATACAACTCCTAAGAACCACACATTGGCGAATACTTTACAATCTTCCTCACCCTATTTAATCATACAGATGACATTGAGGTTCAGAGAGACCTGTTTGAAAGGGACCACAGTAAGGGTAGATTCAGGAGGCACTGGTAATTTTTGTGATTTGCGGTTTGTAGAGAGAATGAGAATAAAGGCCCTTAAGAAGGAGTACACTGAAGCCGTCAGGCAGTAGATGGCACAAATTTGTCCTCAGGACCCATAGTGAGTCAAACTGAGCTGGTGGAATTAGAAACTGCAGATGGTCATTGCGAGCAACTACAATTTAACCTGATTTACGCTGCACGGTTTTAGTTGATATTGGGATAGTCCTGGCTCACTGAACACAATCCCACAATCAATTGGAGCTCCAGAACTATAACTCTGGATTCAGAGTTTTGCAAGGAGAATTGCTACCAGAACTCGAAGCGGGATCGGAAAGTGACATCAGCCACTCATCTGTGTGAAAACTGAGCCAGTGTGTGTGTAACACTTACAGTCAAACTTCCGGAAGAATACATGGAGTACAGAGACGTTTTCAGTGAAAAGGAAGCAGAGTAACTTTCTCCCCACAGAAAGTACGACTGCAAGATCGAGTTAGAGCGAGGAGTCAATTTGCCCTGCTGTCGCAACTATGCACTGACTGAGAAAGAGAACACTCATCTGAAGGAATATTTGCAGAAATACTTAGAGAACTGGTTTATCCAGCCATCTCAATCATCTGTCTCTTTGCCATTTTTTTAGGTCTCGTAGCGATACAGCGCGTAAGCGCTGTACTCGCCGAGATCTATTGTTACTGACTCTGCTTCCCAGGAGACAGCACCTGGCCGCGCGCATCTCGCTAAAGGCAATCGGCGCTGTCCACGCGCGCGCGAACGCGCTCGCCGTGGCTGTCTCCTGGGAAGCGCAAACATATACAGGCACACCTCCCCCTGCACGCATGCGCACACACATACACAAGCACACATACACGCATGGAGAGACATCCCCCCCCCTCCGCCCCCACCCCTCCGCCGTCGCGCACACAGACACACACACACGCACACATACAGGCATCCCCCCCTTCCCCGCTCACCGGCACTTCGGACTTGTGCAGCTTTCGACCGCGGGCATGGGAGCCCCGCGTCACCACTGCTCCTCCAGGCACTCCGTGGGCGCGGGCTTCACAAAACGGAAGTCCCGCCCCCACCAGAGGTTTCGTTTTTAGGAGTGCGCGCACGCCGTAGCGTCCTCCTCCGTGGATCCAATAGGTCACAGAGACTCCCCGCACAGAAGCAGGCCCAATAACACCAGGCACAAAGGGGGAAACCAACGCACCCAGAGTGGTAAAAAATCAAACGCAAACCTCCCAGAAAGCAGCAGGCAAATACAGACAAAACCTGTTGCCTGAAGCCCCTCTAGGAATAGACCAACCCACACCCAGAGTACGGCGCACCAACAGAAGCCAGACCCATAGCACAGCAACCGGAGACAGTGACGCTGCAGGATAACCACGTGGGGTGCATGCATGAGCAAGTCCACCAAAACCGGAACAGTGGAGGCTACGAGCCGTAAGGTGACAGAACCAACGCACCCAGAACCATAATGCACACCGCACCATGTACAAGAAAGTCAGAGCGAATCCCAAAAAGAGGAACACACAAGCCGCACGCCGTCAGCCAGAGGGAAGGGAGAGCATGCGGAAACATCCAGGACCGGGACCCCCTGAGGCAAAGGCAGCAGTCCACAACCCAAGCCGGGCAAGCAAGGTAAATCCCCCCAGCCGAGCCCGCCTGCGCAGGGCTGCAACAGGAGAAATCCCCATACACCAGAGCCCACAAAGGCAGGGCAAAGCGCCCAAGACGCGAGCAACTCGGGGCTTCTCCCATCTCGTGGCCCCCTCAGAGCCTGGTGCATGCTGGGTTGGTGTTATATATCATGACAATAACTGATTTATGCTATGCCCTTTGAATTGTGTTTTGCTGAATTCAAATGAAAATGAAATGATGATTTTGATATAATGATGGGTGCTAGACAAAATTAGTGGGTTTGTTGTTGAAGGGTTTCTCATCCTAGGGGGTTTAGGGGTATTGAACCTCTGGTCCTGTGCACCATAGTCTGGCTTACATTATTCCAATAATTAGATTGGTGCAGTCCCAGTTGCCTTAATCCCCGTGAATTGTTTGAATTTTACGTCATCTCAACGTGGACTTCTCAGCAGGAGCTTCGGGCACCGGCACTCTTTCATTTACAAATCAAGCACTGCCGGTTGTACTACTGTGCCCCCCTGTTGCACAGTGCCCACGTGCTGCTGGTGCCCAGCCCAGGTCAGACCAGAGTCCACGGGACCGAGCGCTCCTTTGAATCCCGACTTCCTCTCTCTCTCTCTCTCTCTCTCGAGTCGAGACATCTGTGTTTTGAAGGCTCGCTCCGGCTGAGGGGATGCGTTCGCCAGCTGTGCGCTGCTCGTTTCCTCTTCGAATAACTGTGCTATGATGTCAGTCTGTAAAATACAATTCCGGAGATATCCAATGTTGCTGGGATGGCCCGCCTGGGCTTTGTGAATAATAACTGCGTCAGCCCTGTGGTGAGGTGCATCATTAGAGCTGTGTGAATAATAACAGCTGTGAGCAACAGCATACTCTTGCACACACTCAAACTGCTCACCAATTCAAAGTTTACTAAAAAATTTATGCAATGCATTGTCATACACAATGCCAATAACTCAAACTTTAATGCTGCGAGACTTATTGCATTGCAAATGCTTGTTTATACTAAAGAAGGGGGGGCGAATTGAGAATGTGTATTGATTATAGAGCAAATAATCATTACTGTAAAAAATCGATACCCCTTGCCTCTAATTTCGGTCCTCCTGGATCAAGTTAAAGGTTCAAGAATTTATACCAAGCTGAATCTCCGAGAGGCCAATCCTCTTGTACATATCCAAGAAGATGATGAGTGGAAGACTGCATTAAGGACTAAATACAGGCTTTTCAAATATCAAGTAATGCCCTATGGCCTTTGCAACGCTTCATCAACGACGTCCTGAAGGACTATATTGATCAGTGTGCTATGGTGTACACAGACGACATCTTGATATATTCCGATAATGAAGAAGTACATGAGAAGCACATCAAAGGAGTACTACAAAAGTTGGGAGAAAATAGTCTTTTTGTAAAGCTGGAAAATGTGCATTTGGAGTACCTTCAGTAGAGTTCCTGGGTTTTATCTTGTCTCCTGAAGGAATAACAATGGACAAACTCAAGGTGGACGCAGTCCTGGAGTGTAAATCACCGCAATCAGTCAAGGAGGTGCAACGCTTCATCGGGTTTGCAAACTTCTACCGGAGGTTCATCCAAGAATTCTCTAAGAAGCTGGTGCAAATTACAAAATTACTAAATAAAGGAGTTCTTTTTAAATGGACCAAAGAGACGGAAGAAGCATTTGTGCTGCTGAAGGAGGCCTTTTCTACAGCACCCATTTTGTTACATTCTGATCCATCAGAGCCATTTTAAGTGGAAGCAGATGCCTTGAATTTAGCTTTGGGTGGAGTGTTATAGTAACGGCATAAAAGAACAGGCCAGCTTCATCCCTTCGCCTTTCGTTTTCGAAAACTGACCAAAGCGGAAGTGAACTACACCATAACAGAAAAAGAGTTAATAGCCATTAAGGACGCTCTCAAGGAATGGAAGCAACACAAGAAGATTATGTATCAAAATTATTATTATTTTGAAGCAGTTATAAGGGTTCTTCATCAGTTGTTAGAATCAAACATACTAAATCCTAATGTACAAGGAATACATTCATTGGTCCAACAGTACAATAGAATGCGTCCAAACTGTTACATAAGGCACAATGACTACTCCTGGGTTTGAGGTAAGTCACTGAACGCAAGATGTCAGTAGTGGCAGAAGTGGACGTGGAAGTCGACGTTTCGGTCTTAACAAGATAAACCACAAGACCATCATCAGGACGAATTGATAAATATGTGCCGATGACCCCTAAAAAGTAACAACATTTGTTAATCAATGATACTATTTATTCTGTGTTGCAACATAATTCACAAAGTAACATTCAATTATTATACTGATTTCATTTCATATGTAAATAAAAGCAAGAGAAATTGAAGCAATTGCTCTGCATTCAATATTATCAAGGCCGGTGTGCCGTCCATATAGATTCATATTTGAAAAAACATTTTTAAAAAACATTTCAGTTAACAATTTGACAGAGAAAAATTATTAATCTGTGTTATCCATGCGTTAATAGGGATATCAGCAAACATACACTCATTCCATATGGTGCAGTATAATACAGTATCCGTATAATTCTCAAGAAGGGACAACGGCGTCTTCCTAGCATACATATGGCTGATCATAAATAAAATCAGACTTACTTGAAAAAAGAGAGAAGACCTGCTCTAACCAACTGTCACGATTTGAGGGATTCGTTTGTAGCAGGTTTTCACTAGAAAACCAAGATAATCAAAATCGGATCTCATATCAAAGAGACACTAGGCCGCAAAAGTATCATGTGGCCCAAGTATTAATTACCTGAAAGACTTTGTTGGGGTTTCAGGATCGAATTATTTGGTCTTTAAATCACCATTATATTCATGGAAGATCCCAAAGGTATCTGCAGATGTAAACAACATAACTTACTACCCGTATAAAATCACAGTAAGAGTATCCACAGGCAGCTGTAACATTATCAAATAGATGGTATGTCGATGAAAGAACAAAAATCTACTCCATGCGCTTGTTGTGTAGAGAGGTCGGTATAGTCTATGCATTAAATCACCCAGCCTCATACGTAAAGTGGTAAAGTCTTAATGTTACACACTATATCGTGACGAATAAACTCAGCCTATACATTTGTAATATAGATATATAGTAGATCTGAGTGACACTACTATATTGATACTATAAGTTCAATGCGGAACAGTATTACTGATGTTGCAAGAAGTATCTACAAATAGGGGGAAACTCTATGAGGCAGTGTTTCTTCTATATTTAATCTTTAAACACGTCAGCAAAGGTACGCCCGGTACCAAGACACGGACTTATGAACTGTGGTAGCATATCAGACGAACAGTAACTAAGTCGGCAAAGATAAACAGCCGCTTTGGCGTGTAACCCAATAGTTTTGGTCAGCGGAAACAACGATTACAAGCCGACATTAGCCAAATACAAGTACTTACTAGTTTGTCCGTTCGTAAAAGTCGAAAGAGACATGCTTCACCCGGCAAAGTCACGGAGTGGCAATCAAATTTACCTGTCCCGAGGTGTTCTTTTTAAACACAATCACATCTTTTGATTGGTTGATCAGGTCATGTGACCTTATAACGAAAGTGAATGAAAGTAAATCACGTATCAAGTCAGCGCCATCTTGGGTGTATAGTCGAAACAAAAATCGACATAATGCCAAAAATAATTAATTAATTCTAGCAGACAGCCCAATCTCTCAGTAAACATACAAGAAGAATAGGTCCCAGCTGTCACAGATTTAGTTGAACACTTAATTAACATCCACCAATCAGCGACAGAGAACCTAGTGAAGGCAAAGAAAGATTACAAATGTTATGCTGATATGAATAGGCGTAAGGAACCTGATTTTCAAATAGGTGAGTAAGTGTGGTTAAATACAAAAAATTTATGGTCAAAAGAGAATAGAAAATTCCAACCAAGATTTATTGGGCCCTTTGAGATAGAAAGAAAATTAAGTTCAGTGACCTCTAGGTTGAAGTTACCCGATACATCCAACCTTTAATGTTTCCATGTTAACCCCTTGCATGCTCATGACGAGCTCAGCTCATCATGAGCTACAGTGCTCCGGTGCTCATGACGAGCTGAGCTCGTCATGGCCATTAGAATGCTCACACGCTGGGATAATTCCCCTGCTGTGCTGAACGTTCTATTGGAACGTGTGTGGCCGTGACGAGCTCAGCTCGTCATTAGCACAGGAGCACTGTAGCTCATGACGAGCTGAGCTCGTCATGAGCACTGGGGCGCTGTGCGCGCCCCCGCCCCCCAGCACAGCAGGAAAATTACCCCAGCAGCCAAGGGGTTAAAGAAGGTAGTGGCAGGATTGAGAGTTTTGTTACCACCAAGATCCATTCAGACCAAGGAGGGAGTAGAAACTGAGGTAAAACAAATCTTAGTTTCCAAGGTGAAGAAGGGTCTCTTGTACTGTTTGATTGCTTGGAAAAGCTATGGGCCCGAAGAAAGGTCTTGGGTGTTAGCTTCTGATGTGTATGCACCTTGCTTAGTAAAGACCTTCCTAAAGATGAATGTAAAATGAACAGGTTTGGAAGGGCCACCCTTGTGGTGGAGTACTGTCAGACACAACCAGACGACGCTAAAGAGAGGTTATCTGTCAATGTAATTAGGCATCAGGCATTACGCAGGGTCAGAAATGGTGTAGCCAGGTTTAGATTCCACTCCTGGAAGAACCCTAAGATGGCCGCCAGAAGAACAGGGAGAGGTCCCACTTAGGGTTCTAGTGGTTCCAGTGATTGAAGTCAGAGATAGAATTTTGACAGCTGTGGCATTAGAATCCTGGCGCTTCACCTGAGGAATTTGGAGGTAATGGAAGTTCTTCTGTGAGTTAGCGTTGTGTTAGCTAGTTAAGGTAGTGCCCGTCGCCTTGGTTTGTCGCCTTATTATTTTTGTAGTGCGTTTGAATACTTATTCTGTATTGCTACATTTAGTGAACTGTATTAGTATCTGTTTACATTGAGTTAGTATCTGTTGTCACGAGAATAGTGGGAGTTTTATCTACTCTGCTTTGAGCACATTGTACTTGCTAAGCTTCAATTAGAAGTGGAAGCGTTTGAGTATTTCTCTCGTTATTTTTATTAGAGCTCACGTAATGCTCAGGCATTTGCAGACAAACTCTTGCAGCGCTTGCGTCCGCAGTTCCGGTGTTCCCTAATTCCATACTTGAGTCAGACGCATCGGTTTATTCAATTTGCCCAGGTTAAATTCCTTTCCTGTAGCGAAATAACGCCCAGAAGTAGGAAGGCTATTACCGGTCGGTAACAGCCGAATTCGGCCATTACCGACCGGTAATAGCTTTTTCTGATGTAGGTGGCAAATTTACTGATTCGGTAAATACCGATTCGGTATTTACCGAATCATCATTTACCGATTCAGTATTTACCGAATCGGTAAATGACATTTAGGAAGCAGAAGAGTGCTTCTGTGCCTTAAGGATTCGTTAATTACCACCAACTATTAGTTGGTGGTAAATAAGGAATACCTCTGTAAATGCAAATGTGTGCATTTACACCAGTGCCATGTGGCAGACACACATGCCCTTAGGGCATGTATGTATGCCACATGTGCACACCAGCCCTAATCAGGGGTGCAACATGGTGTCACAGTGACACCCTGCCACCCTTGACTCTTTCCCTATGTTTCCCTATTCATTCTTATGGGCCTCCAGACCCGTAGGAATGAATGGTAATTACCGAATCGGTGAATACCGATTCAGTAAATACCGAATCTTAACGATTCGGTATTTTTTACCGATTTTTTACCCACATAGGGGCCAGATGTATCAAAGGTTTTTACCCATTCTGTGCCTATGGGAAAATATGTTCATACATATGGCCCATAGCATTTACCGATTCGAAAATACCGAATCGGTATTTTCGAATCGGTAAATTTAAATTACCTACATCTAGCCCTAAATGCTGTCTGAGAGCGTATCCCATTTTACCTGCGCTCGTGCTTGAACTCCTCAGTTCGAAGAGTACATTTCTTTACTTAGCACATTCCGGTTTCTTGTCAGTAAAAAGGGAATATTGTTCTGAAGGCTTGTAACGTTGTTTGCAATGTGTTAAATTATCGTAACTAGATAGGTTTATTTATTACACAAGTCTAAAACGTGCATACATTAAATACTCACCAACAGCAGCACCTGCAGTCCTGAAGTGTTGCTGAGCTTTCTTCTTGAAGCTTTCCTGTAGGAGAGGAAAGAGAGAGTAACTAAGTTAAGACTTTTATTCAAATCTACCATATAGAAGAGAGGCAATAGCTACTTCCAAAAAGGGTAAGAATGTTAGAGGATAAATAGAGCTATTGAGTTTATTGTAGAAGATTAACCGTGTGTATTTTAAAACTGAAATATTTAGGTTTCTTCTAGCAGTTCTCACATAAAAAGGAAGACACACGAAACAACGAAGAGAGAGAGAGCCTTGAAGAAATGTAGCTGTCTCTTCTTGTCCCCTAGCCCTTTCCCCAGTTTTTTTTTCAGCCCAATTTCTTTTGAAAGTGTTTTGCTGAGAAAGTGAATAGGGGAGTTGGGAACTAGCGTCAGTTCACTTGGTATGACGTCGGACAGAGCTCCATCATTAGATCTTCACTGATAGTCATACATTTTAGGATAACTTCTTGTAGCATGTAGGGTACTCACAATACTTTAATTCCATAGATAAGCAAAAGGCTAAAAAGTCAAGCATTCCTACTGCAGAACATTACCCTTTCGCGTTTGTATGAAGCTTATCAAAGGCAATGTTTTCTGAATTTTTAAAAATATTTTACATTACTAAAAGACAAAACCGTTAATAAAACTACTTTACAAACCTTTAAGCGCAACCTTCTCCCTTGACACATGGCAAGGCCTAGAATATTTTTATTTTAGCAGTGATGAGAAGTACTACTGGCACTGGTAGTTTATGTAGAAAGTCACAGTTTTTTCTGGCTTGATAGAGTGGATCTTGGAATTTTTGTGTGTTTTAACTCATTTTTTGAAGATATTCTGTCAGAAAGTTACATTTTAGAAGTCACTCTATGTATTTCATCCCAAAGAAGCTTTTGAACATTTTTTGTCATTTTCCCTTACATTTATAGCTAACTAGCAGCCCGTCCCGACCTTGTCCGGGAGCAACAGGCTTCCCCGACGCCCGCCCCGACATTGTCCAGCAGCCCGGGCCCCCGCCCGGCCCGTCCCCCACCTGCCCCGATACCTCAGACGTCGCTCTTCCCGCCTGTCCGCTGCTTGCACTGCCGCTGGCCTGTCCGCTGCTCCTCACGTCACCGCTCCTCCCCCGCGCCATGTCCGCCGCTCCCTTACCTCAGCCGCCGCTCCTCCAGCCTGTCTGCTGCTCGCACCGCCGCTGGCCTGTCCGCTGCTCCTCACGTCACCGCTCCTCCGCAGCTCCTCGTCGCGCTCCTGGTCGCCGCTCCTCCCCGCGCTCTTGACGTGAGCACACACGTCGCGGCCGGCGCTACTTCGGAGGGACTACTTTTTTTTTACTGTAAATTTTTTAAATAACGTTTTTATACATTTTATATAGCCTATAACCATCTACACACCCTGACGATTCCAACAGTGTATCAGGTGTGTGGATTGGCGCTGTGGTTCCCGAGTTTACCCGCCTCAAAGGCTAAAAGTTCCTCCTTTATTATAGTAGTATAGATGTACCTTTACATTTTTAGAATTCGCCCTTTTCTGTCATAATAAAAGGCTGCTACAGACAGTCACCAAATATGTGTGTTCTGTCATGTGGATTATGACTCTACTAAAGTGTAAAATTAGTTTCACAATGCCCACCTGGGCTCTCAAAGAGAAGAAGGACATCAGGTAGAGAGGAAATTAGAGAAAACGCATGTCCAAGAAAGCCGGAGAGAGAAAGGTGAAAAGGCTCCCAGGTAAGGATCCACTTCCAGTGAAACAGTATCCTCCTTCTCAAAGAACAGACAGACAGAGCTGCAATGAAAAGAGGAGGAGTAAGGGAAAAAAGAAGATACCGTAATTCCTGACACTCCAGGCATTGGCACTACCATTTGACGTTGATCACCTTGACATAAGCAAAAGGCACAACTTCATCTTGTTCTCCATTGAGATCAGGATCCATCCCAGCGTCAAAGCATCAGTGTCCTCGCCATCAAGATCACATCATCCCATCTCTGACACATGTGATGTCATACCATTCAGCATCACTGCTTTACATAAAATTACATTGTTTGGCATCACACACATTGTCATTGAGTCACTCAGTACTGACCTGTTCTTCAGATGGACACTCTGCAATGCCATCAGACTAAAACTCAACCATGTAGGGGCCCCAGTGCATCTGGGGCCTTTAGGGTTAACCACTTCATCAGAAGGTTCCATTGAAAGCTCTTCAGGTGCCTACCATTCTGGATCGAAGATCTATTTTGGTGTTGCTGATTTGGAGAGAACTCCTTCTCCTCAACATTCACCTATGCCAGCACTGGTTTCATCTGCAGAAGTGCCTCCTACTCCTCTTTCAGGTGACTTGAATTTAGATCAGCCTGATTGTAAACACAGATTAATGGGGACTCTGTCTGTGTTTCTTTATAGACCTAACAGGGGCTGAGATGATGGGGACACCTCCTCTTGAATATTCACCAGTTCTGTCCTGCTATGTGCTTCTCACTCTTCTCACCGCAGCTGTGCTCTTCTCACTTCTTGTCAGTCTCACTGTGAAACATGTTACATGGAACTGAGAACTTGGGTAATTAAAAACAAGGTACAAACATGGAAGGCATAGTAAGAAACAGATTGCACAGAGGCAAAGCACAAACAAATGGTGTAAATATATGCATGCCAGCATTTGCATGTGTTTGGCACATCAAAGCCAGGCCAACTTCCTTTGACAATTCTTTTTTTAGAATCGTCTTAATCGGGTGGCTAGCTTTGTCTTAAACTATTTGTAAACAAATCTTGCAGTGTTTGCCTTATGCAGTCCTTACTATCACTTGAGCGCTAATAATCGCATTCCTCAGTTGAGCAAGGAATGACCCATTCAAGGCATCTCTGAAAAATAAGTTTGAGGTTCCTTGAATGATGGTACAGGCTACAGTTGTTGCAGGAATAATGCATCATCTTAGCATTCCAGGGTAATGTCAGAGAGCTATGCTGGCTTGTTGGAGTCATGTCACAGGGTAACCTCAGGTTTCTTAAGTCACTCCTTATTCAATTGCTTATGATGATGATGTCACTGTCTGACTTCAGAATGCACAACTGATGTTGTAGTCTGGTGTCAGGATCCTAGAATGATGCTTTAATCTTAGGTCAGGCTTTTTGAGTGATTTCCCAATCTCAGGTCTGGTTTTTTCGATCCGTGATGTCACAGTCTGGCTCCCAGGTCTTGGAGTTTTGTCTCAGCCTGAGACACAGATCCTGGATGGATGTCACAGAGTCAGGTCAGGTTCCTGAGGTGGTTTCATAGTCTGGAGCAGGTTCTTGACCTGGAGAATTTGGTGTGGCCCAGGTTCCTGGAGGGAGGTTTCTGAACTTGTAAAGTCTGATATTTCAGTTGTGAAGTGCTCTCAAGTATGCAGTTCATGTATTTCCAGCAAGGGGAAAGCAACTGCTACCACAGACATGCCTTTTAGTGCCCCTTGCACTGCACTTGCTACCCCTGGGATCTGATCATGAAGACAACAAGAGGAATCTAAACTAAGTAGGACTCTTAACAGCCATAGAGATTGCACCTCATTGCCCCTCTTCTAGCCCCTCAGCAGCACATACAAGGCTACTGGGGAGCTGAGGGAGGGACACATGGTCAATATTATGATATTATCAGCCATTAAAGCGAGCATGATGTTATGGCTGCTACTCCTAGCATTCTGATGAGTCAATGATGCCACTTTGTGTCAGGTTTCTAACAGTGATGTCCCAGCAATCGATAGGAAGGTGGGCTTAAAAGAAGAAATGAGAGTTGAAAGCATCAGGGTATGGGGGAGTTATTGAAAGAAGCTGAATGTATTTGCTTTCCTTCACAGCTACAATGGCTCCCGGCATGAAACAAACATGGTGTTGGTTGAGATTCAAATGCCATCTGGTTTCTCTCCTCCGGACCTGGTAAAAGATCAGGTAAGAAGCTTCAAGAATCTGCATGAACTATACTGGGATCTGCAGAGTCCAATGCATGAATGACTTATACATTAAGAGGTCTCATCTAGCCACACCAGCAAATGAACATTCTGAATCTGCTAACCTCAATTAACATATATTATGCCATCCTGTTTTCAATTTAAACCTACAATAACTGATAAAAGCACCACTAAAAGAAACACTGATCAACACCTGCACAACCAAAAAACTAAAATAGCATTAAAATAGGAAAGTGAGTAATCCATTTGTATTCCTCCCTCGATGGGCCAACCTAATGTAACTCTGATAGACAAGGTAGCAGCAACAAAGACTGATCCAAGAGTATTCTACTTGAGTTTTGTTGTTTAGGGATGTCACTAAAATATTGTTGTTTTTTTTCTTTTTTGTTTCATCCAGTTTTGTGTGCAAGTGCAGGGTTTATATCTGTCATGTAGGTCTCCTAATTATTTTATACACTGTAGAGAGTCTGGAAACATTAAATCCATATTTGATTTTGTGCAGTGTATAATTATTTCACTGATGGATGAAATGGCTGGCTCATAGGAATCTTGGCCAACACGTACTAGCCCATGCTATTTCCCAACAGACACAGAATGGGTAAAACTCTTCAATACATCAGCCCCCTATTTTAACAAGCCAGCATTGATAGCAGGTCACCTGCTAAACAGCCCAAACCTTAAACATTTACTGCAAGGTGTAGTGGAAGGCACTTGCATAGGGGATAGTGATATCTGCCCAGGCCCTTAAGGCCTTGCTGGGTACACCCCAAATCATTTTCCTCCATCTTGTGAGTTGCAGCCTACCTGTGCCCCAGATTGCAGTGAGCAGAGTCCAGGAAGTGGTAAGGAGACAGACTAGTGCTTCCTCTTCCCAAGACATAAAGTTGTTTAAAAAACGATTTTCACTTTCTGTGTTTACTGTCTAAGCCTGTGGTTGTTACAGTTAAAAATTGTAGTTTTAGCCTGCCTGTAATTGCATATTTTATCACCTGTGTTGTGTTTTAAATTTGTGGTTTTCCCTGTCCATGATTACCTCCATTTAGTGTGTTGAATTGTAGGATTTGCAGTCCAACCTCTGTAGTTTGTCCCCCTCATTCCTTGGTGACAATTCTGTTTTCCCTCCAAATTTCTCCTTTGACTTGTGCTAAGACCTGTATGTTAAAACAGTGCACCATTTCAAGTTAGTGAGGCCCTTACCTGCTGAAGTCCGACCTGTGGATTGAGCCTGTTTATCTCCTAGGAGATTCTGAACAGGAGAAGCAGCTTCCAACTCCCTGGCCAGCAAACCTTTTCTGAGGTCGCTGGGACCTTATATGGTCCGTTAGTGGTTGGTACATGTCTACACTGATTGGTGGTTGTATCTGGTGTTTCTATTGGATTCGGGTTAATGTCCTCATTGGTTGGGTATCTGAGGGTTCTGGTTGGTTTCTGGTTCTGCGATTCAATCATGGTAGGGTTGCGACTAGGGCTAGGGTTAGGATTTCTATTGGAAGTAGGGACTAGGGCTTCCTATGTTATTGGTTGTTGGGAGTAGGGTGCGACTAGGGCTAGGGTTAGACCTTTAATTGGAAGTAGCGATTAGGGCTTCTGGTGTGATTGGTTGCTGGACTAGGTGTGGGCGCTTAGAGTAGGGTTAGGCTTTCTATTGGAAGTAGGAACTAGGGCTACCTGTGCCATTGGTTGCATGGACTTGTTTTGGGACTACTGGTAGGGCTAGGGCCTTTATTGGACGTAGAGATCAGGGTTTTTTAACTGATTGGGTGCTTGGACTAGGGCTAAGATTGGCTGTAAAGTCCTGGTCTCCTATTGGTTCTAGATTTTAGGGCTAGTGTTGTGATTGGATAGTGTTAGGGCTAGGGTTCCCATTGGCTGAAGGGGTCACCTGATTACTAGGGCAATTAAAGGCCAGGCTTAGGGCGTCTCTGCCCGGGCGTCGAGGCTAAGGGCAGAGAAGACAAGGGCAGTTTCCTGTTTGAGCCTGTTAAGGGCAGAGAGGACAAGGGCAGTTTTGTGTTTGAGCCTGTTAAGGGCAGAGAGGACAAGGGCAGTTTCCTGTTTGAGCCTGTTCGAAACTCGTCGGGACTAGGGCCAGAAATGCTGCCCTTTTTCTCATTTAAGAATACCCAACCCACACCATCCACATACAGAGCAACACACTCACACCAAATGTACACCACGCACAACACTATGCACAGATTAATGTACCAGCCTGCACTGCAAACCCAACCAAACCACATCTACACACCCTACTATCCCAACTACCACACATATCCACCATCACCTACAAACAGTACACAACTCTATCCTATACCACTAACCAATACACTCATCACTAACACAACACCAATCAACACAATACATAACTACATCCCATTCAGACACACTGTCCCTGCTGTAATTACACCTAACAGACCACCTTTTATCACTAACAAACGTATAATCATCTTTCCATCAGTAGTCCAACAAACACCCTCCTCTCCCTTCTACCATAATAACACTAACGCAAAACACACATACTGCACACCACCACACTTTGTAACTCTTGCAACAAACCAGTCTAAGAGAAACACTCTCACCTCTACTTCATTCCCTCCTACACACCAGCGCCAAGAAACCACCCGGTGAACGTGCGCTATATAAGAAATTATTAACATTACATAACATAACATAACATACACACAACATACACTCTACTCATAAACACATCACCACTCCCTCTACGTCACACCCTCCTCTCACAAACAATACTAGACAACCAAATCCATTCCATGAAACATATACATCAGCACCCTTTTTCACTACTCCTCAAAAGCAAAACATATCACACACACCAGCACAGCAAGATCTTCAAAGCGCAAAACCTCATAATACTTACCATCACAAAATACAAACATATACCCACCTTTTAAACCACACAAAGGAACAAACTCCAATGCCAAGCTTTCACTCTTCCACCACACCTAACACAGATACAGCGATACAGTACTTCTCTTCTAACCGCCTCTCATCCATTGGACAATTTAGAACATTACTACATGACCCACATGCTGCACCACCTCCCCTGACTCATACACCTTCCGCCTTAAACACACACAAAAAATATAAGCAACATGCCACACGTCACAACGTTGCTTCCCCACGTCTACTTCACAACAATGTTAGATTACAAAAGCAACACATCACTCCAACTCACTCTCAAACACCATCTCCAACACATACAAATGCAGACCCATCAAAATGCCTTCTTAGCATGCTGGATGAGGAACATGATACAGAACGGCTACACGATGGCTATCCTAATACAGCTAATACCAGCACTAAAAACACACCCGCTACAAACCCACACAATACTGATCACTTTTCTACCAAACAGAGTCCCACTATCACCTAAGGCCCCTTACTAAACTGTCTACTAATAAATGCTTGATCCCTCTCTAAAAACAAGCATCACATCTACGACCTTCTTAACGATGCAAAACCAGACATACTATTCATAACCGAATCATGGTTGGGAGAAGATATGGCTCCAGTCCTGCATGAAGCCATTCCTCTAGGCTATCAAATAATCACCCAAAATCGTACAGCCAAAAAAGGAGGTGGTCTAGCTGTTGTATTCAGGCAAACAATACAGATCACTAAAATTGACAACAACTCCATAAAGAACTGTGAGGCTCTCTAACGAAATGCAATCCTACACCAGCTTCCTCCTGTAACTTCCTGCTCCATTACAGACCTCCACCTAGCAAGGCAACATTCCCAGGCGCACTTCTAGACACAGTTTCAAACCTGATAACAATACACTCCAAACTTTGCGTTCTGGGTGACCTTAACATTTGGTTTGATAAACCCAATATGACCCATCCAAAAACTATAATCACCGGCCTAGACACATTGAACCTGCATCAGATTGTCCACAATCCGACACACCCCGTTGGACATATCCTAGATGTCATTTTTGCTAATACTGAACTAGTTACCTTTCAAACTATAACTACAGTGACATGGTCAGACCACCACTTGCTTGCCTTCCAACATAAAACAACGGTAAGCGACTCACCTAAAACTACCTTACATCCATCCACCTATCGGCCGTGGAACAAACTCAATTTGGAACACTTGGAAACACAGCTAACATCCAGTACAAATTTGGAAAGGATAAATGCTGTTCAAAATCTATATGAGTGGCTACCGGAAGCTTTTGACATCCTGATACCACTCAAAACCACACAACAGAACAAAAGAAAAAAAGCGCCTTGGAGAAACATAGAAATAAAAGACATAAAACAACAAATTAGAAAGCTACAACGTACCTGCCTAAAAACAAATGCCAAACAAGACAAACTTCACCCACAGAAAATTAACAGATTATACAAGTCTGCTATCAAAAAGCTAAGAAAAGGTACTATTCAGACCGAATTCAAAACGCGAAATGTGCAAATAAAGAATTCTATAAAATACTCAATGAATTTCGCAAACCAAATTGCCTTGAAGGAACTCATCCTGTTACTCAAGATTTCACAGACAAACTGGCAAATCATTACACGGACAAAGCAGACACATTGGAATCGTACTTAAAATAGAAACAAAGCACCAGCACTAACCCTTGTACAAAACAACAATCCAAGAATGCTCTAATCAAGCCTCTCAGTTCATTCCAACACATCTCACACGAAGAATTTATTGACCTGCTCAAAGCAAGCAGGCCTGCCGGCAGCCCTTCTGGCCCCTGTCCACCACAAACTTTCAAGACAATTCTTTTAACAACCTCTGCTGCCACTCAAGTAAGAAGAATCATCAACGATTCCTTAACTACTGGAATATTTCCAGAAGAACTAAAAAAGTCTTACATACGCCCTTTACTGAAGAAAACAAACTTGGACCCGCTGAACCCTGATAACTACAGACCCATTACAAATGGACCGTTCCTGGGCAAACTGATAGAAAGATTAGCGTTTGCCCAGATGTCACAATTCATTGTTATGTTATGTTCTGTTATGTTAATAAAAATTTCTTAAGCGCACTGACACCGATTAGTTTCCTGGCGCTTTATTGAAGAGAATGACATACTTTCAGACTTCCAAACAGGATTCCGTCTGTGAAGAGGCACTGAATCTGCCCTCCTTGCCATCTGGGATGACCTAAAGAATACAGTTGACTGCAACGGGGTTGCTGCGCTACTTCTCTTGGACCTCTCAGCTGCCTTTGACATGGTTGACCATGACACTCTGAAACAAAGACTCCATAAAGCCGGCATAGAGGGAACTGCTTTAGACTGGATAGCGTCCTACCTTCGAAACAGAATTAATGTCATCCATACCCCTTCTCGTCCAAACCATACTCCACAAAAGCAGGGGTCCCTCAAGGTTCTATCATCTCGCCCATGCTTTTCAACATCTACATGAAGTCATTATCAGTCCTGATAAATACATTTCACCTCACGTGCTATAACTATGCAGATACTCCTTCAACTGGAATGCCCCAAAGACGTTGGAAAATCACCAATTTTCAGCTGTCTCAGAGCAATGGATCAGTGGATGACCTGGAGCCATCTCAAATTGAATGCTTCAAAAACAGAAATACTCACGTGTGGCGATTGGAAACATTACAACCCGCTTGCCGCATGGCCGGATGAATTGGGATCACTGCCTAAAGTATCGAAGGAAGTAAGAATCCTCGGAAAGACCATGGATTCCAAGCTGTCGATGGATGCCCAAGTGGATAAACTAGCAAGATCAAGCTTTGCTACTATGAAAATGCTGCGACAACTTTTCCCTCATTTGAGATTTCCACACAAGGTCCAAGCTACCATCTCCCTTGTTCTGTTCAAACTCGATTACGCCAATAGCCTCTACCATGGATCACCTTTAACGACCATGAAAAGACTACAACGGATTTAGAACTCGGCTGCCAGACTACTCTTGCATATCAAACCGCGAGACCACATCTCCCCTGCCTTGAAAGCCCTGCATTGGTTACCGGTTGCAAGAAGATCCACGCTCAAGCTGCTTTGTATCACCCACAACGCAATACATGGAATGGGACCACTCTTCATCAGGAATAAAATCACCAAACACATTCAACAAAGGAACCTCCGCTCTAAAGGAGCATCTAGCCTCAAAATCCCACCATACAAGAAAAACACCATGGATGGCACATCCTTCTCTGTTCAAGGGCCAAACTATGGAACTCTTTACCCCCCAACATAAGGTCCACCGACAAGCACCTTATCTTCAAAAAACTACTCAAGATTTGTCTGTTCCCCACATAAGCACCATAAGCAAACAGAAATTTACAGCATATCGCTTTGGATACACGCATTTTGTTTTCACTATAGATATGTACCTATCTTTGTGTAATACTTTGTATAAACATGTACAATAATTATGTTGTTGAAAGAAAAACGAATAATAATATATAAAAATCATCTTTGTTCTACATGTACATACTTCCATTGTGCATCTATGTACCTTCCATGTACTTGGATCTGTGTGTCTTTTACTTTTCTCCTGAAAAAGCATATCCAATGCACCACCCTATTTCTCATCCTGTGCCTCTAGAAATATCTTTAATCTACACATACTTAACTCCTTTATGTATCTATATACTTTCAATATAATTATGGATCTATATATTTATCACTTTCTTCTAATTTAGCATTTCCAATGCACTACCCTATTTCTCAGCCTATACTTCGCTCAGTATATCTTCTATCCCAACCTTCTGACTCATCTCAAACTTCTTCTACTACTCCTTCCAATGCACTACCCTATCTCTCATCCTATGCATCTATCAATATATCCTCTACATCCACTCTCTTTTATCCCAACCCCCATACCACTACTTTGATTGCCAAAATAATCCTTTCTAGACTCTCTCCTACTCTACCCCTCCTTGCATCATCTGACACCTCTTTTCCTATACCGATCCCCTAAAACAAACCTTTCTAAACTCTTTCCTCTGAGTCCTCCCCTCCAAAACTCCTTTTTACTCATCCAAAAGCCTCCTCCTAATGTTAAGACCTAAAAAAAAAGAAAATCTTTCACTCTTTTATCCCTCCACTATCCTTTTCAAACGAAATTAACAGACTAACATGTTCACTTCTCAAATTCCATATTAAACTTTACTAATATACTACACAAATAACTGAATAACATATCCACTACTCAAATTACTTCATATTTTTTTACTATACTAATTTTAAACAGTAATCCTTTATGGGTTCCGGAGTGACTTGCTACTCGCCAGAAAAGCGATTCAACACCCATCAGGGGTAACAAGTGCTATATGAATGCAAATCTTTCTCCCCCTTTTATCCCTCTGCTATCCTTCTCACTCCACGTAACTGACTAATATCCACCACTGAAATTACTTCATATTCCACCATATTAATTCACCACTAATCCTTTGTCGGTTTCCTGAATAGCGGGCGTCAACAAGCGCTATATAAATACAAACCTTTGTCCTCCTCTATCCTTTCGCTATTGTTCCAAATCCAAATAACTGACTAGCCTATCTGCTACTTAAAATGTACTTGCATGTTTCACTATACTAATTCAACACTAATCCTCTATGGGTCCCGGAGTGGCGTGCTACTCGCCGAAAAAGCGCTTTGACGCCTCGTCAGGGGTAGTAAGCGCTATATAAATGCAATTACAATACAATACAATAAAAAAACAACGCACAAGACTTTCCATTTAAAAACACAATTCTTACCTGCAAGTTGTACCATTGTTATTAGTAATAACTTCAGCAAGTGTAGCCTGTTTACCCGACTGCACTTTATTTGTGGGGTCTTGAGACAATAGTTACAATGTTCACAGCCAAATTTCCATTCCCAGAATACAATGTGGTGTCAGTGGTGGTCAGGACTGACTTAAAGTGAGACATTTGCCATGGTAAATCCACAACAAATAAACACTGAAAACAGGAAGCCAACATATATTGTTACAGAGCTCTTTTGTGCTCATTCCGTAGGCCTGCAAAGGATGAAAGTCATAGCCCACATGCATCAAGCATTTTTGGAGTCGCAAACGGTGCGATTCCTTAAAATCGGCCGTTTGCGATTCCAAAAATGCTTTTTTGGATGCATCAAGCAATTTTAGAAATCGCAACATTTTTGCGATTTCTAAAATTGCGATTGCTTTTAAGAAATCGCAAATTTGCGATTTCTTAAAAGCAATACATGATTACTTTTAAAATTGCGAAATCGCAATTAGGGGGTCAAATTTACTGAGTGGTTGAATCACTCGGTAAATTTGCAAAAAGTGTTTAAAACGCTGAAAATGCATTTTTTTCAACATTCATGTTACGGACACACATGTCCTTAGGACATGTGTGTGTGAAACATGATGCGAAAAATAAATTTCAGGGGTGCATGGGGGGGTCCTTTGGACCCCCCCCTGCACCCATGAAATGCATTAACCCCTTGCATGCTGATGACGGCCCCCAGCCGGCATGCACTACGGCGCTTGTGTGCTGATGACGGCTGGGGGCCGTCATAGACCCGCCCACTCGCGATTTTGCCGCACAGGCGCAGAATAGCGGCCGCATGGAAGGGGTTAACAAATTGCGATTTTCAAAGTGAAAATCGCTATTTGCTAATGCCTTCCCATTGCTTCCTATGGGCCTTTTGGCCCATAGGAACCAATGGGAATAGCGAATTCGCAAATTGTATTTCAGTAATTTATGCGATTCGGTAAAAATTGCGATTTTTACCAAATCGCATAAATTTACCGAAAATAATCATGCATCCCGTTTTGCAAATTCTAAAATGCGAATCGCTATTTTTCGCACTTTAGAACTCGCAAAATCCCGGGATGATGCATGTGGGCCATAGTGAGTTCTGCTAGAATTAGAATCAAGAGAAATAGGGATGCAGGCAGGTTGTGGGACAAGGGGATTGGCGGTGGGGAGAGCAGTGTGCTGCTGTAGTATACAATAAATACACTGATTACACAAGCTAGAAGCATTTGGTGAAGGTGAAAACCGGTATAAAGCCACTGATTGGTTCACAAAGGCGGTACGTACACTCCACTCCTTCCTCAGTTGCAGGCCAAAGGTGATGGCATGTCCTCTCTAAAAGTAGTGAGGATGGATATAAAGGCTAAAATCCACTGACTTCAACCCCCACTTGTTTCTGCTATGTTCCCTAGAGCAGAACCAACATCCCTTTAAATAAGGCTCCCAAGGGCATATTATCAAGGCAGGCGAAATGACATTATCGCCGCTTTAGCGTCCGTTTTCGGACGCTAAGCGGCGATAATTTAATCGCCCTATTAGCAAGCTGTCGCTAACATCAGTTAGCGACAGCTTTTAGGCGATAGCGAGCGGTTTGGGGCCCACTTTGCATGTCAGTGATATTTATCACTAATGACATGCAAAGTGGGTGTACCCAAACTGTTAGCGACTGAAAACAGTCGCTAACATCGCTATCGCCTATTATCAACGCAGGCGTAGCGATGGAAATATTTGCGCTAAGCGCGAATATCTCCAAAAACGAACGCCTGCTCAGACCAGTTCTTAGCCATTATATCCAATGGGAGGTGGATATAATGGCTAAGACCCTGTTAGCGATTATGCGTGAATATCGCTGTATTCACAGCGATATTCACGGATTTTGCCGCTATCGCCGGAAATATTATCGCTTTTGAGATAAAAGTTGCTAATCATACTTTATCTCGGCGATAATATCCGGCGATGCGCGGTGATAAAAAAAATTGCCGCTAAGCCTACTCAGCGATAAATATCGCTAGTTGTTGGTAATATGCCCCAAACTGTGCATACCTTGTTCCCGAAATATATGGTCCTTCATACCCTGTCAGCATTAACTCTATAACATTCCTAACATCAAACTGGCATTGGTACAGCTGTGACATCTAGTTGTCATTCAGTCAATGGTAGTACTGTATTCCTGGGGGGAGCAGAAGTAAGCACATTCAGCAGTTATAAAGTGTGTGAAATGTAGAGTAACATTGCACTTACGCCCACCGGAAAGCTAGGGTAAGCTGTGCTGCAGTAGTACCACCCATCAGGGTATAACATTGAGCCATAATGTCCTAGAAGTATCTGTTACCTTAGCACATGGGTTCCACATATGCCTAGAAACAAATTTCAGTAAACTAATGTTAGATCATTTTTTTGTCCCATCCACAGCTCATGGGGAATGACTTTGTGCAACGAGTAGAACTGTCCATCAACTCCGTCACGATCTACCTCCTGAAAGTGAGTCAAATTCTGCTGTGAGAGGGGGCATCCGTAGAGTGGGCAGAGAAAATATGTTAAGTTGCATACTTTTTACCAGTAAGAGTTCACAAATTGCTCCCAGGTTTGGACTCTTTCTCAAACACTGGCATAGGAAGTACCCCAATTATGTTAAAAAAGAGCCTACATTAAGCACCTGTGGGGTTTTAATTTATGATAACGTCTCAGGGTCTGATTCACAAAGGCTTTCTGGCTACTCACAAAATCTGAGACTAAATTACACCTTTGGAGTAAATTTACACTTGTATTTTGTGAAATGCCAAAATGTAGTAAGTTTACTCAAAAGTGTAAATTACTCAAAACTGTAAGTTTCCTTTGTGAATCAGATCCATAGGTTGTATCTGACTGAGCACTTACAATACTCACACAAATGTTGATCTATATGGTTTTCCTCATGTGCCAATACTTCTGAATCTCCATGCTCTAGTACAGAAAAGCTGAGACGATCCTCCCCATTTTGCCACACAGGAACCTTCACTCAGACGGGATCCCCTCAACAGGATGTGTAACAAAATTAACCGACCCATCTTTACATCGTTGAGCTAAGAACCTGGCTTTAGAGTACTTTCAAATACACTAGCTTTGGCTTTCCGAATATCTGTATGTGCATACTGCAAGAACCCAAACATCCTTCTACAAAATCTTGAGCACATGCCACCAGGAAAATGTACTGCCATATCTTTACCTATCTAAATCTCCCCTGCAGTTTGAAGACATTAAAATACATTTGGCTACCATCACCACCTACTGGAAATGTTATTCACAGACATCTTTTTCACCTTTCTGGTGATAAAAGGTTTCCCAGGCCATTTAGGGAAGTGTTTTTCTCTGACTTGAAGACCCCCCTTCCTGAACATCGGGCCAGATGTAGGTAAACTACATTTACCGATTCTAAATTACGGAATTTTACCGATTCGGTATTTTAGAATCTGTAAATGCTATGTAGGTAATAAATCGGTAAGTATTACCAAATCGGTACGATTCGATATTTACCGATTCAGTAAATACCGATTCGGTAATTCCCGTTCATTCCTATGGGCCCGGAGGCCCGTAGGAATGAATGGGAATTACCGAATCGGTATTTACTGATTTGGTAAAAGGGGGAACACCTTCAAGGGTGGCAGGGTGTCACTTTGACACCCTGTTGCACCCCTGAATAGTGTATTGATGCACATGTGGCATACATACATGCCCTATATGTCTGCCATATGGCACTGTAATAATATGCAAAAATTGCTTCTTTTGGGGTTTTCAATATTTACCACCAACTTGTAGTTGGTGGTAAATAACGAATCCTAACATGGGAAAAGCATAAATTTAAGTGCTCCCTGCATTAAGGATTCGGTAATTTACCGAATCGGTATTTAAGAATTCGGTAATTTACAGATTCTTTAAATTACCGTTTCCGTAAATTACCGAATCCTTACATTAGGCCCCTACATCAGAAAAGCCTAATGCCGGTCGGCAACGGCCAAAATTCGGTAATTTCGGCCATTACCGACCGGAATTAGGCTTCCTACATCTGGCCCATAGTCTTTTTAAAGGTAATGGGTCCTCATTTTCAGACTGGGACAATAAGTGGTTCCCAAACACCTAACCTGGAAAGAAGTTCTTCTTCTGGCTTTTCCATCCGTTAGGAGGACAACTGGCCTCCAAGCTCTGGGTACCAAATATTCTTACAGTTCTCCCTTATAGTGACATCTCGCTAAGGACTCATCCTTGTTTTTCATGCTGAAGTCATTCCTGTTTTCTACATGAGTTGCCTATTTCCAGTCCAACCTTTCTGCATCAAAGCAAGCTTTCCTGGATGAGAAAGGGGTTGAGCGTTATTACAGATCTTAGGGCCTGATTTAGAGTTTGGTGGGCGTACTTTTGGTATAGCATTGCTGTAGCTATAGAATATGGCTGTAGGCTATAAGGAACATAATAATATAACAAAATATTTGCACCTGCTTTCATTTCACACCCCTTTTCATACTATGTGCATGGGTGCTCATTTGTGCCAGTCCATGTGACTTTAGTAGGTTAGCGTTGGCATTAATACGGGCTTGCATTGTTCCCACCCTGAACCGTCCATGCGCCATACATTATAGGTGCGATCATGCTATGCTCCAACTTCTTGTGGCATAAAATTGATCTATGCAGTTGTTTGCAGTGTTTTGTGTTGTGTGATCGTTAAAAGTTGGTTGGCTCAGACGTCACCTCTCTCCCAGCCTCTCCTGTTGACGTCTCTCCATCTTCTCATCCTTTCTCTCCCCCTGCAGATGGATAGCAGTACTCACACATACTCTTTCACAGCCAATCAGGTGCAAGTGGTGGAAGACCTTCAGCCAGCACTAGCGAAGGTGTATGATTACTATGAGCCAGGTGAGCTCCAGCCCAAACAGAGGATCTAGGTGTCTTAGACCTTGGGGGAATGACCCTGATGGGGGTGAGGAAATGGGGGGTCTAGTCTGGGATCATGTCATGCTAAACTGTGTAAGATGTTTAAAGCCTCAGGGTGCCATTTTCTTTCCATTTTATGGGGTTAAACGATAAGATCAAAGGACAAGCAAGACTTTAAACTAGGCTTCATGGCCAGAGAAAATGTAGACATTCTGGTAATTTTGTGTTACTCCTGTGAAGCAAAAACCCCTAGAATTACATGATTTCACTCACGAAATTTTGCGTTGTTTTAGCCAAAAATGCCTTCCCAGGAGCACAGGAACAGCTGCTGCTGTTCGTCTACAGTTGCATTAATTAGTATTTTCTTGGCACAAAATGTATCCTCTGGTCTATTTGAATGTGAAGGTCTATTTTGTGCTAAGAAAATAACACTAAATGCAGAGTTGCGACTCATGTGTAATCCCCCATAATCTCATGTCATTTAATATCATTTTGTGTAATTGGGCAACAGCAAACTATGCAAGTTGCACCCACCCTTACTTTGGGCTGCCCTTGAGCAGTTCAGTCTTCCAGGTCAATGGAAACCTGCCCAGTGTTCTGTTGTGAGTGACTTCCAATGAAGCATTGCTAACGCTGCAAGGGTTCTGCATCAGATGAGTGAACATTTAGACCAAGGAGGATGCAGCAGTCTAAGATCTGGATGGGATCTTTTTTGTTATTTTGATTCTCAGGAAGTGTTGCCAGTTTGAGTAAAACACAATGGAGGAACTGTCCTAACACATTGGCGGGAGCACAAATGTTCTCCTGGTAGTGGAGCAGCTGTAGCTTTTAGAATATGTAAAGTTCTCATTGCATTTAAGGGGTTTTCTGGACTCTGTCTGCAATCCTAATGAGTACAATTATAGAAAATGCATTACTTTTAAAGGTGCACCAGAGAGTAGGCTCCAGTCAAACTAGTCACCTTTCAGTTGATTATGACTGTATTTGGGTGTTAAACTGGTACTAATCAGGTGAACAATTGGTCCAGACTGTGTTAACATGTGCAACAATTTAAAAATTCTGAAGTAATACTATCATCATCATCATCATAAAATCTTTATTTCGGTAGAAATACCATAAAAGCACAGATAAAAACGTATACCAATGGTACAGTTAGAAGATATTCACAATTAGGCATAGAAAATACTTTTACTGATCACATTAAAAACTAGGGCAATGTATAAGTTTCTGGTAAAAACACAAAACAAAACTAAATTAATCATTTGTCTTATGTGCCAAACTTAACCCTGGGTAGTTAGAACTCTGCGGATGCGCCACATGGCTGCCAGAAAATGCGAAACGTCAAAAACAATAGGTCCGGAGGTATCAGTCTTTAGTACTCTAAGTGCATGTCACTGCCGGAAACCAAGATTTTTACACAATGGAACGAGCCAGCACTTCCTGGGTTTGTGATATGCAGGACAAAAAAAGAAGATATGTAACTCCGATTCGCTATCACATTCACAAAGAGGACATTTTTTCGGGGCGGGCATTGTCCAATTACTAGTAAAGACTCTTAAAGGTAATACTCCAGGCCTCCATTGCACATACAATTTTGTGGCTACAACAGGGTAGATAACATCTAAAAATCGTTCGAAGTAATATGAGTCTTTAACCATAAGAAAGGAAACAATTCTAGAGCCATTTTTGGGATTACGCAGGGCCACATTCAGGTTCTCAGCACGATATGCCTTCGTGAGCATGATGGCCGAAATCTCTTTGCAGCCCCGCTCAGTCCATAGGACAGGAAGTCCCAGCCTTGTGAATTCTATCTTAAAATGTGGAACATTATGCTGCATAATTTGTCTTTCTGGACAAAACTGAGCATTCTTGCAGACATTTCAGAAATAAATCTAGAAGAGTCATGACTGATGCCTTCACACTGAGTTCTGTCAAGGGAAGTGCCATTGTCTTGTCTGATCACTGTGGAAATGGCAGGATCCCAAGTGTACATTGATGACATCACTGTGTGTGGGGGATGTGCAGACATCATTGCATTTGTCAGTTCTTGAGAGATAGTGGAAGCATGTGCACCGTGAGCGACATTATGAGAGGTAGCAAGGCGTGAACATCCGAATTTTACCCCCATCAATAGAATTGTTGAGGTGGCATCCTTAGCACTGTGACAGGGCCTTAGCATCCTTAGCACAAACGAAGTTAGCTAACAGACTTCAGTAGCAAATCACAATCGTCAACAGTGGTAAAATAGCACTGCTGTAGTTCTTCAAGTACATAAAATGCCAGTCAACCCAAAAATGGGTCAGAGACTGTGTCTCATCTTAGTGCTCCCATTGCAGAGCCTTACCTTATCACCCAGGACCCCAAACAGTGCCGGTCACATTTTTCTGTGAGCCAGCCCATAACTGTATGTGGCCCATTGTATCTGCCACATTTTGGGCTGACTAGTGCCTTAAATATTTGAAGAGCTATAGCAGTGGTATTTTACCGCTATAGCTAGGGGTACATGGTGGGCAGTATAACTTTAAAAGAATCCTCTGATTTTGGCCAAAACTATAGCAACATTTGATGACAAATGTAAAGTAAACAATAGGGCATACCTTAATAGCATATGCAAAGGAACCTAAAATTAAACTAAATAGGACACATACTAGAACAGTCAAAATTGAACACGACTCAACAACCACAGTACAACACACCATCAGTGCTATGATGTAGAACAAAACACAACAGCACAAAAAGCAACATATCACATCACTACCAAAGCAAAATGCCACACAATAAATTGTATCAAACATTTCTTCCACACATTACCACCTCAGGAAACCTGCGTTCATAATGTTCTGGTAAAAGCAGTGTACCCCAAGCACCGCCTTAACTTACCGCAAAGGACATTACATAATGGCAGTCAAAAATGTTTTGTAATCTGGCCCCACCTTTTTTTGACCGTATCTTGCACAAGGGAGCAGAATCATTTTGTTTGTAGGTTTGGAAGACACCTCAGGGCTGGCCTGATGCCTCATTTATACACAGGTCTTTGTGTGGTGGGGCGGGCAGGAGAGGGGTTCAGAGCATGGCATGAGTGAAGAAGGTTGCCAAGCTGCACCAGTTTTGCAACAGTAAGAAGGGTTTCCTGCCCATGATATCCATTCATCACCGGTGAACCTTGGCCATAATGATCTGCCCCTCAGGAAAAGTGGACCCTCAGGCTGGTGCCTGTGGAAGCAGGAAAGCCCCATATGCAAACAGGCTTCCAGTGCCACATACACACCTTTGTATCTTACTGCACAGTGTCTATATCAGCTCCAGCAAAGGTTGTGTACTGGTAAGTTACCCTCCCAGTACAAATCACTACACTTAGACTAACTTTTAAAGTGTGTCATCTTTTGTATGTGTGCTGTACTGTGCAGAACACATGCAAAGTCAGAAATATTGGAGAAAGAAAGGAATTTCTCCGCGATAACACCATGGTGAAAAGTGTGATATTTTGACGAAACCCTTCTACTTTTTTTTTAACACATATGGTTTTCCATCAAAACCATGGGCGGTTGCATGAGAACACCTATGTACCACCCATGGAACACCCCCTTGATGCTAAGTAATGCAATGGTTTCAGTTACTTTCTAGATCAAACTAATTGTTGTGCTGAAAATAAATTTAAAAAAACATTATGGCACGATTTATGTCACTTTTGAGACACAAAGTTCACTTCTAATGTTAGTAAATATACCCCTTTAAGTTAATGTATGCGCTCAAGACGCCAAAAAGAAGGGCACGGACCCCTTCTGCGCCAGTGCGAGGTAGACAACGGCATCATGGTATGGCCCAAATGTATATCCTGTGTGTAAAATGAGAGCTTAAAGTATTTCTTCCATGAATTAGGTTGGGGCAATGTTTGAATGTGTGTTTGCAGTCCTCTGGAACAACGAACCTGAGGTATAAGTGGTGGGGATGGGAGGGAGCGGACTAAGACAGTGATTCTTGAGATGTGATATATAGTCTTTTTTGTGTCAAATACTAGGTGAATGATACTTTTTTACATTTTTTGTTTCAGGAGAATACGCTGAAGTGCTGTATACTCCCGTCATTGAAAGTAAGAGACGCTGTTTATTACCTACAGACTTCTAAGCACAATAAAAACGTATTCTGTGAAGACGTAACTGCTAACTTGTACAAGGTTGGATAGTGTCTTAATATTAAGTATGGGCACAAAATCCGCTCCGCTCGCGAAATTTGCGAATTTTCGGCAATTTCGCGATCCGCGAATCTCGCGAAATTGCTGAAATATTTGCGAATTCGTGAGCAGGCAGATTTTTTTTTTGCCCCACAGGAAGCACAGTTAAGCAGGTGCTCGAGTTGAATTAACTTTGTAACCATTTTAGAATGGCGCCGGCAAGCTGCCAGAGTGCTTGCTGGCGCCATTCTAAAATGGTTACAAAGTTAGCTTCAACTCGGGCACCTGCCTTAACTCTGTAAGTGCTTCCTGTGGGCCAAAAATTAAACCTCAACAGGAAGCACTTACAGATAACAATAAAGCAGGTGCCCGAGTTGAAGCTCAAATTCAGTAACGTTTTAATCAGCCCAAAAGCATTAGTGAGCACGGTCGATGCTGGGCAAGTGTGCTTTAACCCCATATCTGCCGTCGAAAATTAGCTGTAATACCCGAGGGAGGTCTTTGCATCCCTGAGTTTCTCGAGCGCAACCCCCGTGTAGTTCCTGTGACCAGGAGGCTGCTTTCTACTCACCTGTTGCCCTGCTCGCTCTCTGACCCTTTACACAAGAGGCATGTGAACACGCATAGAAGCCCGAGGTCTTTGCATCCATGAGTTTCGAGCGCAACCCCCGTGTAGTTCCTGTGACCAGGAGGCTGCTTTCTCCTCACCTGCTGCCCTGCTCGCTCTCTGACCCTTTATACACAAGAGGCATGTTGACACGCATAGAAGCCCCGCATCACACACTAGCGGTATCAAACGTCTTCCCCCCCCTTTCCCAACTATGATTGACAGCTCACTCAAGGGACCTCGGCACCTTTTGGCGCGGTGGCAAAGTTACAGGCACACATGGTCAGTGGAGACAAATCTTCTGGCCCTTTACGCAGCTGCAGTGTAGGAAAAGCACTATACATTTACCCAAGAAGGTAGCACTTACTGATTAGCCAGTAGCAAGTACTCCAGTTGAGTAGATGGAAATCTCAAAAAAATCTGCGATTTCGCTGGAAAATCCACGGATTTGCAGACTTGTTTGCGATTTCGTGCGTATTCGCGGACTGCAGATCCGCAAAATTCGCCCATACTTAGCTAATATACGACACATCACTTGGTGCCATTCTGTTTATAATCTGTGCAAGATGACTATTTTTATACTATTGGAGACATCAGTCCTGCTGTCAGTAAATTTATAATCTATAGGAGTGTCAGCTCATGGAGCCTAGACATTTTAAATTCAAAATCTATGGACGTTGCCAATGCTGGTTTTGAGCAAAGTCCCTGTCCTGTATTTTGGGGATGGACGGCTGGCCACCCAGCAACTCCACTAAGGGATGAGTGTGTTCCCCGGTTCATACCTTTCAGTTGCCCTTTTGACTACTCACCCTCAGGGACAGGCGATTTAACCATGGGATGCCTAGATTCAGGCTAGTGGTAGCAACGTTTGAACATCTGAAAGTGTATCTTTTGAGTGCCTTATGATGTTTTACTAATTTGATTATATTTCTTTTTGGTAATCTATTACACTGGTTGAATGTAAGCTGTACTTATGGTTCACTTTACTTTATCTTTTGTATTACTGTTGGCAATGTAGCGCTTTGAAGCTGGATACTTTCTGGCATTGGTGTTCCGTCACAAATAAAACTACAATACAATACCATACCATACCATACCATACCATACCATACAAATAGTAGGGCTGTTACTGTACTCACATATAATAACTCCTGCTGCAGAAGGATTGTTCTTGTGATATAGAGTGAAACAACTTAAAATTATTCTTTAATTCTATTTATGTCTCCTATCTAGCCCATAAAGAACATATATCTCACTAGAGCAGTGCCACCAAAAGTTGTGTGCGGGAGCACTTTCAGTGGAAATGCTCTGTCATTTGAGCGGAACACCTTCTAATTGGAAGGCAGCTGCTGTCACTCAGCATTGGGGCATCCCACTTGGCAAACCTTAAAAAGGCCCTCAAGTAATGTTCCGCATCACTTGACCATGTGCAAAAGGTACTCCGGGTAAGCTGGCTGCAGGGTTGAGAGCAAAGAAGGTCTTGTCCTACTAGGCCATCTTAATTCTTCGTGTAAAATGTAACAATTATAAGGTACTTTTAGCAAAATGTTTTATTTAAATAGATTTTATTATACACAAATAACTTTACATATCATAAAATTGACCAATTTCTAATAATTTTTAGGACATGTTTGGTTCAAAATGACAACCAACTTTTGTCAGTTTCTCACTTCGTTTTTAATGGAGATGAACTGTCCCTCTATTAAAAGGAATTCTGTATAGGGAACAGTTACACCTCCTTTTATAATTCACTCACTTCACTATATGTACTAATGCACATACCTGTAACAAGAACCCAATGATGAAAACTGGCTACTGACTTCGTTGGTGCCTGAGGGTTCCTTTTTCTCAGTGGGTACTGACTCATTCCACCCAGTCCTTATCATTTTGGTTGTGGTAATTGATTTTTTTTACTCACTCTCTCTTTTTGTTTATTTGGTTACTCTTTCGTTGTTTGATATTCTAACTCTAAGGGGTATAAGAGTGGCAGACTGACCCTTTTCTTTCTTGTTGTTTAACTATAACATAAAATAGCCACACTTCTCCCTAATAGCAAAGTGTTTTTGAGCTTCCTACCAAATAAACATTTATTTTTCACATAGCTCTAGCTTTGTTACCAAAAAGATCAATTTCCAAATATGTCTTGCTATGAGTCAGAGAAATATAATAAATGCTGAAAATAAAACCAAACACAGCAACAGTTACAAATTATATTTTATATAGCTCACACTGTGAACTAAATTCTCAGCACTCTTGCTCTGGGACTCATCACCATGATGGAATCAATTTCCAAATATGTCTTGTTATGAGTCAGAGAAATATAATAAATGCTGAAAATAAAACCAAACACAGCAACAGTTACAAATTATATTTTATATAGCTCACACTGTGAAGTAAATTCTCAGCACTCTTGCTCTGGGACTCATCACCATGATGGAATCAATTTCCAAATATGTCTTGTTATGAGTCAGAGAAATATAATAAATGCTGAAAATAAAACCAAACACAGCAACAGTTACAAAGTATATTTTATATAGCTCACACTGTGAACTAAATTCTCAGCACTCTTGCTCTGGGACTCATCACCATGATGGAATAAAGGAATTTAAAGATCAATCCCTATGTGAAGCGTCTAGAGATTAACACAGCAACCTAGAAGGTTGTGGACTGGGGCTAACCCTTTACCTTGGCATACCCTCTTAACTTGAGATAGTTCACGTTAAAAAGATGCAATCTTCTTGCAGATGGTGTTTGTGGTGTTAAATGTTCTTTAAACAACTACAACTTAAATACCTGGAAAAATATATACATTATCATCAGTTTGTCAGAAATTGCCATCATTCCCGGACTCCTTAAAATGAATGATATTAGTTCTAAAACTCAGTGACCGTAATTAATAACATGCAGTTTGATGGTCTGTAAGTGCCACAACACCTCTATCAAATAAACAGGGAGAGGCTTGCTTAAGAGTTTCCAGGGTGACACTTGTGATATGTGATGCTGCTCCCTGAACCTGGTGCCCCATGGTCCAAGTTCTAACCACTTGACCCACATAAAAATAAATTCTCTGCTTTACATGAGCGTTGCAACAATATTTAGAATTGTGGAGAATTCATATCCCCTGCACAGAGCTTCACTACAAGTTGCGCGTTGTTTTAGGAAGTAATACGTCACTACAATAACCCCCGGGTGCTGCATGTACTCGGTGCAGTATTTCTGCCCCATGACTGAGTTCCGCACTGAGGAACTAAGGGGTCGATCCCGCCATCACATAAGCAACAGGGACCGCCCACCATGGGTGCGGCGGTCCCACTATACAAATAGGATGCGCCCGCCACACTGGCTGGCGCATCCCGTATTTTTACATTGCGGTGGGAGGTGCTGCAAGCAGCACCTGCCGCAATGTAAAAATACATGTTGTGCATTTGAATGTACAATGTGACAGGCACCGTGCGGTGCCTGCCACCTTGTACATGCAAATGCAGGGGGGTACCATGGGTACCCCACATGAGATCCCTCACCCCCCCCCAACACCCTGGGGGCCCGCAATGGGCTCCCAACAGAAGAAACCACCTGCCTTTTCATGGCAGCAACGCCGCAATGAAAAGGCTGCTCACCGGCAGCATTGTAATATGGATGGCGGTGTCTTCCAGACACAGTCACCATATTAAACAAGTTTCTTGCCGGTCGACGAGTTGACCAGCCGAAAAGCGCCGGACGGTCTTTCCGTCCTCCACGGACCCCCCAACCATCATAATATGCCGGGGGTCTTTGCTGTCTGGATGGCGGGCGGATCGCCCCCGCTGGGCCGGCAGTGACCACTGCCATCGTAATCGGCCCCTAAGATACCACTGAATACTTCATGTTTTCTTATTTTTAAGCTGGGATGCTAGGAATGTGCGGCTGTTCCCTGCACACATTCTGTCACTCTTTTTATTTATTACCCAAAGGAACGGCAACCTTTGGATTATGAATCAGGTAAATTATGCTGAATTATCAGAGTTACAAACCTGTCAGAAGCCTGAATTCACACAGCTCTATCGATGCTCCTCAGACTTAGGGCTTCAGCAGTACATGTTCTCCACCTCTTTTTATACCTCAGTCACATTGTTCTCTTCAGTCTGCAGTCACACTGTTTCACCAATGTGTCATTGCTCACTTCAAACTGCATTCTCACACCACTGGCTTTCACCTCTATCACAGGGCTGACTTCAGCCCGCATTCCCACCTCTCCACTGATGCGTCATTTTCACAGGGCTGACTTCAGCCTACTTTCCCACCCCTCCACTGATGCGTCATTTTCACAGGGCTGACTTCAGCCTGCATTCCCACCGCTCCGCTGATGTGTCATTTTCACAGGGCTGACTGCAGCCCGCATTCACACCTCTCCACTGATGCGTCATTTTTACAGGGCTGACTTCAGCCTGCATTCCTACCGCTCCACTGATGCGTCATTGTCACAGGGCTGACTTCAGCCTACTTTCCCACCCCTCCACTGATGCGTCATTTTCACAGGGCTGACTTCAGCCTGCATTCCCACCGCTCCACTGATGTGTCATTTTCACAGGGCTGACTTCAATCTGCATTCCCACCGCTCCCCTGATGCGCAATTGTCACAGGGCTGACTTCAGTTCAGGCGTAGCTGGTCCATTTGGGCGGATGGGCCCCGCCCGCCCCCTTTTTCCTCGTAGGAACAGTGTCTGTCAGGCTGAACAAAAGTCAGCCTGACAGACGCTACTCACTTTCAGTTTAAGCAGCCAGGAGACACACATGCACATTTAGCGCTGGCTCCTGGCTGCCTGAACTGAACTTTGCTGGCCTGAGAAAGTCACAGCTCCATTGGGCGTGACTTTCTCAGCTCAGCAAAGGTTGCTGAGGCCCTCCTCTCAGTGGTGAGGGATGGCGTCACTGATTGCCGTGCATCTGGGCGCTTCAGATTCAAGCCCTGAAGCGCCCAGGGTCGAGTTTCAATCAGTGACACTTAATCTCAGAGTGGGGTGGGGTCACTAGTCTCCCTGACCCCATCCCACTCTGTGATGACGATAGGACTGCTGCCTTCCCTCATTGGCTGACCATAGGTCGGCCAATGAGGGAAGGCAGCAGTCCCAAGCCTCCTGGAACGTCTGAGACAGAGCAGAGCTAGCTGAAGGTAAGCGTTATTTATTTTCTTTTTACATTGTTTGGTGCGTGCATGTATGAAAGTTTGGGAAAGAGTGTTGTGAATGAATGTGTTTGTGTGTGTGTGTGTGCGCCTGGTTGTGAGTGTTATATGTATGTGAGCGTGTGTGTGTGTCCCATCCACCCCCCCCTCCTCCCAAAACTTACCGCCCGCCACTGCTTCAGTCTGCATTCATGCAGCTCCTCTGAAGCGTCATTCTCACAGGACTGACTTCAGCCTGGATTCATACAGCTCCACTGATGCATCATTGTCACATGGATGACATCCTCCTGCATTCACACTGCTCTACTGATGCTCCATTGTCACAGGGCTGACTTCAGCCTGCATTCATACCGCTCTCCAGATGCGTCATTTTCACAGGGCGGACTTCAGTCTGCATTCATGCAGCTCTACTGATGCCTCATTCTCAGAGGACTTACTTCAGCCTGCATTCCCACCACTCCACTGATGGATCATTGTCACAGGGTTGACTTCCGTCTGCATTCATACAGCTCCATTGATGCATCATTGTCCGAGGGCTGACTTCCGTCTGCATTCATACAGCTCCACTGACGCATCATTGTCACAGGGCTGACTTCAGTCTGCATTCATACAGCTCCACTGATGGGTCATTGTCACAGGGCTGACTTCAGTCTGCATTTATACAGCTTTACTGATACGCCACTTGTAGGAAGGTGGATATCTGACTATGGTTACCCCCAAACTTTTTGCCTGGTGTTTAGCTGGTTTTTGACTTAGTTGGCCTGGGATCCTGCTATTCAGGGCCCCAGGCTGATTGCTCTCTCCTTAAAATGGACTCCATGTACCCTAGGTGCATAACATAATTGGAACTGGTTCACCTTATAGGCCCCTGTAACAGTGTACCCTAGGTACCCAGGGCATAGGTGCATCCAAGGCCTACCAGGGGCTGCAGCACGTATTGTGCCACCCCTGGCCTGGCCTCCAGATTTGACACAACTGGCTGATCACTCAGCTGGGGTAAGTTGGTGTAATCACCTCTTACTTAGATATAGTATCCCTATATCTAACCTTAAACTGGACACATGTTAACCTGTAAGCCATTCCTATGGAAGGCCCCTGCAATCCTGGGGGCAGAGTGCATGGTTACATGTGAGATGGTGCTCTAGCATGAGCTGAGCCTGTCTGCAGCTGTCGGGAACCACTCCCTAAGCTGTTCCGGGATATTGCCATACCATATACTCTTAAGTGCATTATAATCCTCGCGGTTATATGCTATCTTTGGTTTGGCTTTATCAAAACATGTCGAGTAAGGTGTCATACGAATTGGAATACTATCCCCTCGACAGTTCTGTCGACGGGGATAGCATTCCACCCTTCTAGAGGGACACGACATGTGTGTAGCCTTAACCCCGGTTAAAGTTAACCAGAGCCTCAGCATCACAAAATGGATGCTGCCACCACAGACACATGTCTGACCTCCTGCTGCTGGGAGTCCTTCCAGCGAGGAGGGCCTGGACAAAGGGTTTCCTGCCTGGGGAGGTGTGAGCACCACCCCAGACAGGGTTTTGTGTATTGGGTAGGACAGGGCTGAATAGAATCAGACATGCCCGGGGCACACAAGGTGTCCCCGTGCATAGGCCAGTCCAAACCGGTCCTGGGACTTTCCAGACCCAGGCTTGGCGCGGAACTGGACCAAGGAAAGGGGGTGTAACCGCCCCCCTTCCTGGTTCCTCCCAGAGGAGGGACCTAGTAGATGATCCACCCCTCAGATTGGGAATAAGAGTGGGAGCAGTGCCATTGCACAGCAGATCATCCTGAATCAACTTTACACGAAGAAGAAGACTGGACTTCGACATTCTGCTGCACAGAAGACTGAAGAGAATCTCCCTTGTGGCCTAGGAGTGGCCACCCTGTGAACACAGGTACCAACCAGCAACTCGACGTCTGCTTTGCCGCCGCCTCCCGCCGGAGCCCGAGCCCAGAGCCCAACAAGAACCAGACTCCCAGACCTCTCAGAGCCCGATCCACAGTCCCTACAAAGAAGGGACCCGTGGAGGCACCGAGTGACGTGGGACCGGACCTCTTGGAAGACACTCGAAAAGCTGACTGCGCAGCTTCTGAGGCATCCTCGACGTTGTGCTTTGGGGACTGAGAACCCCCACCACCGAGCAGCCCTTGCACCGAAGATCAGCCCTCCAGCATCTCCACGATCTGCGTGGGGCCCTTTTGCATTGTGCCACTCGACGCGCCATCCCGGCCACTAGCCACGTGGTCAGCGGCCATCTTGGCGACGAAACCGACGATTTACACAGCAGGTCTGGTTGCTCCAGACCTAACCAAGCTCCTGTAAAAAGGAGCACCCGCTCTGACCTTGCTGGTCCGAGTGATAAGCATCTTTCAACTTCTGCGTGGCTTGCATTTGCCAAGGCCTGTTTGCTCCGATCAGGTCGCCGACACCGCCAACAGCGAGAAGCCTACGTGGGACAGCTCGTGACCGACTCCTGGACATCCTCGACCCCGGGTATCCACGTGGCTGCAGAAAGAAGCTACCCGACAACGCCTGTTTGCACCCGACATCGCCTGGTTCCAATCTGGTTCCACGGTAGTCACTGGCTAGTGACTTTGAACACTGTCCCCTCTGCTTTCAGGTCTTCACATCTTCAGATCCACCCTTGGATCAACCGGAACTCTTCACATCGAGCCGCCTGCAGCATCTTCAGCTCCAAGCACCATCGACCAGCGTGACGAAACCCAACACTACTTCGACCCTGTGCACCCGCTTCCTGTGGGTGAGGTAACTCAGCTCCGCCGGTGCTCCTGCACTGGTACACATCTCAAGGGCCTGTGTCTTAAGTTTCAGCCCCGTAGGTCACTCGGAAGGTTCCTAACTTTCTAACTTTGTACTTTTTACGCACCATAGACTTTGCATTGGAAAGTGCGTGCACTTTGAACACTGCACCCGAGTCCCGTGGGCCTTTCCCGACTTAATCATTGCTAGTCTCGAATAGCTCCAGCGATTCCCAAGGCCCTAGGCCTGTTCCCTTTCCTATTGGTATCTCTTATACCACTTTCTTAGTATATGGTTTAGGTGGCCCCTAGGGCTCATCCATATTGTGCAACTTTTGTGTATTTTAAACTGTCTTGTGATTTAACGCTTGTGCTTCTGTGCTCATAAAGAGTCCAGGGGATTTTATAGTTAATAAATCAATATATATTTTCAATATATATCTGTGTGGTGTCCCTTTCATTTGGTATTCAAGGGGGTTGTGTATGGTATAACAGCTGGCTTCACATGCCTTTCAGAGTTTAGCCTAAGACTGCTTTGTCCACGTTACCACTAGGATAACTGGTCTACAAGGTTGAATTACAACCATCATCATAAGGGTTGCTTGGCATGGTACAAAGTGATCACTAAGAATTAGTGAGCATTATATACCAGGCCAACTTCTCACATTGGTGAGCAGCGGATTGGGATCTGAGCTTGCTGTTGTTTTACCATTACAATCTTTGAGATTATCATTTGAAAGATCACACAGGTACCTGCTAGGTACATATAAAACAAGACTAGTATACTTAAGTTCTACTGAACTTAGTTGTTGTAGAGCAAAGGGAGTAGCACACCCTGACTACAACTACTAGATAGGTTTAGTAGGTAAACACCAGTGTAGGTAGATTGCAACACATCCACCCACACTAGAGCAATGTCTGGAGCAGAGGGTTCCACTGGGAACATCCCTGTTGAGAGTGACCCTCCAAGGGCACAATCCAAATTTGCTATTTTTTCCTTTAAGGAATTAAGACAGCTTTGTGTCTTAAGGGGTCTGAGGACAGGGCCTTCCCCTACCACAGACCACCTAAGAGAGCTCTTAGACCAGTCTGAGACTCTAAAGCCCTCTAAGGCAAACCCCACTGGGAATGCTGACGGAGGCCATCCTTCAGAGGATGACACTGTAGACACCCCTGGTCCTATCATCCTAGTAGATGAGGAAGCCCCCATCACTGGAGCTCCTCAGGTAGATGAGGAGGAAGAGGAAGAAGAGGAAGAAGAGGAGGAGGGGGGAAGCAGTGAGTCAGATGATGACAGAAATAGTCAGGTGCTGGTCAGTAGACTGAACCAGGCTAACTTAAGCCTATTTGGGACTGAATCTGGTAACAACCCATTCAGACCCCCAGGTGGACTTAACCAGAAGCCTAGGAGGAGAAGGACTCACTCAGGTGACTCTAACAACTCCCATGCTTCTAGAGGTTCTCATGGTCACTCCAGAAGGGAGATGACTAGCCCTCAGAGAAGGGAACATGAGGCCAAAATGAGAGAGGCTGAATTGAGGATCCAGAGACAAGAATTAGAAGTTGCCCTGGCCCAAGAGAAACTTGCTAGAGCAAGACAGCCTAGAGAGAGTGGATTAGGATCCACTGGTGGCAGCACTATCCAGAAGGATAAAGACAGGTCCTTTGATACAAGAAACCGGAGTAAGATTGTGCCCCCCTACAAAGCTGGGGATGATATCCACAAATGGATGACTGCACTTGAGAGAGCCTGCATGGTACAGCAGATCCCTCAGGAGCAGTGGGCAGCAATCTTGTGGCTCTCCTTTGAAGGTAGAGGCAGAGACAGACTCCTCACAGTTAGTGATGGGGATTCTAGAAACTACATGGTCCTGAAGAGTGCTCTGATTGATGGGTTAGGCTTAACCACTGAACAGTACAGGTTAATGTTCAGAGATACCCAGAAGACACAGACTCAGGACTGGTCTGAATTTGTTGAGTGTGCCACTAAGGCTCTGGAGGGCTGGTTGCTGGGAAGTAAGGTTACTGACTATACAGGATTGTATAATTTAATTATGAGAGAGCAAATCTTAAGTAATTGTCAAAGTCAGCTTCTACATCAGCACCTGGTTGACTCTGATCTGACCTCCCCACAAGAATTGGGTAGGAGGGCAGACAAATGGGTCAGAACCAGGATCAGGCCTAAGAACCAGGGTGGTGACCAAAAGAAAGAGACTACCAAGCCTCAAGAGAAGGGTGGGGATAAAAGTAAGGAAAAGACTTCCCCAGGGCCCCAAAACTCCAAGAATGGGGGTGGGTCCCAAGACACTTCTACAACCCAGAAAAAGCCTTATTGTCATACCTGTAAACAGGTGGGGCATTACAAAACAGATAGCTGTTGTCCCAAGAATGGCAATAAAGAGAATATACCTCCAGGTAAGGCTCCAACACCTCCTGTCACTGTTAGCAGTGGTCCCCCAGGTGGTGGGAGCACCCCCAAGAATTTGGGTGGGTTTACTTTTGGAGGACAGGTGGACTCTGGCCTATCCAGGTCCCCTAACACAGATACTCTTGTCTATGAGACTGGCATGGGGTTTGCCAATTTCACTGCTTGCCCAAACACTTTGAGCAAGTATAGACAGGAGCCCCTCATCAATGGCTTGAAAGTTGAGGCCTTCAGAGACACAGGGGCTAGCATCACCATGGTGGCTGAATGTCTAGTCCCCTCAAGGCAACTTTTACCTGATGCCAGATATCAGGTGACAAACATTGATGGCATAGAAACCAATCATCCCATGGCAGTAGTCAATCTTAGCTGGGGAGGTGTCACTGGCCCAAAGAGAGTGGCAGTGTCAGCAAACTTGCCTGTAGATTGCCTACTGGGTAATGATTTGGAAATCTCAGCCTGGGCTGAGGTTGAACGGCAAACCCATTCTAGAATGGTAAATCTCCATGGAAAGGTTAGTGGGGCTGTGATGGCTACAGCCCCAATTCAAGATGTCCTTCCTGAAAAGGTTGGGAGGGCTGAGCAAACCTCAGCCCCATCTTTAGATAACCTCCCTCCTGAAAAGAGTAGCAGGGCTGTACTAGTAACAGCCTATAGCCAAACTGAGTCTCCTCCTGAAAAGGTTGGTGGGGCTGTGATGGCCACAGCCCAAACTCAAACTGATACATGGGTAGTGAAGCCTGAAATGATGGATCACTCCACCCAAACAGAGAGCATTGAGGAGGAAGAGAAATCTCCCTCCCACCAGACTTTAGGAAAGGATCAGCCTCCTCAGGGAACTGATCTTACCCCTGATGAAGGAACTGTCCCAGAGGTTGTTAGGCCTGGCCTGACAGAGCCTCTGATGGCAGTGGACCCTTCTCAGGAGGGACCCAGTCTGGAGCAGGTAACCTGCCCCTCTCTACCTTGCCTTACTCAGCCCAGCGCTGCAGAGGACAAGAAGGACAGTGAGACCCAAAGGGCCCCCTGTCAAATAAAGCACCCCCATCAACAGATTAGGGGCACCGAAACTAGTAGCCCCAGTGAGGTGAAAACTTTAAAAACTCCTGAGGGATCCCCCTTAAAAGTAGTTAGGGACCTCCCCCAGATGGATATTGTTGGGCACAGCCAAACCTGGGACCAAAAGGCCCCAAACCTGACCTGTCCCTCCAGTAAGCCAAACAGAGGGACCCAGCCTCCAGCTTTAGGTAGCCAGAGGTTGACCCTGAGAGCACAGTGCAACTCAGTCAGAGAAAGAAAGGCACACATGGTGGAGAGTGATTGGAGGAAGCTGAGCCCTACAGAGGAAACTCACTTCAGTACTCCATCTCAACACCAGCCTTTGACTTTGCAAAGACACACCACAGGTAGAGATTCCCTATGGTGGAGACCCTCAGATACCCTTAGGGTGAGGGATTGCTTAGTGGACCATGAGACAGGGGGTTACCAAGCCAGAGCTGGTACTTCCTTATATGGCCACTTAGGCAATATAGGCTTACCTGGTCAAGGATAGCCTTATCTCCTTTCGTTTGGGGGGGGGGGGGGGGGGGTTATGTAGGAAGGTGGATATCTGACTATGGTTACCCCCAAACTTTTTGCCTGGTGTTTAGCTGGTTTTTGACTTAGTTGGCCTGGGATCCTGCTATTCAGGGCCCCAGGCTGATTGCTCTCTCCTTAAAATGGACTCCATGTACCCTAGGTGCATAACATAATTGGAACTGGTTCACCTTATAGGCCCCTGTAACAGTGTACCCTAGGTACCCAGGGCATAGGTGCATCCAAGGCCTACCAGGGGCTGCAGCACGTATTGTGCCACCCCTGGCCTGGCCTCCAGATTTGACACAACTGGCTGATCACTCAGCTGGGGTAAGTTGGTGTAATCACCTCTTACTTAGATATAGTATCCCTTTATCTAACCTTAAACTGGACACATGTTAACCTGTAAGCCATTCCTATGGAAGGCCCCTGCAATCCTGGGGGCAGAGTGCATGGTTACATGTGAGATGGTGCTCTAGCATGAGCTGAGCCTGTCTGCAGCTGTCGGGAACCACTCCCTAAGCTGTTCCGGGATATTGCCATACCATATACTCTTAAGTGCATTATAATCCTCGCGGTTATATGCTATCTTTGGTTTGGCTTTATCAAAACATGTCGAGTAAGGTGTCATACGAATTGGAATACTATCCCCTCGACAGTTCTGTCGACGGGGATAGCATTCCACCCTTCTAGAGGGACACGACATGTGTGTAGCCTTAACCCCGGTTAAAGTTAACCAGAGCCTCAGCATCACAAAATGGATGCTGCCACCACAGACACATGTCTGACCTCCTGCTGCTGGGAGTCCTTCCAGCGAGGAGGGCCTGGACAAAGGGTTTCCTGCCTGGGGAGGTGCGAGCACCACCCCAGACAGGGTTTTGTGTATTGGGTAGGACAGGGCTGAATAGAATCAGACATGCCCGGGGCACACAAGGTGTCCCCGTGCATAGGCCAGTCCAAACCGGTCCTGGGACTTTCCAGACCCAGGCTTGGCGCGGAACTGGACAAAGGAAAGGGGGTGTAACCGCCCCCCTTCCTGGTTCCTCCCAGAGGAGGGACCTAGTAGATGATCCACCCCTCAGATTGGGAATAAGAGTTGGAGCAGTGCCATTGCACAGCAGATCATCCTGAATCAACTTTACACGAAGAAGAAGACTGGACTTCGACATTCTGCTGCACAGAAGACTGAAGAGAATCTCCCTTGTGGCCTAGGAGTGGCCACCCTGTGAACACAGGTACCAACCAGCAACTCGACGTCTGCTTTGCCGCCGCCTCCCGCCGGAGCCCGAGCCCAGAGCCCGACAAGAACCAGACTCCCAGACCTCTCAGAGCCCGATCCACAGTCCCTACAAAGAAGGGACCCGTGGAGGCACCGAGTGACGTGGGACCGGACCTCTTGGAAGACACTCGAAAAGCTGACTGCGCAGCTTCTGAGGCATCCTCGACGTTGTGCTTTGGGGACTGAGAACCCCCACCACCGAGCAGCCCTTGCACCGAAGATCAGCCCTCCAGCATCTCCACGATCTGCGTGGGGCCCTTTTGCATTGTGCCACTCGACGCGCCATCCCGGCCACTAGCCACGTGGTCAGCGGCCATCTTGGCGACGAAACTGACGATTTACACAGCAGGTCTGGTTGCTCCAGACCTAACCAAGCTCCTGTAAAAAGGAGCACCCGCTCTGACCTTGCTGGTCCGAGTGATAAGCATCTTTCAACTTCTGCGTGGCTTGCATTTGCCAAGGCCTGTTTGCTCCGATCAGGTCGCCGACACCGCCAACAGCGAGAAGCCTACGTGGGACAGCTCGTGACCGACTCCTGGATGTCCTCGACCCCGGGTATCCACGTGGCTGCAGAAAGAAGCTACCCGACAACGCCTGTTTGCACCCGACATCGCCTGGTTCCAATCTGGTTCCACGGTAGTCACTGACTAGTGACTTTGAACACTGTCCCCTCTGCTTTCAGGTCTTCACATCTTCAGATCCACCCTTGGATCCACCGGAACTCTTCACATCGAGCCGCCTGCAGCATCTTCAGCTCCAAGCACCATCGACCAGCGTGACGAAACCCGACACTACTTCGACCCTGTGCACCCGCTTCCTGTGGGTGAGGTAACTCAGCTCCGCCGGTGCTCCTGCACTGGTACACATCTCAAGGGCCTGTGTCTTAAGTTTCAGCCCCGTAGGTCACTCGGAAGGTTCCTAACTTTCTAACTTTGTACTTTTTACGCACCATAGACTTTGCATTGGAAAGTGCGTGCACTTTGAACACTGCACCCGAGTCCCGTGGGCCTTTCCCGACTTAATCATTGCTAGTCTCGAATAGCTCCAGCAATTCCCAAGGCCCTAGGCCTGTTCCCTTTCCTATTGGTATCTCTTATACCACTTTCTTAGTATATGGTTTAGGTGGCCCCTAGGGCTCATCCATATTGTGCAACTTTTGTGTATTTTAAACTGTCTTGTGATTTAACGCTTGTGCTTCTGTGCTCATAAAGAGTCCAGGGGATTTTATAGTTAATAAATCAATATATATTTTCAATATATAACTGTGTGGTGTCCCTTTCATTTGGTATTCAAGGGGGTTGTGTATGGTATAACAGCTGGCTTCACATGCCTTTCAGAGTTTAGCCTAAGACTGCTTTGTCCACGTTACCACTAGGATAACTGGTCCACAAGGTTGAATTACAACCATCATCATAAGGGTTGCTTGGCATGGTACAAAGTGATCACTAAGAATTAGTGAGCATTATATACCAGGCCAACTTCTCACACCATTGTCACAGGGCTGACTTCAGTCTGCATTCATACAGCTTCACTGATGCGTCATTGTCACAGGGCTGACTTCAGTCTGCATTCAAACAGCTCCACTGATACGCCATTGTCACAGGGCTGACTTTAGCCTGCATTCATACCGCTCCCCAGATGCGTCATTTTCACAGGTCTGACTTCAGTCTGCATTCATGCAGCTCTACTGATGCCTCATTCTCACAGGGCTGACTTCAGTCTGCATTCATACAGCTCCACTGATACGCCATTGTCACAGGGCTGACTTCAGTCTGCATTCATACAGCTTTACTGATACGCCATTGTCACAGAGCTGACTTCAGTCTGCATTCATACAGGTTCACTGATGCATCATTGTCACAGGGCTGACTTTAGTCTGCATTCATACAGCTTCACTGATGCCTCATTGTCAGAGGGCTGACTTCAGTCTGCATTCATACAGCTCCACTGATACGCCATTGTCACAGGGCTGACTTTAGTCTGCATTCAAACAGCTCCACTGATACTCCATTGCCACAGGGCTGACTTCAGTCTGCATTCATACAGCTCCATTGATGTGTCATTGTCACAGGGCTGACTTCAGTCTGCATTCATACAGCTCCATTGGTGCATCATTGTCACAGGGCTGGCTTCAGTCTGCATTCATACAGCTTTACTGATACCCCATTGTCACAGGGCTGACTTCAGTCTGCATTCATACTGCTCCACTGCTGCGTCATTGTCACAGGGCTGACTTCAGTCTGCATTCATACAGCTTTACTGATACGCCATTGTCACAGGGCTGACTTCAGTCTGCATTCATACAGTTCCACTGATACGCCATTGTCACAGGGCTGACTTCAGTCTGCATTCAAACAGCTCCACTGATACGCCATTGTCACAGGGCTGACTTCTGTCTGCATTCATACAGCTTTACTGATGTGTCATTGTCACAGGGCTGACTTCAGTCTGCAATCATACAGCTTTATTGATACTCCATTGTCACAGGGCTGACTTCAGTCTGCATTCATACAGCTCCACTGATGCATCATTGTCACAGGGCTGACTTCAGTCTGCATTCATACAGTTCCACAGATGTGTCATTGTCACATGGCTGTCTTCAGCCTGGATTCCTAGCTCTCCACTGTTGCGTCATTGTCACAGAGCTGATTCAGATTTTATTCATACAACTCCACTGATACGCCATTGTCACAGGGCTGACTTCAGTCTGCATTCATACAGCTCCACTGATGCATCATTGTCACAGGGCTAGCTTCAGTCTGCGTTCAAACAGCTTCACTGATACGCCATCGTCACAGGGCTGACTTCAGTCTGCATTCAAACAGCTCCACTGATATGCCATTGTCACAGGGCTGACTTCAGTCTGCATTCATACAGCTCCACTGATACGCCATTGTCACAGGGCTGACTTCAGTCTGCATTCATACAGCTTTACTGATGTGTCATTGTCACAGGGCTGACATCAGTCTGCATTCATACAGCTCCACTGATGCATCATTGTCACAGGGCTGACTTCAGTCTGCATTCATACAGCTCCACCGATGCATCATTGTCACAGGGCTGACTTCAGTCAGCATTCATACAGCTCCACTGATGCATCATTGTCACAGGGCTGACTTCAGTCTGCATTCATACAGCTCCACTGATACGCCATTGTCACAGGGCTGACTTCAGTCTGCATTCATACAGCTTTACTGATGTGTCATTGTCACAGGGCTGACATCAGTCTGCATTCATACAGCTCCACTGATGCATCATTGTCACAGGGCTGACTTCAGTCTGCATTCATACAGCTCCACTGATGCATCATTGTCACAGGGCTGACTTCAGTCAGCATTCATACAGCTCCACTGATGCATCATTGTCACAGGGCTGACTTCAGTCTGCGTTCATACCGCTCCACTGATGAATCATTGTCACAGGGCTGACTTCAGTCTGCGTTCATACAGCTCCACAGAAGCGTAATTGTCACAGAGCAGATTTCAGCCCGCATTCATACAGCCCCACAGATGTGTCATTGTCACATGGCTGTCTTCAGCCTGGATTCCTAGCTCTCCACTGTTGCATCATTCTCACAGAGCTGATTCAGATTTTATTCATACAACTCCACCGATGCGCCATTGTCACAGGGATGACTTTATCCCGCATTCATACAGCTCCACTGATGTGTTATTGTCACAGGAATAACTTCAGCCTGTATTCATATAGCTCTACTGATGCGTCATTGTCACAGGGCTGACTTCAGCCTGCATTCCTACCACTCCACTGATGCATCATTGTCACAGGGCTGACTTCAGCCTGCATTCATACAGCTCCACTGATGTGTCATGGCCACAGGGCTGACTTCAGTCTGCATTCCTACAGCTCCACTGATGCATCATTGTCACAGGGCTGACTTTAGCCTGCATTGCAACAGCTCCACAGATACGCCATTATCAAAGGGCTGACTTTAGCCTGCAGTCATACAGCTCCACAGATGCGTCATAGTCACATGTGTTACCTCAGCTTGCATTCTTACAGCTCCACTAATGCATCATGGTCACTAGGCTGACATCAGCCTGCATTCATACAGCTCCACTGATGGGCCATTGTTACAGGGCTGACTTCAGCCTGCATTTATGCAGCTCCACTGATGCTTCATTGTTACAGGGCTGACTTCAGCCTGCATTTATGCAGCTCCACAGATACGCCATTATCAAAGGGCTGACTTTAGCCTGCAGTCATACAGCTCCACAGATGCGTCATAGTCACATGTGTTACCTCAGCTTGCATTCTTACAGCTCCACTAATGCATCATGGTCACTAGGCTGACATCAGCCTGCATTCATACAGCTCCACTGATGGGCCATTGTTACAGGGCTGACTTCAGCCTGCATTTATGCAGCTCCACTGATGCTTCATTATTACAGGGCTGACTTCAGCCTGCATTTATGCAGCTCCACTGATGCTTCATTATTACAGGGCTGACTTCAGCCTGCATTTATGCAGCTCCACAGATGCGTCATTGTCACAGGGCTGACTTCAGCCTGCAGTCATACAGCTCCACAGATGTGCCATTCTCACTGGGCAGCCTTTATTCACATTAAAAAAGCATTTGATACCACATTGCCTTACCTACACAGCTTTGACAGTGCACCTCTTTCAGAGTTGCTAGTCCACACTGACATAGCTTCGACAATGCACCTTAACTATACAACTGCTTCGGTTGCTAAATAGAAGATGGACTGAGTTACGAACCTGGTGCCCGATTCACAAAGGTAAACTTGCGCTTTTGTAGGAATAAACCATGGTTCTTTTACGCCTTCACAGCTAAAATTGGAAAAATCCAGAGTCACTAGCAACAAATGCAGGCTTTATGCCGTAAGTGTCCTAAGGTCAGATGTATGATGCATTTTACCATCCACAAATGGCCTAATGGGCCTTTTGAGACAAGTAAAATGCATGTTCCTCTGTACCAACCCTATTTTGTGAGCTGGTAACCTATTAGCGACTCGTAAAATAGGGTTTGCGATTCGCTATTAGGAAGGGGCTTGTAAAGGGTGCTCCATCCTAATTGTGAGTTGCACTGTTATGCATTAATGTTTTACCAATTACAAATTGGTGGTAAGCCATTCGCAATATATTGAAGGGGTCCCCATGGGACCCTTTCCCTTTTGTGAATGGGGGTACCAATATTTTTTCAGAGCAGTAAGTGGTCTCCCGGACCACTGCCCACTCTAAAAAATATTACAAAAACATTTATTTTTAGTTTTTTTAAATGCATCCCATTTTCCTAAGGAGAACGGGCTGCATTTAAAAAAACTGCTTTATTTAAAAAGCAGAACAACATAGGGGTTAAGCCCAATGACAGGAACCAGGTAGGGCCAAAAATACAACAAATACACAAGAGTTCCTGGATTCCCACTTTTTGTTTTACAGAAAACCACACTATATTCTTTTAGTGGTTAGGCTATTTTATTCAACCTCTCATTTTTTTCATTTTTGATATTTTCTCAGAATAGGAAATCTCTTCTATTCTCAGGACCACATACAATTCATATAATAATAATCTTTATTGCGTGATTTAAAAGTAAACCATTGCAAGTACAAAACATTTAAAAGGTTCAAGATTGCATTTAGAATGTTAAATTCATTAGAAGTCAGTATGTATAGATGATAACAAATGAGACTTCCATTTAAAAAGTCATATTCATAATATAAAAAGCCAGCAACAGCAAGTAAAATTTGGCAGCATTATTCCAATGGGGGGGTCGCAAACTCTGGGCAGCTCAGTAAGTTTTTTTGCAGCGCGCTCCATGAATCTTACTAGGGCACAATTTAATTTAGTGTTCCTAGGGTCGAAACAGGCCAAAACTGCTGCTCTACAGCTTCTAATCATGTTTCTGTTCCAATGATGCTTGAGTAGGGCCCGTCTCTCTGTCAATAGTAGAGGGCACAGGCATATGATGTGTATGATGTCTTCTTTGTGGGTCCCACAAAGTCGCCATTGAACTTTTCCATGTTCTCTTTTCCATTTTGGCCAATGAGTCAACAGGTTAATAACTCCCAGTCTCAGTTTTAAAAAACTTAGTTTCATCCGAGCACTAAACGATATGGTAAGGTACGGCTGTGGAATTAACAAGGCATAGGATTGAAGGGTCATCCACCCATGACTTCTTTTGGCAAGGCTGGCTTTGTCTTCCACTATTGATAATTGTTTGGTGCTGATTTTCGCTAGCCTTTTAAATTCCATCTGACTGGTGTGCAAGTTCCAGAGGTCATTTAGGCACAGGGTTTTTAAGCCTTTTGACCAGTATTCATGTCCTGCTCGCCATGAGTTGTTATCAATGCTGGCCCACAAATGGTATCCTAAGCTTCCCTCCTTTGATAACCTCAATTTGTGACAGCACACGAGGAAAGACATGGCTCTGGCCAATCGTTGTTTGCAGATGCCGAGTTCCAACCTAATTTGTGCCAGTGATGTATGGTTTGGTAATTTGAACACAGACCTGTAGATCTTAGTAATTATTTTGTCCAGATGGTCACTGTCCAATCCTTTTAAAGCTTCGCTGCCGTAAGTTAAGGTAGGAATGATTTTTGCCTGAGCCACCTGTAGTGTGGGTGCAAGAGTAGGGCCTTGTAGTTTCTTTTGAATTAGTCCGATTGCAAAAGCGAGTGCCGTACCCTTCCTTTTTTGCTCTTCTAGTTGGGATTTGTATTTTCCATTGTTGTTAAAAGTGACTCCAAGGTACTTTTGGCAATTTGAATCGACAATGCTTTCATTATTCAAAGCCCAAGACAGTTTCTTAACTTTCCTTGAGTGCACCGCTAAAATTTTCGTCTTCCTGTTGTTGATGCGAAGCTCATTATCGTTTGAATAGTCGGAAGTAGCATCCAGAAGTCTTTGCATTCCGATCTTTGTTTTACTTAACAGTACCACGTCATCAGCATATAATAGATTTGTCAGCGGCAAGCCAGATAGTTTGGGAGCATGGGAGTTGACCTTATTAAGAGCTTCAGGGAGGTCAGCTAAGAATAGATTAAAAAGTGTCGGGGCCAAGACACAACCCTGTTTGAGGCCTTTTTCTGTCGGAATCGGGCGAGACAGTCTTGAGCCGTCCCCGATCTTAATTCTGACCCATGTGTCCTGGTGTAGGAGTTGTATGGCTCTTAGGAGGGCCTCTGGAATGTTAAATCTGGACAACTTCTGCCAGAGTTTACTTCTGTTGACATTGTCAAAAGCCGCTTGGTAGTCAATAAACCCCATATAAAGTGAACAAGAGCAGAATTTCGCTTGGTCAATTAAGCATGAAAGGGTCATGAGGTTGACTGAGGTACCGGTGTTTATTGTGAAACCTGTTTGATTCGGAGGAATTATGGAGTTTTCATCAGCCCATGCCCTAAGTGAGTTGAGCAGCACTCCCGCAAAATACTTTGCTTCGTTGTCAATGAGTGCGATGAGACGGTAATTCCCTGGGGATTTTTTGTCCCCGCCTTTGAAGATTGGTGGAAGGATGGATCCACGCCAGGAGGGCGGTATGGTGTTGTTTTGCAGACATGTGTTAAAAAGGGGGCTTAGTTTCGCAGCCCAGAAAGTTGCATCTTCCTTGAACAGAGCTTGAGGGATTCCACCTGGACCAGGCGCGCCATCCTTACGTCCCTTTTTTATTATTTTTTCAATTTCGACCTTCTGGACTGTCGCAAAATTGACGCAGCTTTGGGTCGAATGACGTTCTTTTGTTGGTGTCATTTTGTGACCTAGCTTCTTTAGGGAGTTTGAAATGTTCACGAGAGGTTCCGGGACAATCTCTGTTTGTGTTAATGTGTCCATGAGAGGGGGATTTGGATGGTTAATGAGCAGTACCTGGTCATTAAAGTGGGAAAAAAGAAATTCAACCCACTCTATTTCAAGAATGCTCGAAGAAGCAACTTTGGATGTGCGCCCAGATGCACTATTGATTGTGCGCCAAAACCTGGCAGAGTTGTTTGTTTTAATGTCATGCTGCAGTTTGACCCAAAACAGGTTCCATTGGTTTGTGCGTAGTTCACGTTTTGCTTTCTTGAGGTGATTGCGGGCCTCTCTCAATTTTATTATTTTACTGGGATCCATTGGATCAGTTTTTAAAGCCCGCCATAAGCGATTCATCGATCTTGTTGCAGATAGTATCTCAGAATTCGAGCGCGGCGTATACTTTTGATCAGTTTGACTTATGTGTTTTGTTGGTTTCGCGAATCTGTCAGTAAGTTCGGTAGCAAATGTTGACCAGTTGGCACATATGTTGTCCGGGCACGTTTGGCGCTCAATTATTTGTTTAGCCTCTGCTGATAAGAGTTGAAGATTCTTAAAGGAGCATTTGATGCGTTTAAGGTTGATTGTAAGGCTCTCAGATGGCAAGTCCCTTACCTTTTTGTGTTGTGTAAGGCAAGTCCTCAGAATAATTTCTTGCGGGCAGTGATCACTTTCTGTTCTGTTTCCAAGACAGTATCCTGCTACTTGATGGAGCAATGAAATGCTGACGAAGGTATAGTCAATTAATGAAGTGCCTTTTTTCGATAGATAGGAGAATCGAGGTGGCTTGTCAGCAGGATAACGCCCATTTAAGGCTCTTAGGCCCAGATTTTCAAGGTTACCTTGTAGAGAACTTCCATGTGGATCGTCCTTGTGCCAACCAGGCTTGGCTTGCGGTGGGATCACCCAGATGCTATCATGTGATTTGGTGACCTCATTTTTTTGAAGGACTGACATTAACCACATGTTAAAGTCACCAGTGAGTAGGATTTCTGAGTTTAGAAAACCTGTTTGCACTCTTACTACTGACGCTGTTACTTCGTCTACAAAGGATTTCCTGGATGCTGTGTTTGGGCGGACGTAGGCATTCATGAAGATTAACCTCCAATTTTGGCCATTGTTCAAAATAAGAGAGATTCCCACACATTGGAGGCGATTTGATGAGCCCGGCAGGTCCCAGGAGGTGACTGCATTTTTTGTTGATATATAGACTGCAAGACCGCCACTCCCTCTTCCTGGACGATTCAGTTTATGCGCTGGAATATGGTGGGTTTTAAAGCCTTCTAGGTGCTGCGGTGCCGTCAGCCATGTCTCTTGTAATAAGAGTATGTCAAAACCCCGAAAGTAGGAAATGGTAGCGTTGTCCTCGAGTTTGCTCGTGAGGCCATTTATATTCCATGAACAGATTTTTAAAGGAATCTTTTCGTGGCAGTTCACCCTGCTAGGATGTCAACGTAAAAGGCGGGTTGTATTCAGGGCGCCGGCCAGCCATGACCATGAACCCATCTCGTCCTGATTCCTATTTATTGTGCTCCCGTCTTCTTTTGCTTTCCTCATTGGGTGGACAGAAGTGGGAGTTTTGTTGCATGCACCCCTGAGGACGGAGTAAACTGTACCCCTCCCTACACTTCTATGTTCAACACCACAGCTTCCCTGTAGAACGTATGGATAGCCCTCTTCCCTGCCCGGTTGTATCAGTATTCCCCATTGTTTGAAGGTGTCGATTGACCCTAGAATTTTGTTCATTGCCTCTGCGGTTCTCCTGGTGATCTTTGTGGATTCGTTTAATTGGCCTTGACATGGTGCAATAAATTCTACCGATATTATGTCTTGAGTGGTAATTTCATCTGACAAACCTGACGCTTGTATCAGCTTTAAGATGTTACCCCGATTTAGGATATCATGGCTGCCTTTAGACTTGTATTCTGGATAGAAGAGGGTAGAGAGGTTGTCCCCACTCCGAACTGTGCTATTTGGCCGGGGCATTGCCTCTGTTTTGTCCATGATTGGCAATTGCGCAATTTTTATCAAAGGACCCGTAAAAGGGATCTCGTTGCGCATAGTATCGGGCCTTTCATCATTTACATGACCAGAGTTCCAGTTTTCACTTGCTGGGAGTCCGCCCTGTTGGTAGTTGACACGATTTGCTGTATCTTCCTGCTTTAAAATGGGGCCTCCAGGTGGCCTTGTCGCGAGACTCGGAGCATGATTCACATCTATTTCATTCTGCTTGATGTGTATATTAGGGGGAGCCGAGTTGGTAGTGTTTTTTTGTTCTTTTGCTTCAATGAGCAAGCATTTTCCCGGAGGGACCGTTGGTGGTTTCTTTACTGTTGGCGAGCTGGAAACGAGGCTCTTCCTTTTGTCACAATCTTGGTTAATTGGTTGTGCTTCCGTTGTTATTCCTGGGTCAGAGGGATTTCCTTGCTCATCGTCTCCGGAGACACCAGGACGTCTAAGGCTGTTAAACATCAGGTAGAGGTTTAGGACTTGTTTGCCCCTTCTCATTTTGTTGCGTCCTTTCCGCTTCCTCTGTCTTTTGACTTTTCCCGCAGGGTTTTCCTCTTCTTGTTCAATTGGGGAGAGAGGGGTGGAACTGACTCTGCTAGTGACCTGGGGAGATTGCTTTCCTCTTGTGCCGCCACCTTGCGCCGTATTCTCTTCAGGTCGTGGGGAGTTGACAGCTTCTTCCTCTCTTAGCCTTGAATTAAAAACTGTTTTGGATTGACGAGCTTCGCTTGGATTACCTGAATCTGTATCGCTGCCATTCCTAGAGATAGGTGTAGCTTTTGCTATTTCTTTTAAGTCTGCTACAAGCTTTTCCATTATGCCTGGAAGCGAACAAAGTTTCTCCACTATTGGTGAACAATCGCATCCTTGCTGCGGGCGATCTACAGTTTCCTGGGCCCGTCTAATCAGGCTGTTTAGATTTGAGATCCTTTCGTCGATTTTGGCAACATATACGGCAAGTGTATTTAGAAGGCTGACTTGAATGTCCATTTTATCAGCCTGGTAGAATATTGCATCTGCTGACTTTTGAAGGATATCAAGGGCGGTAGCCCATGCTTTTTCTTGTGAGGGGACCTCGCTTTTGTCCTGCCTTGGAGTTACTGGTGGCTTAGGAGGGCCAGGATTTGAGTTCCCATATGAATTCAACATTTTTGCCCATTCCGTCGAATCGAGGTAGGAAAGCTCCTTCATGACACCCTCAGCATCTTCTGTGTTCGTTACGGTTTCAGTGTGCACTGGCTCAGATTTGCACACACGGTGTAGGTCCTGTTGGTTGCAACCACCCCCCCCAAAGGAGGTGCCTGGATTTTCCGTCGCAAAGGCGGTGTTAATGCCCTTGATGAAATGAAGCGCAGATTCTCCGTTTTGACTGCACGGGATGCTGAAGCTGGCTTCAGGAAGCATTTGGTTAAGGTTTTCCAAAATGCTGGTTTTTTCTACCGCTGGTTCTGTATCGATTTCCTTTGTGTTAAGGCCAACGCTGGATATGGATATAGCGAATCTGGATGGAGCAGAGTTGTGACGACACGCTCTCAGTCTTGGGGGAGTCTTCCTTACTGGGCTCCACCTGAGCGTGGTTCGAACTGCTGTTAGCGGTTTGATGGAAGCTGTGGTTGACTTGTAACTGCATTGAGGAGTCCTTAATGCCCCATTTACTGCGCGGCCCTTGGAAATGATCACCAGTGGGCTTAGGGGGGTTGGAAGCCCAGTGATGTTCTTGTTGCTAGAAAAAAACGTTGACCCGGCGTCCTTTATGTAGTTGAATTTTGTTGTTATCTTCGGTTGATTTCCAATAGGTTTACTGGCCCTTGTATCAGGACACTTCCTGGAGGCCTGAGACTCGCTATCAATTGTGGTATCGGTGTCGCTCAGCAGCAGAATAGGTGACCGTTCTGGGTCCGAGACTGTCCTCACATCTCTCCTTTTGCTTTTCTTTTTCCTTTGGGGAGCCGTTATCCTCACCCTGCCAGATCTCATCTCAAGGCAACAAAATAGATGAGGAGCTTAACTGAGGAAAGGCTCACAGGACTACTGCTGGACCTCTTCTACGGCAGAGCTTCAATCAGCTGCTACTGGCCACGAGTCGCTGGACACAGGACCCTTTTCACAATGCCCAGATCACTGATCTCTTATGCCTGCACGCCTCGGGCCGCAAGAGGTTAGCTAGCGTTCAGGCATAAAACTCACAAACTCGTGTCCCTTGCCTTGTTCCCGCTTTCTCTTCTATTCGCCAGCCTGCACCCCAGCACTCAGGGTGATGGCGGCGACGACGGTACAGTCTTTAGCCGAAGGGCTCAGTTTTTAGGGGGGACTGGGTGTGGGTATGGGAGTAAATAATCAAGTAGGTGTGGTTGTTTTCCGCCGTGTCCCGCCAACCCAAAGCCCAGAAGGCAAGCAACAGTTTTAGATAACATAAGCCTCAAACGCTGCACCCCTACCTCTTCGGGTGTGGTTAGGTCACGACGGGTGGTCCAAGGACTGGATCCGACCCCTTGGAGCAGCTTTTTGAAGCAGCCGGACTCCTCCTGCCAGTACGCTCAGCAGACTTGGCTTGGCTCGGCACAGCAGCTCGGCGCCACTCACACTGTCTCCCTAGCGCTGTCTCTCCAGCGCTGTCTCTCTCCCTGCCGTGATACTGAAAGCACAGGGCAGCCGGCAGCTTCAAGGAGGTATGGCCCGATTGAGGAGGGCCAAGTGGGGCCAAAAGCGGCCCAGCCGGCCCGCTCCAGGTGCTGCACGGTACTTAGGTGCCCAAAATGCTGGAAACGTCAAACCGCCACCAAACAGCCTCTTGCAGCCGGTCCGCTCTGGCTCTGTGCTCCTTTCCACCTCCCTGTGTCTCTGGCTCCCTGTATCTTTCTGCTCCTCGCACAACGCGGCAGGCAGGACTCCCCCAGTCCTGAGGGCTCGCTTCACGCTTTACCCCCGACCCCACCAAAGCTTTGGCCCTGATGCAGCTTCTGCTCTGCTGCTCTGAGGCTGCTCTGGGGCCGCGCACGCGATCGCCACCTAGCGGTCACAGGAAACAGTGCAGGTAGGAAACTTGAATCGGCCTACAACTTCCTTAGTGTTCATGCACCATGCAAGAGCCAGATTCATATAATGAAAACACATTAAATACACATACATACAAACACTTTAAGACAAAATCAATTTGACATCATAAACACACTTAATTGGTCTAGTTCCTCACTCGTCCCACTCCATAGGCACCAGACATTGTCAATATAACGAAGCCATTGTGTAATATTTTTTGAAAAAGGATTATTGTCATAAATGAATTTCTCTTCAAATTCAGCCATGTAGAGGACCGCCATCTCTGGGGCAAAAGGACATCCCATGGCGGTCCCCTTCACCTGCACATAGAATGAATTATTGAATTTGAAGTAATTCTTTTTGAGGGTAAGGGTTGTCAAACTGAGAATAAACTCGGTTGGAACTCGGTGAGGTCTTTCTCTTCTTTCCAGGTACAATTCTGCTAGGAAGGATAGAAGTATTATTGCTGATTAGCTTTATTTTTATTTCATTTGCTTCGTAGATCACCCACCTTTGCCCATAGTAAGAAGCCCTGATGAAAGCCCGTGAAGAATTTAAACGTGGCTTGAAACGCGTCGCCATTTTTGGCATTTTTTTGGCATTATTCTTGAATTGCAGGAATTAATTAAGATATCCTTGTAGATACAATCTTGCATGGTGCTTTACAAATAGGCAAAATTTAGTCATGCTGCTTGTTGTGATGAAATATGTCGAGCAGTATTCTCTTGTGAACTGAAAATCGGAGCAATTGTTGTACATAAGTGTGTTTATGATGTCAAATTGATTTTGTCTTAAAGTGTTTGTATGTATGTGTATTTAATGTGTTTTCATTATATGAATTGTATGTGGTCCTGAGAATAGAAGAGATTTCCTATTCTGAGAAAATATCAAAAACGAAAAAAATGAGAGGTTGAATAAAATAGCCTAACCACTAAAAGAATATAGTGTGGTTTTCTGTAAAACAAAAAGTGGGAATCCAGGTACTCTTGTGTATATGTTTTATTTAAAATGCAGTCACAGACATGGCGGTCTGCTGACCCCAGCAGGACACTATCCCTGTGACTGCTGGCCATTCCCAATGGGCCGCACATTGTGACCTGCCTCATGAATACTAATGAGGCAGGTCCCTTGCGACCCATTTGGGAATAGCAAACCGTGTCTGAAACACCGTTGTACATCGGGTTTTGCGACTTGCAAATTGCGAGTCTCTAAAAATCGCAATTTGCAAGTTTTGCAACCTGAAGGTCGTACATGTGGCACTCACAGATTACCACCATTTTCAAATTGCTGGTAAGCCATTCATAAACGGGAAGGGGTACTTTGGGAATGGGGGCGCCAATATTTTCCAAGAGGAGACAGCAGTACCACAGGCCACTGCCCACTCTAAACAATATTAAAAGAAAACTTTTCTTTTTATTTTGAAATGCATAACATTTGCCTTTATTGAAAATGGTCTGCATTTTTTTTTAGAAAACTTCTTTATTTAAAAAGCAGTCACAGACATGGTGTTCTGCTGACCACAGTAGGCCACCATTCCTGTGAGTTATCGCCATTGCCAATTGGTCACAAATTGCAACCTATCTCGTGAATATTAATGAGGTAAGTCTTTTGCGACTCATTTGGCAATTGCAAATAGTGTCTTAGACACTGTTGTACATCAGGTTTTGCAACTCACAAATTGCGAGTTGCTAATAATCTCAATTTGGGAGTCGCAAAACTTGACGGTCGTTCATGTGGCCCTATATCCTTTCGTCTGAACCAGAAGCTCCAGCTACTGACTTTCTTCCCATAGCCTGCAAAGCAGACTGAATCTGTCCTTCCTTACTTGAACTTTAAACATTGCCACAAATTCTACATTTGCAGATTAAAATCATTCATATTTTCTGATCGTGTTAATTCCCTTTGTCAAGCCCCAAAAAGATCTCTGCTGTCAACATGCATAATCTCTGCCACAGAAAATGTAGCAGGTCCTGCCTGAAGAATGCCAAAACTTACTTCATAAGAGTAGTGTCCACAATGGCTAATTTTTCGCAGGGGGCCTGAATGTTGACATCTTCTCGGCAACTACATGGGTGTTGCAAATGGGATTTCTGGTTGGCTAGGGCTTGCGCCGAAGCCAGGCAGAAACCACGACACTATAGTCAGAGCAAGGAAGTTATACGCTGAAGACAACCCCTGCTCACCCCCTTGGTAGCTTGGCACGAGCAGTCAGGCTTATCCCATAGGCAATTTGTTAAGCCTTTGCGCAACACGCACACAACAGCAGCGACACACTAGGCATACCACAAAAAAAACTCCACACAGGGTTAAATCAAAAATATCCTTTGTATTATCCAAAACACATTAGAGTCATAATCACACATAAACACTGTGCCCACTGGCACCAGGTAATAATTTACAGGGGATTATATACATGACAGGTCCAATCAGGCCACAGTCAGAACCATTAGAAAGCACAAGTAATAACACAACCAGTAACTACTGGTAAAATAATGAACTCAGCATTATCACATTAGGCATAAAACACATTATGCATAACATTTGCATTGGGCATCCTCATCAGCATAAACACATTATTCAATAGGCATCACATTAGGTACTTGCCCCCTACCAGTACATACAGGTACCACCCATGAAAATGACTCCAGGCTAACTGGCCTTTCTCTTGGGACCAATACCCTTGATCCCAAATTTCAGGGCGCTAAGCTGCCATTTGCAGCCGGGTGCAGGGCCAGCACCATAAATGGGGACAAGGGTGTGATCCACCCGGGTATCTCTAGAGACCAGAAACCATGCCACCAAGGTTGCAGCTGCCCGCTGTCTGGCGGGGCAGCTGTGGAATTACCCTTGGCACCGCAATGCCTCTTGAGCCCCACTCCGGGACTCTACATACAAAATTGCCCCCACGTTGCAGATGCCCGCTGTACGGCAGGGCAGCTGTGGCAAACAAGTACCGGAACCAGTTGTGCCTGGGGAGCTCCTTTTACCAGGGCTTGTCTGGTGCCATCATCAGGCGCCACAATGCAGCCAAGAGAAAATCAACACGGGCACCCACCGTGCCTTGGGAGCACCAACACTGCTCCCTCGCTATGCCCCACTCACCGGCAAGGCCATGAAGCTCCAGGCTCTTCAACCACTAGGGACTCTACCGTCTGGACACCGGTGTCCCACCAGCTGCAGGGATGCTGCTCTCCCAGCCACACACGGTACTCTCAGCTTTGGGGCTTTAGGCCATGTCCCCAACCAGGCACGGCCACCTGGCTTCCTCTGCTGGCATTCACAGAGGCGGGGTAGGCTCCCGCTCTCTTTCCGGCACTTCCTCTTCCCAGCCCGCTTCTATTGGTTGGCCACAAATTAGCCCTGCCCACAACTAGGCGCAGGCTTTGGCCTGTCTTCCTTCTCTCTTTCAGCTGGCACAGTGCTCGTGAGTGCAAAGAGAAAAGAAACCCACGAAGGGCTCCACACATTAGCGGGCACCGAACAGCGGGGTGGGCTCCCGCTTCACAGTTATCAATGCGGGGTGGGCTCCCACTTCCTTAAGGAGCCCAAATGCGGGGTATGCTCCCGCTGTACCAGCATCTCGGTGAATCCCTACGCCAGGATTCCCTCTAAATCCTCATGTGGCATAGCGCTGCCGGCCTCACGTTCCCCAGGGCATTCTTTGCGCCGAGTGCACTTCCGAGGATGAGGAGGCAAAAATAAATCATCAGGGACCGAGCTGGGCACAGGCAGACCAGCCGGTAGGGACCCCCAGGAAGCAGCAGCTGGGTCCCACTGCGGCCCCTCCAGTTGCCCAGCAGTCCTTCACCCCAGCAAAGGTACCAGCAAGCACCCTTTACATGGGGTCACAGCCCCAATATTAATACCACATGCCTCTTTGTTTGCCCTGGCACAGGGTTTGGGGAAACAGTCTCAACTGGTTCTGGTGGGTGTTGAAGCACTCTGTTCACAGGGCTTCCACCCTCCTTTGTCAGATGGGGCTCGGTCCTCAGATACACCACAGGGGGGCGGAGCCAGCATTCACCTAGGGAGGCACAGTCCTACTCAGGGTCAGGTGACTACTCCTCCCACTACTCCAAATGCAGATCTCCTATCCAGCCTAGCGCTGACTCACCCTGCGCTCCCTGGAGCTACACACACCTCACCAGCCCCTGTCACTCCAGAGCCAGACATGCAATACACATCAGGTAGGCAACACATAGCACACAGAAATGCCAAATTCTAAAATTTACAGTGTGCCTATTAGTCAGGCTGTTGGGTCGACGGCGTTTCGATCCAGAGGAATTAGGATCATCATCAGGACTGGTTGTCTGAATTAGGAAGTGCTTCGAAGGATCCAAGGGAATATGAATCCTTATGACCTAGTAGAATAGGATGGTTTGAGGTAGCTTGGGTATAAGGCAGCTTGGTGGGTCACCGGTAAATAGGTGTCATCGCTGCTGGGCCGTGAGGCAATTTATTGGAACACTGGTCATTTGGTGTCTTTGCTGGTGGGCCGTGCTCACTGCCGGAAATCAGCGATTGTCTCTGCCCTGTGGGTTGGCCGTACTCCGGTGAATAACTGCTGGTGAGATCAGCGTTGCATCCGGCCGTTTCAATTGACCGCGCTGTGTGTCGGCGCTGAATAAATCAGCGCGACCGTACGTGTGTCAGTGGAGGCAGATTCTAGACGGGAGCTGCCTTATCCTTCGAAGCACTTCCTAATTCAGACAACCAGTCCTGATGATGATCCTAATTCCTCTGGATCGAAACGTTGTCGACCCAACAGCCTGACTAATAGGCGCACTTCTCCTTAGTGGCTTTAGACCTGAACCAAAATTAACTGTGCACACTGTGATATCACAATGTCACATGCGCCGTTCTAGCCACCCACTGTAAATAGTCTGCACTTTATGCACAGTGCGCCGACTACGCGGTTCTCTCTCACTTGCTTCGCCACCTGCACTATTTATTCATGTTTGCTGCACCAAGTTTCATGTGGTTGTCAATACATTCTATGCAGTGCTGTTTCTAACTGTGTAATGCAGTGCTGTTTCTAACTGTGTATATCCAACCTTGAAATGAATGTTACCACATAAAGCTGAATAAGTACCTTTTGACAAAAAAATGAGTTTTCTCCCTCTTGCCCACCCAAGTAATGCTATGTGCATGCTATAAATATTTGTCTATGGACTTTTACCTTTCAGGACATTGTATTCTAATTGCAAATTCTTAAATTGGCATTTCTAAAATAGTGATAATAAATCTGCGCACCCCATTGCGCAGCATTTATTATTACTATTACAAACACACCAAATTTGACCACACTGCTCCTCTCATATCAGGAATTCGCACTGAAACACTTATCAGGGATTTCCCAATGCATTCCTATGGGAGGGCAGCCTCACAGCAGTGAGAAACCAAAATGGCTGTTTGTCACTTCCAGGACGTCACGCACTTAAGGTACATGTCCTACCTTTCATCTACAATGCACCCTCCCCATAGGGCTAGGAAGGGCCTACGTTAGGGGCAACTGACATGCAATAAAAGGGGGGTCACAGATGTGGCAAACACTTTAGGTGCCACGTCACAGCGGCAGTCACACTGCACGCACAGGCCCTGCAGTGGCAGAGGCCTGAGACAGGTTTGAAAGGCTACTTTGGTTGGTGGAGCAATCAGTGCTGCAAGCCCACCAGTAGCATTTAATTTACTGGCCCTGGGTATCTGAGATACCACTTTACAAGGGACTGATAGGTAAATTAAATTCGCCAAACAGGTGTAGACCAATCTTACCATGTTTACCACAGAGAGCGCATGCACTTTACACTGGACAGCAGTACTAAAGTGCCCAGAGTTCTAAACCCACCAACAGCATGTCAGGAAAAAAGGCTAAGAGGAAGGCAAAAGGCGCAGGGATGACCCTGCAAAAAGGGCCAAGTCCAAAAATGGGCATTAATGTTTGATTTCACAAAGCACTACTGCATTAAAGTAGAGACAACAGCCCATGTAACTGCACAACCTGCTTAACATAGGCGACCTTCATTACCACTCTATGCTTAGGTATATCTTTCATACATACTGCTATGATCATTCTGCGAATCTATAAAGAGCTACAATATTGGAGGAGAAAACGTTTATCTTTAAATGCAGTTCTCCAACTTTGCTGACTTACATATATTCTCATGAGACAATCCCACTCATCACCCCAGGTATGAGGCTTAATTCTGTACATTACTTAACTAGCTGTAAAAATGCAAGCAGCTCAACTTCTATAGCTAGTTGGAGCTCAGTTTTTCTCCAATTTATAGAGTTGGGGGTCACATGAGGTAGGAAGCAGCGTAAAGTCTATGCCTGTTTTCAATCGTATTTGAATTTATGGAGACACTGCTCTAGTAACACTGATTATCAAGGATTCACAGTCGAAGGGGCAATATTCAAGCATGTGAATCTATGACAGATACCAAAGTTAGAGAACTACATGCAGTAATTCATTATTTCAAAATATTGCTTCTGAAAACTGTTGCTGTTTTACAGTCAGCTCCTTGGTATTCATTCGTTTATTTTTCTCTCCTTGAATTTTTGATGTAATGTTGCTTTCTCTTTTAACAATTCAGGTCGCCCTGTATTTAGGTGTTTCACCCTCAAAATTTGGATGTAGGGCCTGGGAGAAAATGTGTAGGCTTAACATCTAAAAATGTAAATTTTTTTCTTTGTATATTATGGGTAAATCTCATTGGTTTATTCAACTGTTCTGAAATGTTTTTCTTTTTTTACCTTTCAGCACCTTCAACTACCACACCCAGCAGTGAGTACTTTTGAAAAGTGAAAATTCTCTGTAATATGGAAAAGAATTTTGGGCCCGATTCACAGAACTAAATTAGGACTAAATCCTAAATGTACTACCATTTAGGAGTTCACAGAAGGCACTTACTCATTTCGGTATTCACAGAAGTTAGGAGTCCTAACTTTAGGACTCCTAAATGATTTCTATGAATTCTGAAAGTCTTAAAGTTAGGATCTTTCTCAGTTTAGGAGTCCTAAAGTTAGGAGTCCTAACTTTAGGACTCCTAAGCTGAGAAAATCCAAACTTTAAGACTTTCGGTATTCACAGAAGGCATTTAGGAGTCCTAAAGTTAGGACTCCTAACTTCTGTGAATACCGAAATGAGTAAGTGCCTCCTGTGAATACCAAAATGAGTAAGTGCCTTCTGTGAATACCAAAATGGTAGTAAGTTTAGTATTTTGTCATAAGTTAGTTCTGTAAATAGGGCCCTTAGGGTCGGACGGTCACTCTTTGAGCAAATTCACTGCCCCATGTTTAAATAGGATGTAGGGGTACATACCACTCAGTGACCTAGTTGCCTACCCAACCTTGGCACTGGACGATTTACAAAGGAACAGCCCAGAGTGTTAATGATGAACTGCCCTGAACTAAGGCAGTTTTCCACCATGAAGTGTCAGTGGAATATCATCATACGGCAGTGTTCCCGCGATCTGCTTAAACTTAGAGCTAAGCTTAAGGCACCCAGGTTGACTAAGTTAAGGAGAGTTGCTTAACTTGATTCCACTCTTTGAGTTGTGAATTCTCCTTCAGCCTGCAAGAGCACCTATCAGTGTGACCTTAGAGTCACAGATTCCTGTTTGTGCTGTAGGGTGCCTTTAAAGTGTCTTGGCATGTACACCTTCAACAGCCTGCTAGGACCTTTCACTCTTCTACGGTCCCTTAACTAAAGGCACTTGAATTTCGCTTGGTGACAAAATATACAGTGTGGTCAGAGCCTGCGTATGTTCCCCACGTTTGCCAGCGTAAAATGCTGTCTCTTTGCAAGCAGATGGTGCAACCCTGCAACTGAGGGAGATAGACACCTGATCTGGGAACTTGATACAGAGTTTTCAGCTGTAATGAGAAGCTTCTTAGCATCAATTCACACATCTTCTAATCAGAAGCTGTCATTAAAGATGGGAACCCTGACGCCATTACATCAATCAAGAGCACTGGAGCAATCCAGGCTTTAGCCTTTAAGGCTCCATACCAGGATTTAAAACATCCAGAGTGTCTCACAACAAGTGCAAGCTTTACGTTGAGGTGTACTTGTTCTTTCATTCAAACCAGACGCTCCATCTACCGACTATCTCCCCTCAACCTCCTATTCAGTCTGTAAAAACACTTTGGACATTACAGTTTGTCCTCAACTCCTGTATCAGTTAGAAGCCATTCAGGATATCTGATCAGATGCATGTTTACAATATGAGTACAGAAAAGGAACTATGTTGTCTAACAAACTCTCCTTGATTTTTTACGTAATGTTGCTTTCTCTTTTAACAATTCAGATGTCTCCGAAATTATTTGTTTCATCCTCATGATTTGGAGGTTGGGCAGGTTCTCCTTTATCAAGTCTGGAAAAAGACATATAGCCATAACATCTTAAGGTGTTATTTATTTTTCTAATCTGTTAGGGGCAAATATGACTGTTTTAATCACCTGTTCTGAAATATTCATTTTTTTCCCTTCAGCGCCGGTAGATGAAGAAACTACCACAAGCAGCGGTGAGTACTTCTGAAAAGTCAAAAATGTTGTTATATGAAAAGAAGTTAGAAAGTTAGCAAAATTCTTAGGCTGCGCATGGCTAACACGATCTAAGCTATTAGCGAAAAGCAGCAGCCAGGCAGTGCCCAGGTCCGTTTTTGATACATTGTTTTAAGATCTTAATTTTAATGTTGTACTGTATACATTTTTACAATGAAAACTGCTTAACTGGTTTTATTTTATCAAACTGTTTTGTATAATGATCTTTTAAATATGAATTTGGGATGTACATGCTTTTATGATAATTTTTTATTGAATAAAGTACATACAACAACAACGTTAGGATCTTATAGTGACTCTTTTCGTGCAAATTCGGAGCCCACAATAAAATGGGGCGTGGGGTCTGTACCTCTCAGTGACTCTGTTGACCACCCATCCTCGGATAGAGAGGGATTTCCAAGGCTGATCCCTCATGGATGCCTAGAGTCAGCGAGTGATTCCGCAGTTTGAACACTGGTGCAAACTGCAACTATGTTTCCAAATTTCTCCCCATACAAAGGAACAGCCCTGGGTCTCCATTGGGAACTGCACTCAGCGGAGGCAGTTTTCCACCTTGAAGAGACAGAGGATTTTCATCACTTGCGTTTCAAGAGCAGTGCAGAAACTCGGAGCTAAACTTAAGTCACCCTGATGGATTAATCTAAGGAGAGATCAGTAACTTGAACCCACACTGAGCCGCTATCACTGAGACCTCAGAGTCCTTATCACTGTGACCTCAGAGTCCATATCACTGTGACCTCAGAGTCAGAGTCCTTATCACTGTGACCTCAGAGTCACAGAGTCCTTATCACTGTGACCTCAGAGTCACAGAGTCCTGATCACTGTGACCTTAGAGTCACAGAGTCCTTATCACTGTGACCTCAGAGTCACAGAGTCCTGATCACTGTGACCTCAGAGTCCTTATCACTGTGACCGCAGAGTCAGAGTCCTGATCACTGTGACCCCAGAGTCCTCATCACTGTGACCTCAGAGTCACAGAGTCCTTATCACTGTGACCTCAGAGTCCTTATCACTGTGACCTTAGAGTCCTTATCACTGTGACCTCCGAGTCACAGAGTCCTTATCACTTTGACCTCAGAGTCACAGAGTCCTTATCACTGTGACCTCAGAGTCACAGAGTCCTGATCACTGTGACCTCAGAGTCACAGAGTCCTGATCAATGTGACCTCAGAGTCCTTATCACTGTCACCTCAGAGTCACAGAGTCCTGATCACTGTGACCTCAGAGTCACAGAGTCCTTATCACTGTGACCTTAGAGTCCTTATCACTGTGACCTCAGAGTGACAGATTCATTATCACTGCGACCTCAGAGTCACAGAGTCCTGAACACTGTCACCTCAGAGTCACAGAGTCCTTATCACTGTGACCTCAGTCACAGAGTCCTTATCACTGTGACCTCAGAGTCACAGAGTCCTGATCACTGTGACCTCAGAGTCACAGAGTCCTGATCAATGTGACCTCAGAGTCCTTATCACTGTCACCTCAGAGTCACAGAGTCCTGATCACTGTGACCTCAGAGTCACAGAGTCCTTATCACTGTGACCTTAGAGTCCTTATCACTGTGACCTCAGAGTGACAGATTCATTATCACTGCGACCTCAGAGTCACAGAGTCCTGATCACTGTCACCTCAGAGTCACAGAGTCCTTATCACTGTGACCTCAGTCACAGAGTCCTGATCACTGTGACCTCAGAGTCACAGAGTCCTTATCACTGTGACCTCAGAGTCACAGAGTCCTTATCACTGTGACCTTAGAGTCCTTATCACTGTGACCTCAGAGTGACAGATTCATTATCACTGCGACCTCAGAGTCACAGAGTCCTGAACACTGTCACCTCAGAGTCACAGAGTCCTTATCACTGTGACATCAGAGTCACAGAGTCCTTATCACTGTGACCTCAGAGTCACAGAGTCCTGATCACTGTGACCTCAGAGTCACATAGTCCTGATCACTGTGACCTCAGAGTCACAGAGTCCTGATCACTGTGACCTCAGAGTCACAGAGTCCTCATCACTGTGACCTCAGAGTCACAGAGTCCTCATCACTGTGACCTCAGAGTCCTTATCACCGTGACCTCAGAGTCACAGAGTCCTTATCACTGTGACCTCAAGAGTCCTTATCACTGTGACCTCAGAGTCCTTATCACTGTGACCTCAGAGTCACAGAGTCCTGATCACTGTGACCTCAGAGTCACAGAGTCCTGAACACTGTGACCTCAGAGTCACACAGTCCTCATCACTGTGACCTCAGAGTCAATCAATCAATCAATCAATCACGTCATTTGTATAGCGCACTACTCACCCGGGAGGGTCTCAAGGCGCTGGGGGAGGGGAAAGTTACTGCTCGAACAGCCAGGTCTTGAGCTGCTTCCTGATGGCGAGATGGTCTTGGGTTTGCCGAAGGTGGGTGGGGAGGGAGTTCCACGTCTTGGCTGCCAGGTAGGAGAAGGATCTTCCTCCGGCCGTGGCTCTGCGGATGCGTGGTACGGTGGCGAGTGCATGGCCGGTCGATCGTAGCTGGCGGGTGGGCGTGTAGAAGGTCATGAGTCGTTGAGGTACTTGGGGCCCAGGTCGTGGAGAGCCTTGTGTGCGTGGGTGAGGAGTCTGAACGTGATTCTCTTGCTGATGGGGAGCCAGTGCAGGTCTCTCAGGTGTCCGGTGATGTGGCTGTGTCGGGGATGTCGAGGATGAGTCGGGCGGAGGCGTTTTGGATGCGTTGGAGTCTTTTTTGAAGTTTCGCTGTGGTTCCGGCGTAGAGGGTGTTCCCGTAGTCCAGTCGGCTGGTGACGAGTGCCTGGGTGACGGTCTTCCTGGTTTCCGTGGGGATCCATCTGAAGATCTTGCGGAGCATGCGCAGGGTGTTGTAGCACGAGGATGAGACGGCGTTGACTTGTCTGGTCATTGACAGGGAGGAGTCCAGGATGAAGCCCAGGTTGCGTGCGTGGTCCGTCGGTTTGGGAGCGGTGCCCAGGGCCGGGGGCCACCAGGAGTCGTCCCAGGCTGAGGGTGATGATCCCAGGATGAGGACTTCCGTCTTGTCCGAGTTCAGTTTAAGGTGGCTGTTCCTCATCCAGTCGGCAACGTTTTTCATCCCTTCGTGTAGGTTGGCTCTGGCGGTGGTGGGGTCGCTGGTGAGGGAGAGGATGAGCTGGGTGTCGTCGGCGTAGGAGATGATGTTGAGGTTGTGCTGGCGTGCGATGGCTGCGAGGGGGCTCATGTAGACGTTGAAGAGGGTTGGGCTGAGTGAGGATCCTTGTGGTACGCCGCAGATGACTTCGGTGGCCTCGGATCTGAACGGAGGGAGGCGGACTCTAGGGTTCTTCCGGTGAGGAACGAGATGATCCATTCCAGCGCTTTTTCTCGAATTCCGATGTTGCTGAGGCGCTTCACTAGAGTTCGGTGGCAGACGGTGTCGAATGCCGCAGAGAGGTCCAGGAGGATGAGGGCCGCCGTTTCTTCGTTGTCGATCAGGGTTCTGATGTCGTCGGTGGCTGCGATCAGGGCGGTCTCGGTGCTGTGGTTGGCCCGAAACCCGGACTGCGAGGGGTCGAGGGATCCGTTCGTCTCGAGGAAGGCGGCCAGCTGTTTGTTGAGGGTCTTCTCGATGACTTTGGCCGGAAAAGGAAGGAGCGAGATGGGACAGTAGTTCTTGAGGTCGGTGGGGTCCGCCGTTGGTTTCTTCAGGAGGGCGGTCAGCTCGGCATGCTTACCGCTCTCCGGGAAGGTGGCTGTGAGGAAGGAGGAGTTGATGGTGTCTCGGAGATGGGGTGCGATGGTGGCGTCGGCTTTGTTGAAGACGTGGTGTGGGCACGGGTCGGTTGGTGATCCGGAGTGGATGGAGTTCATCGTGCGGGTGGTGTCTTCGGTGCTGATCGGGGTCCAGTTGCAGAGGGTGGTGGTGGCGGGCGTTGGTTCGGTGGTAGAGTGCGTGGTCTGTGCGTCGAAGCTGTTGTGTATGTCGGCGATCTTGCAGTGGAAGAACGAGGCGAGTGAGTTGCAGAGGTCTTGCGAGGGAGTGATGTCGTTGTTTCCGGCGCTGGGGTTGGAGAATTCTTTGACGATGCTGAAGAGTTCCTTTCTGTCGTGGGTGTTGTTGTCCAGTCGTTCTTTGAGTGCCGTCTTCTTGGTGGCGCGGATCAGCTGATGGTGTTTGCGGATGGCGTGCCTGAGGGCAGTCCTGTTGTCTGTGGTGTGGTCGAGCCGCCAGGCTTTCGCGAGGGTGCGGCAGTTCTTCTTGGATTCCTTAAGTTAGTCGGTGAACCAGGGGGTTTTCTTGCTGCCGTGTCTGCTGGGAGGGTTCTTTAGTGGTGCGAGGTCATCGGCGCAGGCGGTCAGCCACTTGGTGAGGTTGCTGGTTGCTTCGTTGGGGTCCGTTGTGCTGGTGGGAGTGTTCTGGCTGAGGGAGGCGGTGAGTTGCTCGGCGGTGATCTTGCTCCAGCATCGGCGGGGGACCGGTTGTGGGTGGTGGTGGGTCGTAGTTTTTTTGAAGCTGAAGTGGACGCAGCTGTGGTCGGTCCAGTGGAGTCCGGGTGCGTGGCTGAAGGAGATGTGCTTGCTGGATGAGAAGACTGGGTCAAGCGTGTGGCCGGCGTAGTGGGTGGGGGTGTTCACTAGTTGCTTGAGTCCGAGGTTGGCGAGGTTGTCCAGCAGGGCGGCGGTGTTTCTGTCGTTGTTGTTCTCCAGGTGAAAGTTGAGGTCTCCTAGGAGGATGTAGTTGGCGGAGGGAAGGGCGTGCGGGCTGATGAAGTCTGCGATGTCTTCGCTGAATTGTGTGCGTGGTCCCGGTGGTCTATAGATGAGGGTACAGCGGAGGGTGGTCTTGGGGTCAGTGTATATCTGGAAGTGCAGGTGTTCGGCGGCGGTGAAGGTTTCGGAGTTAGTTGAGATGCAGATGGTGTTCTTGTGTACGATGGCGATGCCTCCTCTCATCTGGTTGACGCGGTCCTTACGGGTGATCTTGTATCCGTCCGGGATGGCTATGGCGATGTTGGGCGCTGAGGAGGCGTTCATTCAGTTTTCGGTGAGGAAGGCGACGTCTGCTGCTGTCGTGTCGAGTAGGTCCCAGAGTTCCACGGCGTGCCTGTGGATGGAGCGGGTGTTGAGCAGGATGCACTTCAGGTGGTTGCTGCCGGTGCAGGGCTTGGTGGTGGCCGTGCAGGTCCGGTAGCAGGAGAAACGGCAGGCTTGGCAGGCGAAGGGTCCATGGGTGCGTCTCGGGGTGGCTTGGTAGCAGGCAGGGTTCCGGCCAGTGTTGAGTGCGTTGAGTGTTGCGGCGTCGTAGGTCCGTCGGGTCGTCTTGCTGCGGCGGGGGCCAGGGGTCCTGGCAATGGGCGCGGTCCAGGCGCGGACGGACGCAGACGGGCTTACCTTTGGCGCACCTTCGGCGCTCAATCGGTGCTCCCGCTGCGCGCGGTCGCTCAGGGGGCGTCATAAGTAAGTAGCCAGGAGGGAGGAGCAGCTGGGTGGCGGGAGCGGGGCGGCAAATGGAGTCGCAGGGGGGCGGGGAGGCAGCTGCGGGAAATCCAAGGGTCTGCGGGCAGCGGGGATCCCAGGAGCTTTGGTTCGAGTCTCCTGAGGCGGAAAGCCGGGAGAAGCTTTTAAAATTGTGATTATTGTGCTTTTAAAACCCTAACTTGCTGCTATTTGTATTTTGCACTCAGAGGGCTCCGTGTAGCGGATTTATCGCTCACGTGACCCCCTCCTCGCCATTGGCCACGCCCACCTTCAGGCCACGCCCCCTTACCGCCCTTCTTAAGCGCTGGTTCACGAGCGCTCTGTTGGTTCGAGTCTCCTGAGGCGGAAAGCCGGGAGAAGCTTTTAAAATTGTGATTATTGTGCTTTTAAAACCCTAACTTGCTGCTATTTGTATTTTGCACTCAGAGGGCTCCGTGTAGCGGATTTATCGCTCACGTGACCCCCTCCTCGCCGCTGGCCACGCCCACCTTCAGGCCACGCCCCCTTACCGCCCTTGAGGCCGCCTACATCAATGTGCAACTTCAGAACGCGCAGCGGATGAGCGGAGCGGGAGCGCCGTTTGCGCGCCGAAGGCGCGCCTAAGGCAAGCCCATCTGCGCCCGTCCGCAGCCGGACGGGGCTAGGGGCACGACTCCATGCCAAAATTATGTCATATTCCTCCAAGGAACTTATCGCCCTCCAAGGCCATTGGCCACTTCCGGATCCCGTCCGCAGGCTCGTCTCCTCATTAGGCCTTGTTCCTTCCTCCCCTACAACACCACACCCTCCGTTGCGTGCTCCCCCGTCACCTTGTCCCCCCCCACTCGACCCTCACCCCATCACTCCGTCATTGTCTGTCTTCCTACTTAATACCAGGTCAGCGGTCAAGCACCACCACGAGCTGTTTATCCTACTCGATTCAGAGAAGCCTGACCTACTGCTCCTGACCGAAACCTGGTATTGCAATTCCTCCCTTCCTGTTCTCCTGGCTACCCTACCCCCATCCTACGTGGTCTTACGTGCCGACCGCCCGGCAGGCAGGGTTGGTGGTGGGGTCGCCTTAATCGCTCGGTCGGAATTGAACTTTCAATCACTTCCCTTTCCCCCCATTCCCCCTGCTGACTTCCTGGTAGTCCGTTCTCTTTCATCCTCCCCCCCCATTACTTGCCTCTTAATGTACCGCCCTCCTCAGCCTTCGTCCTCATTCCTACCGGCATTCCAAGACCTTCTGGCCAACTTGGTGGTCAACTACGCCTCGGTCTTGGTGCTAGGGGACTTCAATTACTGGCCCTCAGACCCACATGAGTGTTCAGCCTCAAAAGAATTCACAGAATCCCTCTTGTCCCTCAACTTTGTACCGCATATAACTGTCCCCACTCACTCCCATGGGCACATACTCGACCAGGTCTGGTCTCTCAACCTCCCACTGGCCTCGGCGGCTGTTTCTCCGTGCCCATGGTCCGATCATGCCCTCATCTCCTTTTCCATTCTCCGTAACCCGTTATCCAAAACTCCGCATGCCAAAAATACCTGGGCGCGGAATTGGAATAGACTGGATTTTCCCTCCTTGACCTCCCTGCTTCGAAACTCTACTCCCACCCTTTCTGGCTTATCATCTGCCTCTCAAGCCAAGGCCATTAACACCTGGCTGGCCGGTGGCTGCGACTCAGTGGCCCCCCTACGTCGCATTTCCATCCGTCGACCTAAGGATTCCAACAGATGGTTTAACGACCACCTGAAAGAGCTCAAACTGAGCGCCCGACGGGCGGAGAGGCAATGGAGGAAAAATTACTGTCCTTTATCAAAAACCCATTTTCTCACATCACTGGCCAAATACAAAACAGCAATCCTCGCCGCAAAAACCACCTACTTCTCAACAAAAATAACGTCTGCTGAAAATAAATCCAGGGAAATCTTTGCCATAGTGAATGACCTGGCATTCTCAGACCGAACCTCACCCCAAATCCCTCCCTCCCAGCTTCTTTGTGATCAACTCAACACCTATTTCTTGGACAAGATCGTAACCATCAAGGCCAACATCCCACCACCCTCGTCTGCTTTTGTTGATCCCTCCCCCCCACCGTTCAATGCCTCCTCACCTCCTTTCCCCCCCTCACTCAGGAATCATTTCTGGAGATACTCCCTAAAGTGAAGTCGGGGTCTCCGGCAGACGTCTGCCCGGCACGAATTCTGCAGCAAATTTACTCCGGCTGTCCTGAACCCCCCATCGCCTTCCTCAATAGCTCCCTAGCACAGGGTGTAGTGACCCCTGCGCTAAAGGCAGCCACCATAGTGCCCATCCTGAAGAAACCCGGGGCGGACCCTGCCATCTCGGCCAACTACCGCCCCATCTCCCTGTTGCCCTTTCTGGGCAAGGTGATGGAACGCCACGTCACCGCGGTACTCAGCGCCCATATCGAGGTGAATGGGGGGCTGGCATCCCGCCAGGCCGGTTTCCGTCCCAGGCATTCGACCGAATCGGTTGTGGTCTCAGTCTTAGACAACCTCAGAAAGGGTATGGATGATAAATACCAGGCACTGGTCCTCCTTGATCTTTCCGCCGCCTTTGAAACGGTGGACCATACCATCTTACTTTCCCGTGTCAAGGCGGCCGGAATCGGGGGATCAGCTCTGGTTTGGCTCTCCTCCTTTCTGAGGGACCGCACCCAGGCGGTCCGGCTAGGCGACTTCTTTACCACTCCTCTCCCTGTCACTTGTGGTGTTCCCCAGGGATCCTCTCTCTCTCCCTTACTTTTCAATCTTTACATCTTTCCTCTTATTTTCGCACTCCAGCAGCTGGAGGTCACCGTGTACAACTACGCGGATGATCTCCAGCTCATCTTTGATCTGTCCGCTTCTTCCCTCTCTGTCTCTAACTTCCAGTCAACAATGACATTCATCAGGGACTGGATGAACCACAACCACCTTAAGCTGAACCCGGATAAAACCGAATTGGTTCTCACCGGTGGTTCATCCAGCCCCTGGAACTCCCTCTTCTGGCCCCCCTCTCTTGGTCCCGCACCCTCCCCCTCAACCACGGTCAAAACACTGGGTGTCAAAATGAATAATCAGCTCACCCTCCATTCACAAATCAGTTCCGTGGTCTCCTCCTGTTTCCTCACTCTCCGAACCATCCGATCTGTCTCCCGCTTCTTCTCCCCTCAGGCACTTAAGATTATCATGGCCGCCCTGGTGATATCGCGGTTGGACTACGCCAACGCTCTCTATCATGGCATCCCAGCATACAGCCTGCGAAGACTTCAGACGATCCAGAACCAGGCGGCCCGGCTGGTCTATGGCCTCCCACGTTATCACCACTCCACCCCACTTCTCAGGGAGCTTCACTGGCTTCCCGTAAAAGAACGCTCCCTTTTCAAGACCGGCTGCATGGTCTTCCAGGCCCGCCAGGGCACTGCCCCCGCCTTCATCTCTTCATTAATAAAACCTTATGTTCCCGCAAGAGAGCTCCGGTTTTCCTCTAAGTCTCTTCTTCAGATCCCACGCTTCACACGCAAAAAGTGGGGTGGGTCCAACTTCTCCACCCTGGCTCCAACATTTTGGAACTCCCTCCCTGACCATCTCCGTTCTGCTACCCAGTATCTCTCCTTTCGCAAAGACCTGAAAACTTTCCTCTTCAATCAGGCCTTCCCCGCTTAATTCTTCATACCTTTCCCTCTGGTCTTTTCCCTCAGCTGCCGAACCTCCACTAGCGCCAAGAAACCGCAAGGTGTACGCTGCGCTCTAGAAATGTTTTAAATTAGAAATTAGAAATTTGGACGGTGCCCTGTGGGTTGGCCGTACTCCGCTGAATAACTGCTGGTGAGATCAGCGTTGCATCCGGCCGTTTCAATTGACCGCGCTGTGTGTCGGCGCTGAATAAATCAGCGCGACCGTCCGTGTGTCAGTGGAGGCAGATTCTAGACGGGAGCTGCCTTATCCTTCGAAGCACTTCCTAATTCAGACAACCAGTCCTGATGATGATCCTAGTTCCTCTGGATCGAAACGCCGTCAACCCAACAGCCTGACTAATAGGCGCACTTCTCCTTAGTGGCTTTAGACCTGACCCAAAATTAACTGTGCCCACTGTGATATCACAATTTCACATGCGCCGTTCTAGCCACCCACTGTAAATAGTCTGCACTTTATGCACAGTGCGCCGACTACGCTGTTTTCTCTCACTTGCATCGCCACCTGCACTATTTATTCACGTTTGCTGCACCAAGTTCCATGTGGTTGTCAATACATTCTATGCAGTGCTGTTTCTAACTGTGTATATCCAACCTTGAAATGAATGTTACCACATAAAGCTGAATAAGTACCTTTTGACAAAAAAATGAGTTTTCTCCTTCTTGCCCACCCAAGTAATGCTATGTGCATGCTATGAATAATTGTCTATTGTCTTTTACCTTTCAGGACATTGTATTCTAATTGCAATTTCTTAAATTGGCATTTCTAAAATAGTGATAATAAATCTGCGCACCCCATTGCGCAGCATTTATTATTACTATTCCAAACACACCAAATTTGACCACACTGCGCCTCTCATATCAGGAATTAGCACTGAAACACTTATCAGGGATTCCCCAATGCATTCCTATGGGAGGGCAGCCTCACAGCAGTGAGAAACCAAAATGGCTGTTTGTCACTTCCAGGACGTCACGCACTTAAGGTACATGTCCTACCTTTCATCTACAATGCACACTCCCCATAAGGCTAGCTAGGGCCTACGTTAGGGGCAACTGACATGCAATAAAAGGGGGGTTACAGGTGTGGCAAACACTTTAGGTGCCACGTCACAGCGGCAGTCACACTGCGCGCACAGGCCCTGCAGTGGCAGAGGCCTGAGACAGGTTTGAAAGGCTACTTTGGTTGGTGGCGCAATCAGTGCTGCAAGCCCACCAGTAGCATTTAATTTACTGGCCCTGGGTATCTGAGATACCACTTTACAAGGGACTGATAGGTAAATTAAATTCGCCAAACAGGTGTAGACCAATCTTACCATGTTTACCACAGAGAGCGCATGCACTTTACACTGGACAGCAGTACTAAAGTGCCCAGAGTTCTAAACCCACCAACAGCATGTCAGGAAAAAAGGCTAGGAGGAAGGCAAAAGGCGCAGGGATGACCCTGCAAAAAGGGCCAAGTCCAACAATGGGCATTAATGTTTGATTTCACAAAGCACTACTGCATTAAAGAAGAGACAACAGCCTATGTAACTGCACAGCCTGCTTAACATAGGCGACCTTCATTACCACTCTATGCTTAGGTATATCTTTCATACACACTGCTATGATCATTCTGTGAATCTATAAAGAGCTACAATATTGGAGGAGAAAACGTTTATCTTTAAATGCAGTTCTCCAACTTTGCTGACTTACATATATTCTCATGAGACAATCCCCCTCATCACCCCAGGTATGAGGCTTAATTCTGTACATTACTTAACTAGCTGTAAAAATGCAAGCAGCTCAACTTCTATGGCTAGTTGGAGCTCAGTTTTTCTCCAATTTATAGAGTTGGGGTCACATGAGGTGGGAAGCAGCGTAAAGTCTATGCCTGTTTTCAATTGTATTTGAATTTATGGAGACACTGCTCTAGTAACACTGCTTATCAAGGATTCACAGTCGAAGGGGCAATATTCCAGCATGTGAATCTATGACAGATACCAAAGTTAGAGAACTACATGCAGTAATTCATTATTTCAAAATATTGCTTCTGAAAACTGTTGCTGTTTTACAGTCAGCTCCTTGGTATTCATTCTTTTTTTTTCTCTCCTTGAATTTTTGAAGCAATGTTGCTTTCTCTTTTAACAATTCAGGTCGCCCTGAATTTAGGTGTTTCACCCTCAAAATTTGGATGTAGGGCCTGGGAGAAAATGTGTAGGCTTAACATCTAACCATTTACATTTTTTTCTTTGTATATTATGGGTAAATCTCATTGGTTTATTCAACTGTTCTGAAATGTTTTTCTTTTTTTTTACCTTTCAGCACCTTCAACTACCACACCCAGCAGTGAGTACTTTTGAAAAGTGAAAAATCCCTGTAATATGAAAAAGAATTTTGGGCCCGATTCACAGAACTAACTTAAGACTAAATCCTAAATGTACTACCATTTAGGTGTTCACAGAAGGCACTTACTCATTTTGGTATTCACAGAAGTTAGGAGTCCTAACTTTAGGACTCCTAAATGATTTCTGTGAATTCTGAAAGTCTTAAAGTTAGGATTTTTCTAACTTTAGGACTCCTAAACTGAGAAAAATCCAAACTTTAAGACTTTCGATATTCACAGAAGGCATTTAGGAGTCCTAAAGTTAGGACTCCTAACTTCTGTGAATACCGAAATGAGTAAGTGCCTTCTGTGAATACCAAAATGAGTAAGTGCCTTCTGTGAATACCAAAATGGTAGTAAGTTTAGTATTTTGTCATAAGTTAGTTCTGTAAATAGGGCCCTTAGGGTCGGACTGTCACTCTTTGAGCAAATTCACTGCCCCATGTTTAAATAGGATGTAGGGGTACATACCACTCAGTGACCAAGTTGCCTACCCAACCTTGGCACTGGACAATTTACAAAGGAACAGCCCAGAGTGTTAATGATGAACTGCCCTGAACTAAGGCAGTTTTCCACCATGAAGTGTCAGTGGAATATCATCCGGCAGTGTTCCTGCGATCTGCTTAAACTTAGAGCTAAGCTTAAGGCACCCAGGTTGACTAAGTTAAGGAGAGTTGCGTAACTTGAATCCAGTCTTTGAGTTGTGAATTCTCCTTCAGCCTGCAAGAGCACCTATCAGTGTGACCTTAGAGTCACAGAGTCCTGTTTGTGCTGTAGGGTGCCTTTAATGTGTCTTGGCATGTACACCTTCAACAGCCTGCTAGGACCTTTCACTCTTCTACGGTCCCTTAACTAAAGGCACTTGAATTTCGCTTGGTGACAAAATATTAATTCTGGTCAGAGCCTGTGTATGTTCCCCACTTTTGCCAGCGTAAAATGCTGTCTCTTTGCAAGCAGATGGTGCAACCCTGCAACTGAGGGAGATAGACACCTGATCTGGGAACTTGATGCAGAGTTTTCAGCTGTAATGAGAAGCTTCTTGGAATCAATTCACACATCATCTAATCAGAAGCTGTAATAGAAGATGGGACCCCTGACGCCATTACATCAGTCAAGAGCACTGGAACAATCCAAGCTTTAGCCTTTAATGCTCAATACCAGGATTAAAAAAATCCAGAGTGCCTCACAACAAATGCAAGCTTTACGTTGAGGTGTACTTGTTCTTTCATTCAAACCAGACGCTCCATCTACCGACTATCTCCCCTCAACTTCCTATTCAGTCTGTAAAAACACTTAGGACATTACAGTTTGTCCTCAACTCCTGTATCAGTTAGAAGCCATCAGGATATCTGATCAGATGCGTGTTTACAATATGAGTACAGAAAAGGAACTACGTTGTCTAACGAACTCTCCTTGATTTTTTACGTACTGTTGCTTTCTCTTTTAACAATTCAGATGTCTCCGAAATTATTTGTTTCATCCTCATGATTTGGAGGTTGGGCAGGTTCTCCTTTATCAAGTCTGGAAAAAAACAGAGCCATAACATCTTAAGGTGTTATTTATTTTTCTAATCTGTTATGGGCAAATCTGGCTGTTTTAATCACCTGTTCTGAAATATTCTTCTTTTTCCCTTCAGCGCCGGTAGATGAAGAAACTACCACAAGCAGCGGTGAGTACTTCTGAAAAGTGAAAAATGTTCTTATATGCAAAGAAGGTAGGAAGTTAGCAAAATACTTAGGCTGCGCATGACTAACACGATCCATGCTATTAGCGAAAAGCAGCAGCCAGGCAGTGCCCATGTCCGTTTTTGATACATTGTTTTAAGATCTTAATTTTAATATTTTACTGTATACATTTTTACAATGAAAACTGCTTAACTGATTTTATTTTATCAAACTGTTTTGTATAATGATCTTTTAAATATGAATTTGGGATGTACATGCTTTTATGATAATTTTTTATCGAATAAAGTACATACAACAACAACAACAAGTTAGGATCTCATAGTGACTCTTTTTGAGCAAACTCGGAGCCCACATTAAAATGGGGCGTGGGGTCTGTACCTTTCGGTGACTCTGTTGACCACCCATCCTCGGAGAGAGAGAGATTTCCGAGGTTGATCCCACATGGATGCCTAGAGTCAGCGAGTGATTCCGCAGTTTGAACACTGGTGCAAACTGCAACTATGTTTCCAAATTTCTCTCCATACAAAGGAACAGCCCTGGGTCTCCATTGGGAGCTGCACTCAGCGGAGGCAGTTTTCCACCCTGAAGAGACAGAGGATTTTCATCACGTGCGTTTTAAGAGCAGTGCTGAAACTCAGAGCTAAACTTAAGTCACCCTGATGGATTAATGTAAGGAGAGATCAGTAACTTTAACCCACACTGAGCTCCTATCACTCTGACCTCAGAGTCCTTATCACTGTGACCTCAGAGTCCTTATCACTGTGACCTCAGAGTCACAGAGTCCTGATTACTGTGACCTCAGAGTCACAGAGTCCTTATCACTGTGACCTCAGAGTCCTTATCACTGTGACCTCAGAGCCCTTATCACTGTGACCTCAGAGTCACAGAGTCCTTATCACTGCGACCTCAGAGTCACAGAGTCCTTATCACTGCGACCTTCGAGTCACAGAGTCCTTATCACTGTGACCTCAGTCACAGAGTCCTTATCACTGTGACCTCAGAGTCACAGAGTCCTTATCACTGTGACCTCAGAGCCCTTATCACTGTGACCTCAGAGTCCTTATCACTGTGACCTCAGAGTCACAGAGTCCTTATCACTGTGACCTCAGAGTCACAGAGTCCTGATCACTGTGACCTCAGAGTCCGTATCACTGTCACCTCAGAGTCACAGAGACCTCATCGCTGTGACCTCAGAGTCCTTATCACTGTGACCTCAGAGTCACAGAGTCCTTATCACTGTGACCTCGGAGTCACAGAGTCCTGATCACTGTGACCTCAGAGTCACAGAGTACTGATCACTGTGACCTCAGAGTCACAGAGTCCTGATCACTGTGACCTCAGAGTCCGTATCACTGTCACCTCAGAGTCACAGAGTCCTGATCGCTGTGACCTCAGAGTCCGTATCACTGTCACCTCAAAGTCACAGAGTCCTGATCACTGTGACCTCAGAGTCACACAGTCCTTATCACTGTGACCTTCGAGTCACATGGTCCCAGAGACAGCTGTCAGAGAAAGAGTACTGCATTGCCTGAATAACTAAGGTTAGGTTCATTACTGCATTTTTTCAATGTATGTCTTATATGTACTGTTTTGATCATCGACTTTCACAGCTGTGAATCTACAAAAACCTACAATGTTGTAGAAGAAATAGTTTATCTTAACCTACAGTCCTTCAACTTTGCTATTTTAAATGTATTCTCACTAACTAGCACACCCCTCCAGGTATGAGGCTTAATTCTGTATATTTATTCATTATTTTATTTATTTATGCATTTTCATATAGCGCATACTTTACCAAGAGGTGTCAGAGCACTTTGCAATAGAGCGAAGTAAATTACAAAAGGAGTTAGGAGTAACATGGTAGTAGGTGACACTACTTATATCTACGACATTTACTCATGGTGAGAGTTACAGATAAATAAATTACAAATTCCCTCAAGATGACATTTGAAGAAAAGTACATTGCTTAACTATCTGTAAACATGTGACCAACTGAGCTTCTGTGGTGAGCTGGAGCTCAGTTTCATGCAAATTCATTGCCCAGAGTTCAGGTCCCCTAATTAGGTAGCTAGCCAGCACATGGTTTATGCCTGTTTTCAATGTTTTTCAATTTACAGAAGCACTGCTCCATTAACATCAACTATTGAGGATTCACAAAACTATTCAACCACATGAATCCCTGAAACATACCACAGTTATAGAACTACATGGAGTTAGACATGTGTTTCTAATCCTATTTTTTTTTAATTATTTCAAAAGATTGCTTTTTTGAACTGTTACTATTTTACTTTCACCTCCTCAATATTTATTCTTCGATCTACTCTTTTTTAATTTTTCATGCAATCTTCCTTTCTCTTTTAACAAGTGAGGTTACTGCAAAGGTGTTTGTTTCATCCTCACAATTTGCATATTTGCCACGTTCTCCTTAAATAAGTTTGGAAAAAAACATGGAGCCATAATGTCTAAAAAAAATGTTTCTTTTTCCGGTCTGTTATAGGTAAACTAAATTTGAGTATTTTATTCACCTTTCTCTGAAATGATTTTCTTCTTTTTCCCTTCAGTGCCCCCAGATGAAATATCTACCAAAGGCAACGGTGAGTAGGTGGGGGGCGGGGGGGGGCGTCCCAACCTTTCAGTGACTTTGTTGTCTAGCCATCCTCAGGCACCGGACAATGTGCGAGGGATGATGACCCGTGGGATGCCCAGAGTCAGGCCAGTGATGCCAACGTTTGAACAGTGGTGCAAGGAGCATATATGCTTCCAAATCTCTCTCCATACAAAGGAACAACCCGGGTCTTCATAGTAAACTGTTCCCAGTTTCCCACCATGCTGTGGGAGTGGATTTGTATCTAGTAGGGTTCACAAGCTGTGCTTAAACTAGGGGTGGGCGGAATTTGCATAATCGCATTACACAAATCTCTGCAAAACGGTAAAAAATCTCCGCAAACACGCAGAAATTCCGCGAACACGCGGAATTGCTTGTTCGCAATGCTTTTTTCCTGTTCGCAATTGCTGTTTGCGTGCTCAGGGGGAAATATCTTGCGAACACACATTTTAAGAACGCGAACAAGGAAAAAATGTTGCGAAGCCGCGGAACGCAGAATTTTGGGCAATTTCACGTTCTCCGCGGAATGCGAAATTACCCAAATTCCGCGAGCGGAACGGAATTTACTGCCCAGGCCTAGATTAAACTGATCAAACATGTTACGTTGAATTGTGTAACATCTATCTACTCTTTAAATTGTGAATGTGTCTTTCTTCAGCCTACAAGCCTACAATCCTACAAATCTCATTGTTTTATTCAACTATTTTGAAATGTTTTTCTTTTTTTTTTACCTTTCAGCACCCACAATTACCACACCCATCAGTGAGTACTTTTGATAAGTGAAAAATAATTCTGTAATATGAAAAAGAATTTAGGGCGGTATAGTCACTCTGAGCAAATTCACAACCCCATATTTAAATAGGATGTAGGGGGTTCATACCGCTTGGTAACTCTGTTGAATACCCATCCTCGGGCATAGGAAAATATACAAAGGAACAGCCCAGAGTGTGTATAATGAACTGCCCTGAACTAAGGCAGTTTTCCACCATGAAGTGACAGTGGAATATCATCCGGCAGTGTTCCCGGGATCTGCTTAAACTTAGAGCTAAGCTTAAGGCACGCTGATCGACTAAGTTAAGGAGAGTTGCGTAACTTGAATCCACTCTTTGAATTGTGCATTCTCCTTCAGCCTGCAAGAGCACCTATCAGTGTGACCTTAGAGTCACAGAGTCCTGTTTGTGCTGTAGGATGCCTTTAATGTGTGTCTTGGCATATACACCTTCAACAGCCTGCTAGGACCTTTCACTCTTCTACGGTCCCTTAACTAAAGGCACTTGAATTTCGCTTGGTGACAAAATATTAATTGTGGTCCGAGCCTGCGTATGTTCCCCACTTTTGACAGCGTAAAGTGCTGTCTCTTTCCAAGCAGATGGTGCAACCATTTAACTGAGGGAGATAGACACCTCATCTGGGAACTTGATGCAGAGTTTTCAGCTGCAATGAGAAGCTTCTTTAAGCCAATTCACCCATCATCTAAACAGAAGCGGTCATAGAAGTTGGGAACCCTGACGCCATTACATCGGTCAAGAGCACTGGAGCAATCCAAGCTTTAGCCTTTAAGGCTTCATACCAGGATTTAAAAAATCCAGAGTGTCTCACACCAAATGCAAGCTTTGCTTTGAAGTGTACTTGTTCTTTCATTCAATCAAGATGCTCCATCTACTGATTATCTGCCCTTAAATAATAATAATAATACAGCCATTTATAGAGCGCGAACAGCAACCTTCTATGTGGTGTCCCGGTGCTATAGTAACAGGTGGTGCGCGAGAATCACTCAGCGACCGAGAATTCGAGGCCATTTGTCCAGGTTAAAAAGCCATTTCTTTTGCTGCTTTCCTGAATTGAGTTTCAGAGGCAATATGGAGCAAGGCATTAGGCAGGGAGTTCCATAACTCGGACGCAACAAGCATGAAAGATCTGCCACCCATCCGGGCTTTCTTAACTCTAGGGGTGCAAAGCAGGTTCTGAGAATTTGACCTCAGTGAGCGAGTCTGCTTATAGGCGCCAAGCCTCTGTTTCAAATAGCTTGGGCACTTTCCAGGAATTGAACGAAAAGCTAAGGCCTTCAGTTTAATTCTCTTGGCTACCAGCAACCAATGTAGTTTCTTGATATGCGGAGAGATATGCTGCCGAAAAGGGACATGTCTAATTAATCTCGCAGCCGCATTCTGAACCATTTGGAGTTTTTTAAGAAGGTAGGCTCGTAAGGCCAGGTAGAGGCCGTTTGCGTAGTCCAGACGGGAAGTCACTGTGGCATGGACTATTGTCCCCTAACCTCCTATTCAGTCTGAAAAAACTCTTTGGACATTACATTTTCCTTCAAATTATACAAAATCAGTTGGAAGTCATTCAAAATGTCTCATTAGATGTTTGTTTACATTGTCAATACAAAAAGGGATCTCTGTTGTCCAAGGCACTCTCCTTGATCTTTTTATGTCATGTTGCTTTCTCTTTTAATAATTCAGATTTCTCCAACATTATTTGCTTTATCCTCATGATTTGAATGTGGGGCAGGATATCATTTAATGAGTCTCGTAGAAAACATGTCGCCATAACATCTAAAAAATGTATTTATTTTTCCTTATATGTTATGGGTAAATTTGATTGTTTTAATCACCTGTTCTGAAATATTTTTCTTCTTTTTCCCTTCAGTGATCTTAGATTAAAAACTACCACAAGCAGCGGTGAGTACTGAAAAGTAAAAAATGCGTTTATATGAAAAAAAGTTAGGATCTCATAGTGACTCTTTTCGAGCAAATTGAGAGCTGCACATTAAAATGGGGCATGAGGTATGTACCTCTCAGTGGCTCTGTTGACTACTCAGCCCCGGGAACAGGGTGATTTAAGAGGCTGATCACTAATGGGATACCTAAAGTTTGAAGAGTCATGCAAACTGCAACTATAGCCCTCATTACAATGTTGGTCGGACTAGCGTCCGACCGCCGTTGTTTCGGGATCTGGACCGCCTGACAAGTAGGTGGCGGTCCCGACCTCTGAATTGCGATTCAACAGCCGTGTAGACAGTCAGAAACATGCATTTTTGCATCAAGGCTTGTGGTGCAGCCTGGAAGGGGCTGGCACAGAGTGCATGGATGTTTCGGGGAGAATAGCGGAGGCCAATGGTGGACGGGGGCCCTGCTAGGCAACCCCAAAATCACTTTCCGTCTGCCTTTTCATGGCGGTCGGACCGCAAGAAAAGGCTAAAGGAAAGTGATACCATAATCCCAACAGCGGTGCCTGTGGAGGCACCACTGCCATTCAGGGATTACCTGTCCGACCGACGCCCTGACGGGATGTTTGATCCAGTTGGAGGCGGTGGTCTTTCTCCCCCATTCCGCAATTATCCAACCTCCGGCATCGTAATCCGGCAGTCTGACCTCAGTCCTGAATGTCATAATCCTGCAGTCGGACACGCAGCCCTGAATGTCATTGGCGGTCCGTACAACATCGAAATCGGACCCTATGTTTCCAAATTTCCCACCATACAAAGGAACAGCCCTGGGTCTCCATTTGGAACTGCAATCAAATGAGGCAGTTTTCCACCATGAAGGGATAGAAAATTTTCATCCCATAAATTTCAAGAGCAGTGCTCAAACTCAGAGCTAAACTTAAGTCGCCTTGATGGATTAAGTTAAGGAGAGATCTGTAACTTGAACCCACTCTTTGAACTGTAAATTCAACATAATCCTGGAGACAGCAGTCAGAGAAATGGTACTGCATTGCCTGTATAACTAAGGTGATCTTCATTACTGTTTTATTTGAATGTATATCATACATGTGCTGTTCTGAGGAGCATTATTCATGGCTGTGAATCTATATAAAGCTACAATGTTGAAGAATAAATAGTTTATCTTAACCTACAGTCCTTCAACTCTGCTATCTTCCATGTATTCTCACTAGCCACCTCACCGCTCCAGGTATGAGGTTCAATTCAGTGTATTGCTCAATTATCATTAAACATGTGAAAAGCTCAACTTCTGTGGCAAGCTGGAGCTCAGTTTCTTTTGATTACCCAGAATTCAGGTTCCCTAATTAGATGGTCAGACAGCACATAGTCTATGCCCGTTTTCAATGTTTTTGTTTTATTTAAGGAAACACTGCTCTATTAACATTAACTATCGAGGATTCACAAAACTGAAAAGCCCTCAGAAGGGGCTGCTTTCCCCAGGAAGTGGTAACGTAGTAGTTGGTCTGCCTCAGGGCACAAGTTGTAAAAAAAGAAGTGGGGGGGATGCTGTCACTGGAAGTGACGTCACGAAAGGTGCCGAGCTCCTCGTCCCAGAGAGGCCAAAGAGTGAAGTCCAGCTGTTTGGCAGAGGGGACGGCGTTCCCCCGGTAAAATAAGTGGGGGGACGCCGTCCACCCGCGTGGTACCCCGACTCGAGCCCTGGTCTGCCTCCCCGGAGTTTTCTGAACTCTGCCAAGTTGGGAGGTTTGAGGGCATCGAAGGACTGAGATGTTGGACTTTCATCGGCTCTCTAAAGTTTTCCTTCGGCTCACAAGAGCCCCTATCACTGTCATGTTAGACTCATGATAAGTGAATCAACTGTTAAAGAACCACTCATTGTATCAATTTTCTCCTTGCTGTCTCACAGCTTATTATGGATACCCTTTCTGGGGAGCATAGAAACAGGGCCAGCTTTAGGGTAGTGCAAGCGGTGCAGCTGCACCTGACGCTGACATTGGTGGGGGGTGCTGTGTTTAGAAATTACTTATGGTTTTAAAAGCAGTGAATTTCCTTGTGCCTCGAGCAGTGTCAAGCAACAATAAAAATGTCAAGATATGTCTGGGTATTAATGTTCCTTCTGGTGAGACATCGGAATTGTGTCTAGTGGCAGATTTGACTCATCATAAAGTGAACTGTGGTTAGCGCTATTTAAAAAATGAAATGCATGAAATAGAGGGACTATGGAGAGATGAGGAGCACTGTTGGAGAAGGGATTAGTTACTTACCTGTACACTATAGTTCTCCAGTATTATCTTTCATAGATTCACATGCTTGTATCTTCCCCGTCGTCATGGTGGGAGTCTCACGGTAACAGAATGACCAAGCAGTATCATAGAGAAGAAAAACTGCATAGAAAATCCCCATAGGGGCTGTATTATTTGGTAACCAGACCATTTCTTTGTTTGGTCCAAAAGCCAGCCAATCAGCATTGCTGCCCTGCCCTCACACTCCCCAGCAGAAGCTTCCTGCCTCAGATTTCCGTCCCCGAGTGAGAGACATGGATAAATACCGAGAAACAGGTTCTGCCTGAGAAACGGGGAGGCGGGCGGGCGCATGTGAATCTATGAAAGATAATACTGGAGAACTATAGTGTACAGGTAAGTAACTAATTCCTTCTCCAGTATTACATCTTTCATAGATTCACATGCTTGTATCAGAGTAGTAAGCAGTGCTCACCAAATTTGTAGCGTTTCCAGGACAGAACTAAGAAGGAAGCTCTGCCGTAAGCAATGATATAACAATACACATCAGTATATAAGAAATACGATAAATGCATGTCGACACATAAACCAAAGTACTGCATAGACAATAAATCATGCCATTATGTACCTTACTGAAATAGACGTTTCAGAACAGCTTGTCCCACTGCTGTGTCCTCTTTCCACGCAGTGTCTAGACAGTAGTGTCTTGTAAATGAGTGCACGCTCTTCCACGTTGCTGCTCTGCAGATGTCAGGCAGCGCCACTCCTGCGAATAAGGCCATCGAAGTCGCCATCTTTCTCGTGGAATGTGCATGCACCTTAGAACCTAGCGGCTTTCCCGCTTTTTCGTGACATTTCAGGATAGCTGATGATATCCATCTGGCAATACTCAGTCTTGACAAGGGAAGGCCTTTCCTTTGTCCTTCGAATGCAATGAATAATTGCTTGGACTTGCGGAACGTTTTTGTCCGTTCAATGTAGAACTTTAGGCATCTAGAGATGTCTAGAGAGTGTAAGGCTCTTTCTGCTTCCGATGAGGGATTGCTGAAAAAAGTAGGCAAAATAATAGGCTCATTCAGGTGAAAAGACGTTGTCACTTTGGGAATAAAAGTAGGATTTGTTCTTAATATAACCCTGTCCTGACGGAATTGTAAGAAGGGTTCCTCCACTGAAAAGGCCTGGATTTCGCTAACCCTCCTTGCTGATGTTAAGGCGAGCAGAAGAGCTGTTTTCCATGACAGGAACTGTAAGTCTGTTTTGTGTATAGGCTCGAAAGGCGGCCTCATAAGTTGCGATAGGACTGTATTGAGGTGCCACGGTACTGGTGGGCGCCGGATGGGTGGGAAAACTCTAAAAAGCCCCTTGATAAATTCCTTTATTATCCTGCAAGACCAGAGAGATGGTTCATTTGGCTTCCGCCTGAAGCGTGATATTGCTGCCAGGTGTACCTTGACCGAGGCATGCGACAGACCTGCCTTAGAAAGTGACAACAGGTAAGGTAAGACACCTTCTGGTTGTACCTCAAACGGATGCAAGTTTTGACTGCTGCACCAGTGGCAGAAACGGGTCCATTTCGCTGCATATGTTTTGTTTGTTGATGTAGCTCTGGCTTGCGAAAGAATATGCCTGCATTCCTGCGGAATGTCTATATTTTGAAATTCCCGCTCATGAGGTTCCATGCTGACAATTTTAGCGATTGCAGATCCGGGTGCAGAATCTGCCCTTCTTTCATGGAGATAAGGTTCTGAAATGTCGGAAGCTGGATCGTGTTGCCCTTCGACATTTGAAGTAGGTCTGAAAACCACGCTTGTCTTGGCCAGGCTGGTGCTATCAGTATGACATGGCACGGTTCTAATCTCATCTTGCGCAGGATTCGCGGTATCACCGGAAACGGAGGGAAGGCGTAGGCAAATCTTCCTGTCCAGTCCATGAGAAATGCATTTCCCTTGGAACCTTGTTGATGGTACCTGGATGCAAATTGGACACACTTTGAGTTGTGCTTTGTTGCGAACAAGTCTAATGTGGGGGTGCCCCACCTTTGAAACAAGTTGCGAATCTGAGTGTCGTGCAGTTCCCACTCGTGCGTCACCTTGGAAGTGCGGCTCAGGGCGTCTGCCCGTGTGTTGAGGACTCCCTGTATATGCTGGACCTGAATGGAAATGCCGTTGGATATCAGCCATTTCCAGATTCTTTGCGCCAATGTCGACAGCTGTTTGGATCTCGTTCCACCCTGTTTTATTAAGTAAAACATAGTCGTGGTGCTGTCCGTCTGGATAAGTACTGACGATTGGCGTATTCTGGGAAGGAATGCTTGAAGCCCCAGAAACACCGCTTTTAGCTCCAACATGTTTATGTGAAGCTGAGCTTCCCAATCTGACCAAAGGCCCTGAATTTCTAGCTCCTGAAGATGCGCACCCCATCCTTTCAGCGAAGCGTCCGTTGTCATCACGAAGTGGTGATCTTGAGGAATAAAGCTCAAGCCTTGGTCCAAGTTCTTTTGAACCTTCCACCATGACATGGCCACCTTCATACGGTTCGTGATGGTAATGCGATCCTCGAAGGTTCCTTTGGATTGGACCCACTGCTCGTCCAGTTGTTCCTGCAAAGGCCTCATTCGAAGGCGACAGTTTGGCACCAGTGGGATGCAGGATGATATCATCCCCAACATGGACTTGTACAGCCTCACGGAAGTGGACTTTTTTGTTTGAAGTGATGCCGTTAGCCCCATGATCTTTCTCCTCCGGTCTTCGGAAGGATAGGCTTTCCCTGCTCTGGTGCATATCCATGCCCCCAAGAACTGGATGCCTTGGGCCGGAGTCAGCGAGGATTTCTCTAAGTTGGTCCTCAGACCCAAGCGCTGGAACAGCCGGATGCAGCTCTGAAGAGATCTTGCTGCGTCCTTGAAAGATGGACCTGTCACTAACCAGTCGTCCAGATATGGGTAAATGTAATGCCCTTGCAGTCTTAAGTGGGCCGCCACCGGGGCCATGCATTTGGTAAACACCCTCGGGGCCGATTTGAGTCCGAATGGCAGGACCTTGAACTGAAAGTGGCGACTCTCCACAACAAATCTCAAATACTTCCTGTGCTTCCGATGAATGGGAATATGGAAGTATGCATCCATGAGATCCAAGGACGCCATGTAGTCTTTTTCCTTTATCATTAGTAGGATCTCCTGCAACGATAGCATTCTGAAGGGTATCTTCTTTATGTATTGATTGAGATCCCTCAAATCCAATACCTGTCTCCATTTCAGGGTTTGTTTCTTTTTGATGAGGAAGAAATGCGAATAGAAGCCTCTCCCTCTGAGATGTTGCGGCACTTCTTCTATGGCTCCCTTTTGCAGAAGCGAGTGTACTTCTTTCTGCATTTCCTGGCGATGTTGGTTGAGCCTGAGTACTGGGGGATGATCCGGTGGTATTTCCACAAATTCCAGAGTATGGCCCCTGCTTATGACATCTAGAACCCATTTGTCTGATGTTATGGACATCCAGTTGGTGAAGAATTGAGACAGATAGTGGTCGTTTTCCGGGATCTGTTGTGTGGGGAGCGCCGGCCTGAAATCATTGACGTCTGTTAGACTGTTGATTTTTCCCCCTGGTGTTTGATTTGCCTCTGGACTGTTGCTGGTAAGAGGAGTTGGAGGACCTGAACTGGTTGTTGGTATTATACTGTCGATATCCCTGTTGATTATACGGTTGATATCGATTGGACTGAAAAGAGGGTCTTTGATTAAATTGACCTCTTGCACCCCTCTTTCGAAAGGACTGAAACCTTCCCTGTTGAAGGGATCCCAGCGCTCTAGCTGTATTCGTGTCCGACTTTATGCCTTGCAACGCCTCATCGATATGCTTCCCAAATAAATTTTCACCATCAAAAGGCATATCGACAATTTTCGCCTGCACTTCTGGGCGAAAAGAAGTCGCCTTGAGCCATCCCTGCCTGCGAAGCGAAACCGCTCCAGCCATCTGCCTGAAGGCCATAGACGAGACATCCATGGCGATGTCGATAGATTCGGCAGCAGATTTAGCTCCGTCTTTAAGGATGGCTGCCGCTTCCTCCTTTTTATCTTCTGGAAGTGCAGAAAGTATGGGTGCAAGATCGGACCACATTTGTCTGTTGTAACGGCCAATCAGTGCCATTGCATTTGCCGCTTTAATGGTAGAGGCTGCCATGACCGCAAACCTCTTACCTGCACCATCCATTCTCCTTCCTTCCTTGTCTGGTGGCACTAAGGAAGTAGCCACCGGGTTCTTTGAATTTCTCTGCGCCGCCTGCGTCACGACTGATTCCGGTCTGGGGTGCCCAATGAGGCAGGCTGCTGTGGACTCTGGTGCTCTGTACTTTTTTTCAATTCGGGGAACTGAAACCGCTATAGACGCCGGTGTTTTCAGAATCTTTAGGCCCTCTTCCCAGATGTGAGGGATAATCGGGATTGAGCGAAGCGATCTTTTGTTATCATCTTTGAAATCGTACAAGAAACAATCCGTCTCTTGCACTTCCACATCCAGATTGAATCTCTTGGCCGCTTTTTCCATGATATCATGGAAGCCTCCGATGTCTTGAGGAGGGGAGGTAGACTGTAGTGGGACAGGTGATGAAGCCGATGGTAAAATGTATTCATTCCATTCCTGCCCCGAAGCATCATGGACAAGCTCTCCTTCTTCAGGCTGTTCATCTTCGTCGGATTCCGTTAGGTCATCCCTTATAGTAACCACTTGCGGTGATCTCACCCCTTGTTCTTGTGAAGCAGGTGCTTTAGGCGTCTGCGAGGAAGGCGTCTGCGTAGCTGGTTGCGAGGTATTCGCCTCTGGGAAACGACGGTAGTAGTCGTTTATCATCAACCTAAGGTCAGACACAAGAGTGATAGGTATGGAAACCGTCTCTTGACGTTCCTCCTCACGTGAGTCCTCATGCTGCTCCTCCTCCTCATCATAATCACCAGATTCCTGAAATGACTCATATCTGGAAGATTAGGGTCTGTCCTTGAAGGAATATACTTCCTCCTCGTCCGTGTATTGGCTCTTTATCTGAAGCTGAGAAGGACTGTAGGCGGCACCTGAGGACTCCTCTCCATCTGAGTCCTGCTCTAGCAATGAGAATGGTGGCAAAGGAGAAATCTTTGTCCATGAGGTGAACTCTGCAGATTTACTGATAGTAGCCGAACCCCTGGTCGACCAAAAAAGACCGGATCGAGATCATGGTCTTCGACTGCGGTGATTTGAATGCTTTTGCAGATGTTAGCACGATTTTCGTCGACGGTGTCGTCGACGGGACCGACGACGGAACCATCGTCGACGGGGCCTTCGTCGACAGAGCCTTCGTCGACGGAGCCTTCGTCGACGTGACCATCGTCGACGGGGCCCCCGTCGACATCCTCGACGTCGAACTTGTCATCGACGGAGTCGTCGTCGTCGTCGTCGACGGTCTTTTCGTCGACAGTGAAATTTTACTCGTCGATGTTGTTGTCGTCGACGTCGTCGCCGTCGACGTAGCTTTAGATCCTGTCGTCGACGAAGCCGTCGTCGTCGACGAAGTCGTCGTCGACGGTGAAGTCGTTGACGGAGCTGAAGTCTTCACCACAGGTTTTGAAGCAGAAGCTAGGGAGCTGGTCGAAGGCGCAGACCCAGGTCCTTTAAGACTTGACTGCTTTTCCAGAGGAGTAATAGGAAGAGATGAGGTTGATTTCTCCTTAGATTTACTCCTTTTAGACTCTACTCTCTCCACAGAAACAGAAGCCTTTCTTTTCTTGGGAGTTGAATGAGAAGATTCCTCCTCAGAATCTGAGCCTGATGTGGCCTTCTTCTTCTGAAGCCATAACAGCAATCTAGCCTCTCTGTCTCTTTTAGTTTTGTCAGAAAAGTTTCTACAGAGTTTACAGTCTTTCGCCACATGTTTTGGATGGAGACAGTAAAGGCAGTCCTTATGTGGGTCCTCAGAGTAAAGTCTGGCCTTCCCACAGGATCTGCAAGGCCTGAACAGCCTCTTTTTAGAGCTTTCAGCCATAATGAGAAAAATAGGTACACACAATACCTTAATCCAGCAGACAGGAAACAAGATTCCAAAGGGTCAAAAGTTCACTCAGGAACAGAAAAACTGAGCAGAGCTCAGGGAGACTCCTTTCTCACACGAAGGCGGTTGGAAATCTGAGGCAGGAAGCTTCTGCTGGGGAGTGTGAGGGCAGGGCAGCAATGCTGATTGGCTGGCTTTTGGACCAAACAAAGAAATGGTCTGGTTACCAAATAATACAGCCCCTATGGGGATTTTCTATGCAGTTTTTCTTCTCTATGATACTGCTTGGTCATTCTGTTACCGTGAGACTCCCACCATGACGACGGGGAAGATACAAGCATGTGAATCTATGAAAGATGTAATACTGGAGAATGAGAGAGAGATAAACAATGTTTATTTAGACCATAGTCTTTAAAACCATACACAGCTTGTGGATCCTCATAGTGATAACATAATAAAAGACACATTTCATTTTAACACAATTTACAAAAAATATAAATCCATAAAATTCTCTGTTGGAGAATGGTAGTGAGCAGAATTAGTGGAGAAGGAGGTCATGGGGTGCCGCCAAAAAAAAAAGACTGTCGCCCAATGCACCACCAAGGCTAACACAGGCCCTGGCTGGATACATGTCTTTCCACTGATTCCTCACTTTAAAAATATCTTTGCTCGATTCAAAAATGTTCAAGAAACCTTTCTCCAGAAGCAGTGGCTCAGGAACTAGAGGTACTGGGTGGTGCTGCAGTATGCTCAGAATAACCTTGCAGGAGCTCAAAATGAAAATGTTCAATACAGAGTCTTTTTTATTTTGTTTATATATTTTGTTTTGTAGCATTTGCTGTGCATTCAAACACAGTAGTCAAATGCATGCAATGTCATCTGCTCATTATTCAGGTTTTTTAACACATAGACTGGTCTTTGCCATTTCCCTTCTGTATTTGCAACACAGTCACATCCCTTCAGGACAACAGAGGGCGTGAAAGGAGAAGGCTGCAATTCGTCAATTGTTTCCCATCAAACACCAAAACTGAAATACTTGTAAATAAACTTTCCAAATATTTCAACATAAATCTCCATCAAGTATAAAGAAAATAAGGCATTGGTTATCCCAGTTCTGAATTATGATGGATCCAAAGACTTTAATTGAATCTCATATTGACTTTCTTCAAGTCATCCCATGTTGAGCCCATGCACAGTTGTCCAGTTCTTCCTACTATGAAAATGGTGTTGCTAGTAGTGATAATTTCAACATATAGGGCCAGAGAACTTCAGACCCTTATAGTTTACCCACGCTTCTCAGTTTACTACCAGGTAAAGCTGGTCTTCCACACCTGCTGAGTATTAGTCCACAAGGTAGTTTCCACTTTTTAGGTCTCGCGACCTATCGATGTGCGCAAGCGCATCGAGCGGGGCGAGAATTCAAGTGGCAAAAACATCGTCAAACCAAAGGGCTTTCAGCCCCGCGGTTTTCATGCAGTTCACGTGAACCACGTGATTAAACATGCACGCGCATTCAGGGCCAGCCCAGCACATCAAAGGGCTTCTCCTCCCCTAATTATTCATGGCCGGCCGCAGGCCGGCCGTACTTTCAGTTTCCCGAAATGGCTTCTCCTCACCTAATTAGGGGAGGAGAAGCCCTTTGATGTGCTTCACACCAATGCGCCTCACAGTCATTCCTAAGTCAGTACTCTGCCTCTGCCCAAGACCTGCCTTCTAACACTTTGAGCCTCGCAGGCAGGCCGTGGCCAATTGCTGCTTGTTTGTATTTGCTTCGGCTGCCATTCTTTATTTCACTTTGTCTCCGTGCGTGCATTTATTTTTACTTGCAGAGCCTTTTTCCAATACTCGAACTCATTTTTTTTTCACTTTGTCTCCGTGCGTCCATTTATTTTTACTTGCAGAGCCTTTTTCCAATACTTGAACTCGTGTGATCATTTTGGAGGTGGGAGGATCACACATTGTTTGTGGCGACGGGATGTGGGTCTCAGCAGTTCCTCGAGTACTGCTACTTGTTTTCCTTGTGTTCGTTGCCAGTAAACACAGCTGACTTATAAGCCGAGAGCACCGAGGAACAGTAGGAAAACACTTTTGAAAGCGTTTGTACAGCCCGTTTGGCAATCCTTCTGCAAGTCGGCTTTGATCAAGGGAAGTACTCTGCCTCTGCCCAAGACCTGCCTTCTAACACTTTGAGCCTCGCAGGCAGGCCGTGGCCAATTGCTGCTTGTTTGTATTTGCTTCGGCTGCCATTCTTTATTTCACTTTGTCTCTGTGCGTGCATTTATTTTTACTTGCAGAGCCTTTTTCCAATGCTCGAACTCATTTTTTTTTTTTCAATTTGTCTCCGTGCGTGCATTTATTTTTACTTGCAGAGCCTTTTTCCAATACTTGAACTCGTGTGATCATTTTGGAGGTGGGAGGATCACACATTGTTTGTGGCGACGGGATGTGGGTCTCAGCAGTTCCTCGAGTACTGCTACTTGTTTTCCTTGTGTTCGTTGCCAGTAAACACAGCTGACTTACAAGCCAAGAGCACCGAGGAACAGTAGGAAAACACATTTGAAAGCGTTTGTACAGCCCGTTTGGCAATCCTTCTGCAGGTCGGCTTTGATCAAGGGATTCTTGAGAGAAGGCAACAATCTTTTCTTCTTGTCCTGGGACATTAAACTCCGAGGTCAGACTCATCAGTCAAAAATGAGAAAAAGGAAAGGTCAACAAGCTTACTAGCAACGCCACTCACACATGCAACGCCACTCACACATGCAACGCCACTCACACACGCAACGCAACTCACCCACGCAACCCCACTCACACACGCAACGCAACTCATCCACGCAACCCCACTCATCCACGCAACGCCACTCATACATGCAACGCCACTCATACATGCAACGCCACTCATACATGCAACGCCACTCACCCACGCAACACCACTCACACATGCAACGCCACTCACCCACGCAACACCACTCACACATGCAACGCCACTCACCCACGCAACGCCACTCACACATGCAACACCACTCACACATGCAACGCCACTCACACATGCAACGCCACTCACACACGCAACGCCACTCACACATGCAACGCCAGTCACTCAAAGCAACGCAACTCACTCACGCAACGCCACTCACACACATAACGCCACTCATCCATGCAACACCACTCATCCACGCAACGCAACTCATCCACACACCCCACTCATCCACGCAACGCCACTCAACGCAACTCAACGCAACGCCACTCACACATGCAACGCCACTCACACATGCAACGCCACTCACACATGCAACGCCACTCACACATGCAACGCCACTCACACATGCAACGCCACTCACACATGCAACGCCACTCACACACGCAACGCCACTCACACACACAACGCCACTCACACACGCAACGCCACTCACCCACGCAACCTCACTCACCCACGCAACACCACTCACACCCACGCAGTGCCACTTTTACCCACGCAAGCCCACTCTCACACACGCAACGCCACTCACCCACGCAACGCCACTCACCCACGCAACGCCACTCACCCACGCAACGCCACTCACCCACGCATCAACAATCACACATGGAACGCCACTCACCCAAAGGCACTCACACCCACGCAGTGCCACTTTAACCCACACTGTGCAGTGCACAATAGGTCTCGCAGTAGGAAAGTTGGAGCTATTGGTTTTGTAAATGACAAAGCCCTTTATGTTTTTAAAATGAAAACAAAAATAAAAGGCATTGCTATTTGCAATTGTAATAGCTCCAACTTTCCTACTGCGAGACCTATTGGCAACGCCAGTGCTTGTTATATGAGCCAGCCTATCACCATTCCATCGTCCTCTGTTCCTCCTCATTCCGCCTAGGGAAAGATTACCTTCATAGACAATTTCATGCATACTGTTTCCAACTTTACCAGCTGCACTTACCAGGACAAAGTGGATAATCAACTCATTGTGGCCTTTGCCAGATCCAAGAAAGATACAATGTCACTAAAAGTACTTAACCACACCCACCACTCCGCTCAAACAGGACTCAACATCCCCTACCTCACACTCACACAGTTGTGCAACCACCCACACAATACTCCACACTTGCAAGCACACTCCTGAACACTCACTAACCAAACAAACCACAGTTATCTGGCACCTGCTGCACAACAGTACCACCTGACCAAGTTTTCCTCATGAAAACCTGGCTCAGCCCTACATTGGCACCGCATATCGCTACAGACAACTCCACTTGTTACAAGTTTGCCAGGCAAGACGAAACCCACAAGCACTGAGTCAGGATCACCATCATCCACATGAACACCACCAGCTGCAATACATTCACGGACACGTCATCTTCTAACATGGAACACCTGTTGGTCAAGCTCCACATCACAGCCAACTTCACCCTAAGCTGCACTCTCGCCTAGAGACCACCAGGCCCATGCATCACTTCGCCGACACCATAACGGGCTTCATTGCACCACTTGCCCTCGATTCTAACAATTACATCCCACTCGGAGACCTGAACTTCCACCTCGAAGACCACACAAACCCCAACTCAGGAGCAAGAGCACTCATTGAAGGCCATGGAAGCCTGGGCTTCGCCCAATGAGAAAAAGGACCTACCCATGTTGCTGGACACCACCTGGCCCCTATTTTCACCAACTTCAACAACATCTAAGTGGAAAACAGCAAACCTGTCCCAAGAACAGACCACTCGGTAGTTAGGTTCAGCATCCCCGACCCGGTCAAACACACGCGCAACATCGCCATACTACCCAGCCGAAACTGGAACAGCATCATAGACAAACACTGGAACACCTCTCTCAACACCCACCACACTGAACACACCACCAGCCTCCCCAAATCATCAAGAGTTTCAACAATTGGATCACCTCCTGCGACAACTCCTCGCTTATCCTTAAACACAGCAGTACAATGAGATCCAGACCCCATGCCAGTTGATACACAGAGGACTCACACTAATGAAATGCCAGTGGAAACAACTGGAGTGCAAAAGAAGTGTGAGCCTGTACCATGCAGATCACAGAACTGAGTGTGAGTAAACTACGAGTAGTGCTTGAAATGCATGTCAGAGAGAGACTATAGAGAGATGAGGGGCACTGTTGAAGGGTGGTACTGAGTGAATTTGTGGAGGAGGTCATGGGGAGAGAGGGTGCCAAAAAAACTGTTGCACCGGGCTCAAACATTGCTAGAGCCGGCCCTGCATAGAAAGCACAAGGCATCTCACTAGTGGAGAAAAATCTCTTTGACACATGGCCAAACTGCGGAACCAGAAGCAGCCCTGGAAAAATGCTTAAACTAGCACACTCCTTTTCTATCCTCTCCTTGTCTCTCTCTTTCCATCATACCTCTTACTGCTTCCATGATCTTGTGCTTTCTCTTCCTTCCTCTCCTCTATGTCTGCTGAAATTATTCTCAGGAGCTGAGGAAAGTGACTTAGGCGCCAGCAGGTGGCCTGGGATTTCAAAAGCCTCTAATGCTCCAGCCTACCAGGGAAATGCCAGATGCAGTGAAAGGCCAGTCCAGCTCTTCTTTGATATACTTTCCAATAACTGGCTTTTAAATTAATTTTTCTGGTAATTATTACTTACGCTCGGGCCAAGGAATGTGGCCATTCTGTTGTGTCATAGACCTAACGTATTAAAAATAAAATCCAGGTTAATGAGACAGAAGGTATTATTCCTGTGCTACTCAGATAACTACTTTTCACATATTGGGACTTCTCTATAATCATTAGGGGGCCTCTACCAGAACTTTTGCGCTGCCGGAACTTCACTTTTTTTTTTACATTTCTGCGTCGCAATGTGCCACTGGCATATTTATAAGGCCATGTAAAGCCATGTTACTTGACTTTTTATGGCCTTATAAATATGTGCCCCTTTGGCACAGAAAACTTCGTGAAAAAGACGTTCCATGGGTGTTTCTGGAGGCGTTTCCAGCAACATTTATGGCTTTTTGACACTGCCCCAGATTTACGAGAAATCATAAGTTTGAGGCAGCGGCAAAAACGTACACCCCCTCAGGGGATGTGTGAGGGAGGCACAATGAGGAGAAATATATTTTCTGCAGCAAACATAGAAAGAGCGAAAAGCCTCTTGTGATTGTTTTAGTGTTTGAAGGTTTTCCTTCATGCACAAAAATAATCATCCCCGCAATGCAGGATCCCTTGCACCATGGTGCAAAGTGCCTGCGTTGGCGCACGGCAGCCCATTTTTCTCTCTGCAGATGGGCTCAACATATGACAAGAAGCGTTCACTCTCCCCGATTTCCCTCCATTAAAAGAGAAAAAAAGACAATAAGAGAGTAATGTGCTCTTTTAGGGCTTGGTGGGAGCAGGACCTCTCCTGTAAACCAGTGGATGTCCATGCACTAGATCACCATACATACACACAAATGTTTACTGATCATGTGAGGGATGGACATGTGATCCCTCCAAAGAAAGCACAGAAGGTCTTTCAAAACGTTATGAAAGAAAGGTTTAGTGGTAATAAAAACAACATGTCTCTTCATGAAACACATAAACAAAATAATACCTCAGTCAAATGCTCTATTGGAACAATAGGCTGGATAGTCTTGATTCCCTGCCAAGGTGGTTGATGTTGTACTAGAGCTTGCAAGTTTGTAGAGTAATTACTGAGGCTAAACACAAAAGCTCAAAACAAGCATAGTTCCCCCCATGACAACATTTGTAAAAAGTAACACAAGTTTATTTCAAAGCTCTTTACTTTGGAAGCTGCTATAAAGCAAATGGATAATGCATTTTTAAATTAAGTTGGTGGTCTGTGGATTATAAATATCAAGGATATTATGGACGAGGCTCTAGTTGATTTTGTGAAGTCAATCAAAAGATCTAGAAAACATTTGAGTAAAAACATGATCGTCAAAAGACTTGTAAAATGTGAAATGCCCATAGAATTGTCTGTTACAAGAATCAAGTTCTATTTCGTCAACCATATAAATTACGAATCTCAAAATTAGCGCAATTGAAGAATAGTCAGATTTTCATATTTATGACACTTGAGGACCAAAGGACTTCCCTTTACATTTCAGTAAGCCATAAATCTTGTTTGTATGACAGAAAACATTGGTTGCATCTCCATGATGGATCTAGCAAGCTTGAGGAACACAGTTCTGTCTAGTTTTAGCAATTTTACCACAATTGAAGAATAGTCGGAAATTGCTAAAACTAGACAGAACTGTGTTCCTCAAACTTGCCAGAAGGTTCGCACATCTGGCCCATGGTGAATAGAGTTTGTATAAACAGGTAATGATTTTGTTCTTCAATGTTATCTGAACTGAAATCCATCTTGATTTCATTCCACAGCAAAGTTTATTGCACAACAATTCTTTAACTCTCTTTTCTAAAAGAGGTCTATGTTGTAAAACATACTAATGTGTGGAGATGCTAAGAGAATATAGTGTCCTGCTCTCTATTTCTCACGAAGGATTGAAATAGTTTATTACATAACTGGTTATAGGCTCAAATAAAGGTGGCAGAACTTTGAACCATCACAAAGAAGACTATGAAGTGAAAATCTTACATCAATTCTTCAATAAAAGAATATCATAGGTTGAGTACATCTTATTCTTGATGCACTATAAAAGAAGTAATATATCACCAGTGAAGATTTGGAAGAAGGTTGGTTAGGTCAAAAGGAATTTGATTTTCTAAATAAAAAATGCTCATGGTTTCTTATCATCTATATCTTGCGTAAAATTCATTAAAGACATCAATCATCCTCTTTGCCGCCATATAGTTCTCGGATGTAACTCAGTCAATAATTGAAGTATATAAAAAAGTGATGGATGGAATGCTTGAATTAATTTCACGATCCAACAACGTGTTCGAATGCTACCCCCAGCGTTTGTCAGCTTTAGGGCTCTCTCTAGACACTTACAATGAACACAAAATGTATAATAATCCCCATTTGTAATAATAATAAGGGTCTCTAGGCGCTGGGGGCTGTCAGGAAGATTAAGTAACCTATTGCCCAGAGTCACATGGTGCTGGGCTAAACTGCCGCCGATCGAACCGTGATCCCCAGATTCCGGAGTCAGTCACCAAAGCCACAGCGCCACACCTCTTCCAGTAGTGTAGTAAGATTCTCATGCGGTAGGGCATTATCTAGCTAGCAGTTAAGTGTCACTCTACATATACATATATATGTTGTAGCAAGGTCTCACAAAAACACATTGCACAGATAGAAATGTCACACATAGACAATCAGAAAACTTGGCAGCCCTGGGAATTCCAGTGGCCTGTCTTCTCTAAGCTGTGAGCAGACCTACTGCAGTGCAAACCACAGTCTATGATGCATCCAGGGATGTAGAGAGCAGTGTCTCAGTTTCAGGTGCCCCTTGCCGAAAGGTGTCCGAAACGTAATGTTCCCACAGGAATAGTCATCTCAACAGGGCTAGTAATCGTGGAGCCAGGAAGCTACTGACTGCAACAAGACAGAGCTGGAACAGCTGATGTTGGCTTGGAGTTTGACAATTCTATGAGTCTGACTTTGTTCCTGTGTTTTTTTATTCCCATCAGATATCGAAGGATGACCAGGATTGATGTATGATTGTGGACCTTGGACCCCATCCGTTTCCTTCACCTCTCGCCTCTTTGTCTGCTCTTCAAGGTGTAGCATTCCTTCCTGTCACAATGTTGAGACAACCTGCAATTGGAGACACTGGCCACCTTCCTCTCTGCACAACAAACTGTTTAGTCACAGGGGACACTGCTGTCATTTTTATAGAAATAAGAATATTACAGGGGGCACAACTCAGAGATGCTGGTGGATCAAAGACCAATGGAAGGGTGGAGGAGGATTTGTCTGGTACACCAGTCCTCCAACTTACCAAGTACAAGCAAAACATTTGGTGTAAGCGGTTCATTAAACCACTATGATCACCCTCTTAGTGGTGTCGCTGCTTGCCCACCACAGTATAAGATGAGAGGGTTCCTTTGGTGGTTGTGATGAGTGCTAGCAGTTAAGGTATGCTATAGAAATGCAGAACCCAGACTGCACAGGATCTGGTCTAAGCAAGCTAAATCTAATGTCTGGACAGCATGAGCCCATGATGAAGTATGAGGAGGAGGTGGAAGAAACATTGCCTAGCATTTACAGGCTGCTGACTGTGGAACATGAAGAACTATGCTAGAACACTAACTTCTATTCAACATCCAGGAATTCTCAGCAAATCACACAATCTTCCTGTGCTGCAAAAATGTGTACTACAAGCTGTCTCTTATAAATTGTTCTAACACCCTTGGGCCAGGCTCGTGCTATGAAAAAATGCAAATAATAAAATGTGGGCATGGTTTAATAATTATGAGGGAGAGGATCCAACATTGTCCTTTCTTCATTTACTTGTCTGTTGGTGGTGTTTTTTATGTTTTGTACCTTGTATTGCTTCTGGATTTGCTTGACGGTTTGATGGTGTTTAATGCCTTTGTTCTACTTTTCTTCTTACTGCATTAAAATTCTTTCAATAAAAAATACTAGCATATCACTAACTATGTACATCTCATGGGTCCACATATGTACTGTGTGGTGTATGTTGACTAGAATGTGAGATTTGGGGTAACCAGATGTGGCAAGTCCAATAAGCGAGAGTGATTAAAAAAATAAGAATCAGATGGAGCTGCACCCTGTTAAATGCACACAGAGAACCCAACCAGGTTTATTTTTGTGCACAAATACATGAGCATGTAACCTGCTCAGCAGAGGCTGCAAAGGTGACCCACACACAACAACTTTGAGGCACTCCCACGTTTCCCACCTGTCATGGAAGGTAAATTAAATAATTGCATGATTGAAAACATAAATAGAAATATAACACACAACTTGAATTGCACTACTGTACAAGGGTATTGCACATAGTGTAACCAAAGAATACTAAGAATGTCACAATTTGGGATTATACTGTGGTGGTTTAGGGCTGTAGGAGGTACTGTGAATCACTTACACAGTGGTTGGGAAATAGCCGCTTGAGTCTTTGCTCCCTTCTGCTTGTCGGCTTTCTGCGCAGGACCATTTTTCTCCTTCTTAGTAGGGTCCAGCTTGCACCCCATCTTGATGGTACTAGGTGCCTGAAAGAAAAAAGACACTCTTGAGAGAAGAAATGTGGATGATGGAAGACAAGGACCATCCTTTTGGTATTGATTTGCAAAGGCTTAATAAGAGAATGAGTTATTGAGGATGCACTTATGGCTTAAAATAAACATCAGTCATAGGGCTATGCTGGTTCCATACAGGACTATGAGATATGTAGATTAAGAAAGATGTGTGGTACCATTGTCAAGATGTTTTGGACTACAGACACAGAGCACATACTCAGGAGTCTATACTGCTACATTGTGCGCTCAGCCTCAAACTTTCGACTTTAGTTTTGTATGGTATATGTGGTGTGTGTTAGTTATAGTTTTTGCTATTGATGGGTTGCTAGTGAAAAATTAGGGGGAACTTACCGGAGCCTTGCTGCCTTTGCTATCTTGCTGGGGACTGTCTTTTCCTGGTGTTTGCTGCCCCCGTCTTCCTGCGCCATGGTGTCTGGTCTCCCCCCGCCGCCGCTGCTCCTTCGCAGGTGAGCGCTGCCGCTGTGAGGGGTGGACCGAGGGCGAGCACTACAACCACCAGCTGCCCTAGCGGCCGGAAGCCGCCTATCATCAAACCGCGGTACAAAAGGGGGTGGTGATGGACAGAGCATCTGAATCAATCAGGAGGCGCATAAATTCCAGCATTACCCCCGCGTTGCGGGAGCGCGCGGGAGCACCGCGGGAGAAGCCCGGGCCAAGGGCGGGCCCGTTTAAGCCCGTTAAAGACCGGATAAGGACGGGACGGGCCACCCCCCTTACATCTGCTGCAGCAGCCAAAGGTCAGTGATCTTTGAAATAGTCTAGGTGTGACTTATATTGGATACCAATTACTGAAAGTTATATCCAGTCTTTGGCTAGTATGGATACCCAGTCAGACATTGGCTCGATAGGTAGGAAATCCAATGGAGGTTCCCTACTGGGTACTTTGGACAATTTTCTTATTAGGGTATCGTCAGCTTTAGCTAAGGACATAGAGCTTACAGAAAACAGACTATCCTTGGATACTATCCTTGACAAGAGATCTTCTCTGGGTCCTCTGGCAAGGGCCAGGTCGCCAATATACCAAGCAGCTGATTTCCAGAGGTCGCTTCCTCCGTCGGGAGTAGAGTCAAGACCCTTGTCACCTCAGCCAGTGATTACCCTTGATATATGTGAGATCTCCCCCAGGGGTACGGACCTGAACAAGGTTGCAGGCAGAGCGCCTTCCCCTAATATCAAAACTCGCTCTGCATGCCAAGCAAAATCAGGATTGGTCCAGCAGAATGGGGGGGCTCCTGCAAAAAGAAAACGCCCTGGGGCCCAAACACACGCTGGGGGGAGAAATGCAAAGATTGCAAAAAACATTGCTCCTTCGGAGGCCTCTGTGGTTATGCCTGCTATTAGCCCCATACAGCTTGGACCATACGATAAAGAAGGGCATAGCAGTCTACCAGAATCTGTGGGAGAGGATGCATATTTGGATCTGGGACCACTGTTTTGTTTTGGAAAAGACTGGAGGGGACTTTCAAGAAAATCTGTCATCCAATCTATGAGCGGTTGGACTCTATTGAAAATAGACTGATGTGTCTTGAGCTTGCGCTGGCTTCAGCTCAGAAACAAGTGGGACATAGGCACAGTGCTTCAACTTGCCCGTTGAAAGCATCTTTAGGCCAAAGTTTATCTAAACCAAGTGCTGGTGTGGCACTAACAGAGGGGTATAACTCTAATCCAACTTCTACCAAGTCTGTCAACAAGGAGACCACTGCTATTCCCCCGCCTTCCACCCCTATAGGGGCCGGGAATATAGTACAGAGCAATAGTACGAATCAGGTGATTTCGGCACCCAATGCTGTTCCCCCGGCTCATAACTTATTGGGGGTGGGGACATCTGTACTGAGTAATAGATTACACCAGGGAGATGGCACTAGCTAGCTAACAAAGCAGTATAACTTGCCTTCCTTGTCCACAGGAAACAGTGCGCCCCCCCTACCCAATATAGATCTCCCTCCTCAATCAGATCCTTTTGTGGTAGTTTTGGTAGGGGTCCCAGCAGTGGCTCAGGGGAAGCGGGAATCATATCTAGACCTTAAACACAAGTGTATCTTCTGGGTTAATAAGTATCGCCCACTACCAAACAGTATTCGGGCAGAAATCCTTAATTTTAGGGACCAGAGGTGTGTTAATCACATCTGTAACTGGCCTCAAAATGATCAGTACCCAGGGATACAAGTACTTCCCTTGTCCTATTTTTATGGTATAACCACTTCCGTTTCCCATGAGAAGGATATTTTTTCAATGGGAATAGCACCAAATCCCTGCCCACTGGAGAACATTAGGCTGTTTAATAGATTCCAGGCTCTGTCGGGCCTGGAGGACTGTGATTGACAGCATGTTTCTCATAGTCCCACCTCGTGTACTAAAGCCCGAGGACTGAAGGAGGATGTGGATAGGAGAATAGGCCAAGTGTCCATATTGGGTGTTAGGCAGGTATGGAATGTTGGTGGTGGCCCCAATATTACATGTTTAGTTAATGCAGAGCTGAGCATAGAAGAACGGACACTGGAACATCAGGACTCTGCATCCCAAGACCCTAGAGCCTCTCCTCTGTTGGGTGATTTGGTCATAATATCTAATGGCCCAGTATGCGAGACATCTTTTATTTCATGGAATGTGCAGGGAGTGGGGACCAAACTTAATTCAACTGATTGGCTGGAATTTATTGACCGTTTTGATATTTGACTCTTTCAGGAGGTTTGGGCGGTTGAACCAGTGTTTAAAGTAGGCTATTTGAATTTTTTTGTCCCCGCTGTTAAAAAATCCCAGGGGCGTCCCATGGGGGGGCTTGTGATATGGGTTAGGCAGAGCCTTAAATGTCACACTCAGTTGCTCCCTCCAACGAGAAGCGATATTCTTGCCGTCCGGTTTAGCTTCCCAGGAAATATAATAATTGATATCTATAATGTTTATGCCAGGGGCCTCCCTGGGGGTAGAAAATCTGATGTCATAACAGAGCTTGACACTTTACTCCAGGCCACTCCCCCAAACATATTGCCATTGGTTGCAGGGGATTTTAACACCACTTTCGAACCTCTTGGTCTAGACGATATGCACCTAACCGAGGATGAGGATGGTAGGTGGGGAGTCCCTCAGCTTGATATGAAACCCATAAGAAAATGGACAGCAGCCGCAATAAAGATGAAGGGTCTCTGCATGGGGAACCAACTGAGGGCTGCCAATGGGCGAACATTGTCGGACAAGATGGGTAAGGAAACCTTCGACAATGGTGTTAGAGCAAGTAATATTGATTATTTACTTGTTCCTCTTAAGCTGTGGTCTACTCTCCTCGATATGGAGGTATTGGCCCGTATCGAGAGCGACCTCAATCCCCTGACAGCGGTATTTAATTTGGGTTTACATAAAGTGGATGAGATAATGAGGAGACCCATTCTCCCAGACCTGGTAATGTCTAATGACGAACGCCACCTTAAGTGGTCCCAGGTCGTAGCTCATCAAGACATTATTTCTGACATTGAGTTAGATCTGGAAGGGGTGATAGCAAAAATGGAGGGCATAGTGCATGGACTTCCGTATAAACCCTTGCTGGAGGCACACAATTGATTTTTTTCTAAACTGAAAACATGCTTTTGAAAAATTAGATTTTCAATAATACATCTTTGTATCAGAGTCAGTACTGCTTGGTATGCCATATGGACTTCAAATTCGAGTGCCAGTAACAAGTATGAGGCAGCATTCTATGCTACTAGGAAATGATGAATAAAACATTCAGGAAGACCCAACTATAGAGAGTTTCTTTAGCGTAGAGTAAATCATAACTTTATGTTAGTCAGCATCCTCTGCATATATCCTAGCAGTGAGGACAGCATCAGTAAGTTCTTTGTCCAAATGAAACCCCATATTTCAAACCACTGGCAGATAGATTAGGAGGGGCCACCACTCATTCCGAAAACCACCTAGGGCTAGACTCAGGGATGTGACCACTCTGAAAGAGGCAAAAATGAAGTGAGGCAGTGGGTGTCCAACACAGCCAGACTTGTTTGCAAACCACCCCTTACTCTAATACATACTCAGGATGGATTTAGGGATGAAAATGTTCTGATGTAGGCAAAGCTGCAGTGAGTCAGTAGCTGTCTAATAGAAGCACAAGTTTATGCACACTGCAACTCACACAAATATGCACTCAAAGCTACACTCAAGTATATGAACACTCTAATGAAGGCACGAGCTTACGCTCACCACCACTCTGATATGTACTCAGTTGTAAGAAAAACCAAAGGGGGTGATGGACAGAGCGTTGACAATACAAACACTCACCCCCAGTCAACTGATCTGGGTTTAATTCATTACCGTTCTTTAGCTCACTCCGCCACCCCAGTTCAGACATGGACATATGCAAATCAGTCTGACCCTGTGCCTCAATCAATCAATCATAGCATTTGTATAGCGCACTACTCACCCGGAGGGTCTCAAGGCGCTTGGGGAGGGGGGGTCCGCTACTGTTCGAACAGCCAGGTCTTGAGCTGCTTCCTGAAGGCGAGGTGGTCCTGGGTCAGGCGGAGGTGGGTCGGGAGGGAGTTCCAGGTCTTGGCGGCCAGGTAGGAGAAGGACCTTCCTCCTGTTGTGGCTCTTCGGATGCGGGGGACGGTGGCGAGGGCGTGGCTGGTCGATCGGAGGTGGCGTGTGGGAGTGTAGAAGTTGAGGCGGCTGTTGAGGTATCTCGGGCCTTGGTTGTGTAGGGCTTTGTGTGCATGGGTGAGGAGACGGAAGGTAATTCTCTTGTTGACCGGGAGCCAGTGCAGGTCTCTCAGGTGTCCGGAGATGTGGCTGTGTCGGGGGATGTCGAGGATGAGTCTTGCTGAGGCGTTCTGGATCCGCTGGAGTCTCTTCTGGAGCTTGGTGGTGGTTCCGGCGTAGAGGGCGTTGCCGTAGTCCAGTCGGCTGGTGACGAGGGCCTGGGTGACCGTCTTCCTGGTCTCGGTGGGGATCCACCTGAAGATCTTACGTAGCATGCGCAGGATATTGAAGCACGACGAGGAGACGGCGTTGACTTGTCTGGTCATGGAGAGGGAGGAGTCCAGGATGAAGCCCAGGTTGCGTGCGTGGTCCTTCGGTTTGGGTGCGGTGCCCAGGGCGGGGGGCCACCAGGAGTCGTCCCAGGCGGAGGGCGAGGAGCCCAGGATGAGGACTTCCGTCTTGTCTGAGTTCAGTTTCAGGCGGCTGGACATCATCCACTCGGCTACGTCTTTCATCCCTTCGTGTAGGTTGGTTCTGGCGGTGGCGGGGTCGTTGGTGAGGGACAGGATCAGCTGTGTGTCGTCAGCGTAGGAGATGATGTTGAGGTTGTGCTGGCGTGCGATGGCCGCAAGGGGGCTCATGTAGACATTGAAGAGGGTGGGACTGAGCGAGGAGCCCTGACGAACGCCGCAGATGACTTCGGTGGCCTCTGATCTGAACGGGGGTAGGCGGACTCTCTGTGTCCTTCCAGCGAGGAAGGAGATGATCCACTCCAGAGCTTTCTCCTGGATTCCGACGTTGCTGAGGCGCTGCACTAGGCTGCGGTGGCAGACAGTGTCGAATGCTGCGGAGAGGTCTAGGAGGATGAGGGCTGCTGTTTCTCCGTTGTCGAGCAGGGCTCGGATGTCATCGGTGGCTGCGATGAGGGCGGTCTCTGTGCTGTGGTTGGCCCGGAAGCCCGACTGTGAGAGGTCGAGGGACCTCATGGGAACAGTCCAGCCCGAACTGCCAAGCCATGTCTTCCCTGGACTGGAATCAAGCTTCCCAGGACCGGTTTCTGGCATTACAGCGGTCTTCAGCCGGGCTTGCTTGAATCGAGTGGCAAAGTGAGCAAGGGACTCACGTCTGAGCATACCCTGCCAACTTAGGGCGAACAAAGAAAAACCAAAGGGGATGATGGACGGAGCGTTGACAATACAAACACTCACCCCCAGTCAACTGATCTGGGTTTAATCCATCACAGTTCTTTAGCTCACTCCGCCACCCCAGTTCAGACATGGCCATATGCAAATCAGTCTGACCCTGTGCCTCATGGGAACAGTCCAGGCCGAACTGCCAAGCCAGTTGTAGACTGAGGGATGTGCATACTCCCACAGAGAAAGAGGTGCATTGAGCCAGTGGCATCCAACATAGGCGCATGTGTACACACACCGCTTTTCAGTTTGATACAACCGTAGGGCTTGATTCAGGGATACCAACACTATGGTGGAGGCAAAGTGGGCATCTAACACAAGCACAAGTTTAGGCACACCGCCACTCACACAGATGCACACTTCTAGCCACACTCAGGTATATAGACACTCTAATAAAGGCAAAGGTGCATGGAGGCAGGTTTGATCCAATATCGGCAAACGTTTATGCACATCACCACTCACTCCAATGCACTTTCAGGGCTAGACTCAGGTATATAAAGACTCCAATAGAGGCAAAGGTGCAGTGAGTTTGTGGACATCCAACATAGGCACAAGTTTGCACACACCATCACTAACTCAGAATTTTATGGATGCAGCTTACTAAGTGAAGAAAGGTGAAGTGATGCGAAAGAGGAAGTAAACAAATGATTCTAAAGTGTATCTTTTGACCCGTCGCACTATTTTTGTACAGATTTTAAATTTAAAACTCAGTTAAAAACTTTGAAATACACTATTTAAACACACATTTAAAAGCTGAGCTATGTTTCTGGCTCAAACGCAGACAACCATTGACATTTACCAGTTATGATCATGTTGCAAACCATAACTTAAGCCTACCTCCTACATTTAGAATGACATCACACACGACATCAAAGATCATATCATAAGTAATAATGTATTATTACATAATCGATTATATCACCTTTGGCATTGCTACTTGAACAATAACTTGCCTCTTCCCTTGCCTTGTGTATGGCATCGCACGTAGGGGTTTTCAGTAAGGACTGGACTGTGGCCATGCCCTCCTCTCAATCCGCTGCATGTGCCCAGCGCCCTCTTGTGGCCGTAGTAGAGCACTTTCATTTCCACCGCCTTGTTTATCTATCTATATAGCTAGCTATCTATCTATCTATCTATCTATCTATCTATCTATCTATCTATCTATCTATCTATCTATCTATCTATCTGTGATTACCTCTTCCAGGGTAGGAGAATGTAATTATTAAAAAAGGGGGTATATATATATATATATATATATATATATATATATATATATATATATATATATATATATATATATATATATATATATATATACACACACACAAAACCACTTCCTCCATTTCACCGGGACCCAAAACTGGGGTGCAAAACCAGGGACAGAGGTCACCCTGTAAATATGTGATTCTCACCCCGCACAACAGCCGCTGTGCGAATGCACTCCCAATCCAGCCTCGTCACAAATTCATTTTGGTACCAGCATGTTACGAACGGAATCATTTAGCAAACCCACGGAATCATTTAGCAAACCCAGCGCGTTTCGGCGAAAAACACTGAGTGGTTTTCGCCGCAACGCGTTGGGTTTGCTAAATGATTCCGTTCGTAATTCCGTTCGTAACATGCTGGAACCAAAATGAATAAAACTTCTACTTGAGCACAAGCGCTTTATAGACTAAAATTTGTGACGAGGCTGGATTGGGAGTGCATTCGCACAGCGGCTGTTGTGCGGGGTGAGAATCACACATATATATATATATATATATATATATATATATATATATATATATAAATAATCACCAGCTTTTTTGGGTGTCCGAGCCTCTTGCAACGGCGGGCACAAGGCGGGGTCGCAACCCCATGATACAAACACACTTCCTGGTACACAATCCTCTTCTACGAGAAAAACTAGAGCCGTGGCCACAGTCTGTGCTCAACGTGTTTATTGGCAACGAGAAACACCCAACGCGTTTCGAAGTTTCCTCACTTCTTTCTCACGGGTGAGGTTACAATGTAGCCATTCTTTATTTAAAGGTACATAGCATTTTTGAACGTGCACATGAATAATCAACATAAAAAAGATACTTTGTTGCACTGACTGTTCGTCAATTGTTTTAAATAAAGATTAACTTACATTTTGTTCATTTGGAGTGCACAATTGTGTGTTCAGGTTACTTTTGCATAAACTATATTGTAGTGCCGATATAACTATGGACACAATCAAATGTTATGTGATCTAGTAAACTGGTGTCTCAATAACAATTTTTTCATGTACGGTAAAGACATCTGGAAACAGATCAGAGGTGTTGCAATGGGATCCTGCTTCTCCCCCAGCTACGCGTGTTTACACGTGGGCTGATGGGAGGAGCGGGATCTTGTAGCAACACCAGGTTAACAATGTTATGTACTGGAAGAGATTTATTGATGATGTCTTTTGTATATGGCAAGGTGACATTTCTAGTGCACAACTATTTGTCGAAGCTCTCAATACTAACACCAGTAATCTATTTTTTACTTCCAACATGAGCAGACAATCGGCCCAATTTTTAGATGTCCAAATTGACATCATTGGGAGTAACATCATGACTTCTTTACATCGCAAACCCACTGCTGGCAATAGCATACTGCATGCCAGCAGTGGACACCCCCGACACGTGATTGAGAGCATACCGTTGGGGGAACTTTTGAGATTGAAACAAATCTGCAATAGCGATGAGAAATTTGATGAGGGCGCTACAGCCATGATGGAACCTTTGAGGGCCAGGGGCTACAGTGAGACTACCCTTTCCAAGGCACTAATAAAAACTCAGGAAAGGTCTAGAACATCTCTCTTGTCACCAAAGTCTCCAGAGGCGGCACATCCTGACCAATCACCTAGGCTAATTATTACCTATAGCCGCCAACATAGGCAAATCAAATCCATCATCAACAGGCATTGGCCCATTTTAAAAACAGATGGTGTGTTAAGCTCAAGAGTTTCAGACAGGCCTATTGTCACCTTTAAAAAAGCCTATAGCATGCACAGCAAGTTAGTCAAACCAAGTCCAGACCTAGTCAGTGGCAGTGACTGGCTCACTAGGAAGGGCTTCTTCAAATGCAGCTCATGCCGTGCATGTAAATTTGGACAAAATACCACCCATTATGATAATCCGTTTTCTGGCACCAAGACTGCAATAAAGGGCAATTTCAACTGCCGCACGGAGTTTGCTGTATATGTCCTGACTTGCACCTGCGGCTTGAGCTATGTAGGTAGCACTAGGTCGCAGGTGCACGTGAGGATATTGCAGCATCTCCGTGCAATAGTAAATCATGATTCAGCTCACCCCGTGGCACGGCACTTTGACTCGGTGCACGCCAGGGATCTGGCGTGTTTGAGTTATTTTGTCATTGATGCAGTGCCCCCTTTGAGACGGGGTGGCGACCGGGACAAATTACTTAGAAGGTTGGAGACCCAGTACATCATGGCATTGGATAGTAAACAACCATAAGGTCTCAATGCCACAGAGGACTTACATCATTTTCTATAAATGTATCCCTCAGTATCGTCTTTGGAGGTGGAGTTTTTCTGTATATTGGATTTTATAAGTCTTGGCTACCTCACTATTGGGTTTTGGATTCACGCTGTAATCCGATTCCAACATCAATAGCCCACTGAGCAAATAATTCTAATTCACAAGGCAGAGGTATACTACTTTGAATACATCTGGTAATATTTTGACAAGACGGGTGTTTATGGAATTTGCAACATCTCTCTTTTAAGAGTGCATATAATGCGAAAAATTAAATATCCATTATCAGCTTCATTTTTTCACAAAATAATAATTTTTTCCATTTTTTCTCACTCACATTTAGCACATGTACATATGAGCACAAATCAATGTGGTGGTTATTTTACATTATATATATATATATATATTTTTTTTTGTATATAATTGTACATAGGTCTTGATATTTATGATGTATGTAAATTCATGAAATTTGAATTTTTAATAAATATTTTAGACATTAGCTCGTGGGTTTCACAAAGTGAGTTGTCACAGAAATGTTTAAATTTTATATGCTTTCTTTCCCTGACTCTTCCTAAGGGCCGCACCTCCTGTCGTGCATCACATGGCAGTGAAAATAAACATAGAAACGGGTGCTGGATTGTGGATGGGAAAACAGACGACTTTTCTTGTTGTAATTACTTAATCACAACATTGCATGAAAAATAATACAGTATATAAAACAAATCAAATTTGTTTTCATAAAATGTATTGTGTCATAAATTTAAAAAATGTACATTGTAACATTTATAAAATATATTCATTTCCTACCCTAAAACATTGCACAATAGATGGCAGGTTTAGAGGGTCACAAAAGGAGAAGGTATAAAGGGGATAACAGATTTTAGTTGAAATATAAATTATTTCTTGGTGGTTCCATACTAATTTTAAGAATTGTGGTGTGTTCTAAGGTGATTTTATGCTGTGAAAAATGCTGACTTTCTGCTGAGATTTTATTAATCCTGTTTGAGAGAAAACTGTTTTCTTTTGATTTTCTCATAGAGATTATGGAAGGTGCGCCAGCAGCTAAAATGAGAGCATATTTTCTATCAATTCAACGCCAGGACTGGAGGTGAGGATTATGCATTTCTGTCATCACTTTATTAACTCAGCAGCCTTTAAAGAACATATTAAAGAAAAAACAACGCAGACTACATATCTCATCAACCATAGGGGTAGGAGTCTCCGTAGTAACCATAGTCCAATCCGGTGTATATAACTGTATGATGTCCCTTCCTGTTCCTTTTTCTTCACTGCTTGTCATTTAAGTCACTACCTTTCATTACTGTCTTATTTCCTTGCTATATATTGTTGTAGCGATATCGATTTACTGTGTTCTAGCGTTTTATTACATCTTTTATGCTGATAGCGTTTATTATAACTTGGTATACGCGCGGTAGGCAATTTAGTCTGCATGCACTTCCCACTCCCTCACTGGTCCTGAAGGGGTGCTGTTGCGTGCGATTTTTATTTCTGCCTGGCTCGATACTGCCTAGTGAGATGGCTTTATTCAAGCACTCTCACTGGCAGCACATGCGCGTCTGGGGAGAATCACAGTGAGGCTCTGTGAAGCTTTCAGTTCTCTTCTCCCCTACCAAGCGTTGTACTTGACACTGCTTGCTTTCAGTTTTTTCCCCACGGTGGCTGAAGAGCTACAATGCCACCTGGTGGCAATATGAAGGTACTTCAGGTCTTTAGATGGCAACTGAGTACTTGCAAAGGGGCTGTACAGAAAGGTGTTAAGGGCTAAATAAAGTACTGTTGTGCTCTCACCTTCCCAAAAATATATACATTCTGCCAGAGATCATGAATATTAATCCTTTCAGGAGGCTGAGTAGACCCCTTGTGCCTCTCTGTGGGGGTGAGCCAAAGGCCAAACAGGCAAATTGTATGCCTGGGGTAGTCAGAGACCCTTCATCTCTGGAAGCAGAACCTAGTGGTAGTGTGACAGGGCGAAAAAAGGCCTCTAAACATGATGCAGGCACCTGGAAGGATAGGCTTAGAACAAAAAGCTTCTGTACGAGTGCAAACACACTAAAACATGTACCCTACTGGGAGAAAGATGAATGCGGGAAAAACTGTGATGCAGTCGCCCAAAATCTTGACCTCAATAGAGTAGTTCCCTATAGAGGGGAGGGTGAATCAAATGGGGACAGACAAAGTCACCCGGGAGCCAATTCCTCCCAGTCCCCAGGTGGGGACGGTGGGCATTCAGACTACCAAGTCGACCTTCGAGAAGTTTTACTTTAAACCCATTTCTGAGGCAGCCACTCTGGAAGTAAGTGAGCTTTGAACATGCATAATCCTCGCCCCCAGTCTTGACAGAGAATGAAAAACGTTCTAGCTAACGAGAAGGAACGTTTGAATGCTATTAAAGACGAGGAGGCAAGGATTATTCCACCCAGGGACATCATTAAATAATTTTTGGACCCACCTGAAAGTACTTCGTTCTCAGTAAATAAAGTTAATATCATATGTCCATTTAATTGGATGTTCATGGAATTGGTATACATGTTTTCTCAAACTGTAAAGTAATTAAGGTGATAAAATCACGGTTGTGAATACATTGTTTTAAATAATATTACAAAGAATTGGGTAACGTGTGTTATCTCTCTGTTGTAGGGAACGATCAGCATTTCAAATAGGACAATCATTCAAGGTTAACTTCCTCTAGTGAAGAAGAGGAACAGGGACGGACGTCATACAGTTATATACACCGGATTGATTTATGATTGGACTATGATTACTATGGAGACTCAGCCCCTGTAGTCTGTGTTGTTTTTTATTTATTATGTTTTTTAAAGGCTGCTGATTTAATAAAGTGAAGAACCAAATGCATAATCCTCACCTCCTTGTCCTAAATAGAATTGAAACTTTACTTCCCTTTAGAAAGGATTTTTTTCATTTACACTATCTTTCCCAACCATTTGAGAATAGAGTCTGGCATTCTGAGTAGAGCATGTGCTTCCAGCAGCTGCAGCACCTGTCAGCTGACGGCCTTGTGTTCTACTACAGCTTCGTAGAGTGTTCTAAAGAACAACTAGAGCACTAACAGTCTTACTTATGATAAAAGTATGGCACTCCTGAAGCCACCTTGATTGAATCAAACTAGTAAAACTTAAAACATTTAATTTAGAAAGTAACAAAATGAGGGGGTCCATCTTGTCATAAAAATTATGGTTAGTGCTGTAGAAAGAAAAATTAGGACACGTTTTAAGTGAGTTCTCAAATATCTTCCTCTTGTACTTATTTAAAACTTTCTGCCATGCAGACAGAAACATGCACTTTCAACACCAGCAGAAGACTGCCAGTTAACTCCCTGATGACCAGCAGCTTTAGGACAGTGTTCTAATGAGCAACTAGAGTGCTAACATTCTGAATGTATGGCAAAAGTGTGGCACCTCTGAATGCCATCTTGATGGAATCGAAGTGGAAAACTGAAAGAATTTTCTACTGAGGATACTGCAGTAAATTAAGAAATGTGGGAGCTTCATAACAAATAAGTTATCAGAGAAATGTTGTGGCAACAAATACCCCCCCGCCCCCCCCCCCCCCCCAGTCAAGGGATTTGAGTTAAATCCATCGCTCACTTCGCCACCCCAGTTTGAACCCAGCCAAATGCAAATCAGTCTTGACCATGTTCCTCATGGGTACAGTCCAGCCCGAACTTCCAAGCCGGGTCCTCAAACAAACATCCTGGGATCGGTTTTGGGGTAACACCCCTTATCAGCCAGGCTAGCTTGAATCTAGCGGCAGAGCGAGCAAGGGTTAACGCCACATAATTTCCCCTATGTGTAACATATAATTAAGTGATCAACTGCACAATAAATAAATAAAGATAGCAAATAATGTAAAAGTGCTTTGTTGCTATTTGAGAACTCAGAAAATATTTCCTCATTTTAGTTTTTTAGAGCACTAACCATAATTTCTACAGGAATAAGACTCTCTAATTTTTAAAATGTCCTAAGGGCTTTAATTTATCCATCTCCTGCCTAATACCTTCTCTTTTACAATGTAAGCCAATTGTAAAAATCAATTCCCCAGGTTTTTTTTCAAAACCTCTCTCTTACCAAGTTCAAAATGTTGGCAAGTATGGTGCATTGGATCACTGCGGGCAGGAGGAATTGGGTAGGGGCATCGACTGAGATAACAGAGGGCATGAAGGAGATGGGCAGGAGCACCAAACTGATCTTACAGGGGAGGCGTCCAATACACCACACAGGGCAAGCGAGATGGCAGTGCAGAACAACAGACCATGGAAAGCATTAGAAAGGGGGCAGGGCCATGCACTTGAACAACAGAGAGCAGAATGGAAAGAGGCAAGGGCAGCAAGCTGGTCATACTGGACAGGCAGGAGGTACAGTTGCAGCATAACGGACCATGAAGGACAGGAGGAAGGGGGCAGGGCACAACAATGGACCAGACCAGGCAGGAGGGTGGGGACAGGGGTCTGCTCATGGAAAAAAGGAGGGCAGGAGGCAAGAAGGCAAGGGGGCAGGGCAGAAGCAGCAAGTTGACCATGGAAGGCGGGCAGGATGGGCACTGGAAATACAACACACCATGAAGAGCAACGTGAGAGTCTAATGGCATACACGCAGAGAATGGAGGGAATGTGGGAGGGGGTCAGGGGCAGCAAGCTTACCAGATGGGGCAGGTGGGAGGGGATGGCAACACAAAAGACCATGCATGGCAAAATTGAGGGTTAGTGGCAGCACAATAGCATTAATGGGCAAGAGGGGCGGGGTAAATGCATGCACAAATGACTATGGAGGACAGAAGGCAGGTGTAGGGGCTGGACACAGACAAGAGAGGACAGGTGAAGGGGCTTCACAACAGACCAAGCAGGGTCGGCAGACAGGAAGGAAGAGCAGTTGCAGCACAAGAGTGCATGGGGGGCAGAAGGGAGTGTCAGCAACATGGACCATGGAGGACAGGAGGGAGGGGATAAGTGCATGGAACTCGGACAGGCAGGGTGGAGGTGGCAGCAACACGTGGCAGCCATTTGACCATGCTAGGCAGGTGGGAAGGACAGCAGCAGTGCACACGAACACTCAGAGTAGATAGGAGGGGCAGTGGCAGGTCCAGGGAACATGGTGGGCAAAAAGGAGGGAGCAGGGGCATGCACACTGACATCAGAGGGTAAGGGGAAGGAGAGTAGGGGCAGCAAGCTAAACACAGAGGCTAAGCAGGAGTGCAATGATGGGGCATACAATTGTGCAACAAAGGGCTGGAGGAGTGGGCAGGGACATAAAGCTAAATAGAGGGCAGAGGCAGCACAACGGACCATGCAGGGCAGAAGGGGGGGGGGGGTCTGGTGCATGGACTCGGAAAACAGAGGGTAGGGAGGAGTTGGATGGGGCAGCAAGCTAATTGTTCAGAGCAAGTGGGAAGGGCAGTGGCAAAACAACATCCAAACAGGGCTGAATGAGGGAGCAGGAGCAAGAACCATGGATGGCAAGGAGGAGGGAGGCAGAAACAGAAAGCGTGGGTGAGGGCAGCACAATGCCAGGCCAGGCCCCGTGCAGTGCAATGGGCATCTTACTTAACCATAAAATAAACATAGAAATTCACCGAAAAAACAAAGGTTACAGGGACATTATACTTCCAACATAGAATTTAAAAAACCTTAGAAATTCCCTGTAAAAAAGCAAAGGTTACAGGTAAGTTATAGTTAGGTTCAGATTTCCCTCATAAAAAACAGTGATATTCAGCAGCTATAATTACCTGAGTTAATTAGATCACTCATGACATGGTCAGTGACATCACTCATGACATCATTGATGACATCTCACAAGATGCCCCCCTCCCTTTGCATAAAAAAGGCCCTGGGTGATTGGGTCCCCTGGACCTAATAAGGCTTGGGGAGGGAGGGCCATGCCCTCCCCTTTAATTAAAAAAATAAGGCTCTAGGAAGGGGGCCATGTGGCCCTCTCACCTTTCATTTAAGTAGAGGCCTTGGGAAAAGGGCTCCCCGGGGCCTAATAAGGTTTGGGGAAGGGGGGTCAAGCTGCCCCTGTCCCCTTTACTTAAAAACATGGCCATGGGGGATGGGGTCACAGGGCCTAATAAGGCTCAAAGAGGGGGTGCCAAACGCTTATGCCCTCTCATATTACATCTCATGACATTCTCAGTGACATCACTGATGACATCTGAAATGATGTCCCCTTCCCCTTGCATAAAAAATGGCCCTGGGGGATGGGGTCTCCAGGGCCTATCCAGGCTCGGGGAGAGAGGCCACATGCCTTCCCTCCTCTTTAAAAATAAAAGGCCCTGGAGAAGATTTGGTCCCCAGGGCCTGATAAGGCTTGGGAGGGTGACTACTTGTCCCCCATCCACTTATAAAAAAAAACCTGGGGGATGCCGTGCCCAGGGCCTAATAGCATGAGGTCCTGTGGAAACACACCAAAGTATAGGGTGGGGGTTGGCTTTAAGTATGGTAGTAAAATACTACTTTACCTTAAAAAAAAAAAACTAGAAATTCACTAAAAAATCTTAAGGTTAAAGTAATGTTCCAGTTAGGTGTGATAAAAAGATCTGTTTTTTTTTTAAAAAAAACCTTAGAAATTCACTGAAAAAACCAAAGGTTAAAGTAACATTATAGTTAGGTGAATATATCAGTGACAACATTAATGTTTTGAACACAAAAACACAGAAATTCTCCAGTTATAATAAGCAGAGCTAACTATAACATGCGCCCCCGCCATGCACTGCTTGTGGCTTCACTCATGGCCTGTTTTTGAATGCAGGAACCACCACTTCCCCATGGTAGGCCCTGCAAAATAGAAGGAGGGAGGCCGCACAGCCCCCCTCTGGTAGCCATTAATTAAAGTGGGGATCCCCCAGGGTCAGTTCCCTACGTCCCGAGGTGCCCACCCTCAGGACATAGTTGTTTGCTGTCACTTGGCAGGTGCTTTGACAGCTCCCGCCAAGCAAGAGCAAACAGTAACTCCGCCCACAGTGGGTGGGAGCAGGAAAACATGCCACCACACGCATTGTTCCCCTGCATGTAGGAGCAATGCCGGCTCACGCTGAAGGCAGGGAGCCAGCAGGGAACCTAGGGGCATTGAGGCTTCCACTTCAGTCTCCAACAGTGCCCACTTGATGCCCTTGGTGGGGCCTGAGCACCCATCAACAAGTAACCAGGGCCATTCGAGATGGGGTTGCGGTGCCAAATTGGCCCATGGAGGGGGGCGAATGTGGCCCCCTCCTTTTTTATTAGTTTGCTGGTCCCCCAGAGATGGGGTCCCTGGGGTCAAAATTGGCCTGGTGAGGGGGGCTTTAGGGCCTTCCTCCCCTTTTAGTAATGGGCTGGGCCCTGTGGATGGGGTCCCCAGGGCCACAATCTGCCCTGGAAGAGGGGCTGAATGGAGTGGAGTTGGGTGCCTATGGGAGGTTGGCTGCAGGGCCTGGCCAAAGGCCAGGTCCTGCAGTTGGTTCGGATTAACATAAGGTAATTGAATATTACTTAATGTTAAAAAAAAACTAGAATTTAATTGAAAAAAACAAAGGTTACAGAGACATTATAGTTAGGAAATATGATTAAAAATGGTAGAAATTGATTGAAAAAGCACAAAGGTTATAGGGACGTTATATCTAGGTTCACATTTTACACCCACAAAACCATAGAAATTCAGCAAGTTATAGTTAGAGTTATCTCCAGTAAATATGACTTGTGCTCTAAGGTAACTATAACTCACCAACTCACCATGCACTTCTAATTACCCAACACATTCCGTCACTCAAAACATCTTATTTGACATCATTGATATCACTGCAACATTTGCTGTGAAATTATTGCTGAGAAAACTGTGCATGGTGGGGCATGAGCTATAGTTACCTTAGGCCACGAGTAATAGTTACTTGAGAAACTATAACTAGAACTGCTGAATTTCTATGGTTTTGTGGGTGTAGAATGGGAACCTAACTATACTGTCCCTATAACCTTTGGCTTTTTTAGTGAACAAAAAATATATCTGGTTAGATCAAGACCTCACTTTCAAAGTACAGGCTAGGAAGACGGCTGCCTCATGTTATGGCCCACTCAGAATGATCCGTAAAGTCCTCCCCCATTTACCATCCCCAGCAAAAAAACTACTTATCCAGGCATTAATTCTCTCAAGGATAGACTATGGCAATGCCCGCTACCTATGGGCAGCGAAATCAGTGGTCGCTAAACTGCAGGTAGTACAAAATTGTGCAGCGAGACTACTGACGGGGACCCCGAATCGTTGCTCTGCCAGGCCTGTCCCTCCACTGGCTGCTGGTGCAGGAGAGAATTATTTTCAAGGCACTTTGCATTATCCACATGTCTCTGGAAGGGAGTGGACCTTCCATCAACAAAGCCATGATCTGCTCTGATAAGCTCCACCTTGCAATTGTTCCCAGGATCAAGGAGGCCAGAAGTGGCAGCTGGTTGTTTTCATACAACACCGCCAGACTTTGGAACACTCTTCCACTGGACCTTTGTAGGAAGACCAACCGTCTCACCTTCCGAAAACAGCTAAAAACCTGGCTCCTCCCATGAGGTGTTGTGCTTCTAGTCACTGTGTCAGCGCTGGGATGCTCCTGGGTAGCCATGCGCTATATAAAATCCATTTACTTAATTAATTAATTCATTCATTCATTCATATACATCTATATCACAGAGTGTTATCTGTAGTTGTAATTAGGGTTTCCTGAGATATGTATTCCTCTGATTTTTGCCCCTTAATAACTTAGCACCCATTTCACGAATCTCCACGACACTTTGCAGACCTATTGCCCCCTGTATATTGGTAGAGGATGGAAAGTTTTGCAGTGTTAGGTGAAGGGGGTGCAAAGTGAAAAGGGTGGTCTCAAAACAGATTTGGACACCAATGCATTCTACGGAGTCTTTAAGTATTGGACGTTGCGGCAAAACGGCTGAACGGATTGTAACGAAATTTCACAGCAATATACATTAGGCCAGATAAATGATCCCTTTGGTATTGAAAGTGATGTTATGAAGTGTTTATGAAGTTATAAGAGCAAAGCAAAAACTTAGTGATATCTGTAGCACAGTACTACTAAAAGTAGCAATGAATAAGGGTTAAGATGGAGGTGATGGTCTTTGGCCCAGGGGCATCAAGCTGGAACAGCAGCTCTTGGCCTCATTCTCTAGGTACGTGTCCTATTCACTCTAGCTAGACTCGAACAAGAATGTGCAGCATAAACTCTAACTGGTGCAGAACGCCCTTTCGAGACTGGTGCTGGACACTCCCAAAAGACACTCCGCAGCCAAAAGGGCTGGAAACCCTACTGGCTTACAATTAACAAACGCATCAGCTTCAAATCTTTATGTATGGTCCAAATGAATTTCTATCGACCCTACCCAACAAGACTAAAATCCATGTTCACTTGGTACTCCCCCGGCAGATCCCTTCATTCATTTTCTAAACTACATCTCCACATACCCAGAACAGCAAGGAAGAGAAGGGGCGATAGAGCATTTTTGACTGCCACCAGTAAGCTCTGGAATACCCTGCCAAAAACCATAAAGGCCCTCTCTCAGCACCCCCCCCTTTAGAAAGGCCCTAAAGACTTGGCTATTCTGCAAGTATTTAGAAAACACAAAGATCCTCCTCTAAGAGGTTTCTTGTATGTCTAGAAGTGTAAGGCATACACAGTATTTATTAAAATGCCCCTCACTCACCAAAAGGGCCCTTGGTGTCATGCTTTATCATCGGGGTCTTCCCGCCCTGCTGCGGGACGGTGCATGCTGCGACTGGTGACTACGCTGGAGAATTTTAAATTTGTAAGTGCTATGTGAGGTGTATTTGTGGTGAGTGAAGTAGGGTCAGGGGTGGATGGAAAGGTGATGTTAAAAGATACCTGGCCTTATAGATTCAAAAACTTTATTGGTCATAGGCTGGTACTGTTAAAAGCGGTGTGTCGGAGAGCCAATGCTAGCAATTTGCTTGATCTCCTGGGGGTGTCAACATGTTTCGAAGCTGTAAAAGCTTCTTCGTCAGGACGGAGTAAGATCCCTCTGTCACTCACTATGTTGCTATCAATATGTGAAGAGAAATATATACAAGTGATTTTAAATACAATACCTATGTGGTACGAGTATATGTTATAGCTCTGTCAGTATTTCTGAAAATAAGCTAGAAACGTAAGGAGTCAATGCCCCATGAGCCTTCGGGTCGCGAGGTAAATGAAACTTTCATATGAAGTCGTGTTGTCCTCGCCTCCTCTCTCGCCATCCAGCGCTTCCGTGGTATTCTGCATGTAGCCATCCCCGCCATCACCTTCTCCCAGCAAATCTCTTTCTGGACGGTAGTCTACAGAGCCTTGATGCCCTCGGATAACTGCTGCGCTTTACAAATGTAAAAACCAAAACATAAACTAGACTGCATATGTAAAGTTTCACCACATGAACAACTGAAAGACCCATTTGTGGTCAAATACTAATGGAAACCAATAATAGAATAAGGCCATAATAACTTAATTTTGGGGCATTTTGAATAATTTCCAAAAGGCAAATTATAGATTTTGCACAGGCCTAGTAATATGGCATTCTTTACATACATTTACAAGACACTATGTGGATTAGAAAACTAGAAGCAAAGCTGTTTTTTCTAAAACAGTCCTTCAGGAATTTATTGTGTAAAATGTATTCCTTCAGGTCCACCTCATTGGGTGGCACTACTAAGGGTTCATTAAATTTTTTGTGAATAGTCGGTGATTAGCTTATTTCCCATCCATCCACTTTACTAAGGAAGTGAAGTGTTTAAAGGTTTTTGTTGATGTCAATGCTTAGTAGTTAAGACAACAGAGAAATTTGTGGTGATAGACAAAATTCAAAAACAAGGTATGGTACCAGTATAATATGCCTTAAATATTAACTGACAAAAATATTGTTTCCTAAATATTGTTAATAAAAATATTGCCCTACTGGAGTTAATAATGAATATGTCTCTTTACCCCTGCAGTCTTTCTTACCGCAGGGAATCACAACGCTGTTGTTACCACTACCGCGCTGTGATTCCGCATACCACTACTGCACAAGTCGGAACAACGACTTGCGGAGGGGGGAGCTGGATGTTGGAATAGTATAATTCACTATTCCAACTCCAGTCAGTGCGGACACTAGGGAAGGTGTTGAATTTTAAATCCAAACTCTCCCCGCACCCCTTCCCCCCTCCGCAAGTCGTTGTTCCAACTTGCAGAGTAATGGTTCGCGGAATCACAACGTGGATGTGGTAACGACCGCGTTGTGATTCCATGCGGGGAGATAGTTTCAGGGTAAACGTTGTTTACCGTTAATAATATATAAAATATACACTTAATGCACCTTTTTTGTGAACAATTTTAGTCCATATATGTTAGAAAATATTTTTGTTATTAATATTCTGACATACAACCAAGAATGCGCTTTTTTGGGGGTTGTGGTACGCTACTATTATTTTCTGGTCTCGTACTCGATTCTTATTCCTTCTTTCCACTGTGGAGCATGAAAAAAGGAAGTGGCTTCAGGGCACAACGTGTCACAATGTGCAGTGGCAGAGGCTCTTTCACTACTGACCCTGCAGCCACTCTACTTTGAGCCATACAGAAGCCATTGTTGCGAAAGGTTTTCCAGATCCAGTCTGGTGTCTGGGGTACATTCAAAAGTGAGGAAATTGAGGGGAAGGCAGAGTAACAATATAAAATTGTTTTACTCAATTCAAGTAGCATAATCATCTAGCTGTTGTTAAAGTCTACTGTAAAAATAATTTTCAAATCTCTTTAAGGTATATCCCCATATCAGAAGAGGTAATACATGCTTAACTCTTACTCACTCACAGGTACCTTCACTCTGTGGGCTCTGATCTTACTCCTCAACACTTATCAAAGTCTCCCCAGCTCATATTTCTCTTCTGCTTCAGAACCTGTCTCCTGCTTGCCCAATCATCTACTGAACCCACACATCGCCACTCCCTGAACCTGGTTCTGCTGTATAGAAAACAAGCTACACCTCGATACAACAATACAAAAGCGAAATATTAGAGCTATGATTACTCTTGCAATCTAGATTGCATTGCTCAAACTAGCCAACATAAAAATGAATCATACCAGGTGTTAGTACAGCACCCATAGACGTCTTAGAAATATGCAAGATAAGTTGGCCCTCAGATTGAAAATAATTCTCATTCTCATTTGACAGATTGGTGAAGTGTAAACCACATTGGTGAAGTGTAAACCAGTGAATAAAAGTCAGCGTTCTATCTCCACAGCCTTTAAAGTGGCCATCTGAGGCTATAGATGTGTACAATGAGTGTATATCAAGTGTCACAGGAATTTAAGTTATAGCATTAAAGAGCGGGTCTTTGGTATAATGAAGCAAGTCCAGGCCATTTCGAATGTAAGCAGGTTCTGTTCCTTCCCATGACGTGTCCATTTTGCTGTCTTTGATGGTATGAAGGATATTCAGGCTATCCATAATGTAAGAAGGTTTGGTTTATTCCCATGACGTGCCCACAGCTGTCTTAGATAGTATAAAGGATATCCAGGCTATCCCTAAAGTAAGAAGGTTCTGTGTCTTCCCATGAGGTGCCCATGGCTGTCTTTGATAGTATGAAGGATATCCAGGCTATCCCTAATGTAAGAAGGTTCTGTGTCTTCCCATGAGGTGTCCATGGACGTCTTTGATAGTATGAAGGATATCTAGGCTATCCCCAATATAAAATGGTTCTGTGTCTTCCCATGTGGTGTACATGGACGTCTTTGATAGTATGAAGGATTTCCATGCTATCCATAATGTAAGAAGGTTCTGTGTCTTCCCATAAGGTGCCCACAGCTGTCTTTGATAGTATGAAGGATATCCAGGCTATCCCTAATGTAAAACGGTTCTGTGTCTCCCCATGAGGTGTCCATGGACGTCTTTGATAGTATGAAGGATATCCATTCTATTTATTTCTTACCATGAGGTGCTCATGGCTGTCTTTGATAGTATGAAGGATATTCGTGCTATCCATAATGTGAGAATGTTCTGTGTCTTCCCATGTGGTTCCCAAGGCTGTCTTTGAAAGTATGAAGGAAGTCCAGGCTATCCCTAATGTAAGAAGATTCTGTGTCTTCCCATGAGGTGTCCATGGACGTCTTTAACAGCATGAAGGATATCCAGGCTATCCCTACTGTAAGAAGGTTCTGTGTCTTCCCATGAGGTGTCCACAGATGACTTTGATAGTATGAAGGATATCTAGGCTATCCCCAATATAAAATGGTTCTGTGTCTTCCCATGTGGTGTACATGGACGTCTTTGATAGTATGAAGGATTTCCATATTATCCATAATGTAAAAAGGCTCTGTGTCTTTCCATGAGGGGCCCATGGCTGTCTTTGATAGTATGAAGGATATCTAGGCTATCCCTAATGTAAGAAGGGTCAGTGTCTTCCGATGAGGTGTGCATTGATGTCTTTGATAGTATGATGGATAGCCATTCTATTTCTTTCTTACCATGAGGTGTCCACAGCTGTCTTTGATAGTATGAAGGATATCCAGGCTATCCCTAATGTAAGCAGGTTCTGTGTCTTCCCATGAGGTGCCCAGGGCTGTTTTTGATAGTATGAAGGAAATCCAGGCTATCCCTAATGTAAGAAGGTTCTGTGTCTTCCCATGAGGTTTCCATGGACGTCTTTGATAGTATGAAGTATATCATTGCTATCCATAATGTAAGAAGGTTCTGTGCCTTCCCGTGAGGTGCCCACAGCTGTCTTTGATAGCATGAAGGATATCCAGGCTATCCCTAATGTAAGAAGGTTCTGTGTCTTCCCACGAGGTGCCCATGGCTGTCTTTGATAGTATGAAGGATATTCATTCTATTTCTTTATTGTGATGAGGTGCCCATGGCTGTCTTTGATGGTATGAAGGATAACCAGCCCATCCCTAATGTAAGGATGTTCTGTGTCTTCCCATGAGGTGTGCATTGATGTCTTTGATAGTATGATGGATAGCCATTCTATTTCTTTCTTACCACGAGATGCCCACAGCTGTCTTTGATGGTATGAAAGATAACCAGGCTATCCCTAATGTAAAAAGGTTCTGTGTCTTCCCATGAGGTGTCCAAGGATGTCTTTGATAGTATGAAGCATAGCCATGCTATCCATAATGTAAGAAGGTTCTGTGTCTTCCCATGAGGTGCCCACGGCTGTCTTTGATAGTATGAAGGATATCCAGGCTATCCCTAATGTAAGAAGGTTCTGTGTCTTCCCATGAGGTTTCCATGGACATCTTTGATAGTATGAAGTATATCAATGCTATCCATAATGTAAGATGGTTCTGTGGCTTCCCATGAGGTGCCCTCGGCTGTCTTTGTTAGTATGAAGGATAACCAGGCCATCCCATTGTAAGAATGTTCTGTGTTTTCCCATGAGGTGTCCATGGACGTCTTTGATAGTATGAAGGATAGCCATCCTATTTCTTTCTTACCATGAGGTACCCACAGCTGTCTTTGATAGTATGCAGGATATCCATGCTATCCCTAATGTTAGAAGGTTCTGTGTCTTCCCATGAGGTACCCACGATTGTCTTTGATAATATGAAGGATGTCCAGGCTATCCCTAATGTAAGAAGGTTTTTTGTCTTCCCATGAGGTGTCCATGGACGTCTTTGATAGTATGAAGAAAATCCAGGCTGTCCCTAATATACGCAGGTTATGTCCCTTCCAATGACGAATCCACAGCTGTCTTTCCCTCAGATGAGTGGACTGATTGGGTCCTTTTATAATAAAGTTGCACTCATGAGTTAGATACATCAGTAAGGGCCAGATTTAGAAATTGGCTGAGGGAATACTCCACACAAACGTGACAGATATCCTGTCCGCCATATTACGATCCCCATAGCATAGAATGTGATCGAAATGTGGCGTCTGGGATATCCATTATGTTTGTGACGGAGTGTTCCCCTCTGCCAATTTCTAAATCAGGCCCTAAGTGATGCAATAAAGAATGTATTCCTTTTGCATTATTCTCTTCTTAAATCCGTGGTAGGATTCTCTTCACTATAAGCTCTTTTTTGTGTTGTTTTGCCAACCCAGGTTCTATTTTATATTGTCTATATTACTATGAGGGGGAAGCTAGGAAGCTATTCCCTCACACTCCTTAATTAGACACCTCAGCAGAAAATTGAAGACCTTCAGCTGGACCTTTCTCCTTCAGACACTCTGTTTGCATCTGGATACTTCCAGCATCACATTGCCCTCCATTACCCACAGCTGTTAGGTAAACGCCCCTGGTCTGCCATCAGAAATGTTTGGAGTGCCCCAAAGAAACCTCAAGCATGCTGTCAGAGAACACCATCATACTGTCAAAGACCAACATTAAGGGGAGGGCACTAACATTATTAAAATAGCCTGCTCCACTCACAGGCCATTTCAAGTTTCTTTTGCATCATGAGACATAACTAATATATCAGGTAAATGTGGGTGCCTAAATGGGTTGCTGAACATAACAGCATCTATTAATAAAGCAGTCTGTGCTGTGAACAGTTCCTCTTGGTCCATAGCCAATAATGTGGCTGACTGTGCTCAAGATACTCTATCACAAGCATCGTGCAAGGATAGGAAAGAGGGAGAATTGTCCCTTCAACCAGTGCAGGCAGCAATGACTCCTCCGAGAAGGATGAAATGGGCTCTTCTCCTCCATGCACCCTTCTGTCTGCCATAATCCAACCTCTAAAGAGAAATATAGCCTCATTTCTTAAATAAACTCAAAATTAATATTTTCCAATGGTTTTACATTGGAATGGTCCGAAGTCAACCTCTGTGTAAAATGTCAAATCATGCGGTATGATACTCGAATATTATCGTAAAAGTTCCTACATACTAGAATAAACTTTGAATGCATACAGCGAAAACAGTGCAGTGGGATTTGTAAGACACAGGGCCGTATTCACAAAGGTACATTTACATATGCATATTTACTCACATGCAAATGTATTCTTGCACTTACATATAGGCTTCCATATATTCACCAATTGAAACCAGGTGGTAAAGGCATCTAACATCAGATTTTACTAGTGGAAAGTTACTACTAGCAACTTTTAACATATATGCAAAGTAGGTGCAGATCTGCCTATAAAAAAGTACAGGAAAAATGAATACCTTTTCAAATGTTTATATAAAATATTTCATAGGAAAATAAAATTGTAAATGAATTAAAAATAATTATCAATAACCTAGACTAATACAAAAATGTTACAGCACATTAAGGGGCAGATTCCGATTTGAGAGAAAAAACCGTCATACGACTCGTATTCGTAGCGTCTCCGTACGAATGGAAAAAGACCGTCCGAAATGCGTAGTACGATCCGTATCCTGAAAATACGTCCGAATATCAGCGAACCGTACGAACCATAATAGAAGACCCGTACGAAATGGCGTCGGAACCCAAACTGTACGATTTGTAAACATGCCGTACGACCAAACAAGTACGATCCAGACCGGGGACCGAGTATGCGATTTGTACAGGCAAACGTAGTCAGGCCTGAAGCATGATTCGTATGGAAAACATCGCGTATGAGCGAGCCGCACCAACAAATATGAACCGCACACCAATCAATAAAGCGTACACGTACCCCCACCCCGAAAATGGCACGTAGCAGCCAGCCGCACCAACAAATATGGACCGCACACCAATCAATAAAGCGTACACAAACCCCCACCCCGAAAACGGCACGTATCTGCCAGCCGCACCAACAAATAGGAACCGCACACCAATCAATAAAGCGTACACGAACCCCCACCCCGAAAACGGCACGTATCAGCCAGCCGCACCAACAAATACGAACCGAAAACCACTCAATAAAGCGTATGCAAACCCCCACCACGAAAACGTCACGTATCAGCCAGCCGCACCAACAAATACGAACCGCACACCACTCAATGAAGCTTACGCGAACACCCCAAAAATGTCCCGTATGAGCCAGCAGCACCAACAAATTCGAAACGCACACTCCCCACTAATAAAGCACGCAAACCCCTAAACCAGCACAAGGAGGGTGCAAACAACTCGCACAACACCACAAAACATGTCTCCTGTGTACACACCATTTGAAAACAATGTCCTGGCCACATCCAAACAGCCAAACAGAGGGCCCAAGTCACACCCACCCCTTATAACACACCCACCAAAAATTCAAAATAAGCCACACCCACAAATGGACCAATAAAAGGGCCCACACATACAACCCATCATCCATTGCAACATACCTATTTGCGCAAAGACACTGACAGGACACCAGCAACTGCACCCATACACCTTCACACATACACCCTATCTCATTCACACCCACACCACCCCCTTCACAATCAGACCCACACACCCTCATCCATACACACAATCACCCCATCAATCACATACACCCCACACCATGACCACACCAAAGAATCCAAAGTTCACTAACCCGGAGATGGAGATGAAGTCATCAGAGTTGAGCCACAGCTGCTTGGTGCATTGGTCAGACAGACCAGCATTGCAGATAAAACCCACCTGTGGGAGAAGATTGTTGATAAGGTCAATGCTGTTGCACCCATCAGGCGCACCAGGAGGGATTGCCAGGCCAGGTGGTACGATCTGCGGAGGAAGATGGACGAAGACTACGCCAATGCACACCACACTGGAGGTGGTGGTCCCCGCAGACGTTCCCAATACCATCCCTGGGAGGAGAAAGTCATGGCCCTGCTACCACCGGTGGGAGTTCACGGAATCGAATGAGCCGTGGAGCCTGGTGAGCAGCCAAACAACTCATGTAACATGGGGGGACTCCCAGCAGTGCCTAACAGTATGGGGGTGGGTGGGCATGACTCCCAGCAGTGCCTAACAGTATGGGGGTGGTATGTTGGTGGGTGCAGAGGACTCCCAGCAGTGCCTAACAGTATGGGGGTGGTATGTGGGTGGGTGCAGAGGACTCCCAGCAGTGCCCAACATGACTCCCAGCAGTGCCTAACAGTATGGGGGTGGGTGGGCATGACTCCCAGCAGTGACTAACAGTATGGGGGTGGTATGTGGGCGGGTGCAGAGGACTTCCAGCAGTGCCTAACAGTATGGGGGTGGTATGTGGGTGGATGCAGAGGACTTCCAGCAGTGCCTAACATGACTTCCAGCAGTGCCTAACAGTATGGGGGTAGTATGTGGGCTGGTGCAGAGGACTTCCAGCAGTGCCTAACAGTATGGGGGTGGTATGTGGGTGGATGCAGAGGACTTCCTGCAGTGCCTAACATGACTTCCAGCAGTGCCTAACAGTATGGGGGTAGTATGTGGGTGGTGCAAAGGACTTCGAGCAGTGCCTAACATGACTCCCAGCAGTGCCTAACAGTATGGGGGTGGTAAGTGGGTGGGTGCAGATGACTCCCATCAGTGCCTAACAGTATGGGGGTGGGTGCAAGGGGAGTGCCAGAAGGCTGGAAGGGGGAGGGTGAGAGGGTGCAAGGTGTAGGCTAGAAGGCTGCACTCATCCCATATGGGCCAGGTACACACCCATGCACCATGCCAATGCACAGGGAGTGTGAAAGTACTGACAAGATCTCTGACACTGGGCCCTGCCCTGGTGTAGGCAGCACAAGGCCCTCCTGTGACCAGTGCAAACACTAACACCAGGACAAGGTCAGATATCCTGCACAGGAACTCACAACCACCATCATGGCAGCATGCTTCATGGGGGGACAGACACACCATGAGGGACGTCCACTTGCAAATCACACTCAAACTACTAGCATGGCCTGTCACACACACCCCTTACAGAAACAGAGACTCTGGGGACAGGCAATGGAGTGCACCACTGTCACAATCGTCATGTGACACAACAAAACAAATACTGATCTGATGACGCATCCAAGCTAAAAATGCACAGTGCTGAATCACAAGTCCATTGTGCCTCTCACACAATGTTGTAGCCACAGCATTTGGACGCTGTGGATGCACTTAAGTGGCACCATGGACCTGTGCATCGACAAGGTGATGCATCTTGGAGAAGTGCCACGTTCTAAAGCCCTGTGCCACAAGTAGGTGTACTGGTCCTGGGGGGTTGGCAGTGGGTGGCCGTCACGCCACAGCAACAGCTCACAAAAGTTGCTGACTGAAATCAGAAAAACTTCCCCTCTATCTCTATCATAAACATGCTGCATTTAAACCCTGTGCATGCTTGAACCAGGCATAAGGATTGATGCTGCATTGTGCAGATTGGGGCACACAGAGCACAGCTGGATCTGTGTTGTGCTGGCGACACAAGCCACAGCAATGGCTGTGGCAGTCATCGTAAACAGTACCGAACATGTCAATGACCTCTGAGCACATGTCAATCTGATTCCACAACATACCCATACACAAGTGAACCATGACAACAATCCAAAGCAGTTGGAACAGTGCTAACGAAAATGGATAACAAAATTGGATGTTGCATGATAGTGCATTAACAGTGTCTGTCTCTCACACCCACAGGGCAACGTGTGGAAACTACCCCAAACCAGGGGGTAAATGGATCCCAGTCCCAGGCTCAGCAGGACCCTGACCCCACCGACAGTGACGCCTCTCAACACACCGTAGTTGACCCCAACCAACCTGGCCCCTCTGGATCCCGATCCCATGCAGCAGCTGGATCAGACACATCTGTGCCAACCACCACACCCATTCCCGCCACATCCCAGCAGACAGCTCGGAGCCCTGACCATAATCCACAACAGAGCCACTCTGATAATGAGGGACAAGGTTCGCCGGGCACCCAGGAGGTGGCAGACAACACCCCCACTGCCATCACTCATGGGTCCCGTCGATCCCATGTGCCCACAAGCGCAGGCCAGGCTCGTTTTGGCAGGGGTGATGGGAGTGGTGCAAGGCGGAGGCAAGAATCTGACCAGCAAACTGCAGGGCCCAGTATGTCAGAACTCCGAAACATCATGGAGGCATACCGGCGGGACACCAGGGAGTTCAGCCAGGTAGTGGAGGCCCTCAACAAAATTGAAAGTCATCAGGTCGAGCAACATACCAGTCAAGAACAACACCAGGGACGGATGGAGGCAAGACTGGATGAGCTCTTGACGGTGCAAAGGGAAATAAGGCAATCACTCCGTCAGATTGCTGTCAACATGCAGCACCCTCCCTGTGTCATCAGGCCCGAAACATCAAGGCAAAGACCAACACCAGACACAGGGAGGGAGGAGGAGGAGGAATTGTCTGACGGAGCGTCCCAGGCATCGTCAAGGCCTGCACGTGAGGGGTCCCCCAAGGAAGGTGGGTCGTCCACGGCTAAGACGTTGAGAGGCAGTGGGCTATGCACAGCTCCCAGGTCACCTGGTCTGGCATCTTGCCTTTGTGTGCAACAGCATCACCTTATTGACTCTCCCACATGGACTTGCTGGTCGCAGTGTGCCCAATGATGCCAAGCACTGTGGCCTGGACTCTGTTGACTCAAACTGTAAGGCATCAAATCTCCAGCTGTGAACTTTGGATTCCCCCACTTTTTGTACAGCACCTACTCACGTTTCACGCACAAGATGTAGATGTAGATGTAGAGTCCATTTATAACGCGCTAGCAATCGCTCCAAGGAGCATCTCGGCGCCAATATGAGGACAACCAGATGAAAAGGTTGCCTTACTGCTAAGGAGACCATAACCGGGATCACACTAGCGCTCTGGCCATTGGGTCTGGAAGATTGTAAATCCAGGTTTTCAATTGCTTGCGGAACTCAGACTCCTTGTCCAGTGCTCTTAATAGAGGGGGTAGGGCATTCCATGCTTTGGCACCCAACACCGCTAGGGATTTGCCCCCGCGGGTTTTGAGTCTGAATCTAGGGATGGTCAAAAGATTGGCATTGGAGGATCTTAGTGCGCGATTTGGACAGTATTTTACAAATTTATTTCTTAGGTAAGTGGGGCCTGAATTATGCACAGCGCGAAAAGTGATAGTTAAAACTTTGTGGAGGACCCTTTTAGTTATAGGCAGCCAGTGTAGTGCATTGAGGGCTTTGGTTGCTGAGGATCTTCTTGGCCATTTCAGAACCAGCCTTGCAGCTGCATGCTGCACCATCTGGAGTTTATGAGTAACCATCTTATTGGTGCCAGCGTACAGGCTATTGCAATAGTCAATGCGGGAGGTGACTAATGCAATCGTAACAGTTTTCCTTGCTTCGAGGGGCAGCAAGTCGAAGAACTTTCTAAGCATTTTTATTACCCCGAAACAAGTGCCTGCCACTTTTGACGCTTGATGTTTGAAGGATAGATCGGCGTCAAACTGTACCCCAAGGTTGCGAGCCGAGGAGGTAGTGTGGGGTGGAATTTCTGCCTTCTCAGGCCACCACAGTCTGGGGATGAAATCATTATTTGAGCCTATGGGCATGATCTCGGTCTTTCCTGTGTTACATTTTAGGTGGTTTTTCCGCATCCACTCAAAGGTGGCCGTTAAGCAGCACTTAAGCTTTTCCTCCCAGGCCTGGTTGTCTTTGTCCATGACCAGGATTAGTTGGGTATCGTCGGCATATGCTATTACATCTATGCCGTAGGACGATATCAGCTGAATCAGGGGTGCGGTGTAAACATTAAACAATGTCGGACTCAGACTGGAGCCCTGAGGTACTCCCGTTGACAGTGGCTTCTCGCTGGAACGGAATTCCCCCAGAGTCACCACTTGTCTCCTGTCACTAAGAAAGTTTTTTATCCACTCTAAGGCAATACCTTTAATGCCAGATGTTATTAGCCGGTCTATTAAGATGGCATGTGAGACCGTGTCGAAGGCCGCCGACAGATCTAATAGTATCAGGACGGCCTTCTTGCCTTGGTCTAGAGCTGAGCGGATAGTTTCCGTAGTGAACAGGAGAGCCGATTCGGTGGAATGCTGAGTTCTGAAGCCAGCCTGATTGGGGTGCCATACTTCATTATTTTCCAAGAAAAGTGTCAGCTGTTTGTTAACTGTGGACTCAGTGATTTTACACAGAGCTGGAAGTAATGAAATCGGACGTAGATTGGATAGTGTGGAGGGGTCAGGAAGTTGTTTTTTTTGTAAGGGTTTTACAGCTGCCAGTTTCCACTCGGGGGGGACATAGGCGGTGGACAGAGAGTTGTTAACGATAACATTTATGTCCGGGTTGACAATATCCGCAATAAGATGTAGGAGTGCTATAGGACATGGATCAAATGGTGATCCTGATTTGGTTGCCAGGATGGCCTTTTTTGTCTCTTCCAGGCTGATTGTGCGGAAAGCTGTAAGCTGGGTGACTTCCTGCCTAGTAGTTTCGTCCTCACATATTTGATCAAAGCTGGGAGCCTCAAAGTCTTTCGTCAGACCCTTAACCTTTTCCTCAAAAAAGTCTGCGATGGAGTTGCAAAGCATTTGAGAGGGGGGGATGTCCTGTGTTAGACATTTGGGTTTACTAAAATCTTTTACAATATTAAAAAAAACAAGATCAGAAAAAAAATATAAATAACATAATACGCAGTGGTGGAGACGTTTTGTACCCAGATGCAAAAACATATGTGTGGGGACATGTAAAAAATGGGGAAAACCAAAGGGGATGATGGACGGAGCGTCTGAGCATACCCTGCCAACTTAGGGCGAACAAAGAAAAACCGAAGGGGATGATGGACGGAGTGTTGACAATACAAACACTCACCCCCAGTCAACTGATCTGGGTTTAATCCATCACCGTTCTTTAGCTCACTCCGCCACCCCAGTTCAGACATGGCCATATGCAAATCAGTCTGACCCTGTGCCTCATGGGAACAGTCCAGCCCGAACTGCCAAGCCATGTCTTCCCTGGACCGGAATCAAGCTTCCCAGGACCGGTTTCTGGCATTACAGCCATCTTCAGCCAGGCTTGCTTGATTGATTCCAGTGGCAAAGTGAGCAAGGGACTCACGTCTGAGCATACCCTGCCAACTTAGGACGAACAAAGAAAAACCAAAGGGGATGATGGACGGAGTGTTGACAATACAAACACTCACCCCCAGTCAACTGATCTGGGTCTAATCCATCACCGTTCTTTACATGTAAAAAATGCCAGAGTGTTGAACAAACTGCAGCCATCCACACACTGGGATCTGAGTCCGGTCCAGGACGGTATACAACGTTTACAACGGAATTGTTACAACGCACTACCATTAGAACGCAGGCATTACCACGCATACCATTACAACGCATTGCACTGGGGGGCGCTCTAGGATAGGAAATAAGTATAATTTTATATCCAACACCTTCCCTAGTGTCCACGGGGACTGGAGTTGGAATATAAAATTATACTTACCACTATCCAGCACCTCTAAGCGCTATGCGTTGTAACGGTATTCGTTGTAAATACCGCGTTGTAAAGGTATGCGTGGTAACAGTATGCGTTGTCACGTCACACATAGGTCACAATATTCCAACAACTACATACATGGATCGCAATACACACCTGTGATGGTTACAAAATGCAGAATGGGGGGTTGGCTTGCAATACTGCAATTACCAACAGGTACAGAAGAGTCACTTGGAGGTGTACAGATCATGGGTAATATGAAGGTGTCCACGGAGGGAATACCAGGATCTGTGTTCAGAGGTATGAGAACTATCAGCCGCATGCAGTTGTACTGTGGTTGTCATGAATGGTGCCCAGGCCAAGGGTGGCAGAACGGACTGCGGGCAATGGGGTGTTGGATGGTAGACGTCCATATTAGTTTATTGGCCTGGGCCTGTGGAGTGCCTACTGAGTGTGGCTGAGGAGTATGAAGGTAAACCTGCAGTTGACTGTGGGACTATTGTTGGTATCTCAGGTGAACGGTCATGTGGCAGTAGCAGGGCATGTTGAAGATGTGGTGTGTGCATGCACCCTGGAGTAGCACAAGTACTCCTGGAGCCTGGTACTTGTACCTGTGTAGAGTTTATTGCTGTAGTTGGGCTGGCTGGTGTCGTTGACGGCGACCAGGCTGAACACCACCTCCTCAACAGACATCGCCATAGCCATCCCAGAAGGCTATAAGATCTTCGGCAGACAACGCACCAACAGAGTGGGATGAGGAATCGCCATCATCCACATGAACACTCCCAGAGTCACTACCATGAGCATTGACACCCTCCACACCGCCTAGCACATGCACTTACAGATCCACACTGACGCCAACAACACCCTCAGAGGAACACTCATCGACAGACCACCTGGACCCCGACCACAATCCATCAACTCCATCCCTGACCTCATCAGCACGCACGCCCTCGGCTACATGGATTACATACTCCTTGGGGGCATGAACTTCCAGCTTGAGAACAACAATGACGCAAACTCCACTGCCATGATCGACAACCTCGTCAACCTCGGATTAAATCTACTCATGACAACACCCACCCACACCGCTGGACACACACAGGACACCATCTTCTCCGCAACTCCACACGTCTCCTTCAACCACACCACCGAACACCACTGGACAGACCACAGATGCCTCCACTTCATCTTCAGTAAACCCACCAAACCACCCCGCACACAGCACATGCCACGCCGCTGCTGGTGCAAGGCCACCGTGGACTAACTGACCGCCACCCTCGCCCTGGGACCACCCGCCGACCACACCTACCCCGACTCGGCTGGCATCAACCTCAAACAGTGGATCAACGACTGTGCCGACACCCTCGCCACACTCAAGACCTCCGCCACCTATCATAACAACAAGATAGCCGCATGGTTCAACAAAGACCTCAGGACCTCCAAGTGCACCTGTCGGAAGCTGTAGAGGAGCTGGCTCCGCAACCAAACACCATACAGCTACACTGCACACAAGAGCGCCACACGCAGACACCACCAACTCATCAGGACAGCCTAGACAGCAACGCACACAACAGCAAACACCACATCATCATTGTGATTGAACTCACAACTCCCACCTACAACACCAATGACATAGCACCATCACCTGTGTGACTCACTGTCCATCTTCTTACACCGTAAGATCATCGACATCCACAACAGCTTCCACTCCGCTACCCCCACACACAAACGAATCCACCCCCTTAGACCAACACCCACAAAAATAACCTGACCGCCTGGAACAACGTCAGCGACAAAGACACCATCAGGACCATGGAGTCCATCCACTCCGGATCCCCATCTGACACATGGCTTCTCAACATTTTCAACAAATCCAGCTAAGCCAGCGCACCCCTTCTCCCAAAACACAATCAACATCTCCTTCGAGACAGCTACCTTCAGTGCGAGCTGGGAGAATGCTGAGATCAACGTCTTAGTGAATATACAAAATGCGGACCATAAATACCTCAAAAACTTCAGGGCCATCTCCCCTTCACAGAAAAGGTCACATAGAAGATAGTCAACAGACTGCGGACCCGCTACCTCGAAGACAACAACATCATGGGACCATCCCAGTCTGGATTCCGCAGCAGCCACAGAACGGACACTGCCCTCATCACCGCCAACAATGGCATCAGCATCCTCATGGACAAAGGAGAAACAGCCGCCCTCATCCTTCTGGACCTATCACCAGCCTTCCACACGGTCTGCCAAGACACCCTAACAGCACGCATCCATGACGCCAGAATCCAAGAGATTGCCCTGGCCTGGGCCACATCCTTCCTCTCTGGCAGAGCCCAGAGCGTCTGCCTCCCACACTTCCATTCCAAGACCACTGAGACCATCCGCAGCGTCCCACAGGGATCATCCCTCAGCCCGACGTTGATCAATATCCACATGGCACCACTCATTCATGTTGCACTACAACATAGCCTCAACATCATCTCCTACGCCAATTACACACAGCTGATCATATCCCTCACCAAAGAAGCACACACTGCCAAAGGAAACCTCCACAGAGGAATGAAGGCCGTTGCCAAATGGATGAAGGACAGCAGGCTGAAGCACAATTCTGACTAAACTGAGGACCTCACCCCCGGCCCCACAACCTCAGCCTGTGACGACTCCTGTTGGCCAACATCGCTAGGAACAGCCCCAGGACCCACCAACCACGCACGCAACCTGTGGGTCATCCTCAAATCCTCCCTCACCATGACCAAGCAGGACAATGCCATCTCAGCTTCCTGTTTCAACACCCTCTGATGCCCCGCAGGATCTTCAAATTAATCACCTCAAACACGTGAGAAACAGTCATCTCGGCCCTCTTCACGAGCTCACTGGATTACGGGAACGCCCCCTATGCAGCTACAACAACCAAACTCATGAGACGGCTGCAACGCATCCAGAACGCCTCGTCACGTATGATCGTCGATTTCCCCAACACGGCCACATCACACCACACCTGAGAGGCCTGCACTGGCTCCCTTTCAACAACAGGATCACCTCCAAACTCATCATCCACGCACACAAAGCTCCTAACCACGCCAGACCAGCATACCATAACAACCGGCTCAGCTTCTACACACCCACCCGCAGCCTCCGCTCTACAAACCTCGCACTTGCCACAGTCCCTCACTTCTGGAAAACCACCGTCAGTGACAGATCCTTCTCCTACCTTGCCTCAAAGACCTGGAACACCCTCCCTACAAGGCTACAACAGACCCAGGACCTGCTGGCCTTCAGATGACTTCTCAAGACCTGGATTTTCAATCTGTAGCAGCCCCCCCCCCCCTCCCCAGCGCATTGAGACCCTCACGGGTAGGTAGGGCGCTCAAAAAATCAATAGATTGATAGTTTGATAGATGGCTTAGCCAAATTGTGTGTGTAGGATTGGAGAGCTGTAGATGATAGTTACAATGAGGGTGGTCAGGCTGTTGGTGTGATACCGGATGTGCAGATGTTTCACAATGCGGAGTGTGTCCTTGGTGTTGTATGTGACTCTGAGGGTGTACCTCGTTAAGTTGGACCAATCATAATCCTGGTTTTGGTGTGTGGTCCCTGTGGGTTTTGGACTATCCGTCTGTGATGGCTATGTAGAAGTGGTGTGCTGATGTTGCGGACAACCACGTTACAGTAATGAAGGTGATGTGTGGTGCTGTTGTGTTGACGAGGTAACACAGTACAATGTGGTGCCGATGGAAGTTGTGTGTGTGCTGTACGAGGCACATGACCTGGTTGTACGTAGACCCACTGTTATGTGGGGCTGCATCGCGTTGACAGTATGAGTTACACACACAGGCTGAGAAGCTGTCATGGGTGTGTTTGTGGTAGCGTGATACCAGGTGGATGATTGTCTGGTGTTCACTGTGTGGAGGGTGGCTGGAGCAATCAACCAATCAATCAGGGAATTTGTAAAGCGCACTGCTTACCCGCTAGGGTCTCAAGGGGCTGGGGGGGGGGGGGGGGGGGGGAGCTGCAGCTAGTGGTCGAAGAGCCAGGTCTCGAGCAGTCTTCTGAATGCCGGGAGGTCTGCGGTCTGTCGTAGGAGGAGGGGGAGGGCGTTCCAGGACTTGGCGGCGCGGTGGGAGAAGGATCTGCCCCCGGAAGTGGTTCTGTGGATGCGTGGGACGGCGGCTAGGGATAGGTCAGCGCAGCGGAGTTTCCTGTTGGGTACGTAGAAGGAGAGTCTGTCGTTGAGGTAGGCTGGGCCGGTGTTGTGGAGTGCCTTGTGTGCGTAGATCATGAGTTTGAATGTGATTCTTTGGTCGACGGGGAGCCAGTGCAGGTCTCTCAGGTGCGGGGTGATGTGGTCACGGCGTGGGACGTTGAGGATCAGGCGTGCAGAGGCGTTCTGGTTTCTTTGGAGTCTGTTAATGAGTTTGGACGGGGCTCCGGCGTAGAGGGCGCTTCCGTAGTCGAGTCGGCTGCTGACGAGGGCGTGGGTGACGGTTTTCCGTGTGTCCGTTGGGAATCGGGATCCATCTGTAGATCTTGCAGAGCATGCGGAGAGTGTGGGAGCAGGAGGAGGAGACTGCGTTGACTTGGTTGGTCATGCTGAGCTTGGAGTTGAGGGCGATCCCTAGGTTGCGTGCGTGGATGGTTGGTTGGTGCTGGGGGGGGTTCCCAGTGAAGCTGGCCACCAGAAGTTGTCCCACGCTGAGGGATTGGGCCCGAAGATGAGGACCTCCGTCTTGTCCGTGTTCAGTTTGAGTCGGCTTGCCTCCATCCATTCAGCGACTGCCTTCATGCCCTGTTGTAGGTTAGATTTGGTGGTGAGGGAGTCTTTGGTGAGGGAGAGGATCAGCTGGGTTTCGTCGGCATAGGAGATTATGGAGGGCCATGTAGACGTTGATCAGAGTCGGGCTGAGTGAGGATCCCTGGGGACGCCGCAGATGGTAGTGGTGGATCTGGAGTGGAACGGGGAGGCGGACTCTCTGGCTTCTGTCAGTAAGGAAGGCGGTGGTCCAGTCCAGGACCTTGTCTCGGATTCCTGCATCGTAGAGGCGTGTGCGCAGTGTGTGGTGGCCGACAGTGTCGAAGGTGGCAGAGAGGTCCAGGAGGATGGGGGCCGCTGTCTCGCCGCTGTCGAGTAGGATTCTGATGTCATCTGTGGCAGCGATGAGGGCGGTCTCGGTGCTGTAGTTGCTGCGGAAACCTGACTGGGAGGGGTCCAGGATGCTGTTGTCTTCTAAGTAGCGGGTGAGCTGGGTGTTGACGATCTTTTCCATGACTTTCGCAGGGAACGGAAGCAGGGAGATGGCCCGGAAGTTCTTGAGGTCGCTCGGGTTAGCCTTGGGTTTCTTCAGGAGGGCATTGATCTCGGTGTGTTTCCAGCTCTTCGGGAAGGTAACGGTCTCGAAGGAGAGGTTGATGTTACGCAGGTGGGGTGCGATGATGCTGACGGCTTTGTTGGCGATGTGGTGGGGGAGCGGGTCAGACGGGGAGCCTGAGTGGATGGTGCTCATGGTCCTGGTTATGTCTTCGGTGCTCACATTGGTCCAAGTGGTCAGGGGGTCGTGGTCGGTAGGGCTCGGGTGTTTGTCGTGGCGAGGTCTGTGGGGTGCGTCCGGGTGTTGAAGCTGTTGTGGATGTCGGTGATCTTGCGGTGGAAGAAGGCAGCGAGGGTGTCGCACAGGGCTTGTGATGGCGGGATGCTGTTGGTGCAGGAGCTGGGAAAGGAGAGCTCTTTCACGATGTTGAATAGCTCTTTGCTGTTGTGTGCGTTGTTGTCGAGGCGGTCTTTGAATGAGGCTTTTTTGGTGGTCCTGATGAGGTTGTGATGGTTGCGGATGGCGTCTTGGTGTGCTGTGCGGTTGGCGGGTTTTCTGTTGTTGAGCCAGATGTTCTCCAGTTTCCGGCAGGTGCGCTTGGAGCCCAGGAGCTCCTGGGTGAACCACTCTGGCTGGTGTCTCTGTCAGTGGGTTGTTTCATGGGTGCTACTGCGTTGGCGCAGTCCTCCATCCAGAGGCTGAGGGTGCGGGCCCCATCCTCTGGGTCGGTGGGGCTGGTCGGTGGGTTGAGTGCGAGGTGTGTTTCTAGTCGTTCCTTGGTGACTTTTCCCCAGCGTCAGTGGGGGATCTGTAGAGTGCGGTGGTGGGAGACGGGTTTCTGAAAGGTGAAGTGGACGCAGTGGTGGTCGGTCCAGGTGAGCTCGGAAGTTTGGCTGAAGGCAACGTGGGGGCTGGCGTTAAAGATGGCGTCGAGCGTGTGACCGGCGATGTGGGTCGGGGTAGTGATGATCTGTCTCAGTCCGAGGGTGGCAAGGTTGTCGATCAGAGTGGAGGAGTTGCTGTCGTTGTTGTTTTCTATGTGGTAGTTCAGGTCGCCGAGCAGGATGTAGTTGGTGGAGGTCAGGGCGGGCGTGCTGATGAAGTCGGCGATGGAGTTGCAGAATTGGGGACGTGGGCCTGGTGGTCTGTAGATGAGGGTGCCTCTGAGGGTGGTCTTGGGGTTGGTGTGGATCTTGAAGTGCATGTGTTCGGCGGTGGCGAGGGTGTCGTCGGTGTTTGTGGAGACCTTGATGGTGTTCTTGTGGATTATGGCGATGCCTCCCCCGGCTCCATTGATGCGGGGTCTGCGCGAGATCTTGTATCCGTTGGGGATGGCCACTGCGATGTCTGGGGTGGAGGCATCGTTCATCCAGGTCTCGGTCAAGAAGGCGACGTCTGGTGGAGTGGTGGTGAGCAGGTCCCAGAGCTTGACGTCGTGCTTGAGTGAGGAGCGGGTGTTGAGCAGGATGCATCGTAGTTGGTTGGGTTCCGTTGCTGTGGTTGTCTCGGCGTTGTTGTTGCAGGAGAAATTGCAGTTCTGGCAGGTGAAAGGGCCGTGTGTGCGCTTGGGGGTGGCCTTGTAGCAGTTGGGGGTGCATCCGTGGTTGAATGCGATGAGGGTGCTGGCATCGTAGCGGTGGTGTGCGTTGCGGGTGGTGTGAGGGCCAGGGGTTCTGGCGCTGGGCGCGGTCCAGGCGCGGAAGGGCGCAGACGGGCCTGACTTAGGCGCACCTTCGCCTTTCGCGCAGCGGACGCCATTCAAGGGTAGGTGGGGAGGGAGGACCAGCTAGGAGGCAGGAGGTGGGAAAGAGGGCAGCAAATGGGCAGGGGGGGGCGTGACTGCAGGGGAGGCAGCGGCGGGAAAAGAAAACAGGAAAAGCGGAGCAAGAGTCTTTTGTGTCACATGAGTCAGGAAATGAGCTGAGTGTCTTGCAGTGTGCTTGTTGCCGGTGCTGACGGACCTGCCTTTGTCATGGAGGTTGTGCAACAGTGGCACAAACAAGCTGCGGCATGCTTTAAGAATAGATGGATGGAGGAGTATCTTGTAGACGTGTGTGTTGCAGGTTCTTGCCACCCGGTGCTGCGTTGTGGCTGGGGATGCAGCAGCAGGAATGAGTGAACACATGACGGCAGAGGGGGTGAGACAACATGGTAAACAAGCACACAAAACCAAGGATTCTAGCAGGGCACAAAGTTACATGTGTATGTGAAGGCTGGAGTGTCTGGTTACCCATGGGTCACCACGAGCAAAACCTGTGAACAGTCGCCAAAGATAATGGGCACAGGATTAGGCAGCCTAAGGCCAAGCGGGGCACAGGACACACAGTGGCAGCAGGTGTAGCCTGCACATCGTGTGTAGCAAGCTAAACAACACATGCACAACCATGTACGTCAGGCACAATATGGTACATTTGCCATTACCAACAGCATGCATGTTGTCACTGTACACGTAAACACATATGAACAATCATCGTAAACAATGCCATATTGAACGCATGCAGACTGGCAAGAGATGTGCGTTGACAGCAATGGGGCACAATGTACTTGGTAAAGACACTTACTACAGTCCGCAAGATCCTCCCACTCATTCCCCCCAGTCTAGAAAAATTCTGTTGCAGGGTCTAATTTTATCAAAACTGGACTACGGAAATGCCCTATATCTAGGTGCACCCATAGCGACCATAAAGAAACTGCAGCACACTCAAAATGCCGCAGCAAGACTACTGACGGGAACAAAATCAAGATGCTCAGCCAGACCCTCCCTCAAGGCCCTTCACTGGCTGCCCATCCAAGAACGTATCTCCTTCAAAGCCTTGTGCATCTCCCACAAGATCCTACAAGGCAAGGGCCCTCCAATCCTGAGACCCCTGGTTAAGCGCCATAAATCCTCCAGAGAACTGAGATCTGACACCCTGTTTTTAGCAGACATTCCCAGAATAAGAAAGGCTCGCGCCGGCGGTCGCAGCTTCTCTTACAACGCCGCTAGACTCTGGAACAGCCTTCCCCTTAACATACGGAAAGAAAACAATCTCCTCGCATTCCGCAGACTGCTAAAAACCTGGTTGTTCCCCAAATAATTCCACCTACTGGAGGTATGTCAAGCTTTATGTTAGCGCTGGGACGCCCATTGGGTAGCTACGCGCTTTAAAAATCCTAAAATCAAATCAAATCACTACACAATAGGATACAGTTGTTTGTGAGGCAATGCTGCATTAGCCAATGTACATGCCCAGTGGCATTGCTCTGAAGACAATAATAGTCGTGCAATGATGTTACCTGTAATGCTGCTGAAAGATTCTCCACACGAAATAGCCCCTTGGTCTGAGTACAAATGACAGACACAAAAGGGAGATCAGGCGAGGGAAGGAGAGGATGGGAACCGCATGGATGGAGATCTGAAACAAAGGTAAACAAGCATAAGGATTCAATACTTTTGTCACAGAATCACAGAATACCTTGGGACCTACACTGTACCAGTCACACCTGTGAAGTGTAACCACTGCCACTGTACCATATGTGTGATCACAGATTTAGCAATGAGACTAGATCAGATGCTTGAACACCGACACATAAATAGGTAGTACAGTTTCTCACCTAAACAACGCTAGTGTAACGCTCACAAGGCTGCTACTATGCAATTAGATCCATGTGGCCATCAAATATTTCACAGTGTATGATTGAGGGTCCTAATCTCAGAAAATGTAAGGTATAGCAGCGCTACTGACACAAAGCCAACAATCCGTATTTAGCCCTGTGAATCCGTAAGGGCCATGAAGGGAAAGTAGACATCACCTGCAAGAGCCGTTAGCAGCTCCTCCAATGAGGAAGGGAATGACCTAAACACAAGGAAGCCCCGCAGGAGCCAGTCAATGGCTCTTGCAACTGTGCCCCACTATGCTAAACATGACAAGCAGGTGGGACCAAACTCAACAGCGAGTAATGAGGAACAAAGCCACAAAAATAAGCCTACCGTGACCATGAGATGCTGCACGGCACAAGATAATCCTGTGAATAACCTCACTCGACTGGTGCCACGGAGATTAAACATTTGCTACAGCCCAACGTTGTGATGACATCAGCGCAACATACCTGGCATCATGGGAATGGAAAGGTAACATCAACTCACAGAGAAGACTAGCGAAGCAGGGTTCTCCACCGGCACTGAGGTAATGACATGACAGTGACATGACATACTGGCACAAGGGGCAATGCATCCATGCAAACAGACTCACAGGGCAGTTGAATGAACATGTGGGACATACACTGGCCCACACTTACACACCATGGCTTTTGGTAAATCAAACTGTACTGGACCACAAGGTTGAGTGGATGATCCAGACACATCCTGCTGCACACAGTGAGGCTGCAATTCCCCACAGAGGCCGTGGTTGTGATGTCCCACACAATGTCAAACCGTGGTATTTGCAATGTGTCAGGGTCAAGGTTTGCACACATTGATGCATTCACCAGAGTCAAAACTCAACTACAGATGACTGTCAAGAAGGGTGACTGTCCCGTCACAGAAGTGGGGCAACATGAAATTTGAGACATGGTAATGTTACATGTATGTATGGCCCGACAACATGCGCATGAACATTTACCACACATTTGAAACCATACCAACACAAAACAGCCTGTTTGTAATCCTTACCCAAACTGACATTTCAACATGTCTGTGCAAGTACCGCTGATTCGGCTGACGTTGCTATCTTCATGAGGAATAGCAGGAGGACTAAGATGACACCAACGGACAACAGGCAGGGCGACCTGGGCATGACAGTAACACAAGGGGTCACGTTCAGAATAATTCCATTCAGACATGGTCATTTATAATACACTAAAAATGTAGTACACTTGTACATTCCATGTTCACACATTGCACGTATGTGTGTGGCATTACATCAGCACTTGTGTGACACTGCACAACAAACAACAAAGTGACATTGCATACAGTCACCTGGACACACAGTATGCTACACATGCCACTCTATGGTACAAGTTTGCACAATATTTTACTAGGACTCACCATCATGAGAAAAAGTTGCGTATGAGCTGACTCCGGATATCATCCTCCTCCTCCTCCTCATCGCTTGCATCCTGGCCAAGGCCTTCATCCTCAACGGGTGGATGTTCCAGCTCATCAGGATTCAGGATGAGGGCACAGCCTTGTCAACTGCAATGTTGTGCAGCATGCAGCACACAATGAAGATGTTACACACCTTGAGCGGGGCGTATGGGAGGGATCCACCAGTCTTGTCAAGGCACCTGAACCGGCTCTTCAGGAGTCCAAACGCTCTCTATATGTCTCGCCTGGTCTGCCCAAGTGCATTGTTTTACCGCTGGTCTGCAGGTGTTCTGGGGTTGCAGGGCGGAGTCATGAGCCACGGCATGTAGGGATATCCTGCGTCTCCTACAAATTGACATCATGGCAATGAGTGTGTAATGTGATGCCGAGAGATAGATAAACATAAAATTGAGACATATTAATTGTGGGTTTGTAATGCGCTAGAATCGACTCCCGAAGGAGTATCTCTGCGCAGTAGACCGCTGGGGAACCCGTCCTGGATTTCCCTGTGAGATGGTCCCTACTGGGTATCTCCAAGGTGAAACCAGGCATCCCAGACATACATGAGAAACAGAGTTTACCCACCAACAAGACATGCCCGATGGTTGCGCAGCTGCAGCATCATCTGTGGTACCCTGCTACGCCTCATGATGAATGCATTGTGGCACGATCCTGGAAAACGTGCACACACATGTGAAATCAGCATGTTAGCAAGAGACACCACCAGGGCATTTATGGAGTGGTAATATTTCCTGTTGCGGTAGGCCTGCTCCTGAGCTTGTGGTGGCACCAAAGAAACATGTGTTCCATCAATGGACCCAATTACATGTGGCATCCCACCCAGGGCATAGAAATCACCCTTGACACCTGTCAACTCTTCTGGAGTAGGGGATTTGATGAATTCATCAATGTGACTCAACATAGCAGCTAACACATCACGTTGTACACGGCTGAACATGGTCTGTGACATCCCCCCCACATCAGCTATGGTAAATTGGAACGTACCTGTGGCAAAGAAATGTAGGGCTGCCATCACCTTTACCTTGGGTGTCAGTGCAGTTGGATACCTGTGTCGTGGTAGGAGATGTGGTTCCAGCCTGTCCGTCAAGTCCTGAATCAACTGGCGAGTGAATCTATAACGGCGGATGCAATCACGTTCCCTCATTGCATCCAAGTCTGGCAACGGCCTTGGCAGAGGGGGTGCCCTGCACGACATGTTGGGGGAAAAAGGTGTACAACTGTCAGCCAACAACTATTACAATGTACATAGCACAAGCAACAATGCTTCAACACATCAAATCACCATTGATTCTGGCATGGGCTGTACATCATGGACACATATGCCAGCTGGCTGGCACTCCTCCATTAGAACTTATACGCCTGTTGTCTGTGATATGGACATGACATGCACACAAATGATCTGCTGGGCTGGTATGAGTGAGCAGGACAATGTATCACGTCCATGACACACGTCACGTGACCTGCATGAGAAGGTTGTCAACACATCCAGACAGCTGACTGCAAGGCACACACCCACGTCACATTTGTTATCGATTGCACAAATCTGTAATATTGTGAATGAGGTGTGCATTTGACTAAACTACACCACAGCCATTATCAGAATGCAGACCTGTATGTTTGTGGACAAAAGTTCTATGATGCCATCACACACATGAGCAGTTGAAATGCCCCTGTGGCATGGTGTGCGTACATGGGAAACAATTGCAATCACAGCACAGACCCAAGATAGATGCACCTACAGCAGATTAAGTTTACGGGATACAAACAGCATGCCTAATCTTTCACATGGCACACACATGACATTGTCACACAGGGTCATGCTGGGCATCAATTTTACAAGTGAGACAGTGCCCCTGTACCTGACATCATGTGACAGATGCCCATACTGAATGGTGTGCCATCCCAGTGTTGATGTGCATCTCAACATGTTTATGAGGTTACGTATGTGACAAGTGTAAAGGTTATGTGAACCACATAGTGCCCCAACACAAATGACATGTCTCAATAGCTCTTCACACATCAACTGTGGCACATGATCACATGCCCTGTGCTATATCAATGTCTGCCACACCTAGGGCCTGCTGATGTAAGGATGCCATGCCAATATATACATCGACATCCTCATTATGACCTTACACCTACATCCCTGCCATGTGTTTTCCTGGTATCACTATTGTAATGGTGCCATGCGTGAGCTCGTAAAATGCACCATACACATGCATTCACTGGAGCGTGTCAAACGCCCAGTACCCCAATAGTACGTGCGTGTGTACGGGTCATTTCCCTATTGCATTCGAGACATACGCGAGCGGACCGTACCCCAATAGTACGTGCTTGTGTACGGGTCGTTTCACTATTGCATTCGAGACATACGCGAGCAGACCATACCCCAGTAGTACGTGCGTGTGTAGGGGTCGTTTCCTTATTGCATTCGAGACATACGCGAGCGAACCGTACCCCAATAGTACGTGCTAGTGTACGGGTCGTTTCCCTATTGCATTCCAGACATACGCGAGCGGACCGTACCCCAATAGTACGTGTGTGTGTACGGGTCGTTTCACTATTGCATTCGAGACATACCCGAGCGGACCATACCCCAATAGTACGTGCGTGTGTACGGGTCGTTTCACTATTGCATTTGAGACATACACGAGCGGACCGTACCCCAATAGTATGTGCGTGTGTACGGGTTGTTTCCCTATTGCATTCGAGAGATACCCGAGTGGACCCTACCCCAATAGTACGTGCATGTGTACGGGTCGTTTCCCTATTGCATTCGAGCCATACTCGAGCGGACCCTACCCCAACAGTATGTGCATGTGTACGGGTTGTTTCACTATTGTATTCGAGACATACACGAGCGGACCGTACCCCAATAGTACGTGCATGTGTACGGGTCGTTTCCCTATTGCATTCGAGACATACGCGAGTGGACCCTACCCCAATAGTACGTGCGTGTGTACGGGTCGTTTCCCTATTGCATTCGAGCCATACGCGAGTGAGCCCTACCCCAATAGTACGTGCGTGTGTACGGGTCGTTTCACTATTGCATTCGAGCCATACGCGACCGGACCGTACCCCGCCATTGCTTGTGTGTGTGCGTGAAGTTTCACTATTGAATAAGTTGCATTTGCGTCGGAAAACGCACCGTACTTGTGTGGGGATCCCAGAAAACACATAGGGAACATCTAGGGGGCGAGCAGAATGCCCAGAATGAAGGCTAGTTGTCAAGGAAACAGAGATTTGAGTGTGTTCTACAGTTGTTCTGAAAAATTCAGTTGGGCAAAACTAAACAATGTTGCAAAATTTGTTGTGGTGCTCAAGCTCAATTTTTAAACCATGCAAATGTGTGTCATGGCCTTATGTGTAATGGGATTGGATGAAACATAGGATGCGAACTAATCTGGCCAATCACACTGTACTCCTTGGACTGACAGACCCTCAGCAGCACTGATTTAAGGCTGCATGTGGCTGTGAGAGGGCACTTGCCTGTACAACACTGGAGTGGACAACACTGCTGCTGTCTCTGCATTCCCTGGACCCTGATTTTGCTGAACATGGAGAGGGCACCTGCATTCGGTGAGGAGGAGAACAAGGCCCTGCTGGATGCCCTCCTGCCAAACTACAGCATGCTGTATGGGAAACCAGGGGATCAGGTGAGTGATGAACGTGTGAGTGACACTAGAGCCATTGTGTATCTATGGAACAGAGATGCAATGTTGTTTGGAGTGAGTGCCGGGTGTGTACATTGTGGTATCTCCCATGCAGTGAATGATGTGGTTAAATAGTGTTTACTGCTTACCTGCATTGTGCTAACTGTGACATTCAATGCAATGTGAATCACACTTTCTGCTGTGCCACACCTTGCATGTTTTTTGGCATGATTTACTGAGGTGTAACAGTGTTCCCCCAGGTGAATGTACTCACTGTTGATGTTTGTTTTTCATGACCTGTGTGGATGTTGGACAAATGCATGCTTTGAAGTCATGGGCATTGAAGAGTGTGAATGTTCTTTGTCACCTGGCTAATTGTGTATGTGATGTTTTGCAACACTGATTCATGACGTATGCCACAGCTGTACCCATCTGATGTGACAAGTATGCAGTGCCGTGTGCATGACTTGGACAGTTAGCATGACGCCTGTGTCACATCTTTCTAAAGTGTGACATGTGCAAAGTGATGTTGTATACACTGTTGACAGTGACAAGCAAATGATCTGTGCCAGGGTGTGCATGTGTGGTCTGCTGAGGGTTCTTAGGTGTAGTGGCATATGTGACAGCATGTCACGTGCTGTACACCACCCTGAAGTAGCATATCTTGTTCAGTATGTGCCATGCTCAGTGAGTGGTTTGCACCCCTTATGGCATCTGTTGCCTTTCAAAGGCATGTAGTGCCTTGGTGTTTGCTCAAAGGCCACATTCACATGGACAATGATGCAAGTCCGGTCAGCATCCTATGCGCTGTTGTCATCATCAATCTGGTGCAAGTGTGTGTCTTTGGGACATGGACCAGGTGTACTGATGTGGTTTCACTTTATCTTCCTGACAGGTATCTGCCTATGAGAAGGGGGAGATCTGGCTGGACATAGCCAGGGCTGTTAGGTCTGAGGGGGGCCCTCGCCGAAGGATCCGTAACATCAGGAAGAGGTGGCAGGATATCCGGTGCTGGACCCGCTGTATCGCCCAGGTCCAGCTGAAGCTTGAAGCTCCACGCCGGCATGGCGGCACCCGTCACCTCACCCCCCACATGCTCCGGGTCCTGGAAGTGCTTTTTCCAGACCTCCATATGCAGTTGCAGGAGGGACAGCAGCAAGGAGGGGGTAGGTACATGTCTGTTTGTTGTCATGTGTGCCACATGCTACCTGCAGTGCTCAGAAGCCTGGTAACACTCCCACAGTTGGGGTGGTCTGGTCAGACAGGCAATTTATGCATTGTCATTTCGATGACCCATATTCAGCTGATGCTCATTTACATCCCTTCCCCTCCTCCACATGTGTCACCTGCTTTGGGAATTTCATTTTTGCGCATGTACTCCTAGGGTGCAATGTATTGGTATGCATATTGCTTAGCACATCATCATGTTGGAGGGATGTCTGTGACACGTGTTGGTACCTTACCTGTTCCACGACCTGTGCACTGTGTTTGCCCTTCATGATTTTTTGGCACTGATCATGAGTCTCAACATGGAGTTCAGCACGGGTCTGCCTCAGTGGCCTTTGTATCTGGTATACTTTGTATTTCTCATGTGTTAGCTACATGTGCACACTGTCCATGTATACAATGTTTGGCTTGTGCATACTCACACTGGGCAGTGCGTGTGTGCATAATCAGAAGAATATGTTGCTGGTTGTTTGTGACTAATATGGATGGGCTGCCACACGAGGTGACCTTGGGTTAATTTAAATTGCTGCCCAGTTATTGATACCCTGATACTGACTTTTCACTACTTGAGCTGGATCACTCACATTGACGGGGTGATGGGGGTGTTGTGCAGGGGAGGTGTGATGGGCCAGCCTGTTTCGCCTTGTCAGTGGTGAGCTGTGTATGTAATTTCTGATGTGAACCCATCACTATGCACTTACCCTGTGATGCTGGACAATGCTGTCATTGTTGGATTTAGAGGCTATGTTGTTGGCTCACAGAGATGATTGTTCCACATAGATTTGTGCAACCTGTATGTATTGGTGGTGCAACGAAGTTTTGTCTTGGTGTGCACACTACTGTATTCACATTTCCCATGTGGTTGAGGGTGTGTCAACAATGCAGCAATGTTTTTAATATTCACAATTGCAGGCAGATTAGCTTAGGCATTTTCAGGATTTTGGACATGTGGGCCACTTCACTTGACAGCCAGTGTGTGTTATGTGCTAGGAACTGTATGATCTGGTGATAGATGCCCCTGTGAGGAGTGTCACATTAGTGTGTGGTGATGGAGGGTGCCTCTGTACCAATCATATACTCACACCCAGTCAACAGGTCAGGGTTTTATCCATCACCTTTCTGTTGCACACTCTGCCCCCCAAGTTCAAACATGGTCATGTGCTAATCTGTCTGTCCATGTGCCTTATGGGAACAGTCCAGTCAACAATGTCAAGCAATGCCTTACCTGGACTGGAAACAATGTTCCTGGGACCACTTTCAGGCATTACAGGCGTCTTCAGCCATGCTTGTTTGTATACACATCTGTGTTTCACGCAAGCCTGGCTGTAGACGGCTGTGATGCCAGTGAGAGGTGATAGAAAGCTTGTTTCAGGTCCAAGGATGGCATTACATGTCGGTTTAGGCAGGACTGTTCCCATGTGGCACAGGGTCAGACAGATCTGAACATGACCATGTCTGGACTGGGGTGGCAGACTGGGCAACAGAATGGTGATGGATCAACACCTGAGCTGTTGACATACAGTGGCTCATCATTGTGACTCTCATTCAAGTTGTGGCCTGGTCTGTTACTTGTATCTTTGTATACAAGGAGCATTGTGTCTATTACAATTGGGCAGTACTAGACTCAGATATGTGCTGAGTTATGTGGCATGTGACTCATGATGCATGCCATGATTAGAAATGTCCCCAAATGATTTGTTGATCATATGTCTGATGTGTACAGGTGACTGATATATATTTTTTCTTTCTCCTTGCCAACAGCATCATCACCTGAAAGTGGAGGAGACACAAGCACGGACCAGGCAGAGGGACCCAGCCACAGTGCCACCAGCTTTGAGGTGTCGGAGGGAGGCAGTGGCACAGAGGGTGAAGGGAGTCAGGCGGCCGGACGTCATGAGCAAGACACCTCATACCATGCAGACGGCTCGGCTTGGGACTCCCAGGAGGAGGGGGAATATGCAGCCACAGCATCTGCACCCACTATGTCTGTCCCCTCCTCCTCCAGACCCATCTTCACCCTCCCAGTTGCTAGGGCCCCTTCGGTCCGTGCTGCCCCCGTGTCTTCTTCGTCCCCGGCACCGCAGCCCCTGCCCCTGTCTCCCCTGCTGCCCTCAGTGCTGAGTCTGTGGACATACTCCGTCAGATTCAAGTTGGTCAGGCGTCAGTGCGGACTGTCCTCCATGGACAAAGCAAAATCATGACACAGCTGTTGTCATTCATGGAGGGCATGTCATCTGACATGTCTGACCAATGTTGGTGTTTGTCGTCCATAGACTCAACACTGACGGCAGCACTTGCCATCCTGCAGCATCAACCCCCCCACTCCTTCTGACCCATCCACATACCCCTCTCCCATACCTGTCCACCATACACGCAGACGCACCAATCACACACTCCAACAGGAACACCCAGCACACCCACACGTAAGTCGAAATGCAGACCTCCAGACACCCAATCTCAGGGGGATGTACGCACACCCACAGGGACAGGGGACAGACATCACACACCCACCGACACACACACTACACCTGACTCACGGCCCTCTACCTCCACTCCCATTTTGTCCCCGGGTTCAGGTGGTAGCCTGTCAGAACTGGCAGCAGTGTGCAGCGTCGAATATGTGGCATCCTTTTGTGCTGCACCTGCCACTGTGGAGGAATACTCCCCACCTGCACCCACTACACATACCCTTCACTCTCCTGTCCTGCGGTGCCGGACAGTGACACCGATGATGCCCCCATGTGTCCACAGACCTCTAACTCAACCATGTGCAGGCAAGTTTTGGGGTGACAACCTCCACAAAGTCACCACTGTTGTGGACAGTATTTTGGACTGGCCATTGGCCTTCTGTGAGCCTGGACTCATTTATTTATTCGTTTACATGATGGCGCTGAATAAAGCATTTTCATTTTCTTTCTGAACTATTGCATTTCAGGGAATTGCTTTAGGTGCTGTGTGCCTACGAGGTGGTGTAATGTTAATGTTTTGGTATTGTGAAAGATGTCTATTTTCTCTGATGGGAATGAGGCGGACCATGGTATCTCTGTGCTATCCCAATGTAGCAGCACATTATCTAGATTGGTGTGTGTGCAGTTTGCATACAGACATTATCCAAAAGTGTGTCCCTTCCTCAGTGTCACATGAGATCTTCACTACAGACAGTTGCACAATTGTTGTGGTGACTTTTGTATGGATTCTCCCTAGGATTGTACATTCCTTTCGGCAATGGCCATGCGTGCTCACAAATGAAATCAGATAATTGGTCAGTGCCATCCATGCTACTCCCTGTGCTTGGGTTTGTAATGTGTAGTACTGCCTTCAGGGGGTCCATCATAATTTTTCACACTATGCATGACAATGTTATCCACCTTGACCTCATGATTCAGATTGTAAACTTAGAAATGTGTGCACACAAAACACATTTGGGTGCTTTGTATCTAGGGGTTTTGTAGCCTCTTCCTTCCATGAGGGAGTACATGTTTTGCCACCTGGACATTCACATCATGTCCGGGATGTACATGACAATTTATTAGTCCATTTGTGCTTCATTTGTTTGTTGGTCTGTTACATGACTACACACTATTGAGTCATAATGGACGGGGGGTGTGACAGCAAAATACATGGGTGGATATGCATGTGGGATCTGACAAGAAAAAATACATGTGGTGTGTCACCCAGTGTGTGACAGGATACCATTCTACGTAGAGTAGGTCACTGCTGTGAGTGATGTGTTGATATGCAACTATCATGAGTGTTACAGGTTAGGGATGTACAAATACAGGCATGTAGTTGTTGTATGCTGTTGGAAATGCACACCCCTATGACTGAGCACTGCTGGGAGTCCTATCTACACCCCCCTCCTATGTCTGGGCACTGCTGGGAGTCCTGTGCACCCACCCCCTCCTATGTCTGGGCACTGCTGGGAGTCCTATCTACACCCCGCTCCTATGTCTGGCCTCTGCTGGGAGTCCTATCTACACCCCCCTCCTATGTCTGGGTACTGCTGGGAGTCCTATCTACAACCCCCTCCTATGTCTGGGCACTGTTGGGAGTTCTATCTACACCCCCCTCCTATGTCTGGGCACTGCTGGGAGTCCTATCTACACCCCCCTCCTATGTCTGTGCACTGCTGGGAGTCCTATTCAGCCACCCCTCCTATGTCTGGGCACTGCTGGGAGACCTATCCAGCCACCCCTCCTATGTCTGGGCACTGCTGGGAGTCCTATCTACAACCCCCTCCTATGTCTGGGCACTGCTGGGAGTCCTATCTACACCCCCCTCCTATGTCTGGGCACTGCTGTGAGTCCTATCTACAACCCCTCCTATGTCTGGGCACTGCTGGGAGTCCTATCTACACCCCCCTCCTATGTCTGGGCACTGCTGGGTGTCCTATCCAGCCACCCCTCCTATGTCTGTGTGATGGAGCAGGGATTCGCATGTAAAGCGCCCTGCTCGCATATAAAACCCTTGCCTAACTGTATAATCATATTAACACAATTGTTCGTCATTTATTAAGCGTTTTCCCAAACACGCGGGTGTCCCCGGGATGCTTGCTTGTATGTCTTTCTCATACTAACGAAGCTTGCACTAAAGACACGGCTGCTTCGCTGAAATTCAGTCTGCGCATGCGTCGGTCATACCCATGTGATGTGACGCACTCGCATTCTGGAGGGAATCTGTGCTCATGCGCACTGTTGCAAACATGGCCGCTTGTCTCTCATCACGCTTTCTGCTTGCCACTGCTGCTTTAGCCTATCTGTCTTTTCACACTAAACAGTAATGCTATAGCCATTATAAAGTAAGGGTTGGTTAGAATTTTATCATGGTATACAGTGTGATCATTTTGTATGTGATCTTAATTTGTTCTCGCTTACTTTTCATGTACCGCGTCTCTGGGGCTGGGAAATCGGGAGCGGAGCCATACTTGAGGCTCTGCTGGGCACCGTCACATGACCGGAGAAAAACTCCATTGCGCAGAAGCTGAAACAAGCCAGCTGGCTCCTGAAGCCCAATGCGCCTGAGAACCCAGCACAAGATGATGAAACTCACCTTGAAACCAAGAGACTTTGTTGCAATGCCTTGTGCACTCATATTTTCTATTGTATTCTATGGATGGGAACATGAACCTAAGGGGCGGACAAGAAAAATTGTAATTCATGATGGGAACGTTGAATTCTAGGAGGTGGTAATGACCGCACCACCTCTCCTGACCAATCATAATGTGAGAAACTGTCACTTGCAACATTGGTGGGTGGTCTAAGGGTCCCCAAAATAGTATAATTGCCCTAGTTTGGCTTAGGAAAATTGTCCGACTTGTCCGAGTAGCAGACCTGTCACTGACCCTACGAACTCTATAGGTGCTCGAACTGAAGTGCTGCGGAGCACTCTGTCCATACTTTCCACAATCTCCTAAGGGGTGGAAATAATCCTAAGTGCTGGCGGAGCACTTTGCCTGGGGAATTCGAAAACCCAATCGGGGTTACTGGCGGATTACTTGCAGAAAGGGGTAACGCAGGCGTTGCTTCCGGAGCTGTGGGTGTTGGTCGTACCTTGGTGAGCCCAGTCCTGATCCCAAATCCTGAGGGGTATCCTGTCCTTACTGTCCGTGAGCTGTACCTGCTTGCATTCTGGCATTCCTTCCTGAGGGTCCTTGTCCCCGTCCTTCCAACTGACCCGTGGCCAGGGTTAGTCTTCTTTCTGAACTAGGTAAATATCAGCCTGTGGGTTTGCGTCTCTCTTTCTCTCTCTATCTCTCCCTCTCTCCATTTTCTTAATAAAGCACTCTCGCCTGTGATATTGCTCTATCACCTTGAAAAGCAAGTTATATGTAAATTGTTTATTAGAATTGTTCCACTTCTCTCCCCACCTTTAGAGATTACCAAACTGTTATATTTTAGTAGTATGTTCCGATTTTTCCCTTTCCTTTAGTATGGTTGCGGTGAACCTAGTAAGAATAGTTTAAAGCACTTAGGTTAAGTACATGTTCTAGGTCCCATTCATGTCCTATGTCCTAGTATAAAGTTGCAGTGACTAGCTCTGTTCTAAAATTCCTACCTCTAGTTTTCCCATATACTCAATGGTCCTAGTGTTAATTCATAGTTACCTAATGGTTTTGATTTTGATGTTTGACGCATTACTCTGCATATCACTTATTGCCTTGTCATACTCTCTTTGAACTTCTATATAAAGTTTTGAACATCCTCAGGTGTCTGTGGTCATTTTGCAAAAATTGTGGATAAGTATGTACGGATTATAAAGAGTAATTGTTCCTAGGTCCTGTCTACTATTTCCCTGATAGCTCCAGATCTGTCATAATAACTGTGCCTGTGGTAAGTCAGGTGCATGGTAAGCAGAGGTGAAACCAAACCTTAAATGCTCATAGAAGCGTGCAGGAGGGAAATAAAAGTAATCATCACCCGGTTCGCCCCAAATTGTTAGTGTGGTATTGAAAATTGCACGACAGGGCCCAGTGCGTGTAAAGAATAGGTAACCTTGGTGACCCGGGTGGACTGCGCGCTCTAGCAGTATTTTCTGGTAACCAGAGGATGGTTTGGACTAGTTAGATTAGGTAGACAGGATAGTTGACAAACAAACCGTGAAAATAAAATGTGCTGCTGATTTTTTTACTGTATTGGTTCAAATATTTTGAAATGTTTTAAGGTTTTATATGTAAATGTATATGATTTTTGCATTGCTGCTATAAATGTTATATTAACCGAAAAACTGTTTGTGGTTGTTCAGTGTAGTCTGAATCCCCGGGGAAGTATTTAGCTAAACGGTGAGCAGAATCCGGTTAGCTGTAGAAGTCACTAGGTTTGAGTCATTAGTGCAGGGTTAAGAATAACTGGAAGCACTAATTAGGACCTTTATTTCTGGAGTAAATGATAGCTACGAGTCCTTTATAAAACTTTCATTGCGATATCACCTAGTAAGGGTCGCATATGGAAGGAGTCGTAGGGTCTCCAAGGCTTGTCTGGTAAGTAAGATAGTTCGCTGGTGAAATCCTGGCTCAGTACATATCCCCGACTAAGGTGGATGAGTCAGAAGAATAACGGGTTCTATGTTACTAGTGTGAAGGGACAGGCAAAGAAGTCTATCCAGAGTGAATGAAAAGTAGACAGAAGTGGTTTACTAGTAGTGAAAGAAAATTCTTTTATCTCTTTAGAACACTCAGACATAGTGGCAAACGTTGTGTATTGTTGACTAAAACTTGCATTAGCACTTTAGAGAGAGTAAAAAGTTTCCGTTACCTTGTGAAGGAGGGAGTCAGTCGACAAGCTGCTCTGACGTCACTCCGTGCCGCGCTGGTATTGGTCAAAACAGCGGGTGTGTAGTGAAGCTGAATTTGTAAAGGAGGGGTGAGTGCCGAAGCGTGAGACTCTGTCTTGCAAAAAGGCCGCGCACCCATTGGTTAAGGTTTTTTTTTTTTTTTGTATTCTCTGACCTGATTGGATATTGTGAAATAAAAGGCGCGCTAGCATTGGAAGCACAAAGGTAAACAAAATTAATCAAGCCGAGTTAGAAGCGAGTCTGGAGAGTTGCATGTGGTATCCAGATTTCATACCGAATCCAAAGTACCTAGGATTTCATAAGGATCAACTTATACGAGGTAGACCGCACATGATGTATGGAGTAAAGAGGAAACTGTCACTTTCTGATAAAATAAAGAATTTTTTTAAGACTGACAAGCCCATTAGAACGAGGGAAGGCGTGCTCATTCCCCCGCCAAATACCCCTGCCTCCTTCATGCTGTTTGATAAAGGGTACCACACCTGTGTCTGGTTAGAAAATTGGGCAAAGTATACTGCAGATGACGGAGTCCTAGCATTCCCGGTTGAAGGTACATTTAATGGTCGGATTCTGTTTAACTTAAGGACCCGCATGAACGAATTACACCCTAGACCTAGGTTGACCCAGTACGAAGCCCTGGAGGAATGGGAGATTGAGGCTGTAGAGCGAGATAGACCCCGGATGGATAAGGGAGTGAGTAAATGGTATCCGAGGGTTCAAGCGCAGACCAAAGAGCAGAAAATGAAACAGTGGAGGCAATCTATGTTGACTGAAGGACTATTTCCTATGATGGGGGTATTAGAGGAGAAGAAAGGAAAATGTAAAGAAAAGACCCATCACCTAATGCCTGTGGGGGACTCAGAAGATGAGCACCTGGAAGATTTGTTAATGAAAAATCCACCTCCCTATTTTGCAGAGTCAGAACCTGTGCATTCTCCAAATCCCTTTTCAAAATATCCCAGATGTAGGAGGGATAGTGATACAGATGGAACGGGTACAGACAGTAAAACAAGTGACGGGGATGGGTTTTGCAGACCTAAATCCACGGTCCCAAATTATCAGCCGTTCGGAGAAGGTCCACCCCGATTGGTCACTCCGACTGCTCCAAGTATTTATCCTTCCTTGGTACCTCAGGTATTGCATGATAATTCTGCAGAAAAGGCGTTGCGGGAAAAAGAGAAAGAAGCCCTGGCTAGACAGCGAGAGGATTTAGTTCGAACCATTGCCCAGATACATCCCCATCCTGATTCCCTGACTATTCCAGTAACTATTGGTCCAGCTATTCCACTGTATAGAAATGACCTGGCTAGTCCCAGTCCTCCTGTTATCACCCCAATGCTGCCTACTCCTAGCGTCCCTTCCCCGAGGAAGGAAGTATTCATAGATGAGGATCAAGAGAGTGAATGTGAATCTGTGGTTCTGATGGATTTGCCCATTAGAGAGCCTAGGACTGGTACATCGGGGGCAAGAAGTCAGACTAGACCAAAAGAGGTGTTGATTGAAGGTGCATCTGGGGTTAGGAGTGCCACTGTAGTATCCCCAGAAGAATTAGACAGATGGACAAAGGAGCTGGAGAAGGAGACCACTCCCCAACCCAAAGCATTAGAGATATATAAATTAAGGATAGAAATAGAAGAAATGATGGCTGGAAATGTAGGAGTTGAGCGCCTAAGCTCGTACAGTGAAGAAGAGTTACTGTTTATCAGCAAAAATCTAACCCGGAGTGCTAGGTTGCTCCATGAAAGGATAATGGATACAGCCACAGAAATGGGAATTGATGTTAGTCGTTCCAAAATCCTTCAGAAACCTTATAGAGTAGACTTTGCAGACAAGGATTTGGAAAGCTTGAATGTGGTGGGAAAACAGATCCAAATAAAGGAATTGTTGAAACTCCTGCAAAAGTGGGGAGAGGTGGGAAAATGGAGAACCCGGTGGGCAAAGAAAAAGGAAGACAGCAGGGCTAAGTCTCAGGCTTCAGAATTCGTGTTAAAGGAAGTAACCCCAACAGAAAAATTGTGCCCCATGAGAGAGGTCCCGGGAGGGAAATATGTCCATGTCCCTTGGTCCCGACAGGATATTGTGTCATTCACAAACGACTTCCCGAAATTACGGGAGAAGCCTGTTGACTGGTACAGGCAGGTAGAGCGCTTCATAAAAGTTCAGAAGTGTCTGCTGAAAGACCTGGATGGGTTTTTCGACATTGTGGTCCCTGTAGATTTGTGGACCGACTGTAAAATTGAAATTGATTGGCCCAGTGAGGAATTCCCCAGAGATGAGAAAACAGGGGCTCCTGCACCTGAAGTAATGAGGAAATATGACCAGGTCATACAGTACCTTAAGAAAAAGGTGCCAGCAAAGGAGACGGATTGGACTCGAATAGATAGAACCACCCAGGAACTGTGCATTCCTTCTATGAAAGGTTACTGCAGGTATTTAAAACTTACAGTGGTATCGATAATGTAGACATGAAGGACATGACCCATTTCAGTTATAGATTTGTGCTAGGATTAAGGCCTGAAATATCCCAATGGATTCGAGATAATAAAATCAGTTGGCAGGGAAAGCCCATAGATGATGTCCTGAAATATGCAAAATACTGCGAAGATGAAATCGAAAATAAAAAGAAAGCCCTCAAGGAGAAAGTAATGTGGGCACAGGTGAAATTAGCTGAACAACAAGAGAAACAGTTAAATAAATTGACTTCTAGTAATAATGCTCAGAACGCCACTGCTGGGGGGGGGGAGGAAAGCCCCGAACTAAAATGAGTCGGGAAGAGGCCATGAAGAAGTTTCCGTGCCATGGGTGCGGCCAGATAGGGCATTGGCGAGACGAGTGTCCACACCTGCAGGCCGGTAATGCCCCTGTAAATGGTTTAAATCCACAGGTGCCGAAAGAGGGGACAAGAAAGAACCAGCAACAGGTAAAATTACCTCCAGTACCTCGCGCACCTAGACAGAATTTTAAGAGTCAGGGTCAGCAGAATGAAAGGGCGGAAGTATGGGAAGTCGAGAGTGAAAGAAATGCAGTCATTCCACAGTATTTGTTAAACAATACTTTCCTCTGTGAAGATCAAGATTGACGGGGCCTGAGAGGGGAGGATGAGGAGTGCGTACTTGGCGCCTCCTTACCGGTAGACCAGACTGGACCATACATTGAAGGAAAGGTGGAAGGGAAAGACGTCACCTTTCTGTTGGACACTGGTGCTACCAGATCTACTGTAAGAACAGTGGATGTTCCTAACCTACCCCTCTCGGGAGAAGCGATCCAAGTAGTGGGTGTCTCCAATCAAATAATAAGTACTCCAGTAACTGAACCAATGGAAGTTTCTATAGGAAATTTCAAAGAAATGCACAGATTTGTGGTCTGTGATTCTAGTCCTGTGAACCTGCTAGGACGTGATTTGTTGTGCAAGATGCATTGTACCATCTATTGCACACCGAAAGGCGTCGAAATTCAGACCCCCGATGAAGATGGTTTGTACAAGCTGATGTTGGTCAGACAAGATTCTGATATCAAAACTCTAACAGTTGAGGATTTACCTGAAGAGCTCCAGTTAAGAGTAGTTCCAGAAGTGTGGGATTTCACAGGAAAGGATGTAGGTTTAATGGCAAATGTGGACCCAGTTAAAATAGCAATAAAAACAAATGCTGTATATCCCAAAACCAGACAGTACAAAATGAGTGCAGAAGTAAAAGCAGGAGTAGCGACGGAGATTACCAGGCTGCTCGAAGCAGAAATAATAGAGGAAGTGATGAGCAGTCCCTGTAATTCGCCGATCATTGGGATCAAAAAGCCTAGTGGAAAGTACCGGGTGGTGCAAGATTTGCGCAAGGTAAACCAGATTGTTGTGCCTTGCTGTCCTGTGGTGCCTAACCCTGCAGTGATACTATATCAGATTCCCTGGAATGCAGAATGGTTCACTGTCATCGACCTGTGCCATGCATTCTTTTCCATCCCATTGCATCCAGAAAGCAAGTTCCTTTTTAGTTTTGAATTTGACAGTCATATCTATGTCTGGAATCGTGTCCCTCAGGGGTACACCGAAAGTCCATCGATTTTCAACCAGATACTAAAGAAGTGCCTTGAAACCCTAGTGCTGCCAAGAGAGTCTGTTTTGGTACAGTACATAGATGACCTGTTAGTGGCATCTAAAACCCAGACGGACTGTGTCACTGACACAATTGCCTTGCTGAATCATCTAGGAAAAGGAGGACATAAAGTGTCACCTGACAAGTTACAATTTTGTAAGAACTCAGTGAAGTATCTGGGGCACCAGATAGAAAAAGGAATCAGGAAAGTTACTTCAGAAAGAATCAAAATAAATAATTAAAGCCATGGAACTGCCCAGAACACAGAAAGAGGTGAGAATGTTCTTAGGAGTTGTGGGTTACTGCAGACAATGGATTGTAGGATTTGCGGCCCTAGCAAGACCACTGATAAAAATGACAAAGAAAGGAGTAGAAGACCCCGTCAGTTGGGACAACGAAAGCATGAGCGCTTGGGTAACTCTGAGAAACTGTCTATGTACTGCTCCTGCATTGGGTATGCCTGATTACTCTAAGTCCTTTGAGCTATTCTGTGACACGAGAGAAAATTGTGCTCTTTCAGTCCTGACCCAGGAGCACGGATTAATTAGACGACCGGTGGCCTATTTTTCGGCCACCCTAGATCCGGTGGCTGCTGGATTACCTGGATGCCTGAAAGCAGTCGCTGCTACTTGCGTCAGTCTGGAACAGAGTGAGAACATTGTCATGGGACATCATGTCACTGTATATGTTCCTCATTCTGTTGTAATCCTACTGACTAGAACTAAGACCCAGTACCTCACACCTAGTCGACTGACTAAGTATGAGAGAATTTTGATTGGTGCTGAAAATGTGACCATTTCCCGGTGCAATGTCCTAAACCCTGCGACATTGTTACCTGTTCCTCTGGATGTAGAAGTTGAAGAGGAAGGGGAACATAATTGCATCGATCTAACTGAGTTCAGTACTAAGCCCCGTCCTGACATCCGTGAAATAGCATTACTTGATGGAGATACGACTATGTTCGTGGACGGCTCATGTTTAAGACATGAGAGTAGGGGTCTGTGTGCTGCCTATGCTGTGGTCACATTGACGGAAACCATAGAAGCATCTTACCTGAGCGAGGTAAAATCTGCACAAGTGGCAGAGCTCATCGCGTTAACCAGAGCATGTAAGAGGGGTAAGAACAAGAGAATAACTGTTTACACCGACAGCCAGTACTGTTACGGGGTTGTTCATGACTTCGGCCAATTGTGGTTACAAAGAGAATTCATGACTTCCTCCGGCACCCCTATCCGAAATGGAAAAGTGGTGCATAACTTACTGGAAGCTATCCAATTGCCCAAAGAATTGGCTGTGGTCAAGTGTGCGGCTCACCGATCAGGAAATGACGATGTGACAGCCGGTAACAGGTACGCTGACCAAATTGCACAGTTCTGTGCCCGATACCAAATGTCCCTCCAAATTGCGTTGTGGGGTGGAACCAGCTGCCAACTTATGTTGTTTGAGAATGTGTCAACGTGGGAAGAATTAAAGGATTTGCAACAGGCAACAGACAGACAAGAGAAAGGAAGGTGGGCAGCAGAGGGATGCAAATTGAGAGATGATGGTGTGGTGGTAAACTCGACTGAGGTGCCTGTATTGCCTGACAGCCTGATAGACCCCATGGTCAGAATGATACATGAACCAACACATATGGGAAGGGACGCAATGTGTCGGGTGTTTGACAAGGTGTTCTGTAATTCAAGGTTCAGGAGCCAGGCGGAAAAGCTTTGCCAGAGGTGCCTAGTGTGTCAGCAATTCAATGCAGGAAAAAGGACTGTGGTAGAACAGAGTAATATCGGAAAGGCAGTAGGTCCCTTTGTCAGAATGCAGGCAGACTTTATAACAATGCCTAGATGTCAAGGGTATAGATACATCTTAGTCATAGTTTGCCTATTCTCCAGGTGGGTGGAAGCATATCCCGCAAAGAAAAATGATGCCCTAACTACAGCCAAGTTATTGCTTAGGGAGTTGATACCTAGGTACGGAATTCCCGAGACAATCGAAACGGACCAAGGTGGGCATTTTGCCAACGATGTCCTAGAAGAACTCTGTAAAGCATTCAAAATGAAGCAAAGACTGCATTGTGCCTACCATCCAGAGGCTTCTGGGGTAGTGGAGCAAATAAATGGCACCCTGAAATCCAGACTGGCCAAAATGTGTGATTCCACAAAGATGAACTGGATAGAGGCTTTACCCCTTGTGCTGATGAGTTTGAGAAGTATCCCGAACAGAAAAACTGGCCTAAGTCCCCATGAAGTGTTGATGGGAAGAGTGATGCGACAGGCATGGGTACCCGGACACAAACTGCTAAGCATTTCTGATGATATGGTATTAGAATACTGCAAGCAGCTGGGTGACCAAGTGCGTTCTCTCTCTCAGCAGATTGGAGAGACTGAAGACGAGTGGCCAAAGACTCCAGCACACAAACTGCAACCAGGAGATTGGGTGGCGTTAAAGAAACACACCCGGAGCAGTTGCCTGAAACCCAGGTGGGGAAAGCCACGACAAGTGATCCTCGTCACTACAACTGCTGTAAAGTGTGCTGGTGTACCGAAGTGGATCCACGCCAGCCACACAAAGCGGGTAACTGGAGAAAACGCGACTGGAGCTGAAGGCAGCTCAGCTGAAGAGGCTTCCGAGGAAGAAAGTCCGGAGCTAGCTGACATCGAACTGCCGAGCACAAGTCGAGACGTTGAATGGTTCCCCGCCGACGACCAGGTTCATGACCCAATACGAACCAGGAAATATTCCTACTTAGACAATGAGTGGGATAGTCCAGGTGAGCTAGAAATAGAGGAAGAAGGTCAGGTCAACGAAAATCACAACACACCTGATCAGGAAGTAGGCCAAGTAGGGTCAGATCAAGACATCGAAACTCCTCCTGAAACTCCAGAAATTGGAGAGGGACAGTTAGAAATTAGAGCTGACGTTCATGCAGAAGAAAACGAAGAGATCGAAGAGCATGAACAGGAACAGATAGAAATAGATCAACGTGCTCAGACAACAGGAATAAAAGCAACCAGAAATAAAAAGCAAGTACGATTTGAATCTGAGCAAGGTCAGATTAGGGACCAGGCAGAAGAAATAGATGAAAGACCTGGAACTAGTCAGACAGGCAGGGAAACAGAGGTGCCACAACAAAAAGTAAAGAGAGTGCACGAAGAAGGCCAAGTTTCCTCAACTACTGGGAGGCACGGAGGCAGAAGTGCACCCCGATACGTCAAGAGACTGAGGCTCAGACTCAAGACAGTCGAAGAAAAACTGAAAGACCGGAAAAGGGCTGAAAGTGAAAGAAAGGCAGCCCAAGGAAAATCGCTAAGAAAGAGCGACAGAATAAAGAAACAGAACAGACTGTATCGGAGCCCTGAGTGGACGTACTTTGTGTTGGAGGAAATTGACGAGCCACACCACAGTGGCAACAGTGACGAAGAGTCCATTGCTGATCGAAGTTCTGACGAAGACCCTCCTTGAGAGAGCCCCGAAGTGAGCCTTTGGTGCAAAGAAACGAAGAGGGGTAGCAAAAGCCACCTGTAAGCTAAAAATGTCTGATCCGAATGTCTCTGGAAGATCCAGATGTGGGTGTCTTAAAACCTGTTGTAAAATATGCTTGTGTAGTATAGCAATGCTAATAGTAATGTGGATAGGACTGACAGTTTTTCTACCTTTTATGATAAGTAAAAATCCTAACTTGTCCCCTACTGAACCAGACGCAGTAGACGTAGGGGCTGTACAGACTGCAGAGACACCACGAAGCCTAGAATGACGCGACCAACAAGTCAGACTGACACACACACGACCTAATTTAGAAGCATCAGATGAGGATGGACTACACTTTCACAAAATGAGAAACAAGACGCATTTAAATGTTTTTGCTAACTTGTTAGTTCATTACGTAGAAGCTATGGAAATAGAGGACTGTTATGTCTGCATGAAGCTGCCAACCTCAGTGGCTGAAGGCGTGACATACCACCATCTACCTTTGACCTATGGAATCTCCTGTAGTATACTAGCTAGCTTGTTTTATAGAAGCACTTTACAGTACTATTATTCAAATGCTGACGTAGTATTTTCCGAACTACCCATTAGAGGACACCTGAACCTTGTACATACTAAAAGTGACGTGACCCGTTATATGGGAGAATATTTTCTGACTATAGGTAACATAGATTTAGATGAAGCAAGACAAGCAAATCTGACCTGTTCCCTGCAAGAGCAGGAAAAGATGTTTATAAAAATGGCAGACAGAAGGAGAGAAAAGTTTCAGAAGAAGGCAAATGACGAAAAGGATAGAGTCCCTAGGTGGGCTGAGCACATGGATAACACCTCGCAAGGCGAAGCTAGTCCTGCCTTGTTGTTGGATTTTGAAAGAAAGGGGAAACTTTGTATCCATAGGGAAAAGACAGAGTACTATAACAGTGTATTCATCGGTTCCAGCGAGTGTGAACATAATTACAAGGTAATTGGAGGTTGGGGTTTCAAAAATGGGTCAGAACCTGTGTTTCCCGGAATATATTATATATGTGGGGACAAGGCTTATTTCAAATTGCCGGATCACTGGTATGGAAGCTGCTACTTTGGCATTGTCTTCCCGAAAATATACCATGTGAACAATGCAGCTGGAAGCGATGAAGAAACTAATGGCTTAGTGCGTAGTAGACGTGAAAGTGTAGGTGAAATTATAGGTGATATTTTTAGTGCACTGATACCTGGAATGGGGGTAGTTCTGAACACTCATAGAATCTGCAAATTGTCTACAGTAGTGGACCGGCTATCAACGGACACTGCTGCTGGATTCCTGATGGTCAATACTGAAATGGTTGCGATCAGATCAATGGTTTTGCAAAACCGTCTTGCCCTTGACACCCTATTAGCAAAAGAGGGCGGAGTCTGTAGAATGCTGAAAGCGCAACATTGTTGCACTTACATTCCTGATAAAAGTATCGAACTAAAACAATATGTGAAGAACATAACTAATTTGGAAAAAGAACTCAAACCATTGGAGGTTGACAGTGCCTGGAGGAGACTGACTGGAGGTCTCTCCTCTATAGGTAGTTGGTTTACTAACCTAGGTAGAAATCTTTTGTGGAAAATACTGATGCCAATAGTTGTAATAGGTATAATTGTATTGATCATTTTTATTTGCTGCAAATGCCAGAAGTGCAAAAAGAAATATACCGTGAATAAAAGGGGGGTGAAAAGAAATATTGATGAACTAGAATTAGAAGAGTTAAAGAATGAAATATACAAAAAGGTGAAAAATCACCACTCTCATAGAGAAGCTGAAAGAAAACTCAACAATAAGTTTGTTGAAATCCAAATGAGTGATGTGGATGAATGAGAAAGTTGGCATCTGTTTCCCTTTATGTGGTGATGATAGTAAATATCATCAAAGAGGGGATTGATGGAGCAGGGATTCGCATGTAAAGCGCCCTGCTCGCATATAAAACCCTTGCCTAACTGTATAATCATATTAACACAATTGTTCGTCATTTATTAAGCGTTTTCCCAAACACGCGGGTGTCCCCGGGATGCTTGCTTGTATGTCTTTCTCATACTAACGAAGCTTGCACTAAAGACACGGCTGCTTTGCTGAAATTCAGTCTGCGCATGCGTCGGTCATACCCATGTGATGTGACGCCCTCGCATTCTGGAGGGAATCTGTGCTCATGCGCACTGTTGCAAACATGGCCGCTTGTCTCTCATCACGCTTTCTGCTTGCCACTGCTGCTTTAGCCTATCTGTCTTTTCACACTAAACAGTAATGCTATAGCCATTATAAAGTAAGGGTTGGTTAGAATTTTATCATGGTATACAGTGTGATCATTTTGTATGTGATCTTAATTTGTTCTCGCTTACTTTTCATGTACCGCGTCTCTGGGGCTGGGAAATCGGGAGCGGAGCCATACTTGAGGCTCTGCTGGGCACCGTCACATGACCGGAGAAAAACTCCATTGCGCAGAAGCTGAAACAAGCCAGCTGGCTCCTGAAGCCCAATGCGCCTGAGAACCCAGCACAAGATGATGAAACTCACCTTGAAACCAAGAGACTTTGTTGCAATGCCTTGTGCACTCATATTTTCTATTGTATTCTATGGATGGGAACATGAACCTAAGGGGCGGACAAGAAAATTTTTAATTCATGATGGGAACGTTGAATTCTAGGAGGTGGTAATGACCGCACCACCTCTCCTGACCAATCATAATGTGAGAAACTGTCACTTGCAACATTGGTGGGTGGTCTAAGGGTCCCCAAAATAGTATAATTGCCCTAGTTTGGCTTAGGAAAATTGTCCGACTTGTCCGAGTAGCAGACCTGTCACTGACCCTACGAACTCTATAGGTGCTCGAACTGAAGTGCTGCGGAGCACTCTGTCCATACTTTCCACAATCTCCTAAGGGGTGGAAATAATCCTAAGTGCTGGCGGAGCACTTTGCCTGGGGAATTCGAAAACCCAATCGGGGTTACTGGCGGATTACTTGCAGAAAGGGGTAACGCAGGCGTTGCTTCCGGAGCTGTGGGTGTTGGTCGTACCTTGGTGAGCCCAGTCCTGATCCCAAATCCTGAGGGGTATCCTGTCCTTACTGTCCGTGAGCTGTACCTGCTCGCATTCTGGCATTCCTTCCTGAGGGTCCTTGTCCCCGTCCTTCCAACTGACCCGTGGCCAGGGTTAGTCTTCTTTCTGAACTAGGTAAATATCAGCCTGTGGGTTTGCGTCTCCCTTTCTCTCTCTATCTCTCCCTCTCTCCATTTTCTTAATAAAGCACTCTCGCCTGTGATATTGCTCTATCACCTTGAAAAGCAAGTTATATGTAAATTGTTTATTAGAATTGTTCCACTTCTCTCCCCACCTTTAGAGAATTACCAAACTGTTATATTTTAGTAGTATGTTCCGATTTTTCCCTTTCCTTTAGTATGGTTGCGGTGAACCTAGTAAGAATAGTTTAAAGCACTTAGGTTAAGTACATGTTCTAGGTCCCATTCATGTCCTATGTCCTAGTATAAAGTTGCAGTGACTAGCTCTGTTCTAAAATTCCTACCTCTAGTTTTCCCATATACTCAATGGTCCTAGTGTTAATTCATAGTTACCTAATGGTTTTGATTTTGATGTTTGACGCATTACTCTGCATATCACTTATTGCCTTGTCATACTCTCTTTGAACTTCTATATAAAGTTTTGAACATCCTCAGGTGTCTGTGGTCATTTTACAAAAATTGTGGATAAGTATGTACGGATTATAAAGAGTAATTGTTCCTAGGTCCTGTCTACTATTTCCCTGATAGCTCCAGATCTGTCATAATAACTGTGCCTGTGGTAAGTCAGGTGCATGGTAAGCAGAGGTGAAACCAAACCTTAAATGCTCATAGAAGCGTGCAGGAGGGAAATAAAAGTAATCATCACCCGGTTCGCCCCAAATTGTTAGTGTGGTATTGAAAATTGCACGACAGGGCCCAGTGCGTGTAAAGAATAGGTAACCTTGGTGACCCGGGTGGACTGCGCGCTCTAGCATGTGCACTGCTGGGAGTCCTATTCAGCCACCCCTCCTATGTCTGGGCACTGCTGGGAGACCTATCCAGCCACCCCTCCTATGTCTGGGCACTGCTGGGAGTCCTATCTACAACCCCCTCCTATGTCTGGGCACTGCTGGGAGTCCTATCTACACCCCCCTCCTATGTCTGGGCACTGCTGTGAGTCCTATCTACACCCCCCTCCTATGTCTGGGCACTGCTGTGAGTCCTATCTACAACCCCCTCCTATGTCTGGACACTGCTGGGAGTCCTATCTACACCCCCCTCCTATGTCTGGGCACTGCTGGGAGTCCTATCCAGCCACCCCTCCTATGTCTGGGCACTGCTGGGAGTCCTATCTACTGTGACTTAAACGCCTGTATTAAAAAACATAACATGCCCACCTTCACAGAACATACACCCAAACACACTACAAACTCTACAACTTTGCATAGGCAACTTTATCAACATAAGTACAACCACTATTACAACTACCTGGACTACACAAACTACAGTAAGGTCTATCACATTACACTATGTTACACCAAAATGCCAACTAACATTAAGCAAAACAGCCAGAAAATAACACAATCAAATACAGTGAAAACACTTACTCACATCCTACCCTACCCGAAAAAGCCTAATAAAATAAGTTAAAATAGGTTGTACCTTAAAACTTGAGCAGCAGCAGTGAACTGTGACTGTTTGGAACCAAAACTGCCAAACAATGATATTAATAGAATACAAAAAAGAGGTGGCAGAAAAATATGGCCACCTAATAAAAATACATTTACAACTTCTTTCACATCAACATTAAAGCAAATGTTACAATAAAGTATATATATATATATATATATATATATATATATATATATATATATATATATATATATATATATATATATATATATATATATATGTTTGAAAAAATGGTATAAAATATATTAAAATATTTTTCAATGTTACAAACCAATACCAATGTATATGTAACATTTAAATTAAAAATATTCTATTAATACACATTACAAAACAATAGTGCTAATTAATATGTAAATGTAAATACATGTAAATAATGTTATAAAAAATTTACATGCAATTTGCAAAAGTGTATGTGTGAAGAATCAAATAATAAAATGTACAAAATAAAAGAAAAATGGATGTGAGCCAAATATGTATGCATACAAATGAGAATACAAAACATTTAAATTAGTGCAGAATTTAAATATTTGTATGGAAAACAAAACAATTTATAACCTTATTATTGTTTTATGCTGTAAGAAATGTATATGTATAACATGAAAAAAGAATGTGCATTCAGCGAATGTTCATAAAATACTTTTAAAAACTTTAATTATCTACAAAAACACACTACAGTCAACTAAAACTGTTCCTATAGTCAAATTTTTCACTTATCTAGCATCAATACATACACAACTCAAATATAACACTAAATAAAATACAAAGGTAGTTTAATATGCTTAAAACCTTACAATATAATATACTCACTTAAAATACTTAAACAGTAACTAAATATACTACAATACTACAAATGCCATTTAAACCATATTTCGAAAAAGATGGAAGAATAAAGGGGGTACATATACTGTACCACCTCAAAAGGATATAAACAGCTTGATACACTCTAAAGCAGCAACATTTACTATTCCCATTCCAAACTAAACCATCCAGGCAGGGGCGTACACAGGCCCCCACAGCCCCCGCAGTGCGGGGGGCCCAAGCTCCAGGGGGCCCCCTCAGCACTGTACTCTGGCTGCAGAGCTCCTGATTGAGCCCGGAGGGGGCACCTCCATGAGCCTTGCAGGGGGCCCCCTCAAGTTTCGTTATGCCTGTGCATCAAGGGAAAGATGAGGGATACTAAATGGGTCATATGTGCTATTTCTCCTCCAAACTAAGCTGTCTTGGGGAAGGTGTTCAACAATAAAGGGGTCAGACTTACGATTCCTACTCCAAACTAAGCCATCTTGAAGAAGGTGTTGTACAATAAAACAGTCAAATCTACTATTACCTCTCAAGACTAAGACGTCTTAGGGGAAAGTGTTAGCTGTAAAGGGATCAAATTACAAATTCCTACTCCAAACTAAAGCATCTTGGTGAAGGGTTTGGACGTGAAAGTAGCACACATTTACTATTCCCACTCCAAAATAAACCATTTTGGGGAAAGTGCTGGGCACTAAAGGGTACAGATTTACTATTCCCTCTCCAAACTAAACCATCTTTAGGAAAGTGTGGGCACAAAATGGGAAAGAGTAACTATTCTCACTCCAAACTAAACCATCTTGGAGAAGGTGTTGAAAACTGAAGGGTCACATTTACTATTCCAACTGCAAAGCAAAAAAGTAAACACAACATCATTATAATATATAGACATCTATTAGCAACTCATACTAAATTAAATATAAATTTTTTGTACACTAAAACACAATCCCAAATATCATTCAAATAAAAAAGTATACAAAATAAAAAACAAATATTTTAAATCAATATTAAACAACATGTATTTCTTAAATGTTCATTATTTACTTTAAAAAATGACATACGCTATATTTAATTATTTGTTAGTCCTAAAATTACATTTAACTAGAGCACATGTTTTTTATTTAAAACGTATAAATTAACATGTATTAGAACATTGGAATGTTGGAAGCTCCATTGAAAACAATGGAGTACTCTGGGCTTATAATGGCTGGTATAAGCCTGGAGCTCCAACATTCCAATGCTTCTTTGTTCACAGCTCTGGCTGTGAACGAAGACTTCAGGAGCCTGAAGGAATTTCAATCCCCTCGCGCTCCCTGAAGGCTTTGTTTTATTTGTTAGAACATTCTGCCCTCTAGTGATAGAATGTTCTAATAGCATTATAGCCCTTCGTAGCTGGGCTATACCGGCTATTAAAGTCCCTCTCCCTTGTTTAATGTCTTTAATAGCCGGTATAGCCCACTACGGAGGGCTATCAGGCTATAATAAAAATAATTCTATATAATATAAACCAAAATAAATTCTTACATTTATAATCCAAATTGTAATTTAAATATAAATTTATTTTTCCAAATTATAAAAAAATATATTAACATTTTTATTTTTTCAATTACGTTTAAAATTTCAAATTATTAATAAATAATAAAAGGTCTCTTCGAAAATTAATACATCTATACAAAATGCCATTAAATCCGAAATATTAACAGTTATCAAATATAACACTACAATCTTAAAATGACATCTTACAATTAAAAACATAAATTACATTAAAAAATCATATATTTTTAAAATTATCCTCACCCTTTTCTTCTATAAACACACCATCTTGCCACTTATTATGATTTTGGCGGTGTGGGAGCAGGGCCACCGCACCGCCGTCCCACTCCCACATTGCAAAAGCCTAAACAGACAGTCGCCAGATTCCAACTTTTTAAAGTCGCTGGCGGGCAGTTCTTTGGCGTTCCCACGGCGGTGCCTTTGAAAGAGGCACTGAAAAGGGGACATCAAAGCAAGTTCCTGCATGCACCGAAATGCACAATGTTGTGCTTTTCGTTCCGTGCAGGAATATGGGGGTGTATGAAGACAGGTGCACACCATGTGCCCTCCTGCATGCACCCAATGGTGCAGAGGCACAAGGTGGCTCTGTAGGACCCCCTTTGTTTTATCACCACCACATATTTCATGGTGGTCGCACTGCCAGGAGAAGTGTGGCAGTGAGGAAACTCATAATATGCTTGGCGGTCACAGGGCGGCCTAACCACCCTGGTCGTAATAGGGCAGTCGAAGACCATCACCACAGCGGCCCCACAAGTCTGGTGGTCCGTGCACTGCCAGATTCATAAAAGGCCCTTAGGAATGTTATTTTACATTTTTTAACTACATTATTATATTAATATAAGCAATAAAAATAATCTCAAATTAAATAGCAAATTTAAAATAAAAGAATCATGTTTTAATTCAGGTATATAAGCAAAACAGATTATTTAAACAAACATATCAACAAAAAATGATAATGCTAACAACAATATGTTTTACAAAGATATACTTTACAATATTAAAAAGATGTCTAAAAACATTCTTACATGCAATATTGCTATTTACGATATTTCATGCAATGCAATACTTTTGCAATTATATTCTAGCATCACAATATAAAAAGTGTGATGTTTTGTTCTACCACGCCAGATGGCATGGAAGAACTCCTTCACTTGCCCACACCCACAAAGACATAGGGCCTGAGTTAGATATTGGCAGATGGGATACTCCATCCCAAACATGACGGATATCCCATCTGCTGTACTATAAGTGCATTATATCCTATGGCACTTGTAATACAGCTGACAGGATATCCGTCATGTTTGTGACAGAGTATCCCATCCGCCAACATCTATATCAGGCCCTTAGATTGGAGACAGCCCAACCACCTTTCACCATATGAAGTCTTTCATAATGTACCCGAAACAGGATCATATTAAAAAAACAAACTCAATGTCCTGAGGAAAACTCATATATTAACGCAAAAAATGTCGAGTCCACACAGTGTTCTTCTCCAATGTTTTTCTTGACGTTTAATTTTTTTAAGGTAGGAGCTTACCTGAAAAAGATTGAATACAATTAAACATCAAGAAAAACACTGGAGCAGAACACTCGGGGGACCCAAACATTTTTTGCGTTAATATATGAGTTTTGCTCAGGACATTGAGTTTGTTTTTTGTATGTCATATGGATGTGGTTTTGTCTACATCCATTTAGCAATGCTGGGTGGTCATTGTTCTATGCCCTTGTGAGCAAACTCATTAATGAATCTAGTGAACTACCAAGTTACTAAAGTGTGTCAAATTGTGCAATCTGTACCCCACTGCCTGTTCATTCTCAAGATCATATTCATTTTGATCAGCCTGGATCCAGCAAATATCTAGGATTTTGTAGGGAGTCCTCCAAATGGAAAAGATCACTTTTACCCCTATTTTCCAATGTTGAGCAATTTTCAATGAATGTGTAAAAAAGTAATGTGAAGCTAAGGCATGCCTATGATGTAGGTAACAGAATATCTCATTTTGTATCAAACTGTATTCACTTTGCAGTTATTGTTTGCAGTTGTTTTGATTATGAGTTAGGCTGAGAGGTTACTTCACCACGAAGGTGTCAGAGCAACTTATCCTGTTGTTAGGTTTGCAAGGCAGCGCCCTCAGTGGCTCCGCCCTCAGAAACCTTACACCCCAGGCCTGATACAGAAGGGGTTGTTGGTGTAAGAAAGCCACACTGCCCACACTTTAGCAGACAAGGAAACTCTGGCGGTCCCAAACAGAAAAAAATACTAATGGCAACCACTCCCTAGGAGAAAAAATCTGGGGTGTCAGGGTCATTAGACCCCCACTTGTTTAATGAGCGGCCACTGGAAACATGGCAACCTCCAACCAAACTTTCTGTGCCTGCGCAGGAACCACAGTGGTGATGGCTTCTGTGGAGGCATAGAGTTTACGGCAGGGTCAGCACTGATCTCCCTATATGATGGGCATAATCCTTCAAGATGGGAGATACAAGGTCCTCTGCCATACTGGTGGATGGCTTTTTGCCTGCCCAGCATTAAATCAGGCCTTTCAACAGTTCATGACCCTAGATATCCCTAGTGAGGGACATCAATGATGTCCCACATAGCATATCCTGCCATTTGGGACACTTCTGAGGGAATCTGCACTTACCTACTTGGTGTCTGTTATTGTGAAACCGACTCAAGAGAAGAGATTTAAGCTCAGGTGTCAGTATTTGGTATCCCTCCCTCAGGAAATTCAAGACAATACACAATGTTGGCACAGCTTTTGATGATGTTGTATTTTTCAGTATCAATTAATTTATCATTGTAATTTATCATTGTTTTTCTATATTTCAGTGCCAGATGGCGACTCTCCACCAGATGCACCTGGTAAGAGATATTTTCCATGTCATACTTTTCTCTCTGTTTCTTTATGATGTTTGAGTATTCAGTGTATATTTCAGTGTCAGTCTCTGAGTGCTGTCTCTAATTTAAGACAGTGCATCTATCTATCTGACTAGAGTCCCTTCCACATGTTTCCTTTGCTCACTTCTGCTCTTTCTAAAGTGTTTTAGTCAGGCCCACATGTCTGCCTATCCTGGAATATCTGGTGCTGTGCCTGTTTGTATGGGATAGCTAAAGTTGTGACCAGATTGGGCTTTCTGGTGTTTCGGTTGCCTCTCAGTGGTGCCAGTCACATGCTTATCGGTTGTTGGAATCAACATCCTACCCTCCTTGACCTATACTAACATCACCCAGTGACCCCCTTGTTTCTCTTTTATGCCTCGACAGCCTCCTGTTTCCTCCTCAGGGGTAAGGCGATGAGCAAGGAGTGGGCATTAGGAAGGAAAACAGGGCTCTAAAGAATCAAACTTACTTCCTCATCCTGACACTAACCTGAGGCTGCCATCCTAATACTGACCTGGGGCTGCCATCCTGACGCTGTCCTGGGGCTGCTATCCTAATACTGACCTGGGGCTGCCATACTGACACTGACCTGGGGCTGCCATCCTAATACTGACATTTGGCTGCCATCCTGATGCTGACCTGGGGCTGCCATCCTAATACTGCGCTAGCGCTACCTTTTCTACCCGGAGACTAGGGGTAGTGATGGTAGCACCAGAGTACCACAGGGGAAATACAGGGGTATCAGTTGCTCCCCTGGACAGCCTTATTGATGCCCAGTGCTGGGCAGCATGCATCTATCATTGTTGTCTTAAGCATGTTTATGGTGAGTTGGAACAGTTGTTGCAAGTCTGCTCTCTCTGCATGGATCTTCGCTTGTTTAGATTATTTCTTCATTATAGTGGATCTTCAAGCAGTCTCAATCAAGGTGCCTTGAGTTAGACCACTTGGGAGTAGGGTTTGTTTGCAGAATTTTGAGCTGCTTCCATAATGAGAACTCAATATAGTGCTGGGCATTGGGAGTTGATGTGTCTCTATGATGTGTCCGAAACTGTGTATCGGGGAGTCAAACGCTGTGTCTGTCTTAGTTGCCTATTTGCTTTAACTGGAGGTTTCTTCAGCTGGGTGTTTGGGTGTCTCAGACTGTACTTCCCAGGTTTGTTTTTAAAGAGGGTCAATCTGTTGCTGTTGTTGTTTATCTTTCTACTGTTGTTCTTCCCGTAGGATTTCCACCATTTGTTCAAACCAGAAATGAGCAAAGCTATCTAAGGGGTTTCAAGGCTATAATACACTAAAGGCCCCAGTTGTCTCTGACTCAAACTGATATTCACTCAGACCCAAATATGGTGTATGTAGGACAATGTCTCTGCGCCAGGAAGCCGCTTGGCCGCAGTGAGCTTTAGCAAGTCTCTTCTTTCAATGTCGAATCATGTCTTTGAACATCACACACCTCAATCGACATCAGCCATATAGGACATAAAGTCCAACATTATCCTATCTATACACTCCCCAACTGTTCATTCTGATAAGGTGTTGAGGACCCGAAGCAAACCGGAATTGCTGCTGGCACATGCGGTGTGTGAAATGCCATACAAACGCTGCAGTACAGTACGGTAAATCTGTCTGGATGTCACCTTTTTCAGCAAGGCTGATTTTTGCATGCCAAAATAGGTAGTAAAGTTATGATCATTATTAAAATCTAAATCCAGTATTTTCCCGCTTCAAAAAAAAAAACCTGAAAACAACTTCTGCAAGGTGTACACACGCCAAAAGTCTTTTTAAAGCTGTCTAAACTATTCAGAAATAATTTGCACATTAAATATAGGCTAAATGCCACGGTAGGAATACAGAAAATATTTGCATCTCCTAGCCATCTAGAACCTACTTCAGCCCTGTCAGAGCCTCAAAAAACATATACGTGGCAGGTATTTTTATCTGTGAAAGGTGTAGACCCTACTCTGGAGCAGGCGGTAACTTTGACTGTAAAGACTTGCATTAAGCAATATTGTTCTGACCCATTCCAGAGATGTGGCAACCCTGAATACAAGCCAACGAACTGACATTTGTTTTCTTTTACAGTGAAAGCCAGCAATGAGTCGCTTGCAGAAGGTACTCGCTCAGTGATCTCATATCACCACAAGTACATCCCATACATTGCTTTTTCCTAGCAAATATATGGTTTGATCAGTATCATCTTCAGTACCTTCAGTACCTTGCTGTTTTCATTCTTCTAGTCTAACTTCATTGTCCCAGCTTGTCTTCTCTTTCCTGTACCTTAGAGTTTCTCCTGTCTTTAGCCTAATTTCCTTTATCCTTTTTCCCATCATTCTCTCTTTTTTCTTTCTCTGCTAGTCTATCTTCTATTTCTTTGTCTGAGTCTTTTTTCATTATTTCCTCTTCTTACCAAGCCCACATTTTCCATTAACACAGTACTAAATTCAAATAGACAAACCAGGTATTTCCTTCACTATATACACCAGGCTTGTGTTTACCAGTTACAGTGTAAACTATGATTAGATTACTTCTGCTTGTTAGGAAGGATCTGTTTCAGTTGTGTGCCACTTATTAAACAATGGGATTTTACATGGTCTGGAAAACTAGCAACCTAAAAATGAGGTTGCCTAATGAAGGTGTAATCTCTGCAACAACCCATACTGTTTTTATAATCTTATTGAAAAACAAATATCTAGTTTTCTTTCCTTATCCCAGTCTTGTCTCTTTCTTTATTAGAGCATGTTTTCATGTTATTGATGTCAATCTCTTTTTGTTGTTTCATCCAGTCTACTTTTCTTTCTTGATCAGTCTTTCGTCACTTTCATTAGCCTTAGTTGTTGAACAGATTTGCAATAGAAAATTATAACACTTATAGTTGGGAAAAGAAAATGAAACCCCCATGAGCACCTTGTTGGAGCCTTGGTGTTAAAGTGGGCTGCATGATGTATGGACTTGGCTAAGTAAATGTGTTAAACTCCTTCTTTCATTTAACATTTATATGGCACTGATCTTTTTAAAAACAGAGGTATATCCTAAACTTAGTCATTAGTGTCATTGCATTGCTGTGACAGCCTAAAAATAATTATACTAGTTCACTAGTTCCCACGGCAAAAGGATTGCTATCCAACCACTGACTCACCACCATATCTGGTATTTGTATGTGAAGAATAGTAAACAAGCATTGGAAATGCAATAGGTCTCGCATTAGAAAAGTTGGAGCTATTGGTCTTGTAAATGACAAATATTTTATTTATTTGTTGGTTTTTAAAATAGCTAAATTGATAGCTTTGTCATTTACAACGCCAATAGTTATAACTTTCGCGAATGTGACACCTATAGCATTTGGAATGCAACATGTTTTGTAATTACGTGACTTAGATGGCAGCTCTGGTCGTTAGGCCACATCTCTAGAGAGCAGGAGAGTGCAGCAGAGGAGAGAAGCACAGCAATGCAATAGGTCTCGCATTAGGAAAGTTTGAGCTATTGGTATTGCAAAGGACACATTTTTTATTTATGTGCTTGTTTTGAAAATAGCGAAATTAATAGCTTTGTTATTTACAATGCCAATATGTTTATCTTTCGCAAATGTGACACCTATTGTAACACAATATGTGTTGTAGCACTGACTGGTGTGAGGGTGAGGGGGTGTGAGGGTGTGTGAGGGTGAGGGTGAGTGAGGGGGGGTGAGGGTGTGTGACGGTGTGTGAGGGTGAGGGTGTGTGAGGGTGAGTGAGGGTGTGTGAGGGTGTGTGAGGGGGTGAGGGTGAGGGTTAGGGGGTGTGAGGGTGAGGGTGTGAGGGTGACTGAGGGTGTGTGAGGGTGAGGGGGGTGATGGTGAGAGGGTGCAAGGGTGAGGGGGGTGAGGGGGGGTGAGGGTGTGTGAGGGTGAGGGTGTGAGGCTGAGTGAGGGTGAGAGGGTTGTGAGGGGGTGAGGGTGTGAGGGTGAGTGAGGGTGTTTGAGGATGAGGGGGTGAGGATGAGTGAGGGTGTGAGGGTGAGGGTGTGAGTTGGACTACCAAGAGGACTTTTTAATAAACTCCAACTAGTCCAAAATGCCGCGGTCTATCTTATTTTGGCATGCCCCAAAAGACAATACTATGTAAAACTTGAAGCCTTTACATTGGCTCCCATTAAACAGAGGATAATGTTGAAAACCGTGACCATCGCTTAGAGGGCCTGACATATTTTCAGCTCTCTCTATCTACGAAGGAGAGAGAAACAGTGCGCTCGTAGCAGAACTCTAAGCTCTTCCAACGAGGGCTTAGGAGTTATCCCTAAATACACATGGAGAGGCTATGAGGATGCTCTTGTGCCTATTTGACAGCAAAAAACGTGAACCTGCTTCCCAAAGCACTTACATATTCCGATACAGAAAAAAATTACAAAAGTAGCCGAAAAAGCACTTAGGACAAATTATAAAGTAGAAACATATTTCATAGCAAGAGAGAAACAAAAATGTAGTTCACGTGATGTAGAGCATTGGAATGTCAGTAAAATAAAGTTAACCTGCGTGCAATGAAGAGTGAGAAAACCACGCCTGCAGCAGGGGGCGGAGCGGGGGGTGTGCGGGGGGACAAACAGATGGCTGCCTGTGGGAGGGAGGCTGATGATGTGATGACTGACGGGCAGAAAGCTACATTACATTCGCGATTCAAAGTTTTAAAAAAAATGTTTTAAATCACCATGGCCCCAAAACAAATATCCGAGCAAACGGCTCAATAATCAAACACCAAGTGGCATGAAGTTAGGTAAACAGATCAACAGCCCGACACGTCTCGAGTACCTGAAATTGAAATGAGGGAAGTGTGCCTTTAAGCTAAGCGCGCAGATCAGATAAACACCTTACTTCTTCGGGGGAGGGGGCATTTTTGCTTAGATTGCCCTCTTTGCCAGTCTGATGATAGAAGCGCAATACCTTTTAACACCTTCGCTGCGGCGGCTATTCCGCCGCAGCGCTAACAGTCGCAGGGGCGCGCGGGTGAGCTGAGCGGGTGACAGAACCGTTCCGTCACGGCTCGCGGGTGAGCTGTGCTCATGACGGAACGGTTCCGTCACGGCCCCGCCCGCTCAATGAAACGCACCGCGCAGGCGCGAAATCAGCGCCGCGCAGGCGCGGCGGCCGGGCCGTGACGGAACTGTTCCGTCATGAGCACAGCTCACCCGCGACCCGTGACGGAACGGTTCCGTCAATAGCCTCGAAGAGGTTAAATGCTAATCTGCTACAGAGGCTAATCACCTTGTAAACACGCAGATTTCCCGAGCGCCCGCTTGTTGAGCCAGGAAAGTGGCTGCACCGTGACTGAATGACCGTGTAGCCAACATGGTAATCCTCTGAGTGTCATGCAAATGGCGGCCTTCTTCGTTCGTTGCGAGGTTGGCTTTGGTGACAGAGCTTGCCACATATGCATAGGGATTAGCCAGCGGCTGTCTTGGACATCAAAGAGAAGGAAATTTTGTTGGGACACAGTTGACTTTGATTTATTTAGATGCAGATACAGGCTTGCTCCAATGCTGCTTTGATTTGCATGAGATGGAATACAGACGAGGGGCACGCAAACTCTCGTCATACAGCCTTACTTGCCATTGTATATTTTGCATGTTATCAAAAAACTGAGGACTATATTTTGTTTGCCCGCCCGCCATCCCATTGGTAAACGGGACCACCCGCCATAAGGGTGGGGGTCCCGTGGGGGGCATTAGGATGTGCCCGCCACAGTGGCGGGCACATCCTGTATTTTTAGTATTGTGGCGGGCGGAGCTCTCTGCACCGCCCGCCACAATACAAAATTTGCTTTGCAGCATTTACATAAACAAAGCGGCAGGCACTGCGCGGTGCCTGCCGCTTTGTATATGCAAATGTGGGGGGTATCACAGTTACCCCTGTGTGCATGCCCCTACCCACCTTCACTTTGGGGGCCCGCAAGGGGCCCCCAGAGTGAAGACCGCCTGCCTTTCCGTGGCGCCACGGAAAGGCTTGCCAAAATGCATATCATAATATGGCTGGCGGTGCCTGCTTGACACCGCCACCATATTAATCATTTTCCGCCCCGGCCGCAATGCGACCGGGCGGAAAAGTGGCAGGCGGGGTTTTGCTTCGCCGTGGTCCCCCCCGCCATACTAATATGGTGGGGGGGAATTCAGGGAAGGATGGCGGGCGGATTGCCCCCGCCAGGCTGGCGGTGGCTACCGCCAGCCTGGCGGGGGCAATCCGCCCGCCATCCTAATGGACCCCATAGTGTGCAATCGTAGCATGGGTAAGGAACAGAGTGTCAGGTACTGTGTTGGTGCGTACGAATTCTTCATTCAGCATCAGGTTGCCGTTATGAAAAAAGTCCCCAATCGTCTCGATCCCTTGCTGAGTCCAAGTTCGAATTTCTGTCCACCTCACTATTCCCCGCCTCGTGGGTAAGGCACAGAGTGGGATATTTGGGGCATACGGGTTAGATATTTTCTCATATTTATGAGCCTGCTTCCAATAATGAAGGGCTATATGTAAGAGAAAGGGTGGGTTCTGCAATTTGTCTGCCCCCAGGTACAGCAACGTCTGTAAGGTACCACATCTCAGATAGTCCTGAGAGTACGCTATCTCAAATAAGTTGTTGCCCGCTAGCCAATATGCCAGTCACTGTAATTGCCCAGCTATGCAGTATGCTTTAAAATCAGGTGCCCCCAACCCTCCTGCAGTACTGGGAAGTCGCATCTTGGCCAGTGCCAGTCTATGTCTACTCGAGCCCCAAAGTAAAGAAGTCAGTAGGGTGTCTAATATTTTAAATATCCATGCTGGAAAGATAATTGGGAGATTTACAAATTGATAAAGGAGCCTAGGCAGCATAACCATTTTGGAGACCGCAAGGCGGCCCGCTACTGTTGAAGTTGAAGTTGGAAGGGTTTTGTATAGCGCTCTACTACCAAACGGTTTATTGGCGCTGTGAGTGGTAAAGTATTCCAGAAGGAGACCTGGGATCGAAGGGAGTTGATGGTCCGCCCTACATTTCCAGCTATTGTGTCAGCGGCCATTATGTAAATGTAAATCCCTAAGTATTTGAAGGTCACTGGCTCCACTCGAAATTGCAAGTGATCAAATTCCAAAAGCCGGGCATCATACGTATTGTTAAAATAATATGCTATGGACTTGGAGGCATTGAGGGGCAATCCCGATAATTCACCGAACTGTGAAAATACATCTGCTATGTCGTGCATGTCTTCATTTAAGTCCCTAAAATAGAACAACATGTCATCTGCGTAGAGTGACACAGAATGCATTGTACCTTGAATAGAAATACCATAGGGGATCATAACCTGCCGCAGATATTGGGCTAGGGGCTCAAGCACTAAGATGAACAATAAGGGCAACAGGGGACAACCCTGACATGTGCCACGGTAAATAAAGTATGCCAGTGATATAATCGACCCGGTTTTTGCGCGGGCTGTGGGATTAGTATAAAGTAATTGTATCCAGTTACAGCATTCCGGTGGAAGGCCAAATTTGGCCAAGACCGCTAGCATATATGACCAACTCCGAGTATCAAAGGCTTGGCGTATGTCCAGGGATAAACACCCAGCATGTGGAACCTGCGCCTTAGTTGCATGTAAGATTGCGTGGAAATGACGGATATTTAAGGAGGTGCTACGCTTGGGAACAAATCCACACTGATCTGTATGTATAAGTTGGGGAAGCAGGGGGAGAAGTCTAGACGCCAGGAGTTTACTAAGTATTTTATATTCCGTGTTAAGGATAGAAAGAGGTCTGTAAGATGTGAGCTCCAGGGGATCTTTGTCGGGTTTCAGCAAAGAGGTAACCAGTGCGTCTCTAGTTGTAGGGGGTAGCATACCCTCTGCAAGCAAGGTAGTGTAAAGCTGCAAGAGTTTAGGAACCAGTGCCATAGAAAATGTTGAGTAAAATTCAATAGGGAGCCAGTCAGAGCCTGGGGTTTTATTACGTGCAAGTGCCCTAACTGCCATATTTATTTCCACCGGTGTAAGCAGAGCTTTCAAATTTTGAACGTCAGAATCAGAAACCACCGGGAGGTTGACGTTTACCAGGAAGCGGGTGGTAGCATCCAGAACATCCAGGAGGGAAGCCGCATATAAATTACTATAAAAGGTTTGGAAGGTGGAATTGATGTCAGTCTGTGTGGTGGCCTGTGTTTGTTGAGTAGTATTAATTGCCAATATAGGAGTTGGGAGTGTCGGGGGGCAATCATCCTTGCCAATAAAGTGCTCGCCCGATCTGCTTCAGAGTGCGTACGAAGTGTCTATGCATTAAAATCAATCAATCTTAAATGTTCTACTAATTCAGCATATTTGATCCAAGCTGTTAGTAAGAGCACCACTCCAATACCATCCGTTTGGGCCTGTACCTCCAGAGCTTTTGGTAATTGGCCATCCAGCTCTGTGAGGTCTCTAATCGCTTCCTTCCTAATTCCTACCACAGAACTCAATGATACTCCTCAAATCACCACCTTGAATGCTTCCCATTCAATAGAGCAGGTTGTAGCTGTTCCTTCATTGAGCGTAAAGTATGATGTTATGGCCGTAGCTAACGTGGCCCTTTATACCTGGTTCTCCAATTGCTGGGGTTGCATACGCCAGGTCGGAATAGGTGTGGGAAAACTTCCCCACTTGAGAGTCAATTCAATGGGATTGTGATCTGACATTGTCTTGCCCAAGTACGTACAATGCATAATAGTCGATGAGAGTTCAGGTGAACAGAGAAAATAGTCCAGGCGTGTATGTAGCATGTGAGCGCAAGAATAAAATGAGTGCTCATGCATGTTTACATGCTGGGACCTCCAGACATCTATCAAATTCCATCCCTGTGCCCAGCGTGATAACGCCGCAGATTGGGAGTGTGCACTAGTGTTCGGCAAGGGAGGATGAGAGCGATCCAGGGATACAATAAAAACTGCATTCACATCTCCCCCAATAACCATCAGTAGCAGGACCAGTCTGAAAGAGCCAGTGACAGGAATCCTAACTTTACTTCTCCTAAATGCCTTTTGTGAATACCAAAAGTCGTAAAGTTAGGATTTTCTCTCAGTTTAGGAGTAGTAAAGTAAGGAAGCCTAAATTTACTACTCCTAAATGCCTTTTGTGAATACCAAAAGTCATAAAATTGGGATTTTGTCTCAGTTTAGGAGTAGTAAAGTTAGGAATCCTAACTTTACTACTCCTTAAATGCCTTTTGTGAATACCGAAAGTCATAAAGTTAGGATTTTGTCTCAGATTACTTTTGTGAATTAGGCCCTCTGTGGCTCTGAATTACTCTTGGTTGATCATTGATTCAGTCCACAGGCAACACTGACTTCAGAAGCTATGGACTCCTCAAGCTGACAACTCTATGGCGGACAGGAGGAAAACCACAGAACTTCTGTTTCACGCCCCCAAAACAACCATCCGTCACTGGGCTACTGTAAACCAACTGCTGACCTGCAAACCTTCTGAAATGGGACATATTCATTGTGACTGTGTCAGCATCACGCTCCATGGACATCATTTTCTCTTCCTGAAACTCACAGTCTATAGTTTGAGTTCAAATTAGGTACTTTACTAGCTTAATGGCAGCACCAGCCTGGTTTCCTATCAACATAAACACTATTTGTTTTTTAGATTTTCCCAGAAGACAATCCAAACGTGGGTTCCCCTAAACCCTTTTGTATCACAGACTTAGTCAATGTACCAGTCCTGAGACCGAGAATTCGGTAGACTATAACGCCACAAACTTCATGAACACCAAATGGAGATTGTGTTCTGTGCAACAATCGGACAAGTAAGACTTACTGGAGTAATTGTTGTTAGTATCCTTTTGCACCATGAATAATCATACTCAAGAATACACACTAAGGATATATATTTATAATTTATATTTGAAATGCAAATATTAAAATCCTTTTATTGCATAAAATGTGTATAACAGTAACTAAAAGTACAAAAGATATAATGGCAATTACATCCTAAACAGATTATTGACAACCAGGCTCAATAAAAGGAAGAACTACAGCATTATTATGATAGTTTGGCATGTCACTGTATTTGTCGTCCAACCATTCCCTCCCTGTCTCTATTTAAACTACTTTAGCACCAAAAAGTGACAGCCAGTATACTTTGAAGAAGATATTTTTCAGCTTCTGCGCCAAAACTCAATCTCTCAGCCCCTGGCAGCTCCTCCATCACGGTCCCTTGTTTGCATCATGTTTGTATACCTTTCGGGCTCTTCTATGCAGTTATTTAGAATAATTATAAACATGCTACTTCTCACTGAATGTCACTGAGAGCAACAATCAACATGAGCTCTCACATACTTATTGGCTCTGCAACACATTGTTGACTGTTGAAACATAGATATGACCTGTGGCAAAAATCAACATGCAGGGCTGGTGAACACATAAGCTGCACCCAGGAAGTCATTGCTGAACTATCTAATCAAACAAAAACAAACATAAAGCAACATATTTGTGCAAACCAAAAAGTTAACAGGAAAATGTGTTGGTGATTGTAAAATATGCAATTGAATAAAATTAATATATAAAATTCATTGGGGGACTTTAATGCAGAAAAACGTGAATATTATATCATCCCTAGATTGATAGTGAAGCAATAATGAATACATGTATATGTGAATGTCTTATGTGCATAAATAAAAAGGTTTGGCATTAATGCCCTGTGCCTAAACTGATTATGTGACTCGAATCAATCCAGAAAGGAAAAAGCAAGATGATGGCTTCAGATGACTATACAGACAAACAGTAGCAGCTTCCAGTTGTCTTTCTCTTCATAATACTGACTTTGGAATGGATAAGAAACTTTAACCCTGCAGCATAGAAAAAGGATTCACAGGTGGGGATGCTGATGTTTCTAAATTCTCTTTGCAAAACAAAATGATAAAAGACATGAGTCATTTGGAGGACACTGGTTCTCATCAACCATTGATTCTGATGTTAATGTAGCGACGACCAGATCAAACAATTCAGATGTTGAAACTGGAGGGGAAAATGGAGTCAAAGGTGGAGATGAAGGTATAACTGGTCTTGCCAAGATAGTCGATAATGCTGTATTTGGGTACACAGGTGATGGCACAGCTGCGGTATCCTAGATGGCAGCTCTGAGGATGGATAGCCGCATTGCACAGCAGAACGTTTGATGCACATGGAATTGTTTTAATTACTCAAACACATGGAAATGATGGACGGAGCACTGAAACTTTTCAAACACTCACCCCCTGTCACAGATCTGGGTTGAATCCATCATCATTCTTTAGCTCACTTCACCACCCCAGTTCAGACCCACCCATATGCAAATCAGTCTTGACCCTGTGCCTCATGGGAACAGTCCAGCCTGAACTGCCAAGCCATGTCTTTCCTGGACCAGAAACAAGCATCCTGGGACCGGCCTCGGGGTAACACCCCTCATCAGCCAGGCTAGCTTGAATCTAGTGGCAAGGTGACGCTTAATATGGAATATCCAGTAAGACTATATCATGACAGGACAAGCACCCAAAACACAGGTCACTCTTGCGGTTGAAACCTGTGAAAAGACAGGGTCCAGTTTTCCTTTAGCTTGAAAAGCAAGTCCACTTCAAAGTAGAATGTCCTAGATTCTCAGCCTTTGTATTCAATCAGATTAGATTAATTTGCATCCATGTTTCCCATATTTCCATACATGCCACTTTTATTTCTTCACTAGGATAAAAAAGGAATTGCACAGCCAACTATGAGAAGTACAGTTGATGTTCCACAAAACAAAATTTAAATCAATAAACCGATGAAGGGTGAAATAAAACCAAAAATATATTTCAAACCCAGTCAACAATCCAAATCCAATAATCTTTAAATCATTAACAATTCCAGTTGTGTATGAAAGATGGTATGCAATAGATCAGCAAAATGCATTGGGAATTTAGTCTTCGGAAATCGCTGAGTTTCAGACAGGGTTGTTAGCAAGTCAAAACTCACTTCAGCAGAGGCTAAAAGTACCTCTTTTTGTGTTAAAGTCACAATGAGGTCATTTACTTTAGCAACACGTGTATTTATCACCTCTACTTTGTCCCAGGAAACACTCACAAATATTTTTGGAAGGGAAGGATAAAAGGTAATACCACAATATTGTAATATTTTTTTAAATGCTGACACATAGACAAACCCTGGTGCCATCTCACAACAGGATTCATTTGTTCATATTATGGAAGAACCAGTTTTGAGAAGGGTGTGTTAAGAAAGAATGAAAGAAGCAGGTGCTGCGAAGAGCTTACAAGCAAGGTCCAGCTTGAAAGAATTACAAGCCCCATGAACAGTCAAAAGGTCATGAAGGAGTTTGTGTCCTAATGAATTAGTACATGCAGATGTGCTAATGAAGGCAGGATTGTCTTTTTATGATAACTAAATTCAAAAGGTAATTTTGAAGGTAGTGATTGGTAAAGAGATTATTCCATGCAAGAGCCACATAAGTTGTGGGTCTTCAGCAACAGACAAAGGAATGTTTTCTATTTGTTTAGCTGATAGAAGATTGTATCATGCTTCTGAGTAAATGTAAGATTAAACAGGAGAAAAAGAGATGGATGCGTCGTTTATGAGCTGTGTTATATTCTATGGTTTAGAATGTTTGACAGGCTATCTTCCTAGCCTGTCTCTGTCTCCTTTTAGATTGTTTATGGGGGATTCTGTTATCTTGATTCGAGGTCTGGCAGTCACACCAGACCTCTGCTTCAGGCTGTTGTTGTTTGGGGATGCTGTGAAGGAAATTAATAAAGAAGACTTTCATCTACTTTAAAGTCCTCTCCTTTCATTTACGAACCGGACCTAACATTTGGCGACGTTTGGGATACTTTTCCTTCACCACCAAGCATCTTACAAGCAATTTGGGATTCACTTCAAAAGACTCGGAGGATTCTTTCCTGTGATAAGCGCTGAAACGGACTTGAGGTTTTTGACAGGTTGTATGTCATTTAATTAACCTTCCGATCCTGTCTGTTTTCATTTTGGAGCGCTTATCTTTATTCTTAGTGCGTGTGACATTAATTGAATTTTCAGTGAGACCTGGTTATCGTCTTGGTATGTGCGCCGAGTGAGTTGGTGAAGTGGCGTTATTTTCATAGTTATCCTTCACTGCGTTACTCTCACTCGAAGCTGTCTGCTCATTGCGCACCAACATTTTTCAAACGCACTCAAAAAGAAATAAATCTTACCGTTTATTTTCTTCAAAGAACTTTGGGCTCCGACAGTTCCACGGCCATTCTCTTCTCCCTCTCAGCCTGTTCAGCTCATCATCATACGTCAGGGGCTTGACGTATTACGCTCTTTGCGCAATGTGCCGCCATATTTAGTCTGGTTCATTCGGACTTGAAACGTTTCCTGTTTCTTTCATGAGGTGCACTTCTTCAATTTTCGTCTGGCAGTTATACAATTCGATGATGCGCACATCTGCAGTTCACATTGTGCATTGACTCGACGATGATGTGCACATCTTTACCTTTCTAAGTATATTATTATTATTTTTATCTATAAATCATAGCTGCCAAGGTTTCAGATTGCTATGTGTGACATTTTCATTTTTTCAGCGTAAATATGAGTGACATTTCACCGACTATGAGTGACACTTCCTTGTGCGCAAAATCAAGCAATGACAATGAGGGGAACATATAAATATCAGAAATGACACCTATTTGAGCAATGAGATGGTTTTTAGGATCATGAGTTCAGCCACAAGTAGTTAAGCTGAAAGGGTGTGGACCAGACTGGTGACCAAAAACTCTAAAAAATGATAAAACAGGCAATTGACTTTCTCCATCTATGCATGAAGGATCTGGAAAAACATCCCTGTATCCATCAGGACTACCTCAACACTGCTCCAACTGAGGAAAGAGTTGTAGAAGAGCATGACAGCACAATGTAGTAATATTGCATGTCTCCTCAGTCCTCACAGAACCCAGGTACCTCTCACATCACTCGCTGACTGTACTTGTGCCTTTGACCCTGTACAGCACTCCACTTGTCTTGGCTTGTGCTATTAAAATAGCATATACTTAGAATAATCTCCCTTCATTGACATAGAACTTCAGAGTACACTACATGCACAGGCACAAGAATGCAAACGTGTTGCTTAGTCATTAATGGTGACTACTAACTAGAATGTTAGCAGAGAAGCAATGTTAAATACAATAATCAAATCTTTTTATTTAAAAAGTAGCACTACAAATCTGTATAACAATGTTAAAGTTATTTTAAAATAGTAGTGTATTACCAATGCACGCTTAAACAAATGAAAAATGTTTATTTGCTATCATTCTTGTACCCCAACTCGGTTCCAACAGTGCGCCTGCCTGGAAGCCCTCGCTGCTGCCTGTGCACTTACTTAGTTCCAGCATTTCCTAGAGGCCCTGGCTGCCTGTGCAATGGCTCGGGTGTAAATGTCCGAAAATCCCCCTCTGCTCTGTAGACAGAACACGACTGATATGGTTAAAGGCTTCAGAGCAGCCCTGCCTGCAATTGTGTCTGAAATTAAAGGATCAGATCTTGCAGTGCGTGCGCTCGGCTCAGCGCTGTGTGTGTGACAATTTACAACACATACACACACTACAAGTCTGAGTGGCAGCAGGCTGCCTGGCCAATAAGTACTTAAAATACTAATAGACTTTACTTAAGTGCTGCTTTCAGAGGTGGAGGTCGGAGCCCAGTGAAATTAAAACCTAAGGTGTCACGAGACAGAGAGGGGCCCGCTCCCCTGCGGCCTGCAGATTATTGTTTTATGCAAGCATTCTCAGATCATTATGATCTTGCAGATAAACCAGTCGGAAGGATGGGAGCCGCCCTGCCTGTAACTGTGTCTGACAAGACCACAACTTCACACATCATACAATGTACGTCAGTGGCAGCATTGAACAGGCGGCTGCCTGGCCATTACTTACTTTACCTCTCTATCTCGTCACGTCACTGCAGGCGGCGGCGGTGGTGAACCGCAGGGGGATCTCCAGACTCTCCCACTGCAATATGAATGATTACAATTGGTGCGCGGGCGGCCCATGCTGATAGTCAGTCAGTGACAGGTGTGGGGCGCCTCGGTAATAATTACAATACATTTTTATGCACACCACAGGCTGGGGCAGCAGCAGCTCGACTCTCAGTCTCTCTCAAGTCCCCCGCCACTTTCTAACGACTTCCTGTGCTCTGGAGGCAGACGGACGTGAGGTCCCAACATCCGATAATCCCACCCACGGCGACAGGCAGCCAACCTCAGCTCTGTTGAGGCAGGCAGTGTTCAGTGATTGATTGACAGCCGCGTCGCGGCCCGGGGCACGCCGGGACCGCGAATTAAATCAGCGGCAGATTGCAACATTGTAGCACCTCACTGACTCTCAGAGGAGAGGCAGATTTAACTGTTTAACCATCTGACTGAGCCAGCTTCTATAGTGAGTCTGCAGCACCGGGGAGCAGCAGTCAGCACACAAGTGATGCACGAGTTTCACAGAGTAGCATTATGCGTGACAATACATTTCAGTGCGGTGATGCGGAACACCGCACTGAAATGCGTTAGTGTCACACCCGATGCGTGATACTTGGCAGGACTGATAAATTTCTTCAGAGTTATTCGTGGAGGTTTTACCTGTTGATACATGTTCTGCATAAAAGTTTGTGACAATTACATCTTATGCCAATACTTATATTGTTTATAGTGTATGATGTTATAAGTTTAATATTATCTACAACGGTTTTGCATTTATAACTTTGCAGCTATTGTATTTGTGCTACTAATTTTAAATATTTGTTATAATGACACAAAATATTGTTACCCCTCCTTATTTTTTAGCTGAACCAGGTGTTCCTAAAACTAAATGGAAACAATGGTTTAAGGGTTTTGGTAGTTACATTATAGCATTAGATGGTCAAAAGTTTCATCCTGATAGGAATTTAGCTCTCCTTTATAACAGTTTAGGCGCAGAAGGTCAGCGCATTTTTGACCATTTACCTACTGTTTCTCAAACCAATTAAACAGATTGGGACAGCTTTAAGGAGGCCGCTTCTAGACTTGCTAATTATTTCAGGGATGAGACTAGTGTTGTGGTCGAAAGACATGAATTTTACACTAGACGTCAATATGATTTTGAATCGATTGATACATTTTTAACTGAACTTAGGGTTTTAATTGCCACTTGTGAATTTGATGGGAATATCGATTCTTATCTTAGAGATCAATTAATTGTAAATTGTTATAACAAAAAAGTTCAGGAAAGACTACTTTGTTGTAGGGATCCTTCTTTGAAAGAGACACTTGAATTGGCTAGAGGTATCGAAAGATCAGTTGTCTCGCAAAAAGAATTGAATAAGAATAAAAGTGAAACTGTTAGCGAGACAGTTAATGCTTTAAGTACCAAACCTAAGTTCTGTCCCAACAAGAACAAACATAATTTTAAAGACTCAAAGAAACCAAATGCATGTTACAGATGTGGTTCATCTTCACATTTAGCCAATGCCAAAAATTGTCCTGCACTTAGTAAAACATGTTTAAATTGTAAAAGACAAGGACATTTCACTAGAGTGTGTAACAGGAATCCTGTAAAAATTAATGCCATTGAAAATGTGGAAGATTTTTCTGATAACAGTGTTTGTACCGTGCATAGTTCAAAGAAAATTGTCTTATACATAGATTCAGATTTTGATGATGGGGGTCCTTTGTGTGATATCACTATTGGTGATGTGGACATTCAAGTAACTGTGGATTCAGGTTCTCCGGTTACGATTATTACTGATGTTTTATTTGATGAATTCTGGAGTTCTGTCCAATTATCACCTCCTGATATTCATACCATATCTTTTGGTGGTCATAACATTGATATGTTAGGGTTTTTTCAGAACAACGTCAGATTTCAAGACAGATGCATTTCTACTAAAATTTATGTAGCCAAAAAGGGGTACAATATTTTAGGCTGGAGGGACCAAGGGAAATTTGGAATGGTTTTAAGACCTGGTACATCTTGTCCCATCTCTTTAGTTGATATCCCTGCTACTGATACCTCTTTGCATCAACTTCTTCTTAAACATGATGCGTTATTTAAAGATGAACTATTTTTAGTACATGATTTTGCACATCGCATTGTTTTAAAAAAGGATGCAGTTCCTGGTATTCACAAAGTGGGGAATGTACCGCTTTCCATCAGGGCTCAACTCAAACAACATCAGGAGCAACTTTGTGTAGAGAAGGTTATTGAACCTATCAACTCCTCTGAATGGGGCACTCCGATTGTTATCGCGAAAAAAAGGGGTCTAAGGACATAAGATTATGCATTGATTTGAGATCTCTAAATAAGAATATTCTAATTGATTGTTTTCCCTTACCCAAAATACAAGATATGTTAGCTCAGTTAGGTGATGCTAAAATATTTTCTTGTCTTGATTTGAAGTCCGCTTATCACCAGGTGGAACTCACTGAGGATTCTCGCTCTTTAACTTCTTTTAATACTCCTTTTGGTCCATACAGATTTTTAAGGATGCCTTTCAGCCTAGCATCTGCTGCTTCTGTCTTTCAGAAATTAATGTTCAAGTTATTTGGTGATTGCAGCGATGTTATGGCATATCAGGATGATAATATGATTTATTCTAAAGTCAGATGACCATTTGAAGAAATTGTCTGAAGTTCTTGTCATTCTAGAGTCTAGTGGTTTTACGGTTAAAAAAGAAAAGAGTAAATTTATGGTAGATAATATTGATTATCTTGGTCATCACATTTCAGAAGCTGGCATATCTCCCAAACAAGATCTTGTTAAAGCCATTGTGGATAGTCCATGTCCTGTGAATAAGGATCAGATGAGGTCTTTTCTTGGAATATGTGAGCATTATTCTAGGTTCGTGGATAGTTTTACTTTGCAAACTGAACCTTTAAGGAAGATACTAAGAAAAGGGAAACAATTCATTTGGGATGAGGCTGTAAACAATGTGTTCATTGATTTGAAAAGACTTATTGTGAATGCCCTTGCACTACATTCATTTAGAGATGATATTCAATCTGTTGTCACTGTGGATGCTAGCGGCATTGGACTTGGAGCTGTTCTTACTCAGCTGGTAGATGGAGTTGAGCAAGCGGTGGGATTTGCGTCTAGGTCTCTCTCTTCTTCTGAACGACGTTATAGTACCATTGAAAGAGACGCTTTGGCTTGTCTTTGGGCCACTAAACATTTCGAGACTTTTCTTTGGGGCAGGAGGTTTATTTTAGTGACGGAAAACAAACCTTTAGTTTTTCTCCTATCTAAAAAAGATCATGATAATCTAAGTCCTAGGCTGGTGAGATTGCTTTCCAGGATGTTTAAATTTAATTTTTGTATCAAGCACATTCCTGGGGGGAAAAACACAAGGGCAGATTTTCTTTCTAGGTGTCCGTTGAATGATGATACTTGTTCTCCTCCTTTTAATGATGATATTGAGTGTGTAGTAGGTTTAGTTGATGGTTTGGTTATTTTAGAAGGTTCCATTAATAGGTCAGAATGGTTGGAATGTGTCAAACAGGATAAGGTTCAAGAGTTAGTAAAAAACCACATCATCAAAGGTTGGCCAGATGAAAGGAATCTTGATTTGGGTTTGCGCCGATTTTCTAAGGTCAAGGATGAACTTACGGTGGAAAATGAGTTCCTGATGAGGGGGACTTTGTTAGTACCTCCAAATAAACTCAAAGTAAAATTGTTAAATCTAGCCCGTCAAGGTCATCTTGGTATGACTGGTACCAAAAAGAGATTAAGATTATATTACTGGTGGCCAGGAATGGATGTGGATGTGAAGAATTTTATTGGACGTTGTTCAAGTTGTTTTGAAGCCGATAAATCTTTGAAGCTTCGCAATACTCCCCTTCACCCAGTTTCTTTTCCACATGGTCTGTGGGAAAAATTGGGTATTGACTTCATTGGTCCCATGTATGACTTGAAACCTCACATGAGATTTGCTTTAGTTGTGGTCGACTATTTTTCAAAGTGGGTGGAGTGTAAATTTATGTCTGAACCTACTACTGTTGCGGTGATTGATTTCTTGGATGAACTATTTTATAGAGAGGGCATTCCAAAGTGTTTAGTTTCTGATAATGAGGTTCAATTCAAATCGCATGCCACTCAGAAATGTTTCTCTAATTTGGATATTAAACATTTGACTGTAGCTCTGTATAGCCCTCAGGGAAATGGTATGGTGGAAAGGGTGAACAAAATGTTGAAAGACACCATACAATTAGCGTCTATGCAAGGTTCTGATATTTTCAAAGCTGTTCAGGAGAGATTTTGGAGCTATCACAACACTCCTCACTCCTCGACTGGTGTCACTCCTTTTGTTTTACTCAAAAGACGTTTTGGTTCGTCTAAGCTGAGTCCTTTTTGTGTTTTGGATAAAACAAAAGCTGGTGAGAAGATACCTGTCATTGATCAAGTTCGTGAGAATGTGGAGAGAAAACAATCTAAAATGAAGATTTCTTATGATGAAAGGTTGAAAACAAAAGATGTGCAATTCATGGTTGGTGACTTAGTAAAAGTTAAAATACCTTTCAGGGTGATAAATCAGAGGTCAAAATTTTATTCTACTACAAGAATTGTTAAGGTTTCTAAAAATGCTGAAATCTGCGATGGGGGTTTTGAGAGAATTCAGATACTAAGGGCGCTCTACCTCAATTGATACGTTACAGTGTGTGGTGTAAGTAGTCGAAGAGTAGTGCGTGAAGAGCAGACGGAAAACACCCTTAACCGTCTAAAAAGTCAAGGACTTAGCAATAGTACACAGCTGTGCTCTCGCAACTACAATAGGGTGGTAAAGTTTAGTACAATGACAAATGTAATACAATAAATAGAAGCAGATTCTTTGGTGTTTCTCTTGTCCCAGCAAGATGAAGTTTTAATGTATCCAGACTTGAAGAACAGTCACAGTAAGCCGACACGTGTTTCGTCGTGTACAGATGAGTCAACACGACTCTTCAGGGCTTTTAACTCAACTCCGAGCAAGTGAGTTGAGAATAGTCTGGTATTCATAGAGGTATTCACTGAGTGTATATGTACATGTATACTAGTCAGTAAGACTGGTATGTCCAGTGGGTAAGGCGCAAGAAAATAATCTTGCTGCTATGTTCCGCCCAGTAAGGTGAGTCAAGTTTATCAGAGTTTTGCACTTAATACGGGTATGTATAAGGCAGTAACCGGGAGGGGATCCATCTGTTGAGGCACTTTAGAAAAACGGGTACGTTTTCTCAAGACGCGGTGTGCGGTAGTGCGGTATCCCTCCTCCGTTGTTTCCCGGTCGCCGTCTCTCGTGAATGAAGATTTCTTATGATGAAAGGTTGAAAACAAAAGATGTGCAATTCATGGTTGGTGACTTAGTAAAAGTTAAAAGACCTTTCAGGGTGATAAATCAGAGGTCAAAATTTTATTCTACTACAAGAATTGTTAAGGTTTCTAAAAATGCTGTTTTGCTTGCAAATGGTAAGTGGTGGAGTAAGAGAAATGTTGTTCTTGTAAATCAATTTGGTTTTAGGAACTGTAAAAATTACTTGGACTGCAATCTTTCTGACAGTTTGGTCCCTAAATTCAAGAATTTAATTCTTCATCAATTAATGACAGTCTTCAACTTTCTGGAGGTGGTGATTCTTCTCAACAATTGTTTCCATCTTCAACTTCTTTGGAGGATCAAGTTGGTTCAGGTGGTCATGCACCTTCAACGTACTCAGAGAACTTTCTTGGTTCAGATGGAGATGTCAATCCTGCCGATGTGTCATGTGCTCCTAGAAAGAGCAATCGCAATATTCGGGCTCCGATTTATCTCAAAGATTATTTTCATTGATATTGTTTTTTGGGGGGGGTTTTCGGAAAAGGGGAAGATGTGTTATATTCTATGGTTTAGAATGTTTGACAGGCTATCTTCCTAGCCTGTCTCTGTAGCCTTTTAGAATGTTTATGGGGGATTCTGTTATCTTGTTTCGAGGTCTGGCAGTTACACCAGACCTCTGCTTCAGGCTGTTGTTGTTTGGGGATGCTGTGAAGGAAATTAATAAAGAAGACTTTCATCTACTTTAGTGTCCTCTCCTTTCATTTAGGAACCGGATCTAACAAGCTGCCATGACACTTTTTGAATTTTAAGTGTCTGTAATATTCAATTTAACTGCATCAATACTCGTATTTGGTCCTGCTCTTGTTTCAAAGTTTTCAAATCTTCTTTCAAAAGATTGAATATAGAAGAGGTGATGATAGACATGGTGTATGTGCATTTGGAAAGAGTTTGAAAAACATTATTAATCACTTTAAAGGTAGTATGCCTTATTTCTCCATTTGTTTCCATGATTCTTTCTGCGCTTCTCTTTCAGAGCATGCCTGCTGTTAGTTTAGGATAACATATATTAGCGTAGACATAAATGTTTTATTCCTCATAGGTGTAGCCCCACATGAAAATCACTCAAGTTCATACCCTCACTGGGTTTTGACATGTGATGTTTTACAGCACTCAAACTAGTGTGCGATAGCTACCATTTACATAACTTCCCTACCATATAAGTGGTTATAGTCATGGGTGAATATGAGCTAAACTTAGAGTCTGGTGCCTTTGCTAATGGACCAGAAGCATTTACACAGAAATATATATTCATACATAGATTAGTGTCTGTCGGTCATATGGCTATGCCATCTGAACCAAACAATATTACAATGTATGTTCCATTCTGCACCATTTCAATTAAATCACTATCAGTGATAGTTTCTTTTAGTTTGCAACCTGTGAAATACATTTTACAGTAGCTTATGTTTTTAAGTCTCTGAGCAATGCAAAGCTCTGGCTAGTGGTATGTGTTACCGTCTTATTTAAAAGCATCATGTCTTCAGGAAACATGCATGCTCTGAACCGGGTATCAGATTCCTTAATGTGCCAAAGTGTAGTTCCCAAAACACTCTTCACAATTATAGTTTCATTCCAATATGCATACCCTTGTTTTAAAAAACAAATAAATGAACTGTGTTGAACATATAAAACTGTGATCAGTAATCAAAATCTTTTTCAGCATTTAAGGTCCTTGAAAATAATAAAATGTAGATGGATCAGATCTGTCATTACTGATAAAACATGAAGTCCATTTCTGCAAACTTTTAGGACTGTTGATTGGGGGTGCTCAACAATGCTCCCTCTGTACATAATTATATATTTCTCACTGGCTACTAGTTTGATAAATGTAATGTGCCCACACTGATGAAAACGAAAAGATCCCTGCATTGAGAAAGGGATCTTCATTATCCAATAAAGGATTTGAACCCAGGTCTACCATCAGTTGTTTAACAGCATTTATGTCCTATGAACTTGAATAAAAAACCTGGAGTGACAAAGTCTTCCAAAGACATTTTTAAAACATAAAAAGTCTGAATCATTTCTGTAAAGTCTACAATTTGATAAGGAACCCTTTCAGATATGGTGCCATCAAACACAGGATATGAAGTGATATTAATAGCATGATAATCCCTTTTGTTTCTGCGTAAAGAAGAATCTGGTTCAAATACTGAATCACAAGAGACAGCATCCGGTTCTCGTGAATATAGTTCCATTGATCAACAACAAAATTATAATGTGCATCATAATCCACATTGATTTTATATTCTTTATCCTTTCTTTATTAGTGAACACTTTGCATGTTTTTCCTGTCAGTCTTCATCCTAATGTAACATTTCTTTCTTTGCCTCTCTTTTTAACTTTCATTATTTCAAACTCCCATTTATTGCTTTATCCTTTTACCACATTCCTTTTTCACTTTCTTCCTCTCCTAAATTCCTCCTTTACTTTTCAATAGTATATATCTTTCTTGCTTTTTCCTCCCTCCTACCTCTCTCAATCTATCAATTTTCTTTTTCAGTATTAGCTGTTCCTTTCTCAATATCTGCCTTCTATCTCCAGCTCTATCTCACTTCCTGTTTCACTTTCTTCTGTCTCATTTACCTCTTCTTTCAATTCATCTTACTAGAACTCTTTCAGCCTTCTTTCTGTCTCTTTGGTGACCCACTCAATCACTTGTTTTTCACATTACCCATCATCTCTTTCCCTAGACTGCCGTGAGGTCCAATATCCCTGCACTCATATTTACTCTGTGCTGCGCCCTGTGAAGCAATGCCTGGGCCAGGTCTGCATCAGCAGGTAAGGTGATTCACATTCATCTATCACTTGAGAGACAAAACTCTCACTGCCCCATTTATGTCTTTCACAGATCAGCTGCCTCCTCATCACTTGTGAAAATGTAATTTTAATTAATTTCATTAAAGGAGCAAGGCAGCATATTAAACTCTAATGAAGTTTCCAGTGATAATATACATTTCACCTAGATTTCTCAAACGAGGAATTAAAAAACATTAAGATAAAAATATCCATATAGGCATACATGCAAAAATGTGTTTGTGATGTGTAACTTCAGATGATAAAAAAATTGTGAAAACAACGGTGGGATTGTTAGTTGCAAACTACACCAAGTTATTTGGACTTTTAAGTGAAAGTTTTGTTAGTGAATATTTTGGATTGGGGGAAATAGATTTGCATTTCGATTGATTGATTGATTGTGGGTCTCTAAAGCGCTAGAATCGACTCCCGAAGGAGTAGCTCTGTGCTGTAGACCGCTGGGGAACCCGTCCTGGCTTTCCCTGTGAGATGGTCCCTACTGGGTATCTCCAAGGTGAAACCAGGCATCCCCGGCGTATGTGGGGGGCCGTTGTGGAGATGAGGCAAGCTAATGCCCAGAGTTGCCGAGTGTGATCCCTAGTTAGAGTAGGCACCGAGGCGAGAATTATCGAGTCCGTTGACCCTGGTCCAAGACCCTGCTGCGTCGGGAATTGAACCCTGGTCCCGGGCCGTCCTCTGCTCCCGGGTCTACCGCCTCTAACCAGAGAGCCACACCACTCCACGATAAAAGTTGGAATGCTTATATGAAAATGTTAAACTGTTGAAAAAGATGGAGTTGGTGTATATTGAAATTTTTTCTAAGGGTTTGAAAACTATTCAGATTGGATACAATAAATATCAATATTTCTCTATAATGATAGTCTATAGGGCAGTAGACTCTAGTGAACACATTTGCAAGTAAAAATCAGGAACTTACAAAAAGAGTTTTAAATTGTTCTCAATTTCAATGGGAAAGATACAAATTTGGGGTCTGATTCACGATCTGTATTTTGTAGTACATAAGGTAGTATTACAGTAGTACTGCTGACATACAAATAGCAGTTCACAAATCTGCTAGTGGAAATCACCACCTTACCTTGTCTATCTTTTCTATGGGGAGAGCTCCAGACACAGAAGTATACTACTTAGTGACCAGGGAGAGGTGAAGTCTATACTACTATTATAAAGCGAGAACTGGGAACCTTTGAGACGGGTAAACTCCAGAAGTACACCATCAATCACAACACCCAATACAGCGTTGGAAAGGGGAGGTCCAGGAGATGGACATAGGCTATACATTTCTACAACATATATATTACGAAGGGCAAACAACATTTGGGAGAAAGTAGTTCCTTTTGGGCGTTGTTCTCATAGGCATGTGAAACTAATGTGGGCGGTAACATTGGCAGAGGGGCATGTCCCAAAATACATCACATTCACTCAGTTACAGCAAACACAGCCCCTTCAAGCACTCAAGCAAACACAAAACACAGCTTCAGCAAGCACACACAAGGAAACACAGCCCCTTCTAGCACTCGAGCACATACAAAACACAGCTTCTGCAAGCACACACAAAACACAGCGACTTCAGCAAGCAAGGTCTAAGTGGACACATAAACACCGTTTAATACACGTCGACTTCAGGAGCATTACGGTTCACAGTGGTGAAATAAACAGCATTTTTCCCATCTGTGCAAATAAAGAAGTTGCTAACTTCGGCCTGTGCAATGGGCAAAGTACTCACTGAATACGCGAGACAGTCATCACGGATCGGAGCCAACATAAACAAAGGGGCGCAGCAGGGGCGCAGCTTCAGGAGTAAAAGGACACTCTGGGCCGCACCTTCCACAAACAACCAATGGCGAGACACACATTAACCAAACAACCAATCACGCAACATTACATTCAACTAACACATTAAATCAAAAGAAACTTATGCAAAACCTTCTGCCATTCGTCAAACACGCATGTGATGCATTAAAATAAACACTCCTACAATTATTGCTGTCGGAGCTACAAACGCGGTCAAAGAACTGAGCAGTACAAGGAGAAACACATTGTCAGAGGGCAGGGGAAAAAATAACACACTGAATTCCACAAGCCTCTTTCCAGGACGAGGCATGATGTACGGATTTTGAGGCCGATTTCCACATTAACAAACACACTTCAAAAGACACTTCTAACGTGGTTGCAAGGGGCTACACAGGGGGCGGCCAGGGAAGAAAAATACGGACAATTCAACAAGCCTCTTTTACATTACAGAAGGAGGCATTACACACACGTTGTTGCAGGGCCCAGGAAAAAGCTGTGCTCGGACCAAGCCTCATTTACATTATAGAAGGAGGTATTACACACACTAATTGACGGCGCTTTTCACATGTCCATAGTTGTTGCAGGGGCCAGGAAAAAGATGTGCTAGAACCACACGCTGTCATTGGAAAAAGTACGGCCACATAGCGCTTTACACATGTGTAACGTTGTTGCAGGGGGAAAGAAAAAGACGTGCTCGGAGCCCTCGCTCTAATTAATAACATAACTCTGACACATTTCAACTATCTCCAATGAGACAACACCTGACACAGTGAACAGCGCCTGCACCCTCAGAGCAGTAAGACAACACCTGACACAGTGAACAGCGCCTGCACCCACAGCGCAGTGAGACGACACCTGACACAGTGAACAGCGCCTGCACCCACAGCGCCGTGAGACGACACCTGACACAGTGAACAGCGCCTGCACCCACAGCGCAGTTAGACAACGCCTGACACACTGAACAGCGCCTGCACCCACAGCGCAGTGAGACAACACCTGACACAGTGAACAGCGCCTGCAGCCAGAGCTCAGTAAGACAACACCTGGCACACTGAACAGCGCCTGCACCCTCAGCGCAGGGAAACAACGCCTGACACAGTGAACAGCGCCTGCACCCACAGCGCAGTGAGACAACACCTGGCACACTGAACAGCGCCTGCACCCACAGCGCAGTGAGACAACACCTGGCACACTGAACAGCGCCTGCACCCTCAGCGTAGGGAGACAACTCCTGACACAGTGAACAGCGCCTGCACCCACAGCGCAGTGAGACAACACCTGGCACACTGAACAGCGCCTGCACCCACAGCTCAGTGAGACAACACCTGACACAGGGAACAGCGCCTGCACCCACAGCACAGTGAGACGACACCTGACACAGTGAACAGCGCCTGCACCATCAGCGCAGGGAGACTACGCCTGACACAGTGAACAGCGCCTGCACCCACAGCGCAGTGAGACAACTCCTGGCACACTGAACAGCCCCTGCACCCACAGCGCAGTGAGACAACACCTGACACAGGGAACAGCGCCTGCACCCACAGCGCAGTGAGACGACACCTTACACAGTGAACTGCGCCTGCACCCTCAGCGCAGTGAGACAACGCCTGACACAGTGAACAGCGCCTGCACCCTCAGCGCAGTGAGACAACGCCTGACACAGTGAACAGCGCCTGCACCCTCAGCGCAGTGAGACAACGCCTGACACAGTGAACAGCGCCTGCACCCTCAGCGCAGTGAGACAACGCCTGACACAGTGAACAGCGCCTGCACCCTCAGCGCAGTGAGACAACACCTGACACAGGGAACAGCGCCTGCACCAGCAGCGCAGTGAGACAACACCTGAAACAGTGAACAGCGCCTGCACCCTCAGCGCAGTGAGACAACACCTGAAATAGTGAACAGCCCCTGCACCCTCAGAGGAGTGAGACAACACCTGAAACAGTGAACAGGCCCTGCACCCTTAGAGCAGTGAGACAACACCTGAAACAGTGAACAGCGCCTGAACCCACAGCGCAGTGAGACAACACCTGACACAGTGAACAGCACCTGCACCCACAGCGCAGTGAGACAACACCTGAAACAGTGAACAGCTCCTGCACACTCAGAGCAGTGAGACAACACCCAAAACAGTGAACAGCGCCTGCACCCACAGCGCAGTGAGACATTACCTGACACAGTGAACAGCGCCTGCACCCACAGTGCAGTGAGACAATACCTGACACAGTGAACAGCGCCTGCACTCACAGCGCAGTGAGACAACACCTGGCACACTGAACAGCGCCTGCACCCTCAGCGCAGTGAGACAACACCTGACACAGTGAACAGCGCCTGGAGCCAGAGCGCAGTGAGACAACACCTGGCACACTGAACAGCGCCTGCACCCACAGCGCAGTGAGACAACACCTGACACAGAGAACAGCGCCTGCACCCACAGCGCAGTGAGACGACACCTGACACAGTGAACGTCGCCTGCACCCACAGCGCAGTGAGACTACACCTGGCACACTGAACAGCGCCTGCACCCACAGCGCAGTAAGACAACACCTGACACAGTGAACAGCGCCTGCAGCCACAGCGCAGTGAGCCGACACCTGAAACAGTGACCAGACCTTGCACCCTCAGCGCAGTGAGACGACACCTGGAACAGTGACCAAGCCTCATTTACTTTACAGAAGGAGGCATTACACACACGTTGCTGCAGGATCCAGGAACAAGCTGTGCTCGGACCAAGCCTCATTTACATTACAGAAGGAGGCATTACACACACTAATTGACAGCACTTTTCACACGTCCAACGTTGTTGCAGGGGCCAGGAAAAAGATATGCTAGGACCACACGCTGTCATTGGAAAAAGTACGGCCACATAGCGCTTTACACACGTGTAACGTTGTTGCACGGGGAAAGAAAAAGACATGCTCAGAGCCCTCGCTCTAATTAATAACATAACGCTGACACATTTCAACTATCTCCAAAACATCACAGGTTCAACTAAGGGGACAGGCACTCAAAGGAAAACATCCACATTTCAGTAACACTCCTTAGACTTCAACAAAGAGACACTACATTACACATTACCACAGGGCCCGGACAAGACAAAAAAAACAGGAGGAATTCAATAAGCCTCATTTACATTGAGAAAAGAGCCATGAAGTATACTAATTGACGCAGATTTCAGCAACTTCATGGTTGGGGGCTGGCACTAAAAGGAAAAAAGGAACATTTAAATAAGACTCCTTACACTTCTAAAAATAGACGCACTACATTACACATTAGCACAGGGGCCGGACACGAAAACAAAAACAGGAGGAATTCAATAAGCCTCATTTACAATGAGAAAAGAGGCATGATGTATACTAATTGACGCACATTTCACCAACTTCATGGTTGGGGGCTGCCAGTAAAACGAAAAAAGGAAGATTTACATAAGACTCCGGGCCGGACAGGAAAACAAAGACAGGAGGAATTCAATAACCCTTCTTTACATTGAGAAAAGAGGCATGATGTATACTAATTGACGCACATTTCACCAACTTGATGGTTGGGGGCTGGCAGTAAAACAAAAAAAGGAAGATTTATATAACACTCCTTACACTTCAAAAAACAAAAACACTACATTACACGTTGCCACAGGGGGCGGGCAGGAACACAAAAACAGGAGGATTTCAATAAGCTGCATTTACATTACAAAAAGAGGCATGATGTATAGTAATTGAGGGCACTTTACGCTACTTGATGCTGCTTTGCTATGTGGAATATAACCACACTTACCCATGATCACAAACATAACTAAGGATATTTAAAAGGACATTATTTCTTTACAACGCTAACACCCCCTAACAACGTTGTTCGGGCACAAAGGTTTGAGTGTTCTCTCTTTATAACAGTAGTATACATATTGCTTTTCTAAAACACACACCTTTAACATACTCTACTCTACTTAGAACACCAACTGTAAGACATTTTTTTTCTTTTTTTTCAAGAGTTTTATATAGCGCGAACTAGACCCGAATCGGGTATCAGAGCGCTTTACATAGCACCAGTTACATTACATGAGGAAACACATTCATTTTTATTAGGCACAGGGAGATTAAGTGATTTGCCCAGAATCACAGGATGTTCCGCGTCATTCATTACACTTTCGGAACATATCCAAACCACACATAGCCTACTACAAAAAGGTGCACAACATAAACATTCTAGGACAAATACAATATTTCAAGACACAAAACAAATTAACATAAATATCATTACACTTTTTACAAATATTACAATCACTTTATTACAATGGTGAAGAGGAAGACACCACTTTCAAGGGCAACATATAAAACACGGGCACAAAGGAATAAGCGCATACGACAAACACAAGAACAGGGTCACAACCACTTAACAAACATCGCTGATCCATATACTTCTCAGCTTTCACTGCCAATTCATCACAACAGTGACCAGCCATCAACGTCCACTACTAGACCTCATACTTCCACTTTACAAACTTCAACAATAGAAGCTCAAACACAACTTACAGATATCTTTGGATATGCCAAAGCTTACATATTTACCATTGAATGGAAAAAGAGGGGACTGCCACACGTGCACATCCTATTGTGGCTTGAACCTAAAATAAAAGCAGACGAAGTGGATCCCATTATATCCGCTGAGCTGCCAGATCCTGTCAACGATGAACAACTATTTTTGATTGTTAAAAAGAACATGTTGCATGGCCCATGTGGTGAACACAACGTTCTATCACCATGTATGAGAAATGATATTTGTACAAAAAAATACCCACGCCCTCTCACTAATGAAACAGAAACTGGTGTTAAAGGTTATCCCATTTACCGTAGAAGGAGCCCACAACATGGCGGACAGACAATCACAATGACTGTTAGAGGCCAATAAATTACTGTCGATAATCAGTGGGTGGTTCCATATTCACCTGTACTATGTCGCACTTTTAATGCTCACATTAATATTGAATACTGCCAATCAGTGAAAGCTATGAAATATATTTGCAAATATATCAACAAAGGCTCAGATCAAGCAACTGCTACTATTGCAAACAAACATAATGAAATTGAAACATATCTCAATGGCAGGTATATTAGTACTTCAGAGGCTGTTTGGCACATCCTTCAGTTTAACATTCATGAAAGACATCCGACGGTCACACATCTAGCTGTACATCTGCCAAATGGACAAAGAGTATATTTTAATGAAAAAACAATGAACCGCGTAGCAGAAAATCCAACACCTACAACACTTACTGCCTTCTTTAAATTGTGTGGCACGGACACTTTTGCAAAAACATTGCTATACCAAGAGGTTCCACAATACTATACCTGGGGAAAAAATACTTTTACACGGAGGAAACGTGGTATTGACGTATTAGGCCACCCTGGAGTAAAAAAGGACTCGGCTCTTGGGAGAATGTACACTATTCACCCAAACCAATCTGAGTGCTTCCATTTACGCATTCTTTTACAACATGTTCGGGGACCTACAAGCTTTGAAAGTCTTTTAACCGTTCATGGACAATTAATGCCTACCTACCAAGCTGCATGTAAATCACTTGGACTCAGTGAAGACGACCAACATTGGAAACATACTTTCCAAGTGATGCTGCCCTTTCAGATTGCCCAAATCAACTACGCCAATTATTTGTTACTATTCTGTTATTCTGTAACCCTTCGGATCCTACGTCTTTATGGGAGGAATACAAAGAACATTTATGTGAAGATATACTACACAGAAAACAACAAGAAACACATGATGACTCAATACCATTCACTAATGACATCTTTAACCAAGGACTCATAGCAATAGAAGACTCCCTCTATGACCTAAATGAGAAATCTTTAAAAGATTTCAAACTGCCAGAAAGTTATAGAACAATACATAACACTAACAAAGACACTCAAATACTACTTTCTAATTATAACATCCATCAATACGTTGAACAACATTTACCAAACTTAGTTCCGGATCAAACTGTTGCATACAACACCATTCTTCAAAGTGTGGAAAGTAAAGAAGGTAAAATATTCTTCTTAGACGCACCGGGAGGAACAGGGAAAACTTACCTAATAAACCTCATAATAGCTAAAATACACTCTTCAGGACTATTGGCTCTTGCTGTTGCATCTTCGGGAATAGCTGCTACTTTGCTAACTAGTGGGAAAACTGCACATTCAACGTTTAAACTACCTTCAAAGGTTTCAGTAAAAAAAGAGTCAACGTGCTCTGTACGCAAAAATGGACCCTTAGGAATACTGCTTCAAAGAGTCTCTCTTATCGTGTGGGACGAATGTACTATGACACACCGCGCACATATAGACGCCGTCAATAGAACTCTACAAGACATTCGAAATGTTAATACCATAATGGGTGGTGTTACTTTTGTGTTTGCTGGAGACTTCAGACAAACTCTTCCTGTTGTTCCAAGAGGAACACGTGCGGACATACTGAAAGCATGCTTAAAAGCATCACAACTCTGGGACTGTGTTCAAACTCTCACATTACGCACTAACATGAGGACACATTTAGGTGGTGGAGATAGTCACTTTGCTGATCTTCTACTCCAACTTGGTAATGGTGAAGTACCTACCAATAACGACAATATTAATATTCACAACTTTGGTACGCCAGTGTCTACCTTACAGGAACTCATACAACATGTATACCCGGACATAGAGCAGATTATTACAAAAGACTTCCGGTGGATTTGCGAAAGAGCTGTAGTTGCACCCAGAAACTCAAGTGTCAACCATATCAATGAACACATACTACTACAAATACCAGGAGACACAAAAGTCTATAAATCCATTGATACAGTATTAGAAACTGAAGATGCCGTGCATTATCCTCAAGAATTCCTAAACTCACTTAACCCATCCGGACTTCCACCTCATGTACTAAAAATTAAAGTTGGGATTCCTATCATGTTATTACGCAACCTACATCCGCCTGATCTCTGCAATGGAACACGACTACAAGTTATAAGTCTTTTACCCTATGTCATTAAAGCTACTATTCTCTCTGGCCCTGCCGCAGGACACTTAGCACACATTCCACGCATACCCATGATCCCGAATGATCCACCATTTCAATTTAAACGCTTGCAGTTCCCTATCAACATTGTTTTGCTTCTACTATTAACAAATCTCAAGGACAAACATACAAAGTTATAGGCATTGACTTACGAGAAGACTGCTTCACTCATGGCCAGGTATATGTTGCTCTTTCAAGGTCTGGAAATTTGAAAAACCATTTTATTCTACGTCCACAATCAAATGAAACCAAAAATGTTGTGTACCGAGAAATATTAAAAGCTTTATAATATTTTTTCACACATTACTTTTCTCCCCCGAACAACGTCGGGATGGGTTGCTAGTTTACTATAAAATAGGAGGGGTTTAGGGTAAAGTAAGGAGGGTTTAGGTCAGGGCACCACAAACATCCACCCACAAAAGTGTTAGCACATTGCTATTCATAAACTACAGACCCAAATTATGAAGGTAAATTTATAACATATTGATGTAATCATGTCTAGATTTACTCTTGCAACCAGATGTAAATCTAAGCTTTTTTGCTGTTCATCATTTATGAGTAGAGCTGTAGACCTATGTGTAGATGTGCATGTCTCCACCTCTTGAACCCGTTGAAACTTCTCAGACTGAATTAATGAGTATAAAGTTTCTACTAGTAACTTTTCACACATAGATGGAAATCTCCCCCACCAGGGAAGAGATTTTCCTATGGTAATGTACAGAGAAAAGTAATAACCAATATTATTTCTTAAAGAAGAATATTAAAAATATTTTGATGCTGTCGGAACAGGTAGGCAAAAGTAACCACTAACCGGTCAGGATGACCAGCAGGGATGATGGTATGCTGCTACAACCCTTCTTCCCTCATATGCTGCCACGCAGGGAGTAAAACAGGCTGATCACTGATCACTGCCCTGATAGGAAGCGCGTCAGGAAAAGGGGAAGTGGATAAAACACATAACACTGCCCTCAAAGAGGCACTGGTCTGAACCTCTTCATGTGGTAACTGAACATCAGGACCCAGAAAAACCTCTACTGGAGTGAGGAGACCATTCCCATAAAGCATGAAAAATAGGAGGTGGATTTGTCAGGGATATCCCAACAGGAAGTCCCGCTCCTCTGAAAGCCAGAATTGAAATGTAAAATACAGAATACAGAGTTCTCTCCAGAGAATCCTGGCGGAGTAATCAGCTGATCCAAAAGTCAAAGCACAAAGGAAAACAACAAAAGCTTAACCGCCTAAGCTTGAAACGAGACTGCTTTGGCAACTCCAGCGGTTCGCTCAACTCCGTAATGTGTAGAAACAAATGTTGCTGCAGCGTGAGAATGCCTTGAAAATAAGCCGTTACGAATTAGGCATTCAAATACATGAAGCGGATTGCAATATAGATGCGGCTGCCTGATTCCCCCAAGGCAGAGGAAAGAACAACCCTGTGCAGTAAAACCAGCGCACCAGGAAAAGCAATAAAGGACTAAGGAAACAATGCGAAGAGCCGCGACTGATACTTCTCATCGCAGCCGCCAGGAATCAAGCCACCGGAAAACAAGAGCATCGAAGGCGCGTCTCCAGGAAAAGCCCTTGGGAACAAACAAAAAGCACCGGGTCAGCTGAACCACAGGGTATATGTCCTGCTCACTTCACTGCTGACCCCTAGAGCTCCTTCCTGCCAGAACCTCAAAGGATTCTGTGAGTTGTCGTTTTGCAGGCACTCTCCTCCCATCCATACGGGAATAGCATACGCCTGCTACTACCATGACAGATGCAAGAGGAAAATGTAAATTAAATTAAAATGATTGTTCTTAACCAAGAACTCGCAAAAAAAAATAGTCATTAAATAATTCAGTAAATAATATACTTGGAGGACTTTAGTCACAAAGGTAAAGTTAGACCAAAAGACTTACTCAGACCAAAGGTCTAACTTTAACACTTTTCGGTGTTCACAAACGAAAAATTACTACTAGTAACTTAACTACTAGTAATTTTATTAGGTGATCTTCAGCGTAGTTTTACATACTTTTGTATGGGGCTATTTAATTTCTCCTTGTAAGAATAGAAGAGACTGCCAATCTTGTGTCATTCTTTCCTTTACATAGCCACTTGGCGAATGAAGAGACAACAGTGCGCATACCCACGTATCCCAGCAGCGGATACTGTGCTCCGAGCATAGCCAGCTAGGCACTTTAATTGTAAGATTTTCTTACATATCAACATTATGAAGTCTCCCTTTGCAACACATTTAATAGCACATTACTCCCAAGAACCACTAGGGCGCTTCTGTTTTTACTTTTCCAATTCCTTTTCTTTTTTTGTGTCAATAACTTTATTAGTACACAGTCCGTACACTTGCTATGTGACACCCAGCTTGGGCTTCTGTTCCATGCCTTTCCGTAATTTCGTTGGCATGGTTTCACTATGGTGTTTCCACTCCACTACGATACAAGAGCTGGCAAGAATCAATACATAAGTTGAGAACGAATACGTTTTGTGAGACAGTTCTCGACACAGTAAGGGCTTAAGGCAAATATAGAGCACTGATTCCCTCAGGTTTCCATTAGCCCCTCTTTGGCAACCTCCTTTATGACAATCATGAGAAGTTATCATGAGGTAACATACATATACCTGTAGGGGAGAGAAGTGTTTGATGTGTATAAATTCAATGTACATACAGCATGAATTTACCATTACAAAATGGATGCCACTTTGACGTGATTTTGTTTAACATGTATTATATTGTGCTATCTTGATTTCCATGATTTTGTATGTAAAACAGGCGCTGTTCCAACACACCAGTGTGTGATCAAGATTGCCTTCACAGTCGAAACGCGTTACTGGCAATAAATCTATGGGGTTGCAACTATCCTGAGTGTACGATTACTTAGTGTTGAAGAATTGAATTAATGTGTCCAGTGGGCTTCGCTGGCAATTCGCACCACCTATCTACGGGTTGAAGGGGCAGGAAGGAGCATATCGAGGAATCGAAGTATTGAGTAGTAATTTCATTAGTAGTAACTTTACTACTAGTAGTAACTTACCTTTGTGAATACCAAAAAGTAGTGAAGCAGGATTTTTGGCTAAAGTTGGACTTTTGGTCTAACTTCGCCTTTGTGAATTCGTTCCCCAATTTATAAATATTATTATTCAAACAAAACTGATAAAATTCCACCCAGTAGTATTTTAATATTTAATTAATATTTAGTACATTTAAGTGAAAGTTCTGTTTTAATTAATTGAAAATAATTTTATATTTATAAAGAGTTTTATTTTTTTTAAAAAAAGGAGTAACTTTAAAATAATTATAACATTTAAAAACCTAAATGAAATTTACAGATTTAATACTAAAATATATATCTATATGTTTATTTTAAAAGTCAAAATAATGTAATTCTTTTACATTGTTTCCTATGAGGAGTAATTTTAAGTCTCTGTCTCCATTATCTTCTATGGAAGTGAGTTGCATTGCCTGTGACAGGTCATGTGTGGTGCTTGACTTACTCAAAAGTTGGGCTGGAGAACATTCACATCCGTTTTATGGTCATTTGGGCTGTAGTAGTTTTAGAAGTGAAGGTTGTGAAGATCAATAACCTTTCTTTAAACCCCACCTTACAGCTCCTTATACCATTCCTATTTAGTAGCAAGTATTTCACATTTTCCACCCACTCCCCATGCTCCCTCCTACATTTACTGCAAAAACACATACATATGTGTTCGGCGATCACTGCCACTTTAGCAGAGCTCTCTGGCCCCAGGATACTGATGAACATTTTGTAGTACTACTTCACTTTCTAAAAAATGCAGTTTGTGAATAGGCTCCTACACTTTTAAAGTTACCATGGTCTTAAAGGTGACAAAAGAGTAGTAAGTGTACTCCAGCCCAGCCTTGGAGTAAGTAAAACACTGCACATGGCCGCTCACAGTTACTGCAACACAATCCCATAGAAAATAATAGCATTATGAACTTTAAATAACACCCCATGGGAAATAATGTCCAATAATTAAAATTAATTTGACTTTTAAACAGTTATATATAAACATATATATATATATATATATACTAGCAGCCTGTCCCGACGTTGTCCGGGTATGAGTGGTCAGACATCTCCTGTTTTGAGGGTATCTGAATTTACCTGGCAGTAGTGTAAGGTTCTCATGCGCAGGAATGGAGGCAGTGGTTTCTGCACTTTCAAAAATTATCCACATTTTTACCACTTCCTAGTGGAATGTTCTTCAGTGTAAGGGATGATGGGTCCCTGCTCTCCACTTGGTGTTTTATTCTATGAGAATCTACTTTGCACCTACATTCTTAGGTGTATTTAATACATAAAGGAGCGAATTGTTTTTTTTATCGATTATCACAGACGTTAGAGGTTGTGTGCATGTATAGCACCTCTGTCCTCGTGTGCCACCTGTCTTCATGTCCCCCCCACCCCTTGTCCTGCAGCCCCACCTCTGTCCTGACCAGGCTAGGTATGACTGGAAGCACCTGTCAGCTGTCAAGGCAGCTTGCAGCAGGTATAAAGCAGCTCTGATTGGTCGACGCCTCCCTGGAGGGTGGGAGGGAAATATGTATTCGTCAGCAAGACTGCTGCGCGTGATGCCTGGAATGTACCAAAATATAGGTGCGGTACAAGATTTTTTTTGCACAGGGAAGAATGTGGTGCACGAAGATGACAACTGCCGGGGGTAAGACTGGAAAGGACAGTCAGGTGGCTTAGGCGGTTGAGCAATAGCTGCAGAGATCTGGCTGTAAACTGCAGGTCATGGCTTTGAATCCTGCCTTTCACCTTTTCCAGGTCATAAACTCAGTATCATTCTGTGGGAAATGCCACCTGCACTGGAAGCACCAAGCATTGGTTCAGTTTGTGGGCAGTAAGTGGGTAGTTCTAATGACAGTAGTGGGTGGGGAAGAAGGCAATCTCTAGCGTGCACCGGAAGTGGTGAGGCCAATGTTGCTGGACATCAAGATGGAGGACGTGGGTACGTAAAACTGTAAGTGACATTTTCTGAGGCATTGCCTGAGACCTACCTACTCTTAGGCAAATGGAGAAAGTAGGAAGTAGGAAGTAGGATAAAGGCTTGTTATAAAAAAAATGTGCTTCCTAATGCAATTGTGGCTGAAAAAAGTGCAACTTTCACATTTAGCTATATCCCTAATTCACAATACTGACAAAGTGTACGTTTCCCAGTAACAAACTTTAGTAAATTGTGCATATACTAAATACAGATAGTTTTTAGTAGGGTGGACGAAGGCCACGGAACTCTTGGCGAGTCACAAACGAACTAAGAATTCAAATGTATTGGGTTCTCAAACATCCCTACTTCCAGGCAAGCACAATGCGTCAGCTTTGACAGGAACAATCACATAGTTCCAGTAAACAAATTTATATCACAGACTTCTACATTGAAATGCGATTGTCACTGGGTAGTTATAGTTAGGATCGTGTTTCTATAGGAAAAGCATTTTTTTTATATCTTATATCTTTAGCGCCATTTGATGAATCTTCAAGAAACTTTCCAAAAAAAAGTTAAATTTTTACATTTCTTACATCATTTCAGCGTGATGTGTCAAGCGGGGGCTGAGAAAAAGGGGGGCCCAAAACACGTTTTCCTAATTAATTTTTTCATAGGAACTTTAGATACAGCTGCAGCACAAAGGCGCTAAACGAATTTACAGCAAATTCGACAGAAAGATAGATCTTGGCCTAGAACGGGTGCTTTTTGTGATTTTGTTGAAAAATGTTCAGTAGCTTTTGAGCAGTTAAGGCTCAAAACCTTTGTATATTTCACACTGGAGACGATCCGCGGGCGGACAGCTCTTATGTGGTGATATCTGATTGGCTGCCACCAAGTCAACAAGGATGTGGTGACATCAATTTTAGGACTCTGGACTCAGTCCAGAGTCCTAAGAAAAAGGTTTAAAAAAAATATAAAGGTGCAGGGAAGGCATACCTTGACCTTCTAGGCCTGGTGAGGTGGTGCCAGAAAGACACCACCTAGGACCCCCCAAAAAATGTTTAAAAACAATTTGCCACCAATTCATGTAGGATCCACAAATTCAAGGAGGATCCGCAATTTAGCAGAAGATCTGCAAATCTGTGGCAAAATGCAAATAAAAGCATTGGCTCCCATGCTCTTAAGAATCCCCCCCCCCCTCTGGGGGCCAGGGCCTGGGATGAGGGATGGGAAATATTCCTTTCGGGGAGGACGGGCATGGCCCCCCTACCCAAGTCTGGAGGACCTGGAGACCTCATTTTCTGAGGCTGTAGTGTGAAATAAGGAGCGGGAGGTATGCAGCCCCTCCTCCCCAAGCCTCATTAGGTCCCAGGGACTCCATTCCATGGACAAATGGAGTAATATGAAGAGGGTGCGCATGGCCTCACCTCCTTATGCCTTCATAGGCCCATCAGACCCCATTCTCTGAATGTCTGACATAATATCGACAGACAGAATATCGAAATACAAAAATATCGGCACAAAAATATCGACATCAAAAATATCGAAGTCATATCTTCATAAAGGTAAGTACGAAAATATCGAAAAAATAATATCGTAGTACAAAAATATCGAAATTAAAAATATAGTTTTTTTAAATGTATTAATAATAATGTAAAAATAATTTTAAAATACATATAATTTTACAAATATTAAATAAAAATATTAAAACAAAATTAAAACTAATACATATACATTTAAAATAAATAAAACACTTAATAATTTAATGTAATTTTCTTTTTTTTAATTTCATTTAATTGATTTAATGTAAAAAAATTTATTTTTACCCTGTACGCCTGTACCCCAAAAACCCAAAACTGACCCTGAACCCTAAAAATATCCCTGTACCCCAAAAACCCAAAACTGACCCTGAACCCTAAAAATATCCCTGTACCCCAAAAACCCAAAACTGACCCTGAACCCTAAAAATACCCCTTTACCCAAAAACTGAAAACTGACCCTGAACCCTAAAAATACCCCTTTACCCAAAAACTGAAAACTGACCCTGAACCCTAAAAATACCCCTTTACCCAAAAACTGAAAACTGACCCTGAACCCTAAAAATACCCCTTTACCCAAAAACTGAAAACTGACCCTGAACCCTAAAAATACCCCTTTACCCAAGAACTGAAAACTGACCCTGAACCCTAAAAATACCCCTTTACCCAAAAACTGAAAACTGACCCTGAACCCTAAAAATACCCCTTTACCCAAAAACTGAAAACTGACCCTGAACCCTAAAAATACCCCTTTACCCAAGAACTGAAAACTGACCCTGAACCCTAAAAATACCCCTTTACCCAAAAACTGAAAACTGACCCTGAACCCTAAAAATACTCCTTTACCCAAAATTAATTAATATTATTTAATTACCAATTAATTATTAATTAACAATAACAATAAAGTAAATATATTAGCACATTAGCTGTAATTAATTTAATTTAATAATTAATATTATTTTTCCCAATTAATTAAGAATAACAAAAAATTATATATAAAAAAATTACTCTAATTAATGTAATTAACTAATTAATATTAATTAATTACCAACTAATTAATAATTAAAAATATGCACAAAATTATATTAATCAATTAACTAATTAATATAAATTAATTACCAATTAATTATTAATTAAAATATGTACAAACATATATTAATTAATTAATTATTATTAAATTACTTCTCACCCTATTCCCCTATAAACCCATAACCCGCTACAGAACATATTTATCAATTAATCAATTAATAAAAATTAATTAAAAATTAATTCTCAATTAATTAATTAATAATTCCTACTCATTAATAATTAATTTAACATAATTAAATTACTTCCCACCCTATTCCCCTATAAACCCACAACCCGCTACAGTAGTAAAAGACAATATTTAATTAAATTACATTAAAAATAAATAATAAAACATAATAAATACAATATAATATACACTAAATTTATTTAAAAATTGATATTAGTAACATCGAAGTTATTTATTTCGATATTATTGACATCGATATTTAAAACTTCGATATTACTGATATCATACTAATATCGATATTAAGACTGTCGATATTACTTACCTTCGATATTTTGTCCCATGGATATTTAAACTTCGATATAATTGTATATCGAAATTTAAAACTCGATATTTTGTCTGTGTACCATTCCCTGGAGCTGAATATCACAAAAATGGGAGAGGGGCTGTGAGACCCCTCCCTGAGCCAATAAAGGCCATGGGGACACTATCCCCAAGGGCTGGCTCAATTAACACGGCCTGGGGCGCCCACCCATGGGATACAGTTGGTTCTCTTCATGCAGGAGCCCGGCCAGGGAAACATATGTCTGCTCCCACTCGGCAGGAGCATTTTTAAGCTCCAGCAGGGTGGAAGCAGACATGCCTTCCCTATCCACAGGACTGTTGGAAGGGAAGGCATTTCTGCTCTTACTCAGTCTGAGCTTTAAAAATGCTCCTGCTGGGTAGAAGCAGACTTTTGATTCCCTGCCCCCATCCTGTAGACTGGGAACCAAACATTTGCTCCCGAACAGAGGGTGCAAGCACAAACAGTTACTTCAGCCAATCGGGAGCAGTGCAAACTACTGCAGCATGCAGGGAGCAGGCAAGGGCTGCCAGGGTCCCTGGGGCTCCCCTTCGGCCCCCAATGTATTGCTTAGTGGGTGCTCTTGGGAGGCATCGGGGCACCCACGCAGAATGTGCAGAAACCTCAGGGGTGGAGTCCCTGGGGCTTAGTAAGGCTCGAGGAGGGAGCCTGTGCACCACCTCCCTTCAGTAAAGGAATTCGACCACAGGGTATTAGGTCCTTGGGGCATTTTAAGGTTCGGGGAGGGTGTGTGCTCTTTCTGCCCCTTATTAAAATAATCTGGCCTCAGGCAATGGAATCCCTGGGACCCATTAAGGCTTGGGGGAGGGGAAATGTGTGTCCCCCTCTGGGAGCACTGGGGCCCACTAGCGACACAACTAAGAGTCCAGAAGAAGAGCAAGCTGGGTCACCCCGCAGGACCACCAACCCTTTTGGTAAGTTTGGGCATCAGTCAGTCCCCTACAAAACCCTGGGTTACTGCTGCTACTTCCTCTGCTTGTCAGTGATGATGGGCTGAGTCTTCACCCGGTTTCTATCTGCTTAGTGGGGAGAAGGGCAGCCTTTTCCTGGGGACAGACCGATAAATATGCACAAATTCCTCCACACTAAGCTTTTTATTTTCACCTAAGACCAGGAAATGCACCAGCTTAGAGAAACCATCTAGGAAGTCAGGTGCAGCCCGCGCCCACAGCTCTACGCTTAGAGAAGCCATCTTGGAAGTCATGCACAGCCTGCTCCCACTGCCCTAAGTGCAGTGTAGTTACTATAGCTGGATGCTAAACGAATATATTACCCACATGGCTGTAGATGTGCTACAACCCTACATCTAGCCTTTACCTCCGAAACGGATCTCACATTAGTTTCTCTTAAATTACAGTGCAATCAACACCCATATATATATATTTTTTTTGTCCTCATACGCCATTAGATCTTTCCAGGGCTAGATTGGTTTCCTCTGCTGTCCCCCTACTTGTTGCCACCAGTAAGAGAGATCTGATCTTAATGGTTTGCACTTTACACAGAACCTCTCGAAATTGGTCTGTTCCGTTCTTCTATCTATGAGGCCCCGGAACTGACCCGAGTGGTGAAGTAATTCCATGTAGAGGCATAATCATTGGACATACATACCCCCAATTTAATTTAAAGGACACCCATATTGTATGACTTCAAACACAGGCACTTGGAATCCCTGTAAGTTGTGCCTGTGCTGAGTTGGAGGGAGTGGGTATTTCTATACCTTTCATGGATAGCTGAAGCTCTCTAGGTATGGTTTGTGCCTCTGAGAAAATGTCACACAGGACAAAGCATCCTCGCACATTCATTCTAATGTGTGGGATACACAGTGGAGCAGGAAAAGTTAAGAGTGTGTAAATCGTAGCACAATTAAAAACTGATATTTCTTGCACCAGGAGTTATAATGATGGTTACTGATATGGTTGACAACATAAGCCAAGGATTCCCCAAGGCGGAAGACAGATATATTGGAGCAGGAAAGAAAAACAAATCAATAAAGGACAGAACAACCCAACTCCAAATACACGTGCTACATATAGAGGCAAATGCAACAATTTTTTCTATCAAGAATATATTTCTGGTTCTTGTCTTTATTTTTAAATACATAAACAATTCTTTGTAACAGTCACCTAAACAAATAATGCAACAGAAGCAACTGTCTCACCCTCATCAGCTAAAACACTTCACACTCACACGTTTTGTGCACACCATTCATCTTATACACATCAACCTATAGCATAATAACCCCTTGCATGCTGCCACGATTTTGCGCCTGTGCGGCAAAATCGCGAGTGGGCGGGTTTATGACGGCCCCCTGTGGTTCCGTGGTTCCGAATTGGGTTCGATAGTTCTGAACCCGATTTATAAAGATCGTCGGAAATGGACGATTTTGGTCTCTACAGACCGCAAATGGCGAGTGTAACGTGTCTGAGTGTTTTCGTATGAATCGATATAGGAGAACACTCTGCATTTGAGGATTTAGTTTGAACCCTCGGGTTCCATTTTGTATGTGGCAGCCATCTTGTGTGGTTAACCTAACATAGGCCTGATGATTGTGGCCGAACGAGTCCTTGACACGTACGCCTTAGTTGACTTCTGGTTGACCTGGCCGAACTGACTCCTCGCCTGGGGCGAATCCCGCTGAGCCAGTTCCTTATCCCACAGCTGGCTTGATAAAGATCAAAGGACAGGACGTGGTCCGATTTTATGGTACACCGTTACCACTCCTCTATCTCCTTTCCATCTGTTTCTGCCTTTCCTTTACGACTTGATCATCGATCTGGGTTGAAGGTTTTATGATGGGTTTGTCCGGCCTGATCGAACAGGAAACTAAGCATGTGTGCGATCGTTTTGGTGGGCTGGACAACGGAAAGTGGGATTAACTTTGACTGTCGTCATTCGCTACTTTTGAAATGCTATGTTGCCATTGGTTAGTTCGTATGCACCAAATGTAAATTGTGATGTTGCCAGAGGCGTAATTTTCGGCATAAAAGACCGAGTTTTGTTCATTGAGGTGGTGCAGTCTCTGTCGAACTACCCGTGTGTACTTCGTAGACCTCTGTCCCTGGTTGCAACCAATAAACTTTGGTCTTTGACGTCATCGAGAAGTATCTCGTGTCTCTGTTTGCCAAGACAGGGGAATCCGGGTTCTTTGGGTGTTGCCCTGACACCGCTGGGTTATTGTAATAGTATTGGTTCCGAAAAACCCAGTACCTCACCCCAGCCGTCATCAGCACACGAGCGCCGTAGTGCATGACGGATGGGGGCCGTCATCAGTATGCAAGGGGTTAAAATGATGTACAATGCCTCTTCAACATATCCAAACATAAATCAGAAGAAAAAGATTAAAGGAAAAAATATACTTATAAAATAAATCCCCTCCAATCGATCAAACAGGATTTATAAAGCACAGCTAATCACCCGATAGGGCATCCAGGCACTTGCAGGTCCTGAAGGCTTATTCGAACGAGGTCTTGAGGGCCATTCAGGATACCGGAAGTGAGGTGAAGGTCCGTAGGTGCGTGTGGAGGCTGTTCCAGGTCTTTGCTGCAATGTGGGAGAAGAAGCGTCCTCCACTTCTGCTTTGGCAGATGTGGCGAGTATGGGCAAGTGAAAGGGTGGCGGAGCGTAATGCTCTTGACGGTTAGCGTGAGTTCCAGCTCAACTGCCAAGGGGGGGAACTAATACATATAGCGATATTATTGGGCCTAATATACAATTACAGGACCATATCGGGCATCGTATTTATACAACTTAATACATATACTGTTTTTATATCTTACCAAACTGTATTCTACTCTCATGTCGAGGAGGCACAAACACAGCTACTTAGATGGTTGACCCTGAAGTGTTAGATCATTTCAAATTTGAAACACGGCAAAAAAATAAAGCGATCACCAATACATCAATAATGCCATATCTCGGTCTCTCCCATGCTGAGACCAGGACTAGCCTAAGAAGGAGCCTGCTTTCTGCAGGTACAAGGTCATTCAGGAAGAGTTTAGCATACACCAGGAATTACCTGAAAGCTTGGAAGGGAAAATACAGTACAGAAGCCGAGGATGAGAGCAGGTTGAAGCAGACAGGGATTGGAACCCAGATCTAGCAAGGAAGACACGCAGCATCTCTTACTGAAGAAGAGTGCTGAGCCAGTCTCAGTGCAAGAGGAACCAGGCCTCGAAACTCACTGGCACCCCATGTAACAATCAGTGCTTAATTTGAGCTGTGGTTATCGGTGCTCAGCACCGGCACTGAAACATCAACACAGGCGCTTTCCATGAGTACCAGTTAAGGGCACATTCGTTTACATGGAAATGATGTGATTTGCCCAGAACCACAGAATGTTGAGCCGGCGCAGAGACTCGAACCTGGATCTCTCCAGCTCCGAAGTTGGCAGCTCTGGTCATTATGCCACATCCTGTCCACACATTCATGGTTAGTAGTTGGTTCTGTTTTAGGTGGCGCTAACAGAAATGGGCTGGTGCAAGCTGCCTCCTGACTAGAGCATTTCACTTATTTTTTAACAAATTAACCACTGGTAACAATACCTAAGAATTCAACATAGATCCAATAGCGGGCAAAGGGGATGGTGCAAGTGGGACACAGAAGCAGAGCTCAAGGAAAAGAGGGCAGTATTCCAAGAAACAAGAACAGGACTGGACATTACGTATGCAGCTACATAAACACTGAGATAGAGGATATGAACTACATGAACCATAATGCATCAGGGTGGTGGTGTGGGAACCGAGTATAAATATGGAGCAAGGCATGAAATGTACTGGAAAGTATTCAGATGTGAACTGGTCAAAATGCAGGCCCCACAGGATCTTCCTGAGCAACATCTGATGGCAGAATCCTGACAAAATTCAGGAGGATGTGTGTAATGCCAGACTGATCTTATACTTACATGCCATCGTTAACAACTACAAACAAGCATTTGCAATGCAATAGGTCTCGCATTAGGGAAGTTTGAGCTATTGGTATTGTAAATGACAACTTTTTTTATTTATGTGTTGGTTTTAAAAGTGGATAAATTAATAGCATTGTTATTTACAATGCCAATAGCTTAAACTTTCGCAAATGTGACACCTATAGCATTTGTAATGCAATATGTGTTGTGTTGAGAGTGAGTGAGTCAGTGGTTGAGAGTGAGTGGGAGAGTCAGTCAGGGAGTGGGAGAGTGAGTCAGGGAGTGGGAGAGTGAGTCAGGGAGTGGGAGAGTGAGTCAGGGAGTGGGAGAGTGAGTCAGGGAGTGGGCGAGTCAGTCAGGGAGTGGGCGGGTCAGTCAGGGAGTGGGAGAGTGAGTCGGGAGTGGGAGAGGGAGTGGGAGAGTGAGTCAGGGAGTGGGAGAGTGAGTCAGGGAGTGGGAGAGTGAGTCAGGGAGTGGGAGAGTGAGTCAGGGAGTGGGAGAGTGAGTCAGGGAGTGGGAGAGTGAGTGAGGGAGTGGGAGAGTGAGTGAGGGAGTGGGAGAGTGAGTCAGGGAGTGGGAGAGTGAATCAGGGTGTGGGAGAGTGAGTCAGGGTGTGGGAGAGTGAGTCAGGGTGTGGGAGAGTGAGTCAGGGAGTGGGAGAGTGAGTCAGGGAGTGGGAGAGCGAGTCAGGGAGTGGGAGAGCGAGTCAGGGAGTGGGAGAGCGAGTCAGGGAGTGGGAGAGTGAGTCAGGGAGTGGGAGAGTGAGTCAGGGTGTGGGAGAGTGAGTCAGGGTGTGGGAGAGTGAGTCAGGGAGTGGGAGAGTCTGTCAGTGAGAGTCTGCCAGTGAGAGTCAACGGTATGCTGTGTACAGTGTGGTAAGTGTGGACCCGTGCCTGCAGCAGAGAGCGCTCCTGCGCACCGCCATGTTTGCAAGCCCTTCTCACTGATGTTTTAACCACACAGCCCCCAAATAAGCCGCCTTATATTCATAACATGCTACATCTCCGAGGGGCAGGAAGATGGTAGGAGTAGATTTCTACAATTCCTGGTTCACGTGATTAGCGAATTAATTAATTCAGCACGTCCCTTAAGAAACAGGGCGTCGTCATCAATCTGCCAAGCAAAAAGGACTATATCAGACTTGATACTCGAGGAGATCCCAATAATATAATATACAAAGGGTTAGCAGTCTCTATTCTTGGCACTGCTGTCTCTTTCAGAGCAGCATCTTGGTACGTAAAGATGTTTTACTTAGGATAGGAGGCAGAGACAGCGCTTCGCGTAAAAGATAATGTAACACATTCCACAGTCAAATAAAAGGTAGTGGTTGTTAGAGGGCACCGGTGTGGTTCGTGCAGCAGGCAACATGCACACAGATTTGACTCTGTGTGAGTTGCCCAGGGGTCCACTAGTCAGGCACAATAGTCACAGGTCCTGAGAAGAGTATGCACTGGCAAAGGGTAACCCCTGTACCTTTGCCCCAACTTTCCGTTCTACACTGGAGACTACAGCATTGAAAGTGCCCCCGCCCAACTCCAGATGCTGATGCGTTGATTCTTACAAGCAGTTTAGCCACTATGTTTGCTGGAAGGCGTAGCCCAAGTCGCTACCTGCACAGGACCATACCCCCCTCGCTTCTTTACCAGGAGCTATAAGCGAGTTCGGGGAAAGCAGAACTGCACGTTCCAGCAGCCGCTTTAACAGTGCAACTGACTGACTAAATGGGGCTGTGTAAACGCAACTCTCACGGTCTATTATCAGCTGACAGTTAAGCTTCATCAACAGCAAAGTGCAAACAAAACGTCCTGCCTCAGACTGAAACACTCCATGGCCCACAATGCATCCTTAAAGGGCCAGTGCGTGCCCGCAGTAAACTCTGTCTTACCTGGGAAGGAGGAGGTGCATGGCAGCCTCGGGGGCAGAGCGGGTTTGTCCGTGGTTGCCCATGGTGGAGGAAGAGCCCCTTCTCCTGCGACGGACCCCGGCACAGCCTCTTTCCTGCCTCCACTAACGGGAACTACTGGTTCCCATTCCCAGAAGGAAGCGGGGCCGCGCACGACCATCACATGACTTGGGGGCGCGCCCGCGGGGGGGGGGGAGACAGCAGCAGCCGGAGAAGGGCTGCGCGCGAGCCGGAGAAGGGCTGTGCGCGAGCCGGAGAAGGGCTGCGCGCGAGCCGGAAGATAGGGTGATTGGGGTCTGCCCGAGCCGGGGGATAGGATGGGCGATGGGATTGGGGTCTCGCGGATTTAGTGGGGACACTTAGGTGGTGAATGCCGCATGGTGCGGCCAAAGCAATATTTCAGGCGGGGCTCCTGTGAGCAAGACGGAGCCCCGCTTGTTGCTGCAGTGACCAGCTGACGTCGGAGAACAGCCGAGGAGCAGCACAAGTCCCCACAAGTGCTGGTTGGTGGGGTGAAGCATGCTGTACATGGAAAGCGCGCGGCACTTGGAGCTCACGTGCGCATTAAAAAAAGTTATATTGCATGGGGCTTGCTGTACATTAAAGCGCATTTATAAATAATGAGCATGTTAATTACGAGGCAGCTGGCAAATAATAATTTAAAGCCTGCTTTGGAAATAATGCTAACAGCGAGCATGTTATTTAAAAGCATGATTTACAGATAATGCTCACAGCAAGCGTGTTCATTCAAAGCCAGCCTCGGGAAAACGAAACTAATGAAAAGCGAAACTGGCACTGCACACACAGCAAGCAGCGCGCTCCCGCGGTGAAAACTGGCAATGAACAGGCGCGCGTCTGACTGCTGTCCACATTCCCAAATACGGGTAACAATAGTTGTCTTGCTGACAGCATTCAATGCTTTCGCATTGAATGCAAGGTCAGCTCAACCCAAAAAGATCATCTGCACACCATAATGTATAATCCTGTGAATTTCATGTAAATCAGTTCATCCTTTTGTGCTGAAATATAGTAGTCTATGGAAAATGCATTGGTTGAAAAACAAGTTTTGGGACTCTTCCCCACCCCCCCCCCTCGCCCTTTCATCTGTGCACCTCCTTAATGATTCATCAGAAAAATGTACATTGTCACAAAATGTAGAAAACGCCATAGGTCTGGATAGTTTTGTGGTGATTTGTCAAATGGGTGGAAAGTTATTAGGGGGCAAAAATTTGAGGAATTCATATCTCTGGGAATTTTAATTAGAATAACTACTGAGTGGCAATCGGGTGTGTCTCTTAGTTGTTATTGAAGTAATTCTGAAACTTTATATATGCAGTTTACTTTCTTTTTTTGTGCTTTCTTGCAAGTTACAGTAGGAGTGTGCTATACATATGAAGCCCAAGGTGAATGAAAACAAATCTTTGTTACAAAAATTTAGATTTTTTTTCTAGTGGCCAATTCTCATGTCCTCCATATAGTAGTTTGTGAAGCTCACTGCTAGGTCACTTTTCCATTTGTGAAGCTCACTGCTAGGTCACTTTTCCATTTTGTTGCACAGGAGTGCATAGGGAAAATGCTTTATTTTTGGCTTGTTGGGCACAGCTTAATTTTGTGAGCCTGAGAGCATGCAAAGAAAATGCATGTAGTTTAAGATGTATTGTATTTGTTATGTCTTTGTGTTTTGGTTACCATTAGCATATGACCATAAATGGGTCTTTCATTTGTTCCTGTAGTACATCTGAAACTTTACATATGCAGTCTAGTTTATTTTTTGGCATTCCATGCTACTTTTAGTAGTATTGTGCTACTCTAATATTGCTGCGTTTTTGGCCCTTATCACTTCATAACCACTTTATAACATCACTTGCAGTAGCAAAAAGGATCATCCTCTATTTTGCTGTGAAATTTCATTACAATCCATTCAGCTGTTTTACCAGTACGTCTAATGAAAAAAATCTATGTAAAACACAATGGGGTCAAAACCTGTTTTGGACCCCCCCCCCTCGTTTTTTTCTTTGTACCCCCTTCACTAAACACTGCAAAACTTTCAATCCTCCACCTGTGTAATGGGGGCAAGAAGTCTGGATAGTTTTGGAGAGATGTGTCTAACAGGTGTAAAGTTATTGACGGGCAGAAATTTGAGGTATTCAGAGATCTCTGGTGATCCTTACTATAACTACAGAGTGGCTACCGCCACTCTATAATAACTGGTATGGCTAATAAAATATATACATATATGTCATGGCTAATATCGTAATGTGTTGTTGATCAATTCTTTGTTTTAAATATTGAGTAACATGTATGTTATTAAGCTCCATCCCTCTAGGAATCATTGTTTATTATTGTCTATTACCCCTGTTTCCATTAGTTTTTTCTTGACAAGTAATAAGCCAGCGGCAACGGTTCCCAATTGCGCGAATAATGGATTCCGTTCCAAAATGATTGCTTTTAATGATATATAGCAATCCTACTCTCATTCTTATATTTCTAAATGCTAACCTAATTCTAGCAAAGCAGAAAATAGAACTATTTCGAGTTTCAGAGATGGTACACACCCACATACCTATTGGAATAATGAAGTTTTATGTTCAATAAAATAGCAAGGTCTGCAATTTTGTCTCTTGAGGCCCTAGTGCACTGATAAGCCAGCGAGCAAAGGCTAAGTGCCTGCTGTACCTGTAACCTTTAATAGAAATCAGAAATCTGAATTTGTATGTCCTGCTCCGCTGTTGCCTGGCGTGAAGACTCCTTTCTGCCCTCGCTTTCTGTGCTTAACTTTAATAACATAATCTCATTATTGTTAAAATAATTTAGCAGAAACACTAAATCGAAACCAGTCTGATGCCCTTTCAATTGTTTTCATTCGACATAATTGTGTTCTTTTGAGTAACAACAAAAACGAGACTCATAGTTGTCAACATTTTAGAAACTCTTATAAATGAATAATAAGCTAATGACAAAATGAAAGCAGTCCGCATTTTATTGAAATGCTGCAAGTATATTCACAGAAGCTTGCTTATCACATTGTGGAACCTGATAATATTAGCCAAACGTGCGTCATATGAATCATACATTTTCAGCATTCTTATTAATGTATTAGCACATGTAACTTAAAGCAGGGAATGCCCAAAACAGCAAAAAAAAAACCACTATATTCGTACCAGGTGTTGCTTCCAAATTGAGAGTCGGTATGGTCATGTTTCAGAGATTTGCAACCATACTTCTGGTCGCAAACCGTTCCTCAATTACTGATTTCGAAGGTGAGGTGGAAACTAATTTGCAAAGGAGAACAGAGCCCCTTCGAGCCCCTTTGTGAAGTGTTGTCCCTTCTATCATTCTCATAGACTCTGACCCCGAGTAAGAGGGGCCTGTCATTGGCCTGTCATTGGCGTGATAGTTATCGCACATGATCAAATCTGACTTTGCGGAGTCTGAATTTATTTCTGTGTGATAAATCCCACTCAATTAAGAGTTCTCCCACCTAAATATTAGGGAATAACATACATGTCCTGGTATTTACTGGGATTTTCTCTCCAGAGAAATATTGGCAGGTTTAACCTGCCATAATGTATCCAGGATGTGTGATTTTTATCACATAACTCTTACTTCCGAAAAGTTTCTGATAAGTGCAGTAACATAAGTTACCACACACATATACATTTCACAGCCAACTTGTAGCGTGGGCCTTTGACTACAGAGTATTAGGCACCTCTTCCTATCCTACTCTGACCTTCAGTCCTAAACTCCCTGCAGAACAGAAATCAATGTTTATCAAAGGAAAATCTGTGTCTGTGATTTAAACATCAACCTTTTGGGGCCAGTATTTTATTTTACGAATCAACGTATGTACCAAAGCTGCTGCTAATATGTGTGTGTGTGCTTGTAGAGTAGCTGAAAGAAAATGAGTACTTTAAAACGGATTGAAGACGGGAAAATAGTCTTAGTTTGTACTGTAAGATGTATTTCCCCATAAATGATTTTCTCCCGTCCCTATTTTCTCTGTTTCTGGTCACCCTTCCACTCGCAGCCTCCCCTTCAGTGTGGGCATCTTCTCTTCATGTATGCCCCTCTTTCATCTTGCCCCCCTCAGCGGGCCACACCTTGTCTTATTGTTCTCTCTTTTCACACAGGTCCAGATCTTACACCTTCTAAGAGCTTTGGGTCAGAACGATGAGGCCTGCAGTGATGCCATGAACGACACCCTGGCGCAGGTAAAAGGTGAAGCAAGAGGGGGGAGGAGGAGAGGTTATATTCCGTTATGGAGTCAAGTGGTTTTGTTTCTCTGGCCAAGTGTTCTCCTGCAGTGACCCCTGCTGGCCTGGCCGGACACTGCCAGTGTTACGTCAGCGGACCTCTGTTTCACAGAGAGCGAGAGAGTTAAGAGCCAAGGCTCTTCCTGTGGCTATTAGTAGAGCTGAATTAATATGGAGCGCAGATTGTTGGACTCGATCTACCAGGTGGCCCCATGTCGTGGCGCCAATTTTACTCATTGTGAATTTTTAAGTATGTTCGAATTTGTCGTTTTACGTTCTACAATGTAAGTACATGCCCATGGGACCCTGAATGTAAATGATGTTGGACAAACTCCCAGGACTGTCTGACAGTGACGCCGCTGGCATAAGGTCAGTTGTTACAGATGGAGCTGGTTTGCATAAGACAGTGCTGCTGAAGAAATGCAGTGCTGGGGAGGAGAGAGCCAAGAACCCCTTTTGGAGTGCCTGGGGCTGGCAATGTTGCTGTAGTGACCAAACATTGCTCTTAAGAGTCCGCAACATTGCCACAAAGGGGCCTGCAACAAATGCGCTTTTTGTACTGAAAAGATAAAATCATCCACACCAGAGCGGCCGCGGACAGACTGCGAACCAAGATGCTGGTCAAGCAAGCACAAGGATATCGGATAAAACAATTGAGCTTTTTTGCATGTTTCCTACAAACAGCGGTTCTCAGACATACAAGTCCAACATTCTGGTTGATAGCTTAAAACTCCTACAAATTTAAAAATGTTTTATGCACCGTGTCCTAAAAAAAATATTTTATCAATCAAAATATAGTTTGGTTACAGTGTGATCTCTTATCTATACTACTATTATAAAGAGAGAACTTGCACCTTTTGGCCAGGTAAACTCGGTAACCACAGCGCAAATTTCCTCACCCGATACATCTATGAAAATGTCAGGGTGTGTAGATGGACATAGGCTATATAAATGTAAAAAAAAAAGTAAATTAAAAAAATTACGTTTGTAAACAAAGTAGTCCCCTGAAAGTAGCGCCGGCCGGGACCTAGCGCTGGGCACGTTGTGACGTGCGTGATGACGACAAGGAGGGCGGTGCAGTGACGAGCGGCTGTGCAGTGAGGAGGCGGCACAGGTAAGGAGGCAGCAGTAAATGAAAATGTCGGGGCGGGAGGGGGGCACGAGTGAGTCTGGGCGGGAGGGGGGCGCGAGTGAGTCTGGGCAATGACAAACAAGATATCCTGCGCGCGTCTTCCCCCTTCTTTAGTCAGATAATCACCTTTGGGAGGCCGGAGACGTCCAGCCACCCTGGCAGGCAGGAGTACCCGCCTCCAAGTAAGCTACATTTATCAAACGAAACACTTGATCTGCCCCGGCACATCGGCTGCAGGCGAGGGCCAGGGCACGAGGAAAGTTGCAATTAGGATTTGGGAAGACATTTTATTATCTGAGATCTGAAATAGGTTTTCAGGACTAATCCTGCCTTCTTTCCACTCGGATATGTTGACAGAGCCTTCTGTCCGTGGACTTATCCAGCTTAAGTGGTAAACGCCAAGGTCAGTGCCAAGGCTTAATGCCTTTAAGAGGGCGAGGACTGATCAGAGGAAGGATGCCGAGGCCGACATCGGTCGCTGTAAAAAATAAAAATATATAAATTGGTGTCCCTGTTGAACTTGGAAAGATACACGCTCGGGAAATAGGCTTTGGCGCCAGGTCCCCTTTTTTTTGAGGTCTCAGGAAGAAGTGAACAACATGTTTGTGTGGGAAGAAAGGGAAACCAGCCATCACCTTGCACCTTATTGAAAAACACATTTCAACTGCAGCCCTCCTCCTCTGACATATACAAAGTGGCACAGGTGCAACCGGCGCGAGGCTTCTGTCTTTGGAGCACGTGTTCGTCCACCGAGGGCCTGATTATCAAAAAGCTCTGCCGAAGATGGAAAATAGGATAGCCGTCTTGGTCAAGCTAACAGTAACTTCTCAAACTTAAGGAATATTTATTTGTTTTTCAAATAAATATTGAATGAAAGCAAATATGTATTTCTTATTTGTGCGAATTCCATTGTGTTTTTTTCTGCATTTCTAACTGGCTGTTCACAGAGACATCGAGGACCCCAAAGCCATTAACTGAAGCATATGTCGGGGCAGGAGGGAGTCAGTGCGGGAGGGGGTCGGGGCGGGAGCGGGCCCCCAGCCCCTTTCTGCCCCAGGCAACGCTGGGGCGGGCTGCTAGTACTAATATAATAAAGAGAGAGCCCAAACCTTTGAGGCGGGTAATCTCAGGAACCACAGCACCAATCACAACACCCAATACAGCATTGGAAAGGGCAGTTGCAGCAGAAGGACATAGGCTATGCACACACCCCCCACCATATACATTTAAAAGGTAAAAGAATCGTGCCAGCAAAGTAGTACCTTGTGGGCGTGTCTGCGTTGTGCTGTGGGCGTGTGCTGGGGGCGTGACAAACGCTGGGCCGTGTGGTACGTTCCGCCCTTCATGCCATGTCTCATATCGTGTGCTAATCCCACCCTGCTCCCTTTAAATACTCCAGCACCCCATAATCATAACCCACCCTCATGCCTTAAAATACCGCAACACCCTTAAACACTAACCCATCTTAACCCTATAAAAATACCCCTGTACCCCAAAACCCAAACCTAGCCCTGAACCCTATAAATACCCCTGTACCTCAAAACCCAAACCTACCCCTGAACCCTAAAAATACCCCTGTAACCCAAAAACCAAACCTAGCCCTGAACCCTAAAAATAACCCTGTACCCCAAAACCCAAACCTAGCCCTGAACCCTAAAAATAACCCTGTACCCCAAAACCCAAACCTAGCCCTGAACCCTTAAAATACCCCTGTACCCCAAAACCCAAACCTACCCCTGAACCCTAAAAATACGCCTATACCCCAAAACCCAAACCTAGCCCTGAACCCTAAAAATACCCCTGTACCCCAAAACTCATACCTATCCCTAAACCCTAAAACTACCCCTGTACCCCATAACCAAAAACTATATCTGAACCCTTAAAATACCCAAACACCCCAAAACATATACCTTAGTACCCCAAAACATATACCCCTATACCCATACTTACCTTATCCAAACATTAAAAAAACATGCTTTTACCATTCATGCATTTACAACGAATTTCGTTGTAAATGTATGCGTGGTAAAAGCACATAAAATGTAATGCCATGCGTTATAATTGCATTGCGGAGTCATGGTACTTTCGTAATGAAAGTATGCAGAGTGATGGTATGCGGAAAGAAAGTTACGGAATAATGGGTGTTTACCCTCCCCCGGTAAGTACATTGGTGGCACGGCGGCCCACATCTCCAGCAACATACTCATATTTTTTCACCACCCATTTGAAAAATGCACAGGTCTCTCTCATTGATGGGCAGCACCGACATACACTTTTAGACACACTTCCCACCACAAGTTCTAGAATTGCAAACTTTAGAGCTGGGGAGCTACGTTTGAATCTCGGCATCGGCTCAACATCCTGTGATTCCAGGCAAATCGCTTTGTCTCCCCGTGCCTACCACAAATGAATGTGTTCTTCTGTAATGTAAATTGTGCTCATGCCATGTTGTCGAGTTTGCGCTATATAATATTGCATGGAAAAATAAAGTAGGGAAACTCGAGTTCACACACTACTGAACGCGCACTCTTAAGTGCATCAGCAGTGCACTGTGCATCGGAGCGTTTCACAGGCCTGTCACAGATAAGAAATGCTATCTAAACGAAATCCTACAAAACAAGATACTACTGGCCGGCAGCAATTCATACCCGGACAACGTCGGGACGGGCTGCTAGTCCTATTATACTTTGAGATTAACCCATGGCCTCCTATACAATCGAGGAAAGGGACATAAAGCATTGAAACCAAGGGCAAACTAAACGAAACAGGAAACAAGCATTGGCGGCCGCACAAGCATTTGCGGCCGCGAAATGAAATAAATACAAGCAGAAAAAAGCGAAGGATAACGACGTGAGCATGCACCTCAGCTGTACGTGAGCATGCACCTCAGCTGTAGGGAGCAAGTCACGCTGTGCGCGTTTCCATGTGCCGTGAGCATGCACATCGGACGTCTAGGGAGCTCGTCATCACCTTCTGCGTCGCCTGCTGTTGCCGAGCCTGAGCCGCTAACCCTGCACACCTGAGGAGGAAAGACCGGCCTCGAGAGCAGCGGGGGACTCCTGAGTCAGCCCGGTGAGTAGGGGGGGACGTGTAAATACTGTGTTTTTGGTGCATCAGGCTAGCGAGACAGGAGATGGGCACTTCGAGTGTGTGGATGCGCGTGTGTGACTGTGTGTGTGTGCGCGTGAGCCCGTGAGTAGGTGGGGGGGGGGTGAGGGTGTGTGTATGCAGTGTGTGTGCCTGCATGTGTGTATGCAGTGTGTGTGTGTGTGCATGCGTGTGTGTATGCAGAGTGTGTGTGTGTGTGCGCGGAACTGAGAGAGGCATGGCTGACTGAGATCGGAGATGTGCACGGCTCCGGGGGCTGGGCGTGCGCGTTCACGCTGGGATATCGGCGCTCGTCCACCTGTGTAGGTCGCTTCACAGGCAACTCGGCAACAATAGGTCTACGAGACCTAAAAATATGACTTTTAGGACAAATTGCTCTTGATCAAAACAACCTATTACAGGTTTCTCTAAGTAAAGAACACCAAAGGCCAGACAGTTTCTACTGTTCTCTTTTCACACTTGCCAAGTGTTCATTGTGCTTATGTGTGACATTCCATTGTTTGAAGGCATTTATGTGTGACACTCCATTGTTTCAAGGTGTTTATGTGTGACATTTCATATCATATGCATGACGCTGTGAGTGACACTTTGTCGCAAACTGATCAATGTCTATATGGTTCTATTAAAGATGAAACTGATTCCCTTTTCATGTTTACAACTTCAACATTGTTAGCATATAAAGTCACGGTGTTCTCACCCATGAATTATGCTGTTGCTCTTCCATCCATTTTAGTTAACACTCTTTTCATTCCTTCTCATATAATATTTCTCTACACTTCCTTCGCCAGTATGCTCTTTTCCATTTCTTCTCAAGTAGCCCTCTTTTTTTCTTATATCTGCTTTCTTCTACTCTATGGGCAGATTTACAAGCCCCTTGCGCCACTTTTGCGTCACTTTTAACATGGGGAAAGTGACACAAAAGTGGCGCAAGGGGCTTGTAAATCTGCCCCTATAACCTTTAGGTGCTTTCTGTCCTTCTCCCTCTCTGGTACTCTCTTCCTAAATCATCTTCAGCCACGTTCTCTAGTCTCAATTTCTTGAGGTACCCATTGCCCCCATCCACCTAATTTGAAGCAAGTTTCTTCCATCGCTCTCAGACATAATTCCTCATATTCACCTTCACAATCCCTGAGCCCCTCAGATACTTTTTCCCACCATCCTATAAAGGAACCCTCCAACTTCTAAAAGTGCTCTTTTATGCCATCTTCTACCCATCGGTGTGAATTCTTTGCCACCTCCCTAAGTCACTCTTCTTTTCCATACCCCCCTGAAGAATCCTACTCGCCCCTCCTGAATTCTGTCCGCCATCTCAAGGAGGTCCACTGTATCCACGCCATTGCTATAGCCTCCAACCTAATCAGGTACTTCCTTCTTCACCCCAGTCACGTGGCCTCCGTGCTCCTCTGGTTTCTTCCTTACACCCTCATATACTCTGCCACCGCCCTCAGATACTCTTCCCCGCAAACATGCTTAGGTAACTTTCATCACCTTTGAGAGGTAATGTTCATCACCTTCGCGTTCCTTTTTAGGGGCGTGGGGACGTTGACCCTTTACTGCAAGTCCCCACACATCTGAGACACACTCATTATTTTCTCCTAATTCCCTCTACTGTACTGTTGTTAGTTTTTAGGTCTCGCGACCTATCGATGTGCGCAAGCGCATCGAGCGTAGCGAGAATTCATGTGGCGAAAACATCTTCAAACCAAAGGGCTTTCAGCCCCCGCGGTTTTCATGCAGTTCACGTGAACCACGTGATTAAACATGCACGCGCATCGGCAACATTTCTCAATCACCCTCCCACAGGCACGCCCCCCCACCAGGCTCTCCCGCCCCCATCAGGCTTCCCTCCTAATCCGCCGCAACATTTCTCAATCACCCTCCCACAGGCACGCCCCCGCACCAGGCTCTCCCACCCCCATCAGGCTTCCCTCCTATACCGACGCAACATTTCTCAATCACCCTCCCAGAGGCACGCCCCCCCACCAGTCTCCCGCCCCCATCCGGCTTCCCTCCTAATCCGCCTCCCCTCGCTCGCATTCCTGCCCCAGGCTCTCCCGCCCTCATCCAGCTTCCCTCCGCCATCTGCCTGCCACACTAGAGCCATAAGCTATCCTCCCAAGTCGAACTCTCAAGCATTTTATGTCTGAGCCGCTAACCCGAGCTCACCAAAGTCTTACTCATTAGCCACCTATGACTTCACCCAAAATGTCCGCAGCTCCCTTGCATATACTCACGAGCCCTCAAGTCTTTCCCCATCCACTTGTCTTAATCTCAAAGGGCTCCTATTACCCACAACCCAGCAGTAATGCACACATTTTGCATGCCCATCCTGTATTAATACCCGGTGCTCCATTTCTGGCACTAAAATAGCAAACACCTCCGAGTCCGAGACCTCGTATTACCACCAGCCCCAATAGCACACCTCTCCTACTCAAACTGGGACCCCACATTCATTCTACAATAATTCGATACTATCCCCATCTCGCTTACCCCCATGGCGATGGCACTGGTTCCTCTCAGGTTTAGCGCGGGCGGCGAGGGTACAGAAAGGGTACAATGGGCTGCCTACAATCTGCGGGGCGCTGGCGTGGCGGCCATCTTAAGACGGGGCTTTCTCAGAACCATGCAAGTTGTCACATACCGCTGCCGCCATAGTCGGTCGGGGTGACTATGAATGGTTGTGGGCTTAACATTATAACTGTTTCAAATTAGGTGCACCTTATCTGCCGTAGATGTGTTCTGTTGTCTCAGACTCCACAATACATAATGAAACTGTTGCCTGTCGCAAGTGTTTTTTGTTGGCAGGATCTGGCTTTGCTCTCACCATACCTGCTTTTCAACAACGATCAACCTCCCAAACCACTCTGTTTGGTGCACTGGACCCCTCACACCACCGGGCCTCGGTGCCACTGTACCCGCCGCACGAGCGCCCCTGCATGCTGTGTACCGAACCGCTTTTTATTATTTTACTTCTTAAATGCAAGAGCTTGTTTTTCTGATTTCGGTCAGAAATAGCTAATTCTAATCGTCCAGTGCCTGCCAGTGGCAGAATTGGAAACACATTCCTCTACTGCCCCTCACCCGCGATCGGAGACACTGAAACGGGTGTTGAGGTTTTTTCTTGCACCCCGTGGTTCGACAGTCTTGAAGCAGCAGCTGCAGCAGCTGTCGGGTTGTAACAGTCTTCAGTGATCATTCACTGCATTAACCCCTAGCCTGCTGTTTGTGTGCCACGCACCCCTTTCCCCCGCCCCCGCTGCTGCTGATCTGCTTGAGCCTAAAGCCCCCTCCCCCTCCACACACCCAGCTTTTCGGTTCTCTGTAAATTCGTCCTGCTGTCTCTGCCTGTGCTGTAAACCCAGCCTTTTGCCTGCTGTGCAGCGTCTGTTCAAACATCCGAGGATGCTTTTCCACTTAAAAAACAAGTCAGTGGAGGCGGTTCCACTAGGCAGGTCTTGGCTGCTAAGCAAATGGAATGTTTTTTTTAGACCTCGAAGGCATCCTTGGTGCCATTTCTTCAGTTTCAGTGTGTGCACTATACAAATGCCCTCTCGCTTTCCTGTTACCCTGTGGCACACCAACCGGAGTACATCTCAGTCAGTGATGTTGTGTGCTGTACACGGTTCTGCAGTTGGAGAATTAAATATTTTAAGTAAGGCATGCTGGTTGTGCCAGTACCAGTCAGGGGGGCAAGGCGCCCTTCGCAGCCCACCCCCAAGTTCAGACTGGGTCTCATGCTTGTGTGGGGGGAGGGGTCTTTCCTGCGCCGCCTTTGCTGTGTGCTGAGCTGCTGCCAGCTGCATGGCGAGTGGAGAGAATTTCTCAGGACACCTAACAACGTGGCGAGGTCCGTGATATTTTTCGCTAGGCAAGGCTTTTTTTTGTAGCGTTCACTTAATAGGGGTGGGCGGGGCTGGAATGTCTGCGTGCAGTGGCAGTGCTTATCTGAGAAACCTGACCTATCGCGAGCTGTCTGTGTTCAACCCCTCCACAGAAATGTCCCTGCAGGAGCCGGGCCAGTGTGTCCCCTCTTCATTCGGAGATCTCGAAATACTCTGTAAATTCCTTCGTATGCAGCACGAGATTTGCATTTAAAACGCTCCCTGGGAAAAGCCTGTATCATTTTACTGCTCGGTCACAAAGAGCAGCTGGGATGTATAGATGGGTGCAGTCGGTGCCGTGCAATACATTGTATTTTTATTTACCCACAATGATTGCTTTTAAATACATACCAATATTCGGAAATATTTTTAGCCGTTTTCTCGTATGGGGACGATTTTTGATTAACAGTTACCTTCAAATGTATTAACACAGGGGTCACTCAGACTTTCTGTTACAAAAAGGCCGACTGGACGGCAGTGTTATTTGCTATTTAAATTGCCGCCATTATTTGACTTCAACCCGTGGCATTGAAGCGCCCCAGGGTAGATATATTATCTGTTGTCCCCAAAGGAACAGAAAGAACAGCCTCAACCTCACCAACTGATCTTTTTAAAGAAGAAATTAGAATGAATGCGTGCCACAGCCTGTTGTGTTCCTGTATTTAAAAGTAACTTTGCATGGGACACATTTTCGGGAGGGTAATTGGGCTGGCTTGCATACAATTATATAAAACTGGTTTTGCATTTTTGATTCAGAATTTTTCATAGGCATTCTTATTCAGAAATAAAACTAGCACTGGCGTTGCCAATAGGTTTCGCATTTGGAAAGTTGGAGCTATTGGTTTTGTAAATGACATTTTATATTTATATATTGTTATTGACAATGCCAATAACGATATATAAATATAAAATGTCATTTACAAAACCAATAGCTCCAACTTTCCTACTGCGAGACCTATTGGCAACGCCAGTGCTTGTTCTCCTATTAGGGGCCGGGCCACTTCGTTCTTGATGATGTAATGATTGTGACAACCTGGAGCAATTAACTGAACAGCGCATGTCAGTTTGGCCGGTGTTTGTGCTCTGGCCAGCCCAACATGTGCAGTTCAGGCTTCAGATATAATGCCAGCAGGGAGTTTGAACAGAAGAGACACAGCCCCATTGGTCTCCGATGGAGCACTTTGTTTACATGACCTAGCCAATCCTGGCCCTGCTCTTATGCTTTTCACTATTGTAAGCAGCATGAACTCAATTCTTGGATTGGTTGGGATGCGTGGGGCTTTCTATGGGACCATCATGCACATAAATGTTTGAGGCAGGCATCCCGATGCGGGAGTATACGACCTCGGATGTACTGGTTTACGGCTGAAGGTGTGGTGAATCCAGATGTCCAAGTAGGATTATGTTTATTTTAGTTACACCTCTGCATTGCATAATGCAATTCGTAATGCAGAGGCAATCGGAGTACATTCTATTTATAAAACATTTATCATCTGTAATAGCATTTTTAACATTTAAATGCGTGCTCCGCCAATTTCAAAAGTCACCAGTCGCCACTTTTCGTGCACCCTCTATCTAAATCTGGAATTGTAAGTCACTTCCCCCATCAGGTAAATTTTCCACCATCCTCTTTGGTACTGTTTCAGCTTCCTGCTTGGGCACCTCCATCCCATTTGGTTACTCTACAACCCAGACATGAACTCTGCATCCCACAGGGCGTCATCCACCATCTCCTGGTAAATATGTGACGTTACATCGCGGTCTTCACACCTTTCCAACGCAGACATTACAAGGCAAGTCGTTACAACGACTTGCGCTAGAGGGCGCTGGACTTAGGAATAGTATGATTTACTATTCCAACACCAGCCTACGTTACAGTAGGGAAGGTGTTGGAATAGTAAATCATACTATTCCTTACCTTAGAGCGCCATCCAGCGCAAGTCATTGTAATGACTTGCGTTGTAATGCCCGCGCTGTAAAGGTATTGCGGTGTGAAGACCGCGATGTAACCGATGTTTCCCTCTCCTGGTACATTGTCCATGTTGCACCTTACACCTCCCGCCCCTACCCTCACCAGCGCGGAGGATCACTTCTCCTTCATCCCCTCACTTAACATCCATCCACCTGATGTGTCCTCCCCTTAAACCCAACTGCTCTTCCTCCTTTCCTCCCTAGCTACCATGTCACGGCTGCTGTGCATCTGGTGCTGCTCTCTGCATGCAGAGCCCCTCGCCAGTGCTCCTCGCCTTTTACTCTCTCTCGCTCTTCTGTTTCCTCTTCCTCTGTCTCAATCTCTTTCTTTGTCTATCTTTCCTAAACATAGTACACCTTAGTGCTAAATGTAAATTAATGGTAAGCTGCCCCTCTGCAGAACACATTACAGACGCATACCCACAGACAAATAAAGACTGGGGGGCATATTATCAAGAACTGGGTTTAAATTATCGCTGATCTAGTGGCAAAAAACTGCAGCTAAAGCGGTGATAATGGGCTTGATAATATGCCCTGGAGAATTCCCATAGAAGCCCATGTTCACACCAGAACATGGGCTTCTATTGGAATTCTCCAGGGCATATTATCAAGCCCATTATCACCTCTTTAGCTGCAGTTTTCTGCCACTAAACCTGAGATAATGTTAACGCCGTTTTTTATAATATGCCCTGGGTTGGAAAAAAATGGAAACCAACAACAAGGGATAAAGCTCGCACATCTCTGCTTCTCTTTTGCTCTGTCCTCCTGGCTGTGCACTGCCACTACCCGGGACATCACTGTGGAAAGCTTCAACAGGCAAATCCCTCCCTCTGGCTCTGATCTCCCCCAGAGTCTCGAGCCACAACAAGCAACAGCAGTCTGAGGGGAGTGCAGCCAGTGGTGTCTTAATACTTTGAAGCCCCCTGTTTGTTACAACTTGGAATGTTATTCCCCCCTTTTAAAGCCTATAAAGCTTCAGCTTTTGTGGAAAATATATCAGGGAAAATACTCTTTAAAGTCCCCTGTTTGACTTCATTGTATAAAACATCCCCCCCCCCACCCCCTTCGGTTATTAACCACTGGTGTGCCTGTTGCACTCTGATATGTTTCTTGTAGAAGTGACTCTGTAAGGCTTCTGAGATGAGCAGGGATGGCTTACTCCTGGAGGAGGTAGAGGATTTAGAAATCAGATACTGTGCGGCACATGCAATTACATTCAATAAACCCAATTTCCATTCAACCGAAGTAGCTTTACAGCAAGAATATTTCTACTGTTTACTTAGGTCACTTAAGATTGAGTTGCACACAACACACACGAAGGTCCTAGCCACGTTGAGAGAATAGGAGATGAGATACTACCCCAAACACTATTACAGTGCTTATGCTTTACAGTGCTAAACTCGATGGGTACCTATAGCTAAGGTTAGACAAAGGTGCAAGGTCTGAGTGTCATCTACGCCATTTATGGCTCTTGGGTTTTGTTAGACCTGTCAGATTTAAGGTGGCCTCCCACCAAGTTTCAGCCTTCCTCTGCCATTTTTTCTCACCTCGTTTTTGCTGGCATTATGACTCTGAGCACTTTCCCACTGCTAGCCAGTGCTAAAGTGCATGTGATCGCTCCTCTAAATTTGGTGATAATGGCTCATACCTAATTGGCATATTTAATAGCAATGTGGTACTATAAGTGTCCAGGGCCTGTACATTAAGTGCTACCAGTGGGCCTGCAAAAACAACAATTGATTGACAGAATGCAGAACAATGTCATACATTCACCCCAGTACAGAGTTCTGGGCCTAAATCCGTCTGTATTTTGCTGCCCATGCCATTCCAGTTTGAACCCAGCCATATGCCAATCAGTCTTGACCCTGCACCCAATGGGAACAGTCCAGCCCGAACTGCCAGGCCAGGTCCTCCCTGGACTGAACACAAGCTTCCTAGGACCGGTTTCGGGGTTTAACCCCTCATCAGCCAGGATAGCTTGACTCCAGTGGCATAGAGAGCACGAGACCCACGTCTGGGCATACCCGTCCCACTCGGGGCGACAAATGCAAAAACAACAATTGATTGACAGTATGCAGAACAATGTCATACATTCACCCCAGTACAAAGATCTGGGCCTAAATCCATCGTTTTTTACTCCCCATGCCATTCCAGTGAGCCTGCAGCACTGATTGTGCCACCCAATTAGGTAGCCCTTTAAACACATGTCAGGCCTGCCATACAGAGCCCGTGTATGCAGTTTAAATTCGGGCAAAACCTTCCTTTTTAATACATGTAAGTCACCCTTGGGTAGGCCCTAGTCAGCCCAGAGGGCAGGGCGCATGGAATTAACAAAGCAGGACCTGTACTTTTACATGTCCTAGTAGTAATAGACTCCTAAATTCGTTTTTCGCTACTGCAAGGTCTATATCTGTCATAGGATACAATTGGGATTACATTTCAAAGTGGAATTTCCAAGTGGGAATATATGACGGATGACTCATGGTGAAGTCGGACTTTAAATTAAAATTGTGAACATTCCACTGTAAGAATGTTGGCATTTTCTTGCCATAGCTATTCGGTGCCTGCAGCCTGTCTTTGATCGCATGACTGGGTATAGTTGGCAGTTGGGCTTTGTGTATTACTCTTAGACAGCCATACACAATGGGAGCTTAGCTGTGACTGAGAGGGCCATCACTGGCAGGATGGGTGGGAGGAGCTGGAAGCAGCCTCACTTACATCTGAATTGGCTGTGTCCTGTCTCCACACAACGGGCTGCAAACCCCCTGTAGTTAGTCTGGAGCCAGGGCAGGGAAGGTAAGGCATCTGGGCACTTCAAAGGCAAGACTCTAAAAGCTTCTCCCCACTTTTGACTTCAGACACCACCACATCAGTACACTTCTGGACTTGGGGATACTCTGCCCAAAACGACTGCTGTGCTGCTGAAGGGCTGCCACTCTGCTGGACTGCACGCTACTGAACTCCTACTTGATCTGCTGACCTACTGCCTGCTGCCCTCTTGCCTGGGTGAGAAGAACTGGACCTGCATCTCTTGAGCCCAGAACCCAGTGTGACTCCAAAGGCTAGTTGGCTGACCTCCTGATCCGAAGCCTCAGGAACATAAGAGGGTTCCAACCACCTTGCACATGGATTCTGCCATCTGCGAGTTTACCCTGCCAAGTGGTGCCAACCCAGTGCTTTTTGGCGATATCTTCAGCAAATACTTTGAAAATTCACTAATTTCTAATTTAGTTCTACTAATTGGATATTTGTCATGTTGGTCTTGTTTTATTTATTAAAAACAGCTCTATTGTTATAGCTCTGTTGTGGGCTCCTTTTTTGTGTGGTGTATTTTCACTTTTTTACTGTTTGAAGTGTTTACTTTACACATTGCCTCTGAGATAAGCCTGGCTGCTCTGTGCCAAGCTACCAAGTGGGTGAGCACATGTTAATTTGGGGTTTGCTTGTGCCTTACCCTGACAAGGAGGATGTATGACATTACAACGCATGCTTTTACCACGCATGCCTTTACAACACTGTTTTTACAACGCATGCCTTTAAAACGCATAGTACTTTGGGGCGCTGGATAGTGAATAGTTTAATTTACTATTCCAACTTCAGTCCCCGTGGATAGTAGGGAAGGTGTTGGATAGTAAATTAAACCTAGTCCCTATCCTAGAGTGCCCCCCAGCGCAATGCGTTGTAATGGTTTGCGTTGTAAAAGTTGTGTCGTAAAGGCACTGCGTGGTAAAAGTTGCGTTGTAAAGGATGTTTCCCGACAAGGATGGTGGTTGCTGCTTGACCAGGGCTTACACCCAGTCAACCAACAACCCAAGTTCTTACGCTGGTGTTCAGCGGTGAGGATTTCAACGTGTGGTTGTACAGTGCCATACAGTAATTTTGAGTTACACTACTACCCCTATAAATACTTTAAGACTAATTTGTTTTTCAATCCTCCTTGATTGGCTTCTTTCAATATTGTCATATGTACCTTCATTTCTACTACTGGACTGTCTGAGACCATACCTGCAGCAATGGAGCTTGTTCTGGCCAACTTGGGAAGCTACACAGTGGCTGAAACTTAAACAGTTCTGCCAGGAAAGGGGACTACCAATGAGGGCCACAAAAACGTTGGAGCTTCAGAAAGCTCTGAGGTCCTGGACAGAGGTCCACCAGTTGATGTCAGCCACACAGGAGCAGGAGCAGCAATGGTAATTATTACAATGGACTGTACAATCTGATTATGAGAGAGCACATGCACAATGTTTGTTCTCCAGAGAAGAGCAGTACCTAGTGGAACCCAGGAAGCAGCACCTAGTCGAACCCAGGAAGCTTGTTGAGGTGGCGTACCTCTGGGCTAGCACCAGAGTGTCCAGAAAGGTTTCTGGGGGACCCGAACAAGGGTGGTCAGGGGTACCACCAGAAGGAAGAGGGGGGGGGGGCTTAAAAATAAGGAGTTTTCTAATGGCCCCCAAAATAATTCCCAAAGGAATAGTGGTTACCAGTCCCAGTCCAAGAGGAAGGGGTTCATTGATAAGCAGACAGGTAGGTTTGTACCCCAATGCCCCGAGTGCTATAATTATGGGCATTCCAAGGACAACTTCAGATGCCTCAAGAGAGCACAGTCCCCCACTGGTGAGCAGACACCTGGGTTGGTGAGTGTAGCGCTTGTTGAGAATGTAGTTCCAGTTAGCTTTGGGGAGCAGCCAGAGGTTCCCCTGGTTTCTCTGGGGGATAAGGAGATGGTCCAACAGCCCATATGCCTACCAATACCTCTATGTTCAGGCAGTGGGCCATCATCAATGGGAAACGGGTGGAGGCTCTGAGGGACACAGGAGCCAGCAGGACTACTGTAAAGTGTTGGCTGGTGTCCTCAGAGTAGGTTCTCTCTAACACATTCCACCAAGTCATAGTCACTGACAATCCTGAGAGCCATCTACTGGTGGCTCTGGTTACCTCTGAGTGGGGGGTTCTCAGGTTTCCAAAAGTAGCTGTGAGCTCTGCCATGCATGCAGATTGTCTGTTGGGTGATGACCTGGAGCACACTATCTGGAGAGAGATAGAGCTCAGGTCACACTTGGAGATGTTGAGGTTGCCTGAATGGGTCTGTACGACCACACAGTCCATGACTGCCAGGGAAGGAAGTCAAGGGCGTCTGGAGCCTAGAACGATGGCCAAGACAGCTGCCAAGAAGAGAGTGGCAAGGGGCATGGGAATTCAGCCTCTGAAGTTCCCACGTTCTAGGTTGACGGGACACCTGGGGAGGATGCCCCCAAACTAACCGGGGAGGACATTGCAGCCATGGGTGACCTGCCTTAGCTTGCTGGTTGGTAAGTTGAGGGTGGGCCCAGCAGGGAGGAATTCTGAAAGGCGCAGAAAGAGGGGCCCCCTCTAGAGGGCCTGAGGCAGCAAGCTGAGGCCCAGAGAACAGGTCCAACCTTTGGAGATCACCTGATCTTTTGGGAGCATGAACTCCTATATAAAGTGAGCCTAAGGCTCCTCGATTGGGGCATCCCATATGCCGAAGGCCCCCAGTACCTTCCCACTGGGTTTTCACACATGACATACCCTTCGCAGGACATTTGGAACAAGACAAGACCATTGCAAGGCTTGTTGCCCACTTCTTTTGCCCCGGATGAAGATGGTGTCAGATGCATTCTGTAGGTCCTCTCCCACCTGCCAGGCCAGAGAGAAATCAGGGGGAAAAAACAAAGTTCCCCTGGCCCCATTACATGTTGTTGACACTCCATTTGAGAGGGTTGGCATACAGTTTGTTGGACATTGGACCCCAAGACATCTTTCGGTAACAGGTTCATCCTGGTCTTAGTGGACTATTCCACTAGCTACTGAGTGGTCATCCCTACGAGGTTGGTGACTGGATCTTCAGTGGCCAGGGCCCTGATGGGAATTTTTTGCCCATATGGGGTTCCCCAATGAGGTAGTGCCTGACAGAGGAACTTACTTCATGTTCCCCACACCTCATCACCTTGTGTAGAGATTCGACAAAACCTTGAAGGGCATGATAATGGGCCTACCTGAGCCCGTGAGCCGTAAGTGGAAAGTGCTCCTTCCATGCCTTCTCTTTTCCTACAGGGAGATGCCAAAGAAAGGAATGGGGGTTAGCCCCTTTGTACAACTCTATGGCCACCCTGTTAGGGTACCTCATAGCATTGTAAACGAGGGGTGGTAGCAAGCTTCTAAGAAACCACCTCAGATTGTGGCCCTCCACAACCATACGCACCACTCCTGGAAAGAGGAGAAAAGCAATCTTGAAGCCAGTCAAGAAGTTATGAAACTCTTGTATGGCCAGAAGGCCACTCTGGTAGAGTTTCAGCCTGGAAGCTAAAAGGCGTGGATTATGGAACCTGTGGAACCCAGAGCTCTCCAGGATTGCTGGAGAGGCCCCTTCGAGGTGAAGGAGCAGAAGGGGGAATCCTCCTGCTTGGTGGATCTCAAGACTCCTAGAAACTTCTTAAGGGTGCTCCATGTGAACTGCCTCATACCCCATTTTTAGAGGTCCAAAATGACCATGTTACTGGTGACAGATGAGGGGCTGGAGGAGGAGAGTGAGCCTCTTGTCTGCCCAGGAACACAATAAATCACTGACTTCTCCGTGCCAAGCTGCCAAGGGAGTCAGCAAAGACTAAACTGGAGTTTGCTTGTGCCTTACAAGTATTGTCGCTGCTGATTGACCAGGGTGTACATCCCAGTCAACCAACAATCCAGTCTTATAATAATGTTTGTATGTTACCACCAGTCAATAGGGCAGAGGTCTCAAAGAGGAGAATACAATATGTCAAGTTTGCTCCAAACGATCTGCTTTCTAGAATTTTTTCTTGGTGGCCATGGTTGCAAGGTTCGGTAATTCAGTGGGCGTGAGGATAGGTGACATTTTAAAAGTGTATAAGCTGTGAAAAGCCACACAGCCCAATTTTTAACATGGACCTAAAATGTTATATAGGGAGTGCAAGGGCAATTTTCAAATATATAGCATCAATTTGATGGGGGCTCTAAGGGGTTCAAAGACACAATAAACTTATGAAACAGTTCAACAGGGAGACAAGTTGATATACCAACTAGTCTCAAGTTAATGCGGGTAAACTAGATGCTGGAAGCACCAACAAGGAAGGTCACTGGAGCTACAAAACTTTGAGTGCCTATATTTTTTCACATTGACAGGTTTTGTACAAAAATGTTGGCTGGCAATTCAGCCATGGACTAAGGACACCCACTCAACCCATTGTGTCTACCAGTTGAGACTGGAAACTGGTGCTCAGACCTAAGGAGCCAACTGTGACTTGAAACAGTGATGTCTCTGGAAGCGCATAAATGTTGTCATGTTCACAGTGAAGAAGCATACAACCTAAAGGAGAAATACACCTTGTTCAGATACTCACTGTGTACCCCCCATGGACACCGTTGACTCTGAACATGAATTCAATTACTCAAAACATGTCACACTACATACATTTAGGATAGTAGGAAACACAAAACTTTATGGTATACTTCACAGTTGAGAGACCAATAGATCTTCTCTTCTTGGGTGGTACAGGTAAAAAGACTTGCAATCCTGAAAGTAGAATTACTTGCTGCTAGTCATCATCTGTCCCTGAGCCAGTAGTCATTCTCATCTATTGATGGCAGAAGAGCCTTAACATCTGTCTAAAATCTCAGAGACTCCTGGAGCACCTCCTGTGAACTGGTAGTCTACTGGAGGGAGAAGAGGGCAGGAGAGAATACACTAATAGGTGCATGATGACCCGGCTTTCCAAGCCACTTGAAGATTTCTGAGCCTATACCAAACGCTCAGTAACTCATACACTGTTATAATTTGTTTCATATTGGGCCTGTGGGGTAATCGGGTGAGGGCATATGTTGTACGAGGTTCCTGTATTCCACTTATGTGGCACCATGTACAGGTGTTGCACTCTGTCCATTCACCTATTCTGACACCTCTTCCACCTTCAAATGGTTGCCTGTCACTCTATCGAGATTTACTATATTGACCTATCATAATATATTGTGTCCCCTACATAGTCGACCACTACATTGTCATGCAGCAATATACTCACAATTCTTAACTCCACCCATAATTACCTGGGGAAATAGTGGTTAGGTCAACTTAGTGGTTAGGTTGATGTGTTGATGCAGTACTATTGTCATCGGTTATAACACATGCAATATGCTTGGGGTAAACCCCTTAACTTACTAAAGAGAGGGAACTGTCAGAGATGTTGCATAAACTAAAAAAGCAGGATGGTAGGGGAAGCTGGAGGAGAAACTTGAAGGCAAACTGCCTTCCTCTGTAACAAAGACTGGTCTTGCAAAAACCTTTCCCTAAAAAGGGTTTCAAATCTGGAAGGTAACCCTAACACTTGTAGGACTATCCCTGAATCAGAAACGACTGAAATCTTTGAGCATACTCAGCTTTTCAACTGCAAATCACTTACTTAGACAGAAGTAGGCACGTGTTTAGACTCTAAACCTAGAACCTGCAGCTCTGCTGTTTTGTCATAGCCTGGATCTGGTGGTCCGCCTTAAAGGCTTTCTTGGCGGAATGACCACCCATATGTCACCTCCATAGATGAATGATAGAGAGGAAGGTTATGTCTGGAGTCCCTCAATTAATGTTCCCACTAATAAGATTAGTTTTGCCCTAATAAAGCCAGACTCTGGAGAACCTCTGATGGATCAAGCCAGGGAGGGGGCTTCAGTGTCAGAAGGACAGTGGATGCTCAGGGTTATGCACCAGTTAAGATATGAAGATTCAGGAATAATTGTACCTCTGCTTTCTTGGGTTTAGTGCCTTTCTAAAGGAAAGTTGCACTAAGAACTAATATCTCTCCACCAATTCTCCAGCATGCACAGCTAGGAAGTTCAGCAGCCCCCAGTTCATTTTCAAAAACATGGTGGACATTCTTCCCAAAGTATCTTTAAAACTAGTAATTTTCCTGCACAGTTTTCCAAATATGTCAGGTACAAAAACCCCAAGGACTTTTAAAAGAGAAACATTAAAACTCTTACTGTACTCCAGGGGCTAGCAATGTAACGTGGATTTTGTTTCCTTTTTCAGCAGGAAATTACGTATGTGCCTAAAATCAAACTGCAGCGCTTCCTCACTGTCACTTTTAGGGTGGGATGGGCTGAGGAGGACCCTGCCGATCTAGCCATGATTTTGTACCCTATTTAGCTACAGGTTACTAGCCTATGCAAGTATGCAGCAATAACTCAGTAGCCCAACTAGCCATGCGTTAATCGCCCATCCAGACATGTGTCAGTTGCTCATCTAGTCATGAGTCAATCGCCCATCCAGCCATACGTCAGTCGCCCATCTAGCCATTCTTCAATCGCCCATCCGGCCATGCATGAGTTTCCCATCTAGCCATTCTTCAATCGCCCATCCGGCCATGCATGAGTTTCCCATCTAGCCATTCTTCAATCGCCCATCCGGCCATGCGTGTGTTGCTCATCTAGCCATGCGTCAATTACCCATGCAGTAATGAGTCGGTCCCTCCAGCCTACCAGGTGTTTCCCTGAGTCCTGTATGGCTAATCCCGTTTTGTGACACTGATTTCTGTTGATGGTTTTCCCAGTAGACCTGCAGTATCATTCCTTTCTGAGTAGTTGGAAAGGACTGAGGTCAGTTGCATGGATCAACAAGTGTCCTACTGCCAGCTGTCACCAGTGCCTCTGTGGGCAAGTTTGTACCATCGAGAGCTGATGGGACCCTCTTTCTTGAGCACTATCTGATAGAGAGTTTCAGTTCTGCGACTGTAGAGCATCTGTATTTTGCTTGTACATTTTCTCATCAAAGATGTGACGTGAATTCATTCTTTGCTTTTCTTGGTTGCCTACTGTAAACAACATGAACTGTCTTATGTAATGAACTAGAGAGCTCAACTCCCACAATCTGTCAACTCTAGTTGAACAAGACTGCCCTTGAGATGGGTCTCATCATCTATGTGGTGAGCGAAGAAGTACGCACTCCCTGCACAAGAATGCTGACATTTCTAATGGTTGTAATAACATCCTAAGTATGATGGAATTAAACAAACACCAGCCACGGTAAAAAAGCTTGGGCTTTGTACAGTGAATGCACAAAGAGAGACTCAAAATTGCTCTTCGTGTTGTTAGATTGTTGCTCCAAGTAGGAGTAACCTCCTAGCCCCGCAGAAACGTGAAGGTCAAAAAGCGACCTTTGCATTTTCAAATAAAAAAGTAAAAATACAATGTGGATGATTTTATTACAGTTTGACTAAAACAATTAGGATTTTCTCCAGCTATCAGCTGATAACTCCAGAGAATGTGATGTGGAAAATAGGAGAGGAAGCATTATAGTTTTATTACTGAACCGGAGACCTAAAATCAATTTCCCAGCTTCTAAACTGCACTGTTTAAAAAATATATATATTTTAATTACTTTTTGTCATCTTACACCGCACAGAAGAAGAACATGTCACAACACGTTCCCAGCAGTAGGATCCAATTTGTTAGCAGCTTGGTTTCATCTGGCATTATACATTTCCAGCTATCTATATGGGCTAAGCATTAGATTGATGCTGTATAATTGCTGTCATGTGTTCTTAAGGATCACTGAGGTCCGGTTGCTCTATCACACACCCCCTCCCCCTTTCAGGTTTAAATTGCAATGTTATTAGTTTAATTTGTTTTTACACATACGAAACATATTGATTAACATGTTTCTACTGAGTAAAACATGCAAGGCACATATATAATTAAATGTTCTGTCTGAGCACATGACTGCACACGTGAGTGAAATTCATAGCTCCATGAATAGTTACTAAGCTTTTTTTTTTTTCAAAAGATTTTATTGGAAGAAGTTTTTTACAAAACAGTACAGAGTAAGCGGATCGAAGGCAACACTGGTAAATGTAAACATACGTATCGGTAATA